>NC_136071.1:967824092-969163259 GCF_964261635.1 Lissotriton helveticus | reverse complement strand
GAATTACTAGAATCCTGCAGACCTCAGTTCCGGTGAAAGCACACTGTGACCCGGTAGGAAAAATTGTTGCACCCCCTCCCCTTTTTGACTGATAGTTCAAACCACCGATCCTTTCCTTTGCCCTTTTAACGGAACTTTTGACTACCTCCCCCTCTTTTACATTTTCTAGAGAAAACAAAACATTAACCACTACATTAGCATAGCAGTTGACACCAGAACTGTTTTCAAATTGAAAACCAACAACATCTTCAACAGAATCCTTTTTGTTTCTGTGTGACCCTGCTACAGCACAGGCATTGTCCCCAGCAGTAATTCTGCAATGCCGGTAAGAATAGCTGTGGTGCCTACTGGACTCACTCACCCCCGCGGCGCCCCACGCCGTTATTTGCTGGGCGGCAACTTACTAGACATCACTTTCGTGCCATCTAGATTTCAGCGCGTTCTGCTGCCTTGGAACTATTCGCACAACAGACTGCTACTGACGACCCACCCCCAGGCAACATCTTCTGAATTTTCATAATTTGAAAGAACTAGTAACATGTCCTCATCAGGAATTCAAAAGAAATTGCCACGGTCTCTTCGTTGTTTAAATGTTTTTACTGTTTTTGTTTTGTTGTATATATTTATATGTTATTAAAGTTTTATATTCCTACTACTTTGTTGGAGTGCTATATATTTTTAATGTGACACATAATTGTAAAAACTTTGATGTACAAAGAGTCATTCCTGGAATCTTCCGCTTCAGGCTCGGTCCCCTCCACAATCACAATACAGGATGGTTTTCAGATAGTAGGAACACGTGTGGTGTGACGGATCTCATCGGGTGTGGGCCTTGATCTACTATAACTCCTTTAAAGAGGGGTGATTCTTTACAGCTGGAGCCATAAACTACATCTGCAGGGCTAGCTGATAGCCTGGACAATCGGACACAGAGGAAGAGGAGTGTCAGAGGGTGCGGTAGTGAATAGGGCGAAAGGGAGGTGTCGGGCGGGCACAGAGTGTGATTCTCAGGGAAGAGCAGCGCAGATGGGGGGAGGTTTATTGCCCATGCATAAGACAGAGAGCGGGGGTGACCAGTGCCTGGGGAAGATGCTTGCGAGGGTGGGGAGCCATGCTACGAATCGACAGCGTGCAGAGAGTGGGTCTGGTCAAGGCATCTAAAATGGCTGCCGTGCACGACAAAAGTGTGGCATTTCAAAAAAGGCAAGATGGCGCAAACAATGTTTTTCAACACTTCCTCATTTCCTTCGAATCGAACGTTAACAGACGTTGGTGCATATTACCAAAGTTAAGCGATATTTATCGCTAACGATGCTTACCAATGAATTTTTTACCGCTAAGCATCGTCAGAAATTATCGAAGATAAACCTTGCTATTATCAAGGTTTATCGCAAATGCGATAAAAAACGGCCGCAATGCATGAATATCGCTAAAAAGTCAGCGATATTCATGCATTACCGAGCTAATGCTCTTAGCCATGTTATCCACCTCCCATTGGATAACATGGCTAAGAACTGCTCAGGGCAGGTATAACTTTTTTGAGATATTCGCGCTTAGCGCGAATATCTCCAAAAGTTGGTAATAGGAGATAGATATCTTGCATGTTGTAATGCAAATTATTGTGGTATATGGAACTCATACCATAATCTCTCAGGAAAGCAGAAACTGATCCTTTTGGGACCGCCTGAAAAGGCCTACGGGGTGAGGGGTACTCTACTTTGCCCCCTTTTCACGTTCCGAACTATTTTATTTTACTCTCTTCTGTAATTACACAAAATAGCAGCGATAAGATGCATCGGAGACACACAGTGAGAGAAAGGAGGCCGGAGATGAAGAAGAGATGTCAAATACACATTGGAGATAATATAGTGGCAGAAGGGAAGTAAATATGAGTAAACTTACCATGTAACATAAAAATGTTGCACTCTATACTATACGTCTCATTTTATAGTACAATCACTTCGCTACAACCTCATAAATTAAAAATAAAAATGAATAATGTCTCAAACAATTTTTGATTTCTAAATATAAATGTATTCTTCAGAATTTTCTAAATTTGAAAGAACTAGTAACATGTCCTCATCAGCAATTTCCTCATGAAAAGTCTGCAATGATGATTCTTGTAACTCTATGGTCTCCAAACATTCGATAAATTCGCCATCAACAGATTGATCAAAAAAATCATTCAAGTCATCTCCTCCTTGTGACAATATTTCATTATTGGTGCTGTCAATTTCAATCAATGTAGTGGAATCATTCAAGTCATCTCCTCCTTGTGACAATATTTCATTATTGGTGCTCTCAATTTCAATCAATGTAGTGGAATCATTCAAGTCATCTCCTCGTGACAATATTTCATTATTGGTGCTCTCAATTTCAATCAATGTAGTGGAATCATTCAAGTCATCTCCTCCTTGTGACAATATTTCATTATTGGTGCTGTCCATTTCAATCAATCTAATGGAATCATACAAGTCATCTCCTCCTTGTGACAATATTTCATTATTGGTGCTCTCAATTTCAATCAATGTAGTGGAATCATTCAAGTCATCTCCTCCTTGTGACAATATTTCATTATTGGTGCTGTCCATTTCAATCAATCTAATGGAATCATACAAGTCATCTCCTCCATGTGACAATATTTCATTATTGGTGCTCTCAATTTCAATCAATGTAGTGGACAATTCAAAAGAAATTGCCACGGTCTCTTCATTGTGAGCCATTTTATTTTGAAATTGCTTGCTGTAAATTGCAATTGCAGAAAAAAATAATCACTTTCATTTATCGTTTTTAGTAATACATAATATAAAACTAACTTTATCAAGTATTTAGTATAACAGAAAGGACTGCAAATAAATAACAGAAAACATTTTTCAAATTATCTTCAAGTGTACAACATAGTTCCCCTTACAAATTAACAACTCACCTTTTTAAAAGTAGGAGAAGTGTTAGTACTGTGTAAATCAAACACCAGAAATTCACCACCAAAAATTCCTCACAAATGTACCTCAGACAGTAGTATCACAAAATGGCTGTGGTTTCCTCTCATTTGACATATATACATAACCAATTAACTTTCATCACACACAAATACAAAACCAAAGTAACATTTTAATTGGTTCTAAATTTCAACACTTTCAAATGTGTTTTCCCCATGCAATTTTCCATAGGACATTTACATACGTCTACAGCCTGAATGGCTGAACGGAATTACACCAAACTTGGCAAAATGGTACATCAAACCTAAGAGGTCAGGAAGGATCTACTATGCCCCCTTATGGTAATTTCCCCCTTCGCTTTGGCCTCCTCTTGTCTCTCGATCCTACCGAGAGACAAGATGGCGGCCGCTATGGACTGTTTGGAATGTTGACAGACGCCGGAGAACCAATCAGCTTCGCAAAGCTCCGTAACGCGAAAAGTACGCGAAGCGGAGCGCTGTTACAGATATATATCTTTTTTTGAACGTTAATTTCTCAAAATGCACTGGAGCACATATATTGAGACCTAGCAAAGGCACATCGGGCTACCAGTCCCTAATATTTTGCCATGTTTCGTGCAAATCCATTCAGCCGTTCGATTATTGACATTTAGATACGTCTACAGCCTGAATGGCTGAACGGAATTACACCAAACTTGGCAAAATGGTACATCAAACCTAAGAGGTCAGGGAGGATCTACTATGCCCCCTTATCGTCATTTGCCCCTTCCCTTTCGCCTCCTCTTGTCTCTCGATCCTACCGAGAGACAAGATGGCGGCCGCTACGGACTGTTTGGAATGTTGACAGACGCCGGAGAACCAATCAGCTTCGCTTCACAAAGCTCCGTTGCGCGAAAAGTACGCGAACTGGAGCGCTGCCCGGTCCGCTGTTACAGATATATATCTTTTTTTAAACGTTAATTTCTCAAAATCCACTGGAGCACATATATTGAGACCTACAAAAGGCACATCGGGCTACCAGTCCCTACAATTTTGCCAAGTTTCGTGCAAATCCATTCAGCCGTTCGGGCTAAAAGTGAGGCCAACCGCCCTATGGAAAACTCAATGTTAAAAACACGTTTTGGGACCCCCTTTTTTCTCGACCCCCCCTGGACGAACCCCCCCCCCAATTTTCAGGGGCTGCTCAGAAACAAAATGTGCCATTTTCCTGAAAATTTCCGCCAATTCCGTCCACAAACGCCAAAGTTATTAGACATAGAATTTTCAAAAAACCCATAGAGAAAAAATCCTAACTATATATACCTACTGGCGACCGCCAGTAGGTAATATATAGATATAGATATATATATATATATATATATATATCTGCGCAAACTCCCAAAAACGCCGCTTCAGGTCCTAGTACAATTAAAAACCCACGAGGCAAGTAGGAGACGGACCACAGTCAGGATTCACAGATGTTTAATGCAAAGGTTGAAAATTGCGAGGGCAAGACGCGTTTCGGGCTTACAAAGCCCTTGTTCACATGCATCGATTCAATGAATTTTTTTAGTTTTATAATGCAGTGCAAGCCCGCCTCCCCGCCACTTTACGTTTAGGTCACATGATCACAAAGGTAGAAAAAAGACTCTACGTTGTAAATGACCAGCTACATTACATGTACTGCACAAGTTACATTTACAAGAATAACTTTTGATAAAGAAATATTTCTTTTTAAAAAAGACATCTATATTCATAAAAGTTCTTATTCAGTTATTTTGGGATAAATCCCTGTGCAAATGTTTTCATATGTGCAAAGTTCGCGATATGTAAACAGTGGGGGAGCGGGAAAAGGTGGTGAAAGTGCAAATAACAAACTGTCATTGAATCGCAGTCTGCAATTAATGGAGTAACTTGTATTTTGTGCAGAAATACAGGTAGAGGGAAGAGGAAAAGTGCTGTGAGTGCATGATGATAATAATCTGTGTATATAATGCATAAATGCTAATTTAGACATTAGAGGAGAATTGATAATTTCCTATCTGTCTTATTAAAAACATGCATAAAAACATTTGATACCAGTATAAATACATCATCATATAAAAAGATTAGAAAAAGACACCATGTGTAAAATGAGTGCTAAAAAGTCTCACATCTAAAATTCATGAGTATATAAATATAAAAGTGAATACTATATATAGTGAAGAAGCAGAACAAGATGAAATGTACAAAGAAGTGGCTGACAAGGAACTTGACCAGCCACTTACATCAATGTATACGAACATATTATTACTTAGGTGCAATGTTTCAGAAAGGGTCACCTCCCTAGATCACAGGGAACCTGACATATCTAGGGAGCCACTAAGATGCTGTTTAGGATGACAAGTTTTCTTAGTGCGGCATATAAGTATTAGAGTCGGCATTTAAAGAAAGTGGCGTAGATCCTCGGTATTATTGAGGCCATTAGGCCATTTACTGTCGTATTCGAGGATCAACCTCGGCTCTAGTCGCCTCAATTTGAGCTCTCGATTGCCTCCTCTTCTAGGCTTGGGGACAGAAGCCACTACATAGTAGGAGAGACAATTGAGGTCTTTATTGTGGGTGCTTTCAAAGTGGCGAGCCACTGGATATGCCTGGTCACTATGTAAGATAGCCCTGATATGCTGCAAGATCCTGACGTGCACCTGTTGTTTTGTGCTGCCTATATAATTAAGGCCACAGGTGCACGTCAGGACATACACAGCATATTCGGTTTTACAGGTATGGCTACCTTTAATTGGGATATCAACAGTAGAAAAAGGAGTTCTATAGTGAGTTTTGTTCACTCCAAACTTGCATGCTCTGCAAGTTGTGCATTTACGAAAACCTGCTGATATTAACCAATTGGGTTTCTGTTGTAATTCAGGGCTGCTCTGATCTAGAATTGCGCCCATGTTTTGTGCCCGCCTAAAAGTGACCAAGGGTTTATCAGGTAACATGCATCCCAAAACAGCATCTGTCTGAACAGTAGGCCAATGTTTTTTGATTATCTGCCTAATTTTGTTTTCCTGACTACTGTAATCCGTGATAAATCTGGGACAGTCTACATCACTTGTTTCGGTCACTTCAGTGGCCGCATTGTTCTTGTTTACAGTGTTTGAGAGTAGACTGACTCTAGAAAAACTTTCAGCTTTAGCCAGTGCTTGGTTGAATATCTGGTCTGAGTATCCACAGGCCTTCATTCGTGCTTTTAACTCAAGAGTGCATTTTTTAAAATCCTCAGCCATACTGCATATTCTTTTTAACCTTAGGATTTCTCCATAAGGTATGCTGTGGATAGTATGCTTAGGATGAAGGCTTGTGGCATGGAGCGTGGTATTGCCCGCCGTGGCTTTACTATGTAAAGTAGTTTGGATATGGTTATTGTCATCTATGTATATTTTGACATCTAGAAATTCTGCTTGTTTGGCGCTGATGTTAGAAGTAAATTTTAAGTTGAGGGGGTTATCATTAATTTCAGCAATGAATAGTTGTGCTTCATACTCATCCCATTGCCAAACAATAAAAATGTCATCAATATATCTAAGATATTTTACAATCTTCTCCTGTTCCCAAGTTTGGTGTGTCACATTAAGGACCCGCTCCTCCCACCAGCCAACGTGTAAACACGCATAGCTGGGGGAGAAGCAGGCCCCCATAGCCACACCCCTTAGTTGTTTCCAGATTTCCTTACCAAAAGAAAAATAATTGTTACTTAGGCACCAATCAATCAAACTTAATATCACCTTGTTATGTTCGTACAATTCAACAGGTCTTTGGCCAAGATAATATGTTATTGCATTTAAGCCATCGGAATGTTAAATGCTGGTGTATAATTGTTCAACATCAAGAGTGATGAGTAACATGTCATTCTGCCTTTCCAAATCCTCTATTTTGGCCAAAAAGTCAGTAGTGTCTCGGACAAAGCTGGGAAGCTTACTAACCCAACTCTGTAGAAAGAAATCAATATATTGGCCCACATTTTCTCCACAACTATCAATGGCGGAGATAATGGGCCTACCGGGAATCGGTGATGTTCCTTTGTGGACCGTTGGAATTAAATAGAGACATGGCAGTACAGGATGCTCATTGTACATGAATTTATATTTGTCTGCTGAGATGAGGCCTTCTCTGCGGTATTTTAGAAGTAGTTTGTGCAAAACATCATTAGCTTTAGAGTACTCTTTATTGGTTGACTTGATGTAACAGGCAGGATCTTGTAATTGCCTTTGTGCCTCTGCAGAGTAATCAGATTTAGGCCAAATGACAATGTTACCCCCTTTATCTGCAGTTTTTATTACGATATTGGGGTTGTCTTTTAATTTTTTCATGAGTTCAAAATATTTGGCCTTTTGCACATTGTATTTCTTTTTCTTATAGTTGTTAGTCTTTCTGTACAAATCTTTAATGTCTGCAATTATACAATCCTGAAAAACATCCACCGCATCTTTTACCATGATAGGTACAAAATCTGATTTTCCTTTAAATGGCGTGATACCGGCACCTTTTTGAATCAAGTTGATTTTTTCTAGTCTTTTTTGTGTGCTAGTCTCGCCATTATTAATCATTGTTTGAGAGCTGGTTGCATTATCCAAGTCGTGCATATCAAGAAAAAGTGGTACATCAGAGGCTGATAGTTGAGCTAAATTTTCAATATTGTTAGTACTGGTATTAGCTTCAATCCCTGTTGTGGATTTCATTTTTTGTAACGCAAAGAAATTCTTCAATTTCAATTTTCGAATGTAGCGATACACATCCACTCTAGTGGGGGCATATCTGAAATTCTGTTCGGGGCAGAAATTAAGACCAAACAACAGAAGCTGTTGTTCCGCTTTTGTTAAAGTTATGTCTGAGAGATTTACAATAGATCTCCCTAATTCTGTTTCTTCTTCTTCCATGTTTGGTTTGTTTTCTTGTTGTTCCATCCCCCTTTGTTTACGTTTCCTTCTCCTTTCCCGTCTTTTTTTGTTTCTACGGGTGTTGTTGTGTTCTTTTGGCGTGGTCTCAAAGTGCGCAACCTTTCTTCCACTAAAAAACCAAGCTCTTCATCTATTTCAAAGATAGGCATTGGGAGACCAGTTGTGGCTGAATCCTCATTGGAGCTCACTGATTCGCTTGATGTGGAAGCGATATCGGAGTTAGAACTCCCCATGACAAGGTGTTGTGCCTCCATAGATGTAGTTGTTAATGCTGGTTTTGTCACCATGGTCCCTTTTCCTCTGAATTGCTGTCGTTTTGTAACATTGTATTTGCGCGCGAACGTAAATATTTGACCATTAGCATAGTCTGCTGCATCCCGTGCAAATTTACTGACTTTCCTTGTTTTAATTTTATCTGCATGTTTTTTCAGTCTCTCATTCATGGCATCTTTTAATTTTTTAATGGTTTCAGTTTCTTCCATTGTATTTATTTGTTCTTCAAGTTTTTGGATTGTAATCAAAATAGCATCTCTATCGATGGCAGCATATTTAATTAATATATATATAAATTACACAACAGCAACTCCACAAACGCCACTTCCAATCTCCCATGATTGGCGAAGCAAGAAGGGAGAGACGGACCACAGGATCTGGCTTCGGGTTAAATTTTAATGTGCAGGTGAGGCAACAACAGCACGACGCGTTTCGGGCCCGTGGGCCCTTGGTCACATGTAAGGTTGTTACAAGAATTTTTTCTTTTTTAAATGCTAGTGATAAAACACCATGCCCCCTAGTGCACAAGGTTACAGCCATCACCTGACCAATGATATAGAAGAAATACTATAATTTAACTCTACATTTGGCAGGTATTTTACATTAATTTTTTTCTGTAATAGGACTACAATTTCCTCATGAAGACAAAAATAAAATGCTAGAAAAAGATGCACTAATTTACATAGAAGTAATACCTATAGCAGCATAAATGCATGATGGTTCCGTGGAACAGGATATCGGAATCTTCCAGGATAAATTCTTAGTTTCCCTTCTTCCTGCAATACATCATAAAACAATTTCTTCAGTAATGTAGAAAAGCTAATAACACTATTTTTAGCTTAAGGGACAAAAATACTCTAAGGTGAAAGAAGCAAAAAAAAGAATATAAATAGGGCAAATTAAAATGCCTGTTAAACGTTTAGAAGTAACAACAAACTTGATTCTGAGCAAACATGGCTATCCCAATTAGTGCAAAATTTCTAATGGACAAAAGTGCTACAGCAAAGATGTACACGAGCGGTTAAAAACTATTATGTATAAATATGTAATTACAATAAAACCTAGGAGTTTTACCAAAATTTAATTGAAAAACATAAAATTCTTACAAATGTTAAAACCACCCATATCATCTAGTGTAAAAACAGTGAGCACCACATAAACCCAGTGGGCATTTTTGGAGGCAGGAAATATACAATATATACAGGAAAACATATATACAAAAAGAAACAAGAATAGAGGCAACAGGGAACCTGACTGCCTCTATGTTATAGTATCAACAAGATCTTAGAGTAGTGCACCTTATGACCAGACAGACATCATGAATTTCCTAATAGATAGGCCTCAGGGAACCTGACTGCCTTATCTCTGAGCTAATTTCATCTATTGTGTATAGTCTGGTCAGCAAATAGATGCGCATCTACACAAAAGGCTGAGAAAATAAGCAACACCTGCTACTTCATAAATGGGTGTACATATCTTCGGAGTTATTCAGTCCATTGGGCCATCTGCTATCAAACTGTAATATCATGTTCGTCTCCTGAGGTCTAAGTAACTGCTCTCTGGCTCCCCCTCTCCGTAGTTTAGGGATGGCACCTACCACATAATATGTCAGACAATTCAAGTCTTTTTTATGTTTGGCTTTAAAGTGTCGTGCCACCGGGTAGGCCGGATCGCTGTGCAAGATAGCTCTCAGATGTTGCAGTATCCTGACGTGCACTTGTAGTTTAGTGCTGCCAATATAATTAAGGCCGCAAGTGCACGTCAGGACATATACCGCAAATTCCGTTTTGCAGGTAAAACTGCCGGAGATGGGAACCAGGTGGTTCCCAAAAGGAGTTTGAAAATGGTTCTTATTCGTTCCAAATTTGCACGCCCTGCAGGATGTGCATTTTCGGAAACCTGTGGCTGGCTTTAGCCAGGGAGTCTTTTGTCTTATCTCCGGGCTGCTCACATCTAGCACCAACCCCATGTTCTTAGCCCTACTGAAGGTGATCAAGGGACTGTCAGGAAGTAGTGCTCCCAAAACAGGATCTGTTAAGAGGATAGGCCAATTTCTTTTGACTATACTTCTGATTTTTTTGTCTTCATTACAAAATGGTGTAATCAGTCAGGGGCAATCTTCGCCAACCGTAGTTTACTCTATATTGCCCCCGATCTCATTGTCAGAAGCATTGGAAACCAGTAAGCTTTCTCTAGAACGCATTTCTGCCTTCTTGAAAGCTTGTTTCAAGACCTTATCCGAGTACCCTCGGGCTTTAAGCCTGATATTCATCTGCCCTAGACATCGGTCAAACTCGATAGGGGTACTGCATATCCGTTTTAAGCGTAGAGTTTCCCCCAGGGGTATGCTTGCAATCGTGTGTCTGGGATGCAGGCTAGTCGCATGCAAGGTTGTGTTCCCGGCAGTGGACTTTCTGAAGAGGTGGTCTCTATTGCGTCATTCTTGATAAATACTTTTACGTCCAGGAAATCAATTTCACTTTGACTCATTTTAAAAGTAAAGTGTAAATTGAAATCATTGTTGATTTCCTGGACGAAGTGGGCCGCTTCTTCTGCATCCCCCTGCCACAGGATGAAAACGTCATCTATGTAGCGTAGATATTTTACGATTTTGCTGTTGACCCAGGAAAAGTGTTGCCTATTCAGGACCTGTTCCTCCCACCAGCCAACATGTAAACACGCATAGCTGGGGGAGAAACAGGAACCCATGGCCACTCCCCTCACTTGTCTCCATATGTCCTTGCCATACAAAAAATAATTGTTGTGGAGACACCAGTCTATCAAGCTAAGGAGGACCTTGTTGTGTTGAAAATATTCAGCTGGACGTTTATTCAAAAAATGTTCAGAGGCTTTTAAGTTTAAGCCAGCGCTGTGGGCTATGCTTGTATATAAGGATTCAACATCCATAGAAATCAGCCACATGTCCTTCTTCCACCCCATATCTTTTAGTTTGACTAGGAAGTCTCCTGTATCTTTTACGTAGCTAGGCAACGCCTTCACCAAATCTTGTAGGAAAAAGTCATGCAGGGAGTACCGGAAAGGCATTTTGCACATATATATATATATATATATATATATATATATATATATATGTATGTATATATATATATATATATATATATATATATATTACCTACTGGCGGTCGCCAGTAGGTATATATAGTTAGGATTTTTTCTCTAAGGGATTTTTGAAAATTCTATGTCTAATAACTTTGGCGTTTGTGGACGGAATTGGCTGAAATTTTCAGGAAAATGGAACATTTTGTTTCTGAGCAGCCACTGAAAATTTGGGGGGGTTCGTCAAGGGGGGGCCGAGAAAAAAGGGGGGTCCCAAAACGCGTTTTTCCCATGTTAATTTCCATAGGGCGGTTGGCCTCACTTTTAGCCCGAACGGCTGAATGGATTTGCACGAAACTTGGCAAAATTGTAGGGACTGGTAGCCCGATGTGCCTTTGCTAGGTCTCAATATATGTGCTCCAGTGGATTTTGAGAAATTAACGTTCCAAAAAATATATATATCTGTAAGCGCGCTCCGGGCAGCGCCCCGGTTCGCGTACCTGACGCGTAACGGAACTTCGCGAAGCGAAGCTGATTGGCTCTCCGGTGTCTGTCAACATTCTAAACAGTCCGGAGCGGCCGCCATCTTGTCTCTCGGTAGGATCGAGAGACAAGAGGAGGCCAAAACAAAACAAAGGGGGAAATGACCATAAGGGGGCATAGTAGATCCTTCCTGACCCCCTAGGTTTGATGTGGAGGCTTTAAAAGGGCCCCGCGGGGCAAAAAAAAATAAAAAAAAAATTGTTTTTTTTGCGTGGGTAGCGCCCGGTACGCGCACCGGGAAGCGGTCCGGGGAGCGTACTATAAGGAAAAAAGAATGATAGACTATGATATTTTGAAATATTGTATGTTTATTGATTGTTCTTTTTGTTGTTTTTTTTTTGTTTTTTTTGTTATTTAAGTAGCAGTATTTATGATTAATAAATATAAATTTATTTTTGGAATTGTGCACAGTATACTATAAGTATGACTTTACATTATAATCAATTTGGTACTAGTTTATGAATTACATATAAAAATGATTAAAGACTCAAACAATTTTTAATATTAAATATAATTTTATTTTTCTGATTCTTTTTCAAAATTTAATAGAACGTCTAACATTTGACTGTCCGATATGTCCTCTTGTTGAGTGAACATAACTTCCCACATTTGACCGTCATCATAATGAAGTAAATGATCCACAGATTCTACACATTGTAGAAGTTCATGGTCTCGTGATTCATCCATGAATTCCAAGTCAATGGGTTCAATTATTTCCTCATTATTCATGTCTAGGACAATTTCAAAGGAAACGTTCTGTTCTCCTTGCATTTTTGTGCTGAAATTTGAATAAAAAATAAATATATCAGTAGAGATAGGGCACTGTTGGGTTTAAGTTCAGACAGGTACTTTTGAGGCATGAAGTAGTACTATTGAAAAGTGCCTGTGAGAAAGCCTATGTAAATTCATAATAATACCACAGAAACCTAAATCAATCCATAATTATAATAAACAAGCCTTTCTCAATGTCTAACTCTTACAGAGGGATAGTATATAACTAATAATGTTTTCAAATTTATAAAATAATATCTTACCTTTTAAATACAAGTTTAAGTTGTGAGTGAAAATGATCTTGCAATGTAGTTCAGGAAGTAGTAGTCAAAATGGCTGTGTTTCTTTCTCTTTTTTTTATATATATATTCAGGTACATAACCAATCAAATGTCAGGTAAAAAAAAGTAGAAAATGAAAGTAACATTTTAATTGGTTGTCAATTCCAACACTTCAGATGTGTTTTGTGAAGTAATTTACCTCAGGGTATTTAGAGAGGTCTACAGGCTAAATGGCTAAATGGAATTCCAACCAAATGTGTGAAAATGGTAGGGATTGGTATGTAGTATGAGCTAATCTATATTTGGTGAAAGTGTCTCCAGGGTTTCTTCTGTAAATTACTTTCCCACCTTTTTTAATGGAGCGCTTCCCGGTGAGCGCCCCGGTACGCGAACCGGCAGCGTTACGGGAGTCCACCATTTTGTGTTTCGGTCGAATTAAGATACAAGATGGAGGGCAAATAATGTTCAGAATGGGTAGAAGGGGGCACGGTAGACGTATTTTGACCCCCTAGGTTTTCTGAGGGTGGCTGAGGAGGCCCATATGTGTGAAAAAAAATCATTTTTTAAAAAAAATTCGCGCGGTTAGCTTCCGGTTCGCGTACCGGGTAGCGCTCCGGGGAGCGTACTTTGTTGAAAATTAGTGAAAAAAGTTAGAGTAAAATAATAATTGTGAGTGATCAGATGTAGGGTAGCTCTGAGAAGAGCTTTTGGGTTTATGGTACATTTAGGTACTTATAAGTAGGTACCAATGCACAGTTTTAAATTCAGAATGAAAATTCTGTTCCCTTCATCTGAGAAGTGAACTCCATCTCCTCTGTAGATATCTTGCATGTAGTAACGTAAGTTATTGTTTTAGATGGAGCCCATTCCATGGTCTCTCATGTAAGCTGAAACAGATTTGTTTACATGCTTCCTTGATTTCTCAATTTGTGGACAAAATTGGTTCGACCACCTCCATTTCTGTCTTTGGCATATATTTGAATATACCAAGGCAGTTTGATGAAAAAGTGCCATCAATTGCTCAAAGGTGTCCTTTAAAAGCATTTCCAGACCTACCCCAGTCAAAGTGCCCAAGTCATTTCCTCCACAGTGCACAATTAACAGGTCAGGTTTAGGCAAATGCATAAAGGTTTTCACCAATGGTATCAATTGGTGACATTTTAATCCTCTGTGGCCAAACCACTTAATTTCCACATTTTGTAAATTGAGGTTAGGTAAATTTCTGTTATCAGCATACCTCTGAGCCCAGTAGATGTAACTATGTCCAACAATCCAGACAGAAAACATGGTGAGAGAAGGTTCTGCTGCAGTCAGATGAAGTGTGGCAATGAAATGGCAGTTGAAAAAATAAGAGTTTAAAATGAAAAAAACTGTGGAGTTTCTGTGTTAATGAAGCAGTAGCAGTGATTGGTGGATTTTGATTGCTGAAAACAGAAAGTTAGGGTGCATGGATGAGTTCTTTGAAAGATGTAATTTGAATGGTCAAGAAAAAATCATTTTATTAAAGATTGCACTGGATACGCAGGTGTACTGAGAGTTCAGAGTTCAATTGAAACATTGTTGTGTGAACTTGCAAACATGAGAGGTCTTTCAGGAGGTGGTTGCTATGCAAAAAAGGCAGAAAGGGCAGAGGGGGGAAGGGTGTTGATTTGAAAAAAGTGAGGGAAGAGTTTTGATTGGGTGACATGAGAGATATGTGTGATGAATTACAGCTTTTCTGTGCTTTTTATAGCTGCAGACTCTGGAGTGCATACCTTTTGCTCTGCTAAAGACAATTTGGTGTGTTTCTGAGACTGTTTTGAAACTCATAAAGTATTTGCTAAGGTGAGAAAAGATTCATATAATTTAGATAGAGAATAGTATGGTTTAGGGAGAACATTATGAAGAAAGTTGTGTATTTAAAATTTTGATTTGTGTCAAGTGTTTTACAAATAGATTTTGTTTCTTTGTGTTACATAGCCATGTTAAAAGTGACGCTAAAATAGTGCAAGGGTCTTACAAAAATGCTTTCATGTGTCTTAGGGTATTTTAACTCACTTCCTCATGAATGTAGGTATATAATTGATTTAGATGTTGTGTTTAAAAACGATTTAAGAAAACAATTAGGTTTCTGGATATGTACTGCTAGAGATTCATAGGTTGCTTGGGGCATATTCATAAGGCCTTTGAGTATCTCTGATGTTATTTTTCACATTTTAATTTAAGACCTTTCTCTGTGGTGCAAGGTCCTTGTAAATATGCCCCCATCTGTGCTTGGCAAATTTTGATTTTAATTCTTTGACTAACATAGCCATGTTAAAAGTGACCCAAAAATGTTGCAAGGGTCTTAAAAAAACGCTTTCATGTGTCTTAGGCCATTTTAAGTCATTTCCCCTTGAATGTAGGTATATAATTGATTTAGATGATGTGTTTAAAAACGATTTATGAAAACAATTAGGTTTCTGGATATGTACTGCTAGAGATTCATAGGTTGCTTGGGGCATATTTATAAGGCCTTTGAGTATCTCTGATGTTATTTTTCACATTTTAATTTAAGACCTTTCTCTGTGGTGCAAGGTCCTTGTAAATATGCCCCCATCTGTGCTTGGCAAATTTTGATTTTATTTCTTTGACTAACATAGCCATGTTAAAAGTGACCCAAAAATGTTGCAAGGGTCTTAAAAAAACGCTTTCATGTGTCTTAGGCCATTTTAAGTCATTTCCCCTTGAATATAGGTATATAATTGATTTAGATGATGTGTTTAAAAACGATTTATGAAAACAATTAGGTTTCTTGATATGTACTGCTAGAGCTTCATAGGTTGCTTGGGGCATATTTATAAGGGTATTTGGCGGAAAAGGAGCCAAACAGTACCAATATTTTGAAGACCAACATGTTGGATACATATTATCCAGATCGAAGCAGTCACCTCGAGAATGTTTGTCTGTATGAGGTTCTACAAAATTACATATTCAAGAGGAACATCAAAGAAGATATTGATAAAGGAGTGTATGCTGTAATTGGAAGTGAGGGATGTCTGGTCAAGCAAAGAAAATGCCACTTGGTAAACCATCGAAAATTGAGTGGCGAATCTCCTGAAAAAAAGGAGTTTTTTTATTTAGCACTTTTGCAACTTTTCAAGCCTTGGCGTGCAGAAGAGGAACTGCTTGGAGATTTCCTCTGTTACGAAGACTCTTTCACTGCCGCCAAGGAGACCATAGAATGTCCTGCTTTTCCCAAATATCTAGAAATGTTGAATGCGGAAATCGAGCAGGAAGCAACGATTGCAGCCGAGATTGCCAGAGACAGTTCTCAGGACAGTCAGAGTTCTGTTTCCTTGAGTCAGGATCCACTAGGAGGACCTGTTATCGAAAATGAAGCTGCCACTGCCATGAATGAAGTGGACAGAGCCATGGCACATGCTCAGGAGGATGTGGTTAACTTAGAAGACTTGGAAAGACAACTCAACGTTGAGCAGAGGAAAATATATGACGAAGTTACCAAGCAAATTGATCATGGATTAAGTCATGAGAAGAAAGAGTGCTCATGTACGTCGTTGAAGCCTGTCCGACTGTACGTGAGTGGAGAAGCGGGAACTGGAAAAAGTTTCCTCATTAAAGCAATTTCATGTTATTTGCAGGAAAGGACTGAGTCATCGCTGTCTTGTGTTGTCACCGCTCCAACTGGACTGGCAGCACATAACATTAAAGGTATTACTTTGCATCGTCTACTGATGCTGCCAGTGGAGCATGATAACAAATTACAATACCACAAGTTATCTGGAGATGCTTGTTGTGAAGTTTCAAGAGTCTTGAGGAAAATGAAACTTCTTATCATTGACGAAGTAAG
This sequence comes from Lissotriton helveticus, assembly GCF_964261635.1. Lineage (NCBI taxonomy): Eukaryota > Metazoa > Chordata > Amphibia > Caudata > Salamandridae > Lissotriton > Lissotriton helveticus. The sequence goes on along the minus strand of NC_136071.1, from coordinate 969,146,652 downwards.
CATGGTTTCTAATGTCATGATTGCCTTTGTGCATTTGAGAATGTAAGAAGTTCTTAAAACAGAGTATGATGTGTTATTTGGTGGCAAACACATCATTGTTTTCGGAGATCTTCTGCAGCTGACACCAGTGAAAGGACAACCTGTGTTCAAAATGCTCACGCATGAAGATACCAGGAAGTGCCTAGGCAGCATTGGCAACGTCAATATATGGTTAAACTTCAATTATGCTGAACTGCATGAAAATATGCGTCAGGCGAAGGATGAAGATTACAAGAATATTCTACAAGATGTTAGAATTGGAAAAATGACCGAGCATGGGAAAGAAGCTTTACATGCACGATTACTGTCAAATTTATATCCAGAACAAGACGTTGTGCCTGAGAATATTTTTCAGAAAATTACTGAGAAGAAATCTGGAATATGTTTGATGCCAACTCTTGCAGAATGTGCCATCTTCAACAACAAAATGTTGCATTTGGAAAACCAAGAGATTGTGAAAATGGAAGCTATTGACAGAGTAGAGCATATGGGATCAACAATTATGTTGTCTGAGAATTTGAAAACAAAATTGGATTCATTAGAGAAGACTATATCTAAAACTGCAGGTTTTGAAAAGACTCTGAATGTGTGCTTAAACTGCCGTATAATTTTAAGAAGGAATTTACATGTTGAAAGAGGTCTGGTAAATGGATCAATGGGTAATGTTGTTGATTTTGTGAAATACAGAAATAGAGATGGAATTGAATTTTTAAAAATTAAATTTGATGGCATTGAGGAAGTACAGCTAATTGGTCGTTGTTCTGCTAGATTTTTGCTTGTAAAAGACTTATATGTTCGCCGTAAGCAGTTTCCTGTTTGCTTGGCATATGCGGTGACAATCCATAAATCGCAAGGTTTAAGTGTAGACAGTGCATTGGTGAATATTGGCAGTTCTGTGTTCAAGGAGGGTATGGCATATGTGGCATTGTCACGAGTTAGAACTTTATCGGGATTGTACTTGATTGAGTGTGATGTCACAAACATTTGTGCGGATCTAGATTGTGTTAAGGAATACAATAGGTTAAGAAGAGAGTATGCGCCACATTTGCCTCAATATCCTTTGTTTGAGAAACGTGTGGTAGGCCGGAAACGAAGAAATGTGACCAATAGTAGGGAGGTTGTAGCAAAAAGACGAAAAGTCGATGAACCTGAAATTATAAGCAGAAAGAAAAAGGATTCTGTTGAAGATGTTGTTGGTTTTCAATTTGAAAACAGTTCTGGTGTCAACTGCTATGCTAATGTAGTGGTTAATGTTTTGTTTTCTCTAGAAAATGTAAAAGAAGAGATTGTGGTCAATTCTGATCAAAGATTTTGCAGTTTGTTAAATTCTGTGTTAGAGAAATGTAGCACTGATAGAACAAAAATAGAAAGTGTGTCTGAAATTCGAAATCTGTTAGACAGATGTTCAGGTCAAACACAATTCTCTCAAAATATTCAGCAAGATTGTCAGGAGTTTTTAATGTATATGCTTGATGTATTGCATGCTGAAGGTGTAGATGTAGATCACCTGTTTGGGCTTTCTTATCAATGGCAGCATGACTGCGAGAACTGTAGGGTATCAAGTACTACTAGTGTAGACTCAGAAAGATTTATATATTTAACTTTGCCAGACAGTAAATCAGTGTCCTTTAATAAGCTAGTAAAAGCAGCTGATCACAACATGGAGTGTAGCCAATGTAAGTCTGAAATATTGTCAACATTATTTATACGTACATATGGCCAGTATGTTATTTTAATGTTCCAACGATGTAGGCCTGATGGAACAAAATTGACAACTTTAATTAAAAGTTTGTGGCTTCACAGTTGTCAATATCAGGAAGGACTTTTGTAACTGCAGCAATTATATATCATGACGGTCCTTCAATAACATCAGGACATTACACAGCTTATTTAAAGTCTAGAAATGGCTGGTCATTCTGCAATGATTCTGTTTTAACTTTAAAAAAAAAATTGCCTTTTGACCTTAAAAATTCTTACCTGGTGTTTTTAAAACCAAAGTTTTAGGGAAGGAATCTCAGGATTTGCTCTGAGGAATTTCAAGAGGTTCTAATGGCTCCTACACGATTTGGCCTTGAGGATAAGTGTAGTACAGAGTCAAAAGTTATTTTTGAGTTTTAAATAGTTCCTGGAAAAAAAGAAGATTTTCTTACAGAAAGTGGTGGGCAGAGATTAGTTGAAGGACAACAGAGTATTTCCCAAAGCAAACGGTGTTCTTACCATAACACTTGACGTCATGGAAAAATAACTGCACTTTGTATGAGTTCAGAAAAACTGTTTCTTTTTATAAGCTAATTCAAGCAGCCAATCAAAACATGGAGTAGAGGGAATGTAAGTCTGCAATGCTGTCTAGATTATTGATTTACAACAAGGGGTGGTGATGGACAGAGTCTCTGAATTAAGCAGAGTACTCTCACCCAGTCAAGAGATCAGGGCTAAATCCAACACCGTTTTTTAGCTCATTGCACCATCCCAGTTTCAGAACCTGGCTGTATGCAAATTAGTCTGTCCCTGGCCCAGTGCATCATGGGAACAGGGCAGACCAGACTACAAAAGCCAATTCTTACACTGGGAAGGAAACAAGCTTCCGGGGACCGGTTTCTGGCATTTCAGCCGTCTTTGGCCCGGCTTGCTTGAATCCTGATGGTGCAATGAGCAAGGGACTCACATCTGAGTATACCCTTCCACGCTTAGGGTGGACAAAATGATTTACAACAAGGGGTGGTGATGGACAGAGTCTCTGAATTAAGCAGAGTACTCTCACCCAGTCAAGAGATCAGGGCTGAATCCAACACTGTTTTTTAGCTCATTGCACCATCCCAGTTTCAGAACCTGGCTGTATGCAAATTAGTCTGTCCCTGGCCCAGTGCATCATGGGAACAGGGCAGACCAGACTACAAAAGCCAATTCTTACACTGGGAAGGAAACAAGCTTCTGGGGACCGGTTTCTGGCATTTCAGCCGTCTTCGGCCCGGCTTGCTTGAATCCTAATGGTGCAATGAGCAAGGGACTCACATCTGAGTATACCCTTCCACGCTTAGGGTGGACAAAATGATTTACAACAAGGGGTGGTGATGGACAGAGTCTCTGAATTAAGCAGAGTACTCTCACCCAGTCAAGAGATCAGGGCTAAATCCAACACCGTTTTTTAGCTCATTGCACCATCCCAGTTTCAGAACCTGGCTGTATGCAAATTAGTCTGGATGGTGCAATGAGCTAAAAAACGGTGTTGGATCTAGCCCTGATCTCTTGACAGTATAGTCTAGATTATTGGTCCAAACTTTTGATTATAATGTCATTTTGAAAATCCAACTATATAAACCTGATGAAAGTAAGTCTTCAACTTTAATTACAAATGTTGTGGCTACACAGTCGTTGATTTTAGGAAGAACATTTGTAACTGCAGCTATTATCTGGCATGATGGTCATTTGACAGATCTGCTTATTACACAGCTTATTGAAAATGTAAAAAAATGTGCTGTTTCGGAAATTATTCCCATTTGACTACGATACAATGTTGCCTTTTTATTTAAAAATATTCTTACTTTCTGTTTTCAGAAAAGAGAATTTAGGGTAGGTAACTGGCGTATAATGATTCTAGGGGTTGATATAATTTTATCTACTGTTTTATATTGCTTTGTGATTAAAAGTGATGTAGAGAATTAAATAATTGTAGTAGTCATAGAGGTAGTGTAAGTCTGCTTCATAGTAAGCAGTATCAGTGTCATAGGAAATGTAGAACATGAGTGAGCAAGAAGGGTAAGATATTACTAGTTCAGGGTTGTGAAAGTGATCTTGAACGTTTTCTTTCTGAAAGTTGCGGAAATACAAAATGACGGGATTTGCTTAGAAGAATTCCAAGAGTTATAAATGGCTCTTACATGATTTGGCCTTGTGGAAACGTGCGGTAGAGAGCGAGAAGTCATTTATTGTATGTAACATATTTTTCAAAACGATGGAGCTTTTCTTTCAGAAAGTGGCTGGCTGAAAATAATAGCAGCACAACAGAGTGTAAGCTGTTCATAGGATATCCTTCGACGTCATGGAAAGTAAGTTACGGAGTTCTGATTTCTGTTTGGTTATGTTATATGGGTTTTTTAAACACAATCATTTTGATTGTGTTTTTTTTCCCCCGCTGTTATATGATGAATACCTTCAAGTCACTATTTTTAGTGAAATTTGATAAATTCTGAGAACAGCAAAAATAAACCATTTAACATGTATAATTAATTCTGTACTTTTTGTATTTATGATATACATTTAGAACTGTGTAGTAGGCATTGAAAAGCTGAGGCTTCTATAAGTGTCAAAGTTGTTGCATACAGTGCTCACATTCTACGTAGTCTTTCATATGATAGACTACATCTAAACAATGAGATACCTGAGCAAAGGAAACACAGGTGATGTGACTGTGGAATGAGCAAAAAAAATTGCATGTTTTTCAATTAAATTACCTGTGTTTCCTAACATTACACATCACATTGTGTAGATGAGGTTTAGGCCTGTTCCAGGAGACAGAGGAGTTCTCACATTTGTTCAAGAGTGCAGTGGACATGACTCACTCCGTTGGTAGGCCTGCACATGTATTATCTCTTCTATACTCTTCAACAAGCCTAAATTTCATCTGCAACCCTGAGTAGGACTTACCTGAAACAAATCTCTGGATAGGCCACACCTTATCAGCATCTAGAAACAATCATTTAAAATGTTAAGTGCAGATTTATGATGGCTATACGCCTCTTTTGCGTCGCTGTTCCGTCACTTTTGTGACGCAGCAGCAGTGTAAAAGATGCACCATGTTGCAAGATAGGCCTCAGTTCATCTCCAGCAAGATACCGTCAGTTTAAAATGTATATAATTAGGACTGTGTAGGGGACATGCAGAAGCTGAAGCTTCAGTAAGTGTCATGGTTGTTGCATGCAGTGCTGCACTTCTGGGTACTCTTTCATATGCTGGACTACATCTGCACAATGAGATACCTAAGCAAAGGAAACACAATTGATGTGATTGTGAAATGAGCAAAAGAAATTGCACGTTTTTCAATTACATCACCTGTGTTTCCTAACATTACACATCACATTGTGCAAATCAAGTTTAGGCCTGTCCAAGGAAACAGAGGAGGTCTGGCCTTTGTTCAAGAGTGAAGTGGACATGACTCACTTCATTGGTAGACATGGATATGTATTATCTCCTCTGTACTCTTCAACAAGCGTAAATTTCATCTGCAACCCTGAGTAGGCCTCACCTCAAACAAACCTCTGGATAGGACACACCTTATTGGCATCCTGAAACAATCATTTCAAATGTTAGGGACAGTTTTATGATGGCTGTGCACCTCTTTTGCGCTGCCGTTGCATCACTTTTGTGAGACAGCAGCAGTGCAAAAGATGCACCATGTTGCAAGATAGGCCTCACTTCATCTGCATCAAGATACTGTTAGTTTAAAATGTATATTTTTAGGACTGTGTAGGGGCATGGAGAAGCAGAGGCTTCTGTAAGTGTCAAAGTTGTTGAAAAACTGTTTGTCCTTCAATCTTTTCCCTTGTCTTTTCTAATTTTTAAATACATGTTTTAATATTTTTCAAATGTTTGTTCTCTCTTTCACAGATTGAAAGTATAAAAATAACAAGTGACTAAGTTAACGACAATTATAAGGTAAATGTTTTGTACTCTTTTCGTTACATTTCTATCACATTTAACTTCTATTAGTTTCACTACTTCATTTCTTTAACCCTCACTTTCCTGCTTTTGCTACTTTCCTCATTCCTTTCTCTATTACTTACTTACTCTACTCCTTCCACTATTTTTGTCAGTCCCTCTCTTCTCATACTTCCTCACTCTTGTTCACTCACTCCATCTCTATTACTCTCACTGTCTCTGACTGATCACTCTTTCACTACTTGTTCATTATGCTTTCTCTATGTTGTTCAAGCACACTAAGGGGCATATTATCAACACAGGCAATAAAATTATCGCTGCTTTTATCAGTAGAAAACTGCCGCAAAAGTAGCTTTAGCGGCAGTTTTCTTCCGCAAAAGCGGCTTTAGCACCAGTTTTCTGCTGATAAAAGCAGTCATTATCGGCAGAAAACTGCTGCAAAAGCGTCTTTAGCGTCAGATTTCTGCCGATAAAAGCAGCAAAACTTTTATCGCCTATGTTGATAATATGCCCCTATGTTATTTACATTTCTTTGCTGTTTCAATCATTCCTTTTCTGTTACTTCTTCTTTTCTGCATTGTGTTTTTTCTCTCTGTTATTCCAATGTTTTAATCTTAATTTAATCATTCAGTCACATTCTCTACTCTCCTTTTTTTTCTTTCACTTCCTTATCTATTTTGTTTTTCTCAATTATACCCTCTTCCATCTTTTCTTCGGTAAATAGATCTATTAAACAGTATCTTTGGTTTAGTCCCTATAGCTGTCTTTCTTTTAACATTACTCTCTGTTTCCTTCCCTTATACTTACTCTTCTTTTAAAAAAAAAAATGTTTTGGTTCGCTCCCGGTTCGCGTACCGGCGAGCGAACCGGGAAGCGAACCAAAAGAAATAGAGGTTGACAGAGTGCTAAATATTCTACCAATTTTTTTATAAAGGGGAGGTAGTTCTGATAAGAACGTTTTTTTTTATTGTTTTTGTTGTTTTATATTTTTTTTATTATTTTTCTGAACATTTTTTTACTTTTTTTGTATTTTTTGAACGGTTTTATATTTTTTTGGGGGGTTTTTTGGGTGGGGGAAACGAAAACGATTCATTATAAAGGGCTCAACAGGAGCAACAAAAAAAAAGAATTTATTCTCTGGGGCGTTTCGGACAATCATGATTGTCGATAGCTCTGTTGATCAGAGTGCTGCTACTTTCTCTGTAGCAAATGAATTGGTTACAACGCACACACACTTGTTTCACTTCCCCGAACCTCATTTGTATATTTGGGACCATCTCCCTCGCCTCTGGTCCCGTCACTTCCTGTACAACTGATCTTCTGGCCATAGAAGGGGGATTATCTTGCTGGTCACGTAACTGCGCAGCACTGTAGTTGATAGGGTGCCACCTCTGCATATGGCGATGCATTGTATAATTCCCGTAACTATATTTTTTATCTGTCCCTCTGGACAGACGTTCTTTACATATAAGGCAAGTTACGTACCGGGCATTGACTTTTTTTTGGCCCCGGGGAAATTAAAAAAATTGCCAAATATAATTTTCTTTGACATGAGACCTCCTGGGCACCTCACGCAAAAACTGCCTCTCTTCCTGCTCTTCCTCTTCTTCCTCTTCTTCCTCCTCTTGCTGAATGATAACTTCAGCAGGTGGTCCTCTCTTCCTTGGAGGTGGTGGAGGTGGTGGGGAAGCACCAGCTGAAGCTACTAATGAAGCCATTGCTCAGTGATCACAAAAGGTCTTCCTCTCACAAAGATGAAAGTCAGAGTGAGGAAAGAAGGAGGGGTTTTCATCATTTGGGAAAAACAATAGTTCTAAACCAATGAAAAGTGTTACTTTTAGGTCACATGACCTAGTCGTACATCATTATGAAACTAAAAGTGAAATGAACCAATGAAAAGTGTTATTAACAAGTCACATGACCTGTTGTGTTTACGTTACGCGCTTTGGGCCGCGTCCCGGATCGCTTCCGGGAAGCGGCGCTTCGCGCCTCGTTCGCGTACCGGTTCACTTCCGGGTATGCTAACGCGGCGCGTCATATGACGTTTCACGCGACAACGCGATACGTCACGCTGACGTGACGCGTCACGATGTTGTTTTCTAACGCGGCAGTTGCGCAAACGGAACGTTTACCGGTTCGCGGACCGGGTCGCGGCACCATTTTGAGCTAACGGGAAGCGACCCAGTTCGCGGACCGGGAGCGAAACAAAAAAAAATAATAAAAAAAATACATAATTTTTTTTATTAATAAACATATAAAATATATTTTTTGATTTAAAGAAGAATACATTTTAAAGCTTTTGATATTTGCTACAGAAACATACAGTCACTGGATGTTGTCATCAGTGATGTCAACAGTGATGTCATCAGTGATGTCATTTGAGATGTCATCAGTGATGTCATCAGTGATGTCACTGACCATGTCATGAATGATGTAATATGTGACATGATCAGCAGTGGATTGCGGGTGCGCGATATATAGTTAGTACAACTAACTATATATGGAATTTCAATGGTTTTGTGTGAGTAAAAAAAAGGTTTCTTAAATGCTAATTCCTAACTATATATGGTCTATAACCTATGGTTTTTTCAGTGAATTTTCAAGGTTTTGTAAATGCTAATTCCTAACTATATATGGTCTATAACCTATGGTTTTTTCTGTGAATATATATATATATATATATATATATATATATATATATATATATACATATATGCAAAAAAGAAGCAGAGAACTCTGGGTAGTTTTCAAGTTTAGGTGGATCTGCTCACCTCAAATGTCTGCCTTTCTATCAAAGTATTTAAGCATATGATTAGCACAGTGCTATCCACACCGAGATAGAACGGGACAAAGTCTTTTTTTTACCATTTCTACGGCAAAGTCTTTAAGCATAGCATTAAGCATTAACGTATTTGATCATCACATCATTCAGGAAGCTGATGCTGACAAAGGAGATGGATGGAAGCCGAGAGGAAACCATGCAGGCCTATATGGCAAAAGCAGCACACTAACAACTCCCACCAGAAATGGCCACCAACCACATGGACACTCACAAATCACAAGCAACAAGCAAGAGGCCTGGGAAACAATGTACTGACAAAAGGCCTATAATAGCCAGGCAAAGGATCCATGCAAAACCACACTGCTTTGTCTTTTTAATGCGATAAAATGCAAAAACGAAAATCCACAGGGCTAAACAAGGTCTGCAAGGTACACACCACACACACACAAAAAAGGCATTTATTTAACACACACCCAAAAACAGAAATACCCCTTAAAGACACATTTTGCAGCTCAATCCAGTGCCATTCATGCCCTAAATGATGTTTGAAATACATTCAACACACATCAAAGGAACAGTTGAATTTGAATTTAAAGTATTTATATAGCGCGACGTACACCATGCGGTTTCTTGGCACTTATAAGTACAGGCATAGATGGAAACCAAAAAAAAAAGGACCGCTAAGCTGAAATGGGAGAGGAGTTACAGATGAAAAGCTTGGGAAAAGAGGAAGGTTTTAAGTAACTTACGAAAAGAAAGATACTGGGTGGAGGATCTGAGGTGAATGGGAAGGGAGTTCCAAAACACTGGGGCCAGGTAAGAGAATTTGGCTCCACCCCATTTCTTGCGCATGAAACGTGGTACAGTGAGTAAGCAGAGGGAAGATGAGCGCAATTCTCTACAGGGCACGTAGGGCTGTACCGCCGAGGAGCTGAAGGCGGGAGCCAGACCCAGACGGGCCAAGAAAGTCATGCATCCCAGTTTGAATAATGCACGCTCACGAACCGGGAGCCAATGGAGTTCCTTGAGCAGAGGAGTAACACGATGAAATCTGGGGAGAGAGTAAACTAAGCGGGCTGCCTGGTTTTGTACCAATTGCAATCTCCGTAGACTATAAGCCGGGATGCCGGTATATAGGGCATTCCCGTAGTCTAAACGGGAGATGACCAGAGCGGACAAGATAAGTTTACATGCAGAAAAGGAAAAGAAACGGGAAACAGTGCGAATGGTATGAAGAGTTAGGAAACAAGCGGAAACAACAGACCCGATCTGAGAATGGAGAGTGAGATGGTCATTGAGTTTAATGCCCAGAGTTTTAACGGAAGAAGAAGGAGAGGGAGGGGAACCTAAAGAAGGAGGCCAGAACAAAGAATTCCAGGGGCTGGATGAACCCCCCGTCAAGACTAGCTCAGTCTTGTCCGGGTTCAGTTTAAGATGATTATGATTCATCCAGTCCCTGATGAAAGACATCACCGAGTGAAAGTTGGAGACAGAGTGAGAGGAAGAGGAAAGATTAAAGATGAGCTGGAGGTCGTCGGCATAATTATAGATGGCGACCTCCAGCTTCTGAAGAGCAAAAATCAAGGGGGCGATATATAAATTAAACAGAAGAGGGGAAAGAGAAGAACCCTGGGGGACCCCACATGAGATCGGAAGAGAGGTAGAGGAGAAATCTCCCAACTGAACCACCTGGGTGCGGTCTCTCAAAAAAGAGGAGAGCCAGACAAGGGCTGTCCCCCCGATACCCGCCGCCCTGACACGGGAAAGAAGATGGAATGATCCACCGTGTCAAAGGCGGCGGACAGGTCCAGGAGGATCAGCGCCTGTGGTTGGTCAGAGTCTAGGCCCTCTCTCAGATTATCCAAGACCGACACCACCACAGCCTCAGAGTAGTGTCTAGCCCGACAGCCAGCTTGGCGGGGGGCTAACCCCCCATTCTCCTCTACAAATGTGCTGAAAACTGCGGTGACGTGGCGTTCCAGCACCTTGTCCAGAAAAGGTAGCAAAGAAATGGGGCGATAATTAGTTAGGGAGGAGGGGTCAGCCCCTGGCTTCTTCAAGATGGGAACAATGGTGGCTGCTTTCAAAAGAGGGGGGACAACTCCCTGCGCAAGGGAGCAGTTCAGGAAGGAGAGAGGGGGCAGGGTACATGCAGAGTAGATTTGACGAAGAATGCGGGCAGGGCAGATATCAACAGGGGAGCCAGACTTGACTTTGGGGAGGATGGCAAGAAAAGAATCTTCAGTAAGGGGCGGAATAGAAGACAGGTAGACATCAGGAGGGGGGGACAAGGGTCTACATAGGACACGGAGGGGTTTTGATGGTCTCAATTTTCAAGGAGTCGCACAAGTGTTGGGTCGGGGTGGGTTTCAAAGAGGTTCTATCAGAGAACGCCAGATCGTGGACAATGGAAAAAAATTCCTTAGGCTGGTTCTCTGCGATCAGTATTTTATGTGAAAAATAGGAGTTTTTAGTGGAGAGAATGGCTCTTTTATATTCCCCTAAGCGAGATAGAAAATGAAGTTTCAGCTTGGGGCAGTAGGCCCTTCTCCACGAACGCTCCGCCTGGCGAACCCCCAACTTGAGTGATTTTAGCTCCTCAGTGAACCAACAATTGGCCTCCTTGAATCTTCTAATCGTGATCCGTCGAAGTGGGGCCACCGGGTCGCAGCCACTCGCAAGCCAGGCATTAATAGTCTCTGCTTCAGTTGCTTCATCATTCACCCACCTATGACTAGCTCTGGGCCTACTGGCTACCCACAACATTTTAAAAAAGAAAGAATGATAAGAACCTAAATTGTAGTTTCAGAAACTGCAATGCCCCAATCAAACACACAACACCAACTTACTTATAAAATATCAAATTCAAAAGTCTTCAAATACAATGATAATGATGCAGCAGACACAAAGAGTAATCCTTCCAGCTAAAAATCCAAAGGCAGAATGAGCAGGAGATGGACAAAGCACTGGGAGGAGCCTGCTGGACAGGAATAGGAAGTTGGAGACTCTGTGGAACTTCCTCCCTCTCCCCCCAATTTTTATTTTTTTTAAATTACTCCTTGCACCAAAAAGGTTAGCCAAATGTCAATATGAGGAGTTTTTTTAATCCAAATCATCATTTAAAGAAGGCTTTATGCTGCTAGAGATAATATTCTTCTCCAGATTGAAAATGTTGCTTGTTTGAGATCGCAAGCTTTACCACACTTCCGCTGGTTGTCGATGACGCGTCCAAAATTATGTGTTTGCAATCTAACACTCTCTCTCGCGGTGGAGAGTGACGTGTTTACGACCTCACGCTCTCTCTCATGGTGGAGAATGACGTGTTCGTGATATCAGACTCTCATGGTGGCTGATGGTGAGGCGAATGACTTGATTGTGATCGCGAACTCTCGCAAGATAGCGCGGCCGGCTACCAACATCTCGTGGAGCACCCAAACGGACCGGAAAACTCGTCGTCGAATGGAGGGATCCCGGTAAGGCAAACGCGCACGTGAGAATGCATTTTCAAAGCACTAACATGAAAATAATCTCCGCTACGCTGTGGATCACGGATATTTCTACATTACCACGTTCTTTGTAAAATGTCAAAATATTGCAAATTCCATGAGCGGAACGGAATTTGACACCCACCATTAATCTGTACATCCTATGACATAGGGAAATTTGGTACTCTGGTGAAAGTGCAAATTGGTACTTTGCATTTCCAGGCCATTCCTGCGTAGGTATATATGGCTGTGTATATAGAGCAGCATGGCATCTAGGAATGCACTGAAAAGCAGACTTGAGATACACCTCCTGCAACTATAATCACACCCTAGCATCTGCCGAGGCCAATAGGTATGACAAGTACAACACTTGAACATGAGTGGGGATAGAATTGCTGCGAAGAGTGCTACTTTTGTAGATGTGGCTTTAAAAGGGCAATAATCTCCGAATAACAATTGCTACTATGCCTTTATTTTTCGTATATATCTTCTTCTGTTTGTTGAAAAAAGGTCCACTTTATTCTAAAAATCCTCTCTTGTCTCTGGTGACCTCCTCTGCTGAGCAGCAATCACATACAGAGCAGCCATTGTGGAAACTCCTGATGCATTCTGGGCCTGTTTTTATTCTTTTCACCCAATTACCACCTGGTCTAAATTGGTAATAAATTGCATATGAAGACCGTCCTTTTTTGCGAGTAGTCGCTATTTCAGACTGTCTCTAACATACCGGTCTCTATCTTAGGTCGCAAAAAATACCGACTCTCAAAACGGTTGCCACACACATTTTGGTTTGCGAATGGCTTTATTACAGCATAAAAAAAAATTGACGATTATTTGCAGTTGCTTTGTATATCTGAACTCCTAAAGTAGGGGATCAAAATGATCGATTAACAATTTATATATTTCAGCAGGTGTATAATCAGACCCTGGAGGCATGTTGGCAATGGCAGATATATCCTTTTTAACAATGGATTTGGCATTCAAGACTACATTTCAACTCGCATCCAAATTAGGTAAATGGATTCCTTTATGTTGCAAAGTCATTCTGTGTGCCCTGTGCAACCCCAATATTTTTGCTGACTGGTACTGATCTTAACTGACTGTCCCCTGGCTCTGCCTAACCAGGCCCAGGGCCAGTGTTATTTTGCAACACAGTGAAAACACATACATAAACGAGGCTACACTATATATTAATATATTAGGGTACACTTCTAATTGACATGACCTACCCTTTTAAGTCCCTAATACATAATAGGGCTGGGGATTAAAACTACCTTTAAATCCCTAGTATATAATAGCACATGGCAGTTTAGGCGCCAGCAGCTCTTTCTGGCCTTTCATGTGTGCACTGCTGACAGCCTGAGTTCATTTTAAAAGCAGCCTCTGTGTTGCAGCACTGCTTTTAAATGTAATTCTGCCCAAACTCAACTTTGGTGGTAGGGGCGCTTAAAAAGTGATAAGCTACAATATTTTGACATGTTAGGTACCCCCAGAGTCTCCCCTAGGAGTCCCAGAAGTGGGGAGGGAGGTACTTCTAAGAAGAGCCCTTATAAAAGAGGTTTTACATGCCTTAGGGATAGCAAAATTGCACATTTCACTTCCCCATTGTAGGAAAGTGCTTCCCAAAATTGACCTTTGTGCTCGGAGCACTGTGGAGTGAGGAGTAGCTCTAATTTTGCATATTTAGGACCCCTAAAGCCTCCCCTGGGTGTTCCAGGGGTGGGTGTCCTGTAGCTATGAGCATGGTCCCTATAAAATGCCAAAACGCCAAGAAGCCTCAGCATTTGTGCACTCTATAAGCCTTTACTTACTTAATTACTTACTTATATGCCCTGGTGTTGGAGAAATTGAACATTTCATTTCCCCCATTGTAGATACCCGGCCACATAGGTTAACATAGCAATAGTTTATTAATGCATAATTATTGCTAGGAACTAACAAGAAATATCCTTTCAGGACCTAGGAGAATTGTAATGATAAATCAGAAAATATGCTATTGTTTAAGATATCCTAAAATACGCAGAAAATAAGTTATATGGCTTTTTTGTCTGTCAGCCAAAATTCTGCCTTTCTGTGGTCTCCTCTGATTGGCTAGAGTTAAGAAGATTAGCTAGGCTCCTTGCTTACCCAGAGAGAGGCTATCTGTTAGAGAGAGTTTTTGCTGCACAGAAATGCGAGAGCAGTGAGGAGGGGTCATAAACTATGGAGCTTCAAAGGTGCTAGGACAGGCATAGAATTCCAGGTCCCTCTAACCCTAGCCCCCTGACCCTGAGGGAAGAATTTGCAGATAGTAGGGGGAGGAGAGCTATGGTAATGAGCCATACTGGAGGTTGGTTTAATTAGTTCTTGCTCCTCTGCTACAAGTTCAGTTGTATACAATTTTGGAGAAATAGTGCTTCCTGGGAGGAGATTATGTTACACATTGGAGGAAGAGGTCATGCTCTAGGGTGTTGCCCTGCACTTCATTGGACAAGAATGCTCTCCTGCTTGCCCCAGGAGACAACTGAATAAATATGTGAGAGGTGTAGAGCATCTCAGATCTTCAGCGTGAAATTAAGAGAAGAAGAAAGTTTGCCAATCTTGAAACTTGATTTGCACCATCATGCCCTACATTCTGACTGAGTGCACCTGCTGAATTATCTGGGACTAAAGCCCTTTGGATGTACATTGTGCCGAGAGCAATAAAGAGTGGACTTTTATTTTTTTATTTTATTTGAAAGGTTTTATATAGCGCTGGCTAGACCCAGGGGTATCAGAGCGCTTTACATGAGTATCAGTCCATAGTTACAGGTTACATCGTTACAAAGGATACCCAGTTATTAGAGCATAGCTACATAAGTACATGTTAGGTCAAGACAAGCAATAAGGACAATATGCTTAAGGGAAAAAGCAGGCAAAGGGAGGGATTCATTGAAGAGAGGGTAGGAGCAGGGGAAGTAGACAGCGAATGAAGGAGGGAAAGAGGAGGAGGAGGGTGAGAGACACAGCATGAACGAAGAGGGGTAGGGTGACGGGGGCACAAATCAGTAGACAAGTAATAGCTGCGCCCAATGTCTAGTAAGCCGTGATCCCAGCGGAAGTGGTATCATTCTCCCAACTCCGTTGCAAGAGGCTCCCTTTATGCCGTGGACTCTCTCAGAGGGGTCTCTGAGACTCCAAGGCCTACCTACTAGATCCTTCCCCAAAAAGGGGAGAGGGAGTGCTTTGGCAAAGGGCGCCATACCATACCTCAACTGTGAGTGGCTACCTTGGCGCTGTGGACTCTCTCAGAGGGATCACTGAGACTCCAGAGTATTAGATCTTTCCCCAACAAGCTACAGATTAACAGAGCTCACGTGCCATCACCAGCAAGAATCCCCAGCCTGGAGTGTGTCCAGTGGATTTGTAAGGGTTTGGTCCAAGTAGATTGTGGAAATGGGTGTCCCAATTTTTTAAGGATCATCTTGGAGACAACAGACTGTTGAATTGTGTTTTGGACCCTTTGGAGCACCCAGAGGAACTTCAGGAAGACGTTCCAGAAGTTTGAAGAAGTTTAGATCAACTTTGGAAAAAAGACTGACACAACCACGAGTGCCAAGTCGGCAACCTCAACCACGAGCCAGCGACCTTCAACTGTGAGCTGGCCTGCTCTGCTGGTTTTTCCCACTGAAAAGCTCCATAGTTCCAACATCCAGAGTTTGACCGGGAGCTCTCTGGAAAGCAGGCTGGCAAACCCTCAACAAACCCGGACTGGTCAAAAGCATCGAAGGACCTTCAGCAGAAGGAAAAATCTCGACTGGGGCCTACCACGAGATGTATCCAAGCAGGGCTTTTTCGTGGTCGGCCTGAAACGTTTTCTTTGTCCCGGTCATGCGGGGCTAGATGTCTCAATGTGGCACTATGCGTTTCTATGTGCTTTGTAGTACTACATTTTTAAAAATGTTTATCTCAGGTTCCCCACATTGAATGTTAATTATTTTGATGCCATTTTAAAGATAAACATATTTTTATTTTTATAAATTGGTGTGGGATTTTTATTGTATGTTGTGTCCTAATTATCCACTAATTGGTGTTTTTAAATGTTTTACAAACCTGTCTGAGTTTAGGCTGCCTGCTCACAGCCATGCTACCAAAGGTTGAGCATGGGAATAATTTACTGAGATCTATTCTGAGGTCTAGAATGTGTTCGTGGCTTTATTGCCAGTGGTAGATGCATATTTACCACTACCAATAACCCACTTTCCAACACCTTCAAACAATTATAAATCACAGAGAGGATGTTCTTTTTATATGTTATTATTTGCAATAATGATGTTTGAATCCAGATAATATCTCTAGATGCCGATGTTTTATCTCTAATTTTACTAATGTTTGAGCATTTTCATTACAATGACTTATGTAGGAGAGAGCTTTTCCAGATTACTCTCCTACTTCACATACTTTAAGTGCCCCATTACGATTCTGGTCAGACGAGCGTCTGACTGGCATCATGCCAGAAATGGGAGAGCCTGACAATGAGTCAGTAGTCCTGCTTCCCAAATCAGCACAAGCCACAATAGGAAATATACACTTTGTAAATACCCATGCATGGCAGGTGCCATGTGGTGCTAGCCACACAATGCATAGATGTGTTGGGGGCACCAAAGATCCCCCAGGCCCCATATCAGAGCCCAGGGGGGCCCACACAGTCTGTTTCTGACATACTTTCTATGGTGGTCGGACCGCCATAGAAAGGCTATCAAAATTGTTCATCGGAATCCCCACTGCTGTGCCTGCGCAGGCACCAACTCCATTTTGGGGATTACGATCTGCCCTGACGCGCTCCATGAGCATGTTGGAGGCGGAGCGGATTCCCCCACAGGCATCGGTTGGACCACCCGTATCATAACACGCAGTCGGACTGATGCCTCAGATGTCATGCAGAACTCCACAGACAAGCTGTCAGATGGCCTTCAGCCCGACATCAAAATGGGGCCCTAAGTTGTGACTGCAATGCTTGTTTGTTGGTTCAAGCTGCTAAACTTTACACTATCTTTTCTCTTAAACATATTGATTGATAATACATCTCTTGATTAATGTAAATACATTCTGAAACTTGTGCCTAAAGATATTTAATATTATTGTCACAATCAATCAGATATCTTGTAAAGAAAGTACTGGTGTTGGTTACTCTGTGTGTCTATATTTTTCCAACTATGTAATATGTCAGAGTGGTCAGAATACTGCAGATGATGAATCTTAATTTTTCAGATCATATAGATTGCTATACTACTTATACTTAAATCTATCCAAGAATATTTTCTATGCGGTTTGTAATAGAAGGTATATTCCCTCCTACCAAGATTTAGAATCTTACATATTTTAGTCAGTTATAACACTTCCCTTAACTTTAACAATGCTAGTTCTGGTATTTTTCATGCATTTAATATGCTTTGTGATAGTAGTACCTATTTGGGGATTTAATATGCAGTTGAAGTTTCCCACAATAATAATTAATCAATCAATCAATCAGGAGTTTGTATAGTGCTGCAACTCACCAGTGAGGGTCTCAAGGTGTTAAAGGGGCGGGTGGACTGCTAATCCGTCTGGGAATGGAGGTTCAGTGGAAGAGCCATGTCTTGAGATCCTTACTGAATTAGGCCAGCGATGGGGATTGCCTGAGGTGGAGGGGCAGTGTGTTTAAGGTCTTATCGATGAGGTAGGAGTTCTGATTCTGGTTTTGTGAATCCGTGGGATGGTGGCCAAGGCAAGTTGGGTATATAGCATCTGTTTAATTCCAACATGATATCAGCTAAGATTTCAGGCCATAGAGATTTCCTAAAACAAACTGTTTACCAGTTTGTGAGTCTGCTATCTCTGCTAATACTCATCTACATGCCAGGTCAGTATTAAATGTATAGATGCTACTTTCTGTCCAACAATATACAACGAGCTGACAAAATCGTGTATTTTGCAGCAGTTGGCTACGTTAATAATAATTGTTTCTGATTTAGTTTGATGATCCTCTTATCGATTTTTAGCATCTGATTTTAATCTCTTTCAAAAAAAGTTCTAGATGTTGATTTCCGTCTAATTCCATTTATATTCCAAGTCAACATTCTAAAAATGTCCCTGTATATTTAACAAAATGTAAAATATTTCAATTATTTCTCTTCTTCCCCTTCCACAAACACTGGTTTTGTATCCTTTCCTCACCTCCCACTCCTACCCCACTGTCTTGTTTCCTACTGCGCCCTGGTTCATCTTTACTACGGATTAGAGGACCAAAGTTCTGCTTGGATTTCTGTCTAGGAATACAGGTAATATACTGGTGGAGGGTGGGTCTGGGGGGTCTTCTTCTCTCTTCCATCACCCCATGGTAAAATCCATCTGCCATCCTCTATATCAAATAGCCATTAGACTATTTTGTCGTCATCCTCTGTTAGTGTCTCTCAACTAGAAATTGTGGGACCTTCTTGGTTCTTGAAAAGTTATTAAAGATCCTTGCCAATTAATTTTAAGAGAGGTTCCAGGTAAAAGATACGGAGATTTCAGGACCTCATTTCTTGCTCTTTGATGTAGTTTACCAAGCAAGTTCTTGAAAAATATAAAACATTTGTGTGAAAAATCTTCGACATTCCTTGGTAATAGTTAGAATGTGTTTACTTTTTGTAGAAGCATTAAAAATAAACAATAATAGCACATGTTTTGGCTGAGTAGAGCCATCAGGAACCGTTTGTGGTCTTTCAGTGGAAGGAGAGGAGTTGATTCCTTGTGCAGTTTCCATCTTGTTTCCCAACACATATTAAAAGATTAATTTGGCAATCCAGGCTATCATGTTTGACCTTGTGCTTAGATTCCTTTAAGGAGCCTGATCATTCTAAGTTTAGAACGTCATTCCATGAGCATTATCGCATAATTGTTTTAATTATGGTGTTCAATAATCTCTTGCTTGTCCTGCTATTGGGTGGTATTCTTGAGGCATGTAATGTTATCCACCATGTGTTTGCAGTTTTCAATGAATGCTGGCATTTGTTCCTCAACTGAGAGTACTTTCTGTGTTAGGTCTTCAGTTTTGGCTGTTTTTGAGTGGGCACATCTCTTTTTAAATGAAAAATGGATTTTGTAGAGATTATGATTTTTCTTCTCTTTTTATTTCAATGGCCTGCTGTTTATGAATGTCGCGGAAATAGTTGGAATAGACTAGGGCAGCCAAGTTCACAAGAACTCTCTCCAAGTTCAGCCAAGTGAGCGGATCATCTCCAAGTGTGCCTCTCTCTACACAGTGGGCCTCCTTTATGGGGATTCGGCATAGGGGCTGCGCTATCCTACGTCAAAGTGAAAGGCCAGGAATGCACTGTATTTACCCAATACAGTCTATTTCTGTTCTCCCTCCCCTGCACTCGCACCATTTTGGCAGACTTGCCCCAATGCTGACAACATTGCACTATGTTGCAAGGATGCCTGTGTTGTCTGCAGGATTGTTTTGCACAGAAATAATCCATTGAGGTGTGTTCCTCTTTCTGTGTGTGCTGCACAATGAACTACACTTATTAAGAGGAATAGACAGGCAGAAATAAAGTTATTTCTCCTTGCTACTCCTCACCCTGGGAGGCGTAAGGTTTGGCACAGCCCCCAGGTTTACATGGTCTCGGGAATCAGAAGAAGCGTCAAAATCCATGAGTGTTGCATGGGAACATCCACCACAACACTCATTGAACGCCTCCCTAGCTCAGAGTAAGACAAAACAGCAATTTGTTCTGACTTGTCTTACTCCATATTTATGAGACCATTCAGGGTCAAAGTGGCTTTGCGTGGCCTCATGGATATGAATTCAAGGTTTGCCCCACTGGGGCATCACAAATAATTATGCTATGGTGGCACAAGGGGCTCATAAATATACCAATTGCAGAAAGAAGGGGGGACGGGAGCTAGCGGAAAAGGAGGTCCAGTACCCATGCTTCCAAGATCAGACATGTCAATCACTGGAGGGTCACTGTTCCTAATAAGGTTTCTAGCCCACTCAGCAGCTTGAAGTATAGGTGGAGAGATACCTATCTTCTTTAATGGTCAAAGGTCAGATACAGAAAAGTGGGTATTTTGCTCCTTGTGGTGGTGGCTCTGCAGTCCCCCATGGGCCCCGTAAGAGGGCTCTTTGGTGGAGATCTTTTTAGAGGAACATCCAGTGGTGAGTACAGGTGTGTGGGGATTAGTGCAGGATGGTTGAAAATATTGTACTGGTACCTTCAGAGGTATTTATTTTTGGGTCATTGTAATATAGTTAAAAACGGACAAAGAAAGGAACTTTTGTCCTAGTTGTCAATGCTGTGTTTTTGTCCATTTTTGCAGTTCTGGGTGAAATAAAAGTGATAGATGGTCGTTAGGACTAGTCAGGTCGACATGTTTCACGCCTCTGTGGTCCCTAATGGATCCAATGGAGTTTCGTCAGGACCGTGGAGGTTTATAGAAGTAGGAAAGTAGGGGTACAAGGGTTCCCGATAACAACACCCTGTAATGTTACCCTAATTCAGTTAAGTGGTCAGGGTGGTACCCAATCGATAACGACATTGACCACCTCAGTATGTAATGTAAACCCAACCTCAAAAAGTATCCAGGGAAGCCTCAGCAGCGGAGGAAGTGGCTTGTGAGGTTACTTTGAACTCCTCCGATACGGCATTGGTACCTGCCCTCAGCAGCTAGCTCGCCAGTGGGAGTGTTGTTGAGTGTGACCCTAAAATTTGCTACTAATTTATGGTCACATGTGCAGTTCTCCACAATGTAGCAGTGCGTAGGAATTTACCCATTGACTCAGCAAGTGAGAATTTTGAGGACTACAATGAAAATATTCTCCTTTGCTTGCCACCTCTAGGATCAGATGGTGCAAGAGCTGCAGAGGGATGTGCATAGAGTGATGATGTCACAAATAACTACTTTTAATGCAAATTAAACATATTTTAGTAATGCAAAGAAAAACATAACATAAAATATATTAAGTACATGTTTCTCTGTATATTCAAAGATTATGTTGAGAATGGACAACATCTCACAAGTAACCACATTTTGTTTTTGATACATATGTTCTTTCATGTTAACCCAAGTATATACAAATAATATCTTCATATCTTCATAGTTAAGTAACCATCCTTTTAGCGTGATTCACTATATACATCTTTAACAACCAGTACTTGGGACCTTATTTTGAGTTTGGCGGTCCCACAGCAGATGGTGCAACACACGGTTCATTGTGGGATCGCCAAAGTGGTAATGCTAGTGCTCGTTAGTTCAGGAGTTTTCTCCTGGCTTGGCGGGCGGTCCTGCAACAGTCCTGCAACTGTCTGAGAGTGGCAGTCTGCCAGGCTTATTAAGGAGCCTAACAGACACACCGCTGCTCTTAGAGAGCTGCTTGTACCTTCCTGCATGGTGTGGCATACATGCCACACCGTGCAGGAACTGGTGTGCATATTGACAGGGGGACACTAAATGTGCCTCCCTTCATGCACCCCCAGACCCAGAGGCACAAGGGGACCCTTTTGTTTTGCAGTATCAAACAACCTGAGGACGATGGCGGTGGCGGCTTGTGAAGGGGATTAGAAATCTCGGATACTTCAAAACGCATGGGCATTTTAAAGATACATCGCACTTCAGAGACGATTGTGACATTCGAATAGCCCCGGAAAAAATATTTAAAAAGGTGGCGTCGCCTCCACACCTTTTTTGATGAACAAGTTAAATTTAGAGATTGCACTCGGTCGCCACCTGCCTGATTCTGACTTCTTATACATCTTACAGCACACAGCTGGCCTAATCACTCTAACAATAAGTAATAGAAATCTGGTTCAATCGTTTTCGGTAAAACAACAGATCGTGTGACAGGGCATTACAATCCTTTAGAAGTACCACTACATCCACGTTTGTCTCTCAGAAAGATCCGCACTCCAGGTTTAGAGTTCCTATATCGCACTGTATCTGACTGTTCCTGAAGAAGGTGGTCCGTACTCCTGTTCTTTCCACCAAAACGCGTCAACCATCTCCCCTTTTTTAAATCTAATGACTTTGGTCACTAATTGGACATCAGACTCAATGCTATAGGATACATTCTGTGTTGTTTTTGTGATGGAATGGATGTTTAGGAAGAATGTATGTGTTGTGTGTGTGCGGCTCTTTACCTGTTTTGTGCATTATTTATTGATTTAAGTGTTCATATGAATTTGAATAACTAAAGATATATTTGCATAGTTTCATTGTGGTGAAAAATATTCTTCCGAAGCCTCTGTGTGGAATGTATATATTTTTATAAGTGTTATATTTGTAAAATGATGATAAAAAGAAAAAAGATTTATTTACTGAAAAATGAAATAAAATGAGAAAAATTTACATTTGGTGCAGATATTGTTGGTGTATGCCCTGTGTTTGAGAGATAATTCCTACTACAAAAGTATTTATAGGTCAAGAGGGAGCGTTTTTCAGTTGACCCTTTTGTCACACCACCATGGAATGGGTGGCAGTGGGGTAACCCCAAATATGCTTGGCTGTGCCATGCGGCTCTACCAGCATATTGTGCCTCGGGCAGCTGAAAGACCTTTGCAGGATCGTTGATCTGCTGAAGTTACAACGGTTCGGGGGCAGTCTCACCACCACACTTGTGTAGTGCAAATGCTTCCAAGTGTGACGGTGGTCAGACCGACACCACAGGTTCGGCGGTCCTATGGACTGCTAAACTTGTAATAGTCCCTTGGTCTTTGAATCAAACTCTGGGTGACCCTTTCTTGTGCTGCCAAATATATGGCTTCAAGTACTCCTTGATGTGCTCACAAATAGAAACACTGCTCAGCTCAGTTATTGCATGGACAGTGGTGGCCTATTTCCTGCATTAGCAGTTTGCATTTCCTCAAGTGTGTTTGTAACCTGTACAGAGTTCTTTGCAACACCACCACTGTCATATGCTAACTCCACCTGCATGTTAGCTGTTCTCCGACATATGGCTGAGATCACAGTAGCCAACCACACCAAAGAACAACCAAATGTTTTCAGCCAAGTGTTCTTGTAACTCTGTTTGTGCCTGTGTGATGCTCAGTGTTCAAATATTTGTGAGGCAAAACCTTAAACAGCCATATTCCAGTCATCAAAGCTTGATGTCATTACTTCAGCATTCTAAAAAAATGGTTCTTTCTACTTTGGTAACCCTTCGTTCAACTCTGATATTGCCCTGTGTGGCTATCATTGTATTTTGAGTTTGGATTGCTGCAGTACATTAAATTATGCAGGAGCAGATGTCCTGCATTCTAGAACTAACAGTAGGGTTTATAGTCCTCTTTTTTAATTTAATATAGGAACTGGAAGTAAGATTTATGGTTCATTTTACGCAGAATTTGCAATAGCTGTAGTATACAGAACGAATGCAGCTGTGTTTTAACGGATACTTGTTCCACTTTCAGTGTTTCTTATAATATTAATTAGATGGTCTGGATTTTTTACTTTATTGTGTTTGTGTGGTAGGAGTATATTGAGATGTTGTAATTTTAAACAAATTGAAAGTAGTAATTTAATGTTAATGATCATCATATATCTAAGTTCCCAAAGTTAAATTGTTACTAATATAGGGGGTCATTACGATGGTAGAGAGTCTTCCCTTCATCGGAAGGCCATTCCCCCCGGCCACATAAGTATTGCAGGCTGTTCTATAGCAGTCAGACTGGCTCCTTGGGTATGCCGGTGTGGCGGAGGGCCTCCCTAAATAGTGGAGGTGCCTACTAGGCACTGCTGTAGGGATTACAATGTCCCTTTCTTCCTGTCTGTTGATGGACAGGCTGGCAGAAAGCGACTTTAGGGGCTGGTAGCTGGCCCCCCTTATCCACTGACCCCCAAACATGGGACCATATCCCTGCACCATTTGTGGCAGGCACTGCATGGTGTCTACCATGTAGTGCAGGGAAATGTAAATTGACCCTTTTTTGCATTGTGGCGGGTGCTGCAGTTAGCAGCACCCATCACAATGCAAAACATAAGCAATGAGACTGCCTCGGTGGCAGTCGCATTGTAATTCGTACTGTGAGAGTGCCGGCTTGTAGGCGGGCGGTCCCAAATACAACACAATGGTGGACGGACTGAATTCTGTCCATCATCGTAATGACCCCCACTGTGTTTAATTTTTGTAATTCAGGGTTATGTTACACCTGCATGACCCATTAATAGTATTTATTTGCTGGGAGTGGAGCCTACAAACGTAATTGTCTAACTGTTTTGGGAAATTAGTCAATGTGTTAATTTGGACTACATTACCCATAATGCATTGTTTTTAGAGCTTGTATTTTTTTAATCAATGTTGTTCGAATTTCCTAGCAGATATTTTAAACTGGTATTGTATTAAATGAAAGAGATTTACTTCTTTTACCCATTATATAAAATGTTTAGTCCAACATTTATAAAAAGGTTCTATATTTTTTTTAAGTAAATTATGAACAACTAGCCTGGAACATTTGATCCAGTTACAATAGTGTGAATCAGACACTCCTGAGATGGATTCTGGCTGCAACATGTACTCAATTGTTTCTTCCATAGGGATGGGTGGTGGTTCTTTGCTCTCTCCTCCGCTAATAGCTTCTGCCTGCTTCCTTCTATTTGCTACTCTCTTTGCAACTGGATCACAGGCCAGATGATGTCTTTACATATTTCCTCTACAGACCTTTAGGTCACTTCAATTTCATTGATCCATTGCTGTATTTTATGTGTTCTACATTGTATAATTCAAGTATTTTTCTTTATCTCAATTGACGTTTCTTGATTGAAAATCTGTCTGAATTAAAAGTGTCTCCTTCAGACCATAACTGATATTAGAAGAGAATAATGGAGCTAGAAAAAACACTTACAACCAATGCAATAGTATAAACATTTAATATAACAAAGTTCCACATATTGACTTTTTAACAGATACTATCATCATTGGCTGCTAAAGAATTATCTGCGTATTCAAAAGCAGGTGCAATAGCAGAAGAAATTCTCTCAGCAATAAGGACAGTTGTTGCCTTTAATGGCCAGAAAAAAGCAGTTTCAAGGTAATGTTTGATTAATCTCTAATTACAGTATTTGTGAGATTTTCGGCTGTAATTACTTATATTAACTTCTGTAGGGTATAACACGGTTGCTTCAGTTGCCTGTGGGGAGGTGCAGTGCATGGTATAACACAAAAATTCTGACAATATTGTTTTAATAAAACAGCATTATAACAGTGAAATATATAAATAATAATAATCAAACTTTACAAACAGTTAAAGCCACAATTTGAAAGGGAAAAAATACAGAGAACCTAACATACTGTGTACCGAACTAGTAGCATTAAGGTAAAGCAATTAAAAAGATTTTATTTAAAAAAGAGCAGAAGAACAAGTTATTTACCTTCAGAAGCACTGTTTCTGATGGATTCTCTAACAGCATATTCTCCACCTTGTAAAAAAAACCCTGATGGCTTTCCTCTTGCGCCCGTAGATGACGTTGTGGCTTCACATCAACTCTGTCCTGCCCCAGAAATTATACAGGAGCCACATATGATTGCCTCTCCTGCTCACTGGTGTCAGTGTCCTTCTGATCCCCACCCACACTGGTGAACACAAAGCCAATACTTGATCAGTTCATGAACAAAGATCTGGCTTTCCATAAAAGCACCTTGAGACCCCACACCTACACACCTCGCCCAAGCAGCTGAATACCCTCTCGGGTGATTAGTACACCATACAAATTAACATACCATAACATCAGAGTAGACAATGTGCAGATCTCTAATTTGTGAACATTTTATGTGAAGAAAAGAGTTCCTTTCATAGAATTGGAAGGAGGGTGAGTCGGTGAGAAATATGCGGTTAGGCTATCCACTAGAAAGAGCATCACCAAAGGCAACTAACCTGTTCATCTGTTGCAGGGATTCTGCCCAAATACAGAACTATGCGCAGGAATATGGGATCTTGGTGTATAAGGACTGAGTCTTCCTACCATCTTAGTACCCACAAATTCAGGACCGACTAGCTATAGTGCCTCACTTGCTCTCCTACTCACTCACAGAGAAACAAATGATTTGACACCCCAGAACACAACACTCCCAGATCTCTCAGGAATTGTGATAACACTCTCTTGTACATGTCCACAATAAGATCTGACAGAGACACAAAACAGTTTAAAATGTGTATTTTATCTAACGTGCCCTAAGATGCAGTACACGGTGCACAGACATAATATTGACTCCAAAATATCGTTTGGACAGAATATCGAGTTTTAAATATCGTTTGGACAAAATATCGACAGGACAGAATATCGACAGTCAAAATATCGTTTTTAAGGTAAGTGAAGTAATATCGACTGTAAATAATATAGAAAGTGAAAATATCCAAGTATATAATCTAGATAGTAAAACATATCGTTTTTTAAATAATATTTAATTATTTATAGTGTTTTTATGTTATAATATGTGTGAAAAGTGTCATTTTATGTTATAATTATTTTTAATTAATCATTTTTTTTAAATTATTGTGTAATTTTATTCTGTAGCGGGTTGTGGGTTTATAGGGGAATAGGGTGGGAAGTAATTTAATTATAATTAATTAAATATGTAAATTTATTAATTGGTAGTAATAAATAATTAATTGGTAATTAAATAATATTTGTTAATTATTTAAAATGTAATTGGTAATTAATTTAATTTAATTGATTAATTGCTAATTATGTAAATTAAAATAATTTATTTCCTGTAGCGGGTTGTGGGTTTATAGTGGAATAGGGTGGGAAGTAATTTAATTATAATTAATTAAATATGTAAATGTATTAATTGGTAGTAATATTTAATTAATTGGTAATTAAATAATATTTGTTAATTATTTAAAATGTAATTGGTAATTAATTTAATTTAATTGATTAATTGCTAATTATGTTAAATTAAAGGGGTATTTTTAGGGTTCAGGGTCAGTTTTTGGTTTTTGGGTAAAGGGGTATTTTTTGGGTTCAGTGTCAGTTTTTAGTTTTTGGGTAAAGGGATATTTTTTGGGTTCAGGGTCAGTTTTTAGTTTTTGGGTAAAGGGGTATTTTTAGGGTTCAGGGTCAGTTTTTAGTTTTTGGGTAAAGGGGTATTTTTAGGGTTCAGGGTCAGTTTTTAGTTTTTGGGTAAAGGGGTATTTTTAGGGTTCAGGGTCAGTTTTTAGTTTTTGGGTTAAGGGGTATTTTTAGGGTTCAGGGTCAGTTTTGGGTTTTTGGGTAAAGGGGTATTTTTAGGGTTCAGGGTCAGTTTTTAGTTTTTGGGTAAAGGGGTAATTTTAGGGTTCAGGGTCAGTTTTGGGGTTTTGGGTAAAGGTTTTTTTTTAGGGTTCAGGGTCAGTTTGGGGTTTTTGGGGTACAGGGGTACAGTGTAAAAATAAAGTAAAATTAAATGTACATTAATTTAATTTAATGAAATGAAATGAAATTAAATTATATTAAATTAATTTTAAATAATTTAAATTATAAAAATTATTATATACTTACCAATACTTACGTTGTAATGGTAGTGCGTTGTAAAAGTTGTGTTGTAACGTCATATATCCACTGTTGCACTCTTTGGAGTGGGAATAGTAATTTTAACCCCTACGCTATCCAACGCTTTCCCTACTGTTGCACCCACTGGAGTGGGAATAGTAATTTTTACTCTTTTGTATTTGTACGTTAATAATATTGGCTATTATTTAATTAATTTTTGTTACTATATATATACATGTTTTAAGAAATATGATTAAAAAAATATTATTTTTTTACTTTCATTAATTATTTAATTATTAAAAGTTATTTTAAGTATTGTTAAGTATATTTTAGTAATTAATTTTTTATATTAATGTAATTAAACATTGTTTTTATTAAAGTCGATATTTTTTACAACTATATTTTTGTAAACGATATTTTTTACTCGATATTTTTGTACTTACCTGTTTGTAGATAGAAACTCGATATTTTGTCTCTCGATATTTTGTCAACGATATTTTTGTTGGTCGATATTCTGTCCCTCGATATTATTTCAGTGATCCGCAGTACACGTGCCACAACAAGCAGAAAAATGCATAGTACAAATACAGTCAGCATAGCAGCTAGTCCAGAAATCATGAATTGAGATATCATCATAAAAAGACAATGGGGAAAGAGCCTAACCTCCCTCCCCTTGGTAAGATGAAGTATTATTATATAATAGAAGATCTGAGCTTTGTCAGCAGACCCCATACCTTAGCCTATAGATGGTGGATCTACATTGTAAGTGCTGTCTTGTTTTTCTCCCTGGAACGGTCCCTCTTCAAGTGTGTGTCACCTATTCGTGTACCCCACTAAAAACCCAAGTATGCTGCTCAAACAACAGCTGTATCAGTATGTTTTGCATAAGGGCTACGGTCTGGTCGCAACAAAATGACAAGGGACATTTTTTAAATGTATTTTTATTTGCCATTAGGTATATATTCACACCATACTGCATACGTCAAAAAAGCAGGTTATTTTCAATCTCATGTCGTTCGACAAGTGATGTATTATGCTATTGGCATATAATTGCATGTTTATCATCAAACCATTTTAATTTTCATTATTAACAACAAAAGTAACTTTTTAACATAACCAACCACCCTCCATCCCAATCCTTGTATATATATAGTTGCTCACTCCAGTCTTTTTGTCTCAACTCTTAAACTTCTTCAACTTCTTTCTGTGTGTTGTGAATAGTGAGATTATTGTCCTACGTGATTGTATTTTTTTTTTTTTTTAAACCTTTATTCGCAATAAGAAGTGGAAGACAAGCAAGAGACCATCAATGACGCATATACAAAGCATACAAAGATTCAGGTGTAGTGCAGTGCAGCGGCAACAAGGGACATTGTTGGTTGACCTTGCACATAATGTTCAGTCAAAATCACAGGAACATGCAGAGAATGAACCCAGCAACGAGTTGTCATGTGAAATCAGTCATTGAAAGTATTGACCAATAAAGACACATAATAACACGCGCTGAACAGCAGACA
This sequence comes from Lissotriton helveticus, assembly GCF_964261635.1. NCBI lineage: Eukaryota > Metazoa > Chordata > Amphibia > Caudata > Salamandridae > Lissotriton > Lissotriton helveticus. The sequence goes on along the minus strand of NC_136071.1, from coordinate 969,117,724 downwards.
AGAAGCTACAACTTGGTCATGCTAACTTAGTGAAAAATACAATGTCCCTATGGGCCACAGGACACCCTCCTCTTGGCCAGGGCATTAGCCCTATACGAAAACAAAAATCACAGGTAAGCAGAGTCAAAGCATCTTAGTCAAGATCCAATTGGTATAATTATGAAGGTCCCCCCAAAAAATTGTATTGCAAGGTTCTAATGTTCAAAAAGAATTTGACAATTGGACGTCCATAAAAGCTATTGATTCATCGTTAGTCTTCAAAGTCAAAATTGTTTGCGGGAAAAGCGGAATGCCATGTACTCCAGAATGCTGTCCGTCCCTTCCATTGTAAAAAGGTATGCCATCCAGTTGAGTAGATCGAACGAGCATACATGCTCCTACTATCAAAAAGATGTTAGGAGCATTTCAGGGCAACCTGCGTTAACCTCGATGAAACTGTGGTCTATGGGAATGTGGAAAAGTAAATTTTGCCATGTTCTGTGTCCCTACGTGTCATCCATCATATGTTATGTGTGCATGATTGATATGCATATGTATTCCCTATGTTCGATTCAAGACGCAATTATAGTTGTGTCCATCTCTAATATGCCAGTTTCCAGTCCTCGTGAATACTACGAATATCAGGTCTATGTAAAGCTACGTTGCCACGTTTCCCAGTGTGCACGTTATTCCATTGTAAAGTCCTCGTTTCTAGGCCTCAAAAGGGCCTGGACACCAGATTCAGCTCCTGTCTCCTGAAACCTCGCTGAGGAGCGATACAGCCCCCACCTGTATCCTCGACCCTTCACTTACTTCCTGCCTCGCAGTGCCCGGTTCAGCCTGGCTCTGCCTCTGAGTCTGCCAAGAAAATGTTATGATTCCAGTTATCAGTTCAGTCCTCCTTCTCTGCATTCCTAAGCTACTGAACTGCATCAATAGTTTCCGTCATTGTCTAGCCTTCACGTCTCCACGTTAGAGAAATACTGCATTTAATGGTCATTTAATATTCTTCATCACGCACTACATGTAGAATAATGCATGGTCCAGTCTTAGAATCAAGTTAGCCTTTCCCCTCCTGACTTCTAGTTTATATCAACATGTTCTCTAAACATCAGATACTAGATACTGTTTAGGTACATGTCGCCCTGACTCTCCAGACTTCAGTCTCTGCTCCTAGCACAGAGTTCATAGCCCCCAGCTTCTCCTAGTAACACGTCATTGCTAGTTTTCGCGCACCATCAGGTTAGAGGTCCCGGCTCCTTAGGTAGCCCCCTCCATGGTTTCCGCCCCATTCATGACATATTCTGTTACGTTTGCATCACATGTCTATGTATACGCCCTGTTACACCCACTTTCACCCTTATCTTTCGCGACTGCTACGCGTCACGCCTTTGCTCCACCTACTGCTCCGCCTATCATATGTACTGTAATGCAACTGTTTTACTATATATGCTTGTGTATTGTTATTAAATGCTAGCGCGCTCATCCCAGATCCAGCCCCAGCGCTGCTGGGCCCTGCCATCCTATTCCTATGCAGGTTGTCCTGTTCCTGTCCTTTATGCTGTAATAAACCTGCGAAACTCCTACTACCTCGAATCTTGACTCTTATTTATTGAGCTATCTGTTATTCATTTATACATTAAAAAATAGGGTATTATTTATTTATTTACCACATAATGGCGCCCGAATAGGGACTTGCCCTTTCCCCACGCGTCGGTGAAGCCACGCCGACCCCCTGACCCTCTGCAGTCGTGACGGAACTCTTCTGCGCACCGGCAGATATTTCTGCTTCAAGTATCCCTCAGGCCCACGGAGGAGACGGAGGAGGCGGTCCAGCATCCAAACGAGACGGTGGAGGAACGCGGCGAGTCCCGACCAGAGCCCAAGCCGAGAGTCCAAGGTCCGAGGTATCCGGAGGCCCACCCGTAACTGAAGTCCGAAGTTCGTCGTCCGTAGCAGTCCAGTCCAGTCCGAGGCCTTCCGTTCTTGCTGCCCGGTGAGTACCATTACTGGGGTAGTATCTAGACAGGGTCAATCTAATTGACTCTGGTCCGTGGGTTGGTGGTACACAGACCCACAAACGAAGTGTCCACTTCGGTGGATGCGGGTCCTGACGTGTCTCTTTATGAGACCGGTAAGTTTCGTACTGTTTCAGCAGTGCATCTAGTTCCTGTTCTAGTCAGTTCTGTTCTCGAGAAAATTCATGTATTCTGTGTTCCGTATTCCAGGTAGTATTCTGTTCGAACTGTTATTTTTAAATGTTCTTCATGTATTTTAATGTCGTGGTATGAATGGGGAATAAGTATCGTGTTTATTGTGTATTGTATTGTGTCTAGATTATAGTTCAGTCATGCCGCTCTTTTCGAAATTACGTCAGTTAAAAACCAGAAAGGGTCTGCTGGAAGCAGCAGTTCCAGTTCCGCCTAGGGACAGTCCAGGTCATTTTATGTATCAGAAGCATGGCATAAGCGCCATACTGTATCTAGATTTATGGGTAGAGTATACCAAACAGTTAGAAGAAAAGTATAGATGGCCCGTATCGGGTACATGGGATGCCGAGTGCATCATGCGAGTAGAAGAGGCATTATGGAAAGAGAAAGCCAGACAGTCACAGAAAGATGCCATCGAGTTATGGCGCAAAGAAGCTCATAAAAGAACTGAAAAGGAAATCAGAAAGTCAGAATTAAGTAGAGAATCCTTAGAACGAGCACAAGAAAAAGAACTAATCGAGATAGGTGAACAAGTCAAAGCCGAACAGTCAGACAGACAGAGGCATGCCCTTATTAGGGGTATGTATCCTCTCCTTGCCGAGGGCTTGCCAAAAGCGACCCCAGAGGCATCCAGTAATTTCCCGCCACCATTAGTTCCGACCAAGCTACGTCACAAACAGACCGCAGCTGATATTTTTATTTCGTCCTATTTGGACGACACAGTCCCAGAATATACAAATCCTGTTCGCGCTCCGCCAGTCTCTGTAAATCAGGCACTTCCCGCTCCTCCAGACACCGGAGTACCTGTTACGGTACCCCCGGTCCAGCCCACCATACAAGTCCAGCCTACATTTCCATTTCCCACTCTGCCAGGACGAAGAGCCTCAGTAGACGACTCTAGTTTAGGGGCCGCAGGGGGAGGTACTCCTCAAACCCCGCCGCCACACAAGCGTTTAACGACAGCCGAATTACATGCACAAGCGTCACAGCGTACGCCCAGACATCAGACTGTAGCAGAAATAAGAAAATCCCTTGCCGAATGCGGCTATGATCCAGTCCCAGGCGAGGATAATATGGTTTTATATTCATTCCGCGTAAGAAAGGTGGCCGAGTATCTAGTCACCCTACCGAATATGAAAGAAGATCTAGACAGAATATATCGTTTCATCCGTACAGGGGATGATCCAGAAAGCATTAGCGAGGCCATGTCTCAAAGGAAAGCCGAGATCCAGCTCATGATATTAAAGTTTCTGATTAACTGTCTAATAAGAGAACAAGATTACCCGTCTAAAGATCCGGCCGAAATGAAAATCCTGACAAGGTGGAGTGATAATATAGCCGAGGGTAAGCACAAGACCGTCGGTGCTATGGAGAGTATGTACAAGAAAATCCGTAAAGAAATAATAAAATTACACGAACAGCGTAAAGCAGCACAAGTAAGCGAGAAAGAAAGTAACTCTGATACTGAAGAGATAGAAGACGAGAATTCCGCCAGAATAGCGTATGTAGGAAAACCTAGATTTCCAGATCGCCATTTACGCCTAGAACACAAGTCTACTTTCCATCATCCAGCACCAGAACAAGGTTCTCTAGAACAAGTATTCCAAGTTACCGATCACATTCTGAAATCACGAATCGGTTACAGTGAGTTGAGTACCATGCATGAACAAGAACTAGCCCGATCAGCAGTCCGATGGATTACTGATTCTACCACTTTTCCAGACGAAATAGTGGCACAGATGTTTCTGAAACTGCCCCCAGCCGAGCAACGACTGGTGGGTATGTATATGATCCAGCACCTCATTACATTGTATGAGGGTCAGCACTCTGATCCAGGCCCGTTACATGATATCCTGAACGAGTTACTCCAGTATAGATGGAAAGGTCTAGGTACCGATTTAATTAGTGTCATTCTAGAACAGCGTCACAAATATAGAACGTTTTTGAACCCGCATTTTGTTCATGTCTCACCCCCAGAAGGTAAACCATTTTACATGGAGAGACAGAATCCGTTACGAGAAGTCCACCCAGTTAGAGAAACGGGTGGCGAACTAGAACGAGTGTTTGTTTACACTCCGATTACAAAGATGGAACTCCTCGAGATGAAGAAATTAATTCCCTGTCATGACAAAGATCCAGCAGGGTTCCATAGAGAATTAAAAGACATGCTCCGTATGGGAGAATACACGTATCCAGATATAATTAAAATGTTAAAGGTTCTGCTGCCCGCAGGGGTGTATGAAAAGCTCAAGGAAAAAGAATGGGAGGTGGGAGAGAAAAAGATCGATTGGGCAGTTCTAGAAGCTGAAGATAAGGCACGAGTACCAGGTACCGGTCTCGGGGATAAATGTAAAGAATTACCTGAATTATTAATACAAGTTTTACCCAGATTATTGACAACTAGAAAAGAAGACTGGGATGCAATCTCAGCCTGTAAACAGAAGCAAGATGAGGATATTAGTGATTTTTATTCTAGATTTGAGAAATGTTTTAGCATCAACAGTGGCCTCAAGACAAGTAGTGAGTCATACCCTCACCTTTTTGTTACTAAATTAGTCGAGAAATTAAAAATCGAGTTTTGAAAGTCGAAAGTACCTGGCAAGCTAATACCCCGTCCCAGATGTTGCAGATGCTCCAATACCACCAGAATAGAATCAGGGAAGAGCAAGAACACGAGAGAAAACGTATGAAAGACACGAAAATGAAAGTACTAGTTGCACAATCTGTTCCTCAAGACAGTCAGAAAGGGGTCCAAATCAAGTCAGTCATCCTGCAGCTCCCGTTAAAGGGAACTGCAATTATTGTAAACAGCCAGGTCATTTTATAAATGAGTGTGCAGTTCTGAAACACAACATAGCTACTGGTAAGACTAAAGAAAGACCACGTCCGCCTAGACAAGAACAAGTTTCACAGATTCCTCAGCCACAGAATGCACAACAGACAGTTACAACACCGCAGCCTATTGCTGCAACACAGCATGTCACACAGCAGATGTACCAGTATGCACAGTCTGAGTATCCAGAGTACCAGCAGTATTCATGAAACAGCCTAGAGAGGGAGGTAGGCTTGCCTCTCATCGAGATACCTGTAGATCAAGAAGGTCCCTATGTTCATAGTCAAGTATTAGGGAAAGACAGAAAGTTTTTGATTGATACAGGGGCAAGTAGGACCACAATTAGTCACGCCGAAGTTCCAGGGGCTCCGCTCTCAGGCTCAAGAAATGTTTCCCTTGGATTTTCAGGAAAGCCTATCGTAAATGAGATTTCAAAGCCAGTTACTCTAGAAGTAGGTCCATTGTCCCGCACTACTGATCTGTTACTTACTAAGTCATGTCCAGAAAACCTACTAGGCATTAAGACACTGAAAGAGTTAGGTGCAGTTATATGCTGTTCCCCAGAGGGAATACGATTGTTCCTACGTGACTTTAAGGGTCACTATGTATTACGAGATTTTGATTCAAGACTGTCTAATGTTCCACAGCACTTATGGGCGCAAGGTCCAACTGATGTAGGTTACATGCAAATCACACCCCATCGTGTGACTCTCAAGCCAGGTGTAGTGTTACCACGAATCAGACAGTACAGATTGCCACCTGAGGCTGTAGCAGCCTTATCCAAAATTATTGACGAGCTTATTGCTCAAGGAGTGGTTGTAGAAACTGACTCCAATGTATGTAATTCTCCGATCATTCCAGTCATGAAACGTACTGATCCAAATGCACCCCCAGTATATCGATTAGTGATTGACCTACGAGAGCTTAATAAGTGTATTATTCCTCAGTACCCAGTTGTCCCAGACATCTCTTCCCTATTAACGGCCATTGATTCCGAAGCCACGTTCTTCACTGTCATAGACCTCAAGAACGCATTTTTCAGTGTCCCTATTCATCCAGACAGCCAGTTCCTTTTCGGATTTTGTTTAAATGGAAGGAGCTATATGTTTACACGAGCTCCTCAAGGTTTCACAGAAAGTCCTAGTATTTACAGTCAAGCACTCAAGAGACAACTAGACAACATTCACATGCCAACTGACACTGCCCTGCTCCAGTATGTCGATGATCTACTGATCACAGCCCGTTCTGAACGTGCTTGCGAGCAAGCATCCCTTACAGTCTTGTATTTCCTAGCCGAGATGGGGCACAAGGTGTCCCCTTCTAAGCTTCAATTCTGTGTCCAGCAAGTGGTCTACTTAGGACACTTACTGTCCAAGAGGGGTAGGCAGTTGACACCAGACCGTATCCAGTTAATAGCGAGTCTTCCTCAGCCCAAGATCCAGAAGGAGGTACGTGCTTTTATTGGCCTTACTTCTTATTGCAGACAATGGATTCCTCAGTATGCATTTCTAGCCAAACCACTGATACAGTTAACGACACAGGAGGCAGCCGTATCGACTGTTCTCCCTTGGACATCTGAACATACACTTAGTTTCAATGAGTTAAAGAAAGCTTTATGCCAAGCTCCAGTTCTAGCGACACCGAACTACAGTAAGCCTTTTACACTTTTCGTCACTGAACGTGAAGGTACAGCATTATCTGTTCTCACACAAGATCAAGCAGGACAATACAAGCCCTGTGCTTATTTTTCGAGCACATTAGATCCTGTAGCCCAGGCTCTGCCTGCGTGCCTCAAGTCAGTTGCAGCCACAGCACTAGCTATCAGACAAAGTGATTCCATAGTCTTAGGACATACCTTGACAGTACAAGTTCCACATTCCGTGGAAGTTCTTTTAAACCGAACACAAACTCAGCACTTGACAATTGCACTGTTACCATCAGTTACTCCGAATTCTGCCACACATGACTGCGTGGAAGTAGTTAACATTACGACAAAGCCAAGACAAGATCTGACAGATATTCCGTTACCAGACCCCGACCTGACACTTTATGTGGATGGTTCATGCATGAGAACAAGTACAGGAGAACTAGTCGCCGCGTATGCAGTGACTACTGACACCGAAGTTATTGAAACACACCGTATTGACACCCTGTCCGCTCAAGCAGCAGAGCTAGTTGCTCTGACACAAGCCTGCATACACGCCAAGAACTTGAAAGTTAATGTTTACACAGATTCACGCTACGCATTTGGAGTTGTACACGACTTCGGAGTGCTCTGGCAGGAGAGAGGTTTCATGACTTCTCATGGAACCAAGATTCAGCATGGTCTCCTTATTCAAGCTCTGTTAGATGCCATACATTTACCGACATCTATCGCTATCATGAAATGCAAAGCACATACGAAAGTTACTGACATTATTTCCCAAGGTAATGATCTAGCAGATCGCACAGCCAAGCTTACAGCACAGACTCCAGACATTCCAGTTAACATAACACATACTCCAGATCCGACTACATGTATGACAGTTAAGGACCCTACTCAAGATGTCATAGATATCCAGTTACACGCTACTCCCGATGAAATCAAGAAATGGTCCGAACAAGGAGGGGTCCAGACAGATCAAGGATGGTTAACGAAGGGTAGAGCCACATGGTTTCTCCCCGACTCTATGGTTCAAGTCATTATCAATACCGCACATAGTCCAGCACATTTAGGAGAAAAAGCTATGTTAGACAGTATCCAGAATATTTGGTTCAACAAACATTTACGAGCTGCAGCCAAGCAGAAAGTCCGTACCTGTATGATATGTTGTCAGTTTAATCCAGGTAAAAGTGTCCCGGTGGAACAAGGTGGATTCCAGCCTCCTGACCACCCTTTTGAAGTCCTCCAGATGGATTATATTCAGATGGAGCGATGTCGAGGTTTCAAGTATGTCCTTGTAGTTGTATGCGCTTTGTCCAGGTGGACAGAAGCATATCCAGTCCCAGATTACACAGCCGCGACCACTGCCAAGCAGTTGGTTCGTGAGTTCTTCCCCCGTTATGGACTCCCTAGAGTCGAATATTCTGACAACGGCCAGCCATTCTCATCTGAGTTGATGAAGCATGTTTCCCTTTTGTTAGGGTACCAGTGGAAGTTTCATTGTGTACGCCATCCTGAAGCAGCCGGTCTCGTAGAGAGACATAATCAGACTCTGAAAATCCGAATTGCAAAAGTATGCAAAGAAAAAGGTGTGGACTGGCTAGTAGCTCTACCAGTCGCTTTATTTTATATGCGCATGGTCGCACATTCCAGATCAGGTCTGTCCCCGTATGAGGTCGTTTTCGGCCGCCCCCCAAATATGTGGGGTACTCCTAGACCCCGAAGTATTACCGATGTTTCAAGTAATATGCTGACAGATTACCTAGCTTCCTTGATGTCTGCCCTCAACTCATGTCGTTCACAGGTTGCCGCCGCATTTCCAGACAATACCGAGGTGGCACCGCATGAAATCGTTCCAGGATCCATGGTGTTGGTGAGGAATTTTGACAGATCAAGTCCGCTGGAGCCACGCTGGAAGGAGCCCCGACAGGTCCTCCTCACCACCCGTACAGCCGTGAAGTTGGAAGGTCGCAAAGGCTGGGTGCACCTTTCTCATGTAAAACAATTCAATGGACTGAAACCCGTCTTAAAGAACATTTCCCAGGATTTGAAGGATTGCCAAAGCATTGTTCTCAAGGACTGTCCCGCAAATGACAATGTTACTACACCCCCCCTGTTAGAGAAAACTCCGCAACAGGAGTATAAACTCAAGTTAAGGTCTAGTAAAATAAGTCAGTCAGTTTGATTGTCTAAGTCCTCCCCTAGGTGAAACGGTTAGACTGTTTCTGACATGTATAAAATAGACCCCCATAGTGAGAGAGTCAGTCAAAACTCAATCCGATGTATCGTTTTTCTAAGTTTCATATTATTTCTCAGCATTATTATTTCCTGCACCAGTTATGCATTCTACCTGTATCTTCCAGTTCCTCATGTAAATATGTCTTCTAATGCTACTGTAGAGCACATGTTTAGTGACCTACCTCCTCATGAACTCTCTTACCGCCTCGCTATGCGAAATAATTCCTTTATCCGCATGTTACATTACTCACACCAGACCAGCAATGCCACTAATTGTTGGGTGTGTGGTCGACTCCCCCCTTTCCAGACACCGAAGGGAGTTCTGCCACTTTTTCCTTATCCATTCTCACATAATGGTTCGTGTGGAGCATGGTTCACGTTAACGTCATCCTCAACAGATATGTCTTTTCTTAACAGTACATGTTTCCCAGACAAGCAAGGTCTCCCCCACAGAACAGGTTTAGATCTAGAAAATGAAGTGTATAATTTAGGTAACTATTCTTCGAATTTCATGGTCCTGAATGTTCAGTCTGATACTACTCCAGACTTACCTGCTATTTCAGTATTACCAGTCAAAGGCGAATTATGTGTCCGAAATAATGGTTCCGTACATGTAGGACACAGTGATTGTACTACTATTGTCAAGTATAGTGACAGTGGGAAATCTATTTTTAAAGCTTCACGTCATTCTTATTTTATTTGTGGTCAAACTGCATATGTTCGTCTGCCCCTCGATTGGGAGGGAACCTGTTACATTGCCTTCCTACTGCCACCAGTTTTCCTAGCCCCACCTGATTATCATAGAAATACACATCTAGTACACATTAGACATAGAAGGGAGTCCCCAATTGTCGATTATACTGAAACTGCTCTAGAACAGTATACAGATTTCAATAGAGGTTTCTTCTTCTTTATAGGACCTATCCAGAATAGTAAGCTAATCCGTAGGTTAACCAGAACCCTCGAAGCTGTAGTAAATGAGACTGCCTCTGCTCTAGGTAACTTAACTGAAGAGCAATCTGCTATGAGATTTGTCGTTTTACAGAATCGTCTCGTCCTTGACGTCATACTGGCCGATAGGGGCGGGGCCTGTAGAGTCATCGGATCTAGTTGCTGCATTTTCATTCCAAATAACGCACCGTCTGTTTATTCAGCTATAACCAGACTCCATAAAATTGCCCATCTGTTACACCAAGATCCAGGCACCTGGACATGGTCCGGTTGGTTCTGGAATATAATTTCCGCATGGGGATGGAAAATATTGTCCTTCCTAGGTATTGCAGTAGCGATCATATTCAGCTGCTGCCTCTGTATACAATGTGGCCCTGCGATTTGCGGCATTTGTGCTACATCTTGTATTCCTAGTCCCAAGCCCCGTTCTAAATCCCGTTCCAGGATAATTCGAGACGAGCAAATGATACTGTATGAAATGATAGATGGTATCATGAATATTGATGTTTCCTGATGGAAACGTAGTGACAAGGAGGGAATGTGGAAAAGTAAATTTTGCCATGTTCTGTGTCCCTACGTGTCATCCATCATATGTTATGTGTGCATGATTGATATGCATATGTATTCCCTATGTTCGATTCAAGACGCAATTATAGTTGTGTCCATCTCTAATATGCCAGTTTCCAGTCCTCGTGAATACTACGAATATCAGGTCTATGTAAAGCTACGTTGCCACGTTTCCCAGTGTGCACGTTATTCCATTGTAAAGTCCTCGTTTCTAGGCCTCAAAAGGGCCTGGACACCAGATTCAGCTCCTGTCTCCTGAAACCTCGCTGAGGAGCGATACAGCCCCCACCTGTATCCTCGACCCTTCACTTACTTCCTGCCTCGCAGTGCCCGGTTCAGCCTGGCTCTGCCTCTGAGTCTGCCAAGAAAATGTTATGATTCCAGTTATCAGTTCAGTCCTCCTTCTCTGCATTCCTAAGCTACTGAACTGCATCAATAGTTTCCGTCATTGTCTAGCCTTCACGTCTCCACGTTAGAGAAATACTGCATTTAATGGTCATTTAATATTCTTCATCACGCACTACATGTAGAATAATGCATGGTCCAGTCTTAGAATCAAGTTAGCCTTTCCCCTCCTGACTTCTAGTTTATATCAACATGTTCTCTAAACATCAGATACTAGATACTGTTTAGGTACATGTCGCCCTGACTCTCCAGACTTCAGTCTCTGCTCCTAGCACAGAGTTCATAGCCCCCAGCTTCTCCTAGTAACACGTCATTGCTAGTTTTCGCGCACCATCAGGTTAGAGGTCCCGGCTCCTTAGGTAGCCCCCTCCATGGTTTCCGCCCCATTCATGACATATTCTGTTACGTTTGCATCACATGTCTATGTATACGCCCTGTTACACCCACTTTCACCCTTATCTTTCGCGACTGCTACGCGTCACGCCTTTGCTCCACCTACTGCTCCGCCTATCATATGTACTGTAATGCAACTGTTTTACTATATATGCTTGTGTATTGTTATTAAATGCTAGCGCGCTCATCCCAGATCCAGCCCCAGCGCTGCTGGGCCCTGCCATCCTATTCCTATGCAGGTTGTCCTGTTCCTGTCCTTTATGCTGTAATAAACCTGCGAAACTCCTACTACCTCGAATCTTGACTCTTATTTATTGAGCTGTCTGTTATTCATTTATACATTCAAAAATAGGGTATTATTTATTTATTTACCACATAATGGCGCCCGAATAGGGACTTGCCCTTTCCCCACGCGTCGGTGAAGCCACGCCGACCCCCTGACCCTCTGCAGTCGTGACGGAACTCTTCTGCGCACCGGCAGATATTTCTGCTTCAAGTATCCCTCAGGCCCACGGAGGAGACGGAGGAGGCGGTCCAGCATCCAAACGAGACGGTGGAGGAACGCGGCGAGTCCCGACCAGAGCCCAAGCCGAGAGTCCAAGGTCCGAGGTATCCGGAGGCCCACCCGTAACTGAAGTCCGAAGTTCGTCGTCCGTAGCAGTCCAGTCCAGTCCGAGGCCTTCCGTTCTTGCTGCCCGGTGAGTACCATTACTGGGGTAGTATCTAGACAGGGTCAATCTAATTGACTCTGGTCCGTGGGTTGGTGGTACACAGACCCACAAACGAAGTGTCCACTTCGGTGGATGCGGGTCCTGACGTGTCTCTTTATGAGACCGGTAAGTTTCGTACTGTTTCAGCAGTGCATCTAGTTCCTGTTCTAGTCAGTTCTGTTCTCGAGAAAATTCATGTATTCTGTGTTCCGTATTCCAGGTAGTATTCTGTTCGAACTGTTATTTTTAAATGTTCTTCATGTATTTTAATGTCGTGGTATGAATGGGGAATAAGTATCGTGTTTATTGTGTATTGTATTGTGTCTAGATTATAGTTCAGTCATGCCGCTCTTTTCTAAATTACGTCAGTTAAAAACCAGAAAGGGTCTGCTGGAAGCAGCAGTTCCAGTTCCGCCTAGGGACAGTCCAGGTCATTTTATGTATCAGAAGCATGGCATAAGCGCCATACTGTATCTAGATTTATGGGTAGAGTATACCAAACAGTTAGAAGAAAAGTATAGATGGCCCGTATCGGGTACATGGGATGCCGAGTGCATCATGCGAGTAGAAGAGGCATTATGGAAAGAGAAAGCCAGACAGTCACAGAAAGATGCCATCGAGTTATGGCGCAAAGAAGCTCATAAAAGAACTGAAAAGGAAATCAGAAAGTCAGAATTAAGTAGAGAATCCTTAGAACGAGCACAAGAAAAAGAACTAATCGAGATAGGTGAACAAGTCAAAGCCGAACAGTCAGACAGACAGAGGCATGCCCTTATTAGGGGTATGTATCCTCTCCTTGCCGAGGGCTTGCCAAAAGCGACCCCAGAGGCATCCAGTAATTTCCCGCCACCATTAGTTCCGACCAAGCTACGTCACAAACAGACCGCAGCTGATATTTTTATTTCGTCCTATTTGGATGACACAGTCCCAGAATATACAAATCCTGTTCGCGCTCCGCCAGTCCCTGTAAATCAGGCACTTCCCGCTCCTCCAGACACCGGAGTACCTGTTACGGTACCCCCGGTCCAGCCCACCATACAAGTCCAGCCTACATTTCCATTTCCCACTCTGCCAGGACGAAGAGCCTCAGTAGACGACTCTAGTTTAGGGGCCGCAGGGGGAGGTACTCCTCAAACCCCGCCGCCACACAAGCGTTTAACGACAGCCGAATTACATGCACAAGCGTCACAGCGTACGCCCAGACATCAGACTGTAGCAGAAATAAGAAAATCCCTTGCCGAATGCGGCTATGATCCAGTCCCAGGCGAGGATAATATGGTTTTATATTCATTCCGCGTAAGAAAGGTGGCCGAGTATCTAGTCACCCTACCGAATATGAAAGAAGATCTAGACAGAATATATCGTTTCATCCGTACAGGGGATGATCCAGAAAGCATTAGCGAGGCCATGTCTCAAAGGAAAGCCGAGATCCAGCTCATGATATTAAAGTTTCTGATTAACTGTCTAATAAGAGAACAAGATTACCCGTCTAAAGATCCGGCCGAAATGAAAATCCTGACAAGGTGGAGTGATAATATAGCCGAGGGTAAGCACAAGACCGTCGGTGCTATGGAGAGTATGTACAAGAAAATCCGTAAAGAAATAATAAAATTACACGAACAGCGTAAAGCAGCACAAGTAAGCGAGAAAGAAAGTAACTCTGATACTGAAGAGATAGAAGACGAGAATTCCGCCAGAATAGCGTATGTAGGAAAACCTAGATTTCCAGATCGCCATTTACGCCTAGAACACAAGTCTACTTTCCATCATCCAGCACCAGAACAAGGTTCTCTAGAACAAGTATTCCAAGCTACCGATCACATTCTGAAATCACGAATCGGTTACAGTGAGTTGAGTACCATGCATGAACAAGAACTAGCCCGATCAGCAGTCCGATGGATTACTGATTCTACCACTTTTCCAGACGAAATAGTGGCACAGATGTTTCTGAAACTGCCCCCAGCCGAGCAACGACTGGTGGGTATGTATATGATCCAGCACCTCATTACATTGTATGAGGGTCAGCACTCTGATCCAGGCCCGTTACATGATATCCTGAACGAGTTACTCCAGTATAGATGGAAAGGTCTAGGTACCGATTTAATTAGTGTCATTCTAGAACAGCGTCACAAATATAGAACGTTTTTGAACCCGCATTTTGTTCATGTCTCACCCCCAGAAGGTAAACCATTTTACATGGAGAGACAGAATCCGTTACGAGAAGTCCACCCAGTTAGAGGAACGGGTGGCGAACTAGAACGAGTGTTTGTTTACACTCCGATTACAAAGATGGAACTCCTCGAGATGAAGAAATTAATTCCCTGTCATGACAAAGATCCAGCAGGGTTCCATAGAGAATTAAAAGACATGCTCCGTATGGGAGAATACACGTATCCAGATATAATTAAAATGTTAAAGGTTCTGCTGCCCGCAGGGGTGTATGAAAAGCTCAAGGAAAAAGAATGGGAGGTGGGAGAGAAAAAGATCGATTGGGCAGTTCTAGAAGCTGAAGATAAGGCACGAGTACCAGGTACCGGTCTCGGGGATAAATGTAAAGAATTACCTGAATTATTAATACAAGTTTTACCCAGATTATTGACAACTAGAAAAGAAGACTGGGATGCAATCTCAGCCTGTAAACAGAAGCAAGATGAGGATATTAGTGATTTTTATTCTAGATTTGAGAAATGTTTTAGCATCAACAGTGGCCTCAAGACAAGTAGTGAGTCATACCCTCACCTTTTTGTTACTAAATTAGTCGAGAATTCAAGTCCACAAATTAAAAATCGAGTTTTGAAAGTCGAAAGTACCTGGCAAGCTAATACCCCGTCCCAGATGTTGCAGATGCTCCAATACCACCAGAATAGAATCAGGGAAGAGCAAGAACACGAGAGAAAACGTATGAAAGACACGAAAATGAAAGTACTAGTTGCACAATCTGTTCCTCAAGACAGTCAGAAGAGGGGTCCAAATCAAGTCAGTCATCCTGCAGCTCCCGTTAAAGGGAACTGCAATTATTGTAAACAGCCAGGTCATTTTATAAATGAGTGTGCAGTTCTGAAACACAACATAGCTACTGGTAAGACTAAAGAAAGACCACGTCCGCCTAGACAAGAACAAGTTTCACAGATTCCTCAGCCACAGAATGCACAACAGACAGTTACAACACCGCAGCCTATTGCTGCAACACAGCATGTCACACAGCAGATGTACCAGTATGCACAGTCTGAGTATCCAGAGTACCAGCAGTATTCATGAAACAGCCTAGAGAGGGAGGTAGGCTTGCCTCTCATCGAGATACCTGTAGATCAAGAAGGTCCCTATGTTCATAGTCAAGTATTAGGGAAAGACAGAAAGTTTTTGATTGATACAGGGGCAAGTAGGACCACAATTAGTCACGCCGAAGTTCCAGGGGCTCCGCTCTCAGGCTCAAGAAATGTTTCCCTTGGATTTTCAGGAAAGCCTATCGTAAATGAGATTTCAAAGCCAGTTACTCTAAAAGTAGGTCCATTGTCCCGCACTACTGATCTGTTACTTACTAAGTCATGTCCAGAAAACCTACTAGGCATTAAGACACTGAAAGAGTTAGGTGCAGTTATATGCTGTTCCCCAGAGGGAATACGATTGTTCCTACGTGACTTTAAGGGTCACTATGTATTACGAGATTTTGATTCAAGACTGTCTAATGTTCCACAGCACTTATGGGCGCAAGGTCCAACTGATGTAGGTTACATGCAAATCACACCCCATCGTGTGACTCTCAAGCCAGGTGTAGTGTTACCACGAATCAGACAGTACAGATTGCCACCTGAGGCTGTAGCAGCCTTATCCAAAATTATTGACGAGCTTATTGCTCAAGGAGTGGTTGTAGAAACTGACTCCAATGTATGTAATTCTCCGATCATTCCAGTCATGAAACGTACTGATCCAAATGCACCCCCAGTATATCGATTAGTGATTGACCTACGAGAGCTTAATAAGTGTATTATTCCTCAGTACCCAGTTGTCCCAGACATCTCTTCCCTATTAACGGCCATTGATTCCGAAGCCACGTTCTTCACTGTCATAGACCTCAAGAACGCATTTTTCAGTGTCCCTATTCATCCAGACAGCCAGTTCCTTTTCGGATTTTGTTTAAATGGAAGGAGCTATATGTTTACACGAGCTCCTCAAGGTTTCACAGAAAGTCCTAGTATTTACAGTCAAGCACTCAAGAGACAACTAGACAACATTCACATGCCAACTGACACTGCCCTGCTCCAGTATGTCGATGATCTACTGATCACAGCCCGTTCTGAACGTGCTTGCGAGCAAGCATCCCTTACAGTCTTGTATTTCCTAGCCGAGATGGGGCACAAGGTGTCCCCTTCTAAGCTTCAATTCTGTGTCCAGCAAGTGGTCTACTTAGGACACTTACTGTCCAAGAGGGGTAGGCAGTTGACACCAGACCGTATCCAGTTAATAGCGAGTCTTCCTCAGCCCAAGATCCAGAAGGAGGTACGTGCTTTTATTGGCCTTACTTCTTATTGCAGACAATGGATTCCTCAGTATGCATTTCTAGCCAAACCACTGATACAGTTAACGACACAGGAGGCAGCCGTATCGACTGTTCTCCCTTGGACATCTGAACATACACTTAGTTTCAATGAGTTAAAGAAAGCTTTATGCCAAGCTCCAGTTCTAGCGACACCGAACTACAGTAAGCCTTTTACACTTTTCGTCACTGAACGTGAAGGTACAGCATTATCTGTTCTCACACAAGATCAAGCAGGACAATACAAGCCCTGTGCTTATTTTTCGAGCACATTAGATCCTGTAGCCCAGGCTCTGCCTGCGTGCCTCAAGTCAGTTGCAGCCACAGCACTAGCTATCAGACAAAGTGATTCCATAGTCTTAGGACATACCTTGACAGTACAAGTTCCACATTCCGTGGAAGTTCTTTTAAACCGAACACAAACTCAGCACTTGACAATTGCACTGTTACCATCAGTTACTCCGAATTCTGCCACACATGACTGCGTGGAAGTAGTTAACATTACGACAAAGCCAAGACAAGATCTGACAGATATTCCGTTACCAGACCCCGACCTGACACTTTATGTGGATGGTTCATGCATGAGAACAAGTACAGGAGAACTAGTCGCCGCGTATGCAGTGACTACTGACACCGAAGTTATTGAAACACACCGTATTGACACCCTGTCCGCTCAAGCAGCAGAGCTAGTTGCTCTGACACAAGCCTGCATACACGCCAAGAACTTGAAAGTTAATGTTTACACAGATTCACGCTACGCATTTGGAGTTGTACACGACTTCGGAGTGCTCTGGCAGGAGAGAGGTTTCATGACTTCTCATGGAACCAAGATTCAGCATGGTCTCCTTATTCAAGCTCTGTTAGATGCCATACATTTACCGACATCTATCGCTATCATGAAATGCAAAGCACATACGAAAGTTACTGACATTATTTCCCAAGGTAATGATCTAGCAGATCGCACAGCCAAGCTTACAGCACAGACTCCAGACATTCCAGTTAACATAACACATACTCCAGATCCGACTACATGTATGACAGTTAAGGACCCTACTCAAGATGTCATAGATATCCAGTTACACGCTACTCCCGATGAAATCAAGAAATGGTCCGAACAAGGAGGGGTCCAGACAGATCAAGGATGGTTAACGAAGGGTAGAGCCACATGGTTTCTCCCCGACTCTATGGTTCAAGTCATTATCAATACCGCACATAGTCCAGCACATTTAGGAGAAAAAGCTATGTTAGACAGTATCCAGAATATTTGGTTCAACAAACATTTACGAGCTGCAGCCAAGCAGAAAGTCCGTACCTGTATGATATGTTGTCAGTTTAATCCAGGTAAAAGTGTCCCGGTGGAACAAGGTGGATTCCAGCCTCCTGACCACCCTTTTGAAGTCCTCCAGATGGATTATATTCAGATGGAGCGATGTCGAGGTTTCAAGTATGTCCTTGTAGTTGTATGCGCTTTGTCCAGGTGGACAGAAGCATATCCAGTCCCAGATTACACAGCCGCGACCACTGCCAAGCAGTTGGTTCGTGAGTTCTTCCCCCGTTATGGACTCCCTAGAGTCGAATATTCTGACAACGGCCAGCCATTCTCATCTGAGTTGATGAAGCATGTTTCCCTTTTGTTAGGGTACCAGTGGAAGTTTCATTGTGTACGCCATCCTGAAGCAGCCGGTCTCGTAGAGAGACATAATCAGACTCTGAAAATCCGAATTGCAAAAGTATGCAAAGAAAAGGGTGTGGACTGGCTAGTAGCTCTACCAGTCGCTTTATTTTATATGCGCATGGTCGCACATTCCAGATCAGGTCTGTCCCCGTATGAGGTCGTTTTCGGCCGCCCCCCAAATATGTGGGGTACTCCTAGACCCCGAAGTATTACCGATGTTTCAAGTAATATGCTGACAGATTACCTAGCTTCCTTGATGTCTGCCCTCAACTCATGTCGTTCACAGGTTGCCGCCGCATTTCCAGACAATACCGAGGTGGCACCGCATGAAATCGTTCCAGGATCCATGGTGTTGGTGAGGAATTTTGACAGATCAAGTCCGCTGGAGCCACGCTGGAAGGAGCCCCGACAGGTCCTCCTCACCACCCGTACAGCCGTGAAGTTGGAAGGTCGCAAAGGCTGGGTGCACCTTTCTCATGTAAAACAATTCAATGGACTGAAACCCGTCTTAAAGAACATTTCCCAGGATTTGAAGGATTGCCAAAGCATTGTTCTCAAGGACTGTCCCGCAAATGACAATGTTACTACACCCCCCCTGTTAGAGAAAACTCCGCAACAGGAGTATAAACTCAAGTTAAGGTCTAGTAAAATAAGTCAGTCAGTTTGATTGTCTAAGTCCTCCCCTAGGTGAAACGGTTAGACTGTTTCTGACATGTATAAAATAGACCCCCATAGTGAGAGAGTCAGTCAAAACTCAATCCGATGTATCGTTTTTCTAAGTTTCATATTATTTCTCAGCATTATGATTTCCTGCACCAGTTATGCATTCTACCTGTATCTTCCAGTTCCTCATGTAAATATGTCTTCTAATGCTACTGTAGAGCACATGTTTAGTGACCTACCTCCTCATGAACTCTCTTACCGCCTCGCTATGCGAAATAATTCCTTTATCCGCATGTTACATTACTCACACCAGACCAGCAATGCCACTAATTGTTGGGTGTGTGGTCGACTCCCCCCTTTCCAGACACCGAAGGGAGTTCTGCCACTTTTTCCTTATCCATTCTCACATAATGGTTCGTGTGGAGCATGGTTCACGTTAACGTCATCCTCAACAGATATGTCTTTTCTTAACAGTACATGTTTCCCAGACAAGCAAGGTCTCCCCCACAGAACAGGTTTAGATCTAGAAAATGAAGTGTATAATTTAGGTAACTATTCTTCGAATTTCATGGTCCTGAATGTTCAGTCTGATACTACTCCAGACTTACCTGCTATTTCAGTATTACCAGTCAAAGGCGAATTATGTGTCCGAAATAATGGTTCCGTACATGTAGGACACAGTGATTGTACTACTATTGTCAAGTATAGTGACAGTGGGAAATCTATTTTTAAAGCTTCACGTCATTCTTATTTTATTTGTGGTCAAACTGCATATGTTCGTCTGCCCCTCGATTGGGAGGGAACCTGTTACATTGCCTTCCTACTGCCACCAGTTTTCCTAGCCCCACCTGATTATCATAGACATACACATCTAGTACACATTAGACATAGAAGGGAGTCCCCAATTGTCGATTATACTGAAACTGCTCTAGAACAGTATACAGATTTCAATAGAGGTTTCTTCTTCTTTATAGGACCTATCCAGAATAGTAAGCTAATCCGTAGGTTAACCAGAACCCTCGAAGCTGTAGTAAATGAGACTGCCTCTGCTCTAGGTAACTTAACTGAAGAGCAATCTGCTATGAGATTTGTCGTTTTACAGAATCGTCTCGTCCTTGACGTCATACTGGCCGATAGGGGCGGGGCCTGTAGAGTCATCGGATCTAGTTGCTGCATTTTCATTCCAAATAACGCACCGTCTGTTTATTCAGCTATAACCAGACTCCATAAAATTGCCCATCTGTTACACCAAGATCCAGGCACCTGGACATGGTCCGGTTGGTTCTGGAATATAATTTCCGCATGGGGATGGAAAATATTGTCCTTCCTAGGTATTGCAGTAGCGATCATATTCAGCTGCTGCCTCTGTATACAATGTGGCCCTGCGATTTGCGGCATTTGTGCTACATCTTGTATTCCTAGTCCCAAGCCCCGTTCTAAATCCCGTTCCAGGATAATTCGAGACGAGCAAATGATACTGTATGAAATGATAGATGGTATCATGAATATTGATGTTTCCTGATGGAAACGTAGTGACAAGGAGGGAATGTGGAAAAGTAAATTTTGCCATGTTCTGTGTCCCTACGTGTCATCCATCATATGTTATGTGTGCATGATTGATATGCATATGTATTCCCTATGTTCGATTCAAGACGCAATTATAGTTGTGTCCATCTCTAATATGCCAGTTTCCAGTCCTCGTGAATACTACGAATATCAGGTCTATGTAAAGCTACGTTGCCACGTTTCCCAGTGTGCACGTTATTCCATTGTAAAGTCCTCGTTTCTAGGCCTCAAAAGGGCCTGGACACCAGATTCAGCTCCTGTCTCCTGAAACCTCGCTGAGGAGCGATACAGCCCCCACCTGTATCCTCGACCCTTCACTTACTTCCTGCCTCGCAGTGCCCGGTTCAGCCTGGCTCTGCCTCTGAGTCTGCCAAGAAAATGTTATGATTCCAGTTATCAGTTCAGTCCTCCTTCTCTGCATTCCTAAGCTACTGAACTGCATCAATAGTTTCCGTCATTGTCTAGCCTTCACGTCTCCACGTTAGAGAAATACTGCATTTAATGGTCATTTAATATTCTTCATCACGCACTACATGTAGAATAATGCATGGTCCAGTCTTAGAATCAAGTTAGCCTTTCCCCTCCTGACTTCTAGTTTATATCAACATGTTCTCTAAACATCAGATACTAGATACTGTTTAGGTACATGTCGCCCTGACTCTCCAGACTTCAGTCTCTGCTCCTAGCACAGAGTTCATAGCCCCCAGCTTCTCCTAGTAACACGTCATTGCTAGTTTTCGCGCACCATCAGGTTAGAGGTCCCGGCTCCTTAGGTAGCCCCCTCCATGGTTTCCGCCCCATTCATGACATATTCTGTTACGTTTGCATCACATGTCTATGTATACGCCCTGTTACACCCACTTTCACCCTTATCTTTCGCGACTGCTACGCGTCACGCCTTTGCTCCACCTACTGCTCCGCCTATCATATGTACTGTAATGCAACTGTTTTACTATATATGCTTGTGTATTGTTATTAAATGCTAGTGCGCTCATCCCAGATCCAGCCCCAGCGCTGCTGGGCCCTGCCATCCTATTCCTATGCAGGTTGTCCTGTTCCTGTCCTTTATGCTGTAATAAACCTGCGAAACTCCTACTACCTCGAATCTTGACTCTTATTTATTGAGCTATCTGTTATTCATTTATACATTCAAAAATAGGGTATTATTTATTTATTTACCACAGGGCGCTGCGCAAGAGCACAGGTACTCAAGTCTGCTGTTGGTCCCAGTGAAGGGTCCCAAACCAAACACATACCCTTGGCACATTCCTGGTCATGGGCCCTATGCTCAAGCATCCATTGCAAAGCAATAATAGGAGAGCCCGCACACCACAAAACAACAGGATCACCAGGGGAAATCCTCCAAAGTCGCTGGAACAAATAGAATGAATAAAGGCCGGAATTACTCCAAAAACTAGTTTGAAAGGAAGAAACAAGGCCTGATTCCACAAGTTTAAAATAGTGAGCAAGGCCCTCCGTATCGGACGCATTAAATATTTTGTGTATTAATTCTCCAAAATGGAGTGGGACATTTGTGTTTAGCAGCAAGTGTATCTCACTTGTGGTTCTTGCCATCTGCAATTCGAAGGTCTCACAAGCTGATGTGAGAGCAACTTCTTGTTGAAACAATAGAGCTTTGAGTCTGCTTAGTTTATTGAAATCTGTTTTCAAAGTAGGAATGGAAGGCCAAAGTGAACTATTTACAATCCCATGCAGGGTGGAAGCAGGAGATTACTGCAACATGTAACTGATTGGGAAACAGTTACTATTTACAGGATGCAAGCTCTCAAGCCGAAACAGTCATGGTTATTCAAAATAAGATAACTACCATTAGAAAGCAAAGTTAATACTGGATTAATAGTCGGGACAGAGTTATCTCGTAAAAAATAAGACAAATTAGGGGGCAAAACGTTACACGTTCCATGTAACTTAACTTGCTTACAGACTAGGGAATGTCCCACTGTGGAATCACAGTCCTCCCTTGTAAGGAAAACTTCCTTCTCTGTTCGCTGACATCTATATGTGACAGGTAATAACCATAATTCATTAATATAATTATTGCAGAGGGGCTCATATCTTCCAACGGGATGATGTTTCATGCATGCTGTGAACTGAAAAAGTCAGATAGGCAGTGAAATAACCACACAGCTGAATCCGTCTCGGCCACCGAAAATGGTAACCAATCTAATTGTTCAATATGTAACAATGTGTATGTGGCATCTTTCATGGACAACAATTTCTGTTTCTCACTCAAATTAATGGTAAAAACAGTGCAGAAGCATTTAAAAAATCTAATGGCACTTTTCCATTTTTAAGGGTTTGCAATGTCCAAGCACTGTACGTAACTGATTGTTACCATGAAACAAAACTGATACTTAATGTTGAATAATATCAATAACAGATGATACAATATTATCTGAAGTGTATACACAGGAAGACAGTGTATTGATGCTGTTATCTACCACTGCAAATACTTTTTCTCAATTTGCTTTGTGAATCTGGCGGAGATGCACTGCAGCTTCTATCTGCGACAATTTTCAAAATTCATTAAATGCAGAATAAATAAAACGTTTTGTTCGAGGGGACTTTGGACCTAAAACAAAATCAGCCAAATCGATGTCACCTGACAAATGAGAAAGATGTTGCTTCACAGACCATAGTGAGGAATGATCCAACCTTTGCTGACATTATTTACCCACTGAATATGTGGTAACTGTACTTGAATGTGGGAAGCATGGATCAGGTCTACTTTGTGTAAAACCAGTTGTAGCATTCATAAAACGTAATTGACATGCATTAGAAGTCATTGGCCACACTAATCATCCCAAGGGGTCAATATAGGAAGAGTTAAGTGTGCCATTCTGAAATAAGACCACTAAGTCTTCAATTGTGTAGTTAGTGTGTGTTTCCCATTTATCATATGGAGCCAATAATGTAATGGAGGGAATATTTAGATTTTTGGCCGTTGCTAAAGCAAAACAAGTAGTCTGTTGTACAGTATCTTTTAAAAATAAAATTTGAGACGGTATCAGACATGCACAATCCAAGGCTTCAGTGCCCTTCACTTGCCAATTTCACTTACCCCAAAAGGATTTTAAATCAATGGTGTCCGTCCAGTGCTCATAACCCTTCACGGACAAATCATTCCTGAAGGACATGGAGTAAACCAGTGTCAACATAAAGTTTGTTTGGGGCGGCATTTTCAATTTATAAAAATAGGACTGTGGGTCAGAGAGATTGTAACCAGAAAAATACACAAATTTACTTTGTTGGGTCTTCAAATGGCCCTGTAACAGTGTTGGGCAATGCTCCCACTGGGTGTAATTAAAAAATGTTCTCTTTGTTTTAGTCTTGTGTAAAGAATGATGACCATAATGCTGGTAACAGAACAAAGCTGCATAATTAGCCAAATTCAAATACAAATCTTCAGTGTCAAATGCAGCATAATATTTCAAATCAGAGAACAATGAATGAACGGCATGAACATTAGGGGTGGGCAGGATTTGCGTAGTCGCACTACGCAAAGCTCTGCGAAACGGTAGAAAATCTTTGCGAGCACGCAAAAGTTCAGCGAACATGCGGAATTGCTTGCTCCGCCCATTCGCTATGCTTTTTTCCTGTTCACGAACGCTGTTTGCGTGCTCGGGGAGAAGTATCTTGCAAACACGCTTTTCAGAAAGTGAAAACAAGCAAAAAATTCAGCAGAGCCGCGGATCTCGGAATTTTTGGCAATTCCGCGGAAACCGAATTTACCCAAATTCCGCAAGCGGAACGGAATTGACCTGCCAGGCCTAATGAACATCCCACTCATCAGAATGTATGTCTGGTGAAACCACTTCTCCCAAGGAAATGCGGAAGACGTATGGAATGTTCAAAATGTTGGTGGGGCCATGGATATATACGATTTTGAAATTTGATTTGATTTTTAAATGTATATAGCGCTCTAATGCCCAAGGGTCGTTAGGCGCTGCAACCATATGATACTTTATCCCAGACGATGCCATTAACAACAGGAAATGCTGATAGATTGACAAGGGCTTGGTCTCGTTTCATTACATGGGAGGATGTGTGAGGGGCCAGAACTCCATCAACAAAGTTCACAGCAGAACGTTCAGGTAAATAATGGCCATAAATGAGTAGGAAAAATACAGCCACCCATCTGATCCACATTAAGAGGAATATCATTGAAGAACCATCCAGAAATATGGCCAGGGCGGGACCATGTAAGTCTTTTTGAAACATATGAAGAAAAGACTGGGATGTGTAGGGGGATCGGGCACCAAAGAGGACGAGGAAGATGTGTCAGAGAAAAAACTAGTACGGTCCATTTAATAACCACTGGATCCCAGCTGAAACAATGGGCGTTGTGTAGCATCTGATTGATCCTGTATGGTACTCTCAGGAATGTCAATCATGACTTTGACTGGAGGAGGAGCATACTCAATATCCGCAGATGTAGAAGTAGAAGGAAGGAAAAACAGGCAATAAGTCAATTGCAGTTTCCATCTCCCCTTCGGTTGGCTGGGGAGTAGTTAAAGAAACAGAAGGCATCTGGTTCAATGAAAGATGTTGATGTGGAATGCTTAGAGGCATATTATTCAGTATTGGCCATATGGTATGGCTCGACATGTTCAATTGAAAGGTAACGATTCGCCTCACAACCAGATAAAGGAGGTAGGATCATAGTGCGGGTGTCTTTCAAACCAAGCACTTTGTCAGGCACACTGTAGGATGGAGCAAATTCGTTTTTGTTTTCCACCTTTTCTTAGTCCAAGTCTCCAACTTTTAGAAGCCAGCTTGAAACAGGAATAAGCACTGCTGGATCTGCGGAAGATGGCAACTGGGCTCTTGCTTGTGGATCCCAAGCTCTTTGTAGATCCTGTAATATAGCACAATGATTATCTACGTTGCGGCAGCTGCCACAACGTCTAGACCATCAAGGTCTGGCACAAACATTATAATGCCAAAGAGCATTTTGTATGGGGTCCACCTACCAGAGATCGTCTGGGGAGATTATTCAGTGCACGTTGTACTCCATTAAGATGAGTCAGCCAACTCCTGCCAGTAGCTAAGACCCTAGCTGTCAAAGGTTGCTTTAAGTCACGGTTCAATCACTCCACAACTCTATTGCCCTCAGGCCGGTATGAAGACGAAAATTGTGCCTGCACCCCCAGAGACTTCATTGCATCCCTGTACGCCTTCGAGGCAAATGCAGGATAGAAGGTGCCACAGGCAAGTATCCCGATGAAGACACTCAAATCAATAATGACAGTTCAAGCATCAGCACTACGTTGCGGTCAAACCCAAAGGAATCCAGTGCGCGAATCCACTGCAACTATAATATGTTTAAAAGCAGTGTCTGATGACAAAGAACCGCAGAGATCAAGATAAATACAGCCAAATGGCTGGTTAGAGATGTAAAGCTGAGTATGTGGTGGGCGTGCAACAGTAGAAGGCTTAATCAGTTGACAAATGTCACAAGAAAGAACATATTACGTTGCTGTTGATATAAACCACACCACCTAAAAACATCGCTGAAAAAGAGAAACTGGCTCATTTACTCCAGCATGTGCAGAAGCAACGCCTTCATGTGTGGCTAATATTAAAGAAAGTCTGCGGTCCTTGTTGGGAATCAGCTGATCCCCAATGGATGGAATAGTTGCAAATGGAATTTGATCAGACGACAAGTGATAAGTGTAACGTGAAGGGAAACCTTGAGGATACTCTGTTCCCTCCTTCGTAGCAGCAATAGCTGCCAACATATCATCATCAATTTTAGTCATGGACCTGGTGACTGCTGCTACTGAGTAAGTAGATCAATATGCAATGGCATATATACATGGATTCCTTTAGACACTTAACTAACAGTACCAATCCTCATTTGGATAAAGTCTCTGAGTAGAACAGAACATCAATATCACCAGACCTTGTAAAATGCCCCATGCGTGTTACTGCCACCATAGAGATTTATAATTGACCAGACTCATCAGAAATCCCAAGGTGAAAAATGATCTACAATATATTAAGAGTGGGGGAGCATGGTCTAAGAGTCCATGGTGTAGGACATGCATCTTGGAGATTCCCAGGCCCTTCAGAGTTCCGAGGCATTTAGAAATCCTGATTCCCACCTGAAAGTGGCCCTGGCTGTGGAGAAATTGCCCCCGTGACCTGGTGAAGGGAGGACTTGGGGTTTGCTGGCTCCCCTTCGTTGGTGAGGGCAAAGCACAGGTGAGTGACTGTGACTGCAGAGGCAGGCAAAATTATGCTGCCACAGCGTGCAGGAGTGAATATTAGCAGCTGCGGGAGTCTGGCAACTAACAGAACGTCCATGCTGGCCCTGAGGGCCAATTGAGCATATCCCGGACCCCTCTACCCCATATCAGAGATGGAGGATTGCGGCCCTAGAGCTCGCAAGCTCAAGTCCGTGGAGCCGCAAGCTTCCCACTCTCACCTGGGAGAGACAGGGAACGACCCGAGCCAGATTGATGATCGAAGGGGCCGCCTGGGCTCAGGGCCAAAGGGGGACCTGAGCTGATCCATGCTGATAGGGAGGCAGCAAGAATAACACGTCAGCAGTGAGTGGTGCCGCGGGACCTCTGGTGGCTGCTAGGACTCTGTGAACCGAAGGGCCATGATGTCAGCTGTATGATCGCTGTGGTGAGGGCTTTGACTATTGATTTGTTTGTCCTGTCTTTTGATCTTGTATCGGGGGGCTTGCTGTGGCCACAACTGGCCAATGAGGGGTGTCAGCCAGGTTTCATGACTACCAGCTTATTTCCTCTTTTGCTTCTTTGACTAATAGAATCATCTTTAAGTTTTCCAAACCACTTTGCAAATACCTTATTTTTAGATGTTGGAGAGCCCTATAAAAAAGGGATCCTGGAACAGTTGCCCAAAATTAGGATGAAAGAAGGCCCACCAGTCTCAGCAGTTGCCGGAGAACAAACTGCTAACATCATCATCAAATCCTTTATCAGCTGTAACTTTGCATCTGGGAGTAAAACAACACCTCGGTGTGAGTCTACTAGAAACCCCACAAAATGTCATGCTTTTGGAGAGTTTCATATCCTGCTTCTACACATTCAAAATTCATTTTGTAATTCATCCTCGGTTCCTGAGACTAAAATCCAGTGGGGTGTTCCTATCAGCAATTTTAAGCACGCCCTTAACTCCCCTCACTACACAGTGTATTAGAAGTTTATAGGCATCAAAGTGCTCCTTCCAATAGTGGGGTTGAGCTCACCACTTGTAACAATCACATCTGTTGAACTCAATGATTAAGCATGCCACATGAGTAGTGTATATGAGTACATCCAGGGTCAATATTCTTGTGTAAAACTATGGTTCTTCAGGGGAAGCAAAGGGTCATGCTCTCACAAATCTTTCCATCTCCCTGTTTTTTGGGTATTTCGACTTACAAAAACACTGATTGTGTGATGTCGCAACTCCACAAATATATCCACCCCATATAATTTAAGACTTCTCAGTGGTATTTTATTCAGTGTCAATGTAGGTGATATTTTGAGTGTATCTCATGGGATTCTATGCAAGGAATGCACAAGAGATGAGACTGTTAGGGGTTTTTGGTGCTTACCCTAACAGTTTGCATATGACATTGCTGTTTCCACACCTCTGCTCTAAGACAGACTTCCAGGGATATTTTTATTACAATTGCCAAGGATTATAACACATACCACAGCATGCCATACCATAGCATACCATACCACCATAACATTTTATGACAGCAAATAACTAACATGAATAGAGGAATAGGGTCTAGATGAGCACTAAAAAAATGCTAAATCATGAATGTAATAAATGGGGTAGTTGGCTAATGGGAGTGGAAGCCCAACTTAAACAACAACCACAGTGCTTGGCAGGGTGCACCACAAAAGTCAGTAAAGTAACTCATGCTGGTAGCTTGGCACAAAACAGTCAGGCTTATCTTAGAGGTATTGTGTTAAGTGTTTATGCAGCACACAAACCTTCCTGGCCACCTATGGAGCCTTACCAAACAAATTGAATCAGTGCCCTCTTTAGATTTTCTAATGTGGAGATATCGATATGAAGGGGCCTAGGCATGAAAAATGCATATGAGTCTGGGAATTTGATTCATTTGTATCGCTGTAGTACATCCTAGCGAAGAAATCTGTTGTTTCCCCCATTTCTCTAAATCCAACTTGACCTCTCCCCATAAGGGACGTGTAAGAAATTGTCTTGCCAGCGTGAACCACAAAAGTCACTGAATAAACCTGTGCTTAACCCTCTGCTAGCTTGGCACAAACCAGTCAAGCTTCAATTAGAGGCACTGTGGAAAGTAAATATGCAGCATACAAAAAAATAATAAAGTGAAAAACGCCAGAAAAATCTCTACATGAATTAGAAAATAGAGAAAAGTGTAATCAATATAATGAGATCAGAATGACAAAAAGTCTAATCAGTAGAACCAAATATAACCAATTTAAAATGTTTTCGGTATGTATAGCGCCTAAAAGCACAAAGCGATTTTCACACGGTCATCTGGTCATGCTAGACCGTAGGGAAAGTCATAAGTTCAAGCTGACTGCAATAGAGTGAGGGCAGGATACATGGACCAGGTTTGCCCCACTGAAAAAGCTACCTTTTCAAAGTCGGTGAGTTCAATACTGCAGTATTTCATAGGAGGAGCACAATTGATGCCAATCAAGGGAACAGAACCTGGCAAGGCACTTCTTGGAGACTAGGAGCTCACTCTAGAAGAGGCAAGCAGGGCTCTGGCAGGTCCAGTTGCAGATCCAGGCAGGCCGATTTACAGGTCCAGGCAGGGCCTGCTATAGCAGGTCAGCTGGGCAGTTTCACAGAGGCCTCTGCTGCTTTTTTTGTCCCTGTAGCTCTGAACAGGAGGTCAGCCAATTGAACCTTGGAGTCACTCATGTTAGCCTGAGATAAAGGGTGCAGTCCCCACCACAGAGCAAGCCAGGCCTCAAGCAGCAGCGCAATCCTGTGGGGAACAAGGCAAGCCTCAAGCTGCAAGTCAGTCTGCTGGTGTAACAAAGGCAAGCCTCAAGCAGCAAGATAGCCCTCTTGTAGCAGCAAAGCAGTCCTCTGAGGAACAAGGCAGGTCTCAAGCAGCAGGCAGTCCTCTGGGAACAAGGCAGGCCTTAAGCAGTATGGTAGTCCTCTAGAGATCATGCCAGCCCTTCTTCTGTAATGTCTGCAGATCTAGAAGTGTACTATAGAGTGCCTCAGAAGGTCCAATATTTATACCTTTTACCAGCCTTTGAAGTGAGGGAAACATCTAGACTACCCCACATCTGGTTCTGGAATTATCTTTCCTTCACCTGACTAGGTTCCAAATCATCTAGGGTGACAGTAGGCTGATGTTCAGTTTCTATGTGAGTGTGCTCGAGGTACCTCTTTGGAATGTAAGTAGGCCAGGGAACAGTTCCGCCCCACCCATCTAGGCAGAAAGGCCCATCCGGCTAAAAGCTAGTCCTGCTTTGTCTGAGAGGAAAATACAAAAACCACTTGGTAACTATTCACAGTCATGTGATACAGGACAAAGGCGCCAGTCATCGAATAGTTAGGACAAGAAAATGCCAGCTTCCTAAAGGTGACATTTTCAGAACTGTGTCTTAAAATCTCCGGTATCTTGTGTTGGGCCGGAGTAGGTGGGAGACAAGTGCGTCCGACCTTGACGAGGTGTGACTATAGGCAGCCTAGCGATTGAGCACTTTAGGCTGAAACATGTAAAACAATTCACAGGTGTTTGAGATCAATTTAATCACACAAAACATCCATTCTTACTCCTTTTTAACCTTCCCAAAAGACCCCATTATTAAAGAAGTATTGTCTCCAAGCGTGGAGGAGGATCCTTGAGGTGATTTTAGAATAAACTCACTCTATACGGTCTTGCACTATGAAAACCAGCTCCGCTACAGTCAGGAGGCAAAGCACATAGGAGGCACTCACGTCCCAGGTAGGAACCCGATGAAGAAGCATTCCACCAACTAGGTTCTTCTAAAAAAAAAAATCCTAAAAATATACAAAAAAAGTCTTGTTTTTATAACTACCTGGATGTGGTTGATATAGCCTGGGACTATTCTTTTCTTGTTGTTTCAAAATATTTCCCAGGGGACTAGGATGAGTTCCATGAAAACCCTCTCTCTCTTGTTGATTTGTTAAAAACTGACTTATCCATTAATTCTTCTGAGACTAAACATGACAATTCTACCTAATCCCAATCAAACGCTAGCACTTACATGTAATAAGGTAACCCAGTGTTTTCCTGTGGGAATGGTAAGCTTCACAGTATGGGAACACAAAGTTAGGATGTTTTTACTACTGGGACATGTTAAACTGTTTTAAAAAATGGCCTATCTTTTATCTTCAAAACACTATTATTCTTGCCCTGTGTAGGGTCTACCAAAGATGTGACACATATATTTAAAAGGGAGTTTTAGGCCTGGCAAAGGGTTTATTTTATAAGGTCAGATTCACAATTTAAAACTTCACACCTGCTGCAATGGCAGGCCTGATACAAGGTTTAAAGAACTACTAAAGTAGGGGGCACAGTAAGTGCAGCGTTGGCTGTAGTAGCGATTAATTTACAGGCCCTGTGTGTATGTAATAACAGTTACTAGGGACTTACAAGTAAATTAAATGTTCCAATTAGGTCTAAGCCAACTTTAAAGAAATGAGCAAAAGCACTTCACCACTAGCAGTGGAAAACGGTGCACAGGGTCCTAACGCCAACAAAAATGAATTTCAACAAACAGGAGGAGAAGGGAAAAAGTTTGCCTGAAGGCCATACCAAAAGCAGTCATGTCTAACAATAAGTGAAAGTGTAATGTGTGTTAAGTGTCAAGCAAAGGTCTGGGGAGAGACCAAACAATAAGACCATGAATGTATGTGCCTTTTTTTTGTTGTTGTTGTTAAATTGCAAATAAAATTCCTTAAAAAATGTTTTGAGATAATCCGTGACTGATACTGAAAAGTCCACGGATGAATAAAGGGCATAAATATGGAAATGGTATCATTTGTATCATGACAGAAACGAAGATCAGAGATAGATGTGAATTTGACAGTGAGGTGAGATGGTACTAACCCTAGCATACCAATGGGGAATACTGAGAAATTGGCCATAATAATAACAGCTTTAGGCCCAAATAACTTAGGGCAAGGTAAAAAGTATGAAATCTACTCCACTAAGGGGACTCCCAAAGTTGGGTACGATTTTCAACTTGATTCAAGAAGAACCCAAAGAATGTTTTAGAAAGGCAATGCTAGCCATTGTACTCCAATATATAACATTTAAGGTTGTGAAATTTTCTTCAGTGTAAAATTCTACATGCAAAAAGAATGCAAATATGCATCAGCTTATAGTCTTATTTTAGGTTGGGTGGGTGTGGGATACCCACCAAAAATAGGTAGATGTCCATCCAGCCAATTTTGAGTGTATTTATGTATAGATACACTAAATATGGTAGACAACATATGCACAAATAATTGGTGGATGCCCCGCATTTGCCAAACCCAAGATGAGCTTCTTTGTTTTTCTTTATTCTTCATGGATACAATTAGGTGATCCAACAGTGGTTTAATTTTCACCATCAGTATTTACCATCATCATCACTGCAGCAATGCCATGCCATGCCACTGGCAGTAGTACTACTATTATTGATCCAAGATTTACACTCTTTTTCCTCTTTCACTGGCTCTCCTCATTCTCGGAGAAATGCCTACCACTCTGCGATTTAAAAGTAAAATATACCTCAACTCTCACCTTAGCCACAGGCCTCATACTCACCTGGATTCCTTTTTTGTGGCAAATTTTACTTATTGGTTAGTCTCAAAACAATGCAAGGCATTGAACCATGGTGTCAGACGAGGAACGGCAAATTATTGAATTGTGAGCTGGAGGAGTCTCCAGTACAAGAGTAGCAAGCCTAGCATGTCCACAAGGGCAACTGGACCTTGGAGGTTTCTGACCACCAAAGCCAGTCCTGTGCAGTTTCATGAATAGGTGTTGAGCCGGGGGTCCGGCTGTAGGAAGTGTTCTAGAACACCTGGGTGGAGGTCCGGGTAGTAGAGGGAGGGAGGGACAAAGGGCAGGGGCAGAAGACCTGTCAGGTGGAGATACACACAGAGCTACACACAGGCAATGGGACATTCAAGTGATCAAATATTGTGCTTGAACATAAAAGTCACTGTTGTCCATAGACCATAAGGCTGGACAAGCACAGCCAACACTGTGGGGGAATAGGGGGCATTCCCTACCTCAGATCCCTTACAGGTGTGTACAGTAAACAATCTTTAAAAAGTGTAAAAGAGAAAGGAAAAGAAAGAGAATGGTCCAATGTACTTTGGCAGTAATAGCCAGGAACCAAACCCCTAAATAGCCTTACTTGTGTGGTCTACTATAGGGAGAGGCCAAAATAGGCTGCAGGGGATCCACAACTAAGAAGAAAGGGACCTACGCCAATGAGTGGATAGGGAAGGAGGCCACATAGACTGATGTAGGCCAGGGTCAAGCAGTTGCAGGGGCAAGAGTCCTTAGGGCCTTCACCTCATCCTCAGTTGCCTGATGGGCAACAGTGGAGTGTCGCATCAGAGCCCCTCATAGCGTCACCTTCCCAGCAGTCCAGAGGGCTCTGTGGGATGCAACTATTTCTTTGTTGTCCTTCAGATAAGTACGAATCTTATTTCAGAGTACCTTTTTACATTCAGGAAGGGAGGGTGCGCTAAAGATGATGACCACCCCACATTTCTAAGAGCTGCTCTGTGAGGGCAATAGTGCTCCTTTAATCCCTGCCTGGCACTGCTACTAATCAGTGTATTCATCCAGAACCATTTACGTTTCAGTGACTCTTAAGGGGTCAGGTGTATTTTTTGGAGTAGGGCTCTGTCCACCCAGTCCTTCCACAAGTAGTTTAGGACTTTGTTCTATTCGATGTAATGTGACATGCCATTTGCATTTTGTGTAGCTATTGTGAGTGACATGGAAATCTTCTGGGAAGTGCCTCAGAGGATCAGGTGTTTTGGTGGGAACTGTTGTGCATACGTGTGGCGATTCCAGACTAACTAGTTGGACCTCGTGGTGGGTGTTGAGGGAGACCTTTTAGGAAGTGCAGCTAGGGGTAAGAACTGATTTAGGGAGAAGATACATAAATGCAAAAAAGTGAGAGTAAAAAAGGAAGAGAATAAGCTTAACTCCTATAGTTGTCAAGCTAAGTCCTGCACCCATTATCGCACACTCTCCTGTGGGCTCTATGTTGATGGAGGGCAATGTTTGCCAGTAGAACAATGGGGGATTGAGGGAGCATCTGGGTCATCATATTATGAGCCCAAGGGGAGCAGTGTAGGCAACTGCGGTTGTAGTGTAGCCAATCTGGCCAGGAGCTGTAGGCTGAGGAATGTGGGGGCCACAGGGTGGCGAAAAGGAGATTTCCAAGATCCAGAGATTCCTGTGAAGTGTTGCTAGGACTATGGGCGGCAGCAAGCTAACGGGGAGGAAAGGCTGTGGATGAGCTTGATCTACTCAGGGAGAGTCAGTATTGTTCTAAACTTACAATAGCATAACAACACAACAACTTTACAAAATTGCATCCAAGAACTGCCTGTCCAACAATATGATACTTGCCCCCATAGGCCTCAGATGGTTGGAATCCATGGCATTGATTTACTCAGGTGCAGCTAAGGAGCATATGTTACAGACAGTCTATAAAATAAAGATGCAGTATCTCAGAGAAGGAGAATCTTGCACCACAAGCTGAGGAAAGTACTTATGATGGGCCTTCAGGGAGCAGGCGCCTCCTCTGTTCCAGAAGTGGAGGATTGTTTGAGGAGTCAGTGGGACCTATATCTGTTTCTTTTTCTGCTCAGGGCCTCCACCACTTGATTAAGGACTGGCTAATCTGATTCCAAGGGCTCCAATGCCTAGTATTGGCGGTGTTGTAAGTGCAATTTTGACAGGGACCAGGTCATCCTATCCATGGACAAGACTTTGGGAGCATCCAATGGAGTGTCCGGGCCCATTAAGGAGGTCTTGCTCTTGAGGCCATCCTCCAAGGATTTCATGTTGCCAGGGTCAATGAAGTCTTTGTTCCTTCCATTGTAGGGTACCGCATCAGAGCTGGGTCCAGAAGGCCATATTTAAGTCTCTGATGCCGGAGTCTGTGTCGGAGGGGAGAAACTTCTTGCACTTAATGTTGGTGGCCAGGGAGTAATCCGCTGAGATGGAGATTCAGTGACCATTCTGGAGTAACCAGGACTGAGGGTGTTTTGCCACTTTGATAATGATTTAGCCTGTTGGTACCAAAGATAGGCAATGACCAGATGGGGTGGTTGATTGGAGGCTATGGAGTGAGATTGCACCCTGTGTGCTCTCTGGAGTTCAAAGCATTCAGGGAAGTAAAGCGACAACAGTTGAGGTAGGAAAAATCCACGGAAAGTCATTATGTCTTCCTCTTTTGCACTCTCTGTGATCCTAAAAATGCAGATATTGTCCTGTTGTGATCTGTCTTCCAAATCTGTGACTTTTTGTAATAAGGCTTTGGCCTTTCGACAATCTGGCAGTGATGTGTGTTGCATTTTGATTTGTTCTACACATCAGTCAAGGGTATCCAGAATGGCATGAAATGTGTTCACATCAAGGTACAGAGATTTGACCTCTGTCATGAGTTCCATTATTTAGTTTTAATTTTTTATGGAGTTTTATATAGCACAAACTTGACCCGAAAATCGCTTTACATAGTACCAGTTGCGTTACATGAGGACACATTCATTTTTGTTAGGCACGGAGAGTTTAAGTGATTTGCCCAGAAACACAGGATGTTCAGCGTCATTGCCGAGACTCAAACCCAGTTTCCCAGATTCAAGGTTGACCGCACTAGTCGTTAGGACAAATCCTCTCCTCAATTTTACCTTTCATAGAGGAGATGGTGGTTCCACTAGATGGGATCTCCCTCAATAGTGCTCCCATATTCATTGCTGGGACCTGCAATGATGCAGAGGATCATGCAGGCGTGAGCTGGTGGGACGCTACATTTTACATGGAAGCTTATTTTACGGCCATAAACCAGCAGAAATACAGGTCCCTATAAATAAATGGGTGTTTGTGTAAAACCCTGTGCCCTGTAGCAGGCATCATATGGTGCCTGCCACACAGTGCATGGACCTCGTGGTGGGAGTTGAGGGAGACTTTTTAGGAAGTGCAACTAGGGGTAAGAACTGATTTAGGGAGAAGATACATAAATGCAAAAAAGTTAAATAAAAAAGGAAGAGAATAAGAGTAACTCCTATAGTTGTCAAGCTAAGTCCTGCACCCATTATCGCACACTCTCCTGTGGGCTCTATGTTGATGGAGGGCAATGTTTGCCAGTAGAACAATGCGGGATTGAGGGAGCATCTGGGTTTACAAGGGGGCACCCTAGGTACACCCTCAGCCACCAACCATAGGCCAGGAAGACAAGTCACCATTGAAGGAAAGTCTTCAATGGTGATGCTGAAATCTCATTGGGTGTTTCTAATGAAGATGCTGCTAGGAATGTTGATGGTAGTGATGAGTAGTTTGAAGCTTAAGTTCTGCATGTGCTTGCTGTGATTTCCAAGGTGGTGAAGCATTTAATGGATTCTTTGAAGATGAATACAATTCTGACTATTGATTTGTTTGTCCTGTCTTGCAATCTTGTATCAGGGGGGATTGCTGTGGCCATGACTGGGCTGACGAGGGGTGTCAGTCAGGTTTCATGACCACCAGCTTATTTCCTCTTTTGCTTCTTTGTCTAATAGAATCATCGTTGAGTTTTCCCAACCACTTTGCAAATACCTTAATTTTAGATGTTGGAGAACCCAGTGATAAAGGGATCCTCGAACAATTGCCCGAAATTAGGATGAAAGAAGACCCACCAGTCTCAGCAGCTGCTGGAGAGAAACCCCCCAACATCATCCTCAACTCCTTTATTACATGTAACTTTGCATCTGGGAGTATAACAATACCTTGGTTTGAGTCTACTAAAACCCCCACAGAATTCCATCCTTTTGAAGGGTTCTAGATCAGGCTTCTACACATTTACAATAAAGCCTAGAGGTGGAATTAATCCTATGGCTATCTATACCCATCTCATTAAGAGATCTTTCTTCTGTCCTAGGAATACCATATGGTCCAATTATACCACCATCTGTAGTCCTTGAGACCAGAGAGCTGCTGTCTCTTGTTTAATAAGTTTGGTAAAGCACTGTGAAGCGGAGGCCAGACCAAACTGCAAGGATTTGACCTGCACAACCGCCCTAACCAAATGATATGTGGATACTTCCTGTGTCTGTGACAAACTGCAACTACCAAATAGGTGTCCCTCAAATCGAGATAAATTATCAAGTCCCCTGAAAGGAGAGTATCCCTGAAACTGACTATTGTCTCCATGGTTTTCATAAGGGACAATCTGGTTGAGCACTTTAAGAGTTATTACTGGTCAAAATGTTGTAATGTTCTTTAGGACTAAAATATATTGCTTACACACCAGTCTGTATGTAATGAACATGTTTACAGCGCATCTTTGGAGCATCTCCTGCACTTCCAATCACATAAGCTCTATCCGCTGTCGGGAAAATTGAATTGGAGTCAGAAAAATTGTCTGCTCTGGAGTATTATAGAACTGTACATGAACACACAGACTGTTTGAAGAACCCAGTGATCCCTTGAAATTAAAATTTAATTTTCTGCAACAAGGGTCAACCTACCCCCTTCTTTCTGAGGGGGAGAGTACTCTTAATTTGACCTCCCTACCCCTTGCTTGGCCTGCACTGAACCCAAAATTCCCTCCCCTTCCTGTAGGAAGAAAATCAGCCTGGTTTATATGTATTGTTGGCAGTTGAAGTATAGTCCCTAGTAGTATCAATAGTTATTGTAGTGAATCCTGTAGCTACTGCCTGGGACCAAACACCTTCATCAGTAAAGAATAAGCGTCAGCGAACAAAGCAAATGCTTATGCATAACAACCAATCTCCTTAATAAAATCATTACTAAGTAAATACCCTTAGTTGTTTGGCAAACTTCAGAAGTAGTTAATTCTCCCAACTTTGGATCAATTCTGAACATTTTTGTCTTTCAACTTGTTCTGTCAGGCATACAATATTTGTCAGAGGTCCCAAGGTGACCCACAATCTATCATGTCATGATGACCAGGCTCTATCCACACCACATCTGTGATCTTTACCACTGCTACTTGATAATTGTATCTATTTTTGGAACTCCAGGATTTCAGTGGACTCAATACCTCCCCATACTCTGACCTACACTCATCCAGTCTTAGCACAGCCACAGAAGAATTGGATTAATTTACAATGATTATCAGGAGGGCAGCAGAGGTCCTTGACATGCACTACCCACCCCTGAGATTCAGACAACTGTCCTCAGAGATTTCGCAGCCAGGGCAGACCCTACAGGAACCTTTTTTACCTTTTAACAAGGCTTTCACTAATTCATTTCTAGGCACCTGGGTGAAACCAGTATCTTTACATGAACTATCATCCAGATAGCAAACATAGAAGACCTGCCAGAGAAGACCCTGCTTTTCCTATGCAGCATCCTACACTAGAGAGTGGTAGTTCAGACCTATACCAGCAGATTTGGTGTTAAACATTCAAAACGGGTGAAGAGTCTTTATTGAAAACCAATGGATAAGTTGGTCTTAGCAGGACACAGGTTTATTTTGGTCGGGATTTCTAGGGACACCTGTTAGGGGTATCAATTATATTCGTTGTTGGTTACCATGTATCCTGAGCCTTATCTACAGCATTTAACTGAAAATCTAGATATAATGCCAGCTTTTTCAAATGGGGTATAAATTAAAATCCCTGTCTAAGTTGACGATGTGTAGTATACTCATCTGATCCACTTCAAGCCATCAAACATATTGCAATTGAGGCAGAGAGATTCGGGGCTATTAATATCCACTAAACTTGCAAAAATGTAGGTAATTCTAAACTATACACCTATGGAAAAAGAAGCAAGCTTTGTTGTGGTAGTCATTTGCCTAGTGAGTAAGATCACCAGCTGTATAATCCACATAATGTAACACAGCTATGAGTAGTTACTTTATCAGTGTTTAACAAAGATGCAGCTATGGAACTGACTTCCTATTAGCATAAATTGCCATTTCAACATCTATTCTGCCTACATTTGTGAAACTTTTCTGTGCTATCCCACTACATATACCTAATTCTTGCTTTAAGTGGCTAGATGGGGCAGTCAGAGGCTTCGTATGGGGTCATACAAGAGCCAGGCAAGCTATTCAGCTTAATAATTTGCCTCCTAAAAGAGGGGACTGGTCACTCCCAGACTTTATGATCTGTTTCTGGGTGGCTTTTGAATCAGATGTCTTCTCACGCAACTCTGATTGTAGTGAATTAGTGTATCCAATAGCTCTTAGGGCTTACTGGAAACTTTTGTATTAGATGGTCCCAGGTCAGGATATCCCTGTGCTGCTGCATCACTCTTGCCCCTGTCTTCTCCTTGCTTCTTCCCTATCTTTTTGAGTGTTTTTCCTTGGTTTTCCCTCACTTTTCACTACTTTCTCCTTCCTTTTACCCTGTTTTTGAGTGCCTTCTTCTTGCTTTTCCCTAATTCTTCTGTGCTTTCTTCTTCCTATTTCCTCTTTTTTTGACTGCTTTCATTTTGTTTTTTCCCCATTTTTAGCGCCTTCTTTTTTGATTTCTCCTGTTTTTGAGTGCCTTTTCCTTGCTATTTCCGTGTTCGCACTGATTTCTTCTTGCTTTTTCCTCCGTTTTTTGACTGCTTTTGCCTTGTTTTTGCATTGGTTTCATTGCTTTCTCCTTGTTTTTCCCTCATTGTCACTTCCGCCTAGCCCACCCACTGCCTCCCTGTCCCCCTCCTTCCTCCCAGGACCTACTTAATGGAGGTAAAGCGCAACCCCTTTAGGAAGGTCCTGGGTCTATCTCTTCCCATGCTGCTGTATCGCTCTTACTCTTGCCTTCTCCTTGTTTTTACTTTATTTTTCACTGCTTTCTTCTTCCTTCTTCCCCTTTTTTGACTGCTTTCTCCTTGCTATTTCCCCTGTTTTTCAAGGGCTTTCTCCTTGCTTTTCCCTCATTTTACACTGCTTTCTCCGTCCTTTTTACCAATTTTCGGACTGTTTTCTTGATTTTACCCAGTTTTGTATGCATTTTCCTTGCTTTTCCCCCCATTTTTGAGTGGCTTCTCATCCCTAATTTATTTACCGCTTTCTCCTTCTTTTTCCTCTGTTTTTAGTTTCTTCTCCTTCTTTTACCCCCATGTGTTGACTGCTTTCCACCTGCTTTTCCCCATTTTTGAGTGCCCTCTGCTTGCTTTTCCCTCATGTTTGAGAGCGTTGCTCCTTGCTTCTCTCTCATTCTAACTGCTTTCTCCTTGCTGTTGTCCCTAGTTTTATGTGTCTTTTTGGTTTCCCCTCATTTTCATTGCTTTCTCCTTGTTTTTTTCCTCAATGCCACACCCTCCTGCCTCCTGTTTTTCCACTTCCCGACTAGCCCCGCCCATCCCCTCTCACCGCCCCTCCCTCCACCCTGTGCAACTACAGTGCCTTGAGACTCTCCTGAGTGATTTGCTGTGCTTTTTGAATCTTTGATTGAATGATTGAGAGACACTCTGGCACCAATTAATTCAGGCATATACACTTTAGGTCTAACACAAAATTTGGGAAATATGTGCTCGGAATACCAGATTCCCTCACACATTATCATACACCTAGCTGGGGTAATCAATCTCTACCGTCTATATGCCACAATTCAGATGTTAGGCTATGGCATTGTAGTGGAATGAAAATAGTAGGCCAACCTTAAAACGAACAAGGCTTTTACGCTTCTGCTGCAGTACAATCAGGGGTGTGCTGGCTGTAGAGGGCACTGGCCATTTCCCCGGTGGGCCACCAGGGTGGGAGCACGTTTGGGCCCTGGGGGAGGCATTTTTGTTACCAGGGGCTAGCAATATTGCCCTCCTGTAACAAAATCAGCTGAAATCGACCCTAGTAAACAGCCCAGCCGCACCCCCGCCACCCGGGGGTGGGGGTGTGTGGGGGGGGCGGGGGCACTGAGAAGTTTGAAAGGGCCGGTCTCAATTCCCAGTCCAGCCCTGACTAAAATCAGTATAAGGGCAAACGCTTGTGATCCACCCTTTGTAAATATTTTATTTCAGTCTTTCTGATCTCTCTGGAGGGCAGATCGAGACAATTACACCCTGTCTGTCCTCTGTGGGGGACAGAAATCCCACTAAACACTGGTCCTAGGATGCTTGTTTGCGGTCCAGGGAGGACCTGGTTTGGCAGTTCGGGCTGACCTGTTCCCATGAGGCACAGGGTCAAGACTGATTTGCAAATGCAAAAACAACAGTTGATGGACAGAATGCAGAACAATGTCATACATTCACCCCAAATCCATCGTTCTTTTGCACTCCACACCACCCCAGTTCAGACATGGCCATATGCAAATCAGCCTTCACCCTGTGCCTCATGGGAACAGTCCAGCCCGAACTGCCAAGCCATGTCTTTCCTGGACCGGAATCAAGCATCCTAGGACCAGTTTCTGGCTATCAGCCGTCTTCAGCCAGGATAGCTTGACTCCAGTGGTGTGGAGAGCATGGGACTCACGTCTGAGCATACCCATCCTACTCGGGGTGACAAATGCAAAAACAACAGTTGGTGGACAGAATGCAGAACAATGTCATACATTCACCCCAGTACAGAGATCTGGGCCTAAATCCATCGTTTTTTTGCACTCCACACCACCCCAGTTCAGACATGGCAATATGCAAATCAGCCTTGACCCTGTGCCTCATGGGAACAGTCCAGCCCGAACTGCCAAGCCATGTCTTTCCTGGACCGGAATCAAGCATACTAGGACCGGTTTCTGGCTATCAGCCGTCTTCAGCCAGGATAGCTTGACTCCAGTGGTGTGGAGAGCATAGGTTGGCAGGGTATGCTCAGACGTGAGTCCCTTGCTCACTTTTCCACTGGATTCAAGCAAGCCGGGCTGAAGACGGCTGAAATGCCAGAAACCGGTCCTCGGAAGCTTTTTTCCGGTCCAGGGAATGCATGGCTTGGCAGTTCGGGCTGGATTGTTCCCATGAGGCACAGGGTCAGACTGATTTGCATATGGCCATGTCTGAACTGGGGTGGCAGAGTGGGCTAAAGAACGGTGATGGATTAAACCCAGATCTGTTGACTGGGTGTGAGTGTTTGATTGGTTCAGATGCTCCGTCCATCACCACCCCCTTTTGTACCACTTTGTATGCCATAAGTTGGCAGGGTATGCTCAGACGTGAGTCCCTTGCTCACTTTGCTACTGGATTCAAGCAAGCCGGGCTGAAGACGGCTGAAATGCCAGAAACCGGTCCTCGGAAGCTTGTTTCCGGTCCAGGGAAGGCATGGCTTGGCAGTTCGGGCTGGATTGTTCCCATGAGGCACAGGGTCAGACTGATTTGCATATGGCCATGTCTGAACTGGGGTGGCAGAGTGGGCTAAAGAACGGTGATGGATTAAACCCAGATCTGTTGACTGGGTGTGAGTGTTTGATTGGTTCAGATGCTCCGTCCATCACCACCCCCTTTTATACCACTTTGTTCGCCATAAGTTGGCAGGGTAGGCTCAGACGTGAGTCCCTTGCTCACTTTGCCACTGGATTCAAGCAAGCCGGGCTGAAGACGGCTGAAATGCCAGAAACCGGTCCTCGGAAGCTTGTTTCCGGTCCAGGGAAGGCATGGCTTGGCAGTTCGGGCTGGATTGTTCCCATGAGGCACAGGGTCAGACTGATTTGCATATGGCCATGTCTGAACTGGGGTGGCAGAGTGGGCTAAAGAATGGTGATGGATTAAACCCAGATCTGTTGACTGGGTGTGAGTGTTTGATTGGTTCAGATGCTCCGTCCATCACCACCCCCTTTTGTACCACTTTGATTTGCAAATGGCCAGGTCTAAACTGGGGTGGCATGGTGAGCAAAAGAATGATGAATTTAACCTAGCTCTCTTGACTGGAGTTGAATTTTTTGATTTGTTCTGCATTCCATCCATCATTTGTGTGTCTTTTGCTTCCTCACTCTAAGTGCGCCTGGTATGCCCAGATGTGGGTACCGGGCTCACTGTGCCACTACAAGCTATCCTTGTCGATGAGGGGTAAAACCACAAAACCGGTCCTAGGATGCTTGTTTCCGGTCCAGGGAGGACGTGGCTTGGCAGTTCGGGCTGGACGGTTGCCATGAGGTACAGGGTAAAGACTGGTTTGCTTATGGCCAGGTCTAAACCTGGGGTACCATGGTGAGCAAAAGAATGATGGATTTAACCCAGATCTCTTGACTGAGGGTGAATGTTTTGATTTGTTCTGCTTTGTGTCCATCAATTGTGTGTCTTCTAGTCTCATTGTTTATGGCACCTGGAGATTAGTGATTTGCCAAGAATCACAGATAATTCAGGAGCACAGGGGGACGTCCCAGTGGAGCGATGCATGGGCCAGCACAGGCATCAGCACAGACCTCAGTTAGAGGCCTGTGCAGTTCAGTTCATTCATGCGCAGGTCCCTCCCTGCACACTCCAGCCCTTCAGGGTCTTCCAAGCCTTCAGAAGGGTCCCATTCCACAGAAGTCCAATGAATATTTATGGAAAGTTGAAGATTTAGGTGTCCCTCTTTACATTCTGCCGGGGGCCCATCAATTTATTTTATGCCAATGCCTACAACAACCAATTTTCAGCTATTCCCTCCTACACTTTTTCTGCGTATTACCTTCTTCTCCCATGTGCCTTCTTCTGCTAATTTCCCATCCCTCCCTAGTTCCAAAGTGCTCCTCCCCTACTTACACCCTATTTATTGGAAGCTGCTGTACAACTGCTCCGCGGGTGCGTGCAGCAGGTATGCCAAAGGCAAGCTCATCTGTACCTATTCACACCTGGAGCGCGCCCACTGCCACAGACCCTGGTCTGTCTGACTGCCACTGCAACACTTCCGTCGACCTGCTAGCACTCAACACTGGGCATTTACACATCTTCTGTACCCACACCACACTGCATTGCATAGTAGGACTCTTCTCATGTACTCACTGCTGATTCTCATGCAAAATCTCTCCTACGCCACCTACTGCACACATAACACATCAAATCGCCTGCATGTTCCTGAACACCTCATGTCTTTGAAAATACACTGGCAAGGTTTGGGATCTCATCGACACATACTCCCCAGAAATCCTCTATTTCACTGACACTTGGCCCCACCCATTGCATACCCTGACGTCACTGTGGCCACCACCCTGGCTACAAAATCATACACAAAGACATCATCACCTGCACTATCTCAAAGGATGAA
Organism: Lissotriton helveticus; assembly: GCF_964261635.1. Lineage (NCBI taxonomy): Eukaryota > Metazoa > Chordata > Amphibia > Caudata > Salamandridae > Lissotriton > Lissotriton helveticus. Next base: position 969,074,037 of record NC_136071.1, on the reverse strand, counting down.
CCAACAGTGCTGATGGAACACTTGCATTTCCAACTGCATCTCAGCTATTTATTGAAAATCTAAGGCTCCCTTGCATAGTGCCCGCTCGCCCAGATCCCGCACCACAGTCAGCAGCCTCCTCAGCTACTTCATCAATCCTATCACCATAAAATTCAACAACTTCCTCTTGCTTGATGACCTCAATGTGCATCTGAACTACCCTACAGACTGCAACACCACCAACCTCCTAGAAAGCCACAACTACATCGGACTCATGCAGCTCGTACAAGGCCCAATACACATCGCCTGTCATTTTCAACCGAGTCATCACAGCCACTAAGAAGATCACCTTCAACCACCTCTCCCTACTCAGATGGACTGACCACTCTTTTACACACTTCTATATCAATGCACCCCACCGAATCCCAGCAAACCAAAACAAACTACCAGCCTTACCCGCAACTGGAACAATCTAACAGAAAAAGACTGGACCCACACCCTCATAACCAATCAGCCTATCCTCATAGGTGACTTACATAATGACCTATCTGCCTTCAATAACTGGATCTCAAATTGCTTCAACACCCTGGCCCCCTGAAGAAAATCAGGCATACCCCTACTGAAGAACTAAGAGACTCAAAGCACTATTGCAAACAATGAGAAAGAAGATGGAGAACTAGGTGTGACAGCACCTCCAGTGACCAATACAAATCCTCACTCAGAAGCCATTACGCTCAGTTCAAAGAAGCCAGAAAAGAAGCCCTCATGCTCAGATTTAAATCCTGCTCAAACCCCTACAAAGAATTCTTCAACATCATCAAATAATTAGCATAGCCTACAACAGTCTCCAACACCATCATCCCCTCACAGATCCTTTGTGACAACATTACTGACTGTTCCTACAACAAAATATTCAAACTCAACACCACCTTCTTACTCAAACTCACCACAGGGGACATCATCATACAACCTCCCACCACCTCCAGGAGGTCCCACCTCCTAACAAACTGGAACCCCCCTCACCACAGACTACCCAGCCAGAACCATGCAAACCATCCACCCTGGGTCACCTGCAGATCCCTGTCCACACCATATTTACAAACAGGGAAGCAAACTGATAAGTGCAAGCCTCACCCCCATCATCAACTCCTCCACCCCCAGCAGAAACTTCCCGGACAGCTAGAAACAGGCAGGGGCTACAGCTCTCATGAAGAAATCTTTGGCCAACCTGCTTCTGCAACTCCATCATCAACCTTATCCCATCCTTTACCATTAACTCTAATTATTTCATATTCCTCTCTGAACTCAGTTTCCACCTTGAATATCATGACAACGCCACCAAACTCCTCAAATGCATGAACAACATAGGACTCACCCAACTTGTCCACAAACCCACACATAATGCAAGGCACACGGCATACCCAATAATCACCTCCAGCAAGTATAGCCATGTCACCAAACATGCCTGGATTAACAAATTCATCTTCCATTTCATCATCACTAGCTCGCCCAACACAATTTATGATCAACAGAGTGCCCAGTAGGCCAGCTGAAGCAAAATATAAGAGACACAATGGAGTGACACCCTCAATGGATCTAATCATGACTCTGCCACGTACCTCACACAGGGTGTGTCAGCAACTTCAAAACGTAGATCATGAAATGTGCCAACAACATCACCCCCATCAAAGACAGCAGTCATAGAAGGTACACCAAAGAAGTCAGCTGGTACACTGAAGTACTTAGAACATCTGCAAATAATTGAAAAAAGACAGTGCACAAGCAATAACACCACCAATAAGCCCTGCCTCAAGAACTCCCTACACCTCTACCACTGGCTACACAGGCAGAAGAAGGGGTATACCCTAGCTGCTTGCATCAATTCCAGCTCCAACCACACCATGGAACTCTTCAACATCATCAGGGAGTTTTATAAACCCGCAGCCGCCAAGAGCAGCATCACCACCTTGCAGGAGTTTATTTATTTTATTTTATTTTTTACAACTTATCGAGCGCGCAAATACCCTTGGGTGTCTCGGCGCTGAGGTCAACAGGGTCATGTCAGTTTATTGGGTAAAGAGCCAGGTTTTAACATTTTATCTGAAGCTAAGCAGAGCGGGGCTGGTTTTATTATGAAGAGGAAGAGAGTTCCACAGTTTAGCCGTTGTGACCTGAAATCTTCTGTCACCCCATGAAGCCTTGTTAGTACGGGGAACAGGCAAAAGAAAAGCTGAAGCAGAACAGAGGGATCGAGAAGGGTTATAGAAAGAGAAAGCTTTTTTTAGATATCCTGGTCCTAAATATCGGGTGGCCTTAAAGGCAATGTATAAGGCCTTAAATTTGGTTCTTGATCTTATGGGCAACCAATGTAGCTGAGTAAGGACTTTTGTTACTGAACTGAATTTAGGTGTGCCTGATATAATTCCTGCGACAGCATTCTGCACCAGTTGGAGCTTTCTTATTACTTTTTCCTGGGCGTTTAAGAGGAGGGCATTACAGTAATCCGTTTTTGACATTACTAATGTGCTGATTAGTGTCTTACTTGCATTGTCGGGGAGCTACGGTATGATTTTAGTTATCATCTTTAAAGTGTGGAATGATGAAGAAACAATAGAGTTAACATGAGGGAGAAAGGAGAGTTTATCATCAAAGATTACTCCTAAGTTTCTAACCTTGGTGACTGGGCAGGGAGGAGATCCTAATTCCTCAGGCCACCAGATAAATGACCAAATAGGAGAGAGATTTCCAAAGGTCATGACTTCTGTGTTTTCTGAGTTCAGTCTTAGGCAGTTATGTGCCATCCAAGAGCTGATGGCTAGCATTCCCTCTTGGAAGCTTGCTGCCACTACTCCGCCATCCCTATGCACCGACAGCACAAGTTGGGTGTCGTCGGCGTTGGAGGTTAACCCCATTCCGAATGCTCTGATAATCCGTGCTAGGTCCGACACGTATATATTAAATAGTGTCGAACTTAAGGATGAGCCTTGTGGGACCCCATATGGGAGAATGAAAGAGGGGGAAGAGAAATCGCCGAAGGGCAACTTATTGAGTTCGGTTAGTGAGAAATGTGGCTAGCAGAGTTTTTGCAGTGTTTTTAATGCCTAGGGACGAGACACGGTCGATCAAGGTGGCATGATCGACCGTGTCAAAAGCAGCAGAGAGGTCCAACAACACCAGGACTGCTGCACCGCCTTGATCCAAAGTGATTCTGATCTCATCAGTTGTTTTGAGTTCAGCGACAAACTCGTCAATTTCTTCCCCAACAAGATTTCACCATCTACAAAAACTTCAAATCCCAAGCCTACAGGCTTTCTTAACCTACACACATCTACAGCAAACTGCACAGACCACTAACTGACCACATGGAACATGCTCACTCCCCAGTAAACTGCTTCCTTCATGAACTCCATCCACTCAGGAGCCCTCAATGACCCCCTCCCACACCATATCTTCAACCACTGAAGCGACAGAATCAGCCACAATCTTACCTCCCCTTGATAACTACAGCCATGTTCCCAGAAGGGTAGAAACACACTGAGATCAAATCCCTACTCAAAGAAACCATGAGCAAACCTCAGCCATCTTAAGAACTACCGGCCCATCTTCATGCTTCCTTTCCTGGACAATGTATTAGAGAAAGCCATCATCAAACAACTCACCAAACATCTTGATGAAAACTATCTTCCTGACACCTCCCAGTCAGGAGTCTGCAACAATTACAACACCAAGACCACCCTGATTGCAACCACCAATGACGTCTGAAGCCTCCTCAAGAGGGAGATTGGGGCCCGATTGTACTCAAACTCTCAGCAGCATTCAACACGGTATTGTGTTGGCTACACAACATCGACATCCATGGGAATGTTCTCAGAGTGATCATCTCATTCCTAACTGTTAGAACACAGAAAGTCCGACTACCTCCGTGCATCCTGAATGCCAAGGAAATCATCTAAGGTGTCCCAAAAGACTCATCCCTCAACCCCACCCTCTTCAATAGCACATGACACCCTTGGCCAACATCTCAAGATCATAATAAACACCAACAACACTCAACTCATCCTATCCCTCTCCAAAGACCCCACCACCGTGATAACCAGCTTCCACAGTTGCATGACGAGCATCACCAATTGGATGAAAGACAACTGCTTGAAGCTCAACACTGACAAAATGGAAGTACTGATCTTCGGCAACAACAACACCACTTCCCAGAACCCTTCCAGGTGGCCCGCGGAACTGGGACTAGCAAACTTTGGAATGGACTGTGCCAGAAACCTCGGTATCATCCTCAATAGAAAGCTGACCATGAAGCCCAAGATCAAAGCAGTCTCCTCTGCCTGCTTCTTCACTCTGTACATGCTACAAAAGATCTTCAAGTAGCTCCCCATGAACACTACACACACCTCAAGGAACTCTCCTGGCTCCCAGTACAGAACAGATGCCAGTTCAATTTGTTGACCCACAACTACAAGGTCCTAGACCAGAGTTACTTATGTTTAAATAAACGCATGAAGAGCTACTAATATTATTGGTGTTGTATGGTTCATTTTTTTATATGTGTAATCATTCAACCAAGCAAAAACGTTCTAATTTAATAGGAGCCATGGTAGCTCACAAGCTACGGGTTAGAGACCCCTGCCATAGACAATCTAGGAGCTGCCTCTATCAACTACAGCCTGAACTTGCATCAACTAGCCAGACAACTATAACCCGCGTCCCTCTCGTCACTCATCCTCCCACATCAACAGAAGCTCAAGCGGAGAGCGCTCTTTCTCCTACCTCACAGCAAAGGCATGGGACTGCCTCCCCCTGCAGCTCCGGACCTCCCCTTCTCTACCAGAATTCTAAAAAGCGCTCAAAACCTGGCTATTTGACTGAGTCTCTTACACCCTGCAAGCACCTGGATACTCTCTTGGGTTATTATCTGCGCTATACAAATCAACTGATTGATTAATTGACCTTAGTAAATTCAAGCAGCCCTTCACGTTCCTCCCCTTACCGGCCAAAGTCCTGGTAAAATAGATCAACAAGCGACTCTCCGCCCACGTCGAAGAGCACTTCCTCCTGGACTACATCCAGTCAGGGTTCTGCAAATGCTGCAGCATGGAAACTGCCTTCCTGGAAGCAACGGACAACATCCAATCCATCATGGACACAGGAGAAACCACTGCGCTCATCCTGTTTGACCTCTCGGCGGTGTTACTGCACTGTCTGCCATGGCACCCTCATTGCCAGACTACAGGACTCAGGTATCCAAGGGCCTGCAATAAGCTGGAATGCCTCCTTTGTCTCCAAAAGGACACAATGAGTCAGGTTCTCCTCTTTCACCTCCAAACATAAGAAGATGGTCGCGGGGACCCCCCAGGAGTTCTACTGAGAATAACTCTGTTCAACATTTAGATGCCCCTTGCCCACATCATAAGAACACATGGCATCAGAATTGTCTCCTGCACTGACAACGCTTAGCTCATCATCTCCATTACCAACACAAGCAACACAACCTAGACTAACTTTACAGTTTGCATGTTTAATGTGGCCAAATGACTACGAGACCACTGCCTCAAACCCAACACGGAAAAAACAGGGACCCTAATATTCAGAAATAAGAACTCCCCCCTGGAACACTTTCTGATGGCCACCCGAGCTGAGGCCCATACCCTCAGACCATGTTGAAAACCTCAGCATTGCCCTGGATGACAAACTCACAATAAGCAAACAGGTCTGTGACTTCATCCAACTGCCACATCCTTTTACCAAAAGATGTTCAAATGGCTACCCATGCACACAACATACACGGTCAGTCAAGCCCTCATCACCAACTGACTTGAGTAGGACAAAGCATACTACATCAACATCTTCAACTATCTCATGTAAAGACTCCAGACCACCCAAAACAAAGCTGCCAGACTCATCCGAGACATAACCATAAATGCCCACATGACTATATCTCACTGTACTTCACTTCCTACCCATCCAGAAATGCTGCAAGTTCAAACTGCCATTAAAGCCTACAAGGCCCTCCACAACATAGGATCAGCTTACCTCAGTGACCGGGTCCAACTCTGCCATGCCACCAGACAACTAGGCTCCATCTCTCCCTCGTACGAATCCCACGCATCCGAAAAAGCAAGACATGAGGGCATGCTTTCTCCTTCATCACTGTCGAAAACTGGAACTCACTTCCTCTACACATCAGAACTGTTACTCCACTCATCAACTTCCATAAGAAGCTGAAGGCCTTGTTGTTCAGTTAGGAGCATCCCCGGGCCCACCCTCCTGCTGCAGTGCCTGAATACCCTCACGGGTGATAAGTTACACTAAACAAATCTACAAAACATAACATAAGAAAACATGGTATAACATGACATAACATCATAGTTGAACATAATGTCAAAGTTCTGAGAGATGGATGTTTGACATCAGAATGGCATGAATGATCACAAGGGCAATTCACCTACGAGAAATACAAAAATGAAAAACGTATAAGGAAAATTAACCACAATAGCAAATGAACAACTTTACTACACTAGGTTTTTTATGTGCCTTATATATTTTGCTAAGTTTGCTTTTTTGGTGTATATAACTAGTGATTCACAAAGAGGTTTTGCAGTTGCTATTGTGTTATAGACAGAATGCAGGCTTGGTAATCTTGGTATTTTACCACCAAGTGAATCAGACTTCAGATATCTATGATGCAGGTCTGGAGAGGGATCGTCTTTCAGTCCTACACTTTTCAACATATATCTTGCACCACTGGGAGTTCCAAAAATAGGCATTGACTTTAAGTTTTTGGTGAATGCAGACAAATCTAGGTATATCTGGACAACCCTATTGCTTGCTTGTCATTCATCTAAAGGTAATCCCTGTCATTTGATGACCAATGGATGGATGCATTCATTACATTTGTAAGCTATGGTCATTAGAAATCCTCAATCAGCTTGAAACTCAGCTAGGTGACTTCATGAGTCAGACCCTTTATTGACAACTGTAACCTCTTTCTTTAGTCACTGAGTTATATTAATGTCAATTCTACTCTTATTTCAACAGGTCAACACAGTAGTAGCACCTGTTTTGCTCTTCTTAGGTTACTCTAAGGACTTTCACTGTTTCTTTAACAGAAACGTAGGGGAAGTGTTAGGCAAGCTTCAATATTTCTAGGCTAAACTACAGGAATGATAAATGCATGGACCTTCCTAAATATGTAATAGCCAGGCTAGAAATAGTTAATATATGGGCACACATCCTTCTTTGAATGTTAGAAAAGCTGTTTCTATGGATTCTTTCCTATCCAAATCTCATTGGCTACTTATAACCAAAACAATTTCTTACAAGTCGCTCTGAACAGTTCTTCAGGCTAGCCAAGTGCTGAGCCAAAATTCATCCCTGCTATTACTTACTTATTGTTGTTTGAGGTCAGCCACGAAGATAGCTCCTCACCACTCCCCAGATAAGAAAGACCAGACAAAAAGGTTGATCCTTCTCATACATCAGGGATTTTCTTTGGAATTCTTATCATAGGCTTCTTAAGCTTAATCCAGGAAAACTCCCTGCTTCCTGCTATTGATTTAAACTACATGAATACTCAGAGTCAAGGCACCTTTTTGTAAAAATGCACTGTAAAAGCTCGCAATGTATTCTACATTCAAACATTAATTCACTCAAGCAAAGTTGCAGTCGGCCTACATTTTGAATTTTGTGATGCCTTTGTTCATTTGTACAGTACACACACACACACACACACAGTTACATAATGAAAACACCACAAAAATACACCACACAGGTTTAGAATAATAGATAATCATTTTAGTAATAAAACAAGACCAAAATGACAAACATCCAATAAGCAGAACCGGAGTTATTCATTTTTGAAAAGAATAAATCAAAAGTTAGTGCATCGAAGCAAATAGCACTTAGGGGTTACTTCCGGTTGTGCTGAACCAGAGTAAATCCAAAGGTCAGGCCAACCTCGATAGAAGTAGACTGGCTACAGGACTCACACAGGTCCTGCTGAAAAAGTATCTTAGATGGAGTAATCGTCAACATTGAAGACTAAGGGGCCCATTAGGATGTCGGGCGGATTGCCCCTGCCAGTCTGGCGGTAGCCACCGCCAGCCTGGCGGGGGCAATCCGCCCGACATCCTTCCCTGAATTCCCCCCACCATATTACAATGGCAGGGGGGACCGCAGTGGAGAAAAACACCGCCCGCCAATTTTCGCCCCGGTCGCCTTGCGGCCGGGGCGGAAAATGTTTAATATGGTGGCGGTGTCTATTAGACACCGCCAGCCATATTACAATGGGCTTTGGTAGATTTATTTTTATTTTATTTGTGGTTTTCGTAGAGCGCATCACTCATCCCAAGGGATATCACGGCGCTAATACCAAGTGAACACTACTGAAACTGAAGCTGAGGGGCCTATTGAGAAATGGGAAAAAGGTGGGTTTTCAATTTTTTCCGGAACAGGAGATAATTTGTGGTATGTCTAAGGTCATCTGGAAGCTCATTCCACTTCCTGGCCGCTAGGTAAGAGAATGAACGGCCGCTGGTTCTGACTCTATAGATACGTTTTGTCCCTGCTAATGCTAATTGGCTTGATCGTAGGTTCCTAGTAGGGTCATAGAATTCGATATTTCCTTGAAGAATAATAGGGCCTGTCTTGTGTAAGGCCCTGTGGGCATGGCAGAGTAGTTTGAAGGCGGCCCTCTGACGCATCGGCAGCCAATGGAGTGTCTTCAGACATTCCGATGCCGAGTCTAACCTGCCTTTATCACAGATGAGTTTGGCGGCCGAGTTCTGCAGAACCTGTAGACGAGAGAACAGGTGTTCGTTCATCCCTACAAACAGCGCGTTGCCGTAATCTAGACGGCTAACCAGTAAGGCCTGTGTAACTGAGCGTCTGCAGTCCAGTGGTATCCAGGGGAACAACCTAGCTAGGAGTTTCAGGATGGCGAAACCCTTGCCACAGAGGGATCGCACATGGTCTTTCATGGACAGTTCGTCGTCCATGATAATCCCCAAATTCCTAGCCTGTTGTTTGGGAGTGGGGGCAAGACCCAATGAGGGCGGCCACCACGAGGCATCCCACACTAGTTTGGCATTACCAAACAAAAGGATTTCGGATTTCCCTGCATTTAGTTTTAAACAGTGGGAATGCATCCATTGAGCCATTTCTGCAAGGCAACCCTGTAGTTTGGTTTTAATGATCTCAGGCTTCTCATCCAGGGCCACCATCAGCTGTGTGTCATCCGCATACGAGCACATGCCAATACCCCACTTCCTTCCAATGTTGGCTAGAGATGACATATATACATTGAAAAGGGTGGGGCTCGGTGAGGCGCCCTGCGGGACCCCGCAGTCGATGGGGGTGGATCTAGACTGGAACTGGCCCATATGAACGGCCTGAGTGAGATTACGCAAGAAAGAGTGTAGCCAATTCAGGGCATTAGATTGAACTCCTTTGTGCCGAAGTATGTTGAGCAGGCAATGGTGGGAGACCGTGTCAAACGCCGCTGACAGGTCGAGCAGTATCAGTGCCACCGCCCCTCCTTGGTCTATGGAGGATCTGATACTGTCCGACACTGCCAGCAACGTAGCGATGCCGCCACAGAAAGGCATGCGGTCTTCACTCTGGGGGCCCCCAGTGGGAATTGCACATGGGATCAGTTCCTGCATCGGTGTCGAAGGGCAATGCAGCGTGTCTCATCGACGCAAAGTCCTCACTGAGTTGCTTTTGATGGTTCTACACAGTAAAACTCACTTTCAAGGGCCCAGCTTGGTATGGCAGGACTCACAGATGGCAGAGTCCAGGTACTGTTGCAGGGCTGAAGGAAGTCTTTGATAGCCCTGAGACTTCAGAACAGGGGGCGAGCCATTGAAGTCACTCTGGGTTCAAGTGAAATGGGTCCAGGCATTGTTCTCAGCAGGGAAGAGATCAGTAGGCAGCTGGACAGCACAGCAAAGGAAAAAACAGTCCTTAAGGAGCAGCACTAAAGCATACTGACATTCTTTGCAGCACAGCAGTCTTTACTTCTGGCAGAGTTCTTTGCAAGTCAAATAGTGTACTGTTTTGGTGGGGTCAGAGGCACAGTTCCTATAGCTAAATGTGCCTTTGAAGCAGGGGGTAACTTCATAGAGTTGCCTTTGAAGTGCACAAGAATCCTTTCAACCCAGTCCTGCCTGCCAGGCTATCTGTGGAGGATTAATCAGTTCATTTTGTGGGGTTAGGCCACCATTGATTGAAGTGTAAGTGTCATCCCCTTCCCCCCTTCCTGATCAGAAAGGGCCATCAGATGAAGATGTATGTAGATGGGCACTCAGCCACACCTAGCCTTCCTGTGTTTGAGGCTGTGTGGAGGGAATGCACAAAGTGTAGCTGTCACCTAACCCAGATGTGTATTGGGGAAAGGTTGCAAGGCACACAGAGCAGTAAGAACAGAGAAATACCCACTTACTAAAAGTGCCATTTCTAAAATAGTAATGCTAAATCCAACTTTACCAGTACAGAGGATTTATAATTGCCATTTGAAAGATATGGTATGTAATCAGCTACCCCTTTCTGATCAGGAATTACAGCTTAAAAGTGTTTTGAGGAATTCCCAATGTTAACTTATGAGCGGAGCTGGCCTCACTGTAGTGCAACGCGAATTTCACCATGTGTAACTACCAAGACATGCAAAACATAAAAATACATATCGTACCTTTTACGTACATAGCACCTTGCCTTTAGGGCTACCAAGGGCCTACATTAGGGGTGATCTATGTGTAAACAAAGGGGAGTTTAAGGCTTGGCAAGTGGTTTTAAACGCCAGGTCAGATTGGCAGCAAAATGCACACACATGCCTTACAAGGCAGGCCTGCATCCAGGTTTGAAAGGATACATGTGTGAATGGAACAATCAGTGCTGCAGGCCCTGGGTATACATTATACCAAATTACAAGGGATGTGTAAGTAAGCTAATTATGCCATATTGTGTACACCAATGTTATCATGTTTAGGGGAGAAGTACATGCAGTTTAGCACTGGTCAGCAGTGGTAATTTGCTCAGAGTCTTAAGGCCAACAAAAAGATACAGCAAAAAGAGGGAGTAAGCGGGCCAAATGTTTGGAGGAAGACCACCCTAAAGATGGCAGGTCTAACAGTGACCTTTTAGTCTTGGAAACACTCAAAAGCCTACACTTGTTTCCATGGTCAACTGGTCCCAAAAAATACTGCTATGTATCCGTAAAGAACCAGCTCCATGGAGCAGTGTTTCATTAGTTCTACTCTTACTATTGTTTGGCACTAGATTACCTCTTCCAGTATTTATGGGATAATGGGATTACACATTCACCAGAAGCTGGTTTTGTGCAGCTAGCTCAGCCATGTGACTCAATCTGTGCTTATTGATGCATGGAGCAGGTTTTAAACATCTGTCTCCTAATGCACCTTGTTTATGCATTGATTTTTACCTTTATTTACTGGAATTCTTGTGACCTATTTGCTGACCTATGTCCTATTCCAGCTCAGCTAGCTGCACGTCTCACAGCGCTGCATTGTATTTTGCCCTTCTGTCTGTTCTCCTTTCAGTCTGCTGTCAGGTGCAGCTCCCGATTTTCTCCCACTCGACTTAGCTCATAGTTTCTTTTCCCACTACTGTTTCAGTTCTTGTATCCCTGAATCTAATCTAGTACTCCATTTTGTTTACGTATCCTCTTTGTTTCGCTTTCTCCTCTATCTGCTCACCAGATTTCTTGGTTCTGTTCCTTGTTTTTCTGCTCATTGTATGTTTTTCCTTTCTTGCCTCCTTTAGCTTACTTTGCAGCCTTGCCCTTTCTCTGTTACATGATCTAAAATCCCTGTGTTTGTCCCAATGTTTTTGTCTCAAGATGTGCCCTTCCACAGCTTGTAGCTGTTGATTCTATAGATTGTGATTATCCTGCCTTGTTTGTACTAAAGTTGTATCCTGATACATCGCTCTTAAATGCTCGCTACAGATCTTAGATTCCTTGTGCTTTCATTGTTCCATATTGTCTTTACCTTTCATCTCGCTAGTCCCATGTTCACATTCCACTTTCCTCTACTTTATGTGTGCTTGCTTTCTTTCAGAAATGCTGTCTCTGCTCCCTGCCCTGTACTGCTTTAGGGATACCTTAGTAAGGGTACTGTAATGTACTTGCATTTGTAATCGTGTTCCTTCTGTACAGGGTTTTGAGTCCTGGACTGCCTGGGGCAGTCATTATCCTTTCTCTTGTCTAGTGTTATATTTAGTTTTAAGTGCCTTAATTCTAAAGGTGTGACATTGGTATATTTTTAAGAATCTCCACTGTCTTTCAAGCTCTACCTATGTATGTGAGTACAATTCTGATGGATTCTTCTAACCACAGATTCATCCCCTTTAGAATATCCTCAGGTGTTAGACTGGATCAGATTGATGTCAACAGCAGTGCCTATGCACACCAGCAGGTGTTATGACTATGCTCCGTGTCAACTTGATTCCACCCTGGAAATGACAATAAGAGCCTACAATAAGCACCACCCCTTCACGCTGATTTCAGATATTTCTTTCTGCACCTTTGTATGCTGATGATTCAAAGCTCACACCTAACTTGATAAAGAGACGAGATTTTTCTTCAAATTTGTTTTTCTGTGGGCAGAGGCTTTGTCCACTTCTAAAACTAGAGGCTTTAAGTCTTGTATGAAAAATCACAAATAGGTGCATGTGAGAAATCCTCAGATGTCTTCTGGTGTCTGGGTTAGGTGCAGGTTAGGTGCACGATTCTAAGTCCTGCGAGGAGTGAAGCCTTATAAATCCAAAGGTGATCTATGACCACAAAGTCATCATCGTGGTCCAGGTTTTCCAGTAAGTCATCCCAGTCCCACTACTTTCAATCTGAGAAGTCACTGGGACATTGGGGTCCCTCCCAGTTATGCTCTTGGTTGCCTGCTGAAGAGAAACTGGTCCCTATGCACTCAGAATGTACGTTTCATTGGAGACATTGCAACAGATTGAGACCTTAAGAGAGCCCATGTTGTGGATTTTCTGCCCCATCCCAGTTCCCTTTGGTGCGCCTTTGGGCACTAATGATTCGAGGAGACCTCAAGTCTAGACGCAGCCAGTGGGTCCGCCCTCTGCATCATCTGTGTATCTAAAACCCACTTCAGGTTCTGCTCCGATGCAGGAGCCAACTTACAATCTGACTCTCAAATCCACACTCATTCCTGTGACATCAACATCTGGAATGACCCTGCCAGCAACAGGAAACAATTTCTCTATCATCTAATTTGACTCTGAGCCGGTCCATCTCTGCCTCAACCAAGGTCACATCTCAACACCATACAGATGCACCCAGCCAAAGGACATTCCGATTTAGACACAACTTATTCCTCTGTCTCTGAGTTGTGCCCCAGCACTCCACCAACTTTTAGGTTCAGACTCTCAACCAGCCTTTTGGGTTGACAATGATGAGAACAATTTGGAGTATTTTCTCCAACTTTTTGAGGAAGGCTATTCTATGACAGGCCTATCTTGTTATGTATGGAGTTCTCCAGTCTCCGTTCTTGTAACCCTACTATTAAAATGCAGTTTTATGAAAATGGAAAAGGCGTAAATTTACACAAAACGTGTAAATTTGCCTTTGTGAATCAGGCCCGAGTTGTATTCTCTGCCAGGATCACCTACAGGAGAGAATGCTGCTTTCGCTGTGGTGATGAGAAGCACAGCAGAGATTGCAATTACCAACTATAGCAGTCAAAATCAATGTTCTATTAGAGGTTTTACAAATTGGTCAATCTTCATCAGAAACTTTAATCTCATTAAATAAGATCCTGATTGACACACTTATGGGCACCTAGTCTAAGTCATGTGTCCTGCCCTACAGGTAAACTCTGCCCGCCAATTTTATAAATGGCTACTTAGCAGGTGGTCATTTATAAAGGCATTCACAGTAACTGCTGTCACAGCGATTTCTGTCAATGCATTTTTTGCAGCTGTAATAATAACAGGATTTTTTTTGTAAAATGTTTTTACTGTGAATGGGGCTATTTGCAAGCTGAAAAAAGCTTCATTCGTCTGGCCCTAACAGGTAGATTCATCAACACAAATTGCGATTGCAATAGCTGTGAAATAAAACCTGACCAAAATTGCGAATTCGCAAAACATATTTTGCGATTTCGCAAAGAAAATCGCAGAATCAAGGTGGAACCCCCTTTGCGATTCTGAAATTGCGAGTTCCCAATGATTCTGCGATTTTCTTTGCGAATTCGCAAAATAATCGCTAACCCAATGCATGAAATATCGCAAATAGCGAAAAACCTAGTAATCGCAATTTGCGAGGCGCAAATTAAGGAGAACCCAAACCAGGTGGTAACCATGAAGTAAAAAAAAAAATCAGCAAAGAAAATTCCTAACTAGCCACAGGTGCGGGGCTGATCGAACACACTTAAGGAGACACAGTAGGAGCATGAGGACATTCACAATGCCAGGACTCTACTTTGTGGTTAGGCGGCGAAGGCTCCAGGCTGCAGCAAGGAACAGATGCAGGATCCAGGAGCGAATTTTCCGCCAGCGGATCACACTACTGGGCCAAACTGAGGAGGAAATCTACTCAAAGTACCGGCTGAATGGGGCAATGATTACAAAGCTCATCCGGGACCTTGGCCCCCTGATGCAGCACCCAACGAGGAGGACCAATGTCGTGCCCACCCATGTCCAGGTCTTGTGCAGCCTGCACCTCCTGGCCTCCCGAAGCTTCCAGGGGATAGTTGCCATTGCAGGGGGGATCTCCCAGAGCACCATGTCCCGCTGCCTAAGGAGTTTCCTGGAGGCCATGCTGACCCGGCTACACCATTACATCAAATTTCCAACCACCCAACAGGACTTGAATCAAACCAAGCTACAATTTTACAACATAGCGCAAATCCCCCATGTAATTGGATGCATTGACTGTACCCACATCCACATCTGCCCACCTGCAGAGACTGAATACATGTACCGGAACCGCAAGTCCTACCACTCACTGAACATCTAGATGGTGTGCGACGCTAAGACAATCATCACCGACATAGTGGCACAATACCCAGGGAGCATGCATGACTCCTTCATATTCCGGCACAGCAGCATGCACACATGACTAGCCAGGGGAGACTATGGCGAAGGACACCTTCTTGGTAAGTACACATGCCAACAAACAGTACATCGAGACCATGTAGCTGTGCATGACAGGCACTCACCCTCTGCTCCTTTCAATCAGGTGACACCGCATACGGCCTCCGTGAGTACCTCCTCACCCCACACCTCAACCCTGCCACACCACAGCAACGGCGTTACAATGCTGCACACATTCGCACTAGAAATTGCATTAAGCGGACATTTGGGCTTTTAAAGAGCCGTTTCCGCATCCTACACAAGACTGGTGGGGCCATCAAATACCAGCCTGAGGTCTGCTGCCGCATCTTGGCCGTGTGTGCAATACTCCACAACATTGCTACCAAGCGGAGAATACCTTTGGATATCTCTGCCAGTGAGTCGGAAGAGGACAACCGCCCACCTGCAAATGTGAATCATGCACGCGGGGAGAATCCTGCTGAAGGACACAGGCGCCGCAACCAAATCACAATGAACTGTTTCTAGTGCACACATTCCCCTCACACAATACTGCGCTCATGCATGACAAATGTAATTATGACATGAGTCGGATTAACTTGTGACCATACATTCTTATTGTTTTTTCACAATAATGGGTACTACAATTATTTTAAATGTTACATGCAAACAGTATTCCCTCATACAGCCCCATGATGGGTAAGAGGGCGTGCTTGTGTAATCTGCATGGCCCTGCTGGTAGAGTCCAAAGTGCCACTGGCGCCTCCGGCCGGACGCACCCAGTCGCCTCTCCTCATCCTCCACAACACTATTGGCCCATGATGCAGCAGTGGGCCCGGTGCTGCGGCGGCGTTCCGTTACCAGCGGCAAGGACAGGCTGCTGTGACTGGAAGTGCCCTCGCTGGCATCATCCCCCCCACCTGCTTGGCCATGGCCAGGCGCCTGCAGACCCTGCACAGCTGTTGTCACCTGTTCAAGGGCCCTGGCGACATCCTGGCAGCATTGGACCATCTGCACCTCCATCGCTAGGGAGCGGCGCGAAAGTTGGGAGGTGGCATTTCCTATTATGTGATTGGATCTGGTGTAGGCTGACAGGCGGGTCAGCAGCTGGCGGTGGCGGCGGCAGGTGATATCCTGCTGGGACACCAGGATCTGGCTGTTCTCACGGACAGCTGCGGTCATGTCCTGCATGCTTTCTGTGAGCCGGCCCACATTTCTCGCGGTCTTATGCAGCTGCAGGTGGATGGCTGCCAAGTGCCGTGCCTGCTTCTGGTGTACTGCACTTTAGGAATTACTTTCACTTGACAGGTCTGGCTGTGTGGGGGTATCCGGGAATTGTGGTCACAGTACAAGTACCACAATGCAATAGGGCATTTCAGGTGTGCATGGCCTGCATTACTGGGGTCATCAAATAGCTAGCTCTGGAGTCATGGGCATTGTTAGGGGACGGGGTCGCAGTCGCACTTACCTAGGGATTGTTGGGTGGGTCGGGAGGAGTCCAGCCGGGTGACGCCCACACAGACTGTAGGATTTAGGGTGTCCTCCACAAGGTCTTCAAGTGGATTGTTGGGTGCAACAGTGGGGTTTCCTCCTCCGGGTTTTTTGGCACGCCCTCCTAGGTCGTACCACCGCTTTTTTAGTTCATTGATGGAGCGCTGGGTCACTCCGACTGAGTTAACCTTTGCGCGGATGCGCAGCCAGATGCGCTTCTTGTCCGCCTCAGGCACCCTCCGGGACTCCTTTCCAAAAAGGCGATCATGGTCCTTAGTCACTCCCTCAATGAGGTACTCCAGTTCCTGCTCTGAAAATTTAATTTTCCTTTTCCTTCCTGGTGCACTGCTCCCTGCTGCTTCCTGGGACATTTTTAGTAGGTCTTTGTGTCCTGGTGTGGTGCTGCAGGTGGTCTGTTGTGGAGCTCTGGCCAGTGCTGCTTCCACTTTCAGGCTCAGTGATCTGAATGAGGGAGGGAACTGCCTACTTCCTGGTTGTGATGTCATCAATGTGCTCGAAATGCGACTTCCCGTTTTTGCGATCTCGCAATTAGCGAGATCGCAATTTGCGATTTCGGTAATTGCAAGTTCGCAATTTATACATGGGAAACGGACGATTCTTGATTCTTGAATTTAACGCTTTTCATGATGCATACCATTCTGCGAATTCTAAATTACGATTCGGTATTTTTCGCAATTTAGAATTCGCAAAATGTGTATGCTTGATGCATATGGGGGTTAGCTTTTCCTGGGTTTTTTCCTCACTGGTAAGCTGACTTGAAACTGGTCTTTTTTATGAGGGTACTATTTCACTTTGGTTCCCCTTACTCATTGAACTGTACGGTTGGTTTTAGGGCCATCAGCTCCAAGTTACTCTAAAGGGCCTTCATTCTTTCCAAATCGGTACATGTTTGATTATATTGGGATGCATTTATTCTGCATGTTAAAAGAGACCCATTGCACCTCAGTACACCATGGCTTGCTGTGATCGCCTGTGCCGCATGCCAGTGCATCTTGTGTCACATAAGCAAGTGTGTTTTGTATTTACCTGCAAAAAAAGGCACAAACATTCGTTCTATGCTAAACATTTTAAAATGATGCCTTTGTGCCTTTTTAGTACAGGTCATGGGGGCACCATGGAAATCTGTTAAGTTGCAATATTTTGTTTTGTTTATCACATATGTTTTGCAACCTAAAGCCAACTTTATGTTACTTCACATACAGTATTGGAACTGAAAAGTAGTTTACTAGATTAGAGTTTGTGCTAGCTTCGGTCCTGAAAAAATGCCTCCGACCCCACATGGTGAGTAGGGCATGAAACATGTTAACCACACAGTAAAGCCAAGGGCTCATTACTATGCCCTTTTGGTTCACGTTTTGTATTTAACCTTTGCACAGACATTCGCCAGAAAGAAAACTTTGAGAAGAGCGATTGCCCGTAGCCAATTTAACCACACTATCACCCAATCTACCTGTCACTTCGCCATTCAAAGCGCATTCACATGTGTAGTATTCAGACAGAATATTGGAACCAAAAATATCTTGGGACAAGTACATTCTGCATCTCGACAGTGGTGCTCCAAGACCCTCTTGGAAACCAAAAAGCCATGATGACAAGGGAGCGCCCTGATGTGGACTGCCCCACTCATCAAGTATCTCCAGTAAAATGATGTACCTTGGTTTTTTTCTGTTCTAGTTATATTCCCTAAAACTGAGTTTTTATATCTTGGTGTGTAATATTCAGTTCAGTTAAATTCCTAAACTTTATTCGGATACCTTAGTACCCATAAAAGCACACAAACATGGTAATGAGTGAATTACAATGATATGGAACTTAACATTGTAACGAATTGGATAACAGATAAAAGAGAAATTCGTTGGTAATAAATAGTTTACTGTTGTATAAAATATCAATTTATCCAGCAAGTATACAAAAGTATTCAAGCATAATTAAAACTTAGGGATTGGACATTGTCTTGCATGCTCGAGTGGCGATTCTCAAGAATGTGCTTGTGCGAACAACCAACTCTTCATCAGCCAAAGTGAGTATGCACGAATAGGCAGTATCCAAGCAAATAGGCCTCCTCTTTTTAAAAAATGGGCATTAAAGCCACTTTATATATTTCATATAATATTTGCAAAAAAATAGAAAGTGTAAAATTGATTGGCCACTCACCCCATCACATGGACATGGTACGTAATCAAGGTTGGGATGATAACCAAGAGGGAAACACCGTGCAAATTTGACAATTCCTGCTCTCAGACGGAATAGAAGGCTCCTTTCCCAATGACTCAAAGGTAGGGTGAGATAAATAGGTAGAGGATGGCAGTACTGTTGCATGGACATATAACTAAGAACAGAGGGTTTCTTAGATTCCATGCCAAGCCTTTCTGAATTATATAATGAACTAGCTTACCCATCGCGCGTTGCTGTGGTCTCCGAAGAAAGGAAATTCAAGGAAACTTGTTATGATAGCATTCGATTTATATTGCGTCATTTTTATTGAAACTTATTCATTTTAATATGGAAAACATTTCAAAGTGTCGTTTTAATTCTATTTATTTATTCAAGTGCTTGTGGATTTTTAGGCCAGAAACCTTGGCTGGACTGTACTCAACAACTTCCCAAAATTTCCTGGCGATCGGATGAATGGTGTTTTAATTCTATTTATTTATTCGACTGCTTGTGGATACACGATTTTTTGTTTTTCCCGTCTTGTGCGTCCATCAGTATTCGAAAGATTATGATGGCCCTGGGGGGCCGATATTTAAAAAAAAATGATGCCAGAAACCTTCGCGGGAGTGTACTCAACAACTTCCCAAAGTTTCTTGGCGATCAGATGAATGGTGTTTTAATTCCATTTATTTATTATAGTGCTTGTGTATACACGATTTTTTGTTTTTCCGTCTAGTGCGTACATCAGTATTCGAAAGATTATGAGGGCCCTGGGGAGCCGATATTTAAAACAATTTTATGCCAGAAACCTTCGCGGGAGTGTACTCCACAACTTCCCAAAGTTTCATGGCGATCTGATGAATGGTGTAGTAAAGCATAAAGGACAAACAGACAGACAGACATACTTTTGTTTTTATATATATATATATAGATAGAGGGCATCTCTAAGCTTTTTTTTTTATGCAGTGTTCGGCTGTGCAGGCTTAGGTGCACTCCAGTCAGCCAAGGGATATCCATCCCTTTCTCACACTTAACACAATCAGTAATAATCTCTCTAGTTAGGGAGGCAGCCTGGTTCTTCCAAACTGATAACCAAAAAAGAGCTGGTTGGGCACGTATGAAGTCTGTAATCTAATTTTGATTGAGTTCCCTGTGGCAAATATATTGTTAGGTGGAAATTGGGATGCCCAACAGTTTCCTGCAAAACCTGATTTCTTCCTGCTCGATGCTCAAACTGTTCACAATGCCCCAAATCTCCGCCCCGTACGTGGTTACTGGGAAACATTGTAATTTAAAAAAAATTTGAATAGCTAAAATAGCGCCAGTGGTCTTTGGGTGAGGAAGGCTGAGGATTGAGTTGATGGACTTTGAGAACTTGCTCCTGGAGTGAGCAAGGTGCTCAGTCCAAGAGCCATTCGCAGCAAAGACCAACCCAAGGTAGGGGAATGTGCGGGCTTGTCAATTTTTGGCTAACGGCACCAATAGAGCTTAGCTGACGTTTCCCAGGGCCACAGGACATTAAAAAATTTTTTTTTAAATTAACGCATTGGTCCAAACTAACCATGTGCTTAACAAAAGTCTGTACTAGGGTACGCAGGGAATCCGGGGTGTGGCCTATAAGGACCGCATCATCTGCGTATATTAACACAGGAAGAGTTTTCCCATTAATTATGGGACCATCTTAGGTCGTGTTTTTTAACGATTTATTCGGCCAATTAATGAAGATAATAAAAAGGAGGGGGGCCAAGACACAGCCCTTTCTGACCCCCTTCCTACCTTGACCCCTTCTCTGCGGGGTAATTCCCCTGCTGTGCTGGGGGGCGGGGTGGGGCGCGCACAGCGCCCCGGTGCTGATGACGAGCTCAGCTCGTCATCAGCCACGGTGCTCGTGTGCTGATGACGAGCTGAGCTCGTCACGGCCACGCCCGTTCCTTAGAACGCTCAGCACAGCAGGGGAATTATCCCCGCGTGTGAGCGTTCTAACGGCCATGACGAGCTCAGCTCGTCATCAGCACACGAGCACCGTGGCTGATGACGAGCAGAGCTTGTCATCAGCATGGGAGGGGTTAATGGCTCCAGAGACCTCTCCACCCATGCCAATCCTCACACCTGTGGCTGGAGATCTTTATGGTTGTGCGCTAAGAAATGTACCAGAGGCTCATCCAGCCCACAGGCCAGAAGGATAGTCCAGAGCTTTGACCTATAGACAAGGTCAAATACTGAGGACAAATCCATGAATGCCAAATAGACTGGAGACTTCCGCGCAATGGTATATATTTCCCAATCACCTAATTGAGATTTAAAGATTGTTCATTTGTGCCAACCTTGCTACGGAAACCTAACTGGCAGTGCTCTAAAATGCCATTTTCCTCTGACCATCCTAAAATCTTGTATAAAACTCTTCCCAATATTTTTAGAGTATTATTGATCAATGAGATCGGCCTGTAGTTGCTAGGCTGAAACCGGTTCCCCCTTTTAAAAATTGGAACTATAATACTCTTGGCCCACGTATCGGGTAGCAAAGCGTGTGGTAAATTATTAAAAACATTCAAAAGGATCGGGCCCAGAAGTCAGTTTTCCATTTTATTAAATCTATTGGTAGCCCGTCAGGGCCAGGGGCTTTATTCCCAATACTCTGATCGATAGCCTCTTCTACTTCGAATATAGTTATCTGTTTGTTGGTCAGTGGGCCAAATTCATACTGATGCATCTCTGGTGAGGGGGTGGTATAGATTTTTGAAAAATGGTTTTCCCAGACTCACTGGAAATGGTGCAGCTAATAGGGGTTAATAACTGGCCCATAGATTAAAGGTCCCTCACTGCGGACCAAAAAATATTGCCCTTTTTAATAGTGGCAGCCTGTGTTAGGGCTTCCCAACGTTCATTTAGAAGGGCTCCTTTCTGATTGTTGATCGATATATTATACTTCCACCTTGCCAATTGCACCTCTAAGGCGCACTTTGCGTTAGATGACAATACCCTGGGCAGGTTCCTTTTGGGTTCTGAATACTTACGGTCGAACCACCTGGGACTGTTTTTTGCCAGGGGAACGGGTTTCGACAGCAATGTTTTAGAAGCCAAACAAATTTGGAAAAATCATGAACTACCTCTGGAAGTGGGGTTTGGGATGACAGGAAAGAATTAATTAAATGCATGTTGTCCTTCACTAGTATCTTAAACAGTTTGCCACTGTCGGCACCCCTCCATGTTAACGTTAAGTCGTCAGTTGAAGGCATTACGTTTTTTGCCCTGCATTCAGAAGAGAACACTTCTGAATGCAGGGCAAAAAACTTAATGCCTTCAACTGACAACTTAAGGTTAACATGGAGGGGTGCCGACAGTGGCAAACTGTTTAAGATACTAGTGAAGGACAACATGCATTTAATTAATTCTTTCCTGTCATCCCAAACCCCACTTCCATTGGTGCCAATCTCAATGCTATTTTCATAGGGTTGTGGTCCCCATGGTTCGTAGCAATGACCTCTGCGGCCATTAGTTGATCCTCAAGAAGGGGGGAAATAAAGATAAAGACTATGGTTGAGGAACAGCTCCTTCCCTAAATGTTGGTAATCGGTGGTTGGTGATATTTATAGAGCCTACCAAATACATAACATTAGCAAGGTTCTATGAGTTCAAGAACGCGGCCAGCTCTACACCCCTTCGGAAGGGGGGGCCTAAATTGCATGTCTCCACATCATGTTCTATATCAGTGAGTTTCACATTAAAATCTCCACCCAAGAGAATCCCAATAGACCCATCCGAGCTTTGCTGGCAATCTAAATTGGAAATAAAATCAAAAAGCTCGATAAATTTCTGTTTGGGATGGAATGAAAATCATTATTGTAAAAATTTACCAAATAAAAAGAAACTCTCCTTTTATAAAAAACGTGATAGTGGCAGCTAATAGTTAATAAGACCTTAAAGCTCCCTCCAGCAGCAACATTAATCCCAATAAATAGGCCCCCCGATGGTCGGCCCGATTTGGGTCTGGAGGCTGCTACGCTAAAACAATTGAACCCTTCATTATATAGGTCATGAGTGGCCCAGGTCTCCTGGAACATGACTACGTCTTGTTCATTTATTAGACGCAGCCAGTCCCGGTCGCCAAGCCTAGGCTGTAGCCCAGCTACATTCCAGCCTAAGATACTCAGGTCGGTTCCCACATCGGCCCTGGTTAAAGGTAGCTTGTCATTATGAGCTGTGAGTGTAATGCCTGGGAATTCCTCCACATGGTTCTGCAAATTGGCCATCAACAGTGGTTTTCAGTCCTGGGCATCTAAACTGGAAGGTGCATGAAAACTATAGGTTACCAGAAGCGGTGTGTAAGCATCCCTAATAGGCATAAATGGTGGTTTGTAAAAATAACCTAGAGGGAGCACACCGATGCCAGGGCTTTGTATGAATAATTGCTCATGAATACTTAATAAACGGCGAACCATTTGAGGTCTACGGAAATTAAGGATAATACAGTCGCAGTTTATGTTCTTATTCGAATGGCCTACCCACCCTACTCTTCTGTCCATAAGGGTTTCATTCATATCAGAAGGGTGAAAACCTTTGTGTTTACATAGCCAGTCTACAGATTTATTGCGGAGGTCTGCACAGGATTCCCTCTGGCCCCCAGCGAGATTAGGGACACTGGCCAGGACTAACACATATGGACTTGAGGCCGGAGGTAGGCTCAGGACATCGGTGTTTGGACTCAAACGTGTAGTGGAGAATTTGGGTTTAGTTTGTGTTGCTTAGCATGGCTCCCCATTTGTTTAACCCCATCTTTCTTCCTTTTGATAGAGGAGACCTGTGGTGGCCCTGTAGGTTTAAAATTAGACTCTGGTAGTACTAAAAGGGGGGTACCCTGGGAGTTTTCAGTTAGTTGGAGTTGTCTGCAGGGCTGGGGAGTAATGGCTGCTATAGTGCAAATAGGGGCATTGATTTGCACATTACCTGATTCCACAGTAACGTACGTGGATTTGCATAATTGATTTAGTTCGTCCAGTAGCGATAAATCTGGTAGTGCATCAGGAGACTGTACAAGAGAACATATGCTAGGAGGACGATCCATCGCGGGGGATCGTTCTATTCTCTCTAGTTCACTAGAAATAGGGAGAGTTACCCTTTTGATGAAATAGTCCATTGTCCCCTTAAGGGTGTGACTCTGGAAAGAAGTATTTCTGGTCACCCCTCCTCACGGGTCATGACGAGATGGGTTCTATCAGTTACAACTGGATCGGAATCAAACCACCAGGAAAACGTTCAGCTGTGTTACAGCTCTACCCGGGCCTGTAATAAACTGGGGAGTAACAATGGATGACAGTACCTTATGTCTTTAATTTACGCCCAATCCGGGTCAGCCATTGTAAGGGGGGTGCCCCGTCCCGGCCTCCTCTGGCCCCTTATGGCCACAGATGGCCCGCCCTCTGCCCGGGCTCAGCCCGCGCGCGTCCCGCGATGCGGGGGCTCTAGCTGGTCTTTAGAGCACCTCCGGGGGCGGTACAGGGCGTGCGCGACTTCCAGTTGCTTGGGCGCTGCTGGGTAATGGAGTCCGCCATGCCGCGATGTCCCAAAGATGCGGCGGCCGGCGGTGACTTTGCTGACAAGCAGCGCGGGAATGCTGCGGTACTCCTGTGACCCTCCTCCATTCCCTGGTCAGTGGCGTTTTGTATTGCGATAAGTTGTACAAGGGTTAGCAAGGTGTGAGAAAGTGGCTCAATATATACTGGACAAAAGTAAGGTACAGGGTGTATAGAGGCCACCAACCCCAGAGGTATAACAGAGGTTAAAGTCAGAGCTGACCTTACTCTCAAAAGTGGTAGCTTGGTCGAGCAGAAAGGCAGTACCAGAGGACAGTGTAAAGCATTTGTTGTACACACTCAGTCAGCCAAAGGTTTCACACACTCAAAGACTGAACTCCAGGCCAATGGCTTTTATATCAAAAGATATAGTTAATTTATTTTTAGAACCAACAGGTATCACAAATATACTTTTCTCAATTCTGAGTGATCTCAGGTAAGTACTTTGCAGAATGGTAATAACTTTGTAAACACAATAGGTACAGGGGTTGCAGTAGGCAACGCAATTCTAAACAGAATCCAACATTGAGCTCAATGGGTTTTCAACATAAATGCAGCTTATTACTTTATAGATTACTTTTGTAAGTCCAGGACTGGATCCTAGATTCAGTCCTGGGTTCTAAGCTGAAAACAGTTTAGTAAAAACTTTTTAGTTATTGCAATGATTTTTAAGGAATATAAAGGTATTTCAAAAGTTCACACAGAAAATGTTCAGTGAAAATCTAGCAATGTTATCCAATGGGAGAAAATTCAGGTTATAGGTAAAGCACGTTCTCGTTACTTTTGTAATCCAGTACTGGGCTCCTAGGTCCAGCACTGAGATCTCTACTTAAGACAAGTAAGTAATTACGTTTCAGTAGTAGGTACGATTTTTAACGAATGTTTCAAGTTTTACAAGTTTGCTCTTAGAAGAAATTTCATAGAAAAGCAGTCAATGGATTCGTATGGAGAAAATTTAGGTTACTTGTAAACCCGGTTAGGATTACTTTTGCGGTTCAGTACTGGGCTACAAGGTACAGTACTGGGTTCTCTCCTGATCACAGGTGAGTACTTTGGGATTCGGTATTCGGTGGATTTTATAGGAATATTTTAGAGTTTCAAAACGTCACCCTTAGAAGATTTTTCGAGTCAAACCAGTCAATGTTATCCTATGGCAGGAAAATGGGTTATTGGTTTCCAGGTGAGGACTTAACCAGTGAAGTTAAGGTTCTGGGCGTAGACTCAGGGGTCCCCCAGGGTCAGGTAGATACAGTTGGTACACCCTCAGCAGCACAGGGGCAGCCGGGTGCAGAGGTAGTTAGGCCTAATGTTATTCAATGGAGGGGAGGGAGACTTCGGTTGGTGGCTGCAATCAGCAGGCCACACGGCTGTGGGAGCTGAACTCCTGGTCACTTACTCAGGGCAAGTGGGGAAGTAGAGTAGAGTAGTAGCTGCACTTCCAGCGGCACTCGGGCGGCTGGGTGAAGGGTGCTTTTGAGGCGTTGGGCGTTCAATGTTATTCAATGGGAAAGGTAAAAAGGGAACGAAGGCTGCAGACTCGGGGACGGTGGTTCTTCAGGTGCGACCACCACTTCGAGAGGTAAGTTGGGATCTTGGAGAAGAGGTAGGTACCCCAAAGGAAGGCACAGGGGGATGCAGGGCGCCGTGTGCAGGGGTGTCTTTGGGCGTCGGGAAATCTTACTATCGGCTGGTCGCGGTTGGAGGAGTCACTGGTTCTGAGGCTGCAGGCGTCGTCTGGTTCGTTGAGGAGGGTCTCTGGATACTGGACCTCGGGGTCCCAGTCGCTGCAGGGACGTCCTCGTGGGCTTGGCTCAGTCGGACATGGGCCAAGGTTGCTGTCCGCAGGGGTCGCCGGGAATAAGCAGGAGCAGGTTCCAGGATCGACAGGCCGGTAGGGCTGGGACCAAGTCAGTGGGTGTCGTCCTGTTGTTAGCAGCTGCACAGCAGGTCTTCTTCTTTTTGTTCTTCTTTCTTCTTTTCTTGTCGGGATCTGAGGAAGGAAGGTTCAGGGTGCCCCTAAATACTGAATTTAGGGGCGTTACAGGTAGGGCAGGGACCAATAGGTCTCTGTCCTGGGGTGGATACACCCCCTAGTCTGCTCCTCTCCTGTGGGAGGGGGTAGGAGCCTACCTGTGATTGGGCAGGGCTCCCCATCTTTAATATGGGCAGCCTGGGGTCGTGCTTCACCTTACCTCTCCCACCTGAGGGGTGGGGTTGGCACAGGCTGGCACACCCCCTTCCTGACTTAGAGTTTCCCGCCAGTCTTCCCGCCAGAGTGGGGGTCAGAACTGGTGGGGGCTAGTTGCTGGGTATAGCAAATGGTCTGGAGAAGCTCACAGAGGTGGCAGGACTTTGAAGCTTCCCCTGCCCATCCTGGGGGTGGAGACCTAGCACCTCACCCAGGATGTGCATTGTTGCAGGCTCAGGGGAGCGGGGAGCTCTCCACCCAGGGGTTCAGCAACATATCTGCTGTGGGGCATGTCGACTCTTGGTTTAGTTCTGTACTTAGACACTCATCCTGCAAAGGCAGGGTGTGGGTGTCAGGGTAGAGGGCCCCTAAGGGTGGCACAATAAGTGCTGCAGCCCTTAGGGGTCTTCTCTGGTCACCAGGCCCTGGGTTCCTAGGATACCATTTACTAGGGGCTGACAGGTGGCTAGAGATGCCAATTGGGTTTTAGGTTCAACACAGTTTTTAGGGAAGGGACACAGGCCCTTGGTACCTGGTTGGCAGGAGCCCAGGGCACACTCAGTCAAAGCACATCAGCAGTTCAGCAAAAAGTGGGGGCATACCAATGCAAGAAAGATGGCTTTTTCTCACACAAGGGGAGTATCCTTATGTGGAACGGAACTCATCAATTGTAGATCAGACCCATGTTTGTTAGCCACAGAAATTATAGGCCCCCCCCCCGGCATCATTGGCAACATAGTTCATCTTGCTACCACTTAAGTTGACCACTGCAGAGTCCATGCTCTTTAGTTTCCTCCAGAGTGAATAAAAATGTGTGTCCATCATCTCCTCAATGTTAGCCAATGTAGTTTCCAAAACTTTCATTGCAGACCCTACGAGGGCGGCTTCCTCAGCAATGTCTGTATTGATCTCATTACACAAAAGTTCAGGAATAGCCTCTGTCTGAGTGGCTACAGAGTTAGTAATAATAATAGCCACATGGTCATTTGCATTGCTAACAGATTGGCAAACCTTTGTGTTTTTAATTTCAGTCTTAAATGTTCCAACATTTCTCTTCCTTTTGGTGGGTTGGGCATTTAATTTAGCATTCCTTTGGGACTTAGCAACCTGCGCCCTAGTGTTAATACAAGACACACCTGGGGCAGTCATGTAAGGTGCATCCAAGCTTAGCGGAGACGGATTTGAGGAAACAGGACAAATCTTCACTGGTGATGTATTTTGTGGGTTTGGGAATGATGCGCTGTCAGAAATAAGACCAGCTAACGATAGACGGGACTGTAGCTTAGCAGGGTCCAGGGTCAACCGTCTCTCGGTCAATTCATGACCGTGCATTATCAAGGACTCGGCCCTCACAATGAATGCATCTAAGGTCCCTTCTACTCATCTAAGTTTTCGCATTCTGTAGTAACAATTCCAAGTGGCCCAACTACAAGGCCACAAGCTACAAAGCCACAAGACAGCACAATGGTGGGCAGGGAGTTACAAATGACTTTACGTTACCTTGTGGCTGGATGGATAGCGTGAGTGCCTGATGGTCAATGTCAGTGGGGTGGCCCAGCCTGGCCTCTTCCGGCCCCTGATGGGCACAGACGGGCCCGCCCTTGGTCAGGGCTTCATCTGGGCTGCGTCTGGCGCCGAGGTGGGAGAGGCAGCGCTATACACGCAATGACCAGCGCCTCCCCCTCATGGCAGCACCTGTGCCCGCAGCAGAGGATTCTGGGACCTGTAGTCCCCTACTGCGGTGTTAAGTCCCTCACAGCAGTGCATGGAGCAGGAAGAGTGTGCCCTGGGACCCTCGTCCCACCAGGGCAAGTGGAGCGTGCAGCAAGCAGGATATGGCAGCCAGAAAGCGAGTAAAGGCCCCCCTTTTCAGTGTAAAGAATGGTTTTGCCTATGCAAATGATCGATTGTGGATGCTTATGTGACACTACTCAGCAGTTGTATTTATAGCAGCAATAGTTATTAAAGGAAACTGCAAATAGTGTACTGACATAATTGTTTTGTGAGAAATGCGAGACAACCAAGATTTTTCATAATTGGGGTTCTGAATGTGATGATATAAATTATACTTTTATCTTGTTTCTTTCAGGTATGAAGTTACATTATGGGATGCCAGAAATGCTGGAATGAAGAAATCCTTTGCAACACTCTTATCAATGGGCATCTCTGAGTTTATTCTATTTTCAACTTATGCACTTGGTTTGTGGTATGGAACAAAATTAACTGTGGATGAACCAGATAACTATTCACTCGGCACTATAATGACTGTGAGTATAAGATAGCACAATATGTACTGCAATATAATTGGAGCATGTTTACATATTTTAGAAAATCAAGAATGGCAGATTTTTACTTTTAAAAATGTTATTAAATCCATTCACAATTCGGACACACAGAAAGGAAATACCAAGAAGAAATAATCAGAGCATTGAAGATTACCAATATTTAAACCAGACATTAGCGCTGCATAGCCTTCTTCGTCCCTTTATTTACTATCCTGAGGGTATACCAAAGTAGAATGACTTGATGGTCTGATGTGGTCCAGCACTACTCATAGAGAGATAGGAGAAGGTGCACAAAACAAAGCAAAAAACTTTATTAACACACCCTAATTAACGATATTACTGACATTTGCTAATAAGTCCTACTTTCATTACAATGAATCTGCTGTAGATAGAAATGTCTTTTTCAAAATGTAACTCCGATCCCTGGGTTACATTTAAGTTGTAATGAGGTTTGAATGTAGAAGGGGAGCCCAAGGAGCAGCTGTGCAAATGTCCACAATTGAAACACCTCCCTACTTGGCCCAAGAGACAGTCATACCTCTTGTATAGTTGACTTGACCTGACCCTGGGAGATCCCTGCCAGCATTTGAATAAGCTTCTAAATAAATGACTGTCTTGATCCATCTACAAAGAGTAGTGTCTGAGGATTTAGACCCCCCCTTTTACTGTACCAAAGTTTAAGAATAGACAATCAGTCGGTCTAAAATCTATCATCTTCTATAGATTTATTTTCCATCCTCTTACATTATCCAAAGCCACAGGAATTACACTATGCATCTATAGACGAACTAGCACAAAAAGCGGGGAAAAAATCTCATGCTAACTGTATGGGGAAAGCTGAACTAATCTTTGGAAGGAAAGTAGCTTTAAAAAGGCCTAAAACTAAACAAAAATACAAAGATGAAATCACTCCAAGAGGATCTAAATGCCTTTTGGGGCAGAGCCGGATTCCATTCTGTGCGGTACACTTACTCGGAGCTCTCCGATTCCCACTACAGTCTTCAGACCCATTTCTCTGCCCCAGCCTGAGGACTGAGTGAGCTATTGTTGAGTGTCCTGCGTCTCATTACTTCCCCTGCTTCCCCTGCTGCCCTTCTGGCGATCATGGCTGGTATCGTGCCGAACAGCCCAATATGGCACCCCCTCCCTGACCAGAGCCCAAATCAAAGACTGCAGCAGTCAGTGGGGATCTGTTACTGACACCCGCTGCACCGAGAGGAGACTGCCCCCGTCACCGCTGTCCTACGTTAGAAATCCAACTACCTATTGAGGAGAGACCATCAGTCAGTCTCTTCCATGCACTATCAACCTCAAGTGGTTTAAGCTCTCTTTCCATATGTGTAATATTTCTTACATACCCTTCAATTTCAACACTCTTGTCAGGTATGTAAGTGCAACAATGTTGCGCTTTCAACATTTTACAGACTCTGCCTCTTTTGCTAATAATGTATCAAGAGCAAGTCTATTTTCTAACACCATTGATCTGATTGGGATGTATGATGATACAACGGGATCACTGACATAATATAGAATGACAAAATATAGACTTACCAAAATATAGTCACCAAAATATAGAATGCCAAAATATCGAATTCCTATCTACAAACAGGTAAGTACAAAAATATCGAATCCAAAATATAGTCTGTAAAAAATATAGTCAGTCCAAATATCGAATTTTTTTAAATGTCTTAAAAGTCATTTAAAATTTATGAAATAATAAATATAATTAACTAAAACATACTTAAAAATACTCAAATAACCTTAAAATTAAGATATAATTAATTTAAGTTATTAATAAAAAATGTACAATATTTTACCGTAGGATAGCAGGAGGGTAACATTTATTATTACCACTCCAGTGAGTGCAATAGTAGGGAAAGCGTTGGATAGTGGGAGGGTAAAAAATACTATTCCCACTCCAGTGAGTGCAACAGTATGGAAAGCGTTGGATAGCGTAGGGGTAAAAATACTATTCCCACTCCAGAGAGAGCAACAGTAGGGAAAGCGTTGGATAGCGTAGGGGTAAAAATTAATATTCCCACTCCAGAGAGTGCAACAGTAGGGAAAGCGTTGGATAGCGTAGGGGTAAAAAATACTATTCCCACTCCAGTGAGTGCAACAGTAGGGAAAGCGTTGAATAGCGTAAGGGTAAAAATTACTATTCCCACTCCAGAGAGTGCAACAGTAGGGAAAGCGTTGGATAGTGGGAGGGTAAAAAATACTATTCCCAATCCAGTGAGTGCAACAGTAGGGAAAGCGGTGGATAGCGTAGGGGTAAAAAATACTATTCCCACTCCAGAGAGTGCAACAGTAGGGAAAGCGTTGGATAGCGTAGGGGTAAAAATTACTATTCCCACTCCAGTGAGTGCAACAGTAGGGAAACCGTTGGATAGCATAAGGGTAAACATTACTATTCCCACTCCAGAGAGTGCAACAGTAGGGAAAGTGTTGGATAGCGGAGGGTAAAAATTACTATTCCAACTCCAGAGCGTGCAACAGTGGGGAAAGCGTTGGATAGCGTAGGGGTAAAAAATACTATTCCCACTCCAGAGAGTGCAACAGTAGGGAAAGCGTTGGATAGCGTAGGGGTAAAAATTACTATTCCCACTCCAGAGAGTGCGACAGTAGGGAAAGCGTTGCATAGCGTAGGGGTAAAAAATACTATTCCCACTCCAGTGAGTACAACAGTAGGGAAACCGTTGGATAGCATAAGGGTAAACATTACTATTCCCACTCCAGAGAGTGCAACAGTAGGGAAAGTGTTGGATAGCGGAGGGTAAAAATTACTATTCCAACTCCAGAGCGTGCAACAGTAGGGAAAGCGTTGGATAGCGTAGGGGTAAAAATTACTATTCCCACTCCAGAGAGTGCAACAGTAGGGAAAGCGTTGGATAGCGGGAGGGTGAAAATTACTATTCCCACTCCAGTGAGTTTAACAGTAGGGAAAGTAATGATTTAATATATTATTAACAAATAAATTAAATATCAATACCAATAAAACATTAGTTGAAATTAATAACCAATTTAATATTATGTAATAATTAATTAGAACTACAACTACATATTAGTTATTAAAAATTAATAACATATTCATAATTATTTAACAACTAATAAATTTTCAATAACAAAAACTAATTAATAATAAAAAATAATACCAATTAAAAATTTACAGTAAATTAATTATCAATACACAAAAATTATTTTTAATATGTAATTAATTACAATTACATTACTTCCCACCCTATTCCCCTATAAACCCACATCCCACTACAGAAAATACGATTGTCATAATTATCAAATATTTAATTAATACAAAACAATTACCAATTAATAAAAATTAATTGCCAATTAATAGAAATTAATTACCAATTAAAAATTAATTAACAATAAATTTAAAATCAATACCAATAAATGAAAAAAATTGTTTACTTAATTACAATTAAATTACTTCCCACCCTATTCCCCTATAAACCCACAACCCGCTACAGAAAATAAATTTCGAAAATTAACATAATTAATAATATATCAATTAATACAAATTAATTGGCAATTAATAAAAATGAATTACCAATTAAAAAATTACAATAAATTCAAAATGAATACCAATAAATAAATTAAAATATTTAATTAATTACAATTAAATTACTTCCCACCCTATTCCCCTATAAACCCACAACCCGCTACAGAACTAAAAAGCAAAATTTAATTAAAAATTTATAATAATTGCTAAAAATTAATATTGAATTTAATATAATTAAATTACTTCCCACCCTATTCCCCTATAAACCCACAACCCGCTACATAATTAAATTACGCAAAAATTAAATAACATAAAATTCATTACTTAAAATACATTAAACATACATTACAAAAATTAATATACACTTTTCACACATATACTAACATACAAAACACTTAAAAAAATTTATATTATTAAAAAATGGATATATTTAATGCCTATTTTGTATACTTCGATATTTTGACTTCTATATTTTGAAAATCGATATTACTTCCCTTAAATTCGATATTTTTAACCATTATATTGTGTCCATTCGATATTATGTCCATTCTATATTTTGGAATCGATATTATGACTGTTTACCGTTACAACGCATACTTTTACAACGCCTATGTTTACATCGCAAGTTTTACAACGCATACCATTACAACGCATAGTGCTTTTGGGCGCTGGATAGTGAATAGTTTAATTTACTATTCCAACTCCAGTCCCCGTGGATAGTAGGGAAGGTGTTGGATAGTACTTTAAACCTATTCCCTATCCTAGAGCGCCCCCCAGCGCAATGCGTTGTAATGGTTTGCGTTGTAAAAGTTGCGTCGTAAAGGCACTGCGTGGTAAAAGTTGCGTTGTAAAGGATGTTTACCATCTGATCGCAACCAATTCGGTATTGACCATCAAGAACCCTCCAGCAGTGTCAGTTGATAACCGATTCACTACTGTTTACAATGTGCAAATTCTATGTGTATGCAGCGCCACTCCCACTGTAGGTATCAATACACTAAATATATAACCTACTATTTCTCCAAAACTAGCTCTATTGCTACGAATTAATCCATTAGTTTCTTCATTGTTTCCAGTGATTTTGTTTACATGATATATCTTTGGGAAGACTATTCGAAAATAACAGCTCCCATACCAATGATCTGGTAATTTGTAATAAGCCTTGTTTCCGCATATAAAATAAATTCCAGGAAACACAGGTTCAGTTCCATCTTTGAAACCCCAGCCCCCAATTACCTTATAATTGTGTTCACATTCACTGGAACCAATGAATATATTGTTATAATACCTAGTTCTTTCCCTATGGAGACAGAGGTTCCCTTTCTTTTCGAAATCCAGCAACATAGCAGCATGAGTTTTGCCATTTGAGGTGGACCCTATATTCTCAGTCCATTTAGGAATTTTATTATTCTTATCATTTGCTTTTCTTTGGAAACTCTCTCTTCTTTTCTCTACCATATTCAAAAATATTTCTCCTTTTCTTGTAATAAACATGTTAAATTATTCTTGAGTGCTTCAGCTATATCTATTGTACCTATAGTTAGAAAGTATTCACCCATATAACGTGTTACATCCCTCTTAGTATGTACAGGATTCAGGTTACCACATATAGGATGTTCAGAAAATATCACATCTGAATTTGAATAGTAATACTGCAAAGGTCCTTTCTTATAGAATAAACTAGCTAAAACACTACATGAAATACCATATGTTAGTGGTAAATGGTGGTAGGTAACACCTTCGGCTACTGAAGTAGGTAACTTCATACAAACATAGCAATCTTCTATTTCCATAGCTTCTACATAATGTACTAATAAGTTTGCAAAAACATTTAAGTGAGTTCTGTTTTTAATTCCAGTATAATGTAGTCCTTCCTCATCTGATGCTTCTAAATCTAACTTGTGTTGTTTAATGCTAAGTGCCCTTTCTAGTATATCTATTTTTCTAGGTTTATCTATCATTTGTAGCTCATTAGTATCATTCTTTATGTCTCTACTCATTATGTAAGGAATAGCTATTGTCAGTCCTAACCATACTATGAGTACTATCGCTATACTACATGTGCATATTCTACAGCATGTTTTTAGACAGTTTCTTTTCGCTCTTCCATTAACATTATGATCAGCTATTTCTGACTAGGGAGATTTAACCCCTCTTTGTAGCTTCTACACAGTCTTTTACCCTGTGAAATTTTCAAGTGGGTCTCACTTCTCCGTCAGTCTGATCAGCAATCAATTCGTCATCACTTTCATCACTTATTTCTAGATTTTCTAAATCTTCAAGAACAATGTAAGTCCATTCAGGGCCTCTGAATTTATTATTCAGTCTTTTCAGTCGTGGACTTCTCCTTCTTGGTTATATTACAGACTGTTCAGTTTGGCTTGTTATCTCATTCACTTGCTCAGGTTCTTCAGTTATGGTCTTTAAACTGAATTTCAGTCTTTTGACAAACTTCTTTAGCTGGCACTGTGCTTTGGTCTTCTTCCAAAGCTCTCTTATTTTCATTCAGTTGTGGCACATCTATTTCAATGCTGTCTTTTGTGTCCCTCTCTATCTGACTAGGTCCAGGTCTTATTACGGTTTCTTCTGCCTGGTTACTAATCTGGCCTTGTTCAGGTGTTTGCTGAATTTGACTTTGACTTTGTTTTGATTCACCTTCTTCTCTTCTCTTCTTCCTGAACACCTTTTTCTACTCCTATCTGGTCTTGCTCAGGCTCTTCAAACTCTTGATTTTCTTCCGCCTGAGCTTTCGCTCTAGTACCTGTTTGTCCCTCCTCAGACTCTAGAGTTCTTGGTGGGGTGTCAATTATCCGAGTATTCTGATCTATCCCTATCTGATCCTCCTCAGAATCACTTTTGACTTGTATTTTTATGATCTGAGTACCTTCTTCCATTCCTTTCTCGTCCTCACTATCACTCTGACTGTCTAAATAAGTTTGACTTCTGGTTCTCACGTATTCTGCAGGTATCTCGACTACTGGAATCCAATCATCTTGGCTGGTGCTTGGTTGTTCCTCTTCAGCTACTTCAGGATCGACATCTCGAGACCCCTCAGCTGCACAACCTTCAGTTTTAGTTTCTTCAGGTTCAGTCACTCTTTTTGTATGACTGGCTTGGATCCAATGTGGAACTCCCTCGAATTTTACAGCTGCGGTGGTAACCAAAATCACTTGACGTGGTTTTCCCCACCTCGGTGCAAGACAAGATTTTTGAGTATGTTTCTTTAGCACTACCCAATCACCTAGGTTCAGGTCAGGTGCTGGAGTGGCTTGTCTAGCGACAGCGTCTTCCCCAATCTGGTAAGAGATAGAACGCACTTGGTCAGCCAGTTCTTTGCAGTACTCCAGTACTAAATCTTCAGATATATTTATCAACTTGTGTCATGGCACCCATGCTTGCCTCATTGCTCTTCCCATTAGTATTTCATGAGGACTCAAGCCTGTGTTCCAGTCTGGAATACTTCTGAGTCCCATCAGAACAAGACGTAAAGCATCTGGCCACTCTAGTCGAGTAGACTCATACATCTTTCCCAATCTTGACTTGATTGTGCCATTCAGTTGTTCTACCACTCCAGAAGCCTCTGGGCGGTATGCACAGTGAAGTTTTTGTTTAACATTAAATGCTTCACAGATTAGGTCAATTATTTCATTATTAAAATGGCAGCCTCGGTCTGATTCAATTGTTACTGGAAAACCGAAACGTGGTATAAGTTCTCTGAGTAGGAGTTTGGCTACAGTAATGGTATAATTCCTACGTGTAGGGTAAGCTTCTACCGATTTTGAAAACAGGCAGACAATGACAAGAATGTATTTTAGTCCTCGACAAAGGGCTAACTGAATGAAATCAATCTGTAATCGTATGAAGGGACCCTCTGCCTTCCCAATCTCTCCTGGTAACACTACAGTTTTCTTTCCAGTATTCATCTCTTGACAAACTAAACATCTTTGGCAAAGTGATTCCGCTATGTTCCTGAATCTCGCATTGTACCAACTCTGTCTGAACAATCTAATCATAGCGTCTCTTCCCAGGTGAGAATCTCCATGGAACATCCTAGCTATAGGAGCAAGCATACAGTCTGGTAACACTGGCCCACCATCAAGGTAAACAATAACACCATCTCCACCCCTTCTCTGACAACCTATCTTTCTCCACTCTTCCTTTTCTTTTGGTTCTGCTTCATTTTGCAAGTCTCTCACTTCTTCCCATGTTCTCTCACCTTTAAGCAACATAAGTTGGCAGCGGTTTTCACCTACTTCAATTTTCTTGTTTACAGCCATTTTAAATTTGCCACAATGTTCGGCTAACTGGTCAGCATATCGGTTACCAGCTGTCACTTTGTCATTACCAGATTTGTGAGCAGCACACTTGACCACAGCCACTTCTTTTGGCAGTTGGATTGCTTCGAGTAAATCTTTCACATAATGACCATTCTTAATTGGAGTGTCAGAAACTCTCTTTGCATCCATAATTGGCCATAGTCATGCACAACCCCGTAACCATACTGGTTATCAGTGTATATGGTTACTTTCCAATTTTTCCCAAATTTGCAAGCTTTTGTCAATGCAATCCATTCGGCTATTTGTGCAGACTTGACTCCAGGTAAATAGAATGCTTCAATTGGACCCTCCAACGTACACACTGCATAGGCAGCGCTTAAACCTCCTTCCTCATGTCTCATGCATGAGCCATCTACAAATAGCTCATATTCAGAATCAATTAGTGGCTCTTCTCTTATGTCAGGAGGTGGTTTTGTACTGTATTCGGTCAAGTCGATACAATTATGATCGATTTCTCCCTTCACTTCTGCAAAATGTGAATTAGGTAGCAATTTTGCTGGGTTCTAAATATTACACCTAGCAATGGTTACATTTCCTACACCTACAAGAATACGCTCGTACTTATTCAGCCGACTAGGAGTAAAGTACTGAGTTTTTGTTCTGGTCAGTAATATTACAACTGCATGTGGAACATACACTGTTACAGGATGTCCCATAATGATTGACTCGCTTTGCTCAAGACTCATGCAAGTTGCGGCTACTGCTTTCAGGCATCCTGGTAATGCAGATGCTACTGGGTCTAATGTAAAAGAAAAATATGCCACAGGACGTCTCATCAGACCATGAGTTTGGATCAAAACTGAAAGTGCACTATTATCTCGTGTGTCACAGAATAGTGCAAAGTCTTTCGAATAGTCAGGCATCTCTAATGCTGGAGCTGTACACAGACATTCTCGTAATTTCAGAAAAACAGTCATGCTTTCATCATCCGATTCTACTGGATCTTTTGCTCTTTTCTTTGTCATCTGTATTAATGGTTTTGCTAGGACTGCAAATCCCACAATCCATTGCCTGCAGTAACCTACTACTCCAAGAAACATTCTGATCTCTTTCTGAGTTTGGAGTAAATTCATGTTTCTGATTATTCTGATTCTCTCTGAGGTAACCCTTCTGACACCTCATTCTATCTGGTGCCTCAGATATTTCACTGATGTGATGAAAAACTGTAGTTTTTCAGGTGACACTTTATGCCACCCTTCACCTAAGTGGTTCAGTAAAGCAATGGTATCAACAACACAGTCATTTCGATTTTTAGACGCCACCAATAGGTCGTCTATATACTGGACTAGGACTGACTGTCCTGGCAGTACCAAAGACTCAAGGCACTTTTTCAAAATTTGATTAAAAATTGATGGACTCTCTGTATTCTCCTGAGGAAAGCGATTCCCGCCTTACACATGACTGTCGAATTTAAAAGAAAAAAGAAATTTGCTATCTGGGTGTAATGGAATCGAGAAAAATGCGTGACACAAATTGATCACAGTAAACCATCCAGCTTCCCACGGTATCTGATACAGAATCACTGCAGGATTCGGCACAACTGGACAGCATGGGACAACAATCTTATTAATATTTCTGAGGTCTTGTACGACCCTGTATTTGCCACACGGTTTCTTTATTCCAATTATAGGCGAATTACATGGACTTCTCATTATTTCTTGTAAAATGCCTGTTTCAACCAAACGTTTTATTTCTGCTGCAACACCTGCTTTTATTTCAGGGCTTATTTTGTACTTCAATTTCAACACTCTTGTCAGGTATGTAAGTGCAACAATGTTGCGCTTTCAACATTTTACAGACTCTGCCTCTTTTGCTAATAATGTATCAAGAGCAAGTCGATTTTGTAACACCATTGATCTGATTGGGATGTATGATGCTACAACGGGATCACTGACATAATATAGAAAGACAAAATATATTCTTACCAAAATATAGTCACCAAAATATAGAATGCCAAAATATCGAATTCCTATCTACAAACAGGTAAGTACAAAAATATCGAATCCAAAATATATTCTGTAAAAAATATAGTCAGTCAAAATATCGAATTTTTTTAAATGTCTTAAAAGTAATTTAAAATTTATGAAATAATAAATATAATTAACTAAAACATACTTAAAAATACTCAAATAACCTTAAAATTAAGATATAATTAATTAAAGTTATTAATAAAAAATGTACAATATTTTACCGTAGGATAGCAGGAGGGTAACATTTAATATTACCACTCCAGTGAGTGCAACAGTAGGGAAAGCGTTGGATAGTGGGAGGGTAAAAAATACTATTCCCACTCCAGTGAGTGCAACAGTATGGAAAGCGTTGGATAGCGTAGGGGTAAAAATACTATTCCCACTCCAGAGAGAGCAACAGTAGGGAAAGCGTTGGATAGCGTAGGGGTAAAAATTAATATTCCCACTCCAGAGAGTGCAACAGTAGGGAAAGCGTTGGATAGCGTAGGGGTAAAAAATACTATTCCCACTCCAGTGAGTGCAACAGTAGGGAAAGCGTTGAATAGCGTAAGGGTAAAAATTACTATTCCCACTCCAGAGAGTGCAACAGTAGGGAAAGCGTTGGATAGTGGGAGGGTAAAAAATACTATTCCCAATCCAGTGAGTGCAACAGTAGGGAAAGCGGTGGATAGCGTAGGGGTAAAAAATACTATTCCCACTCCAGAGAGTGCAACAGTAGGGAAAGCGTTGGATAGCGTAGGGGTAAAAATTACTATTCCCACTCCAGTGAGTGCAACAGTAGGGAAACCGTTGGATAGCATAAGGGTAAACATTACTATTCCCACTCCAGAGAGTGCAACAGTAGGGAAAGTGTTGGATTGCCGAGGGTAAAAATTACTATTCCAACTCCAGAGCGTGCAACAGTGGGGAAAGCGTTGGATAGCGTAGGGGTAAAAAATACTATTCCCACTCCAGAGAGTGCAACAGTAGGGAAAGCGTTGGATAGCGTAGGGGTAAAAATTACTATTCCCACTCCAGAGAGTGCAACAGTAGGGAAAGCGTTGCATAGCGTAGGGGTAAAAAATACTATTCCCACTCCAGTGAGTGCAACAGTAGGGAAACCGTTGGATAGCATAAGGGTAAACATTACTATTCCCACTCCAGAGAGTGCAACAGTAGGGAAAGTGTTGGATAGCGGAGGGTAAAAATTACTATTCCAACTCCAGAGCGTGCAACAGTAGGGAAAGCGTTGGATAGCGTAGGGGTAAAAATTACTATTCCCACTCCAGAGAGTGCAACAGTAGGGAAAGCGTTGGATAGCGGGAGGGTGAAAATTACTATTCCCACTCCAGTGAGTTTAACAGTAGGGAAAGTAATGATTTAATATATTATTAACAAATAAATTAAATATCAATACCAATAAAACATTAGTTGAAATTAATAACCAATTTAATATTATGTAATAATTAATTAGAACTACAACTACATATTAGTTATTAAAAATTAATAACATATTCATAATTATTTAACAACTAATTAATTTTCAATAACAAAAACTAATTAATAATAAAAAATAATACCAATTAAAAAATTTACAGTAAATTAATTATCAATACACAAAAATTATTTTTATTATGTAATTAATTACAATTACATTACTTCCCACCCTATTCCCCTATAAACCCACATCCCACTACAGAAAATACGATTGTCATAATTATCAAATATTTAATTAATACAAAACAATTACCAATTAATAAAAATTAATTGCCAATTAATAGAAATTAATTACCAATTAAAAATTAATTAACAATAAATTTAAAATCAATACCAATAAATGAAAACAATTATTTACTTAATTACAATTAAATTACTTCCCACCCTATTCCCCTATAAACCCACAACCCGCTACAGAAAATAAATTTCGAAAATTAACATAATTAATAATGTATCAATTAATACAAATTAATTGGCAATTAATAAAAATGAATTACCAATTAAAAAATAACAATAAATTCAAAATGAATACCAATAAATAAATTAAAATATTTAATTAATTACAATTAAATTACTTCCCACCCTATTCCCCTATAAACCCACAACCCGCTACAGAACTAAAAAGCAAAATTTAATTAAAAATTACTAATAATTGCTAAAAATTAATATTGAATTTAATATAATTAAATTACTTCCCACCCTATTCCCCTATAAACCCACAACCCGCTACATAATTAAATTACGCAAAAATTAAATAACATAAAATTCATTACTTAAAATACATTAAACATACATTACAAAAATTAATATACACTTTTCACACATATACTAACATACAAAACACTTAAAAAAAATTGATATTATTAAAAAATCGATATATTTAATGCCTATATTGTATACTTCGATATTTTGACTTCTATATTTTGAAAATCGATATTACTTACCTTAAATTCGATATTTTTAACCACTATATTGTGTCCATTCGATATTATGTCCATTCTATATTTTGGAATCGATATTATGACTGTTTACCGTTACAACACATATTTTTACAACGCCTATGTTTACATCGCAAGTTTTACAACGCATACCATTACAACGCATAGTGCTTTTGGGCGCTGGATAGTGAATAGTTTAATTTACTATTCCAACTCCAGTCCCCGTGGATAGTAGGGAAGGTGTTGGATAGTACTTTAAACCTATTCCCTATCCCCCCCAGCGCAATGCGTTGTAATGGTTTGCGTTGTAAAAGTTGCGTCGTAAAGGGACTGCGTGGTAAAAGTTGCGTTGTAAAGGATGTTTACCATCTGATCGCAACCAATTCGGTATTGACCATCAAGAACCCTCCAGCAGTGTCAGTTGATAACCGATTCACTACTGTTGACAATGTGCAAATTCTATGTGTATGCAGCGCCACTCCCACTGTAGGTATCAATACACTAAATATATAACCTACTATTTCTCCAAAACTAGCTCTATTGCTACGAATTAATCCATTAGTTTCTTCATTGTTTCCAGTGATTTTGTTTACATGATATATCTTTGGGAAGACTATTCGAAAATAACAGCTCCCATACCAATGATCTGGTAATTTGTAATAAGCCTTGTTTCCGCATATAAAATAAATTCCAGGAAACACAGGTTCAGTTCCATCTTTGAAACCCCAGCCCCCAATTACCTTATAATTGTGTTCACATTCACTGGAACCAATGAATATATTGTTATAATACCTAGTTCTTTCCCTATGGAGACAGAGGTTCCCTTTCTTTTCAAAATCCAGCAACATAGCAGCATGAGTTTTGCCATTTGAGGTGGACCCTATATTCTCAGTCCATTTAGGAATTTTATTATTCTTATCATTTGCTTTTCTTTGGAAACTCTCTCTTCTTTTCTCTACCATATTCAAAAATATTTCTCCTTTTCTTGTAATAAACATGTTAAATTATTCTTGAGTGCTTCAGCTATATCTATTGTACATATAGTTAGAAAGTATTCACCCATGTAACGTGTTACATCACTCTTAGTATGTACAGGACTCAGGTTACCACATATAGGATGTTCAGAAAATATCACATCTGAATTTGAATAGTAATACTGCAAAGGTCCTTTCTTATAGAATAAACTAGCTAAAACACTACATGAAATACCATATGTTAGTGGTAAATGGTGGTAGGTAACACCTTCGGCTACTGAAGTAGGTAACTTCATACAAACATAGCAATCTTCTATTTCCATAGCTTCTACATAATGTACTAATAAGTTTGCAAAAACATTTAAGTGAGTTCTGTTTTTAATTCCAGTATAATGTAGTCCTTCCTCATCTGATGCTTCTAAATCTAACTTGTGTTGTTTAATGCTAAGTGCCCTTTCTAGTATATCTATTTTTCTAGGTGTATCTATCATTTGTAGCTCATTAGTATCATTCTTTATGTCTCTACTCATTATGTAAGGAATAGCTATTGTCAGTCCTAACCATACTATGAGTACTATCGCTATACTACATGTGCATATTCTACAGCATGTTTTTAGACAGTTTCTTTTCGCTCTTCCATTAACATTATGATCAGCTATTTCTGACTAGGGAGATTTAACCCCTCTTTGTAGCTTCTACACAGTCTTTTACCCTGTGAAATTTTCAAGTGGGTCTCACTTCTCCGTCAGTCTGATCAGCAATCAATTCGTCATCACTTTCATCACTTATTTCTAGATTTTC
Source organism: Lissotriton helveticus (assembly GCF_964261635.1). Lineage (NCBI taxonomy): Eukaryota > Metazoa > Chordata > Amphibia > Caudata > Salamandridae > Lissotriton > Lissotriton helveticus. Next base: position 969,031,258 of record NC_136071.1, on the reverse strand, counting down.
TAAATCTTCAAGAACAATGTAAGTCCATTCAGGGCCTCTGAATTTATTATTCAGTCTTTTCAGTCGTGGACTTCTCCTTCTTGGATATATTACAGACTGTTCAGTTTGGCTTGTTATCTCATTCACTTGCTCAGGTTCTTCAGTTATGGTCTTTAAACTGAATTTCAGTCTTTTGACAAACTTCTTTAGCTGGCACTGTGCTTTGGTCTTCTTCCAAAGCTCTCTTATTTTCATTCAGTTGTGGCACATCTATTTCAATGCTGTCTTTTGTGTCCCTCTCTATCTGACTAGGTCCAGGTCTTATTACGGTTTCTTCTGCCTGGTTACTAATCTGGCCTTGTTCAGGTGTTTGCTGAATTTGACTTTGACTTTGTTTTGATTCACCTTCTTCTCTTCTCTTCTTCCTGAACACCTTTTTCTACTCCTATCTGGTCTTGCTCAGGCTCTTCAAACTCTTGATTTTCTTCCGCCTGAGCTTTCGCTCTAGTACCTGTTTGTCCCTCCTCAGACTCTAGAGTTCTTGGTGGGGTGTCAATTATCCGAGTATTCTGATCTATCCCTATCTGATCCTCCTCAGAATCACTTTTGACTTGTATTTTTATGATCTGAGTACCTTCTTCCATTCCTTTCTCGTCCTCACTATCACTCTGACTGTCTAAATAAGTTTGTCTTCTGGTTCTCACGTATTCTGCAGGTATCTCGACTACTGGAATCCAATCATCTTGGCTGGTGCTTGGTTGTTCCTCTTCAGCTACTTCAGGATCGACATCTCGAGACCCCTCAGCTGCACAACCTTCAGCTTTAGTTTCTTCAGGTTCAGTCACTCTTTTTGTATGACTGGCTTGGATCCAATGTGGAACTCCCTCGAATTTTACAGCTGCGGTGGTAACCAAAATCACTTGACGTGGTTTTCCCCACCTCGGTGCAAGACAAGATTTTTGAGTATGTTTCTTTAGCACTACCCAATCACCTAGGTTCAGGTCAGGTGCTGGAGTGGCTTGTCTAGAGACAGCGTCTTCCCCAATCTGGTAAGAGATAGAACGCACTTGGTCAGCCAGTTCTTTGCAGTACTCCAGTACTAAATCTTCAGATATATTTATCAACTTGTGTCATGGCACCCATGCTTGCCTCATTGCTCTTCCCATTAGTATTTCATGAGGACTCAAGCCTGTGTTCCAGTCTGGAATACTTCTGAGTCCCATCAGAACAAGACGTAAAGCATCTGGCCACTCTAGTCGAGTAGACTCATACATCTTTCCCAATCTTGACTTGATTGTGCCATTCAGTTGTTCTACCACTCCAGAAGCCTCTGGGCAGTATGCACAGTGAAGTTTTTGTTTAACATTAAATGCTTCACAGATTAGGTCAATTATTTCATTATTAAAATGGCAGCCTCGGTCTGATTCAATTGTTACTGGAAAACCGAAACGTGGTATAAGTTCTCTGAGTAGGAGTTTGGCTACAGTAATGGTATAATTCCTACGTGTAGGGTAAGCTTCTACCGATTTTGAAAACAGGCAGACAATGACAAGAATGTATTTTAGTCCTCGACAAGGGGCTAACTGAATTAAATCAATCTGTAATCGTATGAAGGGACCCTCTGCCTTCCCAATCTCTCCTGGTAACACTACAGTTTTCATTCCAGTATTCATCTCTTGACAAACTAAACATCTTTGGCAAAGTGATTCCGCTATGTTCCTGAATCTCGCATTGTACCAACTCTGTCTGAACAATCTAATCATAGCATCTCTTCCCAGGTGAGAATCTCCATGGAACATCCTAGCTATAGGAGCAAGCATACAGTCTGGTAACACTGGCCCACCATCAAGGTAAACAATAACACCATCTCCACCCCTTCTCTGACAACCTATCTTTCTCCACTCTTCCTTTTCTTTTGGTTCTGCTTCATTTTGCAAGTCTCTCACTTCTTCCCATGTTCTCTCACCTTTAAGCAACATAAGTTGGCAGCGGTTTTCACCTACTTCAATTATCTTGTTTACAGCCATTTTAAATTTGGCACAATGTTCGGCTAACTGGTCAGCATATCGGTTACCAGCTGTCACTTTGTCATTACTAGATTTGTGAGCAGCACACTTGACCACAGCCACTTCTTTTGGCAGTTGGATTGCTTCGAGTAAATCTTTCACATAATGACCATTCTTAATTGGAGTGTCAGAAACTCTCTTTGCATCCATAATTGGCCATACTCATGCACAACCCCGTAACCATACTGGTTATCAGTGTATATGGTTACTTTCCAATTTTTCCCAAATTTGCAAGCTTTTGTCAATGCAATCAATTCGGCTATTTGTGCAGACTTGACTCCAGGTAAATAGAATGCTTCAATTGGACCCTCCAACGTACACAATGCATAGGCAGCGCTTAAACCTCCTTCCTCATGTCTCATGCATGAGCCATCTACAAATAGCTCATATTCAGAATCAATTAGTGGCTCTTCTCTTATGTCAGGAGGTGGTTTTGTACTGTATTCGGTCAAGTCGATACAATTATGATCGATTTCTCCCTTCACTTCTGCAAAATGTGAATTAGGTAGCAATTCTGCTGGGTTCTAAATATTACACCTAGCAATGGTTACATTTCCTACACCTACAAGAATACGCTCGTACTTATTCAGCCGACTAGGAGTTAAGTACTGAGTTTTTGTTCTGGTCAGTAATATTACAACTGCATGTGGAACATACACTGTTACAGGATGTCCCATAATGATTGACTCGCTTTGCTCAAGATTAATGCAAGTTGCGGCTACTGCTTTCAGGCATCCTGGTAATGCAGATGCTACTGGGTCTAATGTAAAAGAAAAATATGCCACAGGACGTCTCATCAGACCATGAGTTTGGGTCAAAACTGAAAGTGCACTATTATCTCGTGTGTCACAGAATAGTGCAAAGTCTTTCGAATAGTCAGGCATCTCTAATGCTGGAGCTGTACACAGACATTCTCGTAATTTCAGAAAAACAGTCATGCTTTCATCATCCGATTCTACTGGATCTTTTGCTCTTTTCTTTGTCATCTGTATTAATGGTTTTGCTAGGACTGCAAATCCCACAATCCATTGCCTGCAGTAACCTACTACTCCAAGAAACATTCTGATCTCTTTCTGAGTTTGGGGTAAATTCATGTTTCTGATTATTCTGATTCTCTCTGAGGTAACCCTTCTGGCACCTCATTCTATCTGGTGCCTCAGATATTTCACTGATGTGATGAAAAACTGTAGTTTTTCAGGTGACACTTTATGCCACCCTTCACCTAAGTGGTTCAGTAAAGCAATGGTATCAACAACACAGTCATTTCGATTTTTAGACGCCACCAATAGGTCGTCTATATACTGGACTAGGACTGACTGTCCTGGCAGTACCAAAGACTCAAGGCACTTTTTCAAAATTTGATTAAAAATTGATGGACTCTCTGTATTCTCCTGAGGAAAGCGATTCCCGCCTTACACATGACTGTCGAATTTAAAAGAAAAAAGAAATTTGCTATCTGGGTGTAATGGAATCGAGAAAAATGCGTAACACAAATTGATCACAGTAAACCATCCAGCTTCCCACGGTATCTGATACAGAATCACTGCAGGATTCGGCACAACTGGACAGCATGGGACAACAATCTTATTAATATTTCGGAGGTCTTGTACGACCCTGTATTTGCCACACGGTTTCTTTATTCCAATTATAGGCGAATTACATGGACTTCTCATTATTTCTTGTAAAATGCCTGTTTCAACCAAACGTTTTATTTCTGCTGCAACACCTGCTTTTATTTCTAGGCTCATTTTGTACTGTCGAGTATTTGGGTAAACTGCACCTTCCTTCACTGTCACTTTTATTGGATCGAACAAAGAAAAACCAAAGGTGGTGATGGACGGAGCGTTGACAATACAAACACTCACCCCCAGTCAACTGATCTGGGTTTAATCAGTCACCGTTCTTTAGCTCACTCCGCCACCCCAGTTCAGACATGGCCATATGCAAATCAGTCTGACCCTGTGCCTCATGGGAACAGTCCACCCCGAACTGCCAAGCCATGTCTTCCCTGGACCGGAATCAAGCTTCCCAGGACCGGTTTCTGGCATTACAGCCGTCTTCAGCCGGGCTTGCTTGATTCCAGTGGCAAAGTGAGCAAGGGACTCACGTCTGAGCATACCCTGCCAACTTAGGGCAAACTAAGAAAAACCAAAGGTGGTGATGGACGGAGTGTTGACAATACAAACACTCCCCCCAGTCAACTGATCTGGGTTTAATCCGTCACCGTTCTTTAGCTCACTCCGCCACCCCAGTTCAGACATATGCAAATCAGTCTGACCCTGTGCCTCATGGGAACAGTCCACCCCGAACTGCCAAGCCATGTCTTCCCTGGACCGGAATCAAGCTTCCCAGGACCGGTTTCTGGCATTACAGCCGTCTTCAGCCGGGCTTGCTTGACTCCAGTGGCAAAGTGAGCAAGGGACTCACGTCTGAGCATACCCTGCCAACTTAGGGCGAACAAAGAAAAACCAAAGGTGGTGATGGACGGAGCGTTGACAATACAAACACTCACCCCCAGTCAACTGATCTGGGTTTAATCCATCACCGTTCTTTAGCTCACTCCGCCACCCCAGTTCAGACATGGCCATATGCAAATCAGTCTGACCCTGTGCCTCATGGGAACAGTCCACCCCGAACTGCCAAGCCATGTCTTCCCTGGACCGGAATCAAGCTTCCCAGGACCGGTTTCTGGCATTACAGCCGTCTTCAGCCGGGCTTGCTTGACTCCAGTGGCACAGTGAGCAAGGGACTCACGTCTGAGCATACCCTGCCAACCTAGGGCGAGCAAAGAAAAACCAAAGGTGGTGATGGACGGAGCGTTGACAATACAAACACTCACCCCCAGTCAACTGATCTGGGTTTAATCCATCACCGTTCTTTAGCTCACTCCGCCACCCCAGTTCAGACATGGCCATATGCAAATCAGTCTGACCCTGTGCCTCATGGGAACAGTCCACCCCGAACTGCCAAGCCATGTCTTCCCTTGACCGGAATCAAGCTTCCCAGGACCGGTTTCTGGCATTACAGCCGTCTTCAGCCGGGCTTGCTTGACTCCAGTGGCAAAGTGAGCAAGGGACTCACGTCTGAGCATACCCTGCCAACTTAGGGCGAACAAAGAAAAACCAAAGGTGGTGATGGACGGAGCGTTGACAATACAAACACTCACCCCCAGTCAACTGATCAGGGTTTAATCCATCACCGTTCTTTAGCTCACTCCGCCACCCCAGTTCAGACATGGCCATATGCAAATCAGTCTGACCCTGTGCCTCATGGGAACAGTCCACCCCGAACTGCCAAGCCATGTCTTCCCTGGACCGGAATCAAGCTTCCCAGGTTCGGTTTCTGGCATTACAGCCGTCTTCAGCCGGGCTTGCTTGACTCCAGTGGCAAAGTGAGCGAGGGACTCACGTCTGAGCATACCCTGCCAACTTAGGGCGAACAAAGAAAAACCAAAGGTGGTGATGGACGGAGCGTTGACAATACAAACACTCACCCCGAGTCAACTGATCTGGGTTTAATCCATCACCGTTCTTTAGCTCACTCCTCCACCCCAGTTCAGACATGGCCATATGCAAATCAGTCTGACCCTGTGCCTCATGGGAACAGTCCACCCCGAACTGCCAAGCCATGTCTGCCCTGGACCGGAATCAAGCTTCCCAGGACCGGTTTCTGGCATTACAGCCGTCTTCAGCCGGGCTTGCTTGACTCCAGTGGCAAAGTGAGCAAGGGACTCACATCTGAGCATACCCTGCCAACTTAGGGCGAACAAAGAAAAACCAAAGGTGGTGATGGACGGAGCGTTGACAATACAAACACTCACCCCCAGTCAACTGATCTGGGTTTAATCCATCACCGTTCTTTAGCTCACTTCGCCACCCCAGTTCAGACATGGCCATATGCAAATCAGTCTGACCCTGTGCCTCATGGGAACAGTCCACCCCGAACTGCCAAGCCATGTCTTCCCTGGACCGGAATCAAGCTTCCCAGGACCGGTTTCTGGCATTACAGCCGTCTTCAGCCGGGCTTGCTTGACTCCAGTGGCAAAGTGAGCAAGGGACTCACGTCTGAGCATACCCTGCCAACTTAGGGCGAACAAAGAAAAACCAAAGGTGGTGATGAACGGAGCGTTGACAATACAAACACTCACCCCCAGTCAACTGATCTGGGTTTAATCCATCACCGTTCTTTAGCTCACTCCGCCACCCCAGTTCAGACATGGCCATATGCAAATCAGTGTGACCCTGTGCCTCATGGGAACAGTCCACCCCGAACTGCCAAGCCATGTCTTCCCTGGACCGGAATCAAGCTTCCCAGGACCGGTTTCTGGCATTACAGCCGTCTTCAGCCGGGCTTGCTTGACTCCAGTGGCAAAGTCAGCAAGGGACTCACGTCTGAGCATACTCTGCCAACTTAGGGCGAACAAAGGAAAACCAAAGGTGGTGATGGACGGAGCGTTGACAATACAAACACTCACCCCCAGTCAACTGATCTGGGTTTAATCCATCACCGTTCTTTAGCTCACTCCGCCACCCCAGTTCAGACATGGCCATATGCAAATCAGTCTGACCCTGTGCCTCATGGGAACAGTCCACCCCGAACTGCCAAGCCATGTCTTCCCTGGACCGGAATCAAGCTTCCCAGGACCGGTTTCTGGCATTACAGCCGTCTTTAGCCGGGCTTGCTTGACTCCAGTGGCAAAGTGAGCAAGGGACTCACGTCTGAGCATACCCTGCCAACTAAGGGCGAACAAAGAAAAACTAAAGGTGGTGATGGACGGAGCGTTGACAATACAAACACTCACCCCCAGTCAACTGATCTGGGTTTAATCCATCACCGTTCTTTATCTCACTCCGCCACCCCAGTTCAGACATGGCCATATGCAAATCAGTCTGACCCTGTGCCTCATGGGAACAGTCCACCCCGAACTGCCAAGCCATGTCTTCCCTGGACCGGAATCAAGCTTCCCAGGACCGGTTTCTGGCATTACAGCCGCCTTCAGCCGGGCTTGCTTGACTCCAGTGGCAAAGTGAGCAAGGGACTCACGTCTGAGCATACCCTGCCAACTTAGGGCGAACAAAGAAAAACCAAAGGTGGTGATGGACGGAGCGTTGAAAATACAAACACTCACCCCCAGTCAACTGATCTGGGTTTAATCCATCACCGTTCTTTAGCTCACTCTGCCACCCCAGTTCAGACATGGCCATATGCAAATCAGTCTGACCCTGTGCCTCATGGGAACAGTCCACCCCGAACTGCCAAGCCATGTCTTCCCTGGACCGGAATCAAGCTTTCCAGGACCGGTTTCTGGCATTACAGCCGTCTTCAGCCGGGCTTGCTTGACTCCAGTGGCAAAGTGAGCAAGGGACTCACGTCTGAGCATACCCTGCCAACTTAGGGCGAAAAAAGAAAAACCAAAGGTGGTGATGGACGGAGCGTTGACAATACAAACACTCACCCCCAGTCAACTGATCTGGGTTTAATCCATCACCGTTCTTTAGCTCACTCCGCCACCCCAGTTCAGACATGGCCATATGCAAATCAGTCTGACCCTGTGCCTCATGGGAACAGTCCACCCCGAACTGCCAAGCCATGTCTTCCCTGGATCGGAATCAAGCTTCCCAGGACCGGTTTCTGGCATTACAGCCGTCTTCAGCCGGGCTTGCTTGACTCCAGTGGCAAAGTGAGCAAGGGACTCACGTCTGAGCATACCCTGCCAACTTAGGGCGAACAAAGAAAAACCAAAGGTGGTGATGGACGGAGCGTTGACAATACAAACACTCACCCCCAGTCAACTGATCTGGGTTTAATCCATCACCGTTCTTTAGCTCACTCCGCCACCCCATTTCAGACATGGCCATATACAAATCAGTCTGACCCTGTGCCTCATGGGACTAGTCCACCCCGAACTGCCAAGCCATGTCTTCCCTGTACCGGAATCAAGCTTCCCAGGACCGGTTTCTGGCATTACAGCCGTCTTCAGCCGGGCTTGCTTGACTCCAGTGGCAAAGTGAGCAAGGGACTCACGTCTGAGCATACCCTGCCAACTTAGGGCGAACAAAGAAAAACCAAAGGTGGTGATGGACGGAGCGTTGACAATACAAACACTCACCCCCAGTCAACTGATCTGGGTTTAATCCATCACCGTTCTTTAGCTCACTCCGCCACCCCAGTTCAGACATGGCCATATGCAAATCAGTCTGACCCTGTGCCTCATGGGAACAGTCCACCCCGAACTGCCAAGCCATGTCTTCCCTGAACCGGAATCAAGCTTCCCAGGACCGGTTTCTGGCATTACAGCCATCTTCAGCTGGGCTTGCTTGACTCCAGTGGCAAAGTGAGCAAGGGACTCACGTCTGAGCATACCCTGCCAACTTAGGGTGAACAAAGAAAAACCAAAGGTGGTGATGGACGGAGCGTTGACAATACAAACACTCACCCCCAGTCAACTGATCTGGGTTTAATCCATCACCGTTCTTTAGCTCACTCCGCCACCCCAGTTCAGACATGGCCATATGCAAATCAGTCTGACCCTGTGCCTCATGGGAACAGTCCACCCCGAACTGCCAAGCCATGTCTTCCCTGGACCGGAATCAAGCTTCCCAGGACCGGTTTCTGGCATTACAGCCGTCTTCAGCCGGGCTTGATTGACTCCAGTGGCAAAGTGAGCAAGGGACTCACGCCAGAAACCAGTCCTGGGAAGCTTGATTCCGGTTCAGGGAAGACTTGGCTTGGCAGTTCGGGCTGTACTGTTCCCATGAGGCACAGGGTCAGACTGATTTACATATGGCCATGTCTGAACTGGGGTGGCGGAGTGAGCTAAAGAACGGTGATGGATTAAACCCAGATCAGTTGACTGGGGGTGAGTGTTTGTATTGTCAACGCTCCGTCCATCACCACCTTTGGTTTTTCTTTGTTCGCCCTAAGTTGGCAGGGTATGCTCAGACGTGAGTCCCTTGCTCACTTTGCCACTGGAGTCAAGCAAGCCCGGCTGAAGACGGCTGTAATGCCAGAAACCGGTCCTGGGAAGCTTGATTCCGGTCCAGGGAAGACATGGCTTGGCAGTTCGGGCTGTACTGTTCCCATGAGGCACAGGGTCAGACTGATTTGCATATGTCCATGTCTGAACTGGGGTGGCGGAGTGAGCTAAAGTACGGTGATGGATTAAACCCAGATCAGTTGACTGGGGGTGAGTGTTTGTATTGTCAACGCTCTGTCCATCACCACCTTTGGTTTTACTTTTATTGGATCGACATTTGCCATTAATCCTACATCTTTTCCAGTAAAATCCCACACTTTAGGATCTGCAGTCTGTCATAATTCTTCTGGTAAGTCTTCTATAGTTAACTTTATATTTTCAGTTTCCTGTTTTGCTAACATTAATTTATAAACTCCGTCTTCGGCTGGAGTTTGAATTTCAACACCACTTGGAGTGCAAAAGATGGTGCAATTCATTTTACACAACAAGTCTATGCCTAACAGGTTTACTTGGCTTGAATCACATACAACAAATCTATGCTTCTCCTTAAAATTGCCTATTCTGATTTCCATTGGTTCTGTAACTGGGGTACTAATTTGTTTATTAGAAATGCCCACTACGTGGATCTCTTTTCCCGAGAGGGGTAGGTTTGGAACGTCTGCTGTTCTCACAGTAGAACGGGTAGCACCAGTGTCCAATAGAAAGGTGACATCATTTCCTTCAACCTTTCCTTCAATATATGGACCTGACTGATCTACCGGCAAGGAGGTGCCAAGTAAGCACTCCTCGTCCTCCCCTCTCAGGCACCGTCAGTAGTTGTCCTCACTGAAAAACGTATCACTCAAAATAAATTGTGATGTCGCTATATCTCTCTTTTCACTTCCCTCCCAATTTGTAGTGTCTACACTCTGTTGTGCTTTGCTCCTATAATTTGGCATAGGTGCTAAGGGTAACTGGTTTTGTATTACCTGCTGCTGTAGCTTCCGTGGTACCTCATTCTGCGTCTGTGGATTCAAATCATTAGTTTGCATATTACCATTTTGCACAGCCTTACACTCGTTCTTCCAGTGTCCCAACTTGCCACATCCGTGACAAGGAAACTTCTTCTTTGCTTCCTCTCTATTGAAATTTCCCCTTGGCTTACCCCCATTTCCATCACTTTGATTCTGATTATTGTTCATTTGACTCAACTGAAGCTCTTGTTGCTCAGCTAATTTCACTTGTGCCCACATTACTTTTTCCTTTAACTCTTTTCGTTTATTGTCAAGTTCATCCTCACAATACTTTGCGTATTTAAGGATTTCCTCAACCGGTTTGGCCTGCCAACAAATCTTATGGTCCTTTATCCATTGTGAGATGTCCGGCCTTAATCCTGTCACAAACCGATAGATAAAATGCATCATATCCTTCATATCTATGTTATCCAATCCACTGTACTGTTTAAAAACCTGTAACAAACGTTCATAATACGCATGTACGGATTCATCTTCATTCTGAGTGGTTCTATCTATTCTAGTCCAGTCGGTCTCCTTAGCAGGCACCTTCCCTTTGAGGTAGAGTATTACCTGGTTGTACTTCTTCCTTACCTCCTCAGAGGGTGCACCTGTCTTTGGGTCTTATCACTAGGCCAATCAATAGCTATTTTGCATTCTGTCCACAGATCTACGGGTACAACAATATCAAATAATCCATCTAAGTCTTTCAATAGACATTTTGAAACCTTCACAAATCTCTCGACTTGTCTGTACCATTCTACAGGTTTTTTCGAAGTTTTGGAAAATCATTTGTAAATGACAAAATATCCTGTCGGGACCATGGGACATGTACATAACCTCCACCTGGTACTTCTCTCATGGGACACAACCTTTCCACCTTTTCTGTTTCTTTTAAAACATATTCAGATGCAACTTTTGATCGAGCCTCTTCTTTTTTCTTTGCCTATCTAGTTCTCCATTTTTCTATATCACCCCATTTTTGCAATAAGGTCAAAAGCTCCCAAATTTGTACTTTTCTTCATGACACATTCATGTTTTCCAAATCTTTGTTAGAAAATTCAGCTCAATATGGTTTCTGTAACACTTTAGACTTGCCAATGTCAATTCCCATATTAGCAGCCATATCTGTTAATTTTTCGTGCACCACTCTGGTATTTCTAGTACTGCTTTTACATATTAACAATAATTCATATTCACTGAGTGTATTTAACCTGTCCAATCCCACATTCCCAGTCATCAATTAATTTATATATATCTAATACTTTTGGCTGTGACTTGGGTTTCTCTATTTCTCGTGACCATCTCTCTATTTCCTCTGGAGTTACTACTGTGGCACTTCTTGTACCTGAGGATGTCTCAATCTGTACCTCTCTAGAATTTCTAGGAGTAGTTTTCCTAACCGAGTCACTTACTGGTTCTCTTATTGGTAAGTCCATCAGGGAAATCACTGATTCACATTCACTTGCTTGATCATCGACTATTCAAGGTTCTTTTTTTGGCTGAACTACAGGTGTAATCATAACAGGAGTTTTAGGACTAGTTTGCTTATCTCCCTACAAAGGAACAACTGGACCAATAGTTACCGGAATTGTTAGGGCTTCAGGACTTGTGTTTAATTGGGAAATGTTCTGAATTAACGCACTCCTTTGTTTATTTAATGCTTCTCTTTCTCTGTCTTGTAGTACTTTTTCTAACGAAGTTTCATGTACCACTTGCGGAATCAGAAGTGGTTTCAGAAACGGAGCACTAGGATTAATCGTGCTTGGCTCCTCATTATACGGTGGTGGATTTTTCATTAACAAATCCTCCAAATAATCATCTACTGGATTATCACTAATCATTAAATGTCCTGCTTTGTCTGTGCTTTTACTTCATGACGGTTTTTCTTGTGTAAATACAGGATACAACCCTTCTACTACTGTCTCCATTGTTTCATTTGCTTGTCTCTAGTTTCTCGTGGAAACTTAGGGTAAAACTTCCTTAACCCTCTGTCACTTCTGGGTATGTCTCGTTCAAAAGCTTCAATCTCCCATTCTTCTAGTGCCTCATACTGCGTTAATCTAGGTCTGGGATTTAAGTCATTCATACGTGTCCTCAAATCAAATAGAACTCTTTCATTGAAAGTACCATATTCAGGAAATGCCAAAACTCCATCATCTTTAGTGTATTCCACCCAATTCTCTAACCATACACAAGTGTGGTAGCCCCTGTCAAACATCATGTATGATGCGGGCGTATTTGGTGGTGGAATAATAATTCCTTCTCTGGTTTTAATCGGTTTATCTTTCTTAAATTTATTTTTAACTCTCTTAATGAATGACATTTTTCTTTCACCTCCGTACATAATATAAGGTCTGCCCCTTATCATCTGCTCCCTAGCAAAACCTAAGTATCTTCTACGAGGTCGATTTTCTATAATTCCTGGATTTAAATACCACATATAATTTGGAAATTTAAACCTTTACGATAACACTCAATTGTTTACAAAAATGCTTCCAATAGCAGCACGTCTTTTATTTTCTTGCGACCAATCAAAATTTTGAATTCAAATAAATCCAACCAATAGTTGCGCGGCTTCTCTTGTGAGACTAGTTCTCATGCTCCTGTACTCACCCCTCCTTTACAATTATTTCCTCAGCTAAACACCCGCTGTTTCAACCAATACCAGCGCGGCTTTGAGTGACGTCAGCGCAGCTCCACAACTGACTCCCTCCTTTGCAAGGTGATACAAAAAACTTAATTTCCTTTTACTTTTAAATGCTAATTTTATTAATTAACAACGTAAAAAACATTCGCCGCTGTACCTAAGTGACTAAATCAAAGGAAAGATATATTTCACTCACTACGAGTAAATCTCTTCCCCTTACTCTTCATATACTACGAGTAGATCCCTTCCGTCTACCATTCACGCAAGCATTGGAGAACCTGCTACTTCTTTAGACTTATCTCTTACTAGGATGTACTGAGGCCAAATTTTCACCAACGAACCCCTTTGCTATCAATCAAGCTCAGACGAACCTGCTACTCCTTCCGTGTGACCCTTTCTAGGTGATATTACACCAAAAGTATTGCTAGCAAACTCTTTCTATCATTTATTCATTCATTCATACAGAAAATCCCTAATAGTGCTTCCGGTTTTACCTAACCATGCACTAATTTCCTCTAGGTAAGTGACCTCACTGCAGTGTGGCTTCCACTTACCACCCGCTATTCTGCCCCGGGGGATTCCAGACAAAACATATAACAGGTACGAACAATTTTTGGTTAATACATAAAATCAATACAATCAATAATACATTTCAAATCTGCAAAAATATTTTTCCTTAACCAACTAACTAACTACCAACCTATCTTAACTAAACCCTAACCATCATACTGCTACCAAAAGAATATATTGATAGAGCGCGCAGGTCACCCGGCTAGTCTTTTACCAAAAATAGTCACCTGGGCCCATAATCAACAAACTCATAAATAAAAACGGGTAACCTTCGCTCTACTACAAGTGTATTTTAAACATTTAGGACTTTTGACCTATCTATACCTTGACTTACCAATCCACGTCACCGGTACCTAAAGTCCTAAGGGATCAAGGGTGTTAGCATATTAGGAAAAAATAACATTTGCACTCATATAATAACCACAAACTCAGGAAAGTTTTAAACTCTTTATCTAAGTTTCTTAAATGATCATGATCCAAAGATTAAACACCAAAAGACTTTCAATTATAAAGATCAGAGTCAAAATGTAATTATGTAAGAGATGTATTCAACTAATTTCGATCATTTAGCAATAGGGAGGGTAAAGAAAAGGAACATAAAATACGATCAATTGTTTAATCATTTATCAAAAGGGAGGGGTTAAAGGGAACATATGTCAAACGTTATCAATAGGAAGGGTAAAGAGAAGGAACATGATATGCAAGCACTATTATCAAATGGATGTACGACATTACAACGCATGCTTTTACATCGCATGCTTTTACAACGCATAGTGCTTTGGGGCGCTGGATAGTGAATTATTTAATTTACTATTCCAACTCCAGTCCCCGTGGATAGTAGGAAAGGTGTTGGATAGTAAATTAAATATATTCCCTATCCTAGAGCCCCCCCCAGCGCAATGCGTTGTAATGGTTTGCGTTGTAAAAGTTGCGTCGTAAAGGCACTGCGTGGTAAAAGTTGCGTTGTAAGTGATGATTCCCTTACCAAATAGGTAACATTTAGGAAGGGGGAGAGAAGGAAACAAGTTAATGACGAACCCACATAAAAATATATTTACCTAGAATGGTGTGAAGAACTAACCCTGGCCACAGGTCAGTTTAAAGGACAGAACCACGAAAGTTGCAGTCGCCAGTAGGCTAGCAGGTGCAGATTCAGAATCAAGACAGGTAAAGCCAAATTGGATCAAGACAGGACAACCAAAGGTTAAGACTGGCACCCGCAGTTAAGTTGCAACGCCTGCGCTACTCCCTCTCTGCAGCTAGCAGCCATAACCCGATTGGGTTATCGATTTCCCTGACAAAGTACTTCGCCCGCACTTCAGCTTCCCAGAACCCTGATTGGGTTATCGAATCTTCTGACAGAGTGCTCCGCAGCCCTCTGCTCTTGGTCACCTATTGAGTGCGTTGGGTCAGTGACAGGTCAGCTATTCGGACAAGTCGGACAAATTAACTAGCTAAGCCTTCCCTAGTTATACTATTTTTCAGGACAGTGTACCACCTCCCAATGTTGCAAATGTAAGGATCCCCAAATTTTGATTGGACAAGGAATGAGGAGAGGTCATCACACCATACCAAAATGAAACTTTCTGCGTGTCATATTTAAATTATTGTTCCCGCCAATCAATTTATTTTTTCACATGACATCTTTATTCCACCCAACAATGAATGTTCTCTTAGTAAATACATTGTATTAACATTGCACGTATGAGCTTCCTTCAACAGGGGTAAAAGGTTAGCTTCCCAGGCACATCTTGGATGAGACTGTTTCTTGGCAATCATTCAATGTCATTTCTGAAGCGTCCCTTAGTTTCTTGTGCGCATGTTCAAAATGGATGCAGAGGGTTCTCGTCAGGCCCAAAGGTTTTTATATGTAAAAATAGAAAAGAAACAGTTTGAGAACACAGAATAAAAGAATGCACTGTGTACCACTTATTTCTACTCTATTCCCATTACTTTATTTGTAACTATTGCATTAATGTTAAGCAGAACAAACAGCTTAGCAAAAGCAGCAGTGCAAGCTTCATGCATGCTGTAACACATAGCAGCCATTTTAATTCTAGTGCGCAGAAGCGAAAGATTTCCTCCAAAGCAAAGACTACATCATGTCACGTGAGTATGACAGACGCATGCGCAGTAGAAAATCCCGCGTAGCAGCGGCCATATTAATGCAAGCGGATTATAGTTAGTAAAAGCACACATGCAAGCTTCCCTCGTATGGTGTGTAATGCAATATTAGTAATACGAACATGTTGATGAATGTGTTAACGTTATGTCGAGAGGGCCGAGTACAAGCAAGTAGCGTTACATGCGAATCCTTGCTCCATCACATGCGCCTATCTCTTTCTGACATGAAGAGAAAAAGCTATGGTTAAAGGCCTTTACGTCTATGATCGCCCATCAGAGGCGCCTACCCTGATCAATGGGGGTTAAGGATGCCTGGGGCTTACGGGGACCTATGGTAGAGTGGCCCAGCCCTCTCAGAACCAGTATCAGTGGGTTGTGGTCGCTAAAAGCACTATAATCTATATTAAATGAGCCAGGGACCGCTCTCAAAAGTGCTGTCATGAATATAAAATCTATAATAGTTGCTGAACCTCAACCTTTATATGTTGGGGGCAATTGAAAAATAGGCCCGGTGTTCCAAAGATCCAGGGTATTTGCTAGGTTATGAGTAAGTAACAAGTTGTTTAACGCCTTCCCTTTCATTGCGTGTTCCATGTGGAGGTCAGCTGAAAAAGTGGGCAAGGCTGGGCAGTCAACTGGTTCTTCACAAAAGATGGACACAAATGACAGTTTAAATCACCTGCTAGAATAAAATTCATGTGCCCACAACCCTCTTCCTATATGGAGTCTAGGGCACAATTTAAGGCCTTAAGATTAGTCGACCCACCCTCTTCCCTCTTGGCATTGTAACATTTAATTATAACAAGAGTAAGTGCTCTCCCCATATGCAATTCTATACCCTGGAGTGCCTGAAAATCCCACTTTAAAATCGTAAGGTCTGTGCATAGGTCAAGGACCACAAATATGATAAGGCCTCCACAAGCTCTTCCCATGATTGAGTTTGACGTTGGACCAAAAATAGTGTAATACCCATCCAGAAAGAAATTATTCTTGGTCTCCCAGGTTTCCTGTAAACATATCATTCTATATGACCTAACTTACAATAGCCATCTGTCATCGGTAAACTTGGAAGACAGACCTGCCACATTCCCGGATATAAGACTGAGGGCCAGATGTAGGAAGCCTAATTCCGGTTGGTAACGGCCGAAATCACCGAATTTCGGCCGTTACCGACCGGAATTAGGCTTTTCAGATGTAGGTGGCCAAATTGTAGGATTCGTTAATTTCCCGAATTGGTAACTTAGGGAATCGGTAAATTACCGAATTCTTAACATACCGATTTGGTAAATTACCGAATCCTTAATGTAGAGAGCACTCAAGTAAGTGCTTTTTACATTTAAGGATTTGTTATTTTACCACCAACTATTAGCTGGTGGTAAATTCTGACTGCCTTTTAAAAAGCTATTTTGTGCTTTTTATTCAGTGCCATGTGGCAGACATACATGCCCCTAGGGCACTATTCAGGGGTGCAACAGGGTGTCAGTGGGACACCCTGCCACCCTTGAAAGGGTTCCCCCTATTACCGATTCGATATTTATTGATTCGGTATTTACTGAATCGGTATTTACCGAATCAGTAATTCCCATTCATTCCTATGGGCCTCCAGGCCCATTGGAATGAATGGGAATTACTGAATCGGTATTTACCAATTCGGTAAATACCGATTCGGTAAATACCGATTCTTAATTACCGAATCTTACTGATTCTGTAATTGTTACCGAAAAATTATCTACATCCCATTTACCTATTCTTAAATAATGAATCGGTAAAATTCGGTATTTAAGAATAGGTAAATTGAGATTACCTACATCTGGCCCTTTAATTCCCTACCAGGAATGTGGTTGATATAACCAGGGGAGGGAGATGGCGAGAAAGGCGCCTGAGGCCTCTGGGGGTGCATGTGATTAATCACGGGAAACCCATGAGGGGGTGGGGCTGATATAATCTCATTTGGGCTCGATATTAATAGGGGGCATATTTCCTCTACACTCTGTCTCAGGGAGTCATTTTGTTGGAGAGTATAGGCGTGTGTCTCCTCAACCTCCTGAATTCAATCCAACTCATTCAAACCTGCAAGGGGGGCATACGAGTTTAGGCAAATCTATGTAGCAACTGACTGCCATTTTTCATAGGGTGTGTGGCAGACCATATCACTTTTAGGATGCAAGTCATTGATGGCGACGAACTTTAAGAGGATGTCGTTCCTCTCTCATTGGATGGCATATTATACTCCTGCAGCCTCGAATAGAATGTATTTGGCACTGGACAATCGTTGTTTTTGCTGTAAGCAGCAGGGTGAAGGGGGTTGGTTGCACATTTTTTATTCTTGCCCTATGTTGTTCCGCTTTTGGAGTCGGTTGTTTACAGTTTTAAGCTCTGCCATGGGAGTAATGATTGATTTAGATTCCGTTTTGGTATTCTTTGGCTTTTTTTAAAATGGTCAATCTTCGAATTTGGTAAAAGCAGGAGAGACGTTCTTGTCAATTGTTTTTGTTATAGCTCGTTCTTTGATTCTGCAAATGTGCCGAACCTGTAAGGTTTCTGTCGATCAAGAATGGCTGAATAAAATGATCAGAAGAAAGCAATTTGAGGAAACCTGTGGAAAGAGGGTCGGGGGCTTAAGGCAATGTAATGCCTCCTGGCAGTATTTCAACTTGATTCAATACTAGGGACTGGGGGGCGAGTATACTTTGAAATTTTCTCAACTTGAAATATGCCTTTAAGTCAAGGGCTGTAATGGTTTTTTAATGGGTTATAGGCCGAATGATCGATCTAATACATTGAGATTAAAACATCAATACTAGTCTATGCACTTTAAAGTTGAAGCGAATGGTTGACTTTGCACATGCATGTATAATTTATTTTATTTATAAAGAGCTGTGGGTATTCTTTGTTAATTAATGTTATATGTCGTCAAGGTCAGGGTCACAGTTCTTCTTTATTATGACAGTTTTAGCGTATCTAATCCAGGTTGACTGAAAACATCACTGCTGGTCTGCTGCACTTTATTGTTGAAGTATCTTTTAATTCTGCATTTATAGAGTGATAGAGTCCTATTTGATTCTGTTTTATTTTTGCATCAAGCACTTTATTATATCAGTAAGGAATTGTCATAATAAATATTATTTAACTCTATATGCACTTTATAAACTATGCATATGCACTTTACTATATCTAAAAGGAACAGCATTTTGAATTTTTTGTCTTATTTTGCAATTTTCGGAAACCCTACACATTGAATTTTTAGATATCCGACATTTACCTATCAATAGGTTCAAAATGACTTTTTCTGAATGTTATTTTCATTGGTGGTTCCCCGAATATGGTTATTTGCAATCATGATTGATGAGTTAAATGTTTTTTTCTTAATGAAATTTTGCTCAATTAAAAAAAAATTAAAAACAAGGATTGTGGTTGCTCCTTGACCAGAGCTCACACCCCAGTCAACCAGTGACCCAATGTATTACATTAGTTTATCTACTGATTTGCATTTTTTGGTGGTTAAGCATGCTCACAGAGATGAGGTATGTTTACCTAGGCACACGTACCTGCCACTTACTTGATAAGTACGATTGTCTTGTAATATCATCATAGCACAAAAACGGTTATGTACATTTCTGTGTGGTCCAAATTCACTAGTCCTGAGGCTATGCCTTCACTACCTTTGCTAGATACCACCACTCCTCTGTTTATAAAACAATTCAGTATGTAAAATATTGAATATTTTCTGAATAATAATTTTGATTTTCTCTTACAGGTTTTCTGGACATTATTGTTGGGTTCGCTCTCTATTGGGCAAACTGTGCCAAACTTGGAAAACTTTGTCAGTTCTCGTGTGGCTGCCTTTGAAATTTATCAGATTATAAAAAAGGTCAGAACACAAAGAAGTCACTAAATTCCATAGCAGTTCAATGCATTCATATATTTTTTATGTATTTTAGTAGTGCCTACATATGAAAAGGCAAATACTTAAGAAATATGTTTTTCTATGTGAAGAAACAAAATAATACATTAGAACAATACCCAGATTTGACCTCTTCTGCATTCTCTTAATCAATTTCTTCCCAGCCAGCACCACCTTGACATGATTTATGTTCCCTTGTTTAGTTTCTTTACCTACGAAAAACATTTCAGCGCTCATGGTGGTCATTGCTGAAACCTTTTTTATTGCAGCATCAAATATATCAAACCCTTAGGTAATCAAGCATCACATCCAGAGAATATTGGCCATGTTCACTTAGGCAATTCACAAATGCCCATTCGGAAATGTGCGTACTAAAGAACCCTAACCTTGTGTGTATATTAATCAGCCAGAAGCTTGGACAACTCAATACACGAGAATAATACTTAGATGTAAATCTGCCGGGGAACGGGGAAGCAGGAACTATACACTACAAAATGTGAGAACCATCCAAGTCCACCTCCCTCCCCATACTCCTGTAGGTCAAGCCCAATTCATTAAACAACTCAAGAAATACTACAGGCCAACCAGGATGACACTTTTCCATACTCGGCTTGAAGTAAGTCACAGACAACAACCTACAAATAAAGAATTGCCGCATAATGGCACACTAAGCAATTGAGGCACGGAATAACACTATTAGGAGAGAGAAAAACTTCAAAGGAATACAGTTTCACATAACCAAAGACAATACACTCAAAAAGTGCATATAGAAGAGGTACACATTAATCTTTTTTTATTTCAAAAATTGTTATTGAATATTTCAGTATGAAAAACTATAATGTGAATACATTGCATGTGCAGGTGAGAATACATCTGAACAGGGGTAGGGTCATATGGATGAATATGGCAGACAAAAGCATTAGAAGGAGAATGTGGGACTCACTTGATATCTACTTTAACACCCATAAACCTCCATGATTTGCCACTCCTCCTGACTTCTTGAACTCCACGGAGTCCTTGTTAATCACACAGGACATACACATCTCAGATTATACTGGAATTGTCATAACCGCTTTGCTGCATCTTGGCGTTTTCTTTCTCTTGTTCTTTTCTCTTTCCTCTTCTTCTATACGTCTATTCTCTCTTTCCTCTCCTCCTCTTCCTCTTTGGCCTCCGTCTCAATACGGCCTCTTGAATGAGTTGTGGTACTCCCAAAAATGCCCGCTACACATTAATCTTTTAAAAATTCTGCACTAGGACTTTGTTAATGCTGGAATAATGTCATATCACCCTCAAGTAGCTTGCCCCATGTACACACCAAAAGAAAAATCCCACTAACATGCATCAGAACACTGCCAAATGTATACACAGTAAACAAAAATCCCCATCCCTAATGATAGGAAACTCACCCAATTTCCAACCAATTATATGCAAGTGCACTTAGTAGGAAATCTAGGCACAGGCATAGCAAGTTTTCAACAGTTTCAGTGGTGAGCTTTGGTGTGCGGCCACCTCATTTTGAGGAGGAGCAAGAGCATATAAAAGTTGAGAGATTCTCTCTGTGGTAATTCTTCGGGGGAGATAGTTGACACAGTTGCAGAAAAGACGCAGGAACTCAGTTCAACAACACACTTTCTTGACATGCCTGTCCAAGTCAAGTTACACACTACACTCCTCTTCCTCACTACTGAATAATTGAGGAGGACCAGCAGGGTTCCTGGTGACATTTCATGGGTAAGGCAATCCTGGTGCTTGCACCAGGCATTTATATCCATCACCAGTGGAGTGGAGCAGTACTTCACTATGCCACAGTCAGGGGCGTAGCTTTAGAGGGGTGTTTGGAATGCTACACCACCATATAAATATATTTTCTGGTAAATACTTGGGCACGGGTGCTTTGAGCCTGGTATGGTGATGTGCCTTTTGGATTTCACCACCACTTTAGACATACATAGTAACAAAAGCGCACACACTATCTCGCTATCTCTGTTTGAAAGTCATTAGACATGTTAGTTAATTTACAAAATATAATTTTGTCCCCTCCCTTAGGGAGTCATTACGATTATGGGCGGACTTGAGTCTGCCTATCATCGTGGTGGTGCTTGGGACCACCCTCGTGTATGGCGGCGGTCCCTTGCGTAGAATCACAATGCGACCTCTGATGTAGCGGGTCTAACACAAAACTCTCTATCTATATCACCAAGCCAGGAACAACCTCTTTATGCTACTCATCCGTGGAGCCCATAGCACCGTGAGTCACACACACTGCCCCCGAATCAGTAACAAGGAGATGAGATGCAACACATGCGGGGTACCTTATTAACCTATACAATAACTTTATACATTATTTACATTAGGATTCTAAATGCCCAAACAATCATAAGAACAACATCAAGGTACTCCCCTATTTGGTGGATGGACCAACTAGCAGGAATCAGTTGATGGCGATTAAGTCCAGTGCTTTCTGTTTGCCCAAGCATTCCCTTGCTAATTCTCCCGTGCCACCCTTATAAGTCTGGTCAAACCCTCCAGCGCCAGGAAGCCGCTCGGCCGCAGTGCGCTTAATCAAGTTCTTTTTCCATTCCATTCAATCACAATATTCGTATACCTTTTAACATTTAATCGTCATGACTTTACTTTAATAAACACAGACTCGAGTTTATAATTATAGAAATTAAGAGAGAATTTTATATTGTGAAGATTTTTTATTCCACAAATACATTCTAAAACTCTATTTAATACATTTGAGCAAAGAAAAATGAAAAGTTCCCCTTGGCCATAGGGTGATGGTAGAACCGGAGAATATAGAATAGGTTCCTAAGTTGTCTGTCTTTCTAACCTCCTCGATGTCTCCCTCTCGACATAGAATCTCCTCGACAGATCTCGTTCTTTTCCCCATCAAAGTTTAAAGTCCAACAATTTCCAAAGTCTCTTGCACCATAAGAAAAATCGTCCCAACCGACAGCATGTCATGGTGCGAAAATAAAAGGCCACCCCGAGATCATTCCCACAAACTTTTTATACGCTTTTCACTAACTATCTAAACCCAAAATTGAAACTTTTAGGGGCTTCACTCATTTCTCATTAGTCCATTGGAGGGGTGGCGATGATCACCTCATGTCCTCCTTGCCCAAACCAGTTTGTAAAAAGGCAAAATCATTCTGCAGTTCTCATGAGTTCATCAAATGTTCAAATTTTACTTGTTTAGCATCTTGATACAGTTCCTCTCATACAGATTTCAATGTCCCACCTTTCTCAGGGTTTTCCAGCAGGCAACTTTGGCACAACTCCCGTTTGCAGGCCAGGCTGGCCTTGACATCTCTTGCTTCAGGAATAGGCCATACACTCGTGACTGCACATCTTCTCTTTTGCGCATGTGTGGGGGCCATCTTTAACAACATTTCCACTATTGTGTTTTAACAGCCACTTTCAGACTAGGCCGATCAGGTCAAAATGGGATCTAATATGAAAACAAACACAACAGAAATTAAATATACTAAATAAGCCCTTCTGTTTACCTCCCACCATTCTAATTTCCTATGTTACATGTTACCTAGCGAAGCAAACATATACTTAATTTTACTTACCATATGCATTCTTTTGCCACAATACAATTCTACTATAAGCACAAATACATGCGTTTACTCTTTTATATTAACGGCATCACAGCTCTATATTAGTTTGACTCATTTTTCATTAGTAAATTAGATTCTTTGCAAAACAGCAGTTCGTTTTACCACGTTTTGTGTCTATCTCATATGCATTTTGTTGATTAGTTTACATGCTTCACACAATTAATAATATTAAAGTTATGAGGGAACAATTTTGCAAGGGGTACAAACATTTTATGTTTCTCCACTGCTCCATCACCCCCACCATGGGGGTCGCATCTTGCATATTTTACCATTGTGGCGGCTAGCTGCAGCACCTGCCACAATGTGAAAAATGCATGTAGTGTGTTTTCCTGCACTACGTGGCATGCACCACACGGTGCCTGCCACTTAGTGCAGGGAAATGTAGGGTGGTACCATGGGTACCCCCTGTTCCCCAGCACCTCCCCCCAACTCAAGGAGGGCCCCCGAGACCAATCCC
This sequence comes from Lissotriton helveticus, assembly GCF_964261635.1. Taxonomy (NCBI): domain Eukaryota; kingdom Metazoa; phylum Chordata; class Amphibia; order Caudata; family Salamandridae; genus Lissotriton; species Lissotriton helveticus. The sequence goes on along the minus strand of NC_136071.1, from coordinate 969,007,905 downwards.
CACCAGCCTTTCAATGGCGTTTACCCACCACGAAACGGTTGGCTGCGACCAGCATTGTGATTTGGCAGATGGTGCCTGCTCGGCACAGCCACCTTTTTACAGATTCTGGCAGCTCCGCCAGGCAATCAGAACAATTGCCTGTGGCAGATACGTGGCGGGCAGTCTTTGCGCCCGCCATGGTTGTGGTCCTATTCCCCCCGCCATGCTAATTTGGCTGGGGGGAAATTGCTGTCCAATGGCGGAGGGCCCGCCACCACACCTCTGGCGGTGGCAGGCCTTCCGCTATCGTAATCACCCCCTTAGTTCCCCTACCCTACGACTGCATTCCTTTCCCTCTCCACTGTCCCTTAAGCCCCTCTGATGGTTGTCGCATCTTGCATCTTTACCATTGTGGCGGGGGATGCTTGCTACAGCACCCGCCGCAATGTGAAAAATGCATGTAGTGTGTTTCCCTGCACTACGTGGCAGGCATCACGTGGTGCCTGCCACTTAGTGCAGGGAAATGTAGGGGGTACCACGGGTACCCCCTGTGTACCATCACCTCCCCCCAACTCAAGGGGGGCCCGCAATGGGCCCCCAAAACCAATCCCCGTCAGCCTTACAATGTCGTGTTACCCACCACAAAAAGGTTGGCCGCGGCCAGCATTTTAATTCAGCGGACGGTGCCTGCTCGGCACCACCACCATGTTACAGAAACTGACAGCTCAGCCAGGCAATCAGAACAATTGCCTGTGGCAGATCCGTGACGGGCAGTCTTTGCGCCCGCCAGGGTTGTGGTCCTATTACCCCACCATCCTAATTTGGCAGGGGGGAAATTTCTGTCCGATGGCCTGCCACCGCACCCCTGGCAGTGTCAGGCCTTACGCCATAGTAATCACTACCTTAGTTCCCTTACCCTACGGACTGAATTCCTTTCCCTCTCCGTTGTCCCTTAAGCCCCTCTCATGCATACTGCTTGTCACCTAATGTATTTTCACATTATATGTTTGCATCATTTTTGGATATCCTGAAGCTCCACCCTCGCCCCCCCCCAACTCCTCTTACTGACTGAGCTAAACAACTGGCCACTGTTGGACAGACAATGCATGCATTTCAGTGCCATTGCCTGTTTACCTATGTTTCAGGAACCATAAGCCGAACATATGTGGACACATCATTTTGGAATCGACACCACTGTTTCTAATCGATATAGGAGCTGTCTGTGATGCTAGTGGCCACTTCATTCATGTGCATGATATTTGTGGTGCAACACATGCCAGCTTCATCTTCCATCAATCACCGCTGGCACGAGCTATTGTGACATGTGGCTGCTAGATGAGTACATGAAACAAGCAGAGAACTGCGTTGCATCATAATGAGCATGACGTCATTGAATGGTGCTCTTTACAAAAGTCTACCTTACAGGACTTCTGATGGAGGTTGGCATGAGTGAAATGTGAAACTAGTATATGGAAAGCGACAGTAATCCATGTAGCTATAATATCCTTTCCAGGTGATATTTTGTAAGGCCCTCTACCCATCCTCTCACGTCCTTCAAATGTCCAACCGCAGAGCACAAACTGTGACTTGAGACCTGATGAAGAGCACATTTGGTTTCCTGAAGTTGGAAATCAGAAGTCTGGGTCACCCGGGAGAGGTGTTACTGTACTCCCCTGAAGTAAATTATATGTTGTTATTGCACAATATTGTCTGCACCTGGGCATACACAAACATCTCTACCAGGCAGATCGACCCCATCTAAGTTCCTAAGCTGGGCCATTTCCTTCGGGTTAAGCTCAACCAACTAACCAAATTGTGGCTAAATAATGCTTTCAAGATTTATCAAATAATTAGAGTTTATGGAAACTATGACCCTGCCCTACATTTTATCAAAACATTCATCAGAGCAGCCTATAACAGATGATTAGATAGTATTGAAAAATAATGAAACATATTTCAAACGGAAAAGCTCCAGGAGCCAAGGTTTACCTTTAGAGTATTAAGGTATTTATTAGCCAACAGTAGTAGCCTCTTTAATGAAAGCTTTTTAGGAATCACAAACGGTGGCAAGTTTAAATGACAATAATTCTCTTCTTGCCTTCTCCAAAGATCCAAATGCTGTATCGTGGTTTAATTATCAGAACTCTTTCCACAATTTGGTTAGTTAGTTTTGTTGACAGAATTGTATACATAGACCGGTTACGTTGCAGATCCGTATTAAAGAGGGGCAAGGGCTCACAAATAAAACCGTATACTATTGCGTTCTCCTGGTCCCATTTTCATCTGTTAAAATGTATTCTAGATTTTGTGACACTGTTATCTCATAACGAATTTACTAAAATTAACAAAAAAGTGATGATTCTTTAATGGTATGCGGTCACTCGTAATCACTTGATGACCCACCCCAGTCTATGCTAATTTTGCACATCATGCCACCCCAGTGTGGACCCAGCTGTATGCAAATGTGTCTCGATCCTGTTACAATGAGAACAGTCGAGTCTGAACTGCCAAGCCAGGTCCTCCCTGAACAGGAACAATAGCAAACCAGGGCATGCTTCGCCCTTTTTATGGTCTCTTCAGCTAGGTATAGCTTGGTTCTAATGAAACAGAGTGTGCAGGAACCACATCTGGGCATATGTATCCCACTTAGGTCGACATACTTAAGTATACAAAAAGTGATGGATGGAATGCTTGATTTAATCTCATCCACTGGTAATCACTGGAGGCCGCATCTCAGTCCATCCTTATTTTGCACACCATGTCACCTCAGTTTGGACCAAGCCATATGGAGCTGAGTGATTAACAGCAACTACGATTAATTCAAGGACTCCTTTCACCGCTTTTTGTTGTGCAGTTGAAAATTAATCTTATTTTCTGTGTTTCACTTTTATTCAAAATCATAACAAAATTGAGACATGCTTCGTCATTGATTTTCATTATCTGAGCTGGAAGTAAGCAGCAAAATAAAGGCATTTTGGATTTTATATTATACAAAATCCTACAAGTCCCACCTAGTGTTTTCTCAGCCGCTTATGGTCATCACTGGTCAAAATATTGTAGCAGAGAAAGCTCCCTACATTAAGAAATTGACAGATTTCTTCTTTTATCAAGTAGGATTGTAACTGGATAGTGCAACAATCAGATTCAATTGATATATGAAACAAAATCTATTATGTTAATTTTACTAATGCAGAGGCAATTAAAGACGGCTGGAGCCGTATCATAAAGAAATGCGCTGGCTGTGTGCAGAGTCAAGCTCCTGTTTTTCTGCATTTGATGTGTCTAAAGTTGATCAATATATCTGGGAATTTCTCCCAGTAAATGCATGTACGTTAAGCAGAACAAGTTGGAAACAGAGAAATTCAACCTCTGCTGGTTATTTCCAACTTGTGCTGTCAACTTTCCATGCATTACCTCTGAGAAAATCCCAGTTATATGTTAAACTCTAGAAATCTCAAACACAAACAAGCATTTGTGATGCAATAGATCACGCATTTTAGAAACTTTGACCTTTTGATATTGTAAATGACAATGGGGTATATTATCAAGGGGGTTTATCCCCGCTTTTTTGGCTTTAAAAGCCAAGAAAGCGGAGATAAAATTATCTCCCTATTACCTAGCTGTCGCTAACACCAGTTAGCTACAGCTAGTAGGAGATAGCGACCATCTTGGGCCCCACTTTGCATGTCAGTGATATTTATCACTAATGGCATGCAAAGTGGGCGTGCCAAGATGTTAGCGACTGGAAACAGTCGCTAACATCGCTATCTCCTATTACCAACTTTTGGAGATATTCGCGCTAAGCGCGAATATCTCCAAAAGCTAACACCTGCCCTGAGCAGTTCTTAGCCATGTTATCCAATGGGAGGTGGATAACATGGCTAAGAGCATTAGCTCGGTAATGCATGAATATCGCTGACTTTTCAGCGATATTCATGCATTGCGGCCGTTTTTTATCGCATTTGCGATAAACCTTGGTAATACCAAAAAATCGCCGCAGCTCAGCGGTAAAATTTTGTCTCTAACCAAGCAATAGCGATAATTATCGCTATTGCTTGGTAATCTGCTCCAATGTCTTTTATTATTGCAGACTTTTGTACACATTAATAAAAGGCATTGTCATTTGCAATGCTAATAGCTCAAAATGTTGTAGTTGCGAGACCTATTGCATTGCAAACGCCTATTCCTCTTTCTTTGTGTGCTGCATTCTGCAGCACAAGTAATAAGGGGAAACCGCTGCAAAGGATTGTTTTTGTGCAGAAAGGTATTTTTCCCTGCATAAAAACAATCCTGCTTACAACGCATGCACCCTTGCACCATGTAAATGGGTGTCTGAATTGGCACTAGGCGACCAAAAGGGAGCCAGAACAAGAAAAAGACAGCAATGCGTCACATTATGTTAAATACAAAGCATTCCTGCCCTTTCCCTTTTACGCAGTGCACCAAGAGGACTGGCTGCACTGTGCTGCATACAAGCTACATAAATATGCCCCTAAATGCAGAGGCTTGAGGTCCTCTACATAATAAGTGCTGAGAATCTTGATATGTGGATTTTTTTCTGGGGAAGCCTGAGGTCTGTAAATCTCTTACACTTTAACAGTCCAGCTTCAAACACATAGCAGCCCACTGTCTGTGAGGCATCCTCTCATGATTATTTTGCAGAACAAAAAGGCAGCTGACAGTGTAGGGATGGGATACCTAACATAGTGAGTGGTTTAAGACACAGCTTTTGGAGTGACTCAGTAGTAGAGATGCACAAATCTATTTAATAATTAAGCTTTGTTGGCATGCCAAAATAGATTTGTTTTGGAAGTGTGAAGATATTTTTCGAAACACAAAAATGAGTTGTACAAATGAAAAGGTGTATTCTCGTGCAAAAATGCCCAGACAGTTTAAAAACACTGACAAATATATGTCTGTAGTGGTGGTACGGGGAAAGGGATTCTTGAGGGCAAAAAAAGAACATACACTACTATATTGTTATGTGGCAGAATTCACAAGAAAATATGTCTGGACTAGTGACCCCACGGACAATCTGTGGTCGCTAGCAAGGGGATAGGCACACTCACCTTGCAGAGCAGCTGTTTGCTGTGCTGTGGCACGACCAGGAAGGTGCGGTACCCCTTCACTGGCTCTAGCAGTAGGTAGCTGCTGAAGCGCGAGGGGACGCAGTGTGGAGAGCTGGAACTCTCTGGCAGGCTTACACACACCCAAGTAGTCCTGGAGCATGTGAATAGCCCGTTCCTTCATATTTCTTTGTTTGCTGTGAAGCGGCAGTCATGGCAATAAAAACAAAACATGAAAGGAGGCGCCATACTCAAACTAAGGGGTCTATTAGGATGGCGAGCGGTGGCACCACAGCGGCGCTGGTGGTGCGGAAAGATGAATTTTTCAGCCCTTGAGCAGTGGACCTCACGGCTGCCGAATTAGTATTGCCAAGCATAGCACATTTCCCGACTGCCGCGGTGTGACGCGAACCGCCATCAAAGTGCGCCCGCTACCGCGGCGGAGTGAGCCAATGGAGACGCACTACTGTGTGAAATGACGTCCGCTCCACTCCACAAATTAGGGTGCCCCAAACAACCAGTCGCACCGCAGAGGAAAACCGCCCAATCAGAGACGGCGGAAGCTCAACAGCGGAGCGCGAAACCAGAGTCCCGGTCCACACCAGCCGGTTACGACCGCAAAGGACCCAGCCCTACATGTTTTTGTGGTGCTGTACCTGATACATCACCAGTAACTTATAGACTGCCGCGGACGCTGCCGCATGTACACAATAACACAACCACAACACACAACTCATGGGCTGAAACAGGGTCCATATCCACAACAGACACCCTGGTGGGGACAGGAACACATCCACAAGTGTACCCACACATGATCCACCTGCCACCAAGTCACCCCTTCACATCCAGGATACACATTCTCCTCGATCTTGCAGCAATGTCCTGGTCACGTCACCGTAACGGTGAAGACAAGGGAATACATGCGCACAATGCAGAAGGGAGGGCCAGTGCCAGGCATGGGCAGGGCACACCTCCACCCTCCTCACACTAGCCCCCCCCCCGAAGGGACATTGCATGTGCCCCACCTGTGCACCCCCATGCATAACAACAAGCCAAGTGAATCCACACCCTGCACCACACACCAAACAAACTGGGGAGACAGCCACAGCAGGAGTGGCTGCAGAGGAACACACCGCACACAAGCACGGGGCCAGGGCAACACACACACACCACAACAACACCACACCCATGGCAAAAAACTGAGTACAAGCACTAAATGAACACACACACATACAAGGAACAAACATCCTACTGGACATACAGCCTGCCAAGTCGCACAGACATACTCTACACTGATACACAGACACATACACAAACCACATGCCACCAGCAATGGAGAACAACAAATAAGAAAGCCAACGTGAGGTGCACACAAATGTAAAAGCCATGGAGACAACCACCAAGCATGTGTACATCACATGCAAGACAAGGAGCATAGAACCAGACCCTCAGCCCATCAAAGCACACATGGCTGCCAAAGTGAGTGCAACAACCCAGGGAGACAGCAAGCCTACCCATGTATAGGCACACGGATGAAAGGAAGTCCTGAAGTAAAACTGTGAACAACCACACATATGTATACAACTACTTCACAGGAGTATGCCAGCAGCAAAACACACAGGGCCCATGAACACACTTTAAGACTATCAGACACTAGTAGGAATCTACACACATACCCCCTTCACACCAGCAGCACACAACACCTGTGTCAAACACACAGAAGGCTGTAAATATTTTCCAGTCACTACACAGACAAACAATCACACACCCTGGGGGTAGCCACAAATATCACACACACACACAGGGATGCCAGAACAAGTGTCTGCACAAAAACAACAGACAAACACATAACCCAACAGAAACACACACAGAACCACAACAAGCACAGACATGCCCTGTGTAGCAAAACTGTGGAAAGGCAATGGGAGCACAGACACAACAGGAATGCACAACCTCATCAGTCAGGAACAATGCACAGACAACATACCACAACACAGACGAAAAGTGTACCATCACAGATAAACACAGCGACATCAAACAACAGATGCAACGGCAAAAAACCCACATACCAAACACAGCAGGCCATCAGTGGATGCACGTCAGGCAGTGACAAGGCAACATGCACCCACAGCACTGTATGCACAACAAGCAGTGTGTGCACACCAAGCATAACAGTCCCACACAGACATGAGTGACACAACATGAACCCACACAACACTAATCAGTACAGCACAAAGACAACATCACACCCAGGAATTGAAGCAGTTCCACAGCAAACACACAGACATTCAACACAACACCAACAGATGCACAGGTCTGGGACAGAAAAGTGGAAACAACTTGACCAGAGGACTGGGCAGCACACACAGTTGAAGTGCATATGAGCAATCATGACTGCCGAACAGCACAAAAACATCACATATAACCAATTGGTCATCATTATTCTTCTCGTTTATCGACTACACTGCTGCATTTGACCACGTGGACCGCAACAAACTTTGGCTGAAACTGGACAATTGGGGAATACCTAAATGCCTATTAGACGTCCTAATACTGCTCCACTCAAACACCTGGATTAAAATCAAACTTGGGGCTGGAATACACCTCTCAAAGCCCATTAGGACAACAAAAGGATTAAAACAGGGGTGCCTACTCGCGCCCATTTCATTCAACCTCTTCCTAGCCGATCTACCTGGGCAACTCGATAAATGTTCCAACCATGCACCGAAATTAGGGAAAATTACCCTTTCCAACCTGTTATATGCGGTTGACCTGTTGCTGATAAGCCGGACCCCAACGGGCCTCCAACACCTCTTGAACACAACTCATGTTTTTTCAGTTAAGAATGCACTACAAATAAACTTCAATAAGTCAAAGGTTATGGCTGTGAACTATAGGAAAAAAAAGAACCACCGCTGGCACTTGGATGGCGAAAAGCTCGACCGGGTCATGACATATAAGTACCTGGGAGTAATCCTTGACTCAAATAATACCTCTAGGGCGCAGCTCAACTCCCTGCGAGGGAAGGCAACAATGACCTATTTGGGACTAAAATCACTAAAGGCCAAACTACCTGACCTTACACTCAAACCTCTCCTCGAAATTCTGCGCGCCAAATTACAACCGACTCTTACCTATGGGAGCGAATCACACCACGGTAAGGATGCGGCATTGCTGGACACACTCATAGCTAACTCATACAGGGCTATTTTCAATCTTCCCAAATATGTCTCCCCTGCTCAGATTCGATTAGAATTCGGCATCCTGAAACAAACTGTAGAAAGACGGAGTGTGTATGCAACAAGCTGGCATAAGATTCGCAACGCAGAGGCTGGATCTTTATGTGCAAATGTATGGGAAGAGCTACTTCGGCATCGCAACTCCACGCCGAGAACCTACTTATATGAATCACTCAAAGTTCTAGGCTTGACCGATATCTGGGAAACATCAATAGACCTCTTGTCTTTTAAAAAAGTAGCTAAAAAATCAGCACGTATCCTTTCAGCGATTGTAGACAAGAAGGACCTAGCAAATAGAACGCATGGATGGCTAACGCTGGGTGATTACGGAAAAATGCAGCCACAAGCATACCGTAACATCGGCATGAAAATAAAAGTTAAAGAAAAAAATGTTAAACTACGCCTCGGGCGTCATTCCCATACTCAACACCTTCCCCCTTGGGAGAGAAACAATCCTTCACAACAGCGTCACAACATGTGCAACAGTGGTAAGGAGGACATTGTCCATGTGATCTGTATCTGTCCTAGCCTAAAGGACTTGCGGTACAACCTCCTATGTCCATTTTTCAATCTACATGCCATTCGGACTTGTAGGCAGGCAGTCAAACTGTGTTTTTCCACCAGCGACACCAAATTGAACTGCCAAGTCGGGAAGTTCTTCGACTTAACAAGAAAGAGACCCAACAACGCCGGATGAACTTTTAAATCCCTTGAGGATAATCATGAACTGTTTCCAACAAATCTGTAATTTTATGTATTCCAATTTGTCAAGTTCAACTCCAAATGGCTTTTTTTAACAATGATTTTATCGGAGATTTACAATTTTGTAAAGATTTTAATTAATCATGTACAAATAAAACATTACTTACTTACTTACAATTGGGGAAATTGGTACATTGCTCCTGGCCAAATAAGTGCACCAAAAAGCACAGTGTCACAAATGAAGTGATAAGAAGGCACACACACATGTAAACCAAGGGGAAAGCTGACATCTAAGTGAAGTGTACTGCACGTCAGTAGTGGACATGACAGGAGTGTACCATATACAAATAGAGGGAGTGCAGACTCACAATGGGTAGGCATCTGAAGCACAGATAGGGGATGGTATAACACCACACACAACATGCCATACTGGAGGCAAAAAGGCACCATATGACAGCAATGCATGAGAAAATGCAACCACAATGGTAGTGTGGATCAGCAGGTCTGCACAGTCTCCACAAACAGTATCAATACACATTGATGATCAACAAAATACAACACTGACTTGCCAGTCACACACTCTGCAAACTCACAAGTGACAAAACAACAAGTAGGAGTCACCCAGAACTGCATGGACCCACCAACACACTGCACAGACCACAGTATACAACTCACACATGTGCATACATCCACATCCACGGGGCTGAACAATCCAAACAACAGGCACTCAACGCCAGGGTGACACGTGTGAAGTTGAAAATGCAGGGGCACACACACATCAACACTCCCGACAAAGTCACCCCCTTCACACTGCACACTTCTTGACCACCCAAGAGCACACATTGAAAGTAAGCCACGGGACTAGGATGGCTAGCCATCACAAGATGACCACACACATACACTGCTGGGCACATATAAAGTAGGAGCACGCACACATGATGACCCTGGCCAGTCTGCCTGCAAACCTGTGGATAGAATCCCACTCTGTGCTGGCAGTGCCCCCCAACCTGACATGTGTACAACATAGCCAACATGAACAAATTATGAAAATGACAACTGCTTTACATGTAAAATTTATTTCATAGCCCCCACAAGTATCAGGGTCAAGAAGAACTGAAGTCCCTGTCACCCCTGTAAAAAAAGAGTAAGTGAGCCAAGACATTGGCAATGTTGAAGTGGCACACAGAGCATGGGGCACAGTAAACCATATACACACATCAAAATAACTTTATTCACTAAGGACCCTGACAAAACAGACAACATGAGCATCTGTCGTTATTCACATATTGCACAGATAGGCACCAAGAGTGGAAAAGAGCGAGGCACAAAATGCATAGCATATCCATGAGAAGCTGCATAGGCAAGGGCAAAACAGCAAGGCCAGTGGCCAGTTCAAGGAGCACAGTATGTCCATGAGAAGCTGCACAGGGATAGTTGAACACAGCAAAGAGCAACAAGGCCAGTGGCCAGAATGATATGCAGAGCATGTCCATGAGAATCTGCACAGGCAAGGGAAAAAAAGCAAGGCCAGTGGTCAGGACAAAGTGCAGAGTGAGTACATGATAAGCTGCACAGGGAATAGTTGAGTTGAACACAGCAAAGAGCAACAAGGCTAGTGGCCAACACGAAATGCAGAGCATGTCCATGAGAATCTGCAAGGGAAAAACTGCAAGCCCAGTTGTCAGGACAAAGTGCAGAGTGAGTACATGAGATGCTGCACAGGCAAGGCTCACACAGCAGTGAACGATAGTGCCAGTGTGCAGGACAATGTGCAGAGTGAGTACATGAGAAGCTGCACAGGGAACGTATGCGACTGTACCCTTCCATGGTCAGCAACACAGTCAGGGGGGTAACAATGTGCAGTGCAGGCCCCGCTGTATGAGAGACAGGTGTGGAGGGGGATTACCACTCAGACTTGGCTGTCAGGTGGACTGGGAGCTGGCTGTGTGTCGGGGACAGTTGCAGCACTTGACCATGGAGAGAGGGGCCCAGCTGAGGTAGAGCCATCAGTGGCTTGGGAAGCCGGAGGGCTGCTTGGACCAGGTAGTGTAGTGGCACGTGGATGTGGATGTGGAGTCATGCTGACGTGAGACACAGTGTGGGTGGAAGATTGTGGAGGGGTGCCCTTCCACTTTGTGGGGATTCGAATTGGCTTCCCTGTCTTGGGAGGAGTGGTAAGTGGGTCAGTCACACAGGCACACTCTCCACCAAAGCTGCAACAGGTTCTGACGCTGGCACTCCCTCTGGGGATGTGCTGGACCCAGGGGTATGCTTTGCCTGGCCTTGCCTTTGCCCCTCCATCCCCTGTTTATGAGGTGTTACCCCTACAGTGCCCTGCTTCCCCTGCTTCACTGGGCTTGGAATGGGAGTCGAGGTGGTGGGTGAATCTGCCTCGGAGCCCTACTTAGGTGTACCCTTGGCATGCAACACCTTCTCACTGAGCACAGAAATTGTATGCTTCTCTTTGCGAGATGCCTTAGGGCCAGGAGAGTCCTTGGCTGGGGCTGTCTCTGAGGTATGTGAGACTGAGGAATGCTTCTTTGCTTTTCGGCTTCTGGTGTTGCCTGATGGGGTTTTGTCTTTGTGCTCTAGGGTGGCTTTAGTCTTCTGTGGGGATGGTGTCCGGGACCGCTTGGGTTGCTGCTGCTGTGTGCTTCGTGTGCTGTATCCTGACTTTGAGGTCCATGGAGCGTGGCCACTATCGACAGACGTGGCCACTGTCAGGGGGATGGACAAAGGGACCACGGCTGGCTCTGAGTATGTGCCAGTTGAAGGTCTGCCGTCACTGTGGAGGACAAAGACTGGACAGTCGGTGCTTCCCATCCACGTCTGAATGTATGCCCTCCATGAAAGCAACCACCTATGCCAATTTTTTGTCATGGTCAATGAAATGAAATGAAAAGAAACTTGCTAAAGCGCACTGCGGTCAAGCGGCTTCCTGGCGCTGGGGGTGGGAACCGGATTCTACAGAGCAACCGAGGGGGCTAACAGGGGAAGGCCTGGGAAAAGAGAAGAGTTTTTAGGGCTTTACGAAAGGAGGGATAAGTAGGGATAGAACGAATGGACAGCGGAAGGCTGTTCCAGAACTGGGGGGCCAGAACCGAGAAACGGGTGCCACCGGTTCGGGATTTACGGAAACGGGGTACTTGGAGAAGAAAGAGAGATGAAGTGCGAAGGGTGCGAGCCGGAGTGTAGGGAGTGATTAAAGAAACAATAAAAAGGGGAGCAGAGTGGGTATAAGCCAAGAAGGCTAAGCAAGCCAATTTAAAAAAAGATCTAAAGTGCACAGGGAGCCAATGAAGGGACTTGAGTACAGGCGTGATGTGAGAGGATTTGGGAAGGTGAAAAATGAGACGGGCTGCCTGGTTTTGAATGGCCTGTAACCGTCGTGTTTTAAAAGCCAGAATGCCCACGTAGAGACCATTCCCGTAGTCGAGGCGGGAGGTGATGAGGGCCATGACGATGGATTTGAGGGCATTCGTGGAGAAAAAACAGGAGATTTTTCGGATGAGGCGGAGGGATAGGAAGCAAGATGAAACGACGGAGCTGACTTGAGCATGCATGGAAAGGTCATTGCTGACCTTGATGCCAAGGGTACGGACGGAGGGAACTGGTAGGGGAGGGGGGCCAAAGGACAGGGGCCAATGAGTCGGGGACCAGGGATTAGTGGGGCCACCCGTGAGGACAAGCTCCGTCTTATCTGGATTCAGCTTAAGATGATTCATGGTCATCCATTCCGAGATAAAGACTAGGGTGGAACTAAGAAAGAGAGGGGAATCAGAAGTAGAAAGATCAAAGATGAGCTGGAGGTCATCCGCGTAGTTATACACGGAGACCCCCAGCTCACGAAGAGAAAGAATGAGAGGATAGATGTATAGATTAAAAAGAAGAGGAGAAAGAGAGGAACCTTGGGGGACCCCACACACAAGAGAGCGGGGGGGCGGAGAATCCTGCAAAATGAACGGCCTGGGACCTGCCTTGAAGGAAGGACGCTAGCCAAGAAAGTGCCACTCCCCTGATGCCGGCTGCGCTGACACGGTCGAGAAGAATGGCATGGTCGACCGTGTCAAACGCAGCCGACAGGTCAAGGAGCACCAGGGCTTGGGGAAGGTAGAGTCCGCTTTTCCCTTGAGCTCATCCAAAACAGCGGTGACCACGGTCTCGATGGAATGGCCTGGGCGAAAGCCCGCCTGATGGGAGGCCAAGAGGCAGTGTTCCTCAATATGTGAGGACAGGCAAGATGTAACGTGGCTTTCCAAAATATTCCCCAAGTAGGGAAGAAGGGAAATGGGCCTGAAATTAGGGGGGGAGGAGGGATCCAGACCAGGTTTTTTGATAATGGGGAGAACTATTGCGGTTTTAAAAGAAGAAGGGACGGAACCAAAAACCAGCGAAGAGTTAAGAAGAGTGAGAGGGGGTTCAGGACAATAGGTGAAAAGGGTTTGAAGGATCCGGGCCGGGGCACAGTCGGCCGGAGAGCCGGACTTGACTTTAGCAAGCAAAAGAAGAAATCTTTCAATAGAGATAGGAGGAAAGTGGTCCAGCAAAGAAGGCGGCGGTGGGAGGGGGAAGGTGGCTCGAGGTTGAGAGACTGCGGGGATATTGGCTTTAATGGTGGCAATCTTGTCGATGAAATAGTTATTGAGTACAAGGCAGAATGATTGGGAGGGGGCGGGGCTGATGTTCGTGCGATCGGAGGTTGCAAGCTGCTTAACAAGGGAAAAAATCTCACGGGGTTTGTTTACAGACAGAGCAACTTTCTCTGAGAAATAGTGTGTTTTGGCCGATACAATTGCTTTCTTATAGCTGTTAAGCAGAAGTTTGTATTTGGCGCGGAGTAGGGGACAATATTTTCGCCTCCAGTGGCGCTCCGAGCGCCTGAGACTAAGTTTAAGATCTTTAAGTTCACTCGTGAACCATCTGTGTGCGTCATGTGGCCGGACAGATTTGACTTTCTTGAAGGGGGCGACCATATCACAGGAGGAAGAAAGCCAAGTGCTGATGGCGTCAGCTTGGGATTCGAGAGGGAGATCCGTCAAATCAGGCGCTGAGGAGGCCAGAGAAGAGGAAAGAAGAATAAGGTCCGTCTGGTTCCAGCTACGGGCTAACACGTTCTTGGAAAGAAGGGGTTTAGCAGAAGAGGCAGAAAAAATGCTAAAAGAAATAATAAAATGATCCGACCAAATGCACTGAAGGATAGAAGGAGGAGAAATTTGGCGACGCAATGACCAAATTTGGTCCAAAGTGTGGCCCTTATCGTGGGTGGGGGCAGTAATGTGAGAGATAAAATTTAATGACTGAAGAGTAGCAGAGAAGTCTTTAGATGCAGAGCTTTCTCTGGGATCATCAGGCCAATAATTAAAATCCCCAAGTAGGACAACTGACGAGTTGTTTACCGCCAAAGTGGCCAAGAGGTCCTGTAACGAGGGAACAAACTGGGACAGGGGAGGACGATACATGAGCACGAAAGTGAGGGGATCAGTAAGGTTAACGGACCCAGCTACAAGGAAATCCACATTAGGTATAGGTGGGTGATCGAGAAGCTGGAATTTAAGCGAGGAGCGAATAATCATTGCCACGCCACCACCGGCTTTTCCAGCCGGGCGGTCCGCGCGAAGAGCATAATGAGTGTCGGGGAGAATAGCCAGGAGGTCGGGAAGTGAGTCTGTGGAGAACCAGGTTTCGGTGAGGAATAAATAATCGGGAGAATCCGAACTTAAAAGATTGAAAAGCTCGATTTGGTGCTTAACTGTCGACCGAGTGTTAAGCAGAAGAGCAGAAGCTGCAGATGGTGGAGTTTGGGAGGGAAATGCTACCGGGAAAGCGGGAAGGGAGGAGGTGGAAAGATGAGGAAGGGGGTGTGAGCATGGGGGGTGGGATGCGAGGACACCAAGAGTGTCGAGACGTTGCGCCAGTGAAGGAGAGAGAGGGCTGGGGACCCTGAGTGCAGATAGTTGCGCAGATGTGTATGACAAAGATTGGGCAGGGTCTATGGCCCCTGGTCCCGGCCGGTCGCGGACGGGCGCAGACGGGCTTGCCTTAGGCGCGCCCGCTGCGCCCGTCCGCTGCGCGTACGGGGGAAACACATGATTAGTAGTATGAAGGCATTGAGGAGTGCTGTCTGGCCTACACACAGCTGGGGCAAAAGGTCCACAGACTCAGCACTGATGGCAGCAGGGGGGACAGGGGCAGGTGCAGCGGTGCATGGGGTGAAGGACATTGTTCCCCTCTTACTGGTGCGGACACTGGCAGCACCAGAGGAAGTGGCTGGGAGGGTGAGCACTGGCCGCTGTGTGGTGGAAGATGATGCAGAGTCCCCGTTCCCTGTTCCCGCCAACATAGATGCATCACCACTGGCATCAGATGATGTAGAACTTTGCGTCTCAGGCTGTGATTCTTCCAGTACACTCCTGTCCCCCTCCGAGACGCTGGTCACATCTGTGTCACTGGGCTCCTGTGCAGCTATTATGCTTGTTTCACCCCACTTGTGTCCATCTCCTGTCCCTCCGTGACCACGGTAGATCCTGCATGAGAGAGAGAGATGTAGGGTCAGTTCAGTGGCAGCAACGTTGCAAACATATGCAAGCAAAGCATCACAGAAGATTACTAAATCTATATGTTGCACACCACCCTGTGCAATTACATTGTTCAAACCCATTTTATTGACTCAAACAATGCGTGTAAACTGGAAATTCAGGCATAAGTGAGCCATGCGATAACCACACAGCACAACACCCTGCTGCTGGCTTCGTCCAACCAGACACACAAATAGCTCAGAGCACACCTAAGGCCATGATTGGGGCACACAATTTGTCGCCACTGACAGATATGGATGGAGCCAGAGGGGACAACACAGAGAGAGAGACTACGACATGATATTCCACAATGGCCATGTGCCCATGCCACCCACCATGTTGTACTGTGGGGCCCAACGACTGGTGCACATTGGTGTCAGATGTCTAAGCCTCCCAAATCTAAGTTCAGGCAATGGACGCATTGATGAAAGCACACTCAGATTGGGCACACTGCCGTTCCCTTCCATGGGATTCCACAGACTATCCCAAGCAGACGATACCTGAAGACCATGACTCAGAATGATTTGTGAATGCACAGTACTCAAATTAAATCAGTAAGTATAGGTAGGGCAAATGCATAACAGCTGCACCCAGCTCAGCGGCCACTTACAAGCCACTGCATCACCCTACCAACATCACATAGGCCAGCGCTGGCACAGGCTTTGTACACATGTAGCTACTCCCAGCCAAAGTCACTCTTCCCAGAATACTCACCCCTAGCTTGCTGCTGATGCAGCTTCAAACGTGCATCCAGCTCAGGATGTGTAACGGCCAAGATGCGGCCCATGAGTGGTGTCATGCAGCACCATGCCAACCACCCAGTGCGAGGAAGCAACCCCAAGGTGATCTCCACCACATTCTTTGCCAGCCGGCTGATGTTGTCCCACCTCATGTGGCAGTGGGTGCGCTGTTGGTTTGAGACACCCAGAGCTTGGCCGCATTGGCCCTCCACACGGCCTTACCCTGGTGTATCTTGAGCAGCAGGCATGGGAGACAAGAGGGGGAAATGATCAGTGACACAGTGTAATGTACCTACATCTCTCAGTGCAGTAGCATGATACAAACTCATCCCAAATCCACAGATATGTCTAGCATAGACAAGAATGCATCTCACATGGTACACCTGCATGGGCAAAGCTGATGTAAATGCATGCAGGTGTGAGGGGGAACACAGTCCCTGCACATCTCACACACATGCAGGATGACAGCACTGAAAGCCCTGTGTAGCCCCCCCCACATCTCCAGTCCAGTTGTAGGTTGAGCAAGACATACATCACATTTCAACAGTTGTTTGGTGGTAGTCTCACTGTGTCCAAGACTGCTCAGCCCTCAATGTCCCTGCCCTGTGAATAGAAAACTGTGTCATGGATGTCACTTTGAGGGACATGATCTCACAAATCCAAAATCCTTTTCACAAGGCCGGTCGTGTGCAATCTACAGGGCTGAGATGGCTCATAGCTGGAGTGCTATGAGAAAAGACAGATGTAATACTCGGTAAGTGAAGTGATGTGTACTTGTCTTTTTGGGCAGGGACTGTGCATTCCAGGTGGGCTCACACTGAGATGGACAACAGGGGCACACACAGCCATTTAGCCAAGCAATCACTGTCCTGACTCCTTCATTAACAATTTGCAGCGTCACTGTATGTCTGACAAGACAACACAGGTCACTCAAATATCAATGTGCAGGCAGGGAAATGTGTGGCATAGGGTTTCCCCCCACCTTCCCCCAGGAGACAGCATGTTAGGAAAAGCATGATGCAACCCCACACTCTCAGGCACATACTGCATCAGTCCAACAACATGTGCACCCCCTTGCACTCCCCTCCACTGTTGAGGACTCACCACGACATTTGGGGCACTATATAGCCTTGGGTACTGTGTAAGCACCTCGTCCACCAGGACCTGCAGCTCCTCGCTTGTGAACGGACTGGCAAGGTTCTTCCCAGTCCTTGCCATCACTGTGTATATGGGACAGAAGCGGCGGAAATAGGTGGTGAGGGGTCTCTGGGAGCAGTCCCTGTAGGCAGCAGCAGATGAGGGGTCTCTGGCAGCAGTCCCTGTAGGCAGCAGCAGATGAGGGGTCTCTGGCAGCAGTCCCTGGAGGCAGCAGCAGGTGAGGGGTCTCTGGCAGCAGGCTCTGGGAGCAGTAGAAATGTGAGGCTCCCTCCCACACATATATAGCCCCCTGGGGTTGTTTCAGAGGTGCCAAGCTGCAGCAATTGGTGTTCCAGGTCTGCCTTTTTCAAATGCATCCAATGACCGGCTCCCCGGTGGCGGAACACGCCTACCGCGATTTTTTAAAATGCATTATGCTACTAAGATTAAGGTGCTCATTGGCTGTAAGGGCATGATCCATGGTGATGATACACCGCAGGGGCCGGGTGGGTGCTAACGCGATGGTGCATCTTTCAATTGCATCCAATGACCTGCTCCGCAGTGGCGGAGCACCCCTACCATGATTTTCAAAATTGCATCATACTACCACGATTAAGGTTCCCATTGGCTGTAAGGGCATGCTCCATGACTGTGTCACACCGCTGGGGCCAGGCGAATAGCTACCGAGATTTGAGTGGCGGAGCATGCCAACCACCATTTGGGCATGTCTCGATGGCTATCACTACCGCAATTGTGTATTGGGGATTGTTGGTGACACACCGCAGGGGCCAGGTGGTAGCTACCGCGATTTGAGTGGTGGGGCATGCCAATAGCCATTTGGGCATGTCTCTATGGCTATCACTACAGCAATTGGGTATTGGGGATTGTTGGTGACAACATACACATCCTGTAGAAGTACCCAAATGAACTGTCACATAAACAGTGTCAGCAACCACTGAGTTCACAACCAGCTGCTGTCATAAATTTCACACACACCTTCACACCAACAGTGACATCATCAGACAATGGGTACATTTTACATTGTCACCCACCTTCAAGTGAAGTAGCGGGTGATGAGCTGTTGACGCAGGTCAAAACCTTCCTCCTCTCCACTGTCCTCATCACTGGACACTGGTTGGTTTGCAGGCGGGGGCCTTGGCTGCTCATAATCATCCAGGATTAGGGGAATCTCCTTGCAAATGGCTAGGTTGTGGGGCATGCAGCATGCCACTACAATCTGACACGCCTTTCCGGGCGAGTACATCAGTGCACCTCCGGTCTTGTCCAGGCAGAGGAAAAGTGACTTCAGCAGACAAAAAGTACGCTCCACTACACGACGTGTCCTCCCATAGACATCATTGTAGCGGACGTCAGCTGGTGTCCTGGGATTCCGCAGTGGGCTCAGCAACCAAGGATGTTTGGGATATGCAGAGTCACCTAGGTGTGATAAATACAAATATACATTGCAATGTTGCTAAGGCAGAGGACAGCAGGTCACACACACAGCATGTCATTTGACTAGGCATACTCACCCACAATCCATACACGCTCGGGAAGCAGATTAGCCATCAGCTGGGGAACAATGCTGTTATGCAAGATGTACGAGTCATGGGCCGAGCCGGGGAATTTTGCACACACGTGTGAGATGATCATATATGCCTGGCACACCACTTGCACTTTTATGGAGTGGTAATGTTTACGATTCCTGTAGATGTGCTCACGTGCCTGTGGTGGGACAAGCCCAACATGGGTGCAATCAATGGCACCAACAACATGTGGGATGTGTCCGAGAGGATACAAATCGCCCTTCACAGCTGCCAATTCAGGCCCCTTTGGGAAATGGATATATCCGAACTTGTAGATCATCATAGCGGACAGAACATCACACAACAAGCTGAACATAGGTCTTGACATCCCACCTGCGCTGGACACTGTGCTGGAATGATCCTGTAGCAAAAAAATTCAGGGCCGTCATCACCCTAAACATCGGGGTCAAAGCTGTTGTATATGTTCTGCGAGGCTGTAGGTGGGGCTCCAACATCTCACAAAGGGTTCGTAGGGTGGCCCTATCCAGAGGACATTTCCGGATTATCGCCTCATTCTCCATGTCTGCCAGCACTGTCAAGTGATGATGCAGATTTGGTCCACTCCTAGTTGAGATGAAAGTGGGCACACGTCAGTGCAACACATCATGAGATGGGCACAGCATCTCACGTTCTGGCTGAACAACGCCAACAATGACTGTCATCAAAATTGAGTTACAGACCAGCTTACATGTAGGGACACCGTCAGCTACACTAATCGCACACTTGTCAACTTACACAAAGCAAGTACCTCAGATACCACCTCGGTCAATGTTAATGCAGATAGGGAGATGGCCACATTTACTATGGGCACGCCTGGGAGTATAGCATCCAGCATATGTGTAACAAAGCAACTCCACTGTCTCATACCTAGCTGGTGTACCTGACACACCTTAATGCACACATCAACAACACTATGACCACAGTCTGAGCATAAATGACGAGTGTGTGCATGATCAATCATAAGAGGACATGCAAAACCCAGCAACATTATTTGAGACAAACATTGCTGGGATTGTCACTGCACCTCAACACATTGACATATGTACATACTGTAGAGTCCATAACAACACTGTTCTGTGTACAGGTCCATCAATATCACAAGTGACATGTGAGGGAGTACATGCCAATCTACGAAATCACATACACAAACATAG
The DNA here is from genome assembly GCF_964261635.1 of Lissotriton helveticus. Lineage (NCBI taxonomy): Eukaryota > Metazoa > Chordata > Amphibia > Caudata > Salamandridae > Lissotriton > Lissotriton helveticus. The sequence goes on along the minus strand of NC_136071.1, from coordinate 968,987,727 downwards.
CAAGTCTAGTCACCAGTGGAGTATTTGGAACATTGGGAAATTTGCGGTGGCGTGTGCATGTGTGCTTCTCTTGTTGTGAAGTGTTGTGTGATGTCTGTGATGCCACACCCAGAGTAGTGAATGTTGTTCTGTTGTGTTTTTCTTGGTGCTTTCAACCTCTCCTTGCGTACATACACTCCAGACTCCTGGTACATTGTATTCATTGTGAAAACTGTTCATCCTGGAATAAAGACAGAACAGGTACAACAACATGTGCGTAAGGAGTTGTTTATTTACAATGGTGACCTGTGAGGGGGGTGAACATTTACAATGAGGTGATTAGTTTAGCAATGAGTTGACACTTATGGTAAATGCAAGGCAGTGTGTTAAGGACAGTCCAATAAGTCAATGCAGTGGGGAAGAGGGTTGCCATCATGGCTGGCTCCATGACTGGCGTTTGGCAGGTGCTTTGCCAACAGATACTCCCAGGGTTTTCTTCGTACGGCCCCTTTGCAACTTGGCAGGGGGGCCTCTGCTGGGGGCTAGTGGGGTCTGAGGACACACTCCTATCATTGGCCGCAGGGGAGGATGGTGAACTGTCATCCTGCGGAACACCAGTGGGAGGGGGAGGTGTTGGTTGTGGCACAGGCCTGTCTCTCAGTACTGCCACCAGCTGGCCCAAAAGGTCCACAATTTGGCCCATGCGGGTGTCCATGGACCTCATCAGCAGGAGGAGCTCACGGGAATCTTGTTCTGACTGGCCCGTTTGTCCCTGGGCCCGTTCATATGCCCCAGGTACTCTGTGTATGGGATTCGGGTCCCAGGCTCTGGTCATCTGTGGGTGACCCTGCCCCTCCCACCTGCCCTGCTGCCATGGACCTGTTGCCTCTCCACTGTAGGCACCCGCATCCTCTCCCTGCCCTCCTCAGTCGGTGGGGTGGGGTGGTCATCCTGTGGGACAGGGCGAGTGTTGCAGGCAGCTCTGGTAGTGGTGGAGGAGGACGCACCGGTCGTAACAGCTGTGATCTGCAGGGAGGTTGTTGTAGCAGGCTCCTTGTCAAAAGAATCCTGGGAGTCAACATCCGAGAGTCGATGTTCGGGGGGAGGGGGAGGCTGGCTCTGCAGTTTGCTGGTGTTGTCCTCTGCAGTCAGTTCTTCGTCACCTGTGGGTCAGATGGGAAATGGTCATAGTAGTGCACCCCGCAAGCTCTGTGTTAGTTGTGTGTCATTCACTGTTTGTACACTACACAGTTGACTGATCATCACATTGTTTTCTATGTGCACTACTGTGCCTCCTGACATGATGCAGTGGAACATGCATTACTTGTCCATTTTATTTTATTTTTTATTTTTTAAGATTTTATATAGCGCTACTGGACCTAAGAGTATCAGAGCGCTTTACAAGGTAGGATAACACATCAAGAAACAAAATTAACATAGTACAGTTTACTCACATAGGATAAGGCATTTCAGTTAAACGAGAGAAGGAGGAAAAAGTAACTGAGAGATCAATATCGGAGAAGAGGACAGTTGAAAAATTAGAGAGAGAATGGAAGGTAGAGAAGGAGAGAGAATATAGGAAATGGAAGAAAGAGGGGGCGAGTCGAGGAGTGTAAAAAAAGAAAGGACAGTGTATATTCAGTGACGTTAAGTACCCCAGTATTTGTTGAGAAGAAGCACCTTGAGGCTTTTTTTGAAGAGAGGGTAGGAGGGGTTGCAGAGAAGATCTTTGGGGAGAGAGTTCCAAATCGCAGGAGCATTGCCTGAGAATGCACGTCAAAGACCTGGAACATCCTGCTTTTTGTAGTTTGTCAGAAAGGTAAGAGGGTGTGTTTTGGTGATGGGCTTTGTGAGTGATACATGCAATCTTGTAGGTGGATCTTCCTTCTATTGGGAGCCAATTGAAGTTTTTGAGGAGAGGAGAGATGTGATCAAATCGCTTACAGTCAGAGATAAGCCTGGCCGCCAGGTTGAGAACAGATTTAATCGGGGCAAGCTGGGCTTTAGGGGTGCCAACAAGGGTGGAATTGCCATAGTCAATTCTGGAAAGGACAAGAGATTGTACCATGATTTTGAAGTCATCAGCTGGAATGAAAGGTTTAATTTTTTTAATGTGGTGTAGGGTGAAGAGAGCACCTTTAGCTGCATTTTTAATGTGGGGGATGAGATTAAGATTCTGGTCGATGCTAATGCCTAGGGATTTGACAGAGTTAGAGGTGGAGAGAGAGCAATTACGTGCTTTGATATCAGTGATCCAGTGTTGGATAGGCAGAGAACTGTTTTTGGGAGTGAAAAGGATGATTTCAGTTTTTTTAGGATTAAGTTTGAGATGATTAAGATGGAACCAGGCTTGGATTTTATTCAGGGTATCGTTGAGGTGTAGGATGTCATTGTGGGACTTGATCTTGTAATATAGTTGAGTATCGTCAGAATAGAGGTGGTAGCTGATTTTAGCTGTTTGAGAATGAGGGGGAGTGGTTCCATGAATCGATTAAATAGGGTTGGGGATAGGCTAGAACCTTGTGAGGTTTGGAGAGGCAGTGACTGAGCTTAATTTGTTGGGATCTATTTTGAAGATACGAGGTGAACCATTTGAGTACAATGCCTTCAAAACCGAAGCGGTCTTTGAGAGTATTAAGAAGGGTCAGATGGTGGACAGTATCAAAGGCAGCAGAGAGGTCGAGGAGGATTAGGAAGGAGGATCCACCTTTGTCCAAAGAGCGATGATTGTCATCCGTAATATTGAGCATAGCAGTTTCGGTGCTTCATCCTTTTCTAAAACCAGATTGGAAAACATCAAGGAGATTGAAGGAGACAATATGGTTGTCTAGTTGAGACTAGACACATTTTTGAAGGGCTTTGGAGACGATGGGAAGGTTTGAGATAGGGCGCAGAATGCTTAAATCTTTAGAGTCAGCGGTGGTGTTTTTGAGGATGGGAGAGAGTTGACCTAGTTGAAGGGAGGCAGAAACACAACCAGTGGTAAAAGTGGAATTGATGATATTGGTCCAAATAGGGGCAATGATGTGTTTGAGTTCCTGAACCAAATGGGCGGGAAGAAGATCTTTGGTATGAGAGGATGGTTTGAGTTTAGAGATGATGTTGTTGACAGTAGTTTCAGATACTGAACAAAATTCACTCCAAGAAGCATTGTTTTTAGGATGGGGTCCTTAAATGTGGAGTCAGACTGGGGGAGAGCAAGGAGGGGTTGAGAGGGGTCATGAAACAGGGGAGAGGAGGACAAAAGTGTTGTAGGAATGTTCGGGAGGAGGTGTTGGCTGAGGGGAGATTGGAATGAGAGAGGGGGGAAGAGAAGGATAGCTCAATCTTGTTTACTTTACTAGAAAAGAAACTGGTGATTTCTTCCCATTTTTCCACAGTGGCTAATATTTTAGGAGGGCCAGAGGAAGTTTGTTTTTTAACAATGTTAAAGAGTTCTCTGGGACGGTTTCTAGCCTGGTCAAGTTGCGAATGGAGGAAGGAGGCTTTTTCTTTGAAGATGTTCTTCTTGTATTTGGCTCTGGCGTTTATAAGGAATACCAAATTATCAGAGGAGGGATGATTCCTCCAAGCACGTTATAACTGCCTAAGGGCCCATCTTTCATTATTAAGGTCGGAATTGAACCAGGATTTGGGAGGGATGTTTTTTTGTTGTTTAAGTTTGGTTGGGGGCTTCAAGGATATAATTATTGTAATGATCAGTTATGTCAGTAGTGTTGTGAGAGAGAGGGGGGAGAAGTAAGCGAGTTTTAATTGAGGATTCCAAATCGCCAGGGGGAATAAGGTGAAGATTACGAGTATGTTTCATAGGTAAACTGCCGATTAGGGTGGGGCGAGTTGTGGAGCTGTTCATGGTGAAGAGGATAAGGTGGTGATCAGACCAGTCCATGGGTAAGATCTTTGAGAGGGAGGCCAGATGCTTGCTAGTCATACTAGTGTCAAGGGTGGCACCTTTGGAGTGAGTTGGGGATTGGCAGAGTTGAGTCAGGTTAGTAATGTCTATAGTGTCATTAAAGAGGATGACTGCAGGGTCTTCATTTTTATTCCAATGGATGTTATAGTCACCAGGGAAGAGATTCCTGGAGTGAGAGAGCGATGCTCCTCAGTAAAGGAGATAGAATTACCAGGGGGGTGATAGATAATATGTAGATGAATGGTAGGGGAACCAGGAGTAGTAAGATAAGCGCAAAGGTATTCAAAGGTGGAAGGGTCCTGGGAATAGACCAGCGTGAGATTAAGTTGGTCTTTAAAGTTTAGGGCAAGGCCACCTCCTATTTGATCGATTCTATCTTTCTTAAGGATGGAATATCCTGGAGGAATGAGCATGTCGAGGATAGGTGTGGAGTGGTGGTTGAGCCATGTTTCAGTTAGGAATGCAATGTCAATGTTTTCACTGAGAATGGTTTCCGCAATCTCCGTTGCGTGGCAAGAGGCAGATCGGCAGTTTATCAACATGCAACAGAGGGGTGACGAGTTGAGGTATTGAGTGGAGGGAAATGGGAGGATAGATGTTAGTTGTTGAGGGGGTCTGGGTGACACCGGGTAAAGGGGGTGTCTGCTCATTCCCAAGAGAACTGGGAGGGTAGATTGAGGGTAAGGGGGGCTAGTGGAAGAGAAAGGTGGGGGAGAGACAGGGGAGTTCGTAGTCAAGTTAATTCCCAAGGTCACTGGGCAAGAAGCATGTTGTGGAGGGAATATCGTAGTTGCGGTGCAAGGGGGGAAGACATTAGTAAGTTCAGCGGGTTTAGGTGGGGACAGGTAATTCAGAGGGAGGGGTGGGCTAGGTAGAGTATTGGAGTTGGTAACAATAATAGGCGAGCTGTTTGGGGGAAGTGAGAGGTGTTTTGATATAAGACGCTATGCTGTTTTGTGAGGGGACCGATGTGTGTGAGTGATCTGTAGAGTGGGCCCTAGCAAGGAGTGAAACATCGGTTCTGAGGGAGGAGAGTTCTACAACAAAGGACGAAAGGAGAAGTTCAACATTAAGGAGTGATTGGGTAAGAAGTGAGGAGTGAAGGTGGTCTGTTGTTTTTAGGAAGTGAGAAGAGTTAGAGTTACCCAGGAGAGGGAGATTGGAGAGAGGAAGAGGGGGGAAACCTGGGGGGGAGGAGAAGGGTGTTAGAAGGTGGGGGAGGGTTCTTATTGGGGGTAAGGGGGACAGAGGAGGTAGGGTTGGTTAAGGCATTGAGTTTGGGAAGATTGTTTGGGACATGAGGAGGAGGGATAGTATAGGGCGGTATGACTGGTATGCCCAGGATCGCAGGAGTGATCAAGGGAGTGTGAGAAGGAGTTATCAGAGGAGGTGACGTGAGAGCTGTTGGGAGGATATGGGGGGGTTAAATGAGGAGGGAGAGGGTAAAGTGCATATGAGGGTGGAGTGGTACGGGAGCCAGAAGGAGAGAGCTTAACAGAAGAAAGTGTATTATTGGGATGAGGGGATATAGGAAGGTAGGTAAGAGAGGCTGGAGGAGTCGAGGAAGAGTTGTAAAAAGTAGAGGATGGGGGGATTTGTTCAAGGAGAGATCACAAGGAGTGGGGCGATCAACAGAGCTCAAAGACTTCGGGGTTATAGAGGAAGCAAGAAAAAGCGTGCAGGTAACAGGAGTATCTAACAAGTTAGAAGAGTCAGGAGAGGGCAGTGGAGTAGTCCCTGGTTGAGGGGGCAATTGAGCAGGGAGGCGTGAGGAGGATAGTAGAGCAGCAGAAGAAGACAGGGTGAGAGGACATGGGAGAAGAGTGTAGTGGGGAGGGTTAAAGGGGTGAGGTGGCGTAGACGTAGAGGGGGGTGGCGAGGATAGAAGAGCATGAGAAAGGGACGAGGAGGGGGTGGGAGTGAAAGGAGGGGGTGGTAGAATCATTGTTGGAGGTGGATGGGAGAGAGGCAGATACACTAGGTGATTGGGAGTTAAGGGTATCGTAACAAGTTATAATGTTGAGAGCAGGGGTGGTTAGTAGTGATTGAAAATATGCTTCCGGGTTGGGGGAAGAGGTGGGGGAGTCAGTGAGAAGAGATAAGGGGGAAAGGGAGTGTAGGGAGTCAATGCTGGTAATAGTGTTGGGGGCTAGGGAGGTCAGTTGCGGTTGGGTATGGAAATCAGGGTTGGGTGTAAAAGTGGGTGAATCAGTGAGGAGGGAAAAGGGGGCAGGGGGGTGTAGGATGTCAATGCTGGTGGCAGTATTGAGAACTCGAGTAGTTAATGGAGGTTGGGTAAAGACATCAAGGTTGGGAGAGGAGGTAGGTGAATCAGAGAGAAGAGATGGGGGCAGGAGAAGAGAGGGGTGGTGACGGAACTAGGAGTTGAATGGGTGGGAGGTGAGGGTTCAGGGACTGTGCGAGGAATTGGGATAGAGCACTGAAGTGGTGTTCAAAGATGTTGAGGTGTTTTTCAGATGCTTGGATGAGAATGTTTCAAGATTTGAAGATGGAAATGTCTATTTCACCAGGAAAAGAAGACGAGGGAGTGGTGGAGAGTTTCAGACCGTAGGGAATATTGCGGGAATTAGTGATAGGGAGGTGTTGAAGAAATAGTCTTTTCCATTTTGATGGGCGTTTGGTGAAAAAGATGTAGTTGGTGATTGTGGAGGAGTTAAGGCTATTATAGCTATCGGTAAATAAGGTTTCTGGGTGGAGACTGAGAAGTTTGTGCTTGAAGTTTTTCTTACCATGCTTGGAGAGATGGGAGGGGTAAAGGATGGACCATGAGTTGGGGCCAAGTTTCGAGATAGGTGATACTGAGATAGTGGGAAAAAGTGTGAGGGGAGGTATGATTAGGAGAATAGAGAAAGAGAGAAGAAGCACGTAAATTAAACCACAAATATCATCAAAATAGGAATATAAAGAGCGGGACTAAAGAAAGGGGGAGTAGGGTAACGTTTAGCCAAAGCAAATTACAACAGTAAGAAGTGGGGGTGTACCATACAAAAGAACATCATATAGGGGGACAACATAGTCATACAGATTAAACAAAAATAGTAGAACCCACCTAAATGTACATTCAAAAATAAAAAATTAAGAATGAAAAAGATGTGAATCAATTAAAGAGAATAAACGCCGAAGTACTTTTCTTTGGGTGTGACACCGAGCCTGACTGGCAGACTTGGTGGCCACTGGATATGTTCCCTCCATCCTGCTCCTCTCAGGTTGCAAAGAATCTAGGGGTGAAGATGGATAACAGGTTAACCCTGAAATCTCAGATACTGGGGGTGTCGGGCATGTGCTTTGGCATCCTTAGGATGCTGCGGAGGTTTCTTCCTCTGTTATCCGTGGAGCATAGGACGCTGACAGTTCAGGCTCTGATTGGGTCCAGGTTGGATTATTCCAACATTCTTTACCTGGGCCTTCCAGAGTACTTGCTGCAGCGGCTTCAAGTGGTGCAGAACGCCGCGGCCAGGGCAATCTTCGGCCTTAGTAGGCGCTCCAGTGCCTCTGGCCTGTTGGCAACTTTACATTGGTTGCCCATCCGCAAGAGGATTGCCTTTAAGGCGCTGACTTTGGCCTATAAAGCTCTGCACAAGGGGGGAGCTAAGTACCTCCAAAAGAGACTGGTCTTTTACCATCCGACCAGATCTCTGAGGTCGGAATCCCTGCACCTGGCTGTTGTCCCTCGGGTAAAGAAAACGCGCCTTGGCGGCCGCTCTTTTGGATTACTGGCATCTCAGCTATGGAACTCTTTGCCACTGGCCCTGCGGGGAGCCACTAGCTTGCTGGCTTTTAGGAAAGGCCTTAAAACGTGGCTGTTTACTCAGTAGCCGGTCTCTTTCGAATCCTTGGATCACTTCTCTTTTAGTCTTTTTTTTGGTGTTATGTTATTATGTTGCAGCTTTTTCTTTCTCCAATAAAAGTGCCGGGACACTCTTTTTGAGTAGCCGCGCGCTATAAAAATGATTAATTAACATAACATAACATAACAATGAGATAAGGTGTGAGCTGCATAAATAGCGCACTAAAAAACGTTAGTCAATGTAAGCATACAAATATAGGCAAAACAGATGGGGGAAGAGTAGGGGAGTGGCATATAAAGTGCACTAAAATACGTTATACAATGTAGGCATGGGTCTATAAGCAGTAGAGATGGGGTAGAGTTGAGAAGTAGCATAAAAGAGAGCATCTAATGGTCGAGCAGCGTAGTCAGGAAGAATACATGTGCAGAATAAATCACACAGTGAACATAGATAAGAAAAATAGAATAAGAGATATGGATTACAAATACATAGATGAAGACAAATTCAGGAGCAAAAACAACAGGTTTGGAACTACCAGTGAGATTATAATTGGGGCTCCATTCTAAGATGGCCACCAATTGTGGGAAAGTGGAGCAGGTCCTTTTTCTATTTCTCTGATAGGCTAGGGGGATGAAATCACCAAAGTAAGGGTAGGAGGGCAAAATGGAGGCCAAAAAGTTCCTTCGTGTCCAGCAACCACAAAATGGGCGCCACGAGTTCGAGACCACGCAGGGACTCACCATCGGCCAAAAGCAGATCCATGGGGAAAAACATAAAATCGCCTCAGAGAGGAGTACTTCAAATCACAGAACCACAACACTGAGGCAGCACCGGCGCATAGAACAGAGTCCCGGGCCCAGAACATCTCAACAGGGGTTCAGTGCAACACTCAGGCGCTCCGCAGCACCGCAGAGTTTCGCCACAACAAAAAGACGCCTGCATGGACTCGATAAATCACATGCAATCATCAAACAGGGCTGGAAAAGTCCCCAGGCAGGTCAGTGTATTGAGCGCAAGGCTGGGCAACCCACGGTCGAGCCCGGAGCACTTGGCGAGGACAGACTCGATCCCCAAGCAATACGCAGGGCCCAGGCTCCAAAACGAAGGGGTTGGCGAGCCGCAGCACCGAAGCGGCAGAGGACGCAGCCGGAGCACTTCACAAATCTGAGTCCCAAACAACCGGCAGGGACCAAGGCTCCAAGCGAAGGGGTCAGCGAGCCGCAGCACCAAGGCGGCAGAGGCAGGCAGCAGAAGATCAAAACGGCATTGCAGTAGCCGATCTCAGGCTCGGTGTCAACCGCAGAATTCGGGCTGCGACGCAGCCCGCGGGAAGCAGACTCCACTCGTCGGGATCGGCGAGCCTCAGCCCCAGAGCAGCAGGGACAGGCAGCGTAAGGTCCGGATAGCACCGCAGAAGCCAATCTCAGGCTCGGTGCACACCACAGGACTCGGGCAGCCAATACGAAACCCGAGGCAATAGCTCCATCACGTGGGAGGGCAGACTTGGAGCTAGTCATGGCTGCAAAGCGGGGTCATCCGGAGGACTCAGCCCCATATTGGGAGAAAGGCAGTCCGGCATAAAGAGCCAGCCCAGCAGCGTTGGAGACGACCTCGCACCCGGAGGCAGCAGCCGCCTCAGGGTCTCAAAACCATGCACCGCGCAGATCGCCTCGGGGATCGGACAACAACACGCAGAGCGTCTCAGGCATCCGGCAGAGGAAATCACGGTGAGTTTACGTCCAAATTCTGAATTTGTTTGAAGGTACAGATGGGTGCTGCATTCCGGTCCTGGGGGGGGTGGAAAAAGGTGGGCAGGCGAGGTGGTTTATCCGGGAATTTTCACCAGAAGGTGATCCCTAAACCTGGAGCTCTTCAGAGCCATGCGCTACATGCATAATTTATGATTACAAGGACATGTTGACATCTAGGGACTAGCGCAACATATAATTTCAGTGAAGAATCTTTGTTGATTTGTATTACCTGTCAGATGTCACATCTGGGCATGGACTGGCCATTGTCATCTCCTGCATACCTTTGTCTTGTCATGTGGATATCTGGATTCGTACCACCAACCATGCTTTCTTATTTATCATATGTCCTTGTTGCTCTGGCCCCATGGTATTACACATGTCAATCAGTGCTGTGCATTATTGTGCACAGACTTTCTTCTACATATGCATCGGTGTGCCACACTTTGGTTGCTGTGATAGTTTAATTTGCTTAGCTGTGTACGCACACTGTGCATGGCAATAGGATCGGTGCGCATATTTGTGCAATGAGAGGGCTGGTGTTGACATATGGCACCATTCTGTTTGTTACGAATGGTTAGGTACACGTACTGGTTACCTACCTGTTATGTTTTTCACATTTGGCTTTGTTATGTGCTACATCTGTGTGTGCGTGGTGGAGGCTTACATCCTGCTCAGTGGTGGCACAAGACAGAATAATATGTCTACCTAACTGTTAGTTTATTTGTAGTGATCCATTAAATGCCACATGCATATGGATGGTATAGAGAGACCCATCTTGCTGTACTGGGGGACAAGGGTGCATGGTGGGAGTAGTAGTGCAGGCCTCCCACCCACAAACACCCTCACTGTGAAGATGGTGACCTACCTGTTAGTTTGATGCAGTAAATTAATGACTGACACATGCTTCTGGGTGGGGGAGTGCTCCATCCTGCTCAGTTGTGGGACAGGATGCATGGTGGAAGTAGTAGAGCAGGCCTCCCACCCGCCAACTGCCCTTCCAAGGAAGATAGCTTTCAACTGCTTCTGGGTGGGGAGTGTTCCATCATGCTTAGGGATACGACCGGGGCTGTGGTGGTAGTAGTAGTTGTACTGACCTCCCTCCTCCAAACAGCCTCCATGGCAAGATGGCAACCTACCTGTTAGTTTGATGGGGGTAATGTAATGGCTGACACATGCTTCTGGGTGGGGGAGTGCTCCATCCTACTCAGGTGTGGGACAGGGGGCATGGTGGGAGTAGTAGTACAGGCCTCCCTCCTACAAACACCCTCACTGTGAAGATGACTACCTACCCGTAATTTTGTTTGGTGTACTGCAATGGCTTCCAAATGCTTCTGGGTGGGGGGGGGGGGTGCTCCATCATTCTCAGGTGGGGGACAGGGGGCATGCTGGGAGTAGTAGAGCAGGCCTCCCTCCCCCAAACAGCCCTCCCAGGCAAGATGGCTACCTACCTGTTAGTTTGTTTGGTGTACTGCAATGGCTTCCAACTGCTTCTGGGTGGGGGAGTGCTCCGTCATGCGCAGGTGTGGGACAGGGGGCATGGTGGGAGTAGTGGTACAGGTTTCCCTCCCCCAAACAGCCCTCCCAGGGAAGATGGCTACATACCTGTAAGTTTGTTTGGTGTACTGCAATGGCTTCCAACTGATTCTAGGTTGGGGAGTGCTCCATCATCCTCAGGTATGAGACAGTGGGCATGGTGGGAGTAGTAGTACATGCCTCCCTCCCCCAAACAGCCCTTTATGGCAAGATGGCTACCTACTTGTTAGTTTGTTTGGTGTACTGCAATGGCTACCAACTGCTTCTGGGTGGGGGGGTGCTCTATCATGCTCAGGTGTGGGGCAGGGGACATGGTGGGACTAGTAGTACAGGTCTCCCACCCCCAATCAGCCCTCCATGACAAGATAGTTACCTACCTGTTAGTTTGATGGGGGTAATGTAATGGCTGACACATGCTTCTGGGTGGTGGAGTGCTCCATCCTGCTAAGGTGTGGGACACTGTGCATGGTGGGAGTAGTAGAGCAGGCCTCCCTCCCCAAACAGCCCTCCCAGGGAAGATGGCTACCTGCCTGTTAGTTTGATGAGGGTAATGTAATGGCTGACACATGCTTCTGGGTGGGGGGTGCTCCATCCTGCGCAGGTGTGGGACAGTGGGCATGGTGGGAGTGCTAGTGCAGGCCTCCCACCCACAAACACCCTCACTGTGAAGATGGCTACCTACCTGTAGATTTGTTTGGTGTACTGCAATGGCTTCCAACTGCTTCTGGGTGGGGGAATGCTCCATCATGCTTAGGTGTGGGACAGGGGGCATGGTGGGAGTAGTATAGCAGGCCTCCCTCCCCCAAACAGCCATCCCAGGGAAGATGGCTACCTACCTGTAAGTTTGCTCGGTGTACCGCAATGGCTTCCAACTGCTTCTGTGTGGTGGAGTGCTCTATCATGCTCAGGTGTGGGACAGGTGGCATGATGGGAGTAGTAGTACAAGCCTCCCTCTCCCAAACTGCCCTCCATGGCAAGATGGCTACCTACCTGTAGGTCTGATGGGGGTACTCTAATGGCTGACACATGCTTTTGGGTGGGGTGGGGGAGGGCTCCATCTTGCTAAGCTGCGGGACAAGGGGGCCTGGTGGGAGTTGTAGTGCTGGCTGCCTGTACACATGCCCCCATGGTAATGTTGCTAGCTACGTTTGGGGTGAATGGGAGGGAGTGAATGCTGGATCTGTGAGACATGTTTTTGGGAGTGTGTGGTGCAGATGAATAGAATGTGTGCTAGGTGTTGTAGCTTTGTGTTTGTGCAAGGCAGTACATATCAGTGTGGTGGTTGATGGTAGTCATTTGTTTGTACTTACCAGCCTCCACTCCCCCGGGCACTCCTGTGAGACTCTTTTGATGCAGTATGGCAAGCACCTTCTCCTCCCATGCAGTGAATGGTTTTGGTGGAATGGGAGAGCCACTGCCAGTCCTGTCAGCCAGCTCAAAGTTCTTGCTCCTCTTCTCTTTGACAACCCTCTTCAGGTCATGCCACCGCTTCATGATTTCCTTTTTTGATCGTGGGGTGGTCCCGACTGCATTGACCTTCTCGACTATCCTTGTCCATGTGCTCTTGTGGCTAATGGTGTTTGTTGGACCAGGCTACCAAACAGTTGTGGTTCCACTCTGACTATCTCATCTACCATAACCTTAAGCTCACTCTCTGTGAATTTGGGCATTTTATGTGTTGCCATGGTGTGTGGTGTGCAAAGTGGTTGAGGGTGCAGAGGTGTGAGTGGTGGGTGTGGTGGCGATGTGTATGGTGTGTGATGTACAGGGGGTTAGTAGTGCAGGTGTGGAAGTGCTGTGTGTGACGTGGGTTGTGTTGTTTGCCTCTCCTTTGTGCTGTGGTGTTGGGCCCCTCAGTTGTGGATTGTGGTCAAGGAAGGGGCTGGTTTTATACTCAGCTATGTGGGTGTGTCCAAATGGGGGAGCGCTGTCAGGTGTGTTGTGTGGGTTGTTCTGGGATGTGTACTTTTATTTTTGCCATGTGGTTGTGTCATTGGGGTGTGTTTTGTGTTTTTTTTTGTGCATGGCGAGTTTGCTGTGTGCACTTTGTGGCCTTATTGTCGTTTTTTTCATTCGGCCGCCTTATTTGTCATGGAGCGTCTGCAACGGTGGATGTGCTGCAGCTCTTCTGCCGGCTCTTCCATTCATCACTGTTCGCGACAGCGGCTGTCAGAAACAGCGGAACGTACCGCGTGACTGTCGGGGATATCCTAATTTCCTGTGCGGTGTCTCCGTTATCTATGCGGCGTGTTGGTGGTTTTTGGCGGTTGATCCTAATTTGTCCGCTGGTTTTTCCCCAGTGCCGGTTTTCGCTACCATGGCCGTCGCCATCCTAATAGACCCCCACGCGTGGCACCCATCTATATAAAACAAATTGAAAAAATTGAAGCGGGGCAGTGCTCAAATAAAGCGTGGCGCTCGTCCATGTAAAAGTGTGCCGTTCTAAAATAAAGCACGCACCCGTCCATGTAAAAGTGAAAACAAGAAATGAAAGCGGGTGCCGTTCTTAAATAAAGAACGCGCCCGTCCATGCAAGAGTGAAATCAAAAAATGTAAGCAGGCATTGTGCTCAAATAAAGCGCAGCGCCCATTCACATGAAAGTGATAAAAAAAACATTAACACATGATTAAAGAAATAGGAGGTCATTAGGATGGCGGGCGGATCGCCACCACCGAGCCGGTGGTGGCGATCCACCCGCCATCCCAACCTAATTTAATCCCACCATAATATAATGGCGGGGGTATTGCGGCGGACGCAACATGCGTCTGCCGCTTTTCCGCCGTTACGATTGCTGGCCGGGCGGACTTGGCCACTAATATGGTGGTACTGCCTGGTAGGATATTAGAATGTGAGCGGAAACTGGCCTTTCCATGGCGGCGATGCCGCCATGGAAAGGCTGGCGAGGATTGGCTTTGGGGGCCCGTTGGGGTGCACTTGGGGGGTACTGCAGTTCCCTGCACTAAGTGGCAGGCACCGCGTGGTGCCGGCAATATGGTGCAGGGAAATTCTGTGCATGACCTTTTACCATTGCGGATGGTGCTGCAGCCAGCAGCACCTTCCGCAATGGTAAAAGGGCAGGATGCGCCGCCAGTATGGCCGGCGCATCCTAATTGGGCAGGTGAGACCGCCACACGTTTGGTGGTCGGTCCCATCACCATTATGGTGGTGGGCAGACCGATGCCACCCGCCATCATAATGAACCCCATAGTCTCTAAACCAAACACATAAAGGCCTACAGTGTAAGTAAACTGTAGTTGGCCAGTGCTCCTTGCCAGAAAATGGAAGTGATGTATTGGAGCACCAACCAATAAAAAAACAGGGAAGAAGAGCAACACAGGAGTGCACAAATGGCAACCAGCAGGTGGAATTGCACTCTTTATATTGAGTACAGCAGGTCTTTCAGACAGTGCAAGTGCGCTGCCTGGGTTCGACCTAAAAATGTGCAAGGCACTGTGCTCACCCATCGCAGCTCTTAATGAGATGCTCCCTTTTGCCGGTGATTTCAAATTGGGCTCACCAGCAGTCAATCTTGGGGACAGGCACTGCTTACAAAACACTTTTCTCAAATATCGAGTTGGAAATGCCGACTTATACACATATCGAGTTTGAAATATCGTGATTCAGAAATATTGACAGCAAGAATATTGTGGTCAAGAATATCGGATTTAAGGAAAGAAATATCTTTTTTTTAAATATAGAAGCCATTAATATTGTTTGCTAAAATATATCTGTTTAAAATATTGATTTTTTAATTAGTCATGTATTTTAATTTATATTTTAGATGTATGTGATGTATTTTTTTGTATAAGTATTGTTTATGTTTTTAATATATGAGTTACATTTTTAGAAGTTATGATTTTTTTTAATTCTATTTTGCATTTTTAGTTCCGTAGCGGGTTGTGGGTTTATAGGGGAATAGGGTTGGAAGTATAATAAATTATTGATTATTTTTTATTTTTTTTATTTTGATTTTATAGCGTTAATTATGGAAAGGAATTTATTTGTAATTAATTAGTAATTGATTGCTAATATTCATTAATTAATTGATATTTATTTATGGTAATTGTGTAATTATTTTTAGGTGTGGGTTGTGGGGTTTATAGGGGCAAAGGGAGAGAAGTAATTTATTTTTGATTAATTAATAATTAGTTGTTAATTTATGGTAATTAATTGACTGAAAATGAATATGAAATTGTGTAGTTAATTTTAGGTGTAGTTTGTAGGGTTTATAGTGATAAAGGGACGGAAGTAAGTTATTTTAATTAATTAATAATTAGTTGTTAATTTATATTAACTAATTAATTGATAATTAATTATGGTAATAGTGTGATTTATTTTAGGTGTGCATTGTGGGGTTTATGGGGTAAAGGTTGGGAAGTAATTTGTTTAATTAATTAGTAATTAGTTTTAATTAATATTTATTAAATAATTAAGAATTAACTATGGCATTTGTGTAATTATTTTAGATGTGGGGTTTATAGGGGTAAAGGGTGGAAAGTAATTTTTGTTTAATTAGTTAAAAATTAGTTGATCATTAATATTAATTAATCAATTTATATTTTATTAGGGTATTTGTTTATATTTTTTGTGTATGGGTTTTATTGTTATAGGGGTACAGTGTGAGGAATAAATTAACCCCTCCCACGCTTATGACGGAACTGCTCTGTCACGCCCCTCGGGTGGGCTGTGCTGGTGACGGAGCGGTTCCATCACGGCCCGCTCGCCGCGCCTTAGCGGCGCTGATTTCGCGCCTGTGCGGCGCGTTCTATTGAGAGGGCGGGGGCGTGACGGAGCCATTCCGTCATAAGCGTCGGAGCGCCGCACGGCCCCCCCGCCCCTTAGCACTGCGGCGGAATTGCCACCACAGCGAAAGGGTTAAATGTACTTACTTTATAATTAGTTGTTAAAGACTGTTAGTTTTATATTTGGAAATCATTTTTAATTGTGTAAAAAAACATATATAGTTTAGTTTTATCTGTGGCTTGTCGGGATTCTAAGGCAAATGAGTGGGAAGTTAATAATGTTTTACAAGTTTACATTATTTAATTGGTAAATAATTTGAGGAAGTATTTTTTTATTTCGATGTGTGCCGTGAATTGTGTGGTGTTAAAGGGTAGAAAATAAAAAGTAGATTTATGTAATAATTCATGTTTTTGTTTCTGAATAATTTTTTATTAAACATATTTATTTGTTTGGAAATTGTTTTTATTTTATTTAATATAATATTTGTAGGTGTTAGTTATATGTATTTATCATTATAATATATATTTATACATATATTTATATCAAATATATTTGTTTTTGAATTTTTAACATATTTATATATTTTTTAATTTATTTTGTTTTTCAAATAATTTTATTGTTGTTAAAATGTAGTTCGTTTTCAATTTTGAACTGACTGGAGTGAGAATATTATTTGTTACTCCTCTGAAATCCAACACTTTCCCTACTGTTGCACTCATTGGATTTTAAATAGTAATTTCTACCCCTCCGCTATCCAACACTTTCCCTACTGTTGCACTTGGTGACGTGTGCAAACACGCCCTGTGGCGTGTTTTAAGTTGGTTAAGTTGGGGAAATAATTCCCCTTCAATACTGAGGGCCCCTGGGGGCTAACTAGCCCACGAAGTGCTTCCAGTAAGCGCCGCTGCGTTGCAGAGAGGTGGTCCAGGCTGTGACACTTTTTACACCTCTCTGCAATGGTGCTTACTGGAAGTACCTAGTGGGCTAATGTGCCCCAGGGACCCTCAGGATTCAAATGAACTTCCTCAGCCAACTTAAAACGGAGACAGAATGTGTTTACACAATGGTTAAGGGAGGGGACAGGCCTGATGTGACGTGTGCCAACACGCCCTGTGACGCATTTTAAGTTGGGGTCTTAATTCCCCTTAAATCCCGAGGGTCCGTGGGGGACAACTAGTCCACCAGGTGCTTCCAGTGAGCACCACTGTGCTGCGTTGCAGAGAGGTGGTACGGGCCGTGTCCCTTTTTACACCACTCTGCAACACAGCTCTGTGGTGCTAACTAGAGATACCTGGTGGGCTAGTTGTACCCAAGGGACATTCATAATTCAAGGGGACTTTATCCACCAAATTAAAACGGCCACAGGGCATGTTTGTGCATATCAGCTCAGCCCCCCCCCTCCCCCCACTAGGGTGCAAACACGCCCTGCGGCGCATTTTAAAAAGTAGTTTTAATCGCCCTGCCCTAATATATACTAGGGGGTTACAGAGGAGGTCATGCTAATAACAAGGGTACCCCAACGCATAGTGTTCCCTTGTGTATGTAGGTGTTTTAACTGTATTCTAAGTGTCTTTTAGCATAGCACTGGCTCTAGGACTGATAAGTCAGAGTCAGTTACCACCAGTACCCATCTGAAAAAGTCGAGGATACCTGATGATTTTGCAACATGGCCTCTTTCTGCTCCTCTGTTTGTTCTCTCTGCGCGTCTTCCTTCTTCCTGAACTTTTCTTCGTCATTAAGGACTTCTGTCGCGTCTTTCTGCATTTCTTTTTCTTCTTTCTGTGTGTTTTTTCTCCTTTCTTCACATGTTCTACCTCTGTAGGCATAGTTAGAAACTAACATTTAATAAACCTTTGAAATTCACCTAAAAAAACATAGGTTTCAGTTATGTTAAAGTTAGAAATTAGCTTTTAAAAATCCTTTGAAATTCACTGAAAAAAACATAGGTTTAAGGGCATTATAGTTAGCTGGACATTTCACTCATACAAAACCATTGAATTCCACCGTTGTAGTAAGTTCAGCTAACTATAACTCGTGCGCCCGCAATGCACTGCTGATGACGTTACGTATTACAACACTCATGACATGGTCAGTGGAGAAGTGGGCTCAATGGTTAGAGCGGCAGACCCTGATGCAGAGGTCTGACCCGAACCAGGGTTCAATTCCTGCCTCGGCGGCACTTGGTCTCAATTTCCCCGGACCTGATAATTCTCGCCTCGGTGCCTAGTCTAATCATGGGTCCCACTTTGTGACTCTGGGCAATAGCTTGCTTAATCTCCACAACGGCCCCAGCAGTGCTTGGATGCCTGGCTTCACCTTTTAAGGGTGCCCAGGAGTGGACATTTCACACGAAAGCCAGGATGGGTTCCACAGCGGTATGAATACAGCGCTACGAGACCTCTGGATAGAAGTGTGCTATATAAATACAAACACATTTACATCACTCATGACATCACTGATGACATCTCAAATGACATCACTCATGACATCACTGACGGTATCATCCTTGTGATAGAGTGGCCGACCTCCTCTCAGCCTAATATAACCTTTGATACACACACTCAAAAATAGAAACTAAGATTTTCAAAAAAATGGACATACCAATACCACTTACAACACACCTTTTTAGTAATTCCAAGATCTACACACACATCCACTCATTCACCAACAATCCTATACAGACACTCAAACATGTAATCACTCATCATATGTACTCATACACCTATACATCCTGTTACACAATGACACTCATCCATAGAGTTACTCACACACATAGTCACACATGTAAACACAGTATCAAACATCCATTAAATTGCATATACAGTTATACATACACCACCACACTTACTGTTACATAAACTTACACATACTGACTCTCTTAAGCAATCACTTATAGAAACACAGACTAATTTATACATGAAATCTGAAAATCTCTCACTCTCACATATACTCACTTATATACACCAAACCTCACATATACTAGTTTGAAACATATGTAGTTCCTCATAAAGACACTATTGAGACAGTCATTCACTCACTAACACATCCATACACACTCATCCACCCATACAGTCCTGCACACACACTGGTTCAACACATACAAACAGTGACGCACTCATTCATGCATCTATGCACTAAGTAATACCCCCCACTGAACCATACAGACACTCAGACACTCATACTGATACTCGAAAAACCAACTAATAACCTATATAGACACTCATGTAGCTACTTACCAACCCATGCAGCCACTTATACACAAATCTAAGATACACTGAATCAGTCCTTTATACAACCAATTAAAAAAAAAATATCATCCATTCAGACACTTATATACCCACTTATTATTCCATCGACCTTGAGATATACATATATAAAACATATTTAACTTTCAGAAAAAAACACATTCACTGGATGATGTCATCAGTGATGTTATCAGTGATGGCATGAGTGATGTCACCGACCATGTCATGAGTGATGTAATATGTGAAGTCATCAGCAGTGCATTGCGAGGGCACAAGTTATAGTTAGCTGAACTAACTATAACGGTGGAATTTCAATGGTTTTGTATCAGTGAAATGTCCAGCTAACTATGACGCCCCTAAAACCTATGTTTTTTTCAGTAAATTTATATATATGTATATATATATATATATATATATATATATATATTCACTGAAAAAACCATAGGTTTAACACTCGTTATAGTTAGGAATTAGCATTTAAAAAACCTTTGAAATTCACTGAAGAAACCATAGGTTTCACACCAGTTATAGTTAGTTGGACTCACTATAACTCGTGCGCCCGCAATCCACTGCTGATGATGTCACATATTACATCATTCATGACATGGTCAGTGACATCACTGAGGACATCACTGATGACATCTCAAATGACATCACTGATGACATCACTGATAACATCTCAAATGACATCATTGATGACATCACTGATGACATCATCCAGTGAATGTGTGTTTCTGTAAAGTTAAAATATGTTTTACATATTGAAGAATGAGTGGATGTATGAGTGTCTGGATGAAGGATTTAGTAGGTGCGTGACTGACTGTATGAGGGAGTGATTAAATGTGTCTTACTGAATGCATGGGTTAGTGACTAAAGTGTCTGAATGTGTGCATCATATGTCTGTTGTTGTGTAAGCTGCTGCATGTGTTGAATAGTAGCTATATGAGTGGCTATATAGGTTATTGATTGGTTGCCCAAGTATTTGAATGTGAGGGTGAGTGTGTGTGGGGGTGGCTGGGAGGTGTGTGACTCTGTGAATAGATGTGTGAGCAGTTGATTCACTTGGTGTATGGGTTGAAGAGTGCATGTGAAAACAGCTGTATGGGCGGTTGACTGTGTTCATGGGTGTGTTGGTGAATGAATGGATATCTCAGTGCTACATGTCCAAGTAAGTACATATGTAAAACACAGTGCATGTGAGAGTTGGCATATATCAATGACTATGCATGAGAGCCTGTGATTGCGTAAGTGACTGTATGGATCAATGTGTACTTG
The DNA here is from genome assembly GCF_964261635.1 of Lissotriton helveticus. Taxonomy (NCBI): domain Eukaryota; kingdom Metazoa; phylum Chordata; class Amphibia; order Caudata; family Salamandridae; genus Lissotriton; species Lissotriton helveticus. The sequence goes on along the minus strand of NC_136071.1, from coordinate 968,967,478 downwards.
TATCAGTGATTGTAAAAGAGAGCAAGTATGTGTTAGTATATGTTTGAATAAGTAAGGTTATGTGTGTATAACTTTATAGATGAGGAAATGGGAGTGTGATTGATTCTTTGCATGACTGACTAGGTGTGTGAGTAACTCCATGGATGAATGGCAGTATGTGAGTATCTCTATAGGTGTATGAGTGCATATGATAGTGTTGTATTGATGAGTGACTGTATGTATGAGTGATTGTATGGGTGAATGAGTGGATGTGTGTGTAGACTTAGGAATCAGTGAGTGCGTATGTAGTAACTGGTATTGGTGTGTCAATGGTTTCTGGAATGGTAGTCTGTATTTAACACTGGATGTATCAAAGGTTAGATTAGAGTATGAGGAGGTGCATCGTATTATCACATGAATGATGTCATCAGTGATGTAATTTGAGATGTCATCAGTGATGTCATTTGAGATGTCAACAGTGATGTCATCAGTGATGTCACTGACCATGTCATGAATGATGTAATATGTGACATCATCAGCAGTGGATTGCGGGCGCGCGAGTTATAGTGAGTCCATCTAACTATAACGTGGGAATTTCAATGGTTTTGTATGAGTAAAATGTCCAGATAACTATAACTGGTGTGAAACCTATGTTTTTTTCAGTGAATTTCAAAGGTTTTATAAATGCTAATTCCTAACTATAACGAGTGTTAAACCTATGGTTTTGTCAGTGAATGTCAAAGGTTTTTTAAAAGCTAATTCCTTACTATAACGAGTTTGTAACCTATGATTTTTAAAGTGAATTATTACGTTTTTTTAATAGCTGTTTTTTATAACTATTAATTATAATATTTTTTATAAAATTATTATTTTTTATTTTTATCTAAAATAAAATTTTTAATGCATTTTTCCTGTTTTTTTTTTTTACCATTTTACCTCGGAGCGCTCAGGGTGCGCGCACCTGTAAACACACCCGTACACGTAGCGAGAGCGTTATTCCCGCGTGCGAAAAAAATATATAATTATGTATTTAAAGTAAATAAAAATGCAAGACATTCAGTGGCATACTTGTAAAAGTAGTATTTTTGATTTTAAAAACCCGTATTTTAACTTTAAACGCATTTCCTAAAATCTAACAAAACGTCATTCAGGCTCGCCGCGTTAGCGCCTGGGGAAGCGCCTACGTACGAGCCGCGTAAGCGCCCCCAGAAGCGCTCCGGAGCGCGTAGCGTAAGCGTGTCAAGCCATGTGACCTTAAAATAACACTTTTTATTGGTTGTTAACAGTTTTTTTTTTACAACTAATGAAAACCCCACCCATTTCCTTCACTACCTCTTTCACTTTGGAGAGAGCAAGACCTATTCCCTTCTTCTCTTGAATTCTTTGCAAAGAATGGCTGCAAGACCACCAAGCAGCAGTAATGACTCTGATGAGTTTCTCCAAAAGGGAAGGAGCACTTCATTTGGAAGTTTTTTAGTATTCCACAAGGAGAGAAGAAGGTAAATGCTCCAAAGGTGGAGTGTAAGGTATGCCATACTATTCTTTAACGGGGTGACCCCACAAGAAAATATAGTTTTGGGAACTCTACCATGATAAGGCACGTGCAAAGAAGGCACCCCCAGAACTATGCCCTGGAGAGTGTCAGGGACCTGGCACGGAATCCACCGAGAGATGGCGCCTCGACTTCGACGGGAGAAGCAACATCATCGGGCAGAGGAAGAGCAGTCGAAGTGATACCAAACATTCAGCCTGTTTTTACTGACATTACCATTAGGCGTAAGCAGTGTGACAAACTGCTTTGCTATGGGGAGCAGAGTATCCTACTAATTGCTCGAAAAAGAGACGAACACCGCTGCCCTCCCCAGCCCTAATTTCCCCCCTTTTTTGCTCCTGTTGAGCAGTTTGGCATTCCCTAGGTTTTTTTTTCTGAAAAAAAGCAAAAAAAATTAAAACGTTCGTAAAAAGTTAAAAAAAGAACCAGTTCTTTTTAGAACTACCTCCAATTCTCCAAAAAGAGCTATATTCTTTATATATTGTAGAGGAGTGAGTGAAGTGGAGTACAGTGATAGAGGAAAGGAAAATGAATGAGGGAGCAAAGAAATTGACGAGAGGGGAAGGGAAGTGAAGTAGGGGGATTGAAAGAAGGTGAGTGTGGGAGGTGAGTGAGGGGAAGGGGAGTGAACATGGGGAATGAGGATAAGTGAGGAAAGCGGAGTAAGGGAACGGGGGTGAGGAAGGGTAAGAGAAGAGCAGTGAGGTTGAGGAAAGAGTGGTGATAGAGAGTGGATAAAGGCAAGTGAGCGTGAGACAAGGGGAGTGAGGGAGTGAGGAGACAGAGGAAGTGCAGGAAAGAGTGAGAGAAGAGGACTGAGTGAGGGAGCAAAGAAAGATAAGTGAGGGAGTGTAGGTGAGTTATAGGGAGTAAGTATGACGGAAGAGAAGTGAGAGAGTGAGGGGACGGAGGTAGTGAAGCTAAGAGAGAGGGAGTGAGGGAAGGAGATTGAGGATATGACAGGACAGAGGTAGTGAGACAAAGAGTGAGTGAAGTGGAGTAAGGTGAGTAAAGTAAGGGGAAAGAGTGAGTGAGCGAAGGAAGGGAAGAGAGGGGAAGAGGACTGAAGCATAGATACTGAGAGAAGGTGAGTGGGGGATGAAAGTAAAGGGAAAATGAGAGAAAGATATGGAATGAGGGGTAGAGAGGGAACCAGACTAAGAGAACGGGAGTGAAAGAACAGCAGAGAGCATGAGTAAAGAGGGATAAAAGAGGGTGGATAAAAGTGAGTGAGGGTAAGACAAAGGGAGTAAGGAAGTGAGGGGATAGAGGTACTGAAGGAAAGAGTGACAGAAAGGGACTGAGTGAGGGAGCAAAGAAAGATAAGTGAGGGAGTGTGGCTGAGTTATAGGGAGTGAGCGTAACAGAAGAGGAGTGAGAGACTAAGAGGACGGACAGAATGGGGGTAAGAGAGAGACAGTGAGGGAAGGGGAGTGAGAAAGTGAGAGGACATAGGGAGTGAGAGAAGGAGTTACTGAAGTGGAGTAAGGAGAGTAAGGGAAGGGAAAAGAGTGAAGGAGCGAAGGAAGGGAAGAGAGAGGAAGGGAAGTAAAACAGGAGATCGGAAAGAAAGTGAGTGTGGGAGTGTGGTAGAGTTATAGAGAGTGAGCGTGACAGAAGAGGAGTGAGAGACTAAGAGGACGGAGAGAATGAGGCTAGCAGACAGAGAATGAGGGAAGGGGAGAGTAGAAGTAAGCAGACAGAGGGAGTAAGAGAAGGAGTTAGTGAAGTGGAGTAAGGAGAGTAAGGGAAGGGAAAAGAGTGAAGGAGCGAAGGAAGGGAAGAGAGAGGAAGGGAAGTAAAACAGAAGATCTGAAAGAAAGTGAGTGTGGGAGTGTGGCTGAGTTATAGGGAGTAAGCGTGACAGAAGAGGAATGAGAGACTAAGAGGACGGAGAGAATGAGGCTAACAGAGAGAGAATGAGGGAAGGGGAGTGTAGAAGTAAGAGGACAGAGGGAGTAAGAGAAGGAGTTAGTGAAGTGGAGTAAGGAGAGTAAGGGAAGGGAAAAGAGTGAAGGAGCGAAGGAAGGGAAGAGAGAGGAAGGGAAGTAAAACAGGTGATCGGAAAGAAAGTGAGTGTGGGAGGGTGGCTGAGTTATAGGGAGTGAGTGTGACAGAAGAGGAGTGAGAGACTAAGAGGATGGAGAGAATGAGGCTAACAGAGAGAGATTGAGGGAAGGGGAGTGTAGAAGTAAGAAGACAGAGGGAGTGAGAGAAGGAGTTACTGAAGTGGAGTAAGGAGAGTAAGGGAAGGGAAAAGAGTGAAGGAGCGAAGGAAGGGAAGAGAGAGGAAGGGAAGTAAAACAGGAGATCTGAAAGAAAGTGAGTGTGGGAGTGTGGCTGAGTTATAGGGAGTGAGCATGACAGAAGAGGAATGAGAGACTAAGAGGAAGGAGAGAATGAGGCTAACAGAGAGAGATTGAGGGAAGGGGAGTGTAGAAGTAAGAGGACAGAGGGAGTAAGAGAAGGAGTTAGTGAAGTGGAGTAAGGAGAGTAAGGGAAGGGAAAAGAGTGAAGGAGCGAAGGAAGGGAAGAGAGAGGAAGGAAATAAAGGCGAAGGTCTGAGAGAAGGTGAGTATGGGAGTGTGGCTGAGTTATAGAGAGTGAGCGTGACACAAGAGGAGTGAGAGACTAAGAGGACGGAGAGAATGAGGCTAACAGAGGGAGAATGAGGAAAGGGGAGTGTAGAAGTAAGAGGACAGAGGGAGTAAGAGAAGGAGTTAGTGAAGTGGAGTAAGGAGAGTAGGGGAAGGGAAAAGAGTGAAGGAGCGAAGGAAGGCAAGAGAGAGGAAGGGAAGTAAAACAGGAGATCTGAAAGAAAGTGAGTGTGGGAGTGTGGCTGAGTTATAGGGAGTGAGCGTGACAGAAGAGGAGTGAGAGACTAAGAGGACGGAGAGAATGAGGCTAACAGAGAGAGATTGAGGGAAGGGGAGTGTAGAAGTAAGAGGACAGAGGGAGTAAGAGAAGGAGTTAGTGAAGTGGAGTAAGGAAAGTAAGGGAAGGGAAAAGAGTGAAGGAGCGAAGGAAGGGAAGAGAGAGGAAGGAAAGTAAAGGAGAAGGTCTGAAAGAAGGTGAGTGTGGGAGTGTGGCTGAGTTATAGAGAGTGAGAGTGACAGAAGAGGAGTGAGAGACTAAGAGGATGGAGAGAATGAGGCTAACAGAGAGAGAATGAGGGAAGGAGAGTGTAGAAGTAAGAGGACAGAGGGAGTAAGAGAAGGAGTTAGTGAAGTGGAGTAAGGAGAGTAAGGGAAGGGAAAAGAGTGAAGGAGTGAAGGAAAGTAAAGGAGAAGGTCAGATTTTCTTAAGCAGAATCTCTGAATAATGCTTCTGTCACTGCAGCCTCAGAATAATGGCACAGATTTCCTCTCATTTCAGACCCATATTCTTGTACATAACCAATCAAAATTCTTCCCACACAAATTCAAAACCAAACTGCACATTTTAATTGGTTGTACATTTCAACACTTTGAAACTCACATACTATTCACCCATCCCCCCAGTGCTCATTCATCCTGTTACCATGGTAACTCCCACCTAACTCAGCACACAATTGAAAAGTTCATCATACTATGTTGCAAAACAATCCAGCAAGGGTGTTTGACCTCTCAATGTACTAGCTAATCATGTGCAATGTTTCTTTCAATGACTTTTTCACAACCATTAAAATGACTTCTTTCAAAAAACAGATGCATACACCCTAATTTTCAGTGGAGAATGATAAGAAAGCATCAATCATTTCTTGTTTTTCAAGTGCACTGAATCTCAGCCACTTTTTTCATAACTCCAACTTTCAAACTGCCATTTCATTTACACAACTCAGCTGAATACAAGCACATCTACCTTCAAGATGCCAAAAGTCTGGTTTGTGGGTCATAGCTTTGTCTACTGGAGTGACAAAATTGCAAGTAACAGAGGTATTTACAACCTTGATTTACCAAATGTGGACATTGTGTGGATTGGACAGAGAGGATTGAGAAGTCACCAATTGATACCATTGGTAAAATCCTTTATGCATCTACCACAGCCTAACCTCATAATTGTGCACTGTGGTGGCAATGACCTGGGCCCTTTGACTGGGGTAGGTCTGGAAATGCTTTTAAAGGACATCTTTCGGCAATTGATGTCACTTTTTCCAAAAACTGCATTGGTATTTTCTAATATATGCCCAAGGCAAAAATGGAACTGGTCCAACCAATTTTGTCCACAGATTGAGAAAGCAAGGAAACATGTCAATAAATCTGTTTCTGCTTTCCTCAGAGACTATGGTATGGGTTCCATATACCACAACAACTTGCGTTACAACATGCAAGGCATCTATAGGAGAGATGGTTTGCATTTTACAGAAGAGGGGAATAGAGTTTTCCTCTTGAATATAAGACTCTGCATTGGTACCTACGTGTAGGTACAAAAAATACCCACTTAACACAACAGCTCTTTTCAGAGCTAACTTACCTCTAAACACTCTACATTATTTTTTTACTCTATTTTTTTACACTGTTTTTCCCCGTGGTGCGCTCAGGGTGCGCGTACCGGAGAGCGCACCCGGGAGCGCACCCAGCGCTTACCCCGCGAAAAAAAAACAAAAAAAAAAAACGTTTTTTTGCCCTTCAAGGTCCTTCTAGGCCCCCCTCAGAAAACCTAGGGGGTCAGGGGGTGTCTACTCTGTCCCCTTTTAAATATTTCCCCCTTTCTTTTCACCTCTTGTGTCTCGATTCTACCGAGACACAAGATGGTGGACTCTCCGGACTGTTTAGAATGTTGACAGACACCCGACAGCCAATCAGCTTTCCGCTCGCGCACTCCTGTAGCACGCCGGGCGCGCTCCCCGGTACGCGTACCGGTGAGCGCTCGGAGCACGCCTATAGATATATATGTGTTTTTGAAGTTAATTTTTGTGAAAACCACTGGAGCAATTTTTACCAAACATAGCAAAGGCACATCTGCGTACCAGTCCCTACAATTTTGCCAAGTTCGGCATAATTCCGTTCAGCGTTCGGGCTGTAGACTTGTCAGACCGTCCTATGGAAATTAACATGGGGAAAACACGTTTTGGGACCCCCCTTTTTTCTCGGCCCCCACTTCACGAATCCCCCCAAAACTTTCAGGGAAGGAGCGCAGCGGAGCTGGCCAACATTTTGGAAAATTACACACAAATTCCTCAACCGGCGCCAGAGTTATTCCCAATAGAATGTTGCGGATTTCCTATGGTAGCCAATCCTAACTATAACTACCTACTGGCGACCGCCAGTAGGTAATATATATATATATATATATATATATATATATATATATATATATATGTATGTATATATATATATTACCTACTGGCGGTCGCCAGTAGGCAGTAGGTATATATAGTTAGGATTTTTTCTCTATGGGATTTTTGAAAATTCTATGTCTAATAACTTTGGCGTTTGTGGACGGAATTGGCTGAAATTTTCAGGAAAATGGAACATTTTGTTTCTGAGCAGCCCCTGAAAATTTGGGGGGGGGTCTTCAAGGGGGGGCCGAGAAAAAAGGGGGGTCCCAAAACGTGCTTTTAACATTGAGTTTTCCATAGGGAGGTTGGCCTCACTTTTAGCCCGAACGGCTGAATGGATTTGCACGAAACTTGGCAAAATTGTAGGGACTGGTAGCCCGATGTGCCTTTGCTAGGTCTCAATATATGTGCTCCAGTGGATTTTGAGAAATTAACGTTCAAAAAAAGATATATACCTGTAACAGCGGACCGGGCAGCGCTCCAGTTCGCGTACTTTTCGCGTTACGGAGCTTTGTGAAGCGAAGCTGATTGGTTCTCCGGCATCTGTAAACATTCCAAACAGTCCGTAGCGGCCGCCATCTTGTCTCTCGGTAGGATCGAGAGACGAGAGGAGGCCAAAGCGAAGGGGCAAATGACCATAAGGGGGCATAGTAGATCCTCCCTGACCCCCTAGGTTTGATGTGGAGGTTTTAAAAGGGCCCCTCGGGGCAAAAAAAAATAAAATAATAATAATCAAACGGCTGAATGGATTTGCACGAAACTTGGCAAAATTGTAGGGACTGGTATCCCGATGTGCCTTTGCTAGGTCTCAATATATGTGCTCCAGTGGATTTTGAGAAATTAACGTTCAAAAAAAGATATATATCTGTAACAGCGCTCCGCTTCGCGTACTTTTCGCGTTACGGAGCTTTGCGAAGCTGATTGGTTCTCCGGCGTCTGTAAACATTCCAAACAGTCCGTAGCGGCCGCCATCTTGTCTCTCGGTAGGATCGAGAGTCAAGAGGAGGCCAAAGCGAAGGGGCAAATGACCATAAGGGGGCATAGTAGATCCTCCTTGACCTCTTAGGTTTGATGTGGAGGTTTTAAAAGGGCCCCCCACGGGGCAAAAAAAATAAAATAATAATAATCGAACGGCTGAATGGATTTGCACGAAACTTGGCAAAATTGTAGGGACTGGTAGCCCGATGTGCCTTTGCTAGGTCTCAATATATGTGCTCCAGTGGATTTTGAGAAATTAACGTTCAAAAAAAGATATATATCTGTAACAGCGCTCCGCTTCGCGGAGATAACATTATCTCCCTATTACCTAGCTGTTGCTAACACCAGTTAGCGACCGCTAGTAGGAGATAGCGACCATCTTGGGCTCCACTTTGCATGTCAGTGATATTTATCACTAATGACATGCAAAGTGGGCATGTCAAGATGTTAGCGACTGGAAACAGTCGCTAACATCGCTATCTTCTATTACCAACTTTTGGAGATATTCGCGCTAAGCGCGAATATCTCCAAAAAGTAACACCTGCCCTGAGCAGTTCTTAGCCATGTTATCCAATGGGAGGTGGATAACATGGCTAAGAGCATTAGCTCGGTAATGCATGAATATCGCGGACTTTTCAGCGATATTAATGCATTGCGATCGTTTTTCATCGCATTTGCGATAAACCTTGATAATAGCAAGGTTTATCTGCGATAATTTCTGACGATGCTTAGCGGTAAAAAATTCGTTGCTAAGCATCGTTAGGGATAAATATCGCTTAACTTTGGTAATATGCCCGAACGTCTGTTAACGTTCGATTTGAAGGAAATCAGGAAGTGTTGAAAAACATTGTCTGCGCCATCTTGCCTTTTTTCAAATGCCACACTTTTGTCGTGCACGGCAGCCATTTTAGATGCCTTGACCAGACCCACTCTCTGTACGCTGTCGATCCTTAGCATGGCTCCCCACCCTCGCAAGCATCTCCCCCAGGCACTGGTCACCCCCGCTCTCTGTCTTATGCATGGGTAATAAACCTCCCCCCATCTGCGCTGCTTTTCCCTGAGAATCACACCCTGTGCCCGCCCGACACCTCCCTTTCGCCCTATTCACTACCGCACCCTCTGACACTCCTTTTCCTCTGTGTCCAATTGTCCAGGCCGGTCCTAGGCTATCAGCTAGCCCTGCAGATGTAGTTTATGGCCCCAGCTGTAAAGAATCACCCCTCTTCAAAGGAGTTATAGTAGATCAAGGCCCACACCCGATGAGATCCGTCACAGCACACGCATTCCTACTATCTGAAAACCATCCTGTATTGTGATTGGGGAGGGGACCGAGCCTGAAGCGGAAGATTCCAGGGATGACTCTTTGTACATCAAAGTTTTTACAATTATGTGTCACATTAAAAATATATAGCACTCCAACAAAGTAGTAAGATTATAAAACTTTAATAACTTATAAATATATACAACAAAACAAAAACAGTAAAAACATTTAAACATTTTTAGGGAAAATGAAGGAAGTAGCGGTCGGCTGTGCGAATAGTCCCAACGTAGCACAACGTCCAGATTTCTGGACGGCACCCAGGTGATGTTGCCTGGGTGCCGCACTGATTTCGGTATCCGGCGTGGGGCGTCGCGGGGGGTGGGTCATCAGTAGCGGTCTGTTGTGCGAATAGTTCCAAGGCAGCAGAACGATGGCACCAAGGTGATGTCCAATAAGTTGCCGCCCTCCGAATAACGGCGTGGGGCGCCCCGGGGGGGGGGGGAGGCGGCGTGAACGGGCCTCTCCAGGTGGAGTTTCGTCTGCTGTAGTGGGGCGCCCCTTTACCGTTTCAGTTGCCATTCCGTCCGCTTTTGGTCCACTGTGTCAAAAGCCGCAATTCAGCTGAGTTGCGCCCACTCTTGCGGTGCAGCGATAGGCGGCTGTCACAGGACTCTCAAAATGGCGGCAGGCTCTTTCCTTTTTGGGCCTGGTCCACTGAAATGGCCCTGGGACACCTTGGAAATCGCACGCTTGTCTGCTAGGTCTTGGACCCCATTCTCGAAAGCGTCCCCTCCGCCTTGAGGATTCAACAAAAGTTTTGGGGGCCCCCGACTCCTGCAGGCTTCTGGTGGGGAGCGGCTACCATGATTGCTCGCGGAATGACCACGACGGAGCCACGAGATGGTGGTGCTTTCATGTTGACGCCAGTTTCAGTCTGAAATATCCAGAAACAAGGTGGGGCTTTCATCGTTTGGGGAAAAAAAAAGTTTTCATCCAATGAAAAGTGTTGTTTTTAGGTCATATGATCAAGCCTTCCATCATTAGGAAACCAAAAGTAAAATGAACCAATGAAAAGTTTTATAAACAAGTCACATGACCTGTTATGCGGCATAGGGTATAAAATGCGGAGAAAATACGTTGGCACGTGAGGCGGCGTCAGTAGCGGAACAATGTGCGAATAGGCCGAAGGCAGCACAACGCGCCTAGATCCGGATGGCACCGAGGTGGTGTCTAGTAAGTTGCCGCACTGGTGTGGCCATCCTACAATGCTGAAAGTCGGCGTGGGGCGCCCCGTTGGCCTGTGAGATGGCGTCAGTAGCGGACCGATGTGCGAATGGGGCCAAAGGCAGCGCAACAATATTTTCTGAATAGAAGACACCACAAGGCGCTGAGATGCGAAGATCCGGATGGCACCGAGGTGGTGTCTAGTAAGTTGCCGCACTGGTGTGGCCATCCTACAATGGTAAAAGTCAGCGTGGGGCGCCCCGTTGGCCTGTGAGATGGCGTCAGTAGCGGACCGATGTGCGAATGGGGCCAAAGGCAGCGCAACAATATTTTCCGAATAGAAGACACCACTAGGCGCTGAGATGCCAAGATCCGGATGGCACCGAGTTAGTGTCTAGGTTGCCGCACTGGTGTGGCCATCCTACAATGCTGAAAGTCGGCGTGGGGCGCCCCGTTGGCCTGTGAGATGGTGTCAGTAGCGGACCGATGTGCGAATGGGGCCAAAGGCAGCGCAACAATATTTTCCGAATAGAAGACACCACTAGGCGCTGAGATGCCAAGATCCGGATGGCACCGAGGTGGTGTCTAGTAAGTTGCCGCACTGGTGTGGCCATCCTACAATGCTGAAAGTCGGCGTGGGGCGCCCCGTTGGCCTGTGAGATGGCGTCAGTAGCGGACCGATGTGCGAATGGGGCCAAAGGCAGCGCAACAATATTTTCTGATTAGAAGACACCACAAGGCGCTGAGATGCCAAGATCCGGATGGCACCGAGGTGGTGTCTAGCAAGTTGCCGCACTGGTGTGGCCATCCTACAATGCTGAAAGTCGGCGTGGGGCGCCCCGTTGGCCTGTGAGGTGGCGTCAGTAGCGGACCGATGTGCGAATGGGGCCAAAGGCAGCGCAACAATATTTTCTGAATAGAAGACACCACAAGGAGCTGAGATTCGGTTAGCACCGAGGTGGTGTCTAGCAAGCTATGCAGCTGAGTTGCGTGCGCACTTGCGGCGAATAGGTCGAAGGCAGCACAACAATGTTTTCTGAATAGGAGACACCACAAGGCGCTGAGATTCGGTTACCACCGAGGTGGTGTCTAGCAAGTTGCTGCACTGGTGTGGCCATCCTACAATACTGCTCCGAATAGCGGCGTGGGGTGCCCGAAGGGGGGGGGGGGAGGCGGCGTGAAGGGCCTTCCCAGGTGGAGGCTCGTCTGCTGTAGTGGGGCGCCCCTTTACCGTTTCAGTTGCCATTCAGCTGAGTTTCGGCCGCTCTTGATGCTACAGCGACAGGCGGCTGCAACAGGACTCTCAAAATGGCGGCCTGTTCTTTGGATTTGGGCCTGGTCCACTAAAATGGCCCTGGGACACCTTAGAACTCGGACGCTTGAATTTTTTTTCCTTTCCTCTACATGCAAAAAAAGGTAAATGCCCGGTACGTTACACGCTTCATCTGCCACGATGTACTCTCCAGAGGAACCGAAAAAAAATATAGTTATGGTAACTATACCATGCATCGTCATATGGAGAGGTGACACCGATTAATTATAGTGCTGCATAAAAGAGAGATTTGGAGAAGAACCCCCGACCTGCCAGTACATTCATCAAAGAAGTGGCACTGACAGCATCAGAGGCAAGGGAAACGGTCCCAAATATTTAGAAGAAGTTTGGAAAGATTAAAATGACATGTTTAGATTGTGGCAAATTAATTTCATGTGGACAGATGAGTGTTACTCTAATAAATACAGCATATGAACATCATCATAGTCGATGGTTGGTAGAGACATTTTGACTATATCCTGGACCTGCCCGTCCTCGCCCAAAATGGCGCCGGAATAAATGGGACTCGTAACTCCTTGTTGTGTACTTGTTGTAAAACTTTGATATCACGAGATACGTATGCAGTTTTGAAGCACATGGCGGGCGGGGACGAGAATAGATTGAATATTTCGACATCTCTATTGATATTAAGTTGTGATGTGTTATTGATTACTGTACTATTGAAAGTTCGAATTAACGTCACCCATGGTACTTGCCCGCAAATGTATATCTAGATAATTTTATTGTAAATGGCCCTGTCGTATTTTAATTATAAAATGTACGTCCACCAATTCCGCAACTGTTAGACACCTTAGTTCTTGCAACCTAATGGCCCGCCCGTAACGTTTCTCTACAGTGTAAATGTCTCCTCATCATATACGATTACAGTTTGCTCCGTGGCCGGCGCACGTGGTTATAGGCCCGTATTTGTATACTGACATTTTCACAATAAAGGTTTTTAAAAGAAAACATGGTAGTAGTATTTACATTGGTAAAGTTTTTAATAATAGTCACTGTTTTAGAATCAGTAAAAGGCAAGTGAAATAAAGCAGACCAATTACATGAAGGGTAAAAGGTATAATACGCAGGAACGCAGTAAAGATAAATGGTCAAGGGCTGTTGTGTTTTCTACTCCTGCAACATAAAGTGATCGATAAGAATCTCATATTCAAGCGTATCGGCGACCCTCTTTTGCTCAACGGCTCCGTCATGGGACGAAGAAACGCCCTTTTTCTCGAAAAAAGAATATACTTTACTTGCAGGACAGTTGTAAATTTTCCGGGAAAGTACATTAGCCTGGAACATTATAACATATATGTTTAAGAAAAAATAATGTTCGGAAGTAATAAAAAGCGTAATTTTTAGGTCATATGACCAAGCCTTTCATCATTAGAATAAGAAAAGTAAAATGAACCAATGAAAAGTTTTATTAACAAGTCACATGACCTGTTATGCTTACGTTACGCGCTGCGCGTCGCGCCCCGGATCACTTCCGGATGCGCTAACGCGGCGCATTACGCGACAACGCAGGTCCAGAATATAGTCGAAATGTCTCCACCAACCAGCGGTCGGAACACAACCCTTTTCAGCAGGCTAAATAGTTCTGTTAAATGACAACAGAACAGACAGGCAACAAGAACCGACAGTCAAAGAGGGGAGGGCTAGTTCTTCTCTACCGGGTTACGTTGGGGCGCTACCGGAACTGATCAAATTGGTAGTCTACAGTGTTTCTGGATGTTTCAGACTGAAGCTGGGGTTAGCATGAGAGCACCACCATTTCGTAGCTCCGTCGTGGCCATTCCGCGAGCAATCATGGCAGCCGCTCTTCATCGTTATTTTGGGCGGGGTGGGTGGCGGAGTCGAGCTGTATTGCAGCCATCATGGTGTGGAGTTTAGTTCATCTCACTAGTTTCGTATTTGTCATGAGGGGTTGTTCCTAATGTTTCTATTTTAGCGAGGTCAAAAAGAGATCCCATTAGTGGCCTACTGATTTTGCTCGATTCCTTATGTTTTTTTACACGATTTTTCGTTATCTGCAAAGACTAAACAGAGTATTGCGACTCTGTGTTTGTTTGTAAATAGAGAATGAACCAAAGAGAACCAATTCTAAAACAGTAAATGCTTGGATAACAATCAATCAAATGGAGAGAGAAGCAGGCACGACGTATTACAACGGGGGCAAAGGCCTGCGTTAACTACCTTTCACTATCTGCAAAGAGAGAGTACTCCTAATAGAAATGAGGGGGGGGGGCAGCATTCAAAGCAGATCAGTGTGCATAAACACGAAAATGTTTTTACTTACCACGTATTTGACATTCGACAGCTTATGATATTTGCTATTAAAAAACCATTGAAATTCACTGAAAAAACCATAGGTTATAGACCATATATAGTTAGGAATTAGCATTTACAAAACCTTGAAAATTCACTGAAAAAACCATAGGTTATAGACCATATATAGTTAGGAATTAGCATTTACAAAACCTTATTTTACTCACACAAAACCATTGAAATTCCATATATAGTTAGTTGCACTAACTATATATCGCGCACCCGCAATCCACTGCTGATGATGTCACATATTACATCATTCATGACATGGTCAGTGACATCACTGATGACATCACTGATGACATCTCAAATGACATCACTGATGGCATCTCACTTGACATCAATGATCACATGACTGATGATATCATTCATGTGATAATACAATGCATCTCCTCACACTCTAATATAACCTCAGTTACACCCAGTGTTAAATAGAGAGTATAATTTTTGAAACCATTGACACACCAATACTAGTTACTACATACGCACTCACTGATTCCTATGTCTACACACACATTCACTCATACAATCATTCATACATACAATCACTCATCTTTACAACACTATCATATGCACTCATACACCTGTACAGACACTCACACTCTGCCACTCATCCATGGAGTTACTCACACACCTAGTCAGTCCTGAAAAGAATCAATCACACTTCCATTTTCTCATCTATACAGTTAAACACAGAACACCTTACATTTTTGAAACATATACTAACACATACTTACTCTCTTATAGAATCACTGATACAAGTACACATTGATCTGCACAGAGTCACACACCTCCCAGCCAGCCATACACACACTCAGTCTCCCATACAAATACTTGTGCAACCAATCAATAACCCATATAGCTACTTATATAGCTACTGATCAACACATGCAGCAGCTTGCACAACAACAGACATACTGATGCACACTTTCAGACAGTTTAGTCACTAACCCATGCATTCAGTAAGACGCATTTAATCACTCACTCATACAGTCAATCACGCACCTACTAAAACCTTCATTCAGACACTTATACATCCACTCATTCTTCAATATGTAAAACATATTTAAACTTTACAGAAACACATAATCACTGGATGTTGTCATCAGTGATGTCACTGACCATGTCATGAATGATGTAATATGTGACATCATCAGCAGTGGATTGCGGGTGCGCGATATATAGTTAGTGCAACTAACTATATATGGAATTTCAATGGTTTTGTGTGAGTAAAATAAGGTTTTTTAAATGCTAATTCCTAACTATATATGGTCTATAACCTATGTTTTTTTCAGTGAATTTTCAAGGTTTTGTAAATGCTAATTCCTAACTATATATGGTCTATAACCTATGGTTTTTTCAGTGAATTTTCAAGGTTTTGTAAATGCTAATTCCTAACTATATATGGTCTATAACCTATGGTTTTTTCAGTGAATATATATATATATATATATATATATATATATATATATATTACCTACTGGCGGTCGCCAGTAGGTATATATAGTTAGGATTTTTTCCCTATGGGATTTTTGAAAATTCTATGTCTAATAACTTTGGCGTTTGTGGACGGAATTGGCTGAAATTTTCAGGAAAATGGAACATTTTGTTTCTGAGCAGCCCCTGGAAATTTGGGGGGGGGTTCGTCCAGGGGGGGCCGAGAAAAAAGGGGGGTCCCAAAACGTGTTTTTAACATTGAGTTTTCCATAGGGCGGTTAGCCTCACTTTTAGCCCGAACGGCTGAATGGATTTGCACGAAACTTGGCAAAATTGTAGGGACTGGTAGCCCGATGTGCCTTTTGTAGGTCTCAATATATGTGCTGCAGTGGATTTTGAGAAATTAACGTTCAAAAAAAGATATATATCTGTAAGCGCGGACCAGGCAGCGCCCCGGTTCGCGGACCTTAAGCGTATCGGAACTTCGCGTAGCGAAGCTGATTGGCTCTCCGGTGTCTGTCAACATTCTAAACAGTCCGGAGCGGCCGCCATCTTGTCTCTCGGTAGGATCGAGAGACAAGAGGAGGCCAAAACAAAGGGGGAAATAACCATAAGGGGGCATAGTAGATCCTCGCTGACCCCCTAGGTTTAATGTGGAGGTTTTAAAAGGGCCCCGCAGGGCAAAAAAAAATAAAAAAAATTTTTGTTTTTTTTCGTGGTTAGCGCCCGGTCCGCGAACCGGGAAGCGTTCTGGGGAGCGTACTACAATGAAAAATGAATGATAGTCTTTTTAAATGCTGTATGTTAATTGATTGTTGGATTTGTTGATTATTTTTTATTTCCTTTATCTTCCCAGGGAGCGACCCGGTACGCGAACCGTTGAGCGCCTCGGTTCGCGGACCTTAAGCGTTCCGGGAGTCCACCATTTTGTGTTTCGGTCGAATTAAGATACAAGATGGAGGGCAAATAATGTTCAGAATGGGTAGAAGGGGGCACGGTAGAGTTATCTTGACCCCCTAGGTTTTCTGAGGGTGGCTGAGGAGGCTTATATGTGCGAAAAAAAAACATTTTTTTAAAAAAAATTCGCGAGGTTAGCTCCCGGTACGCGTACCGGGTAGCGCCCCAGGGAGCGTACTTTGTTGAAAATTAGTGAAAAAAGTTAGAGTAAAATAATAATTGTGAGTGATTAGATGTAGGGTAGCTCTGAGAAGAGCTTTTGGGTTTATGGTACATTTAGGTACTTATAAGTAGGTACCAATGCACATTCTTAAATTCAGAGTGAAAACTCTGTTGCCCTCATCTGAGAAGTGAACTCCATCTCCTCTGTAGATATCTTGCATGTAGTAACGCAAGTTATTGTTGTACAGGGAGCCCATTCCATGGTCTCTCATGTAAGCTGAAACAGATTTGTTTACATGCTTCCTCGACTTCTCAATTTGTGGACAAAATTGGTTTGACCACCTCCATTTCTGTCTTTGGCATATATTTGAATATACCAAGGCAGTCTGAGGAAAAAGTGCCATTAATTGCTCAAAGGTGTCCTTTAAAAGCATTTCCAGACCTACACCAGTCAAAGTGCCCAAGTCATTACCTCCACAGTGCACAATTAACAGGTCAGGTTTTGGCAAATGCATAAAGGTTTTCACCAATGGTATCAATTGGTGACATTTTAATCCTCTGTGGCCAAACCACTTAATTTCCACATCTTGTAAATTGAGGTTAGGTAAATTCCTGCTTTCAACGTACCTTTGAGCCCAGTGAATATAACTATGACCAACAATCCAGACAGAAAACATGGTGAGAGAAGGTTCTCCTGCAGTCAGATGAAGTGTGGCAATGAAATGGCAGTTGAAAAAATGAGAGTGTAAAATGAAAAAAAAACTGTGGAGTTTCTGTGTTCATGAAGCAGTAACAGTGATTGGTGGATTTTGATTGATGAAAACAGAAAGTTAGGGTGCACAGATGTGTTCTTTGAAAGATGTATTTTGAGTGGTCAATAAAAAATCATTAAATGAAAGAATGCACTGGATATGCAGGTGCACTGAGAGTTCAGAGTTCAATTGCAACATTGTTGTGTGAACTTGCAAACACCAGAGGTATTCCAGGAGGTGGTTGCTATGGAAAATAGGCAGAAAGGGCAGAGGGGGAAGGGTTTTCATTTGAAAAAAAGTGAGGGAAGAGTTTTGATTGGGTGACATGAGAAATATGTGTGAAGAATTACAGCATTTCTGTGCTTTTGATAGCTGCAGACTCTGGAGTGCATACCTTTTGCTCTGCTGAAGACAAATTGGTGTGTTTCTGAGACTGTTTTCAAACTCAAAGTATTTGCTAAGGTGAGAAAATATTTCTTTAATTTAGATAGAGAATAGTGTGCTTTAAGGAGAAAATTATGATTTATGTGGCGCAAATTGCTTGTAAATATGCTCTCACATGTGTATGGAAAATTTTGATTTTGAATGTTTGTGTTACATAGCCATGTTAAAAGTGACCCAACCATGCTGGAAAGGCAATCAAAAAATGCTTTCATGTGTTTTAATGACATTTTAAGTCATTTTCCCATGTGCAGTGTTTAGAAATTATGATTTGAAAATCGTTTTTGGGGAAAAGGAATTGTTTTTAAATTCATGACAAGGACATAATGGTGTATGCTTCTTTATAAGGCAATTGACTGTCCCTGATGTTATTTTTCTCATTTTAGTGTAAGACCTTTCTCTGTGGCGCAAATTGCTTGTAAATATGCTTCCACATGTGCATGGAAAATTTTGATTTTGAATGTTTGTGTTACATAGCCATGTTAAAAGTGACCCAACCATGCTCGAAAGGCAATCAAAAAACGCTTTCATGTGTTTTAATGACATTTTAAGTCATTTTCTCATGTGCAGTGTTTTGAAATTATGATTTGAAAATCGTTTTTGGGGAAAAGGAATTGTTTTTAAATTCATGACAAGGACATAATGGTGTACGGTTCTTTATAAGGCAATTGACTGTCCCTGATGTTATTTTTCTCATTTTAGTGTAAGACATTTCTCTGTGGCGCAAATTGCTTGTAAATATGCTCCCACATGTGCATGGAAAATTTAGATTTTGAATGTTTGTGTTACATAGCCATGTTAAGAGTGACCCTACCATGCAGGAAAGCCAATCAAAAAACGCTTTTATGTGTCTTAAGGACAATTTAAGTAATTTTTCCATGTGTAGTGTTTTGAAGTTATGATTTGAAAATCGTTGTTGAGGTAAAGGAATGTTGTTAAAATTTATGTGCGCCATATGCCCCCAAATTTCTTTTTTAGGGGTGCAGCAGGGTGTTCTTGAGACACCCCTGCACCTTTGGAATAAATTCCTAATTTGTGATGAGCAAATTGTTAATCGCAAATTGCACCTTCATTTATATGAGCCTCCTAGCCCATGGAAATGAATGGGTAATTTGCAATTAGCAATTTTCTCATCGCAAATTTGGAATGGTAAAGAATCGCTATTTATTCCTTAAAAATCGCTTTTTTGGAAATGCAAAATAGTTATATGATACATATGGCGGTTGATGTCTAACAAGATAAGAAGCTTATGGATTCATTTATGGTGACTGGCGCAATGAAGTAGACATCACTTACTTCATTGGTAGAGCTTTACATGTATTATCTCCTCTGTATTCTTCATCAAGCGTAACTTTAATCTGCAATCCTGAGTAGGCCTCACTTTAAACAAACCTCTGGATAGGCTACATCTTATTGTTATCCTGTATTAATCATTTAAAATGCTAGGGACAGATTTATGATAGGTGTATGCCTCTTTTGCGCCACTTAGAAAACATTGTCCATGGGGAAATGACTTAAAATGTCCTTAAGACACATGAATGTGTTATTTTAAAACGTTTGCAATTTTTTTGGGTCACTTTTAACATGGCTCTGTGACTCAAACAGTCAAAATCTAAATTCGCAATGCACAGGTGGGAGCATATTTAGAAGGAATGTGCTCCATGGGGAAAGGTCTTATAATGTAATATGGGAAAAATGACATCAGAGACACTGAAATGGCTTATAGAGAAGCATACACCATTATGTCCTTGTCATAAATTTGCAAACCATTACTTTTCCCCAAAAACGATTTTCAAATCATATTTTGAAAACACTGCACATGTGGAAATGACTTAAAATGTCAATAATTCAAAATTTGCGATTCCTTAAATGCAATGTATCAAACAAAAAATATGTAAAAAATGATATTAAGGATTTGGAAACTACCACCAACTTCTAGTTTGTGGTAATTTGCGAATTCTTTTCAAAAAGCATTTTTTTCAACAAAAAAAAAGGTCCCATATGACGCCCATACATGCCCTTAGGGCATGTAGGTGTGCCATATGCTCCCAAATTTCTTTTTCAGGGGTGCAGCAGGGTGTTCTTGAGATACCCCTGCACGCTTGAAAAAAATCCTATTTTGTGATGAGCTAATTGCTAATCACAAATTGCAACCTTCATTCCTATGAGCCTCCTAGCCCATGGAAATGAATGGGTAATTTGCAATTAGGAATTTGCTCATTGCAAATTAGGAATAGTAAAGAATTGCTATTTATTCCTTAAAATTTGCTATTTAGGAAATGCAAAATAGTTTGATGGTACATATGGTGGTTCATCTGTAACAAGATAAGAAGCTTAGGGATACATTTATGATGACTGGCGCAATAAAGTGCACATTACTTACTTCATTGGTAGGCCTTTATATGTATTATCTCCTCTGTATTCTTCATCAAGCGTAACTTTAATCTGCAATCCTGAGTAGGCCTCACCTTAAACAAACCTCTGGATAGGACACACTTTATTGTCATCCTGGATTAATCATTTAAAATGCTAGGGACAGATTTATGATAGGTGTATGCCTCTTTTGTGCCACTGTGCGTCACTTTTATGATGCAGCGGTGGTGCAAAAGATTTGCTATGAGGCGACAACATTACAAATTGATGCATTTAGGCAGATATGGCATGGTGTAAAAAAAACGTACCACATAAAACCCAAGCAGCAGTGATGCAAAAGATGCACCATGTCGCAAGACAGGCCTCACTTGGGGCCATATGTATCAAGCTAATTAGCATTTGCAAAGATCAAAATTCTACGAATTTCGGCCTTTGCGAATGTTAATTAGACAAATGGTATGTATCAAACAAGTTTGATGCAAAATAAGGAGTAGCAAAATTTGCTATTCCTTATTTTGCAATTGCACTGAAGGATTTGCAAATTTTGTGACTACTTAAATGCAATGTATCAAACAAAAACTATGTAAAAAATGACATTAAGGATTTGGAAACTATTTTGGTAAATTGGTGGTAATTTGTGAATTCTTTTCAAAAAGCTTTTTTTCAAAAAAACAAAAGGTGCCATATGACGCCAACACATGCCCTTAGGGCATGTATGTGTGCCATATGCCCCCAAATTTGTTTTTCAGGGGTGCAGCAGGGTGTTCTTGAGACACCCCTGCACCCTTGGAAAAATTCCTAATTTGTGATGAGCTAATTGCTAATCGCAAATTAAACCTTCATTCATATGAGCCTCCTAGGCCATGGAAATGAATGGGTAACTTGCAATTATCAATTTGCTCATCGCAAATTAGGAATGGTAAAGAATCGCTATTTATTCCTTAAAATTCGCTATTTAGAAAATGTAAAATATTTTGATGATACATATGGCAGTTCATCTGTAACAAGATAAGAAGCTTAGGGATAGATTTATGATGACTGGCGCATCACCAGGGATGTGACAGTCATCCTGCGCCGCTGTTCCGCCACCCATGGTGTGCTGCATTTACAATGCGGCGCAGCATGGGGCAAAAACGGCACAGATGCGTGACGCATCTGTGCCGTAAAGGTGGCGCATTGCTGGAGTTGTATCGCAAGTGCGATGCAACATCCTGCAAGGCTCAGGGGTGCCCCATCTCCACAATGCTGCGTCAAGACCTATGCCAGCTTCAAGCAGGCGCAGGGTTTTGACGCAGCTTTCTCCTATCTGATTGTAAATGCGGCACACCATGGGTGGTAGAGCAGTGGTGCACATTAACTGGTGCATGCCTGGGGATGTGCCATTTAATATAAATCTGCCCTTTAACATTTAAGTATGTGCAGGGGACACAGAGTCGGTGAGGCTTATCCAAGGTTAAGAAGAGATGAGTCCTGTTCAGTGAAAAATTAGACATAGGCTTCACCTGCTCAGCATTGCTGGACATGGCTAAATAATAGCTGCAAAATGTTAATCTTGTTAAACAATTTTACTATTATAATCTCTGAGATTTGTTTCTTACTCTGCAACATCTCATTGTTGTTATCTTTCTTTAAAGATAAAGACAACCTCAACATGAGCGGCAATCTGCAATCAGTTGATTTTGACCTCATCATTGAACTTGTAATTGAAACATCAGTGGATGTTGATCCTTTGGATGATTTAAATCCTGAGGATGAAGAAGAGCGTGATGAGGATGCAGATTTGTCCGAATTATATGATATAGGATGGGAAGCTGACCTGCTTGAGCCTTTGGAAATATAAACATTTATTTTTAAAATTTATAATCAATAAAAAGTAAAAAGGTAAACCGTTTAATTTAAAAATAAAGACACCTTCAAAAACAGGTTATGTGTAGTGTCTTTAATAAAATATTAAAATATGCTCATAAAATTAGATCAGATTCACATATAAAATAGCATAGGTAACATAAATATAAATGTCATTTCTTTTCTGGTATTTCTGTATTGTAAAATTGCCAATGACTAAAAAATCTTCAAATTAAAATGTCAAGTAGTGTGTTAAGTTTTTGATCACTGTTACTGATTTACTGTTTGGTAATAATGTTTAATAACATTTTTTATTATATTTTTCCACAGATTCAACTGCAGATCATTTCAAGATTTCACCATGCCTACAATACAAAGACAGATAAAGGCTGCAAAACGTCAAAGACAGCAGGTGAAAAAAAAAACGCAGCAGTCCTCTAACAAAAAGATTTCTCAAGCCACGAAGAAAGCACCGGGTAAGAGCTCTAAATATTTCATAAGAAATATTTGTAGTAAAAAAAATATTACTACAGAAAATGTTTCAGTCCATAAAACGAGAAGGAAATCAAATGGAAAGAAAAGGACAATGAAAAATGTTACTGCTAGAGCAAGAGATAAATCTGTGCATGATAGTAGAAGGAAACAACAGTTTAGGGAGATTCGTAAACGAATGTTCCGCAACAGGATAATTGGCAATTTGTTAAAAAATATTAAGAAAGGTCAACAGAAACTAGTTTTTTATAAGAGAAAAAAAAAAGTTGAGAAAGTTATTGATCAGGCATTTGAAATTAAACGTAAGTTATTTATTTTGATAATCAATAGAATTAGGAAGCTAAACAAGGCAATTTTTGATTTCAAAAGAAATAGTAGATGGAAGAGAATAGTTAATCGTAGTAATTTTTGTGAAGTTTTTTCTGGAGAATGGATGCATAGTTCAAGCTCTGAGGCATTTTTTAATGAGGAGAGTTATTTCCAGGATAATGATTTGGTGCATGCAGTTGACACTAGTGGTCGTGCTTATGAAGTGAAAGATGGTTGTCCAGTTGAAAAAGAAAAACTTGTGACAACAGAGGCAGAAGAGGTGTTAGGTAATGAGGTTTTAGGAAGACGTGCTAAGGGTCTTGTGTACACCTGGAAGTGTAGTAGTATTTGCAGTGTGCGACAGGATTCCATCAATTTGCTTTGTGATTTTGTACGGTCATTTAACAAAAAAAGTTTGAAGCAGAAAATGATGTTGTTGCAAGAATTAGATCCTTGCAGAGTAAGAGAAGTGACAGGTTTGCATGGTCATTCACTGGCTTGTCTTTCCAGGAGAGTATGCCAGAGTGTTTTTCATCATTTCAGGATGCTAGCAGTGCATCATAACAAAGTGAGGAAATTAGTTAGAATGTTGTATTATGCTAAGAGTCCAGCAATTATGCTGAAACAATTATGCGCTGCTCTTTTGCATGGTTCTGAAATAGATGTGAAGAATATATGTGAAGAAATTGAGTTTTGTTACTTTGGAAGTAAAGAGGAGAATGTTGAAATTGAGCAAGAAGTAGAGGGTCATGTGGAAGATAGTGTACAGGTTTCCAGTACAGATAATTTCCAGAGGGAAATTGCGACGTTTGACGTGAAATCAAGTGAGAGGCCTAATTTCACTTGTGTGTGTTGTCGACGCACTTATTATAAGAATCAGACTAAGTTAGTGGATTTATATGCAAAAAGTGAAAGGGAAAATAATAGTGAATGGAAGGATTTTGCAACATACTTGATGGTAGAAAATTGTTTTGATTTGGGATTGGATCAACGTGTGTGTACTTATTGTTGTAACAAATTAAAACAAAACCAGATGCCTACTAGAGCAGTTCATAATAATCTGGAATTGGTTGAGATTCCTTCTGAATTGAAGGACTTAAATACTTATGAATCTATTTTGATTCAAAGTATCCACCCCTTTCAGGCTATTGTAAGAATGGAGCCAAAGACAGGGAAATTGCCTCCATCAGATTTACAGAGAGGATTAAAGGGAAGAGTTGTTTATTTGCCTCTAGATTTCAAGAAAAACATTAACACAATTGGAGTAGAAAAAGTGGAAGAGGAACCTCTGGTTATCTTAGTTAATGGGGTTCCGACAAAGAATAAGAAAATATGGCAAGATTTAGTAGATGTTAGGAAAGTTAAAAAGGCAACATTGTATTTGAAAAAAAATAATAAATACTATAAGAATGTATATGTTGCAGAAGAGGAAGTAAGTGAGGAAGAGGATAGCGATTTGTGTGCTGGTCAAATTGAGAAAGTAGAACCCTCTACTAGTGAAGAAATATATGAACATTATAGTGTTCATCCTTTGCATTCCAAGGAAGTCATGGGGAATGCTATTGAGTTGTTTCAAATGAAACAAGCCAAAGGGAGTCCCATTAGTGTTTGGGAGGAAAGTTTGGAAGCTCGGTGTTTCCCACAGCTTTTTCCAACAGGTCAGGGAGGAAGATATGATGAGCGACCTCATCAAATTCCTGCTTCTGAATACCGGACTTTGCGATTGTATGCAGGAGATGCTAGGTTTCGACAATGCATTCCTTATTTGTTTCATCTCCTGTTTGAAAGCGATCTGTCTGGACTGTCATATGCAGTGAACCACATCTTGAAAAGTGGTATACACATGCAAAACATCTCGGCAAGTGATTTTATGGATAAAGTCAATGTCCAAGATAGTATTTTGGATTCTCACCTGATTAATCTCATGGCGTGTCAGCGTGGTACTAATGAGTACTGGTACCGTAGTCATGGTGATTTAAAATGTATGCTGAGGAACTTAGGTACTCCCACATGGTTCCTCACTCTGAGCTGTGCCGAGTATGGCTGGGAAGACTTACTTGAATTTCTACGAGAGGCAAATGCTAACGTAGATAACATCGAATTCAAGACACCTGGAGAACTGTGCTCTTTGGATCCAGTCAATGTATGTAGGTACTTCAATCATAGATTTGAAGCTATGATGTCTTTCATCATGAATAAGAAGAATCCACCTCTTGGAGAGGTGTTGGATTTCTTCTGGAGAAAGGAGTACCAAGCAAGAGGTGCTCCTCATATACATATGTTGCTGTGGATCAAGGATGCACCTAAATTTGGAACGGATCCAGAAGACTCAGTGATGAGTTTCATCCAACAGTATTCTACGTGTGCTGTTCCAAACGCAAAGGAGAAGAAAAGCCTAAGAGAAAAAGTTCTGCGTTTCCAAAGCCATCGATGTGGAAAGTACTGCCGTCGTAAATTCCGAAACAAAGACAAGTTCTACACTAAATGTCGTTTCGGCTTTCCACGACCGGTGATTTCTAAAGGAAGAGTAAACAGTTTGATGTCTTCGTTGCGACACAATGTCATGAAGAAATCACCTAAAAACACTTACAATTTGAAGAGGAACGAAGAGTCCAAGTACATCAACGACTACAACCCGGTGATTTTGTCGATGTGGAATGCTAACATGGATATACAGTTTGTGGCTGATAACTGTATGGCTGTGGCTCGGTATGTGACGTCTTACATCACCAAAAAAGAGAAGACAGAATTGAAGGATATGTGGGAGGACATTTCCCATGAAAAGAGCCTCAGCAAGAAGTTGTACAGTTTCAGTCTGAAGAGGTTGTCGCATCGAGAAATCGGAGCGTACGAATGTTCTGACCGGTTGTCTTCAGCAAGTCTCTATGCCAAGTCCAGGAGTATCGTTTGGGCGAGTCTTGGTCTTGCTGCAACGCGTAATCGAGTTCTCAAACCTGTGCGGGAAATTGAGTATTTGGCGGAAAAGGAGCCAAACAGTACCGACATTTTGAAGACAAACATGTTGGATACATATTATCCAAATCGAAGCAGTCATCTCGAGAATGTTTGTCTGTATGAGGTTCTGCAAAATTACATATTCAAGAGGAACATCAAAGAAGATACTGAGAAAGGAGTGTATGCTGTAATAGGAAGTGAGGGATGTCTGGTCAAGCAAAGAAAATGCCACTTGGTAAACCATCGAAAATTGAGTGGCGAATCTCCTGAAAAAAAGGAGTTTTTCTATTTAGCACTTTTGCAACTTTTCAAGCCTTGGCGTGCAGAAGAGGAACTGCTTGGAGATTTTCTCTGTTACGAAGACTCTTTCAATGCCGCCAAGGAGACCATAGAATGTCCTGCTTTTCCCAAATATGTAGAAATGTTGAATGCGGAAATTGAGCAGGAAGCAACGATTGCAGCCGAGATTGCCGGAGACAGTTCTCAGGACAGTCAGAGTTCTGATTCATTGAGTCAGGATCCACTAGGAGGACCTCTTATCGAAAATGAAGCTGCCACTGCTATGAATGAAGTGGAAAGAGCCATGGCACATGCTCAAGAGGATGCGGTTAACTTAGAAGAGTTGGAAAGGCAACTCAACGTTGAGCAGAGGAAAATATATGACGAAGTTACCATGCAAATTGATCATGGATTAAGTCATGATAAGAAAGAGTGCTCATGTACGTCGTTGAAACCTGTCCGACTGTACGTGAGTGGAGAAGCGGGAACTGGAAAAAGTTTCCTCATTAAAGCAATTTCATGCTATTTGCAGGAAAGGACAGAGTCATCGCTGTCTTGTGTTGTCACTGCTCCAACTGGACTGGCAGCACATAATATTAAAGGGATTACTTTACATCGTTTACTGATGCTGCCAGTGGAGCATGACAACAAATTAGAATATCACAAGCTATCTGGAGATGCTTGTTTTGAAGTTTCAAGAATCTTGAGGAAAATGAAACTTCTTATCATTGACGAAGTAAGCATGGTTTCCAATGTCATGCTTGCCTTTGTGCATTTGAGGATGCAAGAAGTTCTCAAAACAGAGTATGATGTGTTATTTGGTGGCAAACACATCATTGTTTTCGGAGATCTTCTGCAGCTGACACCAGTGAAAGGGCAACCTGTGTTCAAAATGCTCACGCATGAAGATACCAGGAAGTGCCTAGGCAGCATTGGCAACGTCAATATATGGTTAAACTTCAATTATGCTGAACTGCATGAAAATATGCGTCAGGCGAAGGATGAAGTTTACAAGACTATTCTACAAGATGTTAGAATTGGAAAAGTGACTGAGCATGGGAAAGAAGTTTTACATGCACGATTACTGTCAAATTTATATCCAGAACAAGATGTTGTGCCTGAGAATATTTTTCAGAAAATTACTGAAAAGAAATCTGGAATATGTTTGATGCCAACTCTTGCAGAATGTACCAAATTTAACAACAAAATGTTGCATTTAGAAAAGCAAGAGATTGTGAAAATGGAAGCTATTGATAGAGTAGAGCATATGGGATCAACAATTATTTTGTCTTAGAATCTGAAAACAAAATTGGATTCATTAGAGAAGAGTATATCTAAAACTGCAGGTTTTGAAAAGACTCTGAATGTGTGCTTGAACTGCCGTATAATTTTAAGAAGGAATTTACATGTTGAAAGAGGTCTGGTAAATGGATCAATGGGTAATGTTGTTGATTTTGTGAAATACAGAAATAGAGATGGAATTGAATTTTTAAAAATTAAATTTGATGGCATTGAGGAAGTACAGCTAATTGCTCGTTGTTCTGCTAGATTTTTGCTTGTAAAAGACTTATATGTTCGCCGTAAGCAGTTTCCTGTTTGCTTGGCATATGCGGTGACAATCCATAAATCGCAAGGTTTAAGTGTAGACAGTGCATTGGTGAATATTGGCAGTTCTGTGTTCAAGGAGGGTATGGCATATGTGGCATTGTCACGAGTTAGAACTTTATCGGGATTGTACTTGATTGAGTGTGATGTCACAAACATTTGTGCAGATCTAGATTGTGTTAAGGAATACAATAGGTTAAGAAGAGAGTATGCGCCACATTTGCCTCAGTTTCCTTTGTTTGAGAAACGTGTGGTAGGCCGGAAACGAAGAAATGAGAACAATACTGGGGAGGTTGTAGCAAAAAGACAAAAAGTCAATGAACCTAAAATTACAAGCAGAAACAAAAAGGATTCTGTTGAAGATGTTGTTGGTTTTCAGTTTGAAAACAGTTCTGGTGTCAACTGCTATGCTAATGTAGTAATTAATGTTTTGTTTTCTCTAAAAAATGTAAAAGAAGAGATTGTGGTCAATTCTGATCAAAGATTTTGCAGTTTGTTAAATTCTGTGTTAGAGAAATGTACCACTGATAGAAGAAACATAGAAAGTGTGTCTGAAATTTGAAATCTGTTAGACAGATGTTCAGGCCAAACACAATTCTCTCAAAATATTCAGCAAGATTGTCAGGAGTTTTTAATGTATATGCTGGATGTATTACATGCTGAAGGTGTAGATGTAGATCAGCTGTTTGGGCTTTCTTATCAATGGCAGCATGACTGCGAGAACTGTATGGTATCAAGTACTACTAGTGTAGACTCAGAAAGATTTATATATTTAACTTTGCCAGACAGTAAATCAGTCTCCTTTAATAAGCTAGTAAAAGCTGCTAATCACAACATGGAGTGTAGCCAATGTAAATCTGAAATGATGTCCACATTATTTATACGAACATATGGCCAGTACGTCATTTTAATGTTCCAACGATGTAGGCCTGATGGAACAAAATTGACAACTTTAATAAAAAAATTTGTAGCTTCGCAGTTGTCAATATCAGGAAGGACTTTTGTAACTACAGCAATTATATATCATGACGGCCCTTCAATAACATCAGGACATTACACAGCTTATTTAAAGTCTAGAAATGGCTGGTCATTCTGCAATGATTCTGTTTTAATTTTCAAAAAAAAATTGCCGTATGACCTTAAAAACTCTTACCTGGTGTTTTTAAAACCAACATTTTAGGGAAATAATCTCGGGATGTGCTCTGTGGAATTTGAAGAAGTTCTAATGGCTCCTACACAATTTGGCCTTGAGGATAAGTGTAGTTCAGAGACATAACTTCTAATCATAGGACTGGACATCATGGAGATATATGTGCACTTTGAATGAGTTCAGAAAAACTGTTTCTTTTTATAAGCTAATTGAAGCAGCCAATCAAAACATGGAGTAGAGGGAATGTAAGTCTGCAATGCTGTCTACTGTTTTACATTGCTTTGTGATTAAAAGTGATGTAGAGAATTAAATAATTGTAGTAGTCATAGAGGTAGTGTAAGTCTGCTTCATATTAAGCAGTATCAGTGTCATAGGAAATGTAGAACATGACTGAGCAAGAAGGGGAAGATATTACTATTCCAGGATTGTGAAAATGATCTTCAACATTTTAATTCTGAAAGTTACGGAAATGCCAAATGATGGGATTGGCTTACAAGAAATCCAAGAGTTATAAATGGCTCTGACTAGATTTGGCCTTGTGGAAAATAGTGGTAGAGAGCAAGAAGTCATTTATTGCATGTAATGTGTTTTTAAAAACGATGGAGGTTTTCTTTCAGAAAGTGGCGGGCTGAAAGTAATAACAGCACAAAAGAGTGTAAGCTGTTCATAGGACATCCTTGGACGTCATGGAAAGTAAGTTAACTTTAAGGAGTTCTGAATTTTGATTTCTGATGTTGTATGGGTTTTTTAAACACAATCATTTTGATTGTGTTTTTTTTGCCCCGCTGTTACATGATGAATACCTTCAAGTCACTGTTTTTAGTGAATTTTGATACATTCTGAGAACAGCAAAAATAAACCATTTAACATGTATAATTAATTCTGTACTGTTTGCATTTATGATGTATATGTAGAACTGTGTAGGAGGCATGGAGAAGGTGAGGCTTCTGTAAGTGTGAAAGTTGTTGCATGCAGTGCTGCACTTCTACGTATTCTTTCATATGCTGGACTACATCTGCACAATGAGATACCTAAGCAAAGGAAACACAAGTGATGTGATTGTGAAATGAACAAAATAAATTGCACATATTTCAATTACATCACCTGTGTTTCCTATCATTATGAATCACATTGTGCAGATCAAGTTTAGGTCTGTCCAGGGAAACATAGGAGGTTTCTACTTTGTTGAAGAGTGCAGTGGACATGACTCACTTCATTGGTAGACTTTCACAGATATTATCTCCTCTGTACACTTCAACAAGTGTAAATCTCATCTTGAACTCTGAGTAGGCCTCACCTCAAACAAATCTCTGGATAGGAGACATGTTATTGGCATCCTGAAGCGACACTTTTCTGAAACAAGAGCAATGCAAAAGATGCACCATGTTTTAAGATAGGCCTCACTTCATCTGCATCAAGATACTGTTAGTTTAAAATGTATATCTTTAGGACTGTGTAGGGGACCTGGAGAAGCAGAAGCTTCTGTCAGTGTCAAAGTTGTTGAAAAACTATTTGTCCTTCAATCTTTTCCCTTGTCTTTTGTAATTTTTAAATACATGTTTTAATATTTTTCAAATGTTGGTTCTCTCTTTCACGGATTGAAAGTATAAAAATAAAAAGTGATTAATTTAACGGCAATTATAAGGTAAATAGTTGTACTCTTTTCGTTACATTTCTATCACATTCACCTACTATTAGATCCACTGCTTCACTTCTTTAACCCTCAGTTTCCTGCCTTTGCTACTTTCCTCATTCCTTTCTCTATTACCTACTTACTCAACTCCTTCCACTCTTTTTCTCAGTCCCTCTGTTCTCATAGTTCCTCAGTCTTGTTCACTCACTCCGTCTCTATTACTCTTAGTGTCTGTGAATTACTTTCCCACCTTTTTTTTGGACCGCTTCCCGGGAAGTGGCCCGGTTCGCAAACCAGCAGCGTTACGGGAGTCCACCATTTTGTGTTTCGGTCGAATCAAGATACAAGATGGAGGGCAAATAATGTTCAGAATGGGTAGAAGGGGGCACGGTAGATGTATCTTGACCCCCTTGGTTTTCTGAGGGTAGCTGAGGAGGACCATAGTTCTTCACTCTTGTTCACTCTCTCTGTTTCTATTAATGTCACTGTTTATGACTGATCAAAAAAAATTTTTAAAAAAAAGAACAGTAACTATAAGGGAAGGAAACAGACAGTTATGTTAAAAGAAAGACAGCTATAGGGAGTAAACTAAGGATACTGTTACCCGCAATCCACTGCTGTTGATGTTACTGACCATGTCATGAATGATGTAATATGTGACATCATCAGCAGTGGATTGTAGGTAACAGTATCTCTTGTTTACTCCCTAGAGCTGTCTTTCTTTTCACATAACTGTCTGTTTGCTTACCTTATACTTACTGTTCTTTTTTTAAAAAAATATTTTTTTTGGTTAGCTTCCGGTACGCGTACCGGGTAGCGCTCCGGGGAGCGAACTAAGAGAAATAGAGGTTGGCAGAGTTCCAAATATTCTACCAATTTTTTTATAATGGGGAGGTAGTTCTAAAAAGAACTTTTTTTTTAATGTTTTTGTTGTTTTATATTTTTTTTAGTATTTTTTAAACATTTTTTTACTTTTTTTGTATTTTCTGAACGTTTTTATATTTTTTTTGGTTTTTTGGGGGGGGGGGAAACAAAAACGATCCATTGTAAAGGGCTCAACAGGAGCAACAAAAAAAAAAGAATTTATTCTTTGGGGCGTCTCGGACAAACATTAACATGATTTTGAATAGCTCTCATAATCAAAATGATGCTACTTTCCCTGTAGCAGATGAAATCGCCGCAGTGCACGCACACTTGCTTCACGTGCCCAAACAACATTTGGATGTTTGGGATCATCTCCCTCGCCTCTGGTCCCGACACCTCTGGAACAACTGATCTTCTTGCCATTGGGAGGGGATTTTGTTGCTCATCACGTAGCTGGGCAGCACTATAATTATTTGGGTGCCACCTACTCATATGCCGATGCATAGTGTGATTGCCGTAACTGTATTTTTTTTCAGTTCCCCTTGACAATCTATCACCGCATATACGGCAAAACACGTAGCGTGCATTCACTTTTTTTTGCCCCTCAGGAATTCTATAGAATTGCCAAATGTAATTCTCCTTTCGATTGTACCTCCTGGGCTCCTCTGGCAAAAACCTTGGCTCTTCCTCCTCTTCCTCCTCTTCCTGTTCTTCCTCTTCTTGCAAAATTACTTCAGCAGGTGGTCCTCTCTTTCTTGGATTTGGTGGAGGTGGTGGGTTAGAACCAGCTGAAGCTACTAATGAAGCCATGTCAAAGTGTAAATAAAGGGTCTTTCTCTCACCAAGATGAAAGTCAGAGTGAGGAAAGAAGGAGGGGTTTTCATCATTTGGGAAAAGCAAAAGTTGTAAACCAATGAAAAGTGTTCATTTTAGATCACATGACCTATTATTACATCATTAGGAAACCAAAAGTGAAATGAACCAATGAAAAGTGTTATTACCGAGTCACATGACCTGCTGTGTTTACGTTACGCGGTCGGCGCTGCGCCGCGGATCGCTTCCGGTTCGCGTACCGGTGCGCTTCCGGGTACGCTAACGTAGCACGTAATATCACGTATTACGCGAGAACGCGAAACGTCATGCTGACGCGACGCGTCACAATGTTGTTTTCTAACGCGAGAGGTGCGCAAACGGAACGTTTACCGGTTCGCGGACCGGGTCGCGCCTCCGGATTGAGCTAACGGGAAGCTAACCGGTACGCGTACCGGGAGCGAAACAAAAAAAATAATAAAAAAAAAATTGTATTA
The DNA here is from genome assembly GCF_964261635.1 of Lissotriton helveticus. NCBI lineage: Eukaryota > Metazoa > Chordata > Amphibia > Caudata > Salamandridae > Lissotriton > Lissotriton helveticus. The sequence goes on along the minus strand of NC_136071.1, from coordinate 968,935,020 downwards.
AAAACATGTAAAAATATTTTTCTATTTAAAGAAGAATACATTGTAAAGGTTTTGATATTAGCTGTTAAAAAACCAATGAAATTCACTGAAAAAACCATAGGTTATAGACCATATATAGTTAGGAATTAGCATTTACAAAACCTTGAAAATTCACTGAAAAAACCATAGGTTATACACCATATATAGTTAGGAATTAGCATTTAAAAAACCTTATTTTACTCACACAAAACCAATGAAATTCCATATATAGTTAGTTGTACTAACTATATATCACGCACCCGCAATCCACTGCTGATGATGTCACATATTACATCATTCATGACATGGTCAGTGACATCACTGATGACATCACTGATGACATCTCAAATGACATCACTGATGACATCACTGATGACATCTCAAATGACATCACTGATAACATCACTGATAAAATCTCATTTGACATTACTGATCACATCACTGATGACATCATTCATGTGATAATACGATGAACCTCTTCAGACTCTAATATAACCTTAGATACACTCAGTGTAAACAGACACTCACAGACTGTCACTCATCCATGGAGTTACTTACACACCTAGTCAGTCATGCAAAGAATCAATCACAGCTCCATTTTCACAACTATACAGTTATACACACCTTACTTATTCAAACATATACTAAAACATATTTACTCACTTATACAATCCTGGATACAAGAGCACAATGATCCATACAGCCACTCACACATTCACTGGCTCTTATGCACAGTTATTTATATATGTCAACTCTCACATGTACTGTATTTTACATATGTACTTACTTTGACATGTAGCACTGAGATATCTATTCACTCACCAATACAGTCATGCACACAGTCAACCGCCCATACAGCTGTTTCCACATGCACTTTTGAACCCATACATCTATGCACAGAGTCATACACCTCCCAGCCACCCACACACACACTCAGTCTCCCATACAAATGCTTGGGCAACCAATCAATAACCCATATAGTTACTCATATAGCTACTGATCAACACATGCAGCAGTTTACAGAACAACAGACATAATGATGCACAAATTAAGACAGTTTAGTCACTAACCCATGCACTCAGTGAGACACATTTAACCACTCACTCATACAGTCAGTCATGCACCTACTAAATCCTTCATCCAGACACTTATACATCCACTCATTCTTAAATATGTAAGACATATTTTAACTTTACAGAAAAATACAGTCACTGGATGTTTTCATCAGTGATGTCATCAGTGATGTCATTTGAGATGTCATCAGTGATGTCATCAGTGATGTCATTTGAGATGTCATCAGTGATGTCATCAGTGATGTCACTGACCATGTCATGAATGATGTAATATGTGACATCATCAGCAGTGGATTGCGGGTGCGTGATATATAGTTAGTACAACTAACTATATATGGAATTTCATTGGTTTTGTGTGAGTAAAATAAGGTTTTTTAAATGCTAATTCCTAACTATATATGGTGTATAACCTATGGTTTTTTCAGTGAATATATATATACATATATATATTTACATACATTTTTATATCATTTTAAAATTATAAAATGAATAGTTTATTAATTGTTTTAAAGGAAGTCTATATGAATTATTATGTGTCTGTGTAACTTTTTTGATTAAGCTGCATTTTATTATATTTTGTTTAAGTATATTAAATCTAATTTATGTGTTCTATTTTATATTAATTGTATTATTTAACATATTTAATATGTATTATTTTATTTTATATATACATGTATAAAATGTGTACAACTATATTTTTTACATCATTATTTTTTTCTCAATATTTTTGTAGTTACCTGTTTAAGTATAGGGAGTTGATATTTTTGCATTCTATATTTTTACATCGATATCTTTTACTTCTATATGTTTTACTTTAATATTTTGTCAGTTAACCGTTTATGATATTTCTCCTGTTTGTAATAGGGTGTTAATAGTATGTACTCACAACCAATTTGACGATTATTGAACAACTTGCGTCAATTCAGGTTTCTACATTTTACTGCCATTAACCAACTTACATTAACAACTATGTACATTTCTAGTTTTATTGTAATGTACTGGTGGCTGCCAATCCACACCCTTAGGCCCCAAATTTCAATGCAACATAATTAGCCCAGTTTTCTGAACTATGGATAGTTGCACAACTGTCCAATATACCACATGTGTAGTATCTATTTTCATTATACTTTCGTTATGATATATTTGTTATGCATGCACAATATATGATGGATTTGACATCATAAAATACAGACAAAACTAAATGTGCCACACCAGCAAAGCTCAGCTCCTAAACTCCAACAGTCACTTTGAGGTTAAAGGAACAACCTAGTTATTGTAATAAATTAAATACATTTCTTAATATTTTTCAGTTGCATTCAGTTAAATGTTTCTTTCTCTTTATAAAAACTGCACAACCTTACCTATAAATAAACCAACTAGTAATTCTGTGACCAAAGGTGACTTTTCTGCTTGTTTTTCTTCCCACAGTTTGCCTTTTTCTGTTCGTCTTTCTGTCCTCTGCTTTGCCCTTTTACGCCCTCTGTTTTGCCTTTTTCCGCTAATTTCTTCCCTCCTCCCGCTGTTTACCTCCTCCTGACACCCATCAACGTGCCCTCCCACCAGAACCTCTTACTGGAGGCCCTCATGCCAGCTACCCCTGCAACAGTTCTCCTGTCTGGCTTGCCCGAAGTCCACTACTCTATGCTGCCTTCTGTTTTTGCCACCTCTGCTCCTCTCTTGCTTTGCCTTTTCTGCTCGTTTTTCTGCCCTCTTTTTTGCCTTCTCTACTCGTTGTATTTCAGCCCTCTGATTTCCTTTTCTGCTTGTTGTTCTGCCACCTGTTTTGCCTTCCTCTGGTTTTTCTTCTGCCCTCTTTTTGCCCTTTTTTGCTCATTTTCTGTCCGCTGTTTTGCCCTCGTCTGCTGTTTCCTGTTCATTTTCTGCCCTCTGTTTTGCCTTTTCTGCTCACTCATTTTACACCCTCTGTATTGCCATTCCACTCGTTCATTTTTCTGCCCGCTGTTTTGCCTTTTCTGCTAATTTTTCTGCCCTCTGTTTTGCCTTTTCTGCTAATTTTTGTGCCCTGTCTTTTGCCTTTTCTGCTTGTGCATTCTTCTGTCCTCTCTTTTTCCTTTTTTGCTAATTTCTTCCCTCTTCCCACAGTGTCCTCAAGACCTGGCTTTTCGATGAAGACCCTGCACCCACAGGTGTAAGAGTGCTGTGCTTTACAAATGCTGTTTGATTGATTAACAAAGCTCTCTCGTTATTAATGACCCCAATTAATCAAGTTATGGGGCAGCGTGAGCACAACATGGTGGAGTGAGGTATTTGGTATTATTCAGTGGGCATTATTATCACTGTACTCCCAGTGCATATTATGCCAACACATTAATATCACAAACAAAGAAAAATACTTTTCAGTGCTTAGAGGTCCCTTAAACTTTAGTTTCATTTGGAATTACTTGTTTAATCCCAGGAAATACCTGAACAGCTAAATGATGTGGTTGGGAACTGATGTGAACGTGTATTGCTCTGGCCAATCAACACACTATATAACTCCTGCCCACCCTTGTCAATCTCTTTGCTCTCAAATGGCAATCTGTTTTTCAGAGAACAAGCAACAATTGTCTATGCACTACTAATGGAAATTGTTTTCCCTTTTTTTTCATTAGAAAAGTCTTGTTGATAGCAGCTCTACAGATGGACACAAACCAGACAGATTAACAGGAAAGATTGAATTTAAAAACACCCTCTTCTCATACCCAACGAGACCTGATGTTCAAGTAAGGGTATTACACTGCGATATCTGTGTACCTTTTATGATTAAGTGGATGATCCGTGAATTATGACAGATGCTTTCGATTGGGTTTGTACTGACTGAAACATCAGACATTGTCCATTTAAAACCATACTCAAAATATATTACGCAGATCACTATACCATGAAAAGACTAAGGGCCGTAATCATGGAAGAAACTGTTACAGTACATGTGGACATCTACACCTCTGCCTGAACATACCTTTCTGTTTTATTCTTTTCACATACATTCCCAGAAGTACACCTAGAAAGCTGCATGTGTCACAGGTTTCTAAGATTTCTTCTGAGAATATCATGTGGCCTTTTCTGAAGGTCCCTGTTAGAAATGGGGTCTCTAGTGGCAGAGGTATGCACCCTGTCCAAGCAGGGACCACCACTGTAGTCAGGGTAAATCAGATATACATCCTAAATTAACCTCTGCTCACATTTTGGTAGCTTGTCACAGAGCAGTCAGTCCTAACTTAAAGGTAATGTGTAAAGTATTTGTGCAACATATTAATTATAGTAACACAGTGAAAACACCACAAAAGATACCACACCAGTTTAGAAAAATAAAGAATATGTATCTGAGTAAAACAAGACCACAGTAAGAAAAATCCAATAAATAGAAGTTGAGATATTAATTTTTAAAGATATAGGGGCCTACTAAGATGGCCCTAGCTGTGCTGGGACTGGCCGCCAGTGGTGCGGTGAACCTGCATTGGCAATTAAGATGCCACCGCCATGGTGGCAGTGGCATCCCCCATCCACATCATTGTGGTGGGCGGTGCACACAGCACCGCCCGCCACAATGCTGTGGCTGCACATTGTGCATTTACATGCACAACTTGGCAGGCACCGCACGTTGTGCATGCAAATGCAGGGCGGTACCATAGGTACCCCCATTTGCACCCCCCCACCTCCCAATATCCTGGGGGCTTTCAATGGGCCCCCAACTACACACACCGCATGTGCCACCACGGAAAGGCTGCTTCCTGTCTGCATAGTAATATGGATGACGGTGTCTTTCAGACAGCGCCACCATATTCAACCCTCGACCCGTCGACCTGCCGTAAAAGCGGCGGACTGTCTTCCCGTACACCGCGGTACCCCCAGCCATCATAGCATGGCAGGGGGGGAATGGTAGGCGGGCAGGAGATAATGTCGGGCGGATCAGCACCGCCATGAGGGCGGTGGCGATCCGCCCGACATTATAATAGACCCCTAAATCTGCAAATAATGCTTAGAAGTCACTGGCGGTCAAACATGTTTCTTGAGGTCGCATGAGACAATTCCAAATCCAAAGTTCATGCAAACTGCGATGGTGGGCAGGCCAGCTACAGAACCCACACCGGGTATGCTGAAATAGAACCTTGTATGGTGCAAATCATCAAGGTTGAGAATACGATGCATCGGTTCCGATTCTCCAAGTCGGGCCACTGAGTCAGCATCAAGCCTCCCAGACTGTAACAAAGGATCAGTGCTGCACCATCTTTAAGCTGCACAAGATCAGACCTGCATCGTAGTCAAGCTTCGCACCCACGTCATCAGTGGTTTGCCACTAAGACGGCATTGAAGAGTACTGCGTTAATTTTTCTCACACAATTGGGTTGATGTACCAGTGTTTGCAGGAAAACAGCATCAGAACCCCCTTCTGAGGCCCAGGACTGGAGGGGGCACCGCGGGAATGGATAGGACGCACAGATGGTAGATCCCAGCAGTACCAGCAGAGGTGCAAGAAGTCTTTTGCATCCCTGAGACTTCAGAACACAGGAGGCAAGCCACCGTGCCCTTGGAGAATGTTGGCTTCAAGCATGTAGAGAGCAGTTCCATTCTCTCTCACTCCCAGGCAAGAAGAGCAGGCAGTAGGATAACACAGCAGAGCAAGTTGCAAAGTGGCAGTCCCCCCTACAGCAGATAAATCAACTGATAGCAGGCGACACAGCAGAGCAAGTAGCAAAGTAGCAGTACCTCCTATAGCACAGAAGCTCTTCTATCAGGGAGATTGTCCTTGGTTCCAGTTGAATTCTCATTTGGTGGTGTCAGGGGTCCAGTACTTATACCCCAATGAGCCTTTGAACTGAGGGAGACATCAAAGAGGCCTTTGAAGATCACAAGGTCAGTGCCTTTCCTGCCCTGGCTCCAGGCAGACTACAGGGGGAGTGGGGTATGGAGCACAGCCCTATTCAGGTGCAAGTGTCAGCTCCTCCTTCCCAATCTACTTCAGAAAAGCACATCAGCCTGGTGATGGATGGTCTATCAGGATGCAAATATCACACCACAGCCCCCTTTGTGGGACTGTCTAGAGGGAATGCACAAAGCCAGCTGTCACCGTAACCCAGGCGTGTATTTAGAGATAGTCAGAGGCTCAGAATGGTTAAAGTAGGAAAATGTCAACTGTCTAAACATGCCATTATCAGACCTACTAGTTAAAAAACAACTTTACTAAAATGTGTTTTTAAATTGTGAGCCCAGAGACACCAAACTCCAATTTTCTTTCTTCTCCAAAAGGTAAATTACACTTAAAAGATGTTTTAGGGCATTCCCCATGTTATCTTATGGGAGAGACAAGCCTTGCATAATTGAAAAAATTTATTTAGCAGTTTTTCACTACCTGAACATGCATAACTCAAAAGTAGGTAAATAAAAGGGATTGATCGGGCCTGGCAAGTAGTATAATCTAGCAGGCCAAAATGGCAGTTAAAAACTGCACACACAGGTTCTGCATTGGCTATTTAAAGGGGTACTGAGTGGATAGCACATTCAGTGCAGCAGACCCATTAGAAGCGTTTAATTTACAGGCCCTTGGCACTTTACTAGGGACCTATAAGTAAATTAAATATGCCAGTGGAGGATAAATCAACTTTACCATGTTTCGACTACAGAGTAAATGCACTTTAGCACTGGTTAGCAGTGGTAAAGTGCCCATAGTCCTAAAGTCAACAAAAATGAATTCATCAAAAAGGGAAGGAGGAATGCAAAACTTGTTGGGGTAACTCTGCGGCAATTTCCAACGGTTTCTTTTACACATGTGTGTAGTTTTCCATACTGGAGTGCTCCACTAGAGGAAATTGAGCCTTCTGTGCAAACGTATTTTTATTCTCCACTGGAAAATCATTTTACTCCATCGTGAAAAGCTATTCTCCCTGCACTCCCACCATATTCTCCTTTCCATCCTGAAAGGTGACTTACCGAGGCTCTCTGAGTATATCCAGTTTAAAAAAGAGATGGAGAGGAGAATGAAATGCCCACAAATGCGCTTTTCTATGCCATTCCCAAACTACCATGCATTAGAACTCACACTTCCCACTACGTGAGCTGGATTTACTCCTGCAGATATGGATGTGCCTGCACTTGTGGTGGAGTGTTCCAATGTAGGCCATCCATACACACATGCCAGGAATATCTTCTTGAAATCCTGACAGGATTAAAAAGGGACCCCTTCCTGTATAAAACCACTGCTCCTTCAAAGTGCAAATAACCTTAATCTGTAGCACAAGAGAGTATGCACCTTCTCCGCACCTTCTTTCACTTCATTGGTTACCAGTAAGCAGCAGAATCAATTTTAAGGCACTCACGTTGGCCTTTAGAACTCTGTATGGCACCTGCCCTAAGTACTTGAAAGCTCGGTTGCCGAGATATATCCAGGCCCGTTCTCTCCGCTCTAACTGCCGCGTTCAGCTTGCAGTTCCCCGAGCAAAAAGGGCTCGGCTGGGAGGACGATCTTTCTCGGCCAATGTGGCGGCACTATGGAACACCCTGCCCCCAGCGCTTCAGCAGGCCCCCTCCGAGTCCTGCTTTAAGCAGATGCTGAAGACCTGGCTCTTCACCCAACCGCGCTAGGCGCTTAATTCTGCTCCTTGAGGTCATGCCTGTTCTTCTAGCGCCGGGACACCTCCGTGTGAGGTAGCTGTTCGCGCTCTATAAAATGCCGTATTATTATTATTATTATTATTATGTGTTTGGCCACGGCAGACAAAAGTGCGGCAGCGCAGGGAGAGTGCAGAACAGTGCCGCATCTTACTACATAAGGTGCTATTCTGCTCTCCCCTTGCAATTTATACAAAATTCAGAACCATCATGTGTTGTGGAAAAATACAGTAATTTATGGGAGAAGTAGAGGTAAATATATGGACAAATAGCAGATCTTTATACATCAGTTTCTCTGCAATATTTGCCTGCTCAAGTATTTGTAGAAACACAAATGGCTTCCAAAGTTATGGGACCACTTTCCAAACCACCAGAAATGGACAAATATAGTGTAAACTGAATAATGTCTTTTAAAATATGAAATAATCCCTTCAGCAATGCTGGCATGCACTCATTGAGGCCTGCACCTGAGGCAGTGGGGATAATGTGATGTAGATGAAATGAGGATACACATTTCAAAAATACTTACACTATATTGTAGACATTAAATATGCTTTTTTACAATCTGTACCGGCCATACCGCAATATGTTCATGTTAATTTGGCAATTGTTCGGCCTTATAGATAGGCTTTAGCCATTTTATCACTTAATGTTTTGCTGTAATATTTCAGTTAGGGTTGATATCTAAATTACATTTTCAGATTCTTAACGGTTTGAACCTAATTGTTGAACCTGGAAAGACCACTGCTCTTGTTGGTGCCAGTGGCTGTGGAAAAAGTACCACGATTCAACTATTACAAAGATTTTATGATCCTCTGGAAGGGGAGGTAAGATTTTTTGCTTTAACACAATGTATTCATTCTGTTAGAAGAAATAGCAGTAATTATTCTGCCAGTTACTACCGGAAGTAAATTGAAGTATTATGCAGTGAGGTTGGCTAGGCTTTGCTATGCAATACCACCAAATTACCCTAAATAAGTCCTTTGGATTCACACTAATAAATCCCTAGCTAAGTGCTGGTAGGTTGGCACAGAGCAGTCAGGATTTACTTGACGAATATGTGTTAAGCATTTCAGAGTACCAACATGGATGATAAGTAATAGACCAACCTAAAAAATTAGAGCAGGGTGTGGCCGGCTGCCGAAGGAGTAGGACGCGCCTGACGGTGTCTCCGCTCTTCCGCATCTGGCCCGTACTTATCTGTTGGCATTGGGACCCGGCAGTTGGTGTCAAATCCTGCTCCTGCCTGCCGCTTGTCACCTGCTGTCCTTTGCAAGTGCTTAGGACCCCCTGGGGCGAGTCACCCAACTTAAATATCAAGACCCGAGGATCAGAGACAGTGGGGCTCGCTATCTTGGGCTCAGGCGAAGCAGAGGCGGAGAGTCCCTGAGGGCTGGGGGCTGATCCCTGACGTGCTCTGGGCCCTATGCAGGGTCTGTGATGCCTGCCTGGGCTTGGGCAAGGCTCTCATGGCTGCCTTCACAGGGTGCAGATACAGCCCGCCTAACTGGAACTGACAGCGCCATCTTGGGGTCCTATTGCCTGATGGTGGTCTCAGCTGCCTGCCCTCTCAAGTGCTTGGTGCCTCGCCTTCCAACCCAGGCGGGATATCAAGAAGTGGACGGGCCCCAGAGGACTTTGCATTGGACCCCCTGTTGCTAACCTGCGTAGGGCCTGGAGAGAGGCCTGTACTCCAGCTTCCCTTAGGGTGCCCAGGCCTAACTGAGCGCAGTGGGGAAGCACCGGCAAGTCTACTCATCCCCTGAGCGTGCCTGTATCAAGGAGTGGTGCGACCTGGGTGGAGCCTGCCGGTGGTCCACCTGGTCTGCATCTGAGGCTGCTATTATGATCAGGTGGGACTGACTCTAAAGCGAGAACCTTCATTGGCACAGATACCCGCACCTGACTGCGGCTTCAGCCCTGTGGAGCAGGGGGTGATCAGCTGTGCTATCAGGCAGTGGGTATTTCTCCCACCCCCTTCAGTGCCGGCGTGTGTGGAAGTGTGCTGCTTGGGCCTGCAAGCCGTCGTTGAGGACCAAGCCTACCCGGGGTTATACACCCCTCAGGTTGACTGCTTTGGCTTCTTTCGGGCCTCTGCACCTGCTGTAAATGTGGTAGCGCCGTCTTGATTTTGGGATGGCTTGGTGTTCGGCTCCATCCTGCACTCTGTGGCAAAATTCGAGTGATTTGGCTGATGGGTGAGAGCCTCCTAGAGAGGGGAGGCACAATTGGTCACATTGTCGGGCGTTGAGGGCTCACCCCTTTCCTTATGGATGCTGCTGGAGGATCAATCCTTGGTCTTGGGCCACAGTGAAGAGACCGGCCTCTCCAGAGCCTGAATACACATACCGGAGAGACAAATCTGGATCTATCTCCTGCTCCCCCCAATTAACCAAAGGATCGGGCTGCTTGGCTTCCCTCTCGAGCTGTTTTTAGCATACCAGCTCATCTTTTGGCCCGGACATGGACCTCTCTGTGGGACCTCTCACCCACCTTGCTCCCCATTCTGATCTCTGGGGTGTCGCTAGGATCCACCTCTGGACTGCCTCCTTTTGCCCCAAGATATTTTGCTTCTGAAAGGGAGTGACTCTGGAGGAGTGGTGGCCCTCCCTGCCCCTTGGTCCCTTGGGACATTGGATCTATCATCCCCTTGAACGTCGATCATAGAGCGGTATCGCCCGCACCAGCCCTCGCCACCCTTCTCCAGAGTCTCTGTGGGGTGAGAAACCCCGGGAAACATACAACCCACCAAAGCCAGAAAGGAGACACCTGCTGCTTCCTCTAGAGATGTCACTGTCCCATCCATGAGACTGAAATCAGGCTGCTCTACTTCGGCCCCACCAGACCCACCTCTGCCCCCTTACCCTGGGGAACCAGCTTTGAATCCTCTCACGCACACCTTCATAACCAACTCTCTATAGGAAATAAAGGCATAGATTGGCTCACTTAAGTCAGAATTTAAAGCTTGACTCCACGATCTCAGGTGCGATTTGGTGGAAATCCGGGGCAGTGTCCACCATCTTAAACTTACCCTGGACTCACGGACGGAGGATGAGGAGGACCTATGGCGTAGGATGAACACCTTGGAGGAGCAACATATAGAGCTTCAAATAAAGCAGGCAGGTTGAGAAAATAGAAGTAGGAGGAACAACTTCACATTAGGGGGATCCCCAGGGGCGCAGAGGGGTCGGACATTATGATGTAATGGCGGACCTCCTCCAGGCAGTTAGAGGAGATGAAAATGCCTCTCCACCTGCTGTAGACAGAGCGCACCGGGTCGCTGCCCCGCTGACTGGCCGGGACTTCGTGCCTTACATTCTCACCCAGATGCACTCCATACAGAGAAAGAGGCAATCCTATGTGCTGCCAGGGACAAGGCGAAGCTGACCTACAACAGACATCGCATTCAGATTTTCCAGGACTTCTACGCGCTGACACTTTGACGTTGTATGGACTTCAAAGCAGTCACTTAACATTAAATACCAATGGGACCATCCCTTTGCCCTGATCTTTACATGAAAAGTCTAACTCAGATTGCTTCGATCACTGAAGGAGGCTCAGCAACTGCTCCACATCACGACGGACTCTCGCCCCTCCAGCCCGAACCTGCACCATCCTCTGCCCAGAGACTCTAGGCGTCCAGAATGGACAAGTGTACCATGCTCAAGACACAAGCGCTAGGCCAGGGGAAAATCAAACTTACAGGCCAAACAAGACCTCATACAGCACTTGCGCTCCATGGACGACGCTCAATCTCCAAATCATTCTCCTCCGGCCTCTGTGGCACCCCTCCCAAATACACCTTGATTACCGATGCAGCCCACTAAAGTGCTCTAGCTACCCCGGGGCCTGCCCTGAGAGCCTCCTTGCTCCGACATGCAGACAAAAGATGTATGATGCATGATACCTGTGCCTGACAGGACAGTGCTAACCTTTACGAGGAATTAACCTTGCCTAAACTGCTTCTCCTCAGCCTTCGCCTCTCATTGCAAGAGTGACTCATGCATGGAACTGACTCTCTCAGGTCTCAGAAAGGGCTTTCCTTCTCCTGTGTTCTATGGCTGGCTGCTGGGACCAGAGGCTTGGACTTGCAAAGAAGACTTTCACGCCCCCCAGTCAACCTGTCCCCATGGGGAGTGACTTCCTCAGAATGGACCTATAGACCATTCCGTGACTTAAATGACTCTATGTTGCCCTGTTGGCCTTATTGTATTTGTATTGTTGGTTTACTCTTTCCTTTCCCTTCTATTGTGGCTCTGGGGCCCTGGGGTTTGATGGTCACTCTAACTCTTTCATGCTACCTTTCTTCACCATGAAGGGCGTGTTACACTGCATGCTGCTAAACATGAGGAATCAAACACATTGCAGCTTTTCTCCTATTCTTACACCTACTGGCAGCGGGGCTCCTGTGGTCGGACAAGTATCGGCGCACTACTCTTTGTAATGCCCCACAAAAATAATCATAACACATGTTAGATTTCTCTTGCTTGACGTAAAAGGTCTCAATGCATCAAACGAGCGCAGTCAGGTCTGACGATACCTCTTGTTGCAAGACCCAGATATCATCTTCCTGCAAGAAACGCACCTCTTACGCTAAGACCCACACCGTGTGGCACCGTGTGGCACATCTCAAATACTCAACTCAAAACTGGGCATCTTCTACATCTTGAATGACAGGGGTCACTATTCTCCTGAAGGCGGATCTCAATTTACAGGAGGCTCAAGTGGCATGTGACAGGGAGGGAAGCTATCTTAAAATCAAATCTCAGATCAACATCTGACCCCTTACCTTGACCAATATCTGCACCCCAATCAATCACATGACATATATCTTAGAAACCTCCTCAAGGACCTAGCCTTACAATAAGATGGACAGATGGGGCCCTAGGTGGCGCACAATAGTAATGGCCCTGCTGAGCTGGAAAATATCCGATAACCTCATCCTACATCACCAATGCCAGTATCTGACCTCACCACGAGCTTCCTGAAGCGATGCAGAATCCATAGATACCGATTTTGGTTGCCTAGTCTGCAGTGCGGCTGTGAACACGTTCGCTGACCCCTGGGCGGACTGCTCCGTCTCTTTCTGGAGCCTGCGACGCAGAGGCACTCATCAGGAAAGTCCTAAGCCGCGGGGGCCTCAACGTTGTTGATCCAGGTAGCAGATGATACCGACCTGCTTCCGCCGCCCTTCTGCCAGTGAGTAGCGGACTTGCGGGGTGAATCCCTGGGTCAGAGCACCAGAGGCATCGGTGCTTGGACGCACTTGCTGGGGGCGCTGTCGGAGCCTCTGGGGCTGGTGCCATGGTTTGGGAGCGGGATGTGCTGTGCTGCGAGAAGCTGCGGGAGACTGTCAGCGGGGCTCGTCTGCAGTGGGCGGTGAGGTGCCGACGTCGGGAGAAGAGCGGAATTGCACAGCGCGACGCACACCAGGTGTGTGCTGGATATTGAGGACCGATCCCTGGAGCAACGCCATTTGCTTGTCATGGATGGCATAGTGACCGCCGCCATTCTGTCCCGCAGCCTTGTGCCAGCAGCGATTGAAGCACAGAACCCGAGGAACCCATGGAGAAGTGAAAAGCTGCCGCGTGTACACTCAAGAGGCACGCATCAGCTTGCACCGCAGTAATTGCAAGTACTGCATTTCGCCCAACACTAGCTGCGACACCTGGTATCGGAGGCCATTTTGAAGTGCCTGCACAGAGTGCTTAATCAGCGGCGCTGGGCCTGAGGAGTGCCTGAATCACCCATACCCTGTTAAGCAGCTGTCCCTCCTGGACCATCCAGCAGCAATTTGGGGCCTCCCACGAAGGGCCTGAACCACCCGACACCTACTTTGCATCTTTGCTGCTGCACGGCGACGCTCCCTCACCCATAAAGGTCGTAGGCACGCACACACACAAACAGCCTGAGGTTATAGCTCCTGCTTATATCAAGCCCGAGAGTCTTGCATCTGGGTACGGTCCCGCTATCACTTATTTTCATCCACCACCCTGTCTGCCGGTGCCATGGAGCGCACTGATACCAAACAAACCAAAATCTCGTTCGAAGCACGCAAGCCCCCTACGTCGTGCTCTGAAGAACACTTACTTGGCATGCAGCAGAGTCCCACATCTATTGATGCCAAAATAGATACGATGAACGCTCGGATGGACTCAGTGGTCACCGAGCTGGGGCAGCGTGAACAACGCCTCAAGGAGGCAGAGACTAGAGTGTCTGATTTGGATGACGGTGCCACGTCGAACAAAACCCAAATGTCGCAGATGGAAAAATTATTAAAGGTAATTGCTGATAAAAATGAGGACTTGGAGGGGCATTCCCGAAGAAACAGTGTTTGAATTCTTGGCCTGGCGGAGTCCACGAACACAGGGCGCATGGAGGACTTAATTGAGAAACTGGCTGTTGAGCTCTTTGGCAGGGAAACATTCTCGGCACATCTCACAGTCGAGAGAGCCCATAGATCTCTTGCTGCCCGCCCGCTTCCGGTGGTGACACCGCGCCCCGTGATAGTCCGCATCTTAAACTACCCTGACAGAGACACAGTACTACGCCTTGCTCGGAAAAAGAGGCAGGTGCTATTCGAAAACACAACATTGCCCTTCTTTCCAGACTTTACTCAAATGGTGCAAGACGCCAGACGAAAATTTGCAGCAGTCAAGAAGAAACTGCAGTCACAGCAGATCCCCTACGCCATGTTGTACCCGGCAAAGCTGAAGGTAACCTACCATGGATCGCAGCATTTCTTCACGAATCCACAACAGGCGGAAGATTACCTCTGACGCCACCGCCGCTCGGCTACTACTGAATCAGAAACGAGAGATTGCAGGTCCCTGTCGCTTGGGTTTGACCCCAGCTGAACTGTATTATGGACAATGGCATTTGTTGGAACTCTCGCTACTGCTTTACAAAGGGCGCACCGAACTACGTTGGTGATGTATTGACATTGTTTTCTCTTTGGTGTGATGTTTGGCTCGGCAGCTTGCCTCCGTCTTGCTGCAACTGCTCGCCTACGGGCAGTGTAGTGGGTGGGTCGTGAAGTGGGCAGGTCGTGAGCCCCTAGCGTGTTCCCGAGAGCGCAAACCCCCAGAAGCTACGGTTTATGGGGAATGTAAAGAATCCCTCAGTGTTGGGGTATTGGGAGGGGAAGGATACTGTACCCGGCAAGTTGGGGGAGCCGGTGTGGGGGGAGGGAGGGCATTTGTCTTCGTTTATGTTACAGGTTGTCCAGTCCACTGGTAATGTCACCGCATGGGCTTATGCTACATACTGCACATGGTACAATGATTGACGACACGCGAAGCCAAAATAACATTATTGCAGCATCGTGGAATATACGAGGTTTAAATAATCCTAGGAAGAAGCAACAGATTCTAGGGTACCTTGATAGGCACCACATTACGATAGCTCCGCTGCAGTAGACACACTTAAGCCAGGGCACTGCTCCCCAGTTCGCCTCGAGATGGGCCTCACACCGCAGCTTTGCAACATATTCTACATATTCCCGAGGAGTGGCTATACTGATTAAGAAAGGGGTTGCATTCATTTCCAGCGGGCCGGAAGCTGATGCAGAAGGCAGATTCTGCCTCCTTTGGGGCAGACTTCACTCTCACGATGTGACCTTTGCTAATTACCATGGACCCAATACTGATAACTCACAGGCCCTTCTTCATTTATGGAGCATAATCCAGGGGATAGGCTCCACCTACATTATCTGGGGTGGGGATTTTAATACAGCTCTGTGCCCCTGTATGGATAGATCCCGTGACTCCCCAGCACATTACACGACCACCCAGAGAACGCTGCTCGATATTGTTGAAGACAACTCTTAGAGACATGTGCACACCGCACAGTGAGAAGGTACGCATTTTTCGGCATTTCACTCATCCTGGGCTAGACTAGACTATTTATTCGTATCCAAGGGTATGGCACACTGGTTGGGACGGTTTACTCATTTAGCTCGCACACACTCTGACCATTCCCCGGTCGTTGCTGAATTATGAGCACCCCTCAATCACTCCCCATATAATAGCTGGTGCCTCAATCCGCTGCACCTTCAAGATGCGGTGTTCAGAACTGAGTTAGAACAGGATATAAGAGATTTTTTTTTACCGCAAACTAGACTCTATCCCCAGTATCACAACTGTTTGGGAAGCATTTAAAGTCACAATAAGAGGCTGGTGCATATCTAAGGGTGGGGGTATACTTAAGTCGCTGCGCAAAAGCTTGTCCACATTAGAGAAAGAACTCAAACAATTGGAAAGGAGCTGGGCACAAATCCCTACGAGAATGACTTCAGAGCCACCATGCGCAGTAAAATTACGGAATGTGAGGAAATGGCTGATAGAGAGTGCAAATTTCAGGGGTAACACCATATAGTGAGGATTCATGATGAGGGGGATCGCCCGGGGAAGGCCTTAGCTACTGCGGTCAGACCACCCAAGTTTTGCAACTATGTGATGGAATTGCAAGATACACAGTGTAATGTGCATAGAAATCTCCCTGACCAGTTACGTACGCTTAGAGGCTACTATAGTGCCCTCTACTCTTCCCATGGAGGTACTTCTCTTGACCTGCCCGACTACTTGGAGGATACTGCCCTTACCTGGTTAGGGGACACCCATCGTAAATTTCTTGGTCTGGATCTGGAACTTGATGAAATAACAGAAGCTATCATGCAGATGAAATCTGGTCGGGCCCCGGGGTCTAACGGCCTGCCAATAGAATTCTATAAAACATACATCTCCATATTAGCCCATATATGGAGGGAGGTATACTACACAGTGCTGGAGGAGGGAGGGCTGCCTATGACGATCCGGGAGGCGCTTACGACTTCTCTATTGAAACCGGGGAAACCCTTGCAGTGCTGTGATTCCTATCACCCACTCTCCCTCCTTGCGATACTAAGATACTAGCTAAGGTTTTAGCGAATCGTTTCAACTTACTAATGCAATTCCTGGCACTACCCTACCAGGCTGGCTTTATCCCAAGTAGGGCCACATCACAAAACCTTCGAACCTTAGCCGCAGTATTACAAGACATTGACCCGAAATTGCTCACCGAAGCTGTGACCCTTGACGCTACTAAGGCCTTTGATTCCCTAGAATGGGATGACCTACTGGGCACTCTGGTATATATGAGGATGCCTGCTGCCTTCCTTCAGTGGATCTACTTATTATACACTCGCCCGGTGGCCTCAGTACTCCTGAATCGCACTAAATCCTCTCCTTTCCCTGTATCCAGGGCCACACTGCAGGGATGTCCCCTGTCTCCCATCCTATTTGCCCTAGCCATTAAGCCCTTAGCTGCTAAGCTTCGGCAGCATCATAATCATAGAGCGCTAATCTACCCATCTAGGCAATTACTCATCTCCCTATACGCAGATGATATGACACTATATATACATAAACCCCAAGATAATTTGAACCCTATACTTTGAGAGATAACTAAATGTGGTGCCATTTCTGGGGTGCAAATCAACGGGTCTAAATCTGCAATCTTCCCTCTTACTGATGATACTCCCCAGCACCAGCTAGATTATCCCCTGTTCTGGGAAACAGATGAGGTAAAATACTTGGGAATATGTATCACGAGGGACCGAGATGCGCTTCTGCAACTAAACTATGGACCATTACGAAGTGGTTGCACCTTCCGCTTTCCATGGCTGGGAGGATTTCTTTATTTAAAATGGTCATATTACATAAGTTATTGTATCTCTCCATAAACAGACCTTATCACCCTGGAGCATTTTTTTTTATAACGCTCAACTCGCAGCTTTTGAGACTTATATGCGGTCGGAAGCAGGCGAGGCAGAGCCTGACCACATTTACTTTGCCATACCGTCAGGGAGGGTATGATGTCCCTAATTTTGAGCTACATTATTACTGCGCACAGGCGCATTTTGAACGTACTGGTTTCACCCACCACCCTTTATACCCCACTTGGCAGTGGAGGATGGCTATATGGCCCCAACACCCACAGCGTGCTATCTCTTCTCTTCACAGCAGTTAAGAAGCGCGAGAAAGACCCGTCCACTGTCGATTGCACTATAATGGCATGGCAGCGCTTAGCCCACAGGCTTGAGATACCCGTGTTGTACTCTCCCAAGGTGCCCCACACCGAAATCCGCTGTTGCCAGTCACTTATGAGGGGGTCTGCCGGAAGGTGCTGAGAAACTGAAATACAGCACTTGGGGGGACCTTTATGTGGGATTGCAATTCCGCACCAAGGAGCAATTCTTTGAGGCCAGCGAACCAACGACGATGGATACATTCATGTACACCCACTTATCGCAGAGTGTGAAGGCCAATACTCCCGATTTCCCAAATAAGCCAGATACATTACTACCACTGCATGCCCTATTACAGGCAGATAACCCTCAGCACATCATATCTCTCCTTTCTCAACACTCACGCACTTCGCCGTCTCCTGGACAAAGACGTGCTAGGCAGGAGTGGGATACTGACTTAAATATCACTCTGCCTGATGACCAGTGGGAGCTCAGCTGTTCCCAAACGGAAGCAGTGACTGGTAACAACAGGTTACGCCTCATCCATTTGAAATTTCTGCACTAACTATATCGTGCCCCAGCCAGGCTGTGTAGACTCCGCCTTTGTGCTATCAGGCAGTGGGTATTTCTCCCACCCCCTTCAGTGCCGGCGTGTGTGGAAGTGTGCTGCTTGGGCCTGCAAGCCGTCGTTGAGGACCAAGCCTACCCGGGGTTATACACCCCTCAGGGTGACTGCTTTGGCTTCTTTCGGGCCTCTGCACCTGCTGTAAATGTGGTAGCGCCGTCTTGATTTTGGGATGGCTTGGTGTTCGGCTCCATCCTGCACTCTGTGGCAAAATTCGAGTGATTTGGCTGATGGGTGAGAGCCTCCTAGAGAGGGGAGGCACAATTGGTCACATTGTCGGGCGTTGAGGGCTCACCCCTTTCCTTATGGATGCTGCTGGAGGATCAATCCTTGGTCTTGGGCCACAGTGAAGAGACCGGCCTCTCCAGAGCCTGAATACACATACCGGAGAGACAAATCTGGATCTATCTCCTGCTCCCCCCAATTAACCAAAGGATCGGGCTGCTTGGCTTCCCTCTCGAGCTGTTTTTAGCATACCAGCTCATCTTTTGGCCCGGACATGGACCTCTCTGTGGGACCTCTCACCCACCTTGCTCCCCATTCTGATCTCTGGGGTGTCGCTAGGATCCACCTCTGGACTGCCTCCTTTTGCCCCAAGATATTTTGCTTCTGAAAGGGAGTGACTCTGGAGGAGTGGTGGCCCTCCCTGCCCCTTGGTCCCTTGGGACATTGGATCTATCATCCCCTTGAACGTCGATCATAGAGCGGTATCGCCCGCACCAGCCCTCGCCACCCTTCTCCAGAGTCTCTGTGGGGTGAGAAACCCCGGGAAACATACAACCCACCAAAGCCAGAAAGGAGACACCTGCTGCTTCCTCTAGAGATGTCACTGTCCCATCCATGAGACTGAAATCAGGCTGCTCTACTTCGGCCCCACCAGACCCACCTCTGCCCCCTTACCCTGGGGAACCAGCTTTGAATCCTCTCACGCACACCTTCATAACCAACTCTCTATAGGAAATAAAGGCATAGATTGGCTCACTTAAGTCAGAATTTAAAGCTTGACTCCACGATCTCAGGTGCGATTTGGTGGAAATCCGGGGCAGTGTCCACCATCTTAAACTTACCCTGGACTCACGGACGGAGGATGAGGAGGACCTATGGCGTAGGATGAACACCTTGGAGGAGCAACATATAGAGCTTCAAATAAAGCAGGCAGGTTGAGAAAATAGAAGTAGGAGGAACAACTTCACATTAGGGGGATCCCCAGGGGCGCAGAGGGGTCGGACATTATGATGTAATGGCGGACCTCCTCCAGGCAGTTAGAGGAGATGAAAATGCCTCTCCACCTGCTGTAGACAGAGCGCACCGGGTCGCTGCCCCGCTGACTGGCCGGGACTTCGTGCCTTACATTCTCACCCAGATGCACTCCATACAGAGAAAGAGGCAATCCTATGTGCTGCCAGGGACAAGGCGAAGCTGACCTACAACAGACATCGCATTCAGATTTTCCAGGACTTCTACGCGCTGACACTTTGACGTTGTATGGACTTCAAAGCAGTCACTTAACATTAAATACCAATGGGACCATCCCTTTGCCCTGATCTTTACATGAAAAGTCTAACTCAGATTGCTTCGATCACTGAAGGAGGCTCAGCAACTGCTCCACATCACGACGGACTCTCGCCCCTCCAGCCCGAACCTGCACCATCCTCTGCCCAGAGACTCTAGGCGTCCAGAATGGACAAGTGTACCATGCTCAAGACACAAGCGCTAGGCCAGGGGAAAATCAAACTTACAGGCCAAACAAGACCTCATACAGCACTTGCGCTCCATGGACGACGCTCAATCTCCAAATCATTCTCCTCCGGCCTCTGTGGCACCCCTCCCAAATACACCTTGATTACCGATGCAGCCCACTAAAGTGCTCTAGCTACCCCGGGGCCTGCCCTGAGAGCCTCCTTGCTCCGACATGCAGACAAAAGATGTATGATGCATGATACCTGTGCCTGACAGGACAGTGCTAACCTTTACGAGGAATTAACCTTGCCTAAACTGCTTCTCCTCAGCCTTCGCCTCTCATTGCAAGAGTGACTCATGCATGGAACTGACTCTCTCAGGTCTCAGAAAGGGCTTTCCTTCTCCTGTGTTCTATGGCTGGCTGCTGGGACCAGAGGCTTGGACTTGCAAAGAAGACTTTCACGCCCCCCAGTCAACCTGTCCCCATGGGGAGTGACTTCCTCAGAATGGACCTATAGACCATTCCGTGACTTAAATGACTCTATGTTGCCCTGTTGGCCTTATTGTATTTGTATTGTTGGTTTACTCTTTCCTTTCCCTTCTATTGTGGCTCTGGGGCCCTGGGGTTTGATGGTCACTCTAACTCTTTCATGCTACCTTTCTTCACCATGAAGGGCGTGTTACACTGCATGCTGCTAAACATGAGGAATCAAACACATTGCAGCTTTTCTCCTATTCTTACACCTACTGGCAGCGGGGCTCCTGTGGTCGGACAAGTATCGGCGCACTACTCTTTGTAATGCCCCACAAAAATAATCATAACACATGTTAGATTTCTCTTGCTTGACGTAAAAGGTCTCAATGCATCAAACGAGCGCAGTCAGGTCTGACGATACCTCTTGTTGCAAGACCCAGATATCATCTTCCTGCAAGAAACGCACCTCTTACGCTAAGACCCACACCGTGTGGCACCGTGTGGCACATCTCAAATACTCAACTCAAAACTGGGCATCTTCTACATCTTGAATGACAGGGGTCACTATTCTCCTGAAGGCGGATCTCAATTTACAGGAGGCTCAAGTGGCATGTGACAGGGAGGGAAGCTATCTTAAAATCAAATCTCAGATCAACATCTGACCCCTTACCTTGACCAATATCTGCACCCCAATCAATCACATGACATATATCTTAGAAACCTCCTCAAGGACCTAGCCTTACAATAAGATGGACAGATGGGGCCCTAGGTGGCGCACAATAGTAATGGCCCTGCTGAGCTGGAAAATATCCGATAACCTCATCCTACATCACCAATGCCAGTATCTGACCTCACCACGAGCTTCCTGAAGCGATGCAGAATCCATAGATACCGATTTTGGTTGCCTAGTCTGCAGTGCGGCTGTGAACACGTTCGCTGACCCCTGGGCGGACTGCTCCGTCTCTTTCTGGAGCCTGCGACGCAGAGGCACTCATCAGGAAAGTCCTAAGCCGCGGGGGCCTCAACGTTGTTGATCCAGGTAGCAGATGATACCGACCTGCTTCCGCCGCCCTTCTGCCAGTGAGTAGCGGACTTGCGGGGTGAATCCCTGGGTCAGAGCACCAGAGGCATCGGTGCTTGGACGCACTTGCTGGGGGCGCTGTCGGAGCCTCTGGGGCTGGTGCCATGGTTTGGGAGCGGGATGTGCTGTGCTGCGAGAAGCTGCGGGAGACTGTCAGCGGGGCTCGTCTGCAGTGGGCGGTGAGGTGCCGACGTCGGGAGAAGAGCGGAATTGCACAGCGCGACGCACACCAGGTGTGTGCTGGATATTGAGGACCGATCCCTGGAGCAACGCCATTTGCTTGTCATGGATGGCATAGTGACCGCCGCCATTCTGTCCCGCAGCCTTGTGCCAGCAGCGATTGAAGCACAGAACCCGAGGAACCCATGGAGAAGTGAAAAGCTGCCGCGTGTACACTCAAGAGGCACGCATCAGCTTGCACCGCAGTAATTGCAAGTACTGCATTTCGCCCAACACTAGCTGCGACACCTGGTATCGGAGGCCATTTTGAAGTGCCTGCACAGAGTGCTTAATCAGCGGCGCTGGGCCTGAGGAGTGCCTGAATCACCCATACCCTGTTAAGCAGCTGTCCCTCCTGGACCATCCAGCAGCAATTTGGGGCCTCCCACGAAGGGCCTGAACCACCCGACACCTACTTTGCATCTTTGCTGCTGCACGGCGACGCTCCCTCACCCATAAAGGTCGTAGGCACGCACACACACAAACAGCCTGAGGTTATAGCTCCTGCTTATATCGAGCCCGAGAGTCTTGCATCTGGGTACGGTCCCGCTATCACTTATTTTCATCCACCACCCTGTCTGCCGGTGCCATGGAGCGCACTGATACCAAACAAACCAAAATCTCGTTCGAAGCACGCAAGCCCCCTACGTCGTGCTCTGAAGAACACTTACTTGGCATGCAGCAGAGTCCCACATCTATTGATGCCAAAATAGATACGATGAACGCTCGGATGGACTCAGTGGTCACCGAGCTGGGGCAGCGTGAACAACGCCTCAAGGAGGCAGAGACTAGAGTGTCTGATTTGGATGACGGTGCCACGTCGAACAAAACCCAAATGTCGCAGATGGAAAAATTATTAAAGGTAATTGCTGATAAAAATGAGGACTTGAAGGGGCATTCCCGAAGAAACAGTGTTTGAATTCTTGGCCTGGCGGAGTCCACGAACACAGGGCGCATGGAGGACTTAATTGAGAAACTGGCTGTTGAGCTCTTTGGCAGGGAAACATTCTCGGCACATCTCACAGTCGAGAGAGCCCATAGATCTCTTGCTGCCCGCCCGCTTCCGGTGGTGACACCGCGCCCCGTGATAGTCCGCATCTTAAACTACCCTGACAGAGACACAGTACTACGCCTTGCTCGGAAAAAGAGGCAGGTGCTATTCGAAAACACAACATTGCCCTTCTTTCCAGACTTTACTCAAATGGTGCAAGACGCCAGACGAAAATTTGCAGCAGTCAAGAAGAAACTGCAGTCACAGCAGATCCCCTACGCCATGTTGTACCCGGCAAAGCTGAAGGTAACCTACCATGGATCGCAGCATTTCTTCACGAATCCACAACAGGCGGAAGATTACCTCTGACGCCACCGCCGCTCGGCTACTACTGAATCAGAAACGAGAGATTGCAGGTCCCTGTCGCCTGGGTTTGACCCCAGCTGAACTGTATTATGGACAATGGCATTTGTTGGAACTCTCGCTACTGCTTTACAAAGGGCGCACCGAACTACGTTGGTGATGTATTGACATTGTTTTCTCTTTGGTGTGATGTTTGGCTCGGCAGCTTGCCTCCGTCTTGCTGCAACTGCTCGCCTACGGGCAGTGTAGTGGGTGGGTCGTGAAGTGGGCAGGTCGTGAGCCCCTAGCGTGTTCCCGAGAGCGCAAACCCCCAGAAGCTACGGTTTATGGGGAATGTAAAGAATCCCTCAGTGTTGGGGTATTGGGAGGGGAAGGATACTGTACCCGGCAAGTTGGGGGAGCCGGTGTGGGGGGAGGGAGGGCATTTGTCTTCGTTTATGTTACAGGTTGTCCAGTCCACTGGTAATGTCACCGCATGGGCTTATGCTACATACTGCACATGGTACAATGATTGACGACACGCGAAGCCAAAATAACATTATTGCAGCATCGTGGAATATACGAGGTTTAAATAATCCTAGGAAGAAGCAACAGATTCTAGGTTACCTTGATAGGCACCACATTACGATAGCTCTGCTGCAGTAGACACACTTAAGCCAGGGCACTGCTCCCCAGTTCGCCTCGAGATGGGCCTCACACCGCAGCTTTGCAACATATTCTACATATTCCCGAGGAGTGGCTATACTGATTAAGAAAGGGGTTGCATTCATTTCCAGCGGGCCGGAAGCTGATGCAGAAGGCAGATTCTGCCTCCTTTGGGGCAGACTTCACTCTCACGATGTGACCTTTGCTAATTACCATGGACCCAATACTGATAACTCACAGGCCCTTCTTCATTTATGGAGCATAATCCAGGGGATAGGCTCCACCTACATTATCTGGGGTGGGGATTTTAATACAGCTCTGTGCCCCTGTATGGATAGATCCCGTGACTCCCCAGCACATTACACGACCACCCAGAGAACGCTGCTCGATATTGTTGAAGACAACTCTTAGAGACATGTGCACACCGCACAGTGAGAAGGTACGCATTTTTCGGCATTTCACTCATCCTGGGCTAGACTAGACTATTTATTCGTATCCAAGGGTATGGCACACTGGTTGGGACGGTTTACTCATTTAGCTCGCACACACTCTGACCATTCCCCGGTCGTTGCTGAATTATGAGCACCCCTCAATCACTCCCCATATAATAGCTGGTGCCTCAATCCGCTGCACCTTCAAGATGCGGTGTTCAGAACTGAGTTAGAACAGGATATAAGAGATTTTTTTTTACCGCAAACTAGACTCTATCCCCAGTATCACAACTGTTTGGGAAGCATTTAAAGTCACAATAAGAGGCTGGTGCATATCTAAGGGTGGGGGTATACTTAAGTCGCTGCGCAAAAGCTTGTCCACATTAGAGAAAGAACTCAAACAATTGGAAAGGAGCTGGGCACAAATCCCTACGAGAATGACTTCAGAGCCACCATGCGCAGTAAAATTACGAAATGTGAGGAAATGGCTGATAGAGAGTGCAAATTTCAGGGGTAACACCATATAGTGAGGATTCATGATGAGGGGGATCGCCCGGGGAAGGCCTTAGCTACTGCGGTCAGACCACCCAAGTTTTGCAACTATGTGATGGAATTGCAAGATACACAGTGTAATGTGCATAGAAATCTCCCTGACCAGTTACGTACGCTTAGAGGCTACTATAGTGCCCTCTACTCTTCCCATGGAGGTACTTCTCTTGACCTGCCCGACTACTTGGAGGATACTGCCCTTACCTGGTTAGGGGACACCCATCGTAAATTTCTTGGTCTGGATCTGGAACTTGATGAAATAACAGAAGCTATCATGCAGATGAAATCTGGTCGGGCCCCGGGGTCTAACGGCCTGCCAATAGAATTCTATAAAACATACATCTCCATATTAGCCCATATATGGAGGGAGGTATACTACACAGTGCTGGAGGAGGGAGGGCTGCCTATGACGATCCGGGAGGCGCTTACGACTTCTCTATTGAAACCGGGGAAACCCTTGCAGTGCTGTGATTCCTATCACCCACTCTCCCTCCTTGCGATACTAAGATACTAGCTAAGGTTTTAGCGAATCGTTTCAACTTACTAATGCAATTCCTGGCACTACCCTACCAGGCTGGCTTTATCCCAAGTAGGGCCACATCACAAAACCTTCGAACCTTAGCCGCAGTATTACAAGACATTGACCCGAAATTGCTCACCGAAGCTGTGACCCTTGACGCTACTAAGGCCTTTGATTCCCTAGAATGGGATGACCTACTGGGCACTCTGGGATATATGAGGATGCCTGCTGCCTTCCTTCAGTGGATCTACTTATTATACACTCGCCCGGTGGCCTCAGTACTCCTGAATCGCACTAAATCCTCTCCTTTCCCTGTATCCAGGGCCACACTGCAGGGATGTCCCCTGTCTCCCATCCTATTTGCCCTAGCCATTAAGCCCTTAGCTGCTAAGCTTCGGCAGCATCATAATCATAGAGCGCTAATCTACCCATCTAGGCAATTACTCATCTCCCTATACGCAGATGATATGACACTATATATACATAAACCCCAAGATAATTTGAACCCTATACTTTGAGAGATAACTAAATGTGGTGCCATTTCTGGGGTGCAAATCAACGGGTCTAAATCTGCAATCTTCCCTCTTACTGATGATACTCCCCAGCACCAGCTAGATTATCCCCTGTTCTGGGAAACAGATGAGGTAAAATACTTGGGAATATGTATCACGAGGGACCGAGATGCGCTTCTGCAACTAAACTATGGACCATTACGAAGTGGTTGCACCTTCCGCTTTCCATGGCTGGGAGGATTTCTTTATTTAAAATGGTCATATTACATAAGTTATTGTATCTCTCCATAAACAGACCTTATCACCCTGGAGCATTTTTTTTTATAACGCTCAACTCGCAGCTTTTGAGACTTATATGCGGTCGGAAGCAGGCGAGGCAGAGCCTGACCACATTTACTTTGCCATACCGTCAGGGAGGGTATGATGTCCCTAATTTTGAGCTACATTATTACTGCGCACAGGCGCATTTTGAACGTACTGGTTTCACCCACCACCCTTTATACCCCACTTGGCAGTGGAGGATGGCTATATGGCCCCAACACCCACAGCGTGCTATCTCTTCTCTTCACAGCAGTTAAGAAGCGCGAGAAAGACCCGTCCACTGTCGATTGCACTATAATGGCATGGCAGCGCTTAGCCCACAGGCTTGAGATACCCGTGTTGTACTCTCCCAAGGTGCCCCACACCGAAATCCGCTGTTGCCAGTCACTTATGAGGGGGTCTGCCGGAAGGTGCTGAGAAACTCAAATACAGCACTTGGGGGGACCTTTATGTGGGATTGCAATTCCGCACCAAGGAGCAATTCTTTGAGGCCAGCGAACCAACGACGATGGATACATTCATGTACACCCACTTATCGCAGAGTGTGAAGGCCAATACTCCCGATTTCCCAAATAAGCCAGATACATTACT
Source organism: Lissotriton helveticus (assembly GCF_964261635.1). Lineage (NCBI taxonomy): Eukaryota > Metazoa > Chordata > Amphibia > Caudata > Salamandridae > Lissotriton > Lissotriton helveticus. The sequence goes on along the minus strand of NC_136071.1, from coordinate 968,908,314 downwards.
ACCACTGCATGCCCTATTACAGGCAGATAACCCTCAGCACATCATATCTCTCCTTTCTCAACACTCACGCACTTCGCCGTCTCCTGGACAAAGACGTGCTAGGCAGGAGTGGGATACTGACTTAAATATCACTCTGCCTGATGACCAGTGGGAGCTCAGCTGTTCCCAAACGGAAGCAGTGACTGGTAACAACAGGTTACGCCTCATCCATTTGAAATTTCTACACTAACTATATCGTGCCCCAGCCAGGCTGTGTAGACTCCGCCTTTGGGACAGTGATGCATGCACACGTTGTGGCCAGGAAGGCTCGGATTCCTCCACCTGGCATGGGACTGCCCCCAGGTGATGGCATACTGGACCCAAACGTTTCAGGGAATATCGACCATGTTAAATTCCCAGATAAAACCATGTTCTCTTGTGGCCCTCCTGTGCCTAACCCAAGGTATACAAACCCTATACAAAAGGTTCCCAGCAATGGGATTATTGATAGCGAAACGTCAGGTGGCGTGCAGGTGGGGGAGAGGCCGTGCTCCTAAATTTAAGGACTGGATTCAGACGATGTCCACGTGGCAGGACCACATGCAATCTTATGCAGACATGTTACCCATCACATCACGCCCAAATGATATTTGCGGTCCACTCACCACATATCTACTTGCACAGGAGGCGGCTGTGGAGGGGGTGGAGGCCGCGCCCGAGGCAGAGGTCTGCCCCCAGACCTTGCAGGGATCTTCCCCAGAGACATGACTAGATACAGGGGAACAAGGTGGCCCTGTGACGGGGAGCTGGAAATGATGAACGCCTAATTGTTGCATTCAGCAGGGGGAGGAAAGGAAGGGGGTGGAATGATATATGATCTGTAATGCTTAACTCTCCAAAAAAAACAACAAAAAAACTGTGGTGACATCATGTAATGCATTACGTGTTACTACGCTTCTATCGGCATATTTGGACAGTAATGCCAGAGACTGGACGATTTTGTTTTCATTGTTTCTTTTCAAATCTAAGTTGTTTAGTGGGATGAAGGGGCTGGGAGCACGTCTTGTTTTTATGTGAATCTACATGTTAAACTGTACTGCATATATCAATGACATTGGTACGCAGGTTGTGAACTCTCTTTTCTTTTATTGTAACATTGTGCATAAAGACAATAAAGGTTTTTGAAACAAAAAGAAAAAGAAGATGGACAGATGCTCATTGGGGGAACTTTAAGCTGGAGTGGTGTGGAAAAGTAAATTTTGCCATGTTATATGTGCCTACGTGTTCCCCATGTTATGATATATGTGCATGATCGATATGCATGTATTCCCCTCTGATCAATTAAAGACGCAATTACAGTTGTGTCCATCTCTAGTATGCCAGTTTCCAGTCCTCGTGAACACAACGAATATTAGGCCTATGTAAACCTACGTTGCCACGTTTTACAGTGTGCACGTTAATTCATTGAATTATCCCCGTTTCTAGGCCTCAAAAGGGCCCGGACTCAGATTCAGCTCCTGTTTCCTGAAACCTCTCCAAGGAGCGATACAGCCCCCACCTGTATCCCTGACCCTTCACTTACTTTCTTGCCTCGCAGTGCCCGGCCCGGCCTGGCTCTGCCTCCCAGTCTGCCAAGAGTATGTTATGATTCTAGTTATCAGTCCAGCCCTCCTTCTCTGCATTCCTAAGCTACTGAATCACATCAATAGTTTCCGTCATGGTCTAGCCTTTATGTCTCCATGTAAGAGAAATACTGTATTAATATTCATAGAATATTCCTCGCACACGCACTACATATAGAATAATGCATGCACCAGTCTTAGTGTCTGTTAGCCTTTGCCCTGATAACTTTTGGATTCTATCAACATGTTCTCTAAACACCAGATACTAGATATGCCTAGGTACATGTCGCTCTGACCCTCCAGACTTTCGTCTCCTCTTCTAGTGCAGAAGTCATAGCCCCCAGTTCTCCTGGTAACACGTCATTGCCAGTTTGCGCGCACCACTAGGTTAAAGGTCCCAGCTGCTCAGGTAGCCCCCTCCATGTTTCCGCCCTTTTTATGACATATTCTGTTACGTTTACATCACATGTCTATGTATACGCCCTGTACACACCTCTTGTTACACCCACTTTATGCCTTATCTTCCGCGACTGCTACAAACCACGCCTACTGCTACGCCCCCTGTATTGAATACAATGTATTTGTTTAACTATAAATATTGTGCACTGTTATTAAAAGTTACCCTTACCCCTTATGCTCCCAGATCCTGCCCCCGGCAGCTGCCATCCTATTCCCATGCAGGCTGTCCTGTTCCTGTCCTTTATGCTTATTAAAGCCTGTCAAACTTCAGCTACCTCGTATCTTGACTCTTATTTATTGAGCTAACCGTTTATTGATTATAGTCAAAAATAGATCAGGTAATTAATTATTTATTTACCACATAATGGCGCCCGAACAGGGACTTGCCCTTTCCCCACGCGCCGGAGAAGCCACGCAAGCCCCCTGATCCTCTGCAGCCGTGACGGAACCATACCGTGCACGTGCAGATATTTCTGCTTCAAGTATCCCTCAGGCCCACGGAGGAGACGGAGGTTGCGGTCCAGCGTCCAGACGAGGCGGTGGAGGAACGCGGCGAGTCCCGACCAGAGCCCAAGCCGAGAGTCCAAGGTCCGAGGTATCCGGAGGCCCACCTGTAACTGAAGTCCGAAGTTCGTCCGTCCGTCGTCGTAGCAGTCCAGTCCAGTCCGAGGCCTTCCGTTCTTGCTGCCCGGTGAGTACCGTTGCTGGGGTAGTATCTAGACAGGGTCAATTGAATTGTCTCTGGTCCGTGGGTTTGGGTACACAGATCCAACACGAAGTGTCCACTTAGGTGGATGCGGGTCCTGACGTGTCTCTTTATGGGACCGGTAAGCTTCGTACTGTTTTAGCAGTGCATCTAGTCATTCTAGTAAGTTCTGTTCTCGAGAAATTCATGTGTTTTCTGTTCTCAGTATTCCAGGTAGTATTTTGTCCGAACTGTAATGTTATTCCATGTGTTTTCAATGTCGTGGTATGAATGATTCGTATTACAGTTATTATTGTGTTCATTGTGTATTGTATTGTGTCTAGACTCCAGTCCAGTCATGCCTTTGTTCTCAAGACTACGTCAGTTAAAAACTAGAAAAGGTCTGCTCGAAGAAGCAGTTCCTGTCCCGCCTAGGGACAGTCCAGGTCATTTTATGTATCATAAGCATGGCATAAGTGCCATATTATATCTAGACTTATGGGTCGAGTATACTAAAGATCTAGAAGAGAAATATAGATGGCCTGTATCAGGTACATGGGATGCCGAGTGCATCATGCGAGTAGAAGAAGTATTATGGAAAAAGAAAGCCAGACAGTCCCAGAAAGATGCCATCGAGTTATGGCGCAAAGAATCTCATAAAAGAACCGAAAAAGAAATCAGAAAGTCAGAGTTAAGTAGAGAATCCTCAGAAAGAGCCCAAGAAAGGGAATTAATCGAAGTAGGTGAACGAGTTTAAGCCGAACAGTCAGACAGACAGAGAAATGCCCTTATTAAGGGTATGTATCCTCTTCTTGCCGAGGGCTTGCCAAAAGCAACCCCGGAAGCACCATGTAATTTTCCGCCGCCATTAGTTCCGATTACGCTACGTCACAAACCGACCGCAGCTGATATTTTTCTCTCGTCCTATTTGGACGACACAGTCCCAGAATATGCAAATCCTGCTCCGCCAGCTCCTGTAAATAATGTAATTCCTGTTCCTCCAGCCACCGGGGCACCTGTTACAGCACCTGTTACTGTACCCCCGGTCCAGCCCATAGTACAAGTACCCGCTATATCAGTCACTCTCCCAGCACGAATAGTACCAGTCGACGATTCTAGTATAGGGGCCGCGGGGGGAGGTCCTCCTGGTACCCCGCCGCCACACAAACGTGTAACGTTAGTCGAGTTACATGAACGTGCGTTACAGCGTACGCCCAAACAGCAGTCAGTTGCAGATATCAAGCGAGCTCTCACCGAATGCCGTTATGATCCAGTCCCAGGCGATGATAATATGGTTATATATTCATTGCGCGTAAGACGGGTGACCGAGTATTTGGACACCCTGCCGAATATGAAAGAAGATCTAGACAGAGTATATCGTTTCGTCCGTACCGGAGAAGACCCAGAAAGTATTGGCGAAGCCATGTCTCTAAGGAAAGCTGAGACTCAGCTCATGCTATTAAAGTTTCTAGTTAATTGTTTAATAAGGGAACAAGATTATCCGACTAAAGATCCGACCGAAATGAAAGTCCTGACAAAGTGGAGTGATAATATAGCCGAGGGAAGACACAAGACACTCAGTAGTATAGAGAGTATGTACAAGAAAATTCGTAAGGAAATAATAAGGTTGCACGAGAAACGAAAAGCAGCACAAGTAAGCGAGAAAGAAGACGACTCTTCTACTGAAGAGGTAGACAACGAGAATCCTACCAGAATAGCGTATGTAGGTAGAACTAGACTTCCAGACCGACATTCACGTCTAGAACACAAGAAAGTCTTTCCTCCTCCAGCACCAGAACAAGGTTCTCTAGAACAAGTATTTCAAGCTACCGATCACATCCTGAAATCACGAATCGGTTATAGTGAACTTAGTACCATGCATGAACAAGAACTAGCACGATCAGCAGTCCGATGGACTACTGATTCTACCACTTTTCCAGACGAAATAGTGGCACAAATGTTTCTGAAACTGCCCCCAGCCGAGCAGCGACTGGTGGGTATGTATATGATCCAGCACCTCATTACACTGTATGAGGGGCAACATTCTGATCCAGGTCCGTTACATGATGTTCTGAACGAGTTACTCCAGTATAGATGGAGAGGTTTAGGTACCGATTTAATTAGTGTTATTCTAGAACAGCGCCACAAATATAGAACGTTCCTGAATCCGCATTTTGTTCACGTCTCACCTCCAGAAAGTAAACCATTTTACATAGATAGACAGCATCCGTTACGAGAAGTACACCCAGTTAGGACAGCGGGTGGTGAAATGCAACGAGTATTTGTTTACACCCCTATCACCAAGATGGAACTCTTAGAGATGAAAAAGTTAATTCCCTGTCACGACAAAGACCCAGCAGGGTTCCATCGAGAATTAAAAGACATGCTCCGTATGGGAGAATACACGTATCCAGATATCATTAAAATGCTAAAGGTCCTGTTGCCCGCAGGGGTATATGAAAAACTCAAGGAAAAAGAATGGGAGGTGGGAGAGAAAAAGATTGATTGGGCAGTTCTAGAAGCTGAAGATAAGATACGAGTACCAGGTACCGGTCTTGGGGAGAAATGTAAAGAATTACCCGAGTTATTGATTCAGGTTTTGCCAAGGTTATTAGCCACGAAAAAGGAAGATTGGGATGCAATCTCAGCATGCAAACAGAAACAGGATGAAGATACTAGTGATTTTTATTCTAGATTCGAGAAATGTTTTATTATCAACAGTGGTTTGAAGACAGGTAGCGAGTCATACCCTCATCTTTTTGTTACTAAACTAGTCGAGAATTCAAGTCCACAAGTTAAAAATCGAGTTTTGAAAGTCGAAAGTACCTGGCAAGCTAATACCCCGTCACAAATGCTTCAGATGCTCCAGTATCACCAGAATAGAATCAGGGAAGAGCAAGAACACGAAAAGAGACGTATGAAAGACACGAAAATGAAAGTACTAGTTGCACAATCTGTTCCACAAGACAGTCAGAAGAGGGGTCCGAATCAAGCCGGTCATCCTGCAGCTCCCGTTAAAGGGACATGCAATTATTGTAAACAGCCAGGTCATTTTATAAACGAGTGTGCAGTTCTGAAACACAACATAGCAACTGGTAAGACTAAAGAAAGACCACGTCCGCCTAGACAAGAACAAGTTTCACAGACTTCTCAGTCACCACAGAATGCACAACAGACAGTTCCAGCACCGCAGCCTATCGCTGCAACACAGCATGTTACACAGCAGATGTACCAGTATGCTCAGTCAGAGTATCCAGAGTATCAACAGTATTCATGAAACAGCCTAGAGAGGGAGGTAGGCTTGCCTCTCATCGAGATACCTGTAGATCAAGAGGGTCCCTATGTACACAGTCAAGTATTAGGGAAAGACAGAAAGTTTCTGATTGATACAGGGGCAAGTAGGACTACTATCAGTCATGACGAGGTTCCAGGGGCTCCGCTCTCAGGCTCTAGAAATGTTTCCCTTGGATTTTCAGGAAAGCCTATTGTGAACGAGATTTCAAAGCCAGTTTCTCTAGAAGTTGGTCCATTGTCCCGAACTACTGATTTGTTACTTACGAAAGCATGTCCAGAAAATGTATTAGGCATTAAAACACTGAAAGAATTAGGGGCAGTTATTTGCTGCTCCCCAGAAGGAATACGATTGTTTTTAAGAGACTTTAAAGGTCACTATGTATTACGAGATTTTGATCCAAGATTGTCAAATGTTCCGCAGCATTTGTGGGCGCAAGGTCCAACTGATGTAGGTTTTATGCGAATCACACCCCATCGTGTGACTTTTAAGCAAGGTATAGTCTTGCCACGAATCAGACAGTACAGATTGCCACCTGAGGCTGTAGCAGCCTTATCCAAAATTATTGACGAGCTTATTTCTCAAGGAGTGGTTGTAGAAACTGACTCCAATGTATGTAATTCTCCTATCATTCCAGTCATGAAACGTACTGATCCAAATGCACCTCCAGTATATCGATTAGTGATTGACCTTCGAGAACTTAATAAATGTATCATACCCCAGTACCCAGTAGTCCCAGATATTTCATCCCTATTGACAGCTATTGATTCTGAAGCCATATTTTTTACAGTAATAGACCTCAAAAATGCATTTTTCAGTGTCCCCATTCATCCAGATAGCCAGTACCTTTTCGGTTTTTGTTTAAATGGAAGGAGCTATAAATTCACACGAGCTCCTCAAGGTTTCACAGAGAGTCCTAGCATTTACAGTCAAGCACTTAAAAGACAACTAGACAATATTCACATGCCAACTGACACTGCCCTGCTCCAGTATGTCGATGATCTACTTATCACAGCCCGTTCTGAACGTGATTGCGAGCGAGCGTCACTTACAGTTCTGTATTTCCTAGCCGAGATGGGGCACAAGGTGTCCCCTTCGAAGCTTCAATTCTGTGTCCAGCAAGTGATCTACTTAGGCCACTTACTGTCCAAGTGGGGTAGGCAGTTGACACCAGACCGTATCCAGTTAATAGCGAGTCTTCCACAGCCCAAGACACAGAAGGAGGTACGAGCTTTTATTGGCCTCACTTCTTACTGCAGACAATGGATTCCTCAGTATGCATTTCTAGCTAAGCCACTGATACAGTTAACGACACAGGAGGCAGCCGTATCGACTGTCCTCCCTTGGACATCTGAACATACACTTGTTTTTAATGAATTAAAGAAAGCCTTATGCCAAGCACCTGTTCTAGCAACACCGAACTACAGTAAGCCTTTTACACTTTTTGTCACAGAACGTGATGGTACTGCATTATCTGTCCTCACACAAGATCAAGCCGGACAGTACAAGCCCTGTGCTTACTTTTCGAGCACACTAGATCCAGTAGCCCAGGCTCTGCCTGCGTGCCTCAAGTCAGTTGCAGCCACAGCTCTAGCTATCAGACAAAGTGATTCCATAGTTTTAGGACACTCCCTGACAGTACAAGTTCCACACTCCGTGGAAGTTCTTTTAAACCGAACACAGACTCAACACTTGACAATTGCACGTTTAACAGGTTATGAACTGACACTGTTCCAGCCACACATAGAAATCAGACGCTGCAACATTCTAAATCCAGCTACACTGTTACCGTCAGTTACTTCAAATCCTGCCACACATGACTGTGTGGAAGTCATTAACACTATGACTAAGCCAAGACAAGACCTGACAGACATTGCATTACCTAATCCCGACCTCACACTTTATGTGGATGGTTCATGTATGAGAACAAGTACAGGAGAACTAGTAGCCGCGTATGCAGTGACTACTGAAACTGAAGTTATTGAAACACACCGTATTGACACCCTGTCTGCTCAAGCAGCAGAGCTAGTTGCTCTGACCCAAGCCTGCATACGTGCCAAGGACCTGAAAGTAAACATATATACAGATTCACGTTACGCATTCGGAGTTGTACACGACTTCGGAGTGCTCTGGCAGGAGAGAGGTTTCATGACTTCTCATGGAACCAAGATTCAGCATGGTCTCCTCATTCAAGCTCTGTTAGATGCAATACATTTACCGACAGCTATCGCTATCATGAAGTGCAAGGCACATACGAAAGTTACTGACATCATTTCCCAAGGTAACGATCTAGCAGATCGAACAGCCAAGCTTACAGCTCAGACTCCAGACATTCCAGTTAACAAGACACAGACATCCACTCCAGAACAGACTACTTGTATGACAGTTAAGGACCCTACACAAGATGTCATAGACATACAGTTACATGCCACTCCCGAAGAAATCAAGAAATGGTCCGAACAAGGAGGGGTCCAGACAGATCAAGGATGGGTGACGAAGGGAAAAGCCACATGGTTTCTCCCCGACTCTATGGTTCAAGTCATTATTAATACCGCACATAGTCCAGCACATCTAGGAGAAAAAGCCATGTTAGACAGTATCCAGAACCGTTGGTTCAACAAGCACTTACGAGCTGCAGCCAAGCAGAAAGTCCGTACCTGTATGATATGTTGTCAGTTCAATCCAGGTAAAAGTGTCCCGGTGGAACAAGGTGGATTCCAACCTCCTGACCACCCTTTTGAAGTCCTCCAGATGGATTACATTCAGATGGAGCGATGTCGAGGTTTCAAGTATGTCCTCGTAGTTGTATGCGCTTTGTCCAGGTGGACAGAAGCATATCCAGTTCCAGATTATACAGCAGCGACCACTGCCAAGCAGTTGGTTCGTGAATTCTTTCCTCGTTATGGACTCCCTAGGGTCGTGTATTCTGATAACGGCCAGCCTTTCTCATCAGAGTTAATGAAACATGTTTCCCTTCTGTTAGGGTACCAGTGGAAGTTCCATTGTGTGCGCCATCCTGAAGCAGCCGGTCTCGTAGAGAGACATAATCAAACTCTGAAAATCCGTATTGCTAAGACATGTAAAGAGAAAGGTGTAGACTGGCTAGTTGCCCTGCCAGTTGCTTTATTCTTTATGCGAATGGTTGCACATTCCAGATCAGGTCTGTCCCCTTATGAGGTCGTATTCGGCCGCCCCCAAATATGTGGGGTACACCTAGACCCCGCAGTATCACAGATGTTTCCAGTAATATGCTGACAGATTACCTAGCTTCCTTGATGTCTGCCCTACACTCTTGTCGTTCGCAGGTTGCCGCTACATTTCCAGACAACACCGAAGTGAAACCGCATGAGGTCATTCCAGGCGACCTAGTATTAGTGAGGAACTTTGATCGTTCAAGTCCGCTGGAGCCTCGCTGGAAGGAACCGAGACTTGTCCTTCTGACCACCCGTATGGCCGTGAAGTTGGAAGGCCGCAAGGGATGGGTCCATCTGTCGCATATCAAGAAATTCCATGGACTCCGTAACAAAACTTTTGCCAAGAACATTTCCAAAGACTGTTCCATTTCTAAAGACTGCCTGAAACCAGACTCTAAATCAGACATTAATTCAAATCCCGAACTGAAAGTTCCTCTGTTAGAGAAAACTCCGCAGCAGGAGTATAAGTTAAAACTCCGGTCTAGTAAAATAAGTCAGCCAGTTTAATTGTCTAAGTCCCTCTCGGGTGAAACGGTTAGACAGGTTCCTGACATGTATGAGATAGACCCCCATAGTGAGAGAGTTAGTCAAAACTCCATAAGATGTATCGTTTTTCTAAGTTTCTTATTGTTTTTAAGTTTGATGATTACCTGCACAAGTTATGCATTGCATTTATGTTTTCCAAGTTCACATGTAAATATGTTTGCTAATGCTACAGTAGAGCACACATTTAGTGATCTGCCTCCTCACGAGCTATCCTATCGTCTTGCTATGCGCAATAATTCATTCATCCGTATGTTACACTATTCACACCAGACCAGCAATGCCACTAATTGTTGGGTGTGTGGTCGACTCCCCCCTTTCCAGACACCGAAGGGAGTTCTGCCACTCTTTCCTTATCCGTTTTCCCATAATGGTTCGTGTGGAGCATGGTCCACGTTAACGTCATCCCCAACTGCTATGTCCCTTCTGAATCGAACATGTTTTCCAGACAAGCAAGGTCTCCCCCATAGAACAGGGTTAGATCTAGAAAATGAAGTATATGATTTAGGTAATTATTCTTCGAATTTTATGGTCCTGAATGTTCAGTCTGATACTACTCCAGACTTACCTGCTATTTCAGTACTACCAGTCAAAGGCGAATTATGTGTCAGAAAGAATGGTTCCGCACATGTAGGACATAGTGATTGTACTACTACTGTCGAGTATAGTGACAGTGGGAAATCTATTTTCAAAGCCTCACGTCATTCTTATTTTGTTTGTGGTCAGACCGCATATGTTCGTCTGCCCCTCGATTGGGATGGAACATGTTACATTGCCTTCCTACTGCCACCAGTTTTTCTAGCCCCATCTGATTATCATAGAAACACACATCTAGTACACGTCAGACATAGAAGGGAGATCGAGTCCCCAATTGTCGATCAAACTGAAACTGCTCTAGAACAATATCAAGATTTCAATAAAGGTTTCTTCTTCTTTATAGGACCTGTCCAGAATAGTAAGTTAATACGTAGGTTAACCAGAACCCTCGAAGCAGTAGTGAATGAGACTACTTCTGCTTTAGGTAACTTAACTGAAGAGCAATCTGCTATGAGATTTGTCGTGCTCCAAAATCGTCTCGTTCTTGACGTCATACTGGCCGATAGAGGAGGAGCATGTAGAGTCATCGGATCTAGTTGCTGCATTTTCATTCCTAATAACGCGCCGTCTGTTTATTCAGCTATAACCAGACTTCACAAAATTGCCCATCAGTTACACCAGAATCCAGGCACCTGGACATGGTCCAGTTGGCTCTGGAGTATTATATCTGCCTGGGGATGGAAAGTACTGTCATTCCTAGGTATTGCAGTAATGATCATATTCAGTTGCTGCCTCTGTATACAATGTGGCCCTGCGATTTGCGGCATTTGTGCTACCTCTTGTATTCCTAGTCCTAAATCCCGTTCCAAGACAATTCGAGATGAGCAAATGATGCTATACGAAATGATAGATGGTATCATGAATATAGATGTTTCCTGATGGAAACGTAGGGCACAAGGAGGGAATGTGGAAAAGTAAATTTTGCCATGTTATATGTGCCTACGTGTTCCCCATGTTATGATATATGTGCATGATCGATATGCATGTATTCCCCTCTGATCAATTAAAGACGCAATTACAGTTGTGTCCATCTCTAGTATGCCAGTTTCCAGTCCTCGTGAACACAACGAATATTAGGCCTATGTAAACCTACGTTGCCACGTTTTACAGTGTGCACGTTAATTCATTGAATTATCCCCGTTTCTAGGCCTCAAAAGGGCCCGGACTCAGATTCAGCTCCTGTTTCCTGAAACCTCTCCAAGGAGCGATACAGCCCCCACCTGTATCCCTGACCCTTCACTTACTTTCTTGCCTCGCAGTGCCCGGCCCGGCCTGGCTCTGCCTCCCAGCCTGCCAAGAGTATGTTATGATTCTAGTTATCAGTCCAGCCCTCCTTCTCTGCATTCCTAAGCTACTGAATCACATCAATAGTTTCCGTCATGGTCTAGCCTTTATGTCTCCATGTAAGAGAAATACTGTATTAATATTCATAGAATATTCCTCGCACACGCACTACATATAGAATAATGCATGCACCAGTCTTAGTGTCTGTTAGCCTTTGCCCTGATAACTTTTGGATTCTATCAACATGTTCTCTAAACACCAGATACTAGATATGCCTAGGTACATGTCGCTCTGACCCTCCAGACTTTCGTCTCCTCTTCTAGTGCAGAAGTCATAGCCCCCAGTTCTCCTGGTAACACGTCATTGCCAGTTTGCGCGCACCACTAGGTTAAAGGTCCCAGCTGCTCAGGTAGCCCCCTCCATGTTTCCGCCCTTTTTATGACATATTCTGTTACGTTTACATCACATGTCTATGTATACGCCCTGTACACACCTCTTGTTACACCCACTTTATGCCTTATCTTCCGCGACTGCTACAAACCACGCCTACTGCTACGCCCCCTGTATTGAATACAATGTATTTGTTTAACTATAAATATTGTGCACTGTTATTAAAAGTTACCCTTACCCCTTATGCTCCCAGATCCTGCCCCCTGCAGCTGCCATCCTATTCCCATGCAGGCTGTCCTGTTCCTGTCCTTTATGCTTATTAAAGCCTGTCAAACTTCAGCTACCTCGTATCTTGACTCTTATTTATTGAGCTAACCGTTTATTGATTATAGTCAAAAATAGATCAGGTAATTAATTATTTATTTACCACAGTGGGACCCTGAGCTGGATCATAGTTTGAATTCCTTTCAAGGTGCGGGAGCGATGCCAGCGGGACTGAAGAGGGACATTCCTGCCCTGGGCCCTTGCATTATAAGTCCCCTGACGCCTAAGACTCCTACACTTTTTTTCCCATGTCCACCGCTCTTATTCATTAATTGGCTATTTCTTTTTATCACACTCACTTATCCGGTCCCTTGAGTCAGGGAGTTTTTCTGATATATCCATCTTGGCCCATGCACCCCGTGAAATGACCCTGACAGGTGTGGGAGCGGCACCTCACCCTGCCCTGCACTGGCAGCTTCCCCCTCACATTCTAAGTGACCAGGCCATTATGATATCCTTCTATTGCTTCTTTTTACCCCAAATATAGGACCATCTACTTAACCTTTTCAATTCCTTCTCCGACCATACAAGCTTGACGCCTACGATGACCATGGCTGAGATAGTTCTAATTCCCAAGCCAGGGAAGAACCCATCACTCTGCACATCATATCGCCTTATCTCCCTCCTCAACACAGATGCCAAGATCTACACCAAGTGCCTGGCAAATTGATTGGAACCATATCTACCCAGTCTGATTGACCCAGACCAGGTTGGGTATATACTTCAGCGGGCAGACAACTTCCGGCGTCTGGCCCACCTGGTGGAGAAGGTCCAGCAATGGGATACCCTGGTGTGCATGCTCTCCCTGGATGCTGAGAAAGCTTTTGATAGGGTGGATTTATCCTTTCTCAGAATAGTCTTGCTGAAGATATGGCTTGAAGACATCATGGTATCCCGGATAATGGCATCCTCTGTTGCCCCAATGCGAAATCCTGGTCAACAATCTTCTCTTCCCCCCAGTGGACATCCGCAGGGGCACCCGACAAAGATGTCCACTCTACCCCATACTCTTTGCCCTAATAGTGGAACCTCTGGCGATAGCCATTCATCAGGCATCTAACATCAATGGTATCCCCTGTGGCGGTGACAATCACAAAGTTGCGCTATTTGTGGATGATCTTCTGCTCATTTTGACCAATCCCAGTGATTCCTTCCCTACCCTGATCTCGCTCGTTCATATGTTAGACACATTTCGGGTCTCAACATTTACACAACCAAATTGCAAGCATTGAACTTAACACTTTTGCCACGGGAGGTTCTACAGCTGTAGTCACTCACCCCGTTCCAATGGGCAACCCACTCAATTCGATATCTGGGCCTCAATGTGACTACTATGCTGGCCACATGATCTTAAGATAACTGGCTAAAATGCCAGCGCTCTGTCCTGGAAGACCTGAGCTGATGGAAGGCAGTCCCAAGTCATGGCTTGGTCGAGTTAACACAGTAAAGATGTTGCTACTGCCAAAAGTGCTTTATCTCTTTCAAACTCTTCCTACACCCATTCCCCTAACAAGCTATCACAGGCCTCGAGAGGGATGTGAACTCCTTCATCTGGGGGAAAGGTCGTCCACAGTTCTCCAATAAGATACTCATGCCACTCCGAGATTGTGGGGGATTTGCCTGCCCCAATCTACTTGTTTACTACTGGGCGGAGCACCTGAGCTACATTTCATAATGGGTGGTTTGCAAAAGCAAAAAACATTGGTTTCATATGGACAGGGTGGTGGCATTCAGACCTCTTTGGGATCTGGCCTGGTTGCCGAAAAGGATAAGACCATGCAGTGCCTACATTGCCACCCCTACAAAAACGGTCCTGGATATATGGGACAAACTCATGGTTGCCAGGGGTCTCACCTCCTTCCCTCCCCCAACACCCTGTTGTCTTGGAACCCCGATTTCCCTCCAGCCCTGCAACCCCACTCCTTCCTAGACTGGGGGGAAGGGGAATGTCTTACAATCAGTGATATCTTTGAAGGGGAAACCTCTTTGACTTTCGACCAACGCACACAAGACTATCACCTCCCCGCCAGACATTGGCTGCTCACACCCACTAATACACAAGGGGCCACACGCCAGCTCACCTCCGTTGAGACACTGGTGTTCTTGATGGCTCACGGTGGCTTATCTCCCATACATACCAGGTCCTACAACACTTTAACCCTATGCCTCTCCATCCTTATGAAACGCAGTGGCACTCAGATGTTCCAGATGCCATCCCCTCGGAAAAGTGGGAAAAGCTTTGGCGTGACATTCCTTGGATTTATCGAAGCAGTTCTCAGCACGAAACTGCCTAACAAGTCATGACCTGCTGGTATTACACGCCTGTCGAGTTGCGGAGAATTTTCCCTACCTCCTCTCCTCTGTGTTGGTGATGCAACTCTGCCATGGGCTCCATCATTAATCTTTGGTGTTCCTGCCGACTTGTCACGCTCTTTTGGAAGGAGGTGCTGAGAAACATCAAAGACACGGTGGGGTTCCTTAAACCGGGTACACTGCAGGTAAACATCTTAGGCATCCGGCCCCAATCTCTCAAAGCTATGACACATACTGACTGGCACCTGATCTTGCACATATTCGGGGCAGCTAAACAAAGTATCACCTTGTAGTGGAAAAAGCCCTCGACCCTGCCTATCTCGTTATGGTTCACCTGTCTATGGCACACCACGGCAAAGGAGCTCTTAACTGGTATCTCGCAATTTACACATGTTTGGCAACCATTGGTAGAACACCTCTCCAAACTAGAACACTGCTGCTTCACCTCTTCCCTGGCTAGGTGCTCTGCAGCTCTTTGAAGAGATACTTCTGCCGCGTGGGGTTCATCCCTCACAATGAACCGGCCCACACTAGCATCGACGAGGGACCCTCTATTCAACCCCTTCTTCCCTACTATTGCCGCCCTAATCCCTTGGTTCCCTTTCTACACACTCATGCCCCTCTCCGAACATGGCTAGGCTTCGAGCTCTGACCTCTATGGGTCCCACTTCTCCTTTTCCCCCCTCTTTCTCTTCCTGCTTTTCTTGGTTATTCTGTTTCATCTGGCATAAATGGAGCCCTGCTTTTAAATTGCAGCCCCCTCGCCAATCTAGGCGGTGTGACCACACTATATGCTGTATGCTGCTTAATGTTTTCATGCCTCACCCATTATGTACAGAAGCAATAGACCTTAAATAGCAACAATACCACAGGGGTTAGTGAGAACACTAAAAATATAATGGCAACATATAGTAGGCCAAAGCAACATTACTAATAGCTAAGAGTTTCCCTAATCAATCGCACAATACGTTTTTGCTTTATTAGGCTGGTTTACAGCAAATGTTGGTTTGATCTGTATGCATAAATCTTTGAAGCATGGAGCACTCGCCTGAGTTCAATGGAAACTACAATATGTACGTAAGCACTGTACTGTGACAAGTACACCCAGGACATTGTGGGCAACTAGAAACTAATTGACAGGATCCGCCAAGTCATTAATGCACTGTACAATTGACATTAATGTTGCTTGTGTGAAAAATGTGCTTACAATCATTTTAAAACAATAAACAGATTTAAACAAAAAAAACGCTTTCTTATATAATTGTATACACTTAAATGAAGACAGTTGGATGAGTATAAACAGAGTTATGAATTTTCAAAGGAAAAGTAAATCATTGTATTTAACTCTTGCAATACAATAACATTGCAGATAATGGGAAAAACACACTACTAACACTCGGTCACTTGCAGGTCAAGTCCAGTGGAAACCACTGGGGGTAAGGGGATGCAGGTCCCAGGACCTAGCTCTGACAGTCAGTTGGACTTTTCCTGGCTCGTAGGACACGATGGCAGAGTTGTCCTGGCTGTCCGTGGTGCTGAACGAGGGAGCTGTGGTTACTGGTTTTTCTGCTTGAACGCTGTGAGTGAGGAAAGGGTATTCAAAAAGTTGAAATCCCTGCCACTAAGGCTTGTGTTTGAAGATGCTGCAGGATTCCCTCGAGGTGCAATGTTGAACAAAGGTAATGGTAGCCCTATTGGCAACAAACAAGCCTTGGTAGTATCAAACACAGCTTTGGTTTTGGAGCAGACGGCTTTTGGTTCCACCCTCGTTACTATTGATTAGGTCATATACACATATATTAAGGGCTTTATGTGGTATAACGTGATTAATGAAGTGAAGTGCTCTTAAAACCATATATAAGTGCATTAGCTATGCAATATCAACATTTTTATACATGCTCACACTAATGCTTTTCTTACAGTAACAACGAGTTGCAGTTCTCAAGTTCTCATGTATATTTATAAGTGTGTTTTTATAACATTGATACATTTTCATGTATTCATGTAGTTGTGCAAAGGTATCCTGTGTTCATTATATACTGGAACGTATATTCATTAGAAATGCATTTTACACGTATAATATGACTATGTATCTGAACTTACTTTGTTACAATGTGTATTGAAGTCTTGGCTTTGCTAACTTGTCCAAAGGCCTTAAGCATTTGGGTTTCGCAATGTGTAAACTTCAACGTGAATGCTTTTAATAGGGTGCAGTGTTTTTCTTATCTATGCAGGTGGTTGGTACAATTATCTGATGAAGGGAAAAGGCCCATTGTGTGAAAAAGATAGGAGAGCGTGGAGGGTGTTGAGGGAGATAAAAAGTAACGAGCAGAAGGGAGGACTACTGTCCATGTAGAATGAGGACATGGAATCCTAGGTCACTTCGAATTTGTGGATCAAAGAAGAAGAGAGCACTGTTTGAAGGTAGTACCTAATTGGACCTTTGATACTGATTTAGAAGGGTCTCTTGTGGGTATAACTAGTCAACGCTCTTTGGCTTTCTTCAGAGATCCCTTTCAGACTAGGATAGGTCCAGACCGCTAGTTCAAGTTCAAGTTCAGGCATTTGTATAGCGCACTACTCACCCAGAGGGTCTCAAGGCGCTAGGGGGAGGGGTACATTATTTGTCGAATAGCCAGGTTTTGAGCTCTTTTCTGAAGGAGATGTGGTTCTGAGTAAGACGGAGGTGGGTGGGGAGTGAGTTCCAGGTCTTGGCAGCCAGGAAGGAGAAGGATCTGCCACCCATGGTGGATTTCCGGATACGCGGGACTGCGGCGAGGGCTTGATTGGACGATCTTAGTTGACGGGTGGGTTTGTAGAAGGACAGTCGAGTGTTGAGGCATTCGGGTCCTAGATTGTAGAGGGCCTTGTGTGCGTGGGTGAGAAGGCGGAATGTAATTCTTTTGCTGACGGGAAGCCAGTGGAGGTCTTTTAGATGTCCGGTGATGTGATCTTGGCGCGGGATGTCTAGTATGAGTCTAGCTGACGCGTTTTGGATGCGCTGGAGTTTTTTCTGTAGTTTTGTTGTGATTCCGGCGTAAAGTGTGTTATCATAATCCAGTCGACTCGTGACCAGAGCGTGGGTGACAGTCTTTCTTGTTTCGAGAGGGATCCAGCGGAAGATCTTTTTGAGAATGCGAAGTACGTTGAAACAGGAGGACGAGACGGCATTGACTTGTCTGGACATCGAGAGGGAGGAGTCTAGGATGAAGCCAAGGTTACGTGCATGGTCTGTGGGTGCGGGTGCTGTGCCTAGAGCGGAAGGCCACCAAGAGTCGTCCCAAGCTGAGGGGGAGGATCCTAGGATGAGCACCTCCGTTTTGTCCGAGTTGAGCTTTAGGCGGCTCTGTTTCATCCATTCGGCTACTTCTTTCATGCCTTTGTGAAGATTGGTTTTGGCGGTTTTGGGGTCTGTGGTGAGGGAAAGGATTAGTTGGGTGTCATCGGCGTAAGAGATGATGTTTAGGTTGTGTAGACGCGCGATGGAGGCGAGAGGACTCATGTAGACGTTGAAGAGGGTGGGGCTGAGCGAGGATCCTTGAGGTACGCCGCAGATGACTTCGGTGGTCTCTGAGTAGAATGGGGGAAGTCGGACTCTTTGAGTTCTTCCAGCAAGGAATGAGATGATCCAGTCCAGGGCTTTTCCTTGTATTCCGATGTTGCTGAGGCGATGTATAAGGGTGTTGTGGCAGACTGTGTCGAAAGCGGCGGAAAGGTCAAGTAGGATGAGGGCCACTGTTTCTCCGTTGTCCAGGAGTGATCGCATGTCGTCAGTCGCTGCAATGAGGGCGGTTTCGGTGCTGTTTGGCTCGAAACCCGGATTGAGATGGATCAAGGGAGTTGTTGGATTCAAGGAAGGCGGAGAGCTGGCTGTTGACGGCTTTCACTATGACTTTGGCCGGGAATGGGAGGAGGGATACGGGTCGGTAATTTTTAAGTTCAGAAGGGTCTGCTGTGGGTTTCTTCAGAAGGGCGCTGAGTTCGGCGTGTTTCCAGCTATCTGGGAAGGTGGCGGAGTTGAAAGAACAGTTGATGACATTGCGGAGAAGGGGTGCGATGATGGAGTGAGCTTTGTTGAAGATGTGGTGGGGGCAGGGGTCAAAAGGCGAGCCAGAGTGGATTGAGTTCATGAGGCGAATGGTGTCTTCAGTGGTGATTGGGTTCCAGGCGTTGAGGTTGTTAGTTGGCGGAGTAGGATCTGAAGGGGGTGGAGAGGGTTGATCGCTGGGAGGATTCTCGAAGCTGTTGTGGATGTCGGCAATTTTGTTGTAGAAAAAGGAGGATAACGCGTCGCAGAGGTCTTGGGAGGGAGTGATGTCGTTAGATGCTGCGGTGGGGTTGGTGAATTCTTTGACGATGTTGAAGAGTTCCTTGCTGTTATGAGTGTTGTTGTCGAGACGATCCTTGAATGCTGATTTCTTGGCGGAGCGAATTAGTTGGTGGTGTTTGCGAGTGGCTGTCTTGAGGGAGGCCATGTTGTCTGAAGTTGGGTTTTTTCTCCATATCTTCTCCAGGGTGCGGCATAGTTTCTTGGATTTTATAAGTTCATCATTGAACCAGGGGGCGTTTTTGCTGGCTGATTTCATCTGGTGCTTTTTCAGGGGTGCTAATTCGTCAGCACTGTGGGTAATCCATTGCTTAAGGTTGGTAGCCGCTTGGTCTGGGTCCATTGAGAGGGTGGGAGGGTTTTGGTTGAGTGATGTGAGGAGTTGGTCGGTGGTGATTTTGTTCCAGTTTCTCCGAGAAATAGGGTGTGGACGGTTGTGGGTCAGGGCGCTTTTGTAGCTGAAGTGAACACAGTTGTGGTCCGTCCAATGGAGAGCTGTGGTGCGATCGAAGGAGATGTGCTTGCCGGAGGTGAAGATTGGGTCGAGCGTATGTCCGGCTTTATGGGTGGGGGTGTCAACAAGTTGTTTGAGTCCGAGATTGGCCAGGTTGTCCAGAAGGGTGGTGGTGTTGCTGTCGTGTTTGTTTTCAAGGTGGTAGTTGAGGTCTCCTAGAAGAATATAGTTCTCGGAGGCGAGGGCGTGTGGGCTGACGAAGTCCGTGATGTCCTCGCTGAATAGAGTGCGGGAGCCTGGAGGCCTGTAGATGAGGGTGCCTCTAAGTGTGGTCGTGGGGTCGGTGTGGATCTGATAGTGGAGATGTTCGGCGGTTGCAAGATTGTCGTCGGAGCTGGTTGTGATTTTGATGGTGTTTCTGTGGATGATGGCGATGCCTCCTCCTGTTTGATTGATGCGGTCTTTTCGGATAATCTTGTACGCGTCCGGTATGGCTATGGCGATGTCGGGTGCTGATGATGTGTTCATCCATGTTTCTGTGAGGAAGGCGATGTCAGGTGACGTTTTGTCGATTAGGTCCCAGAGTTCTGTAGCGTGTCTGTGGACCGAGCGGGTATTGAGCAAGATGCACTTTAGGCGATTGGAGTCGGAAGTATGTGTGGGGGGGTGGGGTTGGTGAGAGTCCTGAAGCAGTTGAACTTGCAGGAGAGGCAGGCGAATGGGCTGTGGGTACGTCCTTGGGTAGCTACGCAGCACTGTAGTGTGCGTCCGGGGTTGAGGGAACGGAGAGCCGCGGCATCGTATGTGACTCTAGTGGGTTGGGTGTGGCGAGGACCAGGGGGTATGGCGCTGGGCGCGGTCCAGGCGCGGACGGGCGTAGACGGGCTTACCTTTGGCGCAACTGTAGTGTAGTTCCTATTATCCCAATAGGCTCTGCGCATTGGAATAATACCTTCAATAGTAAAGGCCTAGACCAGACGTTAACTAGGTCTACTACTGTCGATATTAGACTTAAAGTTTTGGGTTTGCCAGCTAGCTCAGAGTTCACTAGAAACTTTCTCGAATGTTCAGGAAGGAATTAACTTCCCTGATTAGACAAGAAGGGATTTAGTTTCTGACAACCATAGAACATGACAACTTTGCTCTCCCCTAATCAAGAGTGTATCTCGAGAGTCGTGTGAACAAAAGGCAATTTATTTTACTCAGTCAGTACGTGCATTCTTAGTCTCATCAGAATGTAGAGAAAAGGAAGAGACGGGCGTGTTCAATAAAAAGGTGTTATTTATTGATCAGTCTCTTTTCTCATACAAGAGAAATGGATCGATATTATTGCAATACTTATAGTTAAGTAAAGTGCATACATTAAAAGCAATAGTATGAAATAATACTGTAAAAACATTGATATGGTTTCTAAGCCATAAGATGTTTTAAAATGAATAAAATATATTACATACACATATACATTTGACTAAACGTACTCAACTGGTGTTTCTAAATACGCCTACCCCGTGTACCTGACCTAAGCCTAATACGTGGGCGGGAATAGAAAGTTACAGTTTAAGTTAAGTTTGTTTTTGCCAAGTGAATACCTAAAGAATTCTCTGCGAGGGGTTGTTCAGTTCTGTACCTGGAATTAAGGATGAATGAGGGATGGTATCTCTCTCTCTGGTCTCGATATTCCAGGCTGCCTGCGAGGGCTACCCGGAAGCGCCGGTGCTGGATTTCTCGGCAGGAGAAATGGGCAGCTGCTCGATTTCAGCGCGTCAGGAAGGCGGGGCTGCGCCAGCGGGGTCTGCTCTGCTCTGGGCTTCGGCAAGTATGGCTGCTCCGTCCTCGTCACCACCGCGTGTGTTTGCATAGGGCAATATCGGTAATATTTAAACCTTTAAGGTGCCGAGATTGACGTAAGGATGGACATAGATACGTCAATAAGGATGTCATACAACTTGCTCGTTAGCACATTCTTTTGCTGAAGTTCTCGGTGAAATCAAAACAATGGCCGCAGGGTTTTGCCCAGGTTGTCATAGGTTTGATTTGTTATGAGAACTCCGTATGCCTTATCAGGGGCTGGAGGAATATCGCTTGTCTAATTAGATCGCAAGCGTTATGACCTAATCAGATAACACGTTCCTGTGCCGTAGTGTGACTGCGTCAGATAACGGTATCTGCATCATGGGGGTTTTCCGCCTCATGGGCTGACTGCTAGTTAACTTGTTGGTTTGTTTAACCAGAATAGGGTCAGGAATAGGGGGATCGATTCAGAACCTATAGGAATACATCACACCCACTCCACGCTAACTATGGACATATTTACTAATCTATGCATAGTAAAACATACTATAGAGTATAGTGTATACCTTACCACCCCAAAATACATAAATGCATTTTGAAATTTTTCAAATATACGGAAGAATTGCAATCATATGTATTGTATGCACTCAAGCTGTAGAATAATGCCAAAGTAATCACGCATTTGTATACATTATTGCTATTTGGTATATGATAATTTACACATGAAATGGCTCTTAATACAGAAAAAAAGTTCGAGACCATTCCATCACAGAATAAAATATTTATGAACATACCAGCGGGCAGCTAATGTCTATAAGCTATCTAAAATTTAGAAACCTTAGTTCTCTAAGAATAGTTCTTACTTTAAGCAGAAGATAGTGTCCCGAAAAATATGCAAAAATATTTTGGGGCTGCTGAAAATTGCTGTCCGTGAACTGGAGGTGAAATTGTTCATGTGACTTTATTTTTAAAGTTGAAGGCCGAATTCAGGGAACGCCGTGTGCGAGCTTGCTCAAAAGTCTCTATTTCTGCTCTGGTGAGAACATCATATCATTTAGGCTCTCGAAAAAGCTGTCAACAGCTTCCTGGGAAAGTTCCACTAACTCGGAAAAAGGTGTAACCATGCATTCGTGCGCATGATTGTCTCCATTGACATTCTGATTCGCATTGCTGACAGAAGGTCGTACCTGTTCGATGCTGCTTTCATCTTGAACTTCACTACCCCTTAATCGTAGTGGTGAAGCTTCCACGAATGCCGTCATCAGGATTGGTAGCCTTTGAGGGCAGCACAAAGCGTGAACCTTGATCGGGCTCAACAATGTTTCTGCATCCATTGGCGCATCCGATTGTAGCGTCAGACAGGTGTCCAACACGCATTCTTCTCCGCATAGCAGACACCTTAACACAGGTAAAACACACCTTTGCCACATTGGTCGAAATGATAGAAACCAAGTCATGTTCAGGTCTCTAAACCGGGAGAGTCCCAGGATTTTTGATATCCGGTCCCGGTATCCAATGGCTAGGATTGTTTCTTCCCTTGTCGCAAGAGTTTTGTCTGTGACATGGGTTGCCATAACGAAAAATAAGGACTAAGAATAGGATTCCTGCAATTAGTCCCAAGATCAGGGGAAGTCCGCCAAAAATCGAATGGACGAAATCTGGAAAAATACCCAGTATGGCTTTGAATGGTGTTAATGCCATCGAAAATACTGTCTTAAATACCTTTGAGACCCCATTGGTATCAGAAATATTTAAGATTTCATTCAGGATTTCTGCGAAATGTATGGGGGAATTAGTTGATAACAATGAATGTATCTCTGCAGTCGTCCTTGCGACTTGTAGATCATACGTTTCTTTTGATGACGTGAGCCTTGTAGGCGTCTGAAGAAGCACTGTTTTCATTCTGCTTAAAGTATCTATTCGAATAGAAGTAATTTTCAAATTGGGCCATGCCCTGGCCTCCCTGTCTGGAAAGGAGCTGGGGAACAATGAGCGTCCGCAGCACTTGACCTTCGCAGTCGTAGTTACGAGATAAGGAGTCCCGGGCATAAGACTACAACATCTGCGATCTACAATTAGAATGTAACTCCCATTATAGAGTCTTTGAAAGAATGGTTCTATCTCTGTTGCAGGTGCGCCTTGCTGGTGACATGAAAGGTTGTATGAATTCCCTTCACAGGCTCCATGCAAACTAATTCCGTTACACAGAAGCGTGCCGCTTAGTGACATCGCACAATTATTGCCACTAAGAAACACTTTCTGTCCTTTATTACTGACACATGCATGTGAATAGGGCAGGTTCCATGTTGTTTTGATGTACCCCTTTCCCAATTTCTCGTACATGCCAGCCTGTATATATTTTTGGCAGTATTGAAACCTGAAGGTTGAGATTGGAATATTTATTATCCCATGTATTATCCATTCACTGACAGGTCGTTCTGACATTGTCACTGGTAATCTTTCGAGTTTTTCAATGCTCAAGATTGTATAATCAGCTCCCTTTTGGGCCATACTGATTTGTCTATCAGTAAGGTTAAAGATTTGGAATAGTGACGTTGTGTTGATTAAACGCCAAGGCACATAGCCTGAACGCAGATTTTGTAACGTCCAGCCAAGCTGTACAATAGAACGCAATTGAGACTGACCGTGTTGTAATAACAGTAAGTCTTGCGATAATATGTCGATTGCTGAAGACACAATGCTGTCCAAAGAAAAAATTCTGGAGGACAGAGTCATTAACCCATTGTCCACTACAGAAAGTGATTTTTCCAAATTAATACGGTCAATTTCCCGTATTCTCTCTGCTGTTTCAATTTGAGTAACCTTCCAGGCCTCATTGTATGCTGCATATACAGAGGCTGCTATGAAACGTTTTTGACGCTGTTTGTGCGGTCCCATAATGAAATCACGCAAGTCAGCACCATCAGTAAGTAAAGTTAGGTGTTGCTTAATTTCTGTCAGTGTGGAAGTTTGTAGCCATTGAAGGCATAATTTGCCCACACTGTAGGTGGTTATTATCCCTGGGTGATGTCTTTGAGGATATCTAGGGTCTGGCCTGGTCATTTTGAACCCCTGTGTTTTGTTCAGGAATCTGTCTTGACAGTTATTAGTATCTGTGGGCCAGATCAACCACTGTTTCCAATCAGGATGTGTTCTGTTTTGGTTTAATACATAATTTACGTCTATCTCCTCATCTGTAGAGGTATTGCTGTACATTGTTGGCTTTGGAATAGACGGTTTATTTAAGTCTTTGATTTTGGCTAGGCCAAGACAGGTAGTTTGTTGAACAGTGTCGTTTAAAAATATCATTTGTTCTGGGATCATGCAGGCTCTAAACAAAGATTCTATACCCTGTACTTGCCATTCTTTTGTGCCCCAAACACTTTTCAATTCAACATTTTTGTCCCAATAATCAAAACCAAAAGTATTCATTTGTTCAAAGAATGAGTCTGAATATATCAATTTTGTGTTTGTTATCATGGTCTTAGTTCCTGTCTTGTTTGACAATTTGAAATAAAATGCTTCAGCATTACTTGTGTTAAAACCTGAAAAGTATGAATATTTGTCATAGAAGGTTCTTGAGCTTCCTTTTGGAGGGGTTGCACAATGTTCCCATTGATTATAATTTAAAACATTTCTAGGTTGTGCAGATCTATGTAAAAAATGGTTACCATAGTGGTTATAACAGTACATACTATCATAATTTGTAGAACCCTGCAAATAATCATGTTTGGTAAATTTAGCAGACATTACTGAGTCAGACATCATATTATTAATGCTTTCAAAGTCCCAATCATCAGCAAATGAGCTTGGTTTTGCAAAGTCACTCAATGAGATCTTAATTTGGTGTGGATATTTCAGGATTTCGACCGGACCATAAATTTCATAGTCAGTGTTGTCCCAGGCTACCCCACCCGGTATCGGATTGGCTGTGAAGTTGACTGAAGAAAGTTCTCTTTTCTCGACGTGTGAAGATGTGTGTGGTTTGAGGATCAAGTTGATTTTCTGACTTGCTGTGTCCATTTTAGCATATTTTCCCTCAATGAAGCGTCCCAAAGTAAGTACCATGATGAGCCAAAGTATGAGGATAAATGCACCAAAACCCACCCAAAATTCGATCCATGGAGAAATCAGATATGTTTCTTTTAGTTGTTTCAAAAGTTCTTTTGCTTTATCTTTAAAGTTTTTTGATGATGGCTGTGTCTTTGATTCACTGAAGCCTTCAGAGGAATCATCGAAGTTTATGAAGTAGCCGGATGCAGTTCTGTCAATTGTTCCAATTGCTTCAGGATTACTGTTTCTTGCAT
Organism: Lissotriton helveticus; assembly: GCF_964261635.1. NCBI lineage: Eukaryota > Metazoa > Chordata > Amphibia > Caudata > Salamandridae > Lissotriton > Lissotriton helveticus. Next base: position 968,882,753 of record NC_136071.1, on the reverse strand, counting down.
TTTCGCTTGGTACTTCATTATAGATTGGTGTGTCTCTGCTAAATTTTTTTATTTGGGTTTTCAGAGGTCTGAGTTCTATTGCATTGTTGCATAGTCCTTGTTGTTCTTCTGTAGGCGTTTCGAATGTGATGAGCCTCTTCGTTAGGACCTCTGTACTGGTAGCAAACCTTGGTGTTCGGCTACTTATTGGGAGTCCACTTGGCCTACTGTTTGTTATCGGCCACATGATTGTGGTTTTACCAGGTCGATGGATACAACTCGGTTCTCCTTTTTACCAGCAAGTGGCGGTAGTACAACTGATCTTGTCCCGTTGATAGACAAGACAGGGACTGCTTTTCTGTAAGAAGGCCCAAATTCCTTCTTTACCGCGATCTTTTCCCTGACTAGATCCCCGACTTTTGGAATCCAGACAGGTCTTGCTGGGACAGGTGGTGGTTCTTCAGTGGTTGTTGGCTGTTGTTTCAACTTTATGTTGCTCAGGTCTTTTCTTGTTTTGTTTAAGTCCTGCAAAATAGCCAAACGGTCTTTGATATCAAAGCTTTTTTCTTTCACCACTGAAGTCTGACTATCAATGTCAGAGATCAACATCCTAGTTCCAAATAATAATTCGTACGCACTGAATCCCTTCAGAGAATTTCTTGGCAAGTTATTTAGACTACGTTGGACACTTATTTGATGTTTGACCCACCCAGCTCCCGAACCTAATATCCTTTCCGTTATAGATTGCTTTATGCCTTGGTTTTTTCTTTACACCATCCCGTATCCCTCAGGAAGGAAGTGAGAAGATTCCCGCTTTGCTATGCTCATTTGGCCATGTTTCCCATCAGGCTGGAGGGCTAGAGTGAAAACAATGGTCAAACGTAGCATGCTCTTAGCGTATATGCCATTTAGACTCGCAAATCTTTGTATAACAGTCCAGACGTCAGCCGAGTGCTGGTGGTCTACATTATAAGTGGAAACTAGCCTGTATATGTTAATCGCAAGCCTTCCTTTTTACTCTTGGTTTTTTCTGGAGTAAAACGACGAGGTATTAAACTGTTTCTCTCCCCACTGCGATCTCTGTTGCAGTTTGGGCAGTTTTTTACAAACATGGTGTGACGCAGGCTCATGCCTGGCCACCAGTACCGTGATTGTAATTCTTCCAGAGAATCTTTTAGTTTGAGGTGTCTGAGACCCTCGCCCATATGTGCGTCTGCGATTAACAAGTTTCTCCTGTCCATGTTTGGAATCACTCTATCCCCCACTCCAGGGATTTGAGCAAAAGGGACGGAGTTTGCATCGATTATGTATGTATAATTGAGTGGGTAGTTGATCGGTAGCGCTGAGCAGTCGCCTTTTGATGACGTTTTCACCGCCAGCACTGTTTCACCGTCAATGTATTTTAATGTACGCTTTTTTCGAACTACGGGAGCCGATTTAGTGGCTGCCGCTGCGGCTGTGTCAGCCAATGAATTCCCTGCAACGTGAACGCCATCACGCTGGTGACTCAGTGAGTGTGTCACGTGAGTCTTTGGTAGCTCTTTTTGTAAAAGAGCTATTTGTTCCCAGAGCAGTTTCTGCTTTATTGGTGCATCTGTGTCATCTTTGTAACCGTTCTGAATCCATGTCTGCAAATCCTTATTATATGATTTGACGCAGTAATATGAATCTGACACTATAAGTGTCGGGAATTCGCGATCCGCATTATCTAGCGCCATTTTCAATGCTAGTATTTCAGTTTGTTGTTCTGAATTAGTTTCTACTGAGTGTGTTTTTGTTAATAGAGGTTTTAGTTTACCTCCGCGCCACACTTCTTTTGTAATCCCACATGTGGGGTTGTATGCCTGTTCTCCGCAAACGGGGGGTTGAGCATGTCCGTCTGTATAAATTATACAGGCGTAATGTCGTAAAGGCAGAATGTCGATTGGCAGAGGGTATGTTTCTTCATATTCTAGATTTTTTAATTCTTCTAGTTGCTTGGAGTACGGCACATTTTTCTAGAAAATTGTCAGCCAGGCTATACTTGATAATTCATATCCTAAGAACAGGACTGTCAGATGGGCAATTCTGGATTTTTTAAAGTTGAATTTGTAACCCTCTGCTGCGAACCCAAGTATTATGGTGTTCACTCTCTTCAAGTGAGTATCCAAGTCATCATCTGTTAAGTATATGTCGTCGACATAAGATAATACTTCGTCGTCATATATTTGTAGTAATTCTGTTACTCTCGCTGAGAATACTCCCGGGCTGTTCTTGTACCCCTGGGCTAACCGACAGAATTGTTTTTGAGTGCCATTTATTGAGAACGCAGACAAATATCTGCTCTCTGGTGCAATGTTTTGACAAAAGAATCCATTAGAGATGTCTAATGTTGTTTTGTATTTTTTGCGCACTATGTTATTCATTAGTGCAGCACTATGCGAATTTTGCACTGCAAAAGTTTTGCAACATGTGTTAAGGTGTCGGTAATCCAAAACTAGACGATATGAATTGTCTGGTTTGGAGACCGGAAACAAAGGGTTGTTCATTTGTGAGGTGCAAGTTTCAATCACCCCCTGGTATTCTAGCTGATCTAGTATTTCTTTTACCTGTTTTTTAGCTTCTTGCTTAATTGGATACTGCCTTTGTGCAGTAGGTTGTGATTTTAACTGGATTTTGTGAGGAGGAGAGTCCTCATCCCATCCCACGTGATTTTTATATAAAGCAGGAGCTAGAGCCACTGCCCACTTTCTAGCAAGTGTGTATTTTTTATGAATTGGGATATGATTTGAGAAGGCAGGCATTATTACTTCTTCGCCATGAGGGCAATCCCTGACAAACTCTGGTGGCCAGTCTTTTTCAGCTAGAAGGATATCATAGCCCTTGGAGAGATTATCCCAAAATAGTCCCCTTATTTTTCTAGTCTTATCCCCCTCTATACGCAATGTTATTTCGTATATTTTGTGAGGTTTGCTAACTCTGGTGTCTGCAGTTTCCACTTGAAGATATTCATTCGTGTCCACTGTCTCCAGATGATTCATAAGGACTTTGCGAGCTATGCTCACTTCTGCTGCGCTGTCTAGCATTGTCTGAGCCCATTCCCCGTTTTTCAGTTGTGTCCTCAGAATTCTCGGCATTGTTAACTATTTTAATGCTGGCTACCTTCTTCTTTGGAAATTGTAATTTCTTTTTTAGCTGAGCAGGTTCCTTGTCTTTGGACTTGGCGTGCTCTTCTCTTTGTTCTGATCGTCCTCTTCTTTCCGATTTCTGCGAGAAAGTCTGAAAAGATTGAGAGGGACGTGTATCAATGTCTTGATATCTATCAGGTTTCTTTATATTATCCCTATTTCTAAGGTTATATCTTTTCCCAGAGGGGTCACTCTGGGGTGACCTGTGTCTTTGGTTCGGAGATTTCTCTCTTCGCCTAGGTGACCTTCCTCTGGACTGGAATTTCTTTTCTTTGGGATTGGATTGTTTGTTTCCATCCCAGCTCTTTTTCTGTGATGTTGAATTATTATTAAAAAATATTTTTTCAGGACTTTCAATTAGTTGTGGTTTTACTGGTATTCCACCTAAACTATCTCTACCTAGTTCCTCATAGGATTTTTCTATGATTCTGGCAATTTCAGCTGGTTGGTCTGCTATATCTGTCTCCTTTAACCTCTGGCGGATCGCCACGTTTGCTGCTTCTCCCTTTATGTTGGCTAATAATATAGCCGAGACCTGCTTGAAGTCTTTTAGTAATTTCATACCAAGAGTTAAAGCGGGTTCGCCTTGAATTTGTTTTAGCACATCTGGTATTACCGAAATGGATGGAACACCGTGCGTTTTTGTGTAGATGGAATCAAAGACTGTACCCCAAGTGTCACAGTCCTCAATGTGTGGTGCGATTCCCATTGGAAGACAGATAGTCAGAATCCTGTGCTTTTCTAGCGGGGTGGTGTCTGGAAACACCGCCTCTATTTGGGTGATTTTCTGTGCCAACCAGAATGGTATTTGTTCCCGTTTAGCCGGTACTTTACCTAGGCAGGACTGGATGTTCTGTGGTGTAATTTTATTTGTGTTCCCCTGGTGAGGGGTCAGCTGTGGGAGTTTAATCGCTGGCTGAATTGTTGAAGTCCGCATCACATACTGGACTAATTGTCTATGTATTTTTATTAATTGTTTTAGCTGTGTTAACAGGTTAGCTGCAGACATCCCGTCGATGTCTGGATGTGGTGTGTATCCGGCTAGGACCGGCCACGTTGCTCCTGGTCTACCTAAAGGACCGAGCCTGGTGATGTGATTATTATGTTTTAGGGCGCCATCAAATAAGAGCAAATGCTCTTGAAATTTGAGTGGTACTTCCACCTCCTCGAAAGGAGTGTACGTTTCAGGAGGTTCCTCTATTTTGTAATAGTGGAAGTACTTTGTTACAGGATTTGCTGCTGGAAAGTTTATCCATGAATAGTATACCTCTGTCTGCCGATATTCGTGTGCCTCAATTACGAATATGACTGTACCACCTCTAGGTGTCAGTCCATTTTCTATAAGTTTTATGGTTATAGATTTTCTTTTAATGACAGGGATGAGTATTATATCCGGGTCAGCTTCCTGTATGGTAGCATCAGCTGCTGCGAGTTCAGTTGCTAATCTAACTGCCTCCTTTTCATCATCACTGTCTACCATTTTACCGACAGGATGGTTAGTTTGTTTGTTTGCAGATCAGGTTTCTTATGGAAACAAAGATTAGATGCACAATATTTTGGAACAGTGTATCCTTCAACGTTGACTATACCAAGAACCATACATAGGAGTTCCCTCCTGCGAGGTCTGGCGGATATAACCTTTTACCCACTCCAGACGTCTTTGGAGTATAATGGGAAAAAAGGGGTCTGAGTGAGAAAGCACGACTGAGTTACTTTAAATGTCTTACGTTAGTTTTATCGCCCTTTCCAAACGCGTTGGGCGCCATGTAGTGTAGTTCCTATTATCCCAATAGGCTCTGCGCATTGGAATAATACCTTCAATAGTAAAGGCCTAGACCAGACGTTAACTAGGTCTACTACTGTCGATATTAGACTTAAAGTTTTGGGTTTGCCAGCTAGCTCAGAGTTCACTAGAAACTTTCTCGAATGTTCAGGAAGGAATTAACTTCCCTGATTAGACAAGAAGGGATTTAGTTTCTGACAACCATAGAACATGACAACTTTGCTCTCCCCTAATCAAGAGTGTATCTCGAGAGTCGTGTGAACAAAAGGCAATTTATTTTACTCAGTCAGTACGTGCATTCTTAGTCTCATCAGAATGTAGAGAAAAGGAAGAGACGGGCGTGTTCAATAAAAAGGTGTTATTTATTGATCAGTCTCTTTTCTCATACAAGAGAAATGGATCGATATTATTGCAATACTTATAGTTAAGTAAAGTGCATACATTAAAAGCAATAGTATGAAATAATACTGTAAAAACATTGATATGGTTTCTAAGCCATAAGATGTTTTAAAATGAATAAAATATATTACATACACATATACATTTGACTAAACGTACTCAACTGGTGTTTCTAAATACGCCTACCCCGTGTACCTGACCTAAGCCTAATACGTGGGCGGGAATAGAAAGTTACAGTTTAAGTTAAGTTTGTTTTTGCCAAGTGAATACCTAAAGAATTCTCTGCGAGGGGTTGTTCAGTTCTGTACCTGGAATTAAGGATGAATGAGGGATGGTATCTCTCTCTCTGGTCTCGATATTCCAGGCTGCCTGCGAGGGCTACCCGGAAGCGCCGGTGCTGGATTTCTCGGCAGGAGAAATGGGCAGCTGCTCGATTTCAGCGCGTCAGGAAGGTGGGGCTGCGCCAGCGGGGTCTGCTCTGCTCTGGGCTTCGGCAAGTATGGCTGCTCCGTCCTCGTCACCACCGCGTGTGTTTGCATAGGGCAATATCGGTAATATTTATACCTTTAAGGTGCCGAGATTGACGTAAGGATGGACATAGATACGTCAATAAGGATGTCATACGACTTGCTCGTTAGCACATTCTTTTGCTGAAGTTCTCGGTGAAATCAAAACAATGGCCGCAGGGTTTTGCCCAGGTTGTCATAGGTTTGATTTGTTATGAGAACTCCGTATGCCTTATCAGGGGCTGGAGGAATATCGCTTGTCTAATTAGATCGCAAGCGTTATGACCTAATCAGATAACACGTTCCTGTGCCGTAGTGTGACTGCGTCAGATAACGGTATCTGCATCATGGGGGTTTTCCGCCTCATGGGCTGACTGCTAGTTAACTTGTTGGTTTGTTTAACCAGAATAGGGTCAGGAATAGGGGGATCGATTCAGAACCTATAGGAATACATCACACAACTTCGGCGCGCATGGGGCGCGTCCGCTGCACGTGAACGCTGCGCGCAAAAACATCTGTCATATGTGGATAGTGGAGGGGGCGGAGCGTGGGAGGGGCAGCTGGGAGGCGGGAGCGGGGAGGAGACAGGGGCCGCAGGTAAACAGAACAACAAAATGGCGCTATGGTAGCGTAAACGAAGCAGGGGCACAGCCGGAGGGAGAGCAAAGGTACAGTGACACACAGATCAGCAAAAAACAATATTCAGCCTGTAAACAAATCACCGCTATGCAGGGCCAATGAGCAGCAATAAATACAATGCGAACGATACCAGGCGCTATGTATTAGTCGAAGCGCTCTGAGTTGCAGCCGGTGTCTGGGTAGCCAGGAGTTCAATCAGGGCAGGCGGTGTGGTCAGCAAGCAGCAAGCGTCGCAAGGGCAGGCAGTGAGTCAGGGGAGCGACCGCTATGGAACAAGTCCAGACGGTCACGGTGGGACGGAGGACGGGGCTAGATTATTATACCAGTGTGTGGGAGGGGCAGCTGGGAGGCGGGGAGGAGACAGGGGCCGCAGGTAAACAGAACAACAAAATGGCGCTATGGTAGCGTAAACGAAGCAGGGGCACAGCCGGAGGGAGAGCAAAGGTACAGTGACACACAGATCAGCAAAAAACAATATTCAGCCTGTAAACAAATCACTGCTATGCAGGGCCAATGATCAGCAATAAATACAATGCGAACGATACCAGGCGCTATGTATTAGTCGAAGCGCTCTGAGTTGCAGCCGGTGTCTGGGTAGCCAGGAGTTCAATCAGGGCAGGCGGTGTGGTCAGCAAGCAGCAAGCGTCGCAAGGGCAGGCAGTGAGTCAGGGGAGCGACCGCTATGGAACAAGTCCAGACGGTCACCGCTATGCACTACTCTTATTGTGTGGATTTATGCTATGCAATTCTTTTGCTTTAGAGAATGTCTGCAGGTTTCCTATGGTGACACCTCCCTCTTTTTATGGATTTAATTGGGATTTTATTTAGCATTCTTTAGTGTAGGTTAGCTGAAAAATGTGAATTCCTCAGGCATTATAGGCAGGAGGATCGAAACGTTCAATCTCACCACCATACTGTTTTTCCTATACTCTGGAATTTTGCTACTGAAGTCCACATTTGTTACTTGTGATTGAGGATACATTTTGTGTGCCTTTTCGGCTTTCCTTTGATAATTCTGTATTACTATGCAATGTTTCTGAGACTGATTTATATAACCCTGGCTTTGCATTTGTAATAAAACCATACTTAATCCTACTTATTAACTCTGAGTTTTACTGTGTGACCGAATGGGTGACATTGTAATTATGAATCTGAACTGAAACTAACTCCTTTATTCCTCAAGCACAGTAAAAACATCAGTTGCAGAGGGGAGGAAAAAGTCCCATCCCCTCTATGTCAGCCGTTTCTTCGATGTCCTGGAGTTCATGGGAGAACAGTGGCAGCCTGAAACTTGCTGGATGTCTGGACTACTTTTCCCACAATACACTAGACCATTACGTTTTGGGCGATCCCTCGGCAGGCCCGATGGACAGTGATTATTTGGTTCTGGGAGGATGCTTCACATGTGGGCTGCAGGGGACTAGAACTTCTAGTACAAGGGTGTTTTGGAGTTGTGTTTTGCTTGCAAAGTGGTTCTCCTTCTTTTGGAACCTGTCTCTGGTACATGATGAGTCGCAGTGGCAGGATGGTTGCCACAGGTGCAGGGTATCGCCAGGGCCGGACTGGGAACCACAACTGGCCCCGGCAAAGTGCTCTTTGCCGGGGCCGGTTTTTGGCCAATTTTGGTACAGGGCTGATTTGCAGCTATGCTGCAAAAATGGCCCTGTAACAAAAATGGCCCCCAGGGGCCCAAAACAGCCCCCCACCTGTGCGGCGCACAGGGGGATTGCCCGGTGCCCGCTATGGCCAGTCCGGCCCTGGGTATCGCGCATTTGCTTTGTGCAGGTCCTGAATTCACAGACTCTGGTCTCTTCTTTATCCTTAGTTGCAATTTAATCAGATTTGGGGTTTTGGCGCACCTTAAATTCTAGCTTTAGGAGTGTTAGGTGTGATTGTGAAAGTAGCAAAATAGCTGCTAGCTCCAGCAGATAATCCACCACTGAGGTGACCATGACCTTTCTTTCTTACTCCTTTGAGTGTTCACAACCCCTGGCAGATTCCTGTCTTGGTGGCAGTACATGTTCTCCTGTGGCCTCATGATCACTTATAGTAGCCCTCAATGGAAAGAGGCTACTTTAGGGACATACAAGTTGCATTTCTTTGTCCACACCTTTAATGTAAGGAATTCTGCCTCATGGACTCAAGAGGCCTACCTTATGGGTGACTGACATATGTTAAAAATGGTGTGGTGACCATGACACTCATGGTGAGGTCAAGGTTGAGTTGAAACTGTTCTCATGACTCCTGTAGTCTGCAATGGCAGGCCTGCTGTAATATCTTTACTTGGGTGCCTCAGGGTGGCCAAACCAGTGCTGCAGGACCTGGTGACCCTTTAACTCTCATGCCCTGGGTACCACTGGTACCACTTACCAGGGACTAATAAGGGAGTCAAAGACCTTGACAATTAGGGGTACCAATTTACATGTATCATATTTTAGGGAGCGAGCACTGGAACTAGGGTCTGGATAGCAGGCTTCAGTGCACTTTAAGAGTCACAACCATCAGCATTGGGGAGAAAAGTTTGGGGGCGACCATACAAAAGGGGCACTTCCCTACATGATCCCCAACTGAGAGACGATGAGCAATTAACCTATACCCTGGTAGTTCTCATCATCTATGTGGAAGAAACTGCAAAAGCCATCTGCATTGGCTTGGTCAGTCCCAGGTCTGTGCTCCACTGAAATCCCTACCCTGTAGGGAAAGGGTGCTAAACAAGTATGGCCTCAGTTTCTTCAGGGAGCAGACCACAGCGACAGCTTCCTTCTCAATGGCACTCCAAAGCTGCTCTCTAGGGAGAAGTCACCTGATGATATAGGCAACTGGTTGATCCTGGCCCTCATAATTTGTTTGTGTCAACATTGCCCCAATCCTATGTTCAGAAGCGTCTGTTTAAAAAATGTACTCTTTTCCATAGTAGGGTTTCTTCGGGGCAGGTGATGAGCACATAGCCTCTTTCATGGTGTTATAGACATTTTGGCATTCTGTGTTCCAGGTGACCTTCTTACGCTGCTTCTTAGGAGTGAGCTCAGCGAGGGGGGCCAAAATGGTACCGTACCACTTCACAAACCTTCTGTAATAACGAGACAAGCCAAGGAAAGCTCTGATTTGAGACTGGGTCTTAGGAGCCTCCCAATCCAGCATGTTCTGGATTTTAGGCTACAGAGGTTATATTTGGCCTCCACCTACAAGATGGACCAAGTAGACAACTGAACTATGCCCTGTATGGCACTTATTGGACATAGTTAGGCCTGGTGCCTGCAGGACCTGTAGTACTTACCTCAGTGGACAAGGTGATCCTCCCAGGTTAAACTGAATAGAGCAATATCATCCAGATATACTGCAGCACTAAATTTGTCCAGACCTGAGAGCACTCGTTTCCCCAACCTTTGGAAAGTGGCATGTGCTTTTTTCAATCCATTAAGGCATCACTTTCAATTAAAAGAATCCATCAGGGGGAGAAAAAGCTGGTCTCTCCTTTGTAAGAGTGAGTCTAGTTTTCCAATACACTGATCTTAAGTCGAAGATACTCAAGAATTTGGCTTTACCCAACTTATCAATGAGCTCATCAGCTCTTGGTATGGGGTCTGCATCGGTTTTAGTGACTGTATTTACATTCCTGTTATCCACACAAAACCTCATCTCTGGTTTGTCACCCTTTGAGTGATGCTTGGGACCAGTCAGGTCCAGGGACTGTCAGAAGGTTTGTATCACCTTTAGCTCTAGCATCTTGCTGCCCTCAGCCTTGATGCAGACTTTGACTTGATCAGACAGTCTTTAAAAATTGTTTTGACAGAGTGGCTGTCACCAGTATCCACATCGAGAAAACACCATGTTGTTTGACTAAGGGTCAAAGAAAATAGCACAGCAAACTGATTTAGGACTTTCCTGCAATCAGTCTGCTGTTGTGTAGTGAGGGAGTCTGAGAAGGCAATCCCCTCTATTGAACCATCTTTTGGGTTGTTTGAAAGTAGGTCAGGGAGGGTTCACGTTCCTCCTCCTGACCTCAATCAGAGGCCATACGCTTGGTCAGGTCAGTTCTGTCTAGGTGTGGTTTTAGGCAAGTTATATGGAGAACTCTGTGAGGCCTTCTAGGGATGCCTAAGTACACAAAGTAAGTGATTTTTCCTTTTTTTCTAAAATAGGATGGAGCCCAGTCCACTTGTCCTGGAGGGCCCTGTGAGCCATACACTCCAACACCTACATAAATTGATTTGTTGGTACTAAACCATTACTGACTTTTTGTCATTCCAAAGCTTGACAGTCTCTTGACTGATCTCCAGATTTGTTTTGCCTTCTTCATATACTCAGCCATGCAAAAATGCAAGTCCAGTACATAGACTACTATGTCAGGTTTGGGCATTCTGAGGGGCTTCTCTCAGCCTTCCCTCGCCCAACGTAGGGGAACTCTTACAGGAGGGGCAAACAGAAGCTAACAGTGGGCTATATGCTGGACTTGTTTTCTCACATGGCTGAGTGCATAAAGAAGGCAAACTAGAATCTGGAGACCGGCCAAGAGCTTGTCAAGCTCTGGTATGACCAAAGGTCAGCACTGATTGAGTTTCAACCAGGTCAGTTGGGGTGGGTGTAGGAACCTGTGGTTCCCAGGGCCATTGAGAACAAGTGGATTAGGACCTATCCCATTATGAAAAGAAGGAGGGGAAGACACCTACTTAGTGGACCTAGGCTCCCTAGGAGTTTTTAGAGAGTTCTTCAAGTAAATCGCTTAAAGCCACACCTGGATAGAGCTGACATGCCCATGCTCACTGATGGCGGTCAGGAGGAGGAAAGGGAACCCCTGCCTACTGCAAATAACCCAAAGGATGGATCAGTAGAAGGAGTTGTCCACTCACACTCTCTTAATTTCTAACAGCATAGTGACTGCAGACAGGTCCTAAATTATTTTGCTGTGCTATTTTCTTTGGCCACTGGTCAGCCAACATGGTGTGTTCATGATGTGGACACTGATGGCAGCCTTCCTTTCAAAAATAAGATTTATAGACTGCCTGAACAAGCCCAAGTCTGCATCAAGGCTGAAGTTAGCAAAATGTTAGAGCTAGGGTGATAGAACCTTCTGATATTCCCTGGGCCAGTCTAGTGGTACTGGTGGTCCCCAAACCTCACTCAAAGTGTGACAAACCAGAGATGAGGTTTTGTGTGGATTACAGGAGTTTAAATGCAGTCACTAAAACTTATGAATACTCCATACCAAGAGCAGATGAGCTCATTGATAAGTTAGATAAAGCCAAATTCTTTAGTACTTTTGACTTAACATCAGGGTATTGTCAAATTCGGCTCACACAGAGAGCAAAGAAAAGATTAGTTTTTTTCTACCACTGAAGGACACTTTAAATTTGAAGCTATGCCTTTTGGATTGAAAATGGACCTGCCACTTTTTAAATAGTCAAAATATCGAAGTTAAAATATTGAGATGACAAGATATTGAGTTTTAAATATCGAGAGGACAGAATATCGGCTGTTAAAAATATAGTAGTGCAGAATAAGGAATTGCAGGTAAGACATATAATTTTTCATAATATCAAAGTTTGTAATATTGTTAGTCATAATATCGTTGTTAAAAATATTGATTTTGTTAGTGTTTTAAATGTTAGCATATGTGTTAAAAGTATATATTATTTTTGTAATGTATGTTTGCGTTTTTTTAAAGTAATGAATTTTATGTTAAATAATGTTTGCGTATGTTAGTTCTGTAGTGGGTTGTGGGTTCATAGGGAAATAGGGTGGGAAGTCATTTATTTATAATATACTAATTACGATTTTTTAAAATTAATTATTTATATGTTAATTAATTCATGAATATTTTTTTCGTATCGGTTTGTGGGTTTATAGGGGAATAGGGTGGGAAGTAATATAATTTAAATTAATTAAGTATTTAATCAATTATTTAATATATTTGTATTTAATAATTTATATTGTTAATTGTGTTAATTGATTTTTTTTTAATTAAACATACATTGATTCATACTAATTAATAATGTATTGGTAAATATGGTAATTGTGTTTACACACGTTATTAATTAGTTATTATTTTTGATATTAATAATTAATATGTTAATTGTATACTTTTTATAGCAGTGGGTTGAGAGTTATATTTTTTATACAATATTTATTTAAAGTTATGTTGTAGTGTTAATTGTGTGAATTAATGTATACACTATTTATTTAAAGCTATTTTATAGTGTTAATTGTGTGAATTAATGTACATTCGATATTAATGGTATTAGTAATCAATTGATAATTCATTATGTTAAATAATTAATATATTATAATATTGGTGGTGATGTTTAAAGTGTAATATGGTGGGAGGAAAAAAAATAATTAATTGTTAATTAATGTTAATTATATTGCAGGAGTGGGAATAGTAAATCAATCCCCTATGCTATCAAACATTTTCCCTACTGTTATACTTGGTGGAGTGGGAATAGTAAATGATTCCCACACACTATCCAACACTTTCCCTAAGGTTTCAGTCGCTGCAGTGGGAATAGTAATTTTTACCCACCTGCTATCCCAAAAAATTCCTACTGTTGCACTCAATGGAGTGGGAATAGTAATTACCCTCCCGCTATCCAACACTTTCCCTACTGTTGCACTCACTGGAGTGGAATAGTAATTTTTACACTCCCGCTATCTAACACTTTTGTAACTGTTACACTTGGTGGTGTGGGAATAGCAAATTATTCCTACTCGCTATCCAACACTTTCCATACTGTTGCACTCTCAGGAGTGGGAATAATAATTTTATCCACTACGCTATGCAACATTTTCCCTACTTTTATAATTAATGTAGTGTGAAATATTATTTAACACATATATATATATATATATATATATATATATATATATATATATATATATATATATATATATATATATATATTCACTGAAAAAACCATAGGTTATAGACCATATATAGTTAGGAATTAGCATTTAAAAAACCTTATTTTACTCACACAAAACCATTGAAATTCCATATATAGTTAGTTGCACTAACTATATATCGCGCACCCGCAATCCACTGCTGATGATGTCACATATTACATCATTCATGACATGGTCAGTGACATCACTGATGACATCATCCAGTGACTGTGTGTTTCTGTAAAGTTTAAATATGTTTTACATATTGAAGAATGAGTAGATGTATAACTGTCTGGACGAAGGATTTAGTAGGTGCATGACTGAATGTATGAGTGAGTGATTAAATGTGTCTCACTGAGTGCATGGGTTAGTGACTAAACTGTCTTAATTTGTGCATCATTATGTCTGTTGTTCTGTAAACTGCTGCATGTGTTGATCAGTAGCTATATGATTAACTATATGGGTTATTGATGGATTGTCCAAGTATTTGTATGGGAGACTGAGTGTGTGTGTGGCTGGCTGGGAGGTGTGTGACTCTGTGCAGATCAATGTGTACTTGTATCAATGATTGTATAAGAAAGTAAGTATGTGTTAGTATATGTTTGAAAATGTAAGGTCCTCTATGTTTAACTGTATAGACAAGAAAATGGAAGTGTGATTGATTCTTTACAGGACTGACTAGGTGTGTGAGTAACTCCATGGATGAGTGGCAGAGTGTGAGTGTCTGTATAGGTGTATGAGTGCATATGATAGTGTTGTAAAGATGAGTGATTGTATGTATGAATGATTGTATGGGTGAATGAGTGAATGTGTGTGTAGACGTAGGAATCAGTGAGTACGTATGTAGTAACTAGTATTGGTGTGTCAATGGTTTCAAAAATTATACTCTGTATTTAACACTGGGTGAAACAGAGGTTATATTAAAATGTGAGGAGATGCATTGTATTGTCACATGAATGATATCATCAGTGATGTGGTCATTGATGTCAAATGAGATGTCATCAGTGATGTCATCAGTGATGTCATTTGAGATGTCATCAGTGATGTCATCAGTGATGTCACTGACCATGTCATGAATGATGTAATATGTGACATCATCAGCAGTGGATTGCGGGTGCGCGATATATAGTTAGTGCAACTAACTATATATGGAATTTCAATGGTTTTGTGTGAGTAAAATAAGGTTTTTTAAATGCTAATTCCTAACTATATATGGTCTATAACCTATGGTTTTTTCAGTGAATTTTCAAGGTTTTGTAAATGCTAATTCCTAACTATATATGGTCTATAACCTATGGTTTTTTCAGTGAATTTCAATGGTTTTTTAATAGCAAATATCATAAGCTGTCGAATGTCAAGTACGTGGTAAGTGAAAACATTTTCGTGTTTATGCACACTGATCTGCTTTGAATGGTGCCCCCCCCCTCATTTCTATTAGGAGTACTCTCTCTTTGCACATAGTGAAGGGTAGTTAACGCAGGCCTTTGCCCCCGTTGTAATACGTCGTGCCTGCTTCTCTCTCCATTTGATTGATTGTTATCCAAGTATTTACTGTTTTAGAATTGGTTCTCTTTGGTTCATTCTCTATTTACAAACAAACACAGAGTCGCAATACTCTGTTTAGTCTTTGCAGATAACGAAAAATCATGTAAAAAAAAAAAGAAAAGGAATCGAGCAAAATCAGTAGGCCACTAATGGGATCTCTTTTTGACCTCGCTAAAATAGAAACATTAGGAACAACCGCTCATGACAAATACAAAACTAGTGAAATGAACTGAACTCCACACAATGATGGCTGCAAAACAGCTCGGCTCCGCCACCCACCCCGCCCAAAATAACGATAAAGAGCGGCTGCCATGATTGGTTGCGGAATGGCCATGACGGAGCTACGAAATGGTGCTGCTCTCATGCTAACCCCAGCTTCAGTCTGAAACATCCAGAAACACTGTAGACTACCAATTCGATCAGTTCCGGTAGCGCCCCAATGTAACCCGGTAGAGAAGAACTAGCCCTCCCCTCTTTGACTAATGGTTCTTGTTGCCTGTCCCTTCTGTTGTCATTTAACAGAACTATTTAGCCTGCTGAAAGGGGTTGTGTTCCGACCGCTGGTTGGTGGAGACATTTTGACTATATTCTGGACCTGCGTTGTCGCGTAATGCGTCATATGACGCGCCGCGTTAGCGCATCCGGAAGTCATCCGGGGCGCGCAGCGCGTAACGTAAGCATAACAAGTCATGTGACTTGTTAATAAAACTTTTCATTGGTTCATTTTACTTTTCTTATTCTAATGATGAAAGGCTTGGTCATATGACCTAAAAATTACGCTTTTTATTACTTCCGAACATTATTTTTTCTTAAATATATGTTATAATGTTCCAGGCTAATGTACTTTCCCGGAAAATTTACAACTGTCCTGCAAGTAAAATATATTCTTTTTTCGAGAAAAAGAGCGTTTCTTCGTCCCATGACGGAGCCGTTGAGCAAAAGAGGGTCGACCTGCTGTCTTAGTCGCCGATACGCCTGAATATGAGATTCTTATCGATCACTTTATGTTGCAGGAATAGAAAACACAACAGCCCTTGACCATTTATCTTTACTGCGTTCCTTCGTATTATACCTTTTACCCTTCATGTAATTGGTCTGCTTTTTTTCACTTGCCTTTTAATGATTCTAAAACAGTGACTATTATTAAAAACTTTACCAATGTATATACTACTACCATGTTTTCTTTTAAAAACCTTTATTGTGAAAATTTCATTATACAAATACGAGCCTATAACCACGTGGGCCGGCCACGGAGCAAACTGTAATCGTATATGATGAGTAGACATTTACACTGTAGAGGAACGTAACGGGCGGGCCATTAGGTTGCAAGAACTAAGGTGTCTAACAGTTACGGAATCGGTGGACGTACATTTTATAATTAAAATACGACAGGGCCAGTTACAATAAAATTATCTAGATATACATTTACGGGCAAGTACCATGGGTGACGTTAATTCGAACTTTCAATAGTACAGTAATCAATAACACATCAGAACTTAATATCAATAGGGATGTCGAAATATTCAATCAATTCTCGTCCCCGCCCGCCATGTGCTTCAAAACTGCATACGTATCTCGTGATTTCAAGGTTCTGCAACCAGTACACAACAAGGAGTTACGAGTCCCATTTATTCCGGCGCCATTTTGGGCGAGGACGGGCAGGTCCAGGATATAGTCAAAATGTCTCTACCAACCATCGACTATGATGATGTTCATATGCTGTATTTATTAGAGTAACACTCATCTGTCCACATGAAATTAATTTGCCACAATCTAAACATGTCATTTTAATCTTTCCAAAGTTCTTCTAAATATTTGGGACCGTTTCCCTTGCCTCTGATGCTGTCAGTGCCACTTCTTTGATGAATGTACTAGCAGGTCAGGGGTTCTCCTCCAAATCTCTCTTTTATGCAGCACTATAATTAATTGGTGCCACCTCTCCATATGACGATGCATGGTATAGTTACCATAACTATATTTTTTTTCGGTTCCTCTGGAGAGTTCATCGTGGCAGATGAAGCGTGTAACGTACCGGGCATTTACCTTTTTTTGCATGTACAGGAAAGGAAAAAAAAATCGAGCGTCCGAGTTCTAAGGTGTCCCAGGCCATTTTAGTGGACCAGGCCCAAATCCAAAGAACAGGCCGCCATTTTGAGAGTCCTGTTGCAGCCGCCTGTCGCTGTAGCATCAAGAGCAGCCGAAACTCAGCTGAATGGCAACTGAAACGGTAAAGGGGCGCCCCACTACAGCAGACAAGCCTCCACCTAGGAAGGCCCGTTCACGCCGCCTCCCCCCCCCCCTTCGGGCACCCCACGCCGTTATTCGGAGCAGTATTGTAGGATGGCCACACCAGTGCGGCAACTTGCTAGACATCACCTTGGTGGTAACCGAATCTCAGCGCCTTTTGGTGTCTTCTCTTCAGAAAATATTGTTGCGCTGCCTTTGGCCCCATTCGCACATCGGTCCGCTACTGACGCCATCTCACAGGCTAATGGGGCGCCCCACGCCGAGTTTCAGAATTGTAGCATGACCACACCAGTACAGCAACTTGCTAGACACCACCTCGGTGCCATCCGGATTTTGGCATCTCAACGCCTAGTGGTGTCTTCTATTCGGAAAATATTGTTGCGCTGCCTTTGGCCCCATTCGCACATCGGTCCGCTACTGACACCATCTCACAGGCCAACAGGGCGCCCCACGCCGACTTTTACCATTGTAGGATGGCCACACCAGTGCCACAACTTGCTAGACACCACCTCGGTGCCATCCGGATCTTGGCATCTCAGCGCCTTGTGGTGTCTTTTATTCAGAAAACATTGTTGCGCTGCCTTTGGCCCCATTCGCACATCGGTCCGCTACTGACGCCATCTCACAGACCAATGGGGCGCCCCACGCCGACTTTCAACATTGTAGGATGGCCACACCAGTGCACCTTACTAGACACCACCTCGGTGCCATCCGGATCTTGGCGCGTTGTGCTGCCTTCGGCCTATTCGCACATCGGTCCGCTACTGACGCCATCTCACAGGCTAATGGGGCGCCCCACGCCGAGTTTCAGCATTGTAGGATGACCACACCAGTACAGCAACTTGCTAGACATCACCTCGGTGCCATCCGGATCTCGGCGCCCCACTGCAGATGAAGTGCCTCTCAACTATGAAACCACCACGGTGACATCCGGATCTTGGCGCATTGTGTTGCCTTCGGCCTATTCGCACATCGGTCCGCTACTGACGCCGCCTCACGTGCCAACGTATTTTCTCCGCATTTTATACCCTATGCCGCATAACAGGTCATGTGACTTGTTTATAAAACTTTTCATTGGTTCATTTTACTTTTGGTTTCCTAATGATGGAAGGCTTGATCATATGACCTAAAAACAACACTTTTCATTGGATGAAACTTTTTTTTTTCCCAAACGATGAAAGCCCCACCTTGTTTCTGGATGTTTCAGACTGAAGCTGGCGTCAGCATGAGAGCACCACCATCTCGTAGCTCCGTCGTGGTCATTCCGCGAGCAATCATGGCAGCCGCTCCCCACCAGAAGCCTACAGGAGTCGGGGGCCCCCAAAACTTTTGATGAATCCTCAAGGCGGAGGGGACGCTTTCGAGAATGGGGTCCAAGACCTAGCAGACAAGCGTCCGATTTCCAAGGTGTCCCAGGGCCATTTCAGTGGACCAGGCCCAAAAAGGAAACAGCCTGCCGCCATTTTGAGAGTCCTGTGACAGCCGCCTATCGCTGCACCGCAAGAGTGGGCGCAACTCAGCTGAATTGCGGCTTTTGACACAGTGGACCAAAAGCGGACGGAATGGCAACTGAAACGGTAAAAGGGCGCCCCACTACAACAGATGAGACTCCACCTGGAGAGGCCCGTTCACGCCGCCTCCCCCGGGGCGCCCCACGCCGTTATTCGGAGCAGCATTGTAGGATACCAAAACCAGTGCGGCAACTTACTGGACATCACCTTGGTGCCATCGTTCTGCTGCCTTGGAACTATTCGCACAACAGTTTGCTACTGATGACCCACCCCCCGCGACGCCCCACGCCAGAAATCTGGACGTTGTGCTGCGTTGGGACTATTCGCACAGCCGACCGCTACTTCGTTGTTTTTCCCTAAAAATGTTTATATGTTATTACTGTTTTTGTTTTCTTGTATATATTTATAAGTTATTAAAGTTTTATAATCTTACTACTTTGTTGGAGTGCTATATATTTTTAATGTGACACATAATTGTAAAAACTTTGATGTACAAAGAGTCATCCCTGGCTTCAGGCTCGGTCCCCTCCCCAATCACAATACAGGATGGTTTTCAGATAATAGGAACGCGTCTGCTGTGACGGATCTCATCGAGTGTGGGCCTTGATCTACTATAACTCCTTTGAAGAGGGGTGATTCTTTACAGCTGGGGCCATAAACTACATCTGCAGGGCTAGCTGATACCCTAGGACCGGCCTGGACAATCGGACACAGAGGAAAATGAGTGTCAGAGGGTGCGGTACTGAATAGGGCGAAAGGGAGGTGTCGGGCGGGCACAGGGTGTGATTCACAGGGAAGAGCAGCGCAGATGGGGGGTGGTTTATTACCCATGCATAAGACAGAGAGCAGGGGTGACCACTGCCTGGGGGAGATGCTTCCGAGGGTGGGGAGCCATGCTAAGGATCGACAGCGTGCACAGAGTGGGTCTGGTCAAGGCATCTAAAATGACTGCCGTGCACGACAAAAGTGTGGCATTTGAAAAAAGGCAAGATGGCGCAGACAATGTTTTTCAACACTTCCTGATTTCCTTCGAATCGAACGTTAACAGACGTTGGGGCATATTACCAAAGTTAAGCGATATTTATCCCTAACGATGCTTAGCAACGATTTTTTTACCGCTACGCATCGTCAGAAATTATCGCAGATAAACCTTGCTATTATCAAGGTTTATCGCAAATACGATAAAAAACGACCGCAATGCATTAATATCGCTGAAAACTCAGCGATATTCATGCATTACCGAGCTAATGCTCTTAGCCATGTTATCCACCTCCCATTGGATAACATGGCTAAGAACTGCTCAGGGCAGGTGCTAGCTTTTGGAGATATTCGCGCTTATCGCGAATATTTCCAAAAGTTGATAATAGGAGATAGCGATGTTAGCGACTGTTTCCAGTCGCTAACCTCTTGGCATGCCCACTTTGCATGTCATTAGTGATAAATATCACTCACATGCAAAGTGGGGCCCAAGATGGTCGCTATCTCCTACTAGCCGTCGCTAACTGGTGTTAGCAACAGCTAGGTAATACAGATATAATTTTATCTCCGCGAAGCGGAGCGCTGTTACAGATATATATCTTTTTTTGAACGTTAATTTCTCAAAATCCACTGGAGCACATATATTGAGACCTAGCAAAGGCACATCGGGCTACCAGTCCCTAATATTTTACCAAGTTTCGTGCAAATCCATTCAGCCGTTCGATTATTATTATTATTATTTTTTTTGCCCCGCGGGGCCCTTTTAAAACCTCCACATCAAACCTAGGGGGTCAGCGAGGATCTACTATGCCCCCTTATGGTCATTTGCCCCTTCGCTTTGGCCTCCTCTTGTCTCTCGATCCTACCGAGAGACAAGATGGCGGCAGCTACGGACTGTTTGGAATGTTCACAGATGCCGGAGAACCAATCAGCTTCGCTTCACAAAGCTCCGTACCGCGAAAAGTCCGCGAACCGGAGCGCTGCCCGGTCCGCTGTTACAGATATATATCTTTTTTTGAACGTTAATTTCTCAAAATCCACTGGAGCACATATATTGAGACCTAGCAAAGGCACATCGGGCTACCAGTCCCTACAATTTTGCCAAGTTTCGTGCAAATCCATTCAGCCGTTCGGGCTAAAAGTGAGGCCAACCGCCCTATGGAAAACTCAATGTTAAAAGCACGTTTTGGGACCCCCCTTTTTTCTCGGCCCCCCCTTGACGAACCCCCCCCAAATTTTTAAGGGCTGCTCAGAAACAAAATGTGCCATTTTCCTGAAAATTTCAGCCAATTCCGTCCACAAACGCCAAAGTTATTAGACATAGAATTTTCAAAAATCCCATAGAGAAAAAATCCTAACTATATATACCTACTGGCGACCGCCAGTAGGTAATATACATATATATATATATATATATATATATATATATATATATATATATATATATATATATATATATATATATATATATATATATATATATTATATATATATATATATGTCACAAGAACTCCTCCCCGACAAAAGAAGAGCAGAGACCCAAGGGGAACAGTTGGAGGCCGTTTATTGAAAAGAAGTGGCGGATGCATTTCTGGCCGTTGTTTGCCGTCGTCAGCGCCCAAAGCCTCCACAGATGAGATGCACTTCGCTGGTATGTTCTGCCTCTTAAGAACTCGCTGTTGTGAGTCCGCACCGCCCTCTGTAGTTCCAGCACACCTGTGTAGCGTCCCATGCATGAAGGGAGACTACATGTCCCAGAATCCCATGTGGTAGGACCTCGGGATGGTGTTGCTTGGGGGAAGGAATGATGGCACATTCCAATGTGCATGTGGCAGAATCGTCAGCAAAAGTGTGCCCAAAACGAAAAAAAACAAAATGAAATGTTTTAGATTCTCCGGCTTTGCAGTTCAATGTGACGACCTCCTCAGCTCCCTTGTACTGCCTCAGCCTATAGATATATATATCAATGCTCAAAGGTGTCCACCTTTGAGTAGCACGCGAACAGCAGCTTGGTTTATGTATAGGTGAGGACGGGGATCCACTCGTAGACGCCGCTCCGTACGGGATCTGCCCGACGCGTTTCGAAGCTCCATATGCTTCTCTTCAGGGGCTTTAACGGAAGCGGTGTGCGCAACCGCCGACCCACTTCCCCATTTTATATATAACACACCCACCGATGGGAGGCTCAAATGAGACTGTGCATTCTGGGAAGTGTGGTCCGGGAAGCACACAATCAAGTCCTGTATGGACTCCACAAGTGGGCCCGTCCTCGTTTCTAAGTACGACTGCTGCTTCACTTTAGTGACCCCCAGGGTACCGGGGTGGTGCATACTCCGCGGCTGGACGGCCGCGTATAAATCAATGCTCGAAGGTGTCCACCTTTGAGTAGCATGCGAACAGCAGCTTGGTTTATGTATAGGTGAGGATGGGGATCCACTCGTAGACGCCGCTTCGTACGGGATCTGCCCGACGCGTTTCGAAGATCCATTTGCTTCTCTTCAGGGGCTTTAACGGAAGCGGTGTGCGCAACCGCCGACCCACTTCCCCATTTTATATATAACACACCCACCGATGGGAGGCTCAAATGAGACTGTGCATTCTGGGAAGTGTGGTCCGGGAAGCACACAATCAAGTCCTGTATGGACTCCACAAGTGGGCCCGTCCTCGTTTCTAAGTACGACTGCTGCTTCACTTTAGTGACCCCCAGGGTACCGGGGTGGTGCATACTCCGCGGCTGGACGGCCGCGTATAAATCAATGCTCGAAGGTGTCCACCTTTGAGTAGCATGCGAACAGCAGCTTGGTTTATGTATAGGTGAGGATGGGGATCCACTCGTAGACGCCGCTTCGTACGGGATCTGCCCGACGCGTTTCGAAGATCCATTTGCTTCTCTTCAGGGGCTTTAACGGAAGCGGTGTGCGCAACCGCCGACCCACTTCCCCATTTTATATATAACACACCCACCGATGGGAGGCTCAAATGAGACTGTGCATTCTGGGAAGTGTGGTCCGGGAAGCACACAATCAAGTCCTGTATGGACTCCACAAGTGGGCCCGTCCTCGATTCCAAGTACGACTGCTGCTTCACTTTAGTGACCCCCAGGGTACCGGGGTGGTGCATACTCCGCGGCTGGACGGCCGCGTATAAATCAATGCTGGAAGGTGCCCACCTTTGAGTAGCACGCGAACAGCAGCTTGGTTTATGTATAGGTGAGGACGGGGATCCACTCGTAGACGCCGCTCCGTACGGGATCTGCCCGACGCGTTTCGAAGCTCCATATGTTTCTCTTCAGGGGCTTTAACGGAAGCGGTGTGCGCAACCGCCGACCCACTTCCCCATTTTATATATAACACACCCACCGATGGGAGGCTCAAATGAGACTGTGCATTCTGGGAAGTGTGGTCCGGGAAGCACACAATCAAGTCCTGTATGGACTCCACAAGTGGGCCCGTCCTCGATTCCAAGTACGACTGCTGCTTCACTTTAGTGACCCCCAGGGTACCGGGGTGGTGCATACTCCGCGGCTGGACGGCCACGTATAAATCAATGCTCGAAGGTGTCCACCTTTGAGTAGCACGCGAACAGCAGCTTGGTTCATGTATAGGTGAGGACGGGGATCCACTTGTAGACGCCGCTCCGTACGGGATCTGCCCGACGCGTTTCGAAGCTCCATATGCTTCTCTTCAGGGGCTTTAACGGAAGCGGTGTGCGCAATCGCCGACCCACTTCCCCATTTTATATATAACACACCCACCGATGGGAGGCTCAAATGAGACTGTGCATTCTGGGAAGTGTGGTCCGAGAAGCACACAATCAAGTCCTGTATGGACTCCACAAGTGGGCCCGTCCTCGATTCCAAGTACGACTGCTGCTTCACTTTAGTGACCCCCAGGGTACCAGGGTGGTGCATACTCCGCGGCTGGACGGCCACGTATAAATCAATGCTCGAAGGTGTCCACCTTTGAGTAGCACGCGAACAGCAGCTTGGTTCATGTATAGGTGAGGACGGGGATCCACTTGTAGACGCCGCTCCGTACGGGATCTGCCCGACGCGTTTCGAAGCTCCATATGCTTCTCTTCAGGGGCTTTAACGGAAGCGGTGTGCGCAACCGCCGACCCACTTCCCCATTTTATATATAACACACCCACCAATGGGAGGCTCAAATGAGACTGTGCATTCTGGGAAGTGTGGTCCGGGAAGCACACAATCAAGTCCTGTATGGACTCCACAAGTGGGCCCGTCCTCGATTCCAAGTACGACTGCTGCTTCACTTTAGTGACCCCCAGGGTACCGGGGTGGTGCATACTCCGCGGCTGGACGGCCGCGTATAAATCAATGCTCGAAGGTGTCCACCTTTGAGTAGCACGCGAACAGCAGCTTGGTTTATGTATAGGTGAGGACGGGGATCCACTCGTAGACGCCGCTCCGTACGGGATCTGCCCGACGCGTTTCGTTTTATATATATATATATAAATTTAATTTATTATACATAAAAGGTATTTTTATATTTACATTACAGGTTTATATATATATATATATATATAATAACATATAATATAATAATAACAGATACTTGTATAGCGCACTACTCACCCGCAAGGGTCTCAAGGCGCTTGTACGAATACCGCTGTGGAACCCATCCTGGCTTTCCCTGTGAGGTGTCCACTCCTGGGCACCCCCAAGGTGGAGGCCAGGCATCACTAGCGTTGTGGGGGCCGTTGTGGAGATTAAGCAAGCTATTGCCCAGAGTTGCAGAGTGGGACTCCATGATTGGAATAGGCACCGAGGCGAGAATTATCAGGTCCGTGGAATTTTTTAGCCCAAGACCCGCCGAGGCGGGGAATTGAACCCTGATCCCGGGCTAGACCTCTGCATCAGGGTCTGCCACTCTAACCATTGAGCCACACTTCTCCACACTTCTCCACACATATATATATATATACCAGTTACGTGTTAATCATTACACGTGTGGTTTACGAACAAGTGCCATACACACAATATTCCAACATCAAGATGGCGATGGCATCTGACATTTTCAGAGATCGAGAGCAAGCAGCTGATGCCCCTTTTTAAAATTTACCGGCTATAACTACTGGAGGAAAACCTAAAGAAAAAACAAATGAATCTGATGATGTAAAGTCGAAACTAAAGAAATTGGAAAAACTGCTCCAGACGGAGATGACCAAGTGGTGGGAGAAAAAAAGTTTGGAAAAATACAAATAGGCGGGAAGGGTGCCCCGCGGTTTGAGGGTATTAATAGCACCATCGTTCGAAAATCCAAATCCCCTCATGCTTAAGGAGTGGGCCCACCATAATCTAGACGCATCCATGGGGATGGTGTGCATCTTGGTGAAATACGCCGAAATCGTCAGAATTGAATTAATGTCCCAAATTGAAGCATTAAACCTCGAGCTTAACAATATGGAGCAACAGGATGTCATTACTAAGGGGCGTGATGAGATTAAAAAGCGCTTGGAGAAATATGAGGAGACCATTAAAATACGCAAAGCCTTCAAATTTGCACGGGATAAGTCTGACTTCGAGAATGGGAGAATATTTACTTTCTCGAAGAAGTTTGAGTCAGTTAAGAGGCAAGCTTTGACCACATCTGCATCAACATCGGTGGTTCAAACTCCGTCGATCCAGCAATCACCTGCCCTTGTACAATCAGATACTGACCAGAGCTCCATTTACAGCAGCGTAGGCTCTGAGGATGAAAATAACGACCAACAGAGTGTTGTCAGTAGCTTTACCCCATCTGAGGAATTGGGGTTTATGGTGGAAGATCGGCGAAACACCTTTAGGTCGAGGGGCACACCGCAGGTGAGAGGCAAAGGAGGCGAGATAAAGATAAAGACAAAACTGGAAAAAATGGAAAAAAAGACTTAAAACTTCTAAAAAATACTGATGTCGAAAATACGGTGATTAACGGAATTGGATTTAAACACTGCTGAGACCCAGATTCTTGCTTTAGGGCTTTCTTTCTGTCCGAAGAATGGGTTTAAATATGTACAAACAAGGATTGATACCTTTAAGTTTATCTGAAAATTGAAACTTTTGAAATATCATACTCTCAACAAAAAGAATGATTTAGCCACTGCCATTTTGAAAGAATCACAAGCGAGTAAGACTTTTACCATATCAGATACCACGGCTCTGAAAACGGCTCACTCCCTTGCAAATGATGATACAGAATCCATAGCCAATACTCAGGAAGTTTTGGTTTTGAGGTCTATGGGAATAAGTAGTGGCAGTGCTGGTAACAGTCCTTTTTGTTCTAGGTCCACATTTGTCCAAGTTATGCCTAGGGACGCTATTGACATTTTTCATGATCGTGTGATTGATGACCTGAAAAGCTTTAGTCGAACTGTTGCTAGGAAGGATAAACATAGAAGTTACAGAGATAAACAATATTCTACCCTCATCCGTAAGATCAACTCTCATGGGAACATCATTGTCAATAAAGCAGACAAAGGTGGCAACGTCGTTTTATGGCCACGGGATATGTATGTTAAGGAAGCAGAGAGACAATTGAGTGATCCCGCCTGTTACAGAAAAGCCTCCTTTAATGAACTGAATAAAGTGAAACTACTTGTGCACACGAACTTAGCACAATGGAAAAGAGACGATTTAATAAGTAAAAAAGAGTTTGAGTTTCTAATGAAGGATTTTCCTATGACTCCAACTTTGTACTTATTACCAAAAATACACAAAGGCACTTCACCTACACCTGGGCGTCCCATTATTTCGGCCCAAAATGGGCTATTAGAACCAATATCCAAATATGTGGATTATTTTCTTCATGAGTTTATGGAGGCTCTTCCAACTTACTCAAGAGACACTGGAGATTTTTTAAACTAAACTGAAAGATGTTAGTTGGAAGTCAAATTATATGTTTCTGGTAATGGATATAACCTCTCTTTATACCTCGATCAATCATAGTGATGGTTTAACGGCTATTGAAAATTTTTTGTCTAAAAGGGACATTAAGTATTTTGAACACAGCAAAATGCTGATCACAATGATTGATTTATGTCTCAAAAACAATTATTTTTTGTTTAACAATGAAGTCTACCAACAACTGCGGGGTGTGGCGATGGGAGCATGCTTCTCCCCCAGTTACGCGTGTTTACACGTGGGCTGGTGGGAGAGGCATGTTCTTGGTGGGCTCCGTGATTGTCTGGGAGACTCTGAGACTAGTATTGTCAACAATTTTCATAGACAATGTCTTTATAATATGGCAAGGTTGCAAAGCTTCTGCTGAAGAATTTGTGAAAAACATCAACACAAATTCATTGAATCTTGAATTTACAGCTAATATTAGCAATGTGAGTGTTGACTTTTTGGATGTAGAGGTTTACATTGTGGATAATAGTATCATGACTAGGATGCATAGAAAATCCACGGCAGGGAATTCGGTTTTACATGCCCAAAGTAATCATCCTCTCCATCTTAATAAAAGTATCCCTTATGGGGAATTTTTAAGAATTGGGCGTATATGTAACAATGAGATAGACCTTAAACCATGTCTTGAAGATTCCTTTCAAAGGTTTTTACGCAGGGGATATAACAAAGATGCCCTTACTAGTTCCCTTAAAAAAGTGATGTTTAATCAGACTGATTCTACAGTCACTTCTGGGGTTACCACTGATAACATAATAGAGTTGGTGCCCACTAAGACTGAGAAAACAACTATTCGTTTAATTACCACTTTTAATAATCAAGAAAGGAAAATCAGACAGATTTTTTTGGCCTATCCTGAAAACGGATATTACATTAGCTCCCCTGTTGGAAGACATGCCGGGAATTACTTTTCGTAGAGCACCCTATATGAGGGATGCTCTGGTTAAAACTAGTCCGGAGAATAACATTAAACCTAACTGGCTATCCAATAGAACTGGGTTTCATAAATGTAGTTCTTGCAGGACTTGTAAATTTGGAACCAACACTACTGAGTTTCATGAAGGACTCACCAAAACCTAACTGGCTATCCAATAGAACTGGGTTTCATAAATGTAGTTCTTGCAGGACTTGTAAATTTGGAACCAACACTACTGAGTTTCATGAAGGACTCACCAAGACTGCCTTCAAGATTAATAATCTTTATACCTGCAAAACTGATCATGCGGTTTATGTTTTAAAATGCACTTGTGAGTTGCTATATGGTAGCACTAAATTACAAGTGTTTAACCGCATTTTACAACATCTTCGGGCCATAGTAAATTCTGACCCAAGTTACCCAGTGGCGCGTCATTTTAAATTAGTTCATAACAACAATTTAAATGACTTACAGTATTTTGTAATTGACGCCTTCCTCTGTCCAAAAGAGGTGGAGACAGAGAAAAGAAATTGAGACAATTGGAAAGTCATTACATAGTCCTCCTCAATAGTAAAATTCCCAATGGCCTGAATATGGGGAAGATCTTCATAATTTTTTGTGAAAATGTTTGCTTTTTTTCACTATAAGCACAGTGTTTTAATGGTTTTACCTATATTTATGGTTTTACCTATTTTTATATTGTGCTGAGGATGATTTGATGTCAACTCATTGGGCTTATCTACTGATTCTTAGCGATTTATAAAGACTTTAACAGGTATTTTATCATGTTAGATAACTTGTTGCAATGTTTATCTATTTCTGAAATACACATTAGGTGTAACCTAATTTTCTTTCGTCTTTTAAATTCTTTTTAATCTTAGGACAGTACTACATCTTCTCAATTTATATGTACTTTTCTGCTGAGTATGATGTATTAGCCGTTTGTTTGCACTTTATTGCACCTTGCACTTTTCACTTTAAGAAAATTTCTTGCTGCTGAGATTTTGTAATTCTTAGAAGTTATCTTGCTCTAGTCCATTTTATGGGCTAATATCATTGCACTATTTTTTGCACTTTTCATTATATTATGTGGTTTTTTGCCTCTTACTGAACCGTGTCCCCTCTGACCTCCTTGGACAATAATTATAGGTTAATATTTTTCGATTGTTGTATTAGCTGGCTGCAGCATTGGGGACTTGCCCTGTATTTTTACCACTTTCATTGATTTTATCATTGTATTTGTAATATGTATATATATGTATTATTTATTTATATA
Source organism: Lissotriton helveticus (assembly GCF_964261635.1). Taxonomy (NCBI): domain Eukaryota; kingdom Metazoa; phylum Chordata; class Amphibia; order Caudata; family Salamandridae; genus Lissotriton; species Lissotriton helveticus. The sequence goes on along the minus strand of NC_136071.1, from coordinate 968,854,024 downwards.
TATATATGTATATTGTGTCCTTTTGTACCAACTTTGGGCTTTGGACTGATTTAGATCAAGCTCTACTCACATTATGTGGAGATAGTTAAGGAACAACTATATTTCTATATATTTTCCTCTGTGATGAATTCTATTTATACAATGATGTTATGAATATATACTTGTGGAATTTAAAAGTATATATGACAGCCAGCCGATCTATATGACACAACATGAAATAGCATTTTTACTATGTCTTTGCTTAGCAATGGGAGGAGTCAAGGGGAATGACCGACAGTATTTAACCACTTGTATCTCTGGGACTGTCATGTGATCAAGTTCGGGTTTCCCGGACGAAACACGTCATGTTGCCGTTCCCATCGATGGAATAAAGCACTTCATTAATCTACAAAACCCTTGTTGTGGTCTGTACCTGTGTTAGTGTTGGTGCTGCCGGCGGGTCGCTCGCACTGCAGGATTGTGGAATCCTATATTACCTACTGGCGGTCGCCAGTAGGTAGTTGTAGTTAGGATCGTTTTCCATAGGAAATCCGCAACATTCTATTGGGAATAACTTTGGCGCCGAATGAGGGATCTGCCTGTAATTTTCCTTAACTTTGCCTCGCTGCGCTCCGCTCCTTCCCTGAAAGTTTCGGGGGGATCTGTCAAGCGGGGGCCGAGATAAAAGGGGGGTCCCAAAACGTGTTTTCCCCATGTTAATTTCCATAGGGCGGTTGGACTCACTTTTAGCCCGAACGGCTGAATGGATTGCCACCAAACTTGGCAAAATTGTAGGGACTGGTACCCCGATGTGCCTTTGCTATGTCTCAAGATATATGCTCCAGTGGTTTTTACGAAAATTAACTTTGAAAAAATATATATTGGGCTATATATATGTTAGAGCCCAAATGTAGCCCAATGTAGCCCAATGTAGCCCAAAGATGGCCACCAGAGACAAAAAAAAAACAAATGTAGCCCAAATATCAGCCAGATGTAGCCCAACTATAGCCCAATGACAGAATGTCCCAGAGTGTTCTAAAGAACAACTAGAGCGCTAACAGTCTTACTTATGACAAAAGTATGGCACACCTGAAGTCATCTTGATTGGAATAAACTGTTAACACTTAAAACATTTAATTTGCAAAGGAACAAAATGAGGGGGTTCATTTTGCCATAGAAATTATGATTAGTGCTGAAGAAAGAAAAATTAGGGCACATTTTGAGTGACTTCTCAAATCCTCTTATATTTCATTAAAAAAAGTCTGATATGCAGTCTCCCAAGATGGCCACCAGAGACAAAAGAGCCCAACTGTAGCCCAAATATCAGCCAGATATAGCCCAACTATAGCCCAATGACAGAATGTCCCAGAGTGTTCTAAAGAACAACTAGAACGCTAACAGTCTTACTTATGACAAAAGTATGGCACAACTGAAGTCATCTTGATTGGAATAAAGTGGTAACACTCAATACATTTAATTTGAAAAGGAACAAAATGAGGGGTTTCATTTTGCCATAGAAATTTATATATATATATATATATATATATATATATATATATATATATATATATATATATATATTCCAGCTCCAAAGTACCCAACGTACAAAGGAGCACCCGGACCTCAGCTGCCCACAAGGAGCCTTAAATGGTAAGCACGCCTCCAGCACAGCGATATCCTTTAACTGTTCAAACTGCCTTGGATGCCTGACGCGTTTCAAAGTGTCCCCACTTCTCTTCAGAGGCTTTGGCAGTTATGAAGGAGCGCTTGAGGCACCACACCCCTTCTTGCTTAGATGCACGCCCTGGATGGGACTTATGGGACTTGTAGTGCCTCACGCCGCGCTAATGTTCAGTCGGTAACATTTCAAGCCCACAGATGGGCCTCGCGGTGTGGAATTCGTTCAGAATTCATATGCTGCTGTCCCATGTTCTCGGCCCGTAGTCAAGACCGCATGGCCCCCGGTTCTTTCAGGGTGGTGCTCCTTCCGCGGCATGGGTCGCCGCGTAAATATTCCAGCTCCAAAGTACCCAACGTACAAAGGAGCACCCGGACCTCAGCTGCCCACAAGGAGCCTTAAATGGTAAGCACGCCTCCAGCACAGCGATATCCTTTAACTGTTCAAACTGCCTTGGATGCCTGACGCGTTTCGAAGTGTCCCCACTTCTCTTCAGAGGCTTTGGCAGTTATAAAGGAGCGCTTGAGACACCACACCCCTTCTTGCTTAGATGCACGCCCTGGATGGGACTTATGGGACTTGTAGTGCCTCATGCCGCGGTAATGTTCAGTCGGTAACATTTCAAGCCCACAGATGAGCCTCGCGGTGTGGAATTCGTGCAGAATTCATATGCTGCTGTCCCATGTTCTCGGCCCGTAGTCAAGACCGCATGGCCCCCGGTTCTTTCAGGGTGGTGCTCCTTCCGCGGCATGGGTCGCCGCGTAAATATTCCAGCTCCAAAGTACCCAATATACAAAGGAGCACCCGGACCTCAGCTGCCCACAAGGAGCCTTAAATGGTAAGCACGCCTCCAGCACAGCGATATCCTTTAACTGTTCAAACTGCCTTGGATGCCTGACGCGTTTCGAAGTGTCCCCACTTCTCTTCAGAGGCTTTGGCAGTTATGAAGGAGCGCTTGAGGCACCACACCCCTTCTTGCTTAGATGCACGCCCTGGATGGGACTTATGGGACTTGTAGTGCCTCACGCCGCGCTAATGTTCAGTCGGTAACATTTCAAGCCCACAGATGGGCCCCGCGGTGTGGAATTCATGCAGAATCCATATGCTGCTGTCCCATGTTCTCGGCCCGTAGTCAAGACCGCATGGCCCCCGGTTCTTTCAGGGTGGTGCTCCTTCCGCGGCATGGGTCGCCGCGTAAATATTCCAGCTCCAAAGTACCCAACGTACAAAGGAGCACCCGGACCTCAGCTGCCCACAAGGAACCTTAAATGGTAAGCACGCCTCCAGCACAGCGATATCCTTTAACTGTTCAAACTGCCTTGGATGCCTGACGCGTTTTGAAGTGTCCCCACTTCTCTTCAGAGGCTTTGGCAGTTATGAAGGAGCGCTTGAGGCACCACACCCCTTCTTGCTTAGATGCACGCCCTGGATGGGACTTATGGGACTTGTAGTGCCTCACGCCGCGCTAATGTTCAGTCGGTAAAATTTCAAGCCCACAGATGGGCCTCGCGGTGTGGAATTCGTGCAGAATCCATATGCTGCTGTCCCATGTTCTCGGCCCGTAGTCAAGACCGCATGGCCCCCGGTTCTTTCAGGGTGGTGCTCCTTCCGCGGCATGGGTCGCCGCGTAAATATTCCAGCTCCAAAGTACCCAACGTACAAAGGAGCACCTGGACCTCAGCTGCCCACAAGGAGCCTTAAATGGTAAGCACGCCTCCAGCACAGCGATATCCTTTAACTGTTCAAACTGCCTTGGATGCCTGACGCGTTTCGAAGTGTCCCCACTTCTCTTCAGAGGCTTTGGCAGTTATGAAGGAGCGCTTGAGGCACCACACCCCTTCTTGCTTAGATGCACGCCCTGGATGGGACTTATGGGACTTGTAGTGCCTCACGCCGCGCTAATGTTCAGTCGGTAACATTTCAAGCCCACAGATGGGCCTCGCGGTGTGGAATTCGTGCAGAATCCATATGCTGCTGTCCCATGTTCTCGGCCCGTAGTCAAGACCGCATGGCCCCCGGTTCTTTCATGGTGGTGCTCCTTCCGCGGCATGGGTCGCCGCGTAAATATTCCAGCTCCAAAGTACCCAACGTACAAAGGAGCACCCGGACCTCAGCTGCCCACAAGGAGCCTTAAATGGTAAGCACGCCTCCAGCACAGCGATATCCTTTAACTGTTCAAACTGCCTTGGATGCCTGACGCGTTTCGAAGTGTCCCCACTTCTCTTCAGAGGCTTTGGCAGTTATGAAGGAGCGCTTGAGGCACCACACCCCTTCTTGCTTAGATGCACGCCCTGGATGGGACTTATGGGACTTGTAGTGCCTCACGCCGCGCTAATGTTCAGTCGGTAACTTTTCAAGCCCACAGATGGACCTCGCGGTGTGGAATTCGTGCAGAATCCATATGCTGCTGTCCCATGTTCTCGGCCCGTAGTCAAGACCGCATGGCCCCCGGATCTTTCAGGGTGGTGCTCCTCCGCGGCATGGGTCGCCGCGTAAATATTCCAGCTCCAAAGTACCCAACGTACAAAGGAGCACCCGGACCTCAGCTGCACACAAGGAGCCTTAAATGGTAAGCATGCCTCCAGCACAGCGATATCCTTTAACTGTTCAAACTGCCTTGGATGCCTGACGCGTTTCGAAGTGTCCCCACTTCTCTTCAAAGGCTTTGGCAGTTATGAAGGAGCGCTTGAGACACCACACCCCTTCTTGCTTAGATGCACGCCCTGGATGGGACTTATGGGACTTGTAGTGCCTCACGCCGCGCTAATGTTCAGTCGGTAACATTTCAAGCCCACAGATGGGCCTCGCGGTGTGGAATTCTTGCAGAATCCATATGCTGCTGTCCCATGTTCTCGGCCCGTAGTCAAGACCGCATGGCCCCCGGTTCTTTCAGGGTGGTGCTCCTTCCGCGGCATGGGTCGCCGCGTAAATATTCCGGCTCCAAAGTACCCAACGTACAAAGGAGCACCCGGACCTCAGCTGCCCACAAGGAGCCTTAAATGGTAAGCACGCCTCCAGCACAGCGATATCCTTTAACTGTTCAAACTGCCTTGGATGCCTGACGCGTTTCGAAGTGTCCCCACTTCTCTTCAGAGGCTTTGGCAGTAATGAAGGAGCGCTTGAGGCACCACACCGCGAGGCCCATCTGTGGGCTTGAAATGTTACCGACTGAACATTAGCGCGACGTGAGGCACTACAAGTCCCATAAGTCCCATCCAGGGCATGCATCCAAGCAAGAAGGGGGGTGGTGCCTCAAGCGCTCCTTCATAACTGCCAAAGCCTCTGAAGAGAAGTGGGGACACTTCGAAACGCGTCAGGCATCCAAGGCAGTTTGAACAGTGGAGCTTTGGAGCTGGAATATTTACGCGGCGACCCATGCCGGCGACCCATGCCGCGGAAGGAGCACCATCCTGAAAGAACCGGGGGCCATGCGGTCTTGACTACGGGCCGAGAACATGGGACAGCAGCATATGGATTCTGCACGAATTCCACACCGCGAGGCCCATCTGTGGGCTTGAAATGTTACCGACTGAACATTAGCGCGACGTGAGGCACTACAACTAGTTACGCGACCCCCAGCCCTTGGAGTATGGCTCGAACCGGAGCTCACCATGAAGACGCAAGCAGCCAAAACTGCTGGCACCTGTTTTGGGCTCATGCGCACCACCCGTAAGATACTCCCACTACTACCACCTGCCTCTAGGAAACTTCTTATCCAGGGGCTAGTATTGTCCCGTCTTGACTACAGCAATATGGTCTACCTGGGCGCTCCAGAGGCCACCCTGACTAGACTACAGCGGACACAGAACGCTGCGGCCCGTCTGCTCACGAACCTTCCTTCGAGAGTGTCAGCAAAACCAGCCCTCAAGGCCTTGCACTGGCTCCCTGTTCACCAAAGGGTGGAATTCAAAGCCATGTGTACAACACACAAACTTATCAATGGATCTGGCCCTACTATCCTCAGCAGCCTGGTCACCCCCTACAAAGCATCCATATCCCTCCGTTCAGACAGTGAGCACCTGGCCAACGTCCCCAAATTCAAAAGGACCCGCACCGGAGGCCGACGATTCTCGGTGCAAGCGGCCGTGAGATGGAATTCCCTCCCACGCACCCTCAGACTGGAAGCCAGCTACCTGACCTTTCGCAAAAAACTGAAAACGCACCTATTCCCGAAATAATTGTTCCTCCTCCCTCCCTCTCCTTACAGGATAAACAATCTCCTTACAGCGCGGGGATGCCCTTGGGTCACCAGGCGCTATACAAATCGCTAAAATAAATAAATAAATAAATAAATAAGTCCCATAAGTCCCATCCAGGGCGTGCATCCAAGCAAGAAGGGGGGTGGTGCCTCAAGCGCTCCTTCATAACTGCCAAAGCCTCTGAAGAGAAGTGGGGACACTTCGAAACGCGTCAGGCATCCAAGGCAGTTTGAACAGTTAAAGGATATCGCTGTGCTGGAGGCGTGCTTACCATTTAAGGCTCCTTGTGGGCAGCTGAGGTCCGGGTGCTCCTTTGTACGTTGGGTACTTTGGAGCTGGAATATTTACGCGGCGACCCATGCCGCGGAAGGAGCACCACCCTGAAAGAACCGGGGGCCATGCGGTCTTGACTACGGGCCGAGAACATGGGACAGCAGCATATGGATTCTGCACGAATTCCACACCGCGAGGCCCATCTGTGGGCTTGAAATGTTACCGACTGAACATTAGCGCGACGTGAGGCACTACAAGTCCCATAAGTCCCATCCAGGGCGTGCATCCAAGCAAGAAGGGGGGTGGTGCCTCAAGCGCTCCTTCATAAATGCCAAAGCCTCTGAAGAGAAGTGGGGACACTTTGAAACGCGTCAGGCATCCAAGGCAGTTTGAACAGTTAAAGGATATCGCTGTGCTGGAGGCGTGCTTACCATTTAAGGCTCCTTGTGGGCAGCTGAGGTCCGGGTGCTCCTTTGTACGTTGGGTACTTAGGAGCTGGAATATTTACGCGGCGACCCATGCCGCGGAAGGAGCACCACCCTGAAAGAACCTTGGGCCATGCGGTCTTGACTACGGGCCGAGAACATGGGACAGCAGCATATGGATTCTGCACGAATTCCACACCGCGAGGCCCATCTGTGGGCTTGAAATGTTACCGACTGAACATTAGCGCAACGTGAGGCACTACAAGTCCCATAAGTCCCATCCAGGGCATGCATCCAAGCAAGAAGGGGGGTGGTGCCTCAAGCGCTCCTTCATAACTGCCAAAGCCTCTGAAGAGAAGTGGGGACACTTCGAAACGCGTCAGGCATCCAAGGCAGTTTGAACAGTTAAAGGATATCGCTGTGCTGGAGGCGTGCTTACCATTTAAGGCTCCTTGTGGGCAGCTGAGGTCCGGGTGCTCCTTTGTACGTTGGGTACTTTGGAGCTGGAATATTTACGCGGCAACCCATGCCGCGGAAGGAGCACCACCCTGAAAGAACCGGGGGCCATGTGGTCTTGACTACGGGCCGAGAACATTGGACAGCAGCATATGGATTCTGCACGAATTCCACAACGCGAGGCCCATCTGTGGGCTTGAAATGTTACCGACTGAACATTAGCGCGACGTGAGGCACTACAAGTCCCATAAGTCCCATCCAGGGCGTGCATCCAAGCAAGAAGGGGGGTGGTGCCTCAAGCGCTCCTTCATAACTGCCAAAGCCTCTGAAGAGAAGTGGGGACACTTCGAAACGCGTCAGGCATCCAAGGCAGTTTGAACAGTTAAAGGATATCGCTGTGCTGGAGGCGTGCTTACCATTTAAGGCTCCTTGTGGGCAGCTGAGGTCCGGGTGCTCCTTTGTACGTTGGGTACTTTGGAGCTGGAATATTTACGCGGCGACCCATGCCGCGGAAGGAGCACCACCCTGAAAGAACCGGGGGCCATACGGTCTTGACTACGGGCCGAGAACATGGGACAGCAGCATATGGATTCTGCACGAATTCCACACCGCGAGGCCCATCTGTGGGCTTGAAATGTTACCGACTGAACATTAGCGCGACGTGAGGCACTACAAGTCCCATAAGTCCCATCCAGGGCGTGCATCCAAGCAAGAAGGGGGGTGTTGCCTCAAGCGCTCCTTCATAACTGCCAAAGCCTCTGAAGAGAAGTGGGGACACATCGAAACGCGTCAGGCATCCAAGGCAGTTTGAACAGTTAAAGGATATCGCTGTGCTGGAGGCGTGCTTACCATTTAAGGCTCCTTGTGGGCAGCTATGGTCCGGGTGCTCCTTTGTACGTTGGGTACTTTGGAGCTGGAATATTTACGCGGCGACCCATGCCGCGGAAGGAGCACCACCCTGAAAGAACCGGGGGCCATGCGGTCTTGACTACGGGCCGAGAACATGGGACAGCAGCATATGGATTCTGCACGAATTCCACATTTGTCATTTGAGATGTCATCGGTGATGTCATGAGTGATGTCACTGACCATGTCATGAGTGATGTAATTTGTGACGTCATCAGCAGTGCATTGCACGCGCAAGTTATAGTGAGTCCAACTAACTATAACGTGGGAATTTCAATGGTTTTATGCGAGTAAAATTTCCACCTAACTATAACTGGTGTGAAACCTATGGTTTTTTCAGTGAATATATATATATATATATATATATATATATATATATATATATATATATATATATATATACATACATGTATATATATATGTGTAATTATAATTTTTATTATTTTATTTTTTAAACATTTTATAATTACATTTAATAATTATTTATTAATATTATAAGTAACTATATATATATATTTGTTAATTATGCATGTTTAATATTTTTTGCAATACATTATTAATTTTAACATTTTACATAATTCTAACTATGTTTTATTTAATTATATTTATAATTGAATTAATTTTATATTATTTTTAAGACATTAAACAAAATCGGTTTTTTTACAACTATATTTTTGACAACAATATTTTGGTATCGATATTTTGGTACTTACCTTTATGGAGATAGGAAGTCTATATTTTGTCCATCGATATTTTGGACACGATATTCTGGTACCTCGATATTCTGTCTTACAATATTATGTCAGTGATCCCTGCCACTTACCGAAGGTTTGCGAATCAAGGTGCCCATTATGGGGGACCGTCCGCCAGTGGTGTGGCGGTTCCACACCTGCAATTATGATGCCGCCGCTACCGTGGCGGTGGCATCCCCTATTCCCAGCATTGTGCATTGGCATGCACAAGGTGACAGGCACCGCGCGGGCCTGCAACCTTGTCCATTCCAATGGGGGACCACAGGTACCCCCAGTGCACCCCCCCCCCACCACCCCTAACACCCTGGGAGCCACAACCAATAACAGAAACCACATGCCTTTTATGGCTGCAGCGCTGCCATGGAAGGGCTGCTCACCGCCATGATCGTAATATGGATGGCGGTGTCTTGCAGACACCACCACCATATTAAACATGTTTTCCGCCCGGACAACGAGTCGACCGGCGGAAAAGCGGCGGACAGTCTTTCCGTCTGCTGCGGACACCCCAGCCATCCTGATGTGACAGGGGGTCAATGATGGAAGGATGGCAGGCGGATCGCCCCGCCGGGCCAGCAGTTGCTACCACTGGCCCAGCGGGGGCAACCCGCCCGCCATCCTAATGGGCCCCCAAGTTCTCTCGGGTCTGGACAACTTTATTCCAGCGTATCTTGATGAGATTGCTGTGCTCAGTTCAAACTGGGAGAATCACCTGGTCCACTTGAAGGAAGTACTACAGGCCCTCTAGCAGGCAGGCCTAACTATCAAGGTCAGGAAGTGCCAGATAGGGCAGAGCTCAGTTGTTTACTTGGCCCACATTGTAGGTGGGGGCCAAGGCAGCCTCTCCAGCCTAAAATCTAGACCATTCTGGATTGGGAGGCTCCCAAGACCCAGCCTCAAGTCAGGGCTTTCCTTGGCTTGACTTGATATTACAGGAGTTTTGTCAAGGCCTATGATACTGATCCAGCGGTTCAACAACAACAGATACTCCAGCACCATATACTCACCTGGGCCCATAAGCTCACAGTGCGTAAAACCCCTGGGGTCAAGTTTGTAATTTCCACAGTGTTCAGGATTAGGTATTTAATACTCCTAACTAACCTTTCACTGATCAAAAAGTTGTTTCCTCTGGTCAATGGACCATTAGTTGAACTAGTTGAGGGTGAAAATTACATAAACTAACTGTTATTTTATTCAATGTAAATAACCAAAGACTCGGGAAAGTTTTAAATATTTATCTAAATGAATGCATGTGAAACCATTCGAAAATACAGTGCAGTCACCTTCATTCAATTCATAAACACCAAACAAATACTTCGGACTCATACAATGATCAATGCTTAGAAAGAGAGAGACCAGAGAGAAAAGAACATCAAGAAATAACTGGAAAAATATAGTTACCAATGATGGTGTAAAAGAACAAACCCCTGGGCAAAGGGCTGGTAAGGGTCCCCCGGGATAGGTCTGGAGACAAAGGGGGCCATTAAGATGACGGGCCCGGTGATCGGGACTGCCCACGATAAGAGCGGGGGTCCCGTGGCCAGCAATAGGATGCCCCCGCCACAGTGGCGGGCGCATCTTGCATTCCTACCATTGTGGCGGGCGGTGTACTCAGCACCGCCTGCCACAATGGCAGGAAGGCATGCTGTGCACTTTCATGCACAGCATGGCAGGCACCGCGGGTTGCCTGCCATGCTGTGCATGGAACTGCTGGTGGGTGCCATAGGTACCCCCCATGTGCACCCCCCACCCCCCCAGAGTCCTTGGGGGCCAGCAACGGGCCCCCAAAGCAGACTCCGCATGCCATTCCGTGGCGCAATGGAAAGGCATTGTAAAATCCCCATCCTAATATGGCCAGCGGTGTCTATCTCCATATAAACCCCTTTCCACCCCGGTCGCATGGCGATAGGGCAGAAAAGCGGCGGACGGTCTTTCCGTCTGCAGCGGACCCATCAGCCATACTAATATGGGGGGGGTCATTCCGGAGTGGATGGCGGGGGCAATTTGCCCGACATCCTAATGGGGGCTAAAGACTTCCGGACAGGGTTCAGGACAGGATAGATGACCTCTATAGATTACCGACGATTGTGTCGTACCCCTCTCTAACACTGTCTTCCTTCTTGAGATTTTTCCACGATCTTCGGATCACACCCAATTAAATTAGGATAGAAAGTTCTGCATTTGATTCTTCATCAGCATCTCATAGCATCTTTCCCAGCATCAGCATCCCCCACTCCAAACTCTTGGCGTTCAGTTCTCCGCATTCAGCAATTTGTCATCTCACTAACTTAACTAAAGCTATTTCAATTATACCTTTGAAATAGTCGTCATGTACCACCCACTAAAGTTTCAATATCGTAAAAATACGAACTATGAGTCAGGCAAGGGGGAAGCTCCATCACACCATGGTTACATGTCATTGATATCAGTTCAACTATTGTTCATAAACCCATCCCCTTCATTTGTATTAATAATTTTAGTTCACACACGCATTCACATTTTATTTGCGACATTTTTATAACCGTTTGGATTAAGCATGGACGTAAAATCCGTTCCGCTCGCGGAATTTGCCAATTTTTGACAAATTCGCGTTCTGCGAATTTGTCAAAAAATTCGCAATTCGCAAGCTTGTGGATTTTTTTGCTTGGTTGCGAGAATTTTTGTCCGCGAACACGCAATTGCACAATGCGAGCATGCGACTAGCCCATGCACGCCAGCATGGGTAACCTCGCGGTAGCCGCGCTGAAAAAATCCTGCGAACATGCAAAAAGCCCCGATAACACGCAAAAAGCCCCGCGAACACGCAAAAAGCCCTGCGTACACCCCAAAAAAAAATAATTCACAAATTTGCGGATTTCGCGTACCGCAAATTTGCTTTTGCGCGAATTTGCGTACCGCGAATTCGCAAATTTCACCCATACTTAGTTTGGATGCGAGTCCACATAGTTGAACTTTTCACCATCCGTTCCCAGGGTATAACACTTGGGACCTTGGCTCCCGTTCAACATCCAAGTCATCATTCCGGGTTAACTTTTAGTGGACATGCGCAGTCTTTCCTTTACTTAGCTTACTTCAGTTATACAAAAGAGGCCCAAATACACACTAGTGATAAAGTCAAACAACAGGTGTTACTTTCACAAATAAAATGGCCACACTGTATACCATCCACCTCTGCTCTATCCCAGGTTATTCCTCTATGTCTTTTCCCACATTAGCATTAGTAAAAACCACTCAATTTAGTTTAAACAAACAGATGCCATGCACGCAAGTCTTTAAGACTCCATTTTAGTGTCTTCTGCTCATGCACAAGAATTTCCCTCCAAGCGATAGCTCGTCATACTGCGTAGATGCATTTGACACATGCGCACAACAGTTTCCCATTTAGAGCGGTATTAGTCAGTTATCATTGTTATCCGCTTTAGTACACAAATAAGCAAGCTTCACTAGTCTGCATACTGATGTGGTGCACATTAGTTTTACACAAACACATTTTTAATAACTTGTTAGTGAGTTAAAGGAGCAGATTGATTCCAAGCAAGTCTCTTTTCTGCGAGTACTTGCTCCATCAATTCCCTCTCTGATCGCATTTTGCGCCATCACAAAATGACCCATCCCTTCTCACATGCCAACTTTCAGCATTTCTCATTCTCCACTTTTTCTCTCTCATTTTCATTTTCGTTTTCTAAATGTTTAATCTTTTTGTATATCTTTCCTTTCGTTTCCTCCATTTGTATCTCCTCATATTCCCTTTTTCTTTTCTTTCCTTTCCCATTTAATTCATATTTTCTTCCTTTTCCTTTGTTTCGGCAACATTTGCATGTAATCATCATTATTAATACTAGTGTCATTATCACAACTACTGGTAATATTATTTGTCCTAAGAAATTTTTACCAAAATCAGTAAACCATTTCCCTATCGACTTTAAGCTCTTGGTTAGTTTTCCCCATACACCGTCAACCTCCAGTTGGGTCAAATCGTTATGACTTCATGTAATATTTTCGAAATACCCTTTAATTTCCTGACTTTTATCAGGAATATAAGTTCAGCATTGTTGAACTTTCAACATACCACAGACTCCACCCTCTTTTGCCAATAAGATATCAAGTCGATTTTGTAAAACCATAGACCTTATCGCAACCATTTCTGTATTAATCATCAAGAAACTTGTCTGTAGAAAGACTATTGACTATTGTTGACAAATTGCAAATTTTACGTGAATTCAGAATGACTCCAACTGACTGTTTCAATGCACTAAATAAATCACCTACAATTTCAGAAAAACTGGCTTTTCTTATCATTGTTAGTCTGTAAGATATTTCATTGATTCCGTTGATTCTGTCCACATGGTATATCTTTGGAAAAACTATTCCAAAATAACAGCTACCATACCATCTTGCAGGTGACCTATAATAGGCATTATTTCCGCACACATAATAAACTCCTGGAAATACAGGATCAGTTCCCCTTTTTAGTCCCCAACCCCCTATGATTCGGAAGTTGTGTTCACACTCACTGGAACCAATAAAAATGTAATTATAATTTGTCTTTAACCTATGAAGGCAGATTTTTGCCCTTTCCACAACGTCTAGGGACATTGCAGCATGAGCCTCCCCCTTTCTCTGCCCATGAAGGTACATTAGATTTCTGTTCAGCAGCTGTCTTTCTCAAATCCTGTCTTCTTTCTTCTACTAAATTCAAAAACACTTTTTCTTCTTCACGTAATATACATGTTAGGTTATCCTTGTATGCCTGTGCTATATCTATTGAACTAATTGTTCAGAAAAGTTCACCCATAAACTGTGCATCGTACTACTAAGTACTGGATTCATATTCTTTCCTAATAGGTAGTTCAGAAAATATTACATCTAAATTTGGAAAAAATACGGAATTTTTCCGGTTACATAAATAACCTTGATAAAACACTGCAAGCTACACCATATGTTAAAGGTATATGGTGATAGGTCACCCCTTCTGGCACAGATGAGGGTAACTTCATACAGAAATAACAATCACTAATCTCCATTGTATTATCCCACTGAAATACCAACTTAGTAAATACATTTAAAGACAAATCATTGTCCAATTCATTATGATGATAGCTTATCTCATCTTCTATCCCTATTTCAATTTTAGTTTCCTTTATTCTATCTACTTTCTCATTAGTAGTTGTTTTTATCTTTATTACTTGTTTCCATTAATAAAGGTACTCCTACTGTTAAAAATAACCACTCTAGTACTACTAATAGAATACCACACAAGCAAAACCTAAGACACCTTTGTTTAATACTTCGTTTTGATTGTGCAGCAACTTAAATTTCAGCCATTTTAATTTGAGAAAATGTATTATCTCCTTCCTTTCTTTCTTCACTATTCACTCTCTTTCATTTCTAAGGTGGTCTTAATCTGTTGTCATCAATCTGTGCATCATGAACTTCCTTTGGCTCTTAGATCTCAATTTTCAAATTCTTCTAATATTACATAGGACCACTCAGGGGCCTCGTATTTTCTGTTCATACTTCTCAATCTTGGACTTCTTCATGTGAGTTTTACTTCTGGCTGTTTGGACCTAGTTTGACTTGAAACTTCATTTACTTGCTCTGATTTCTCCCCTGATTTTCTAAGGTAGTGTCTTAATCTTTTCACTCCACCTGGCCAATTATCTCATTTTTTAACTCTTTTGACCTGAACTGCACTTTCACCTTCTTTGTCGTTTTCTAAAGTTCTTTTATTTTCAGTTTGTCTAGGCACAATCTGTTCTTGTTCTTCTTTCCTTACTAATTGTCTTTGCTCCGTATTTTCTGTATTTTGTTCTTTTTCCACTTGTTCTTGTACTTGTTCCTCTACATCTAACTGGTCCTGTTCAGGCATTTCTGTAGTTTGTTCTTGTTCATCCTGAACCTGTTCTTTTACCCATATCTGATCCTTTTCAGGTCTTATTTCAATTTGCTTTTCTTCAGCCTGAACTTGTTCTTCTTCTCCTTCCTGTCCCTGCTCAGGATTCTTGATAGCTTTGTTTACTTCTTCCTGAGTATGTTCTTCTTTCCCTGTGTTTTCCTTTCTACTTTCCTGTCTCTCTAAATGATTTCTTCTTCTTGTGTTGATTACAACTTCAGGAATTTCAATCACTGGCATCCAGTCTTCTTGACAAATCCTCTATTTGTGTTTCAGAATCTGTCAGCTTAGATTCCTCAACTTCACAACTTTCCGCCTCTGGTGTCTCAGATGATTTGATCAGTTGCTGCTCTTGTTCTTCAGATGGGCTCAGAATTCTTCTGGTATGGCTAGCGCGAATCCACTTCATCAGACCTGCACACTTCACTGCTGTGGTAGTGACAAGTATGACTTGAAGTTGTTTATCCCACCTGGGTGCTAGACACAATTATCTTGCATGTTTCTTCACAAACACCCAGTCTCCAGGATTCAAACCATGTGCCTGGTCTGGCTGCCTTGCAACTGCATATTCTCCAACCTGATGAGAGACAGTACGTACCATTTCAGCCAATGCAAGAGTCCAAAACCAGATCATCAGTTATAGTCATCAGTTTATTTCGAGGAATAAATGCTTGTCTCATCGCCCTTCCCATGAGCACTTCATGAGGGCTCAAGCCTGTTTTCCTGTCAGGAATGCTTCTGAGACCCTACAATACAAGAGGCAATGCATCTGGTCATTTTAGCATTGTGGATGCACACACCTTCCCTAATCTTGACTTGATTGTGCCATTAAGCTGTTCAACTATTCCAGAAGTGTAGATGATAAGTACAGTTCAGTTTTCATTCAATGTTAAATGCAGCAGAGATTAATCTAACTAATTCATTATTAAAATGAGGTCCTCTATCTGATTCCAAAATACCTAGAAAACCGAAACGAGGTATCAACACCCTCAACAATAATTTGGCAAATGTGAGACTGTCATTTCTTCATGTGTGTGGAATGCCTCTACCCGGTCAACCGGTCCCAGGATGCTTGTTTCTGGTCCAGGGAAGACATGGCTTGGCAGTTCGGGCTGGACTGATTTGCATATGGCCATGTCTGAACTGGGGTGGCTGAGTGAGCTAAAGAATGGTGATGGATTAAACCCAGATCAGTTGACTGGGGTGAGTGTTTGATTTGCTCAAACGCTCCGTCCATCATCCCCTTTTGTATCGCTCTACACATCTCAAGCACAGACACACTATGACAAGTGCATACTTCAATTCGTTGCACGGACGCAACTCAGTGAAATCTTATTGCAGTCTGGTGAATGGTCCTTCTGGCTTTCCAATTTTTCCCAAACTAACCACTGTTTTTCTGCCTGGGTTTTGCTGCTGACAGATCAAGCATCTTTGGCAAAGGCTCTCTGCAACTTCCCTAAACTTTGGATTGTTCCAACTCTGTCTGAATAGCCTGATCATTGAGTCCCTGCCATTATGTGTTGCTCCAGTAAGCAATCTGGCATGACTGGTCTGCCATCTGAGTATACCCACACTTCATCTTCTGTCCTTTTTGCACAATCTGTTTTTATCCAGTTTTCCTTTTCCTCAACTTCTTCCTGCAACTGTCTGACCCCATCCCATGTTTCTGGAACTGAGAAAAACAGAAGTTGGCAGCTGGTTTCACCCGTTTCAACTTTTCTGTTAATTGCCATAGTGTTTTTCGCACAGTATTGAACAATTTGGTTGGCATATCTATTGCCCGCCGTCACATAGTCATTTCCTGACTGGTGTGCAGCACATTTGACCACTGCTATTTCTTTTGCAAATTGTAATGCTTACTACAATTCTTTCACATTTTTACTGTTTCTGATAGGAGACCCTGAAGAAGTCAGAAATCCCCCCTGCATCCAGAGCTGACCACATTTGTGCACAACCGCGAAACCATATTGACTATCTGTAAATATGGTTATTCTCCAATTTTTCCCAATGTTGCATGCCTTCCTTAAGGCCACCAATTCAGCTACTTGTGATGACTTGACTTCCGGTAAACAGGATGCTTCAATGACTCCTGTAATTTTGCATACAGCATATGCAGCACTTAACCCTTCATCTTCCTTTCTCAGACAAGACCCATTCACGAATAATTCATGATCAGATTCCTTCACAGGAACATCTTTTATATCAGGGCAGGGCTTAGTACATAATGCAGTCACATCCAGACAATCATGTTCATCTTTCACTTCCTCACAACATGGATCTAGCAATAATGTGACAGGATTCATTATCATACATCTTAACACTGTCACATTCTCCGCTCCCAGAATTACAATTTCAAACTTAGTCAACTGACTAGGATTGAAGTGCTGTGTTTGCGTTCTTGTCAATAGAATCTCAACTGAATGTGGGACATGTACCTTTACAGGATGTCCATTACAATCGATTCACTTTGCTCCAGACTCATACAAGTTGCAGCTACTGCTTTTAAGCTGCCAGGTAAGGCTGAAGCCACTGGATCCAAGGTGGCAGAGAAATACGCCATTGAACTTCGGCTCAATCCATGTCTCTGTGTTAAAACTGAAAGTGCACATTTTTTCTTTCACAACAAAACAACGCAAATACTTTTGAATAATCAGGCATGCCTAAGGCAGGGGCCTCACACAGACAATTTCACAATTTCACAAATGCTTCCAGACATTCGTCATTACAATCAAGTGGATCTTTCGCTCTTTTCCAAGTCAATTGTATCAATGGTTTCGCTAGCAGGGAGAAGCTATTTATCTACTGCCTACAATACCCAACCACTCCCAAGAACATTCTCATATCCTTTTGCGTCTAAGGCAGTTGCATCTTCTTGATTATTTTTATTCTTTCGGGGTCACTTTTCTAACTCTTTTCTAACTCTTCTTTCTATTTTATGCCCTAAATATCTAACTTCATGTTGACAAAACTGCAATTTCTCTGGAGACACCCTGTGTCCTCCGTCGGCCAAACGGTTAAGTAATGCAATTGTGTCAGTGACACAATCTTCTTGTGTCTTTGATGCCACCAATAGGTCATCAATGTACTGAACTAGGACTGATTCTCTGGGCATTACTAAAGACTCTAGACACTTTTTCAAGCGAGGGACTCTGTGTACCCTTGAGGAACTCGGCAATGCCAACACACGATCTCCAAACAGGAATGCAAACAAATACTGGATATCTGAGTGCAAAGATATAGAGAAGAATGCCTGGCACAAATCACTTACTGTAAACCAACCTGCATTCCAGGGTATTTGATAAAGAATCACTGCTGGATTTGGCACTACTGGACAACAAGGCACTACAATCTTATTAATCTTTCATAAATCCTGCACTATTCTATATTTGCCACTAGGCTTTTCAAGTCCCATGTTAGGCGAATTACAAGGACTGCCTACTATTTCTTTCAGAATTCCTTCCTCAATCATTTGTTCAATCATTGGAGCAACTCCTGATTTCACTTCTGGATTTTGTGTTTGGATAAACCGCACCTTCTTTTGCCACGACTTTCACAGGATTTACATTCGCCATTAGCCCTACATCTTTTCCTGTAAAGTCCCACACCTCTGGATTTACGGTGTTTCTCAATTTTTCTGGTAGTTCACTTTCAGTTACTAACTTCTGTACCTTGCTTAGCTAACATCATCTTTAAAAACATTCTCATCGGGTGTTTGGAAAGCAACACCATCAGGCGTACAATGAATTGTGCAATTCATTTTGCACAGTAGGTCTCTTCCCAACAAATTCACTGGACTGGAATCACATACCACAAATCAATGCATAGCTTTAAAGTTTCCAAAATGCACTTGTTCTTGTAACTGGAGTTCTAATCTGTTGATTTGACACTCCTACAACTTGGATAGTTTCTCTGGAGAGGGGTAGGTTTGGGATGTCTGCTGTTCTCACAGTAGACCTGGTAGCACCAGTGTCCAATAGAAAAGAGATAGCACTACCTTCAACTTTCCCATCAATAAATGGACCCATCTGATCTACCAGTAAGGATGCGCCAAGCACGCACGCCTCTTCCTCCCCCCTCAGGCACCATCATTGTATATAGTCCGATTCATCATCATTCTGCAAATAATATTGTGAAACCGCAGAGTTATTCCTAAAAATTTATACTTGACATCCAATGTTCGTACTGTATTTTTGAATGTTCACATGGTTTGGCATAGGAGGTTGTGGCACCTGATACTGTGGAGTAACTACCTGCTGTTGTTGTTGCTGTTTCACAACCACTTCATTCTGCATCTGCGGATTTAAAATGTTGATTTGTGCCATTATTATTCTGGACATTTTTACACTCGCTCTTCCAGTGTCCAAGCTTTTCACACTCATGACAAGGAAATTTCTTCCTTGCTTGTTGATTCTGATCTTTCATCTCATTATCAGTCTGAGGAATTAATTGTGCTTCCTGCTGTTCTGCCAATTTCACCTGTGCCCACATCATTTTCTCTTTCAACTTTCTATGCTTTGCCTCAATCTCATCATCGCAATACTTTGCATATTTCAATATTTCATCTATGGTCTTGCTTTGCCAGCACAACATGTGCTTCTGAATCATCTGACTAATCCCCGGTTTCAAACCATACGCAAACTGATACAGGAAATTTCCAATATCCTTATCACCAATGTTCTCCAAGCCACTATACTGCTTAAACACTTTCAGTAACCACTCATAATATGTATGTACAGAGTCATTTGGCTCTTGAGTTGTTCTATCTATCTTTATCTAATCTGTTTCTTTAGGAGGAATTTTACCTTTCAGGAAAGTAATTACTTGGTGATATTTCTTCATCACCTCCTCTGAGGGTGCTCCTGTTTTCAAGTCTCTAGCATACTCCTCAATTGGCCAATCAACTGTGATCTTACACTCTGTCCATAAGTCAGCAGGTGCCACAATATCAAACAAACCATCTAGATCCTTCAACAGAACCTTCGCAACTTTCACAAATCTTTCAACCTGTTTTTAGCATTCAACGGGTTTCTCTCTTAACCTAGGGCAATGGTTTGTAAATGACAAAGTATCCTGTCTGCTCCATGGAACATGAACATATCCACCACCAGGAACCTCTCTCATGGGACACAATCTCTCTGCATTTTCCGATTCTTTTAGTAAGAATGCAGATGATGCTTCATTGGCTTGTGTTTCCTCCTTCTTTTTTGTCCACCTAGTCCTCCACTTGTAAATTTCTCACCACTTCTACAAAATGTTCATTAACTCTTTTATCTGTAGTCTTTTACCAGACACATTCATAGTCTCCAAATCCTTGTCAGTAAACTCCACTCGATATGGTTTCTGTAATAATTTTGATCTCCCTATATCTACTCCAATCTCTGAAGAAACCTCTGTCTCTCATGAAACAATTTAGCATTTCTGGTTATACTTCTACATATAAATCAATCAATCAATCAGAACATTTATATAGCGCACTACTCACCCGGAGGGTCTCAAGGCGCTTGGGGGGGGGGGGTCCGCTACTGCTCGAACAGCCAGGTCTTGAGCTGCTTCCTGAAGGCGAGGTGGTCCTGGGTCAGGCGGGGGTGGGTCGGGAGGGAGTTCCAAGTCTTGGCGGCCAGGTAGGAGAAGGACATTCCTCCTGTGGTGGCTCTTCGGATGCGGGTGACGGCAGCGAGGGCGTTGCTGGTCGATCGGAGCTGACGAGTGGGAGTGTAGAAGTTGAGGCGGCTGTTGAGGTATCTTGGGCCTTGGTTGTGTAGGGCTTTGTGTGCGTGGGTGAGGAGGCAGAAGGATATTCTCTTGTTGACCGGGAGCCAGTGCAGGTCTCTCAGGTGTCCGGAGATGTGGCTGTGACGGGGGATGTCGAGGATGAGTCTTGCTGAAGCGTTCTGGATCCGCTGGAGTCTCTTCTGGAGCTTGGCGGTGGTTCCGGCGTAGAGGGCGTTGCCGTAGTCCAGTCGGCTGGTGACCAGGGCCTGGGTGACCGTCTTCCTGGTCTCGGTGGGGATCCAGCAGAAGATCTTACGTAGCATGCGCAGGATGTTGAAGCATGACGAGGAGACGGCGTTGACTTGTCTGGTCATGGAGAGGGAGGAGTCCAAGATGAAGCCCAGGTTGCGTGCGTGGTCTGTTGGTTTGGGTACGCTGCCCAGGGCAGGGGGCCACCAGGAGTCGTCCCAGGCGGAGGGTGAGGAGCCCAGGATGAGAACTTCCGTCTTGTCTGAGTTCAGTTTCAGACGGCTGTCCATCATCCACTCGGCTACGTCTTTCATCCCTTCGTGTAGGTTGGCTCTGGCGGTGGCGGGGTCGTTGGTGAGGGAGAGGATCATCATCTTCATCATTGTAAAGGTTCAACCTTTCTATTCCCACATTTCCTGCTATCATCTCTTCCTACTCCACCTTCAATCTGTAAATATCTAAAATCTTTGGTGTTAAGCTTCGTTTTTCTATTTCCTGTGCCCATCTTTCCTAATCTTCTGGAGTGACTGCTGTTGAACTTCTAGTTCCTAAAGGTACCATAGACCCTTTTTCTTTCAAATATCCGGGTGCAACTCTTTTCTGAGTTTTTGTTAAAGGTTCCCTTATTGGAAGGTCCATTGATGAAATGACTGAATCCCACTCAAAGGCCTGATCATCAGATATTACGACCTCTTTTCTGGGATTACTCAAAGGAATTGTTACTTCTTGAGGTTTGAACTACTCAATTTATCTCTATATAATGGAATAACAGGACCTATAGTCACAGGTACTGTCAACGCTTCATTGTTTAAATTCAATTGACTTATTTTCTGTACTACTTCCTCCCTAGTTCTATTCAATGTTTCTCTTTCCTTATCTTGAAGCACCCTATTAACTGATGTATCATGTAAAATCTGAGGAATTAGGTGTTTTCCCATTGCCGGAGCTCTTGGGGTGATTCTACTGGGTCCTTCATGGTAACTTTGAGGATTTCTACTTAGAATTTCCTTCAACAATTCATAATCTAATTCACCATAGCCTGTCACATATAAGTGTTTTGTCTTCTCCTTACACTTGCTTCCCGACTGTTTTTCAGCAATTAACACTGGAAATAAACCCTCTGCCACTACAGCTCTTCTCCAACACTTCATTTGACCTCTACTTTACTCATACGGATATCTAGGCAGAAATTCTCTAAATCTCCGACCACTTCTGAATTTTTCACGATCAAATGCCTCAATCTCCCATTTTTCCAAAGCTTCGTACTGTGTTATTCTAGGGTTTGGTTCTAACATGTTAATTATTTCTCTCAAATTCTGAAGTATCTTTAAATTAAAAGTACCATGATCTGGAAAAGCCAAAACACCATCACTTTTCATATACTCCACCCAATTCTCCAACCATACACATGTGTGATATCCTTTCTCCATCATCATAAATAAAGCAGGTGTCTTAGGTGGCGGAATATTCCAATTCCAATTCCAAAAATTCTTTATTTCGGCCACATAGGCCATAAAAGATGCAATAAAAACAATACATACATTTAAAACACAGTGTATACAATAAAAGAGGTCCTGCTAGGCCTGCATAAGGTACACGGGCAAAGTAATATAAATCAGGGGGACATTTTCTTCCTTATTATCCATGCTGCCATTAAAAATTTTGAAACCGCAAACACAATATGGCCCAGAGTGTTGGTCTTCATAACCCTGTAGGCCTTGGGTACTTCCTAAAGCCCAAATTCCTGCACAAGGGTGCTATCCAGCGCCTCCTCGGGCTCCGGTAAGCATAACACCCAAACATTATGTGCAGATCATCTTCGTCGTGGGCTTTACAGCACGGGCAGAGTTTGTCACCCCCTGTAGACCATTTATAAGTAAAAACTTTGGTAGGGAGTGTACCAAACCTCCATTGCAGGAACAATTTCCTCGCTAAAAGAGGAAAAGTAAAATCCATAAAAGGTTCAAATTGATAAGAATTTTTGGATTCTAAAAAACGTCCCGTCAGGGTGCCACTGTCATGAACATTAACCATAGCAGCAAGATGTTTGTTCTTGTACCGCTGGGCAAGGGTTTTTCGCGAGATCCTTTGGCAGCCCTGAGCTGGATCATCCCATAGGTCTTGCAAATTCAAACTAGTCAGTTCCGACTTGATATGTGCCAGCCAGGGAATTTTGCTGTTAGTATTCAGCCTCATAACGTGAATGAGGTCCTGTCTGTAGTGATACAACTCCTCGGTGGTCCAGATCCGATGCCAGAACTTCACAGGCTTTGACAGGAGATCCTCGGCAAAAGACGGAAGGCCCAGGTCAAGTCTTAGGGGGAAGAGTGGCGTACCTTGCGGGAGAGCAAGTAAACGCCTAAGGAAACAATTTTCTACCCCTGCCATGACCTTACCAGCCTTATGTCCCCAGAGCTCGCTACCATAAGAGGCTGCCGCCTTCGCTTGGGACCTGTAAGTTTCCAGGGCCGGACTTACAGGCTTAAAGGAGGACTTGTTGGCCACCTTCAGGAGTGCACCCGATAGCTGGGAGAGTTTAAGCCTAGACCTCGCTACCTGGGAGTCCCACAACAAGTTTTCTTGCAATGATACCCCCAGATATATAAAGGTCGAGACCCTCTCCAAGGTAGTATCCCCCATTGTTGGGTTGGGTCTGGTTTTGGTAGGGGGGTTGAAGATCATGAACTTGGTTTTGCCAGTGTTCACCTCCAGCCCATGCTGGCGACAGAAAATGCCAAAACCGTCCACAATCCTCTGGATCCCCATTGGGGATTTGGAAAGCAGGAGGGTATCGTCAGCAAACATTATTGCTGGGACCCTCCTGCCTGCCAGAAGCGGGGCGTCATTGTCTTTAACAGCGTCAAGGTGTTGAATGACGCTGTTGATGTACAGACAAAACAGGGTAGGGGCCAGGACACAACCCTGTCTGACGCCATGACGGACCGGGAATTTGCCCGAGAGCTTGCCATCCCTCCCACACCTTACTTGTGCAAAGTTGTTCTCATGCAACCTGATGATGATACTGAGAAGGTGGGGGGGTACTCCTAGCTTTTCCAAAACCTCCCATAGCTTGCCTCTGGGGACGAGGTCAAAGGCTGACCTCAGGTCCACGAAGACCATGTACAAACGTCCGCCCTCTATCGTGACCGTCTTCCAATATAGGAGAAGGAGGCGGAAAATTTGGTCCATGGTCGACGTGTTCTTCCTGAAGCCAGCCTGAAGGGGGCTCATGATGTCATTGTCCTCGACCCAGTCTATGAGGTGGTTTAGAATGAGGCGCGCAAAAAGCTTTTGGGGGACATCGATTAGGCTTATGGGCCTATAATTAGCGAGGAGCAGGGTAGATCCCTTCTTATGGATTGGAACAATCTCTGCCCCCAGCCAAGACCCGGGGATTGGCATACCTCCTAAGATGGCATTAAAAAGAATAAGAAGGTATGGACCCCAGATGTCCGGGTGATGCCTAAAAAGATCCCCGGGTAGCTTGTCTAGGCCTGGCGCCTTCCCCAATGGTAGATGCTCCAGGGCAGATTCCACTTCCCCCAAGGATAGTTCCATGCCAGAACCCTGGGAGCCCCGAGGCACCTGGAGGGCTACATCAGGGCAAGAATCAATGTCCTGATAAAGTACCCCGAAGTAGGCCTCCCAGACTGCGGGTGCAATATTAGGTTCATTAGCTCTAATGAGCTCCCCAGTCCCATTATTTACAAGGGCCCAAAATTTCCTGGAATCCCTGGCTTTTAGAGCATCATAGAGATCCTGCCAGTGGATCCAGTCCCACTCGGCCCTGGCAGTCACCATCACTGATTTGTAGTGTTTCCTGAGATCACGTACCTTAGCCTTGTTGGACCCCTCTTTTATCGCGGCAATAAGTTCGGATTTTGCTGCCCTGCAGGAGGAGGTATACCAGGTTGGAGCATGGGTCTTTTTCTTTCGAGTTGGCACCACCGGGTAGAAGACCTCAGCTAGATCCCTCACTAGGTCCTGATGTATATTACCCAGTTCCTCGTTAAATTCTGGGATCCTTGGCTCAGCCAGAAGAACATCCACCTCCACAAACCTTGGGAGTGCCAGCTCATAGAGCTTAGCGATAGCTTCTTCCGAGCTAACCAGCTTCCCCCACTTAACCCGGCGCCTATTTGTCGAGAGGCGCAAATCCCCCAGGTCTTCCCCTTGCTCTACTGGGGATGCAACCGCCGAGGGCAGAGGGCTCTGGATGCTTAGACAGAGGGCATTATGATCACTATCTGCCCTATTTAACACCCCAAAGTCAAGTACTTTTGGCCAGAGTGTAATATCCACCATGATGTAATCTAGCCTCGACTCATGTCCCCTTCTGTTGAAAGTGCACACCGAGGGGGTATCGGAAGGAGTACGACCATTACAAGCCCTCAGTGCGCAATTCAAGGTAAGGGACATGAGTTGGAGTGCTAGAGGAGACCAGGCTTTGGGGTGGGGAGAAGACGAGGGTGGCACCCCCCAATAGTCATCCTCGGCCGTAAGGGCACCATCCAATAACCCCTCCAGAGGTTCAAAGTGGCAATTGAAGTCTCCTCCAAGCACCACCTTGAGGCCTCCCGGGAGTTGGCCCAGGAAGGAGGACAGCTCGTTTATAGTTGATGATTCATTTGACGAGGCTACTGGACGCGAGTAGACGTTAACGATGGCCCACGCTGGTTTGTCGGGCCATGTAAGCCGAACACACTGAATGTCCAGCGAAGACGTATGGATCTGCTCCGCCTGGCACCCAGTGTGACTCGCAATCCAGATTGCCAGGCCACCCGATGGCCTCCCCCTCCCACTCCATTTGGCGGGGATTTCAAATACGTCGAACCCTCTCCTGGATTGGGTGTCCCTCGCCCATGTTTCTTGGAGGAGGAGGATATCACTGCCAGCTACTAGCTGGTCCCACTCCGGTGTACCCTCCTTATTTGCAATTCCCGCCACATTCCATGAGAGAATGCTCAACCCCCGATCCGATGGCAGGTTACCTTGGCCTCCAGACGGTGGTTGTACGGCGGCCAAGGATGAATTAGTAGCTTGGGGGCAGTTGCAACAAACCATGCTGGCTGAACGCTCGACCACGTCCGCCACCCCAGGTTGCAGAGTGTGGACAGGGCTGGTAATAGTGGAGGGTCCCAGTTGTCCCGAACTATCAGCCATATCAGCCATATCAGGAATTCGCTCTGTGGCGTTGTCATGCCGCTTGGGGGCAGTCACAAGGGTTCCACCCGAGCCCACCGGGCCTTGCGTCACCTCAACCATCCTCTTCCCTGAATCAGAAAAAATTTCCCTAGCTCGTGGTCAGTCAACCTGATCCAAGCAGGAAAATCTATTAGGGTGAATGAAATTTGTCTGGGCAGGTGGTAAAAAAGGCCTAGGTCTGTACCGCGAGCCATCCACAGCAAAGCCTACTCTAGTCCACCCCGTCTTGCTCCCTGTCAGCGTATTGCTGTCACTAGGGTAGAAGTATGAGAGGGGTACTAACTCAATGTTGGACCTGTCAGGCCTTACAAGCCAGTTGCAGATGTAGTTAGCAACATGTGGGCTTTTGAAGCTTAGGATGATACAATCCCCTATCCTATTCTTTGGGGTAGGGCCGATCCATGGAATCCTCCTTACCATCAGGACCTCGCCTTTCAGGTTCGGAGGCAGCGGCCTATTAATACTAAGCCAACTGATAACCTTATTGCGTAAGGAATCTTGGGTCTCCCTTGTGCCATCGGTTAGCTCCGGAACTCCTACCATAATTGCCGTATAGGGGACCGCTTCCGGAGGCAAGTTAACCACCCTGCGCCTCTCGGGCGGGGGAGCGATACCACCAGTCGGGGCATTGGTGGCACTCGCTACCCCCCCCGGTCGCTGCGCAGGAGGCAGCTTGGATCTCCTAGGGGCCGGGACAGGAGGCCCAGACGCTAGAGGTAACAAGGGGCGTGCCTGGGACGTCGACGCGCCGGATGTGCTCGCCGGTGCTGCAATGTGGGCCTTGGGCATTGCGGGTGACTGTGATCTATTCCCATGTGGATTCCCGATAGCTGTTGGAACGTTTGTACCTGGCCCCGGATTTTTCCCAGTATGGCTAGTTCCCAGGGCTTGAAGTTTAATCTCTATGGCATCCAATCTAACTACAATGGGGGTTAACAAGTTTTTGATGATAGCTGTGAGTGAATTAATAATTAAATCTACACTGTTAGAAGTTATCCCCCCAAAAGTAAATGGGCCCGGCGGCAAGGGTAATGACACCGGGACTGGAGAGCCCCCGGAGTCTACCACAGACCCCGCAACAATGAGATCAGGTGAAAGCGAGATGTCTGTGGTATCTTCATAAGATGATTCAACAGTATCCACTCTTGCCCTTTTTGCCCCCTTTACTTCCCTGGACCTTTTCCTTTTTGTAGGGTGTTCCCCCCCACTAACTGCGGGCTCTAGAGACAGTACGCCCTGACCCGCTTCAGGCGAATCTATTCCCATATTGTCCGTGATGGGGGAATGGTCAGAAATCCCAGGTGGGCGGGGGGAATTCCTAACCCTCTGTGTTAAGGGGGTTCTTAGTTGCTGGAGGACCGACTCAATAGTCTGGTCTATACTGTCCAGTAGTGACATGTGAGTAACATCCGGGGGATTCGGTGTACTGGCCTCTGTAGAAAGGGTTTCCCCATGGTCCACGAACACACTTTCAGGGCCCATCAGGAGGGGGGAGTCTGTAGATAAATGACAAGTACTAGTTTGAGCACTCGCTTTTGGAAAGAATTTCTCCAGAGTACTTGAGCCTTGTTGGACAGACTTGCTCCGTAAGGATCTGGACGCCATTGTAGGAAAGGCTACAGGGGGACAAGAGCGGGGAGCGTTAGAGGGGTGGGCCGGTCCGGTCTCTTCCGGCCTCTAACGGCCTAAAACGGCCCGCTCTTTGCCCGGTCTTCGCCCCGGGGATCGCCCCGCGCGCGTCCCGCGGTGCGCGTGCCCAGGTGCTCCTAGGTATAGCAGGGGGGCGTGGCACTGGGAGGGGGCGCGGCGCGGCAGGAAGAGGAACCAGCTGGCGGTGTTGCAAGGTGAGCTGGTCCTCGCAGTCCCGCTCGCCGCGCCTCTCACCTCCACTGCGGCCAGAAGGAACTGCAGATAACCCCCAGGAGGTAGGACAGCTCCCAGCTACTCCAGTAGCGAGCTACAGCAGCCAGGGACAATGTTCAAACAAAATTAGCCTCACGAGCGGCTCCCGCGAAGCGGGGGCCGCGAGAGGTGAAGAAGACTCCAGGCAAGGGGGCGTGGCACTGGGAGGGGGCGCGGCGCAGCGGGAAGAGGAACCAGCTGGCGGTGTTGCAAGGTGAGCTGGTCCTCGCAGTCCCGCTCGCCGCGCCTCTCACCTCCACTGCGGCCAGAAGGAACTGCAGATAACCCCCAGGAGGTAGGACAGCTCCCAGCTACTCCAGTAGCGAGCTACAGCAGCCAGGGACAATGTTCAAACAAAATTAGCCTCACGAGCGGCACCCGCGAAGCGGGGGCCGCGAGAGGTGAAGAAGACTCCAGGCAAGGGGGCGTGGCACTGGGAGGGGGCGCGGCGCGGCGGGAAGAGGAACCAGCTGGTGGTGTTGCAAGGTGAGCTGGTCCTCGCAGTCCCGCTCGCCGCGCCTCTCACCTCCACTGCGGCCAGAAGGAACTGCAGATAACCCCCAGGAGGTAGGACAGCTCCCAGCTACTCCAGTAGCGAGCTACAGCAGCCAGGGACAATGTTCAAACAAAATTAGCCTCACGAGCGGCACCCGCGAAGCGGGGGCCGCGAGAGGTGAAGAAGACTCCAGGCAAGGGGGCGTGGCACTGGGAGGGGGCGCGGCGCGGCGGGAAGAGGAACCAGCTGGCGGTGTTGCAAGGTGAGCTGGTCCTCGCAGTCCCGCTCGCCGCGCCTCTCACCTCCACTGCGGCCAGAAGGAACTGCAGATAACCCCCAGGAGGTAGGACAGCTCCCAGCTACTCCAGTAGCGAGCTACAGCAGCCAGGGACAATGTTCAAACAAAATTAGCCTCACGAGCGGCACCCTGTGGAATAACAGGACCTATAGTCACAGGTACTGTCAACGCTTCAGTGTTTAAATTCAATTGACTTATTTTCTGTACTACTTCCTCCCTAGTTCTATTCAATGTTTCTCTTTCCTTATCTTGAAGCACCCTATTAACTGATGTATCATGTAAAATCTGAGGAATTAGGTGTTTTCCCATTGCCGGAGCTCTTGGGGTGATTCTACTGGGTCCTTCATGGTAACTTTGAGGATTTCTACTTAGAATTTCCTTCAACAATTCATCATCTAATTCACCATAGCCTGTCACATATAAGTGTTTTGTCTTCTCCTTACACTTGCTTCCCGACTGTTTTTCAGCAATTAACACTGGAAATAAACCCTCTGCCACTACAGCTCTTCTCCAACACTTCATTTGACCTCTACTTTACTCATACGGATATCTAGGCAGAAATTCTCTAAATCTCCGACCACTTCTGAATTTTTCACGATCAAATGCCTCAATCTCCCATTTTTCCAAAGCTTCGTACTGTGTTATTCTAGGGTTTGGTTCTAACATGTTAATTATTTCTCTCAAATTCTGAAGTATCTTTAAATTAAAAGTACCATGATCTGGAAAAGCCAAAACACCATCACTTTTCATATACTCCACCCAATTCTCCAACCATACACATGTGTGATATCCTTTCTCCATCATCATAAATAAAGCAGGTGTCTTAGGTGGCGGAATAACAATTCCCTCTCTAGTCATTACAGGTTTGTCTTTCCTAAAGAAATGTTTAATTTTCTTCAATAATAACATTTTCTTTCATCCTCCAAACATTTCAGACGTACGATATTGGAAAGAGTCTTCCATATACCTTCTAGTTCTATTACCTATTGTAGTGTAGCTCCTATTTTCCCAATAGGCTCTGCGCATTGGAATAGTACCTACAGCAGTAAAGGCCTAGGCCAGACGTTAACTAGGTCTACTACTGTCGATACTAGACTTAATTTTTGGGTTTGCCAGCTAAGCTCAGAGTTCGCTAGAAACTTTCTCGAATGTTCAAGGAAGGATTAACTTCCCTGATTAGACAAGAAGGGATTTAGTTTCTGACAACCATAGAACATGACAACTTTGCTCTCCCCTAATCAAGAGTCAATCTCAAGAGTCGTGTGAGCACAAGGCAATTATTTTACTCAGTCAGTACGTGCATTCTTAGTCTCATCAGAATGTAGAGAAAAGGAAGAGACGGGCGTGTTCAATAAAAAAGTGTTATTTATTGATCAGTCTCTTTTCTCGTACAAGAGAAATGGATCGATATTATTGCAATACTTATAGTTAAGTAAAGTGCATACATTAGAAGCAATAGTATATAATAATACTGTAAAAACATTGATATGGTTTCTGAGCCATATGATGTTTAAAATGATTAAAATATATTTACATACACATATACATTTGACTAAACGTACTCAACTGGTGTTTCTAAATACGCCTACCCCGTGTACCTGACCTAAGTCTAATGCGTGGGCGGGAATAGAAAGTTACAGTTTAAGTTAAGTTTGTTTTTGCCAAGTGAATAACTAAAGAATTCTCTGTGAGGGGTTATTCAGTTCTGTACCTGGAAGTTAGGATGAATGAGGAATGGTATCTCTTTCTCTGCTCTCGATATTCCAGGCTGCCTGCGAGGGCTGCCCAGAAGCGCCGGTGCTGGGTCTCTCGGCTTGAGATAGCAGCGCGTCTCTCAGCGCGTCAGGAAGGCGGGGCTGCTGCCAGCGGGGTCTGCTTCTGCTCTCGGCTTCGGCAAGTATGGCTGCTCCGTCTTGTCACCACGCGTGTGTTTGCATAGGGCAAGGTCGGCAATATTTATACCTTAAAGGTGCCGAGATTGACGTAAGGATGGACATAGATACGTCAATAAAGATGTCATACGACTTGCTCGTTAGCACATTCTTTACTAAAGTTCTCTGTGAAATCAAAACAATGGCCGCACGGATTTTCCAGGTTGTCATAGGTTTGATTTGTTATGAGAACGTCGTATGCCTTATCAGGGGCTGGAGGAATGTCGCTTGTCTAATTAGATCTCAAGCGTTATGACCTAATCAGATAACACGTTCCTGTGCCGGAGTGTGACTGCGTCAGATAACGGTATCTGCATCATGGGGGTTTTCTTGCCTCATGGGCTGACTGTTAGTTAACTTGATAGTTAGTTTAACCAGAATAGGGTCAGGAATAGGGGGACTGATTCAGAACCTATAGAAATACACGACACCCACTCCACGCTAACTATGGTCATATCTACTAATCTATGCATAGTATAACATAGTACAACATACTATAGAGTATAGTGTATACCTTACCACCCCAAAATACATAAATGCATTTCGAAATTTTCAAATATACTGAAAAATTGCAGTCATATATATTGTATGCACTTAAGCTATGAATTAAATGCAAAAGTAAACACGCATTTTTATGCATTATTGCTTATCGGTATATGAGAAATACACATGAAATGGCTCTTAATATGGCTATACAGAAAGGAAGTCCGAGACAATTTCATCACATAATAAAATATTTGTGAACCTACCAGCGGGCAGCTAAAGTCTATAAAGTATCTAAAAATAGAAATTTTAGTTCTCTAGGAATAGTTTCTTACTTTAAGCAGAAGATCAGTGTCCCGGGAAAAAATATGTAGAAAAATATTTTAAGGGGCATGCTGAAAAAATTGCTGTCCGTGAACTGGAGTGAATTGTTCATGTGACTTTATTTTTAAAGTTGAAGGCCGAATTCAGGGAACGCCGTGTGCGGGTTTTACTCAAAAGTCTCTATTTCTGTTCTGGAGAGAACATCATATCATTCAGGCTTTCGAAAAAACTGTCAACAGCTTCATGGGAAAGTTCCACTAAGTCGGAAATAGGTGTAACCATGCATTCGTGCGCATGATTGTCTGCATTGACATTCTGATTCGCATTGCTGACAGAAGGTCGTACCTGTTCGATGCTGCTTACATCTTGAACTTCACTACTCTTCAATCGCAGTGGTGAAGATTCCAGGAATGCCGTCATCAGGATTGGCAGCCTTTGAGGGCAGCACAAAGCGTGAACCTTGGTAGGAACCAACAGTGTATCTGCATCCACCGGCGCATCCGATTGTAGCGTCAGACAGGTGTCTAACACGCATTCTTCTCCGCATAGCAGACACCTTAGTACAGGTAAAACACACCTTTGCCACATTGGTCGAAATGATAGAAACCAAGTCATGTTCAGGTCTCTAAGCCGGGAGAGTCCCAGGATTTTTGATATCCGGTTCCGGTATCCAAAGGCTAGGATCGTATCTTCCATTGTCGCGAGAGTTTGATCTGTGACATGGGTTGCCATAACGAAAAATAAGGACTAGGAATAGGATTCCTGCAATTAGTCCCAGGATCAGGGGAAGTCCGCCAAAAATCGAATGGACGAAATCTGGAAAAATACCCAGTATGGCTTTGAATGGTGTTAATGCCATCGAAAATACTGTCTTAAATACCTTTGAGACCCCAGTGGTATCAGAAATATTTAAGATTTCGCTTAGGATTTCCGCGAAATGTACGGGGGAATTAGTTGATAATAATGTATGTATCTCTGCAGTCGTCCTTGCGACTTGTAGATCATACGTTTCTTTTGATGACGTGAGCCTTGTAGGCGTCTGAAGAAGCACTGTTTTCATTCTGCTTAAAGTGTCTATTCGAATAGAAGTAATTTTCAAACTGGGCCATGCCCTTGCCTCCCTGTCTGGAAAGGAGCTGGGGAATAAAGAGCGTCCACAGCACTTGACCTTCGCCGTTGTAGTTACTAGATAAGGAGTCCCGGGCATAAGACTGCAACATCTGCGGTCTACAATAAGAATGTAACTCCCATTATAGAGTCTTTGAAAGAATGGTTCTATTTCAGTTGCAGGTGCGCCTTGCTGGTGACATGAAAGGTTGTATGAATTCCCTTAACAGGCTCCATGCAAACTAATTCCGTTACACAGAAGCGTGCCGCTTAGTGACATAGCACAATTGTTGCCACTAAGAAACACTTTCTGTCCTTTATTACTGACACATGCATGTGAATAGGGCAGGTTCCAAGTTGTTTTAAGGTACCCCTTTCCCAATTTCTCGTACATGCCAGCCTGTATATATTTTTGGCAGTATTGAAACCTGAAGGTTGAGATTGGAATATTTATGATTCCGTGTATTATCCATTCACTGACAGGTCGTTCTGACATTGTCATTGGTAATCTTTCTAGTTTTTCAATGCTCAAGATTGTATAATCAGCACCCTTTTGCGCCATACCGATTTGTCTATCAGTAAGGTTAAAGATTTGGAATAGTGACGTTGTGTTGATTAAACGCCAAGGCACATAGCCTGAACGCAGATTTTGTAACGTCCAGCCAAGCTGTACAATGGAACGCAATTGTGACTGACCATGTTGTAATAACAGTAAGTCTTGCGATAATATATCGATTGCTGAAGACACAATGCTGTCCAATGAAAAAATTCTGGAGGACAGAGTCATTAACCCATTGTCCACTACAGAAAGTGATTTTTCCAAATTAATACGGTCAATTTCCCGTATTCTTTCTGCTGTTTCTATTTGAGTAACCTTCCAGGCCTCATTGTATGCTGCATATACAGAGGCTGCTATGAAACGCTTTTGACGCTGTTTGCGTGGTCCCATTATGAAATCACGCAAGTCAGCACCATCAGTAAGTAAAGTTAGGTGTTGCTTAATTTCAGGTAGTGTGGAAGTCTGTAGCCATTGAAGGCATAATTTGCCCACACTGTAGGTTGTTATTATCCCTGGGTGATGTCTTTGGGGATATCTAGGGTCTGGCCTGGTCATTTTAAAACCCTGTGTTTTATTCAGGAATCTATCTTGACAGTTATTTGTATCTGTGGGCCAGATCAACCATTGTTTCCAATCAGGATGTGTTCTGTTTTTGTTTAATATATGGTTTACGTCTATCTCTTCATCTGTATCAGAGTTATTGCTAAACATTGTTGGCTTTGGAATAGACGGATTATTTAAATCTTTGATTTTGGCTAAGCCAAGACAGGTGGTTTGTTGAACAGTGTCATTTAAAAATATCATTTGTTCTGGGATCATGCAGGCTCTAAAAAAAGCTTCTAAACCCTGTACTTGGCCTTCTTTTGTACCCCAAACACTTTTCAAATCAACAATTTTGTCCCAATAATCAAATCCAAATGTATTCATTTTTTCAAAGAATGAATCTGAATATATCAATTTTGTGTTGGTTATCATGGTTTTCATCCCTGTCTTGTTTGACAATTTAAAATAAAATGTTTCAGCATTACTTATGTTAAAACCTGAAAAATATGAATATTTGTCATACACGGTTCTAGAGCTCCCTTTTGGAGGTGTAGCGCAATGTTCCCATTGATTATAATTTAAAACATTTCTAGGTTGTGCAGATTTATGCAAAAAATGGTTACCATAATGGTTATAGCAATACATACTATCATAATTTGTAGAACCTTGCAAATAATCATGTTTTGTAAATTTAGCAGACATTACTAAGTCAGACATCATGTTGTTAATACTCTCGAAGTCCCAATCATCAGCAAATGAGTTTGGTTTTGCAAAGTCACTCAACGAGATCTTGATTTGGTGTGGATATTTCAGGATCTCGACCGGACCATAAATTTCATAGTCAGTGTTGTCCCAGGCTACCCCACCAGGTATAGGATTGGCTGTGAAGTTGGCTGAAGAAAGTTCTGAAGAAAGTTCTCTTTTCTCGACGTGTGAAGATGTGTGTGGTTTGAGGATCAAGTTGATGTTCTGATTTGCTGTGTCCATTTTAGCATATTTTCCCTCAATGAAGCGTCCCAAAGTAAATACCATGATGAGCCAAAGTATGAGGATAAATGCACCAAAACCCACCCAAAATTCAATCCATGGAGAAACCAGATATGTTTCTTTCAGTTGTTTCAAAAGTTCCTTAGCTTTGTCTTTAAAGGATTTTGATGATGGCTGTGTCTTTGATTCACAGAAGCCGTCAGAGGAATCATCGAAGTTGATGAAGTACCCGGATGCAGTTCTGTCAATTGTTCCAATTGCTTCAGGATTTTTGTTCCTTGCATTTTCACTTGGTACTTCAGTATAGATTGGTGTGTCTCTGCTAAATGTCTTTATTTGGGTTTTAAGAGGTCTGAGTTCTATTGCATTGTTGCATAGTCCTTCTTGTTCTTCTGTAGGCGTTTCGAATGTGATGAGCCTCTTTGTTAGGACCTCTGTACTGGTAGCAAACCTTGGTGTTCTGCTACTTATTGGGAGTCCACTTGGCCTACTGTTTGTTATCGGCCACATGTTGTGGTTTTACCAGGTCGATGGATACAACTCTGTTCTCCTTTTTTCCAGCAATTGGCGGTAGTACAACTGATCTTGTCCCGTTGACAGACAAGACAGGAACTGCTTTTCTGTAAGAAGGCCCAAATTCCTTCTTTACCGCGATCTTCTCCCTGACTAGATCCCCGACTTTTGGAATCCAGACAGGTCTTGCTGGGACAGGTGGTGATTCTTCAGTGGTTGTTGGCTGTTGTTTCAACTGTATGTTGCTCAGGTCTTTTCTTGTTTTGTTTAAGTCCTGCAAAATAGCCAAACGGTCTTTGACATCAAAGCTTTTTTCTATTACCACTGAAGTCTGACTATCAAGGTCAGAGATCAACATCCTAGTTCCGAATAATAATTCGTACGGACTGAATCCCTTCAGAGAATTTCTTGGCAAGTTATTTAGACTACGTTGGACACTTATTAGATGTTTGACCCACCCAGTTCCCGAACCTAATACCTTTGCCGTTATAGATTGCTTTATGTCACGGTTTTTTCTTTCAACAATTCCGTTCCCCTCAGGGTGAAATGGACAAGAGTACCGCAATTGCACGCCCATGCTGACCATGGCCTCCTTATAAGCCCTAGAGCTAAAAGCAGGACCATTGTCCGAATGCAGCAT
Organism: Lissotriton helveticus; assembly: GCF_964261635.1. Classification (NCBI taxonomy): domain Eukaryota; kingdom Metazoa; phylum Chordata; class Amphibia; order Caudata; family Salamandridae; genus Lissotriton; species Lissotriton helveticus. The sequence continues at coordinate 968,818,517 of NC_136071.1, read as the reverse complement.
GCCAATTGCGTATGTGCCGATAAAGACTCGCAAATCTTTTATAATGCTTAGGCAGGGTGGCCTCAGCGCTGAACAGCTTGCTGAACCCCCTGCTCAATCTATCATTGAGCTCAGGGGTGGTTCCACGACAATGGAAACACGCACTCATTCTGCCGCTGATTAAGAAGCCTCTGCTCGATCCCCTGCAATGGGCTAACTACAGACCGATCTCCCTCCTCCCTGCTCTGGCGAAGGTGTTGGAGAAACATGTTCAGCATACTCTGACCACCTTTATTGAGAACAACAAACTGCTGCATGACTCCCAGTCTGGCTTTCGTGCGAACTACAGCACGGAGACAGCGCTGGTAGAGGTAACCGACGCCATCAGGGAGACGCTCGACCATGGGGGAAAGGCTATGTTGGTCATGTTGGACCTATCGGCGGCGTTCGACACCGTCCCACACGCAGGTCTCCTCTCAAGACTCTGGGAGATTGGTCTGCGTGGGACGGTGCTGGACTGGTTTCAATCCTTTCTTGCCGACCGCCGACAGGTGATCTGGGCTCCGCCGTTCTCGGCCGAAATGCCTTCGCTGGAGGTGGGGGTGCCTCAAGGTTCTATCCTGAGCCCCACCATTTTTAACATATATATGGCCCCTCTAGCGGAGGTAGCGGAGGCGTTTGGGGCCCGGGTCATCTCATACGCTGATGACACCCAGCTTTTGTTCACCTGCAGGAAGGGAGAGGTCTTCAACGGCGGCAGAATCAAGGACTGTCTGAGCGCAGTCTTTGCGTGGTTTCAGCGGCACAGCCTGAAATGCAACTCAGACAAGTCTGAGCTGCTCTTTTTCGGCTGTGCCCCCGACCCGGGCTGGAAGACATGGTGGCCCCAGGACATGTTCCCCCCAGAGAAACCATCTTCTCAGGTAAAAAATCTTGGAGTGGTGTTTGACGAGGATCTCTCTTTCCGTCCACACATTCTGGGATTAACAGGGAAATGTTTCAGCATCCTCAAGATGCTTAGGAAATTCCTTCCTCTGCTTTCACTGCAGTATCGTAGGAATGTAGTCCAGGCGCTTGTGGGATCCCGCCTGGACTATGCAAATGCACTTTTTGCAGGCCTACCTAAGTATCTGCTATCTAGACTGCAGATTGTCCAGAATTCGGCGGCCAGAGCTATCTATGGCCTGCCCAGGAGAGCCAGTGCTTCTGCGCTCCTGGCTAGGCCGCACTGGCTGCCAATTTCTGGGAGAATCAGATTTAAACTCCTCACTTTGGCGTTTAAAGCCCTTCATGCGATGGGACCTAACTATTTGAGGAAGCGAATTGCTTTCTATGTGCCACGGAGGTCGCTGCGGTCGGCGGACCTGGCCAAAATGGAGGTGCCTGTGGTCAAACGTGTCCGGATGGGAGGTCGTTCCTTTCAACACGTGACAGCATGCTTGTGGAACGAGCTCCCACTTCCTCTCCGGAAAGCGAACAACCTCCTGGCTTTCAGGAAGGAGTTGAAGACTCTGCTCTTCACCAAATAATCCGCTGTGACTGTAGTGTGTATGCCTGTGGTTTCTTGTTTCTCTGGGCCTCTTTGCTAAAGCGCCGGGACACCCTTTTGGGGTAGCCGTGCGCTCAAAAAGTGCGGCTTAACATTAACATTAACATTAACATTATAACAGTTCTGGCGTCAGCCGTTCGCTGGGGCCACATCCATATGAATCTCGTGCATGAATCCACTGCGACCAAGATATATTTATAGTTACCATCCCTTTGTAAGGGACCGCAGTGGTCTAGATAAACACAGGCTAATGGTTTATCCGAGATTAGAAGGGGCGTCTGTGCTGGACGTCTCACCGTTGATACTTTCATTTTTTGACATATTTCACATGCTAGAACATAGTTCCTTGTTTGTCTTCTCATTTGTGGCCACCAGTATCTCTGTTTTAATAATGATACTGTGGCTGAGACGCCAGCATGAATAGAAGCAAGCCCTTCGTGTGCCGTTATTATTAGTCCTAACCTATGTTCCATGTTTGGAATTGCCCTATCCCCCACTCCAGGGATTCGAGCAAAAGGAACATTGTTTGCATCAGTTATGTATGAGTTTTTTACTGGAAAGCCTTTAGGGAGTGGTTCTATCGAATCCTTTTCTGAAGTGCTGACAGCTTGTAATATTTCGCTGTCTATTTTTGTTTTTGACCGGGTGACGGCAGCTACGGAAGCCGTTTGCACAGCTGCCTTCGCGGCCTCATCGGCCAATGAATTCCCTGCAACGTGAACGCCATCACGTTGATGACTCAGTGTATGTATCACGCGAGTCTTTGGTAGTTCTTTTTGTAAAAGAGCTACTTGTTCCCAGAGCATTTTATGCTTGATTGTGCCACCTTTCGCATCCTTGAAACCGTTCTGAAGCCAGATCTGCAAGTATTCATTATAAGACTGAACGCAATAATACGAATCGCACACTATGAGTGTGGGGAATTCTCGATCGGTATTTTCAAGCGCCATCTTGAATGCTAGTAGTTCAGCTCGCTGAGCTGTACAATCTCCTAGGGATTGTGTTTTAGTGAGGGTTGGTTTAAATTTCCCTTCGTGCCAACGACCTTTAACAATCGTGCACGCAGCACTGTAAGCTTGTTTACCCCCTACTGCGGGTTGTGCTGATCCGTCTGTATATATTATACAGCCGTATTGGTCTAGAGGCAGAATTTCGGTCGGCGGAGGACATTCAAATTCATATTGGAGAAATTCTTGTGTTTTTAAGTAAGGATCAAATTCGTACACCACGTCTGTTGCAGCAAGAGAGTTAGCCCATTGTATCCATCTCGGATGGAGTGCTTTAGCATTTGGAATGCTTGCCTTTGTTACCGCCTCTAGGGCTGGTATCGGTGTCACGATTATTATTCGTTTACCTTGTGCCAGGGCTCGTTCTTTTGCTATAGCTGTCTGTGTCGCTGTAAGAATTTTTTCCGTTGGGCTAAATTTCATTTCAGCCTTAGTGTACAAGTGTGATTTGAATGCAATTGGTACCTTTTCTCCCTCATTAGAGGTCAGGTACGTGAATCCGCATCTCCCTGGGATGACTCGAATCACAAGATTGCGTGTGTTATCACGTGTTTCTAATTTTGTTTTAATTAGCATGTCTGTTTGTAAGGATCTCAAAATTTCTGTGTGTGTTTGAGTCCAACTGGATCTTTTAAAGTCTGGTTTAATTAGATCATAAAGGGGTTTGACCCTTTCTGCGTAATTTGCAATGTATGTTCTTCCGAAATTTAGGAAGCCTAGAATTGACTGTAGGTTTTTTAGTGTTTTAGGAGCTTGGATTACGGCACATTTCTCTAGGAAATTGTCTGCCAGGCTTTTACCTTCACTTGATAACTCATATCCTAAGAATAGGACCGTCAGATGGGCAATTCTGGACTTTTTGAAGTTGAATTTGTAACCCTCTGCAGCGAACCCAAGTATTATGGTGTTCACTCTTTTCAAGTGAGTCTCCAAGTCATCATCTGTTAGGTAAATGTCATCAACATAAGATAATGCTTCATCATCATATAGTTGTAGTAATTCTGTTACTCTCGCTGAGAATACCCCCGGGCTGTTCTTGTACCCCTGGGCTAACCGACAGAATTGTTTTTGAGTGCCATTTACTGAGAATGCAGTTAAATATCTGCTCTCCGGTGCTATGTTTTGACAAAAGAATCCATTGGAAATGTCCAAGGTAGTTTTGTATTTTTTGCGCACTATGTTATTCATTAGTGCAGCACTGTGTGAGTTTTGCACTGCAAAGGTTTTGCAACATGTGTTAAGGTGTCGGTAATCCAAAACTAGACGGTACGAATTGTCTGGTTTGGAGACCGGAAACAAAGGATTGTTCATTTGTGAGGTGCAAGTTTCAATCACCCCCTGGTATTTTAGCTGATCTAGTATTTCATTTACTTGTTTTTTAGCTTCTTGCTTAATTGGGTACTGCCTTTGTGCAGTTGGTTGTGATTTTAACTGGATTTTGTGAGGAGGAGAATCCTCATCCCATCCTACATGATTTTTATATAAAGCAGGTGCTAAGGCCACTGCCCACTTTCTAGCAAGTGTGTATTTTTTATGAATCGTTATTTGATTCGAGAAGGCAGGCATAATTACTTCTTCGCCATGAGGGCACTCCCTGACAAACTCTGGTGGCCAGTCTTTTTCAGCTAGAAGGATGTCATAGCCTTTGGAGATGTTATCCCAAAATAGTCCCCTTATTTTCCTAGTCTTATCTCCCTCTATACGTAATGTTATCTCGTATATCTTGTGGGGCTTGCTAACTCTGGTGTCTGCAGTTTCCACTTGAAGGTATTCATTCGTGTCCACTGTCTCCAGATGATTCATAAGGACTTTGCGAGCTATGCTCACCTCTGCTGCGCTGTCTAGCATTGTCTGAGCCCACTCTCCGTTTTTCAGTTGTGTCCTCAGTATTCTCGGCATTGTTAACTACCTTGATACTGGCTACCTTCTTTTTTGGAAATTGTAATTTCTTTTTTAGCTGAGCAGGTTCCTTGTCTTTGGACTTGGCGTGCTCTTCTGATCGTCCTCTTCTTTCCGATTTCTGCGAGGAATTCTGAAAAGATTGAGAGGGACGTGTATCAATGTCTTGATATCTATCAGGTTTTTTAATATTATCCCTATTTCTAAGGTTATATCTATTCCCAGAGGGGTCACTCTGTGGTGACCTCTGTCTTTGGTTTGGAGATTTCTCTCTTCGCCTCGGAGACCTTCCTCTGGACTGGAATTTCTTTTCTTTAGGATTGGATTGTTTATTTCCATCCCAGTTCTTTTTTGGTGAATTATTATTATTAAAAAATATTTTTTCTGGCTTGTAGTCAGTTGCGGTTTTACTGGTATTCCACCTAGACTATCTCTGCCTAGTTCTTCATAGGATTTTTCTATGATTCTGGCAATTTCAGCTGGTTGGTCTGCTATATCTGTCTCTTTTAACCTCTGGCGGATCGCCACGTTTGCTGCTTCACCTTTTATGTTGGCTAATAATATAGCCGAGACCTGCTTGAAGTCTTTTAGTAATTTCATACCAAGAGTTAAAGCAGGTTTTGGACCGTATTCTTCTTGAATTTGTTTTAGCACATCTGGTATTACCGAAATGGATGGAACACCATGCGTTTTTGTGTAGATGGAAGCAAAGACTGTACCCCAAGTGTCACAGTCCTCAATGTGTGGTGCGATTCCCATTGGGAGACATATAGTCAGAATCCTGTGTTTTTCTAATGGGGTGGTGTCAGGAAACACCGCCTCTATTTGGGTGATTTTCTGTGCCAACCAGAATGGTATTTGTTCCCGTTTAGCTGGAACTTTACCTAGGCAGGATTGGATGTTCTGTGGTGTAATTTTATTTGTGTTCCCCTGGTGAGGGGTCAGCTGTGGAAGTTTAATCGCTGGCTGAATTGTTGAAGTCCGCATTACATACTGAACTAATTGTCTATGAATTTTTAGTAGTTGTTTTAGCTGTATTAACAGCTCTGCTGTAGACATTCCTTCGATGTCTGGATGTGGTGTGTATCCGGCTAAGACCGGCCACGTTGCTCCTGGTCTTCCTAAAGGACCGAGCCTTGTAATGTGATTGTTATGTTTTAGGGCGCCATCAAATAAGAGCAAATGCTCTTGGAATTTGAGTGGTACTTCCACCTCCTCGAAAGGAGTGTACGTTTCAGGAGGTTCCTCTACTTTGTAATAGTGGAAGTACTTTGTTACAGCATTTGCTGCCGGAAAATGTATCCATGAATAGTATACCTCTGTCTGCCGATATTCGTGTGCCTCGATTACGAATATGACTGTGCCACCTCTAGGTGTCAGTCCATTTTCTATAAGTTTTAAGGTTATAGATCTCCTTTTAATGACCGGAATGAGTGTTATATTCGGGTCTGCTGCTTGCATGGTAGCATCAGCATCTGCGAGTTCAGTTGCTAATCTAACTGCCTCTCTTTCATCATCACTCTCTGCCATTTTACAGACAGGATGGTATTATGTTTGTTTGCAGATCAGGTTTCTTTATCGAAACAGAGATTAGATGCACAATATTTTGGAACTGTTTATCCTTCAACGTTGACTATACCAAGAACCTTACATAGGAGTTCCCTCCTGCAAGGTTTTGGAGGATATTACCTTTCACCCACTCCAGACGTCTTTGGAGTATTTGGGAAAAGGGGTCTGAGTGAGAAAGCACGACTGAGTTACTCTAAATGTCTTACGTTAGTTTTATCGCCCTTTCCAAACACGTTGGGCGCCATGTAGTGTAGCTCCTATTTTCCCAATAGGCTCTGCGCATTGGAATAGTACCTACAGCAGTAAAGGCCTAGGCCAGACGTTAACTAGGTCTACTACTGTCGATACTAGACTTAATTTTTGGGTTTGCCAGCTAAGCTCAGAGTTCGCTAGAAACTTTCTCGAATGTTCAAGGAAGGATTAACTTCCCTGATTAGACAAGAAGGGATTTAGTTTCTGACAACCATAGACCATGACAACTTTGCTCTCCCCTAATCAAGAGTCAATCTCAAGAGTCGTGTGAGCACAAGGCAATTATTTTACTCAGTCAGTACGTGCATTCTTAGTCTCATCAGAATGTAGAGAAAAGGAAGAGACGGGCGTGTTCAATAAAAAGTGTTATTTATTGATCAGTCTCTTTTCTCGTACAAGAGAAATGGATCGATATTATTGCAATACTTATAGTTAAGTAAAGTGCATACATTAGAAGCAATAGTATAAAATAATACTGTAAAAACATTGATATGGTTTCTGAGCCATATGATGTTTAAAATGATTAAAATATATTTACATACACATATACATTTGACTAAACGTACTCAACTGGTGTTTCTAAATACGCCTACCCCGTGTACCTGACCTAAGTCTAATGCGTGGGCGGGAATAGAAAGTTACAGTTTAAGTTAAGTTTGTTTTTGCCAAGTGAATAACTAAAGAATTCTCTGTGAGGGGTTATTCAGTTCTGTACCTGGAAGTTAGGATGAATGAGGAATGGTATCTCTTTCTCTGCTCTCGATATTCCAGGCTGCCTGCGAGGGCTGCCCAGAAGCGCCGGTGCTGGGTCTCTCGGCTTGAGATAGCAGCGCGTCTCTCAGCGCGTCAGGAAGGCGGGGCTGCTGCCAGCGGGGTCTGCTTCTGCTCTCGGCTTCGGCAAGTATGGCTGCTCCGTCTTGTCACCACGCGTGTGTTTGCATAGGGCAAGGTCGGCAATATTTATACCTTAAAGGTGCCGAGATTGACGTAAGGATGGACATAGATACGTCAATAAAGATGTCATACGACTTGCTCGTTAGCACATTCTTTACTAAAGTTCTCTGTGAAATCAAAACAATGGCCGCACGGATTTTCCAGGTTGTCATAGGTTTGATTTGTTATGAGAACGTCGTATGCCTTATCAGGGGCTGGAGGAATGTCGCTTGTCTAATTAGATCTCAAGCGTTATGACCTAATCAGATAACACGTTCCTGTGCCGGAGTGTGACTGCGTCAGATAACGGTATCTGCATCATGGGGGTTTTCTTGCCTCATGGGCTGACTGTTAGTTAACTTGATAGTTAGTTTAACCAGAATAGGGTCAGGAATAGGGGGACTGATTCAGAACCTATAGAAATACACGACACTATGTTGCCCCCAATGTCAGCATGATTCACACTCGCAGTCAAATCAGGACTCAGCATACAATTCTTCTTTCAACCAACCCTAGCGCAGTTTCCATCTATCAACCAATCAAAGCTCAGGCTTGCACTGCTCGTTTAACCAATGCTAGCACAGCCTTTTTGTGACGTCAGTATTGCTCCTCACTACTGACCCTCCCTTTACAATCTGCTCCCTTCTCAGGCCCGCTGCTTCGACTAATCCCAGCGCGCCTCTTTGTGACGTCAGTTCAACACCTGCGACTGACCCTTCCTTCACAAGGTAATACGAAATCTTATTCCTTAATAAAAATGTGTTAGTAACAACATAAAAACATTCGCTACTCTGTCTGTTTCACTAAATCAGGATAGATTATAACTTATTCCAGAATTCCTTTTACTTCAAGTAAAACCCCTGTTTACCCTTCACTCAAGCTCAGAGGAACCTGTTACTTCTTCAGTGTCACCCATGTTGGGAAATGAGACCTAAGTTTCACCAGCGAACCCCTTTTGCTATCAATCGCACTCTACTTTCGCATGATATAGTCCCTAATACAACACTGTCAGCCCTCCGTAGCTTCTCGGTGTTACGACTACAGACGAGTAACCTCCTGCAGTGTGGCCTCTATCACCACCCTCTATTCCATTCCCGGGATGCCCAGGCAACCACTGTACCTGTGCTTCTAGACAACATAAAACAAGACACTAACTCCTTAGTTAAACATAAATCAATAGTCAAAACTTATCACCAAACTAGTCAATAATAACCATAACTCTGATACAAGAAAACGGATCCAGTGGTTCAACAGCAACAGATACTCCACTACCATATACTCACCTAGGCCCATAAACTCACAGTGCGTAAAACTGCTGGGGTCAAGTTTTTAATTTCCACAGTGTTCAGGATTAGTTAAATACTCCTAACTTAATTTCCACAGTGTTCGGGATTAGTTAAATACTCCTAACTAACCTTTCACTGATCAAAAAGTTCTTTCCTCTGGTCAATGGACCATTAGTTGAACTAGTTGATGGTGAAAATAACATAAACTAACTGTTATTTTATTCAATGTAAATAACCACAGACTCAGGAAAGTTTTAAATCTTTAACGAAATGAATGCATGTGGAACCATTCCAAAATACATTGCAGTCACCTTTATTTATAGGAGAGAAAATTCGATTCATAAACACCAAGCATATACTTCGGACTCATACAATGATTAATGCTCAGAAAGGGAGAGAGCAGAGAGAAAAGAACATCAACAAATAACAGGGAAAATATAGTAACCAAGGATGGTGTGATAGACCAACCGCATTAGCCTTAGCCAGGAGATAGTTAATATTTTCCATACTATCAGGTTATTTTAAGTATGGCACTTGGATAATCCCTAATAAACATATTTTTTGTCTAAGTAGTCATTTTTAAATCTTCACACACTTGAGCACTGCACTTCACTAGAGTACATATGGTTTGAACATCCACCTTGGCATGAGTCGTTTAGGAGCACGAGTTCAGGTACCCAGCGGGGTAAGGTGGCTCAGGGCTGTGTTCCTAGACCTTAATCTCCTTGAGCTCCAGATGACGAAGCTCCGCCAATAAGGGTGGGCTGATGGACTCTTGAATCTAGCCAGGTGTTGGGCAAACTATTAGAATTAGGCCTTTACATTTTTGCAGCATTTCAGCCGTTCCCAGTTCCTTTTAGATTTGACTGGGCATCTCTTTATTAGTTGTGTGAACTGTGATTGGGGAGTAGAGGTGTTTCAGTCTATAATTAATTCCCCCGAGACCCTTATCTAAACTATATTTCCGTGATAGACCAACCCCCTGGCCAAAGGGGTGGTAAGGGTCCCCCGGGATAGGTCAGGACACAAATACTTCAGGACAGGATTCAGGACAGGCTAGATGACCTCTCTAGAATACCGACGATTGCGTCGCACCCCTCTCTTACACTCTCTTCCTCCTCGAGATTCTTCCACGATCTTCTGATCTAACCCAATTAAGTGGTCTATTTGGATGGCGGTCGGAAAATCACTCTGACCGCCATGGTAGCGGGAAAAAAACACCTGCTAGGACCCCGGTCCAATTAGTAGGCTCTGCTGTCAACATACAACCACGGCGGTCGGATCGCGTCATTTAACATTGCGGCGGATGCAGCTGCCAGCAGCACCGTCACGATGTCCAAAAAAGCATGTCCTGCATGTCTCTGCACTGCGTGGAAGGCACTGCACTGTGCATGCCACCAGGTACAGGGACATGTTTGGGGGTACCATAGGTACCCCCAGTGCATCCACACACACCCCCAACACATTGGGGGCCCACAATGGACCCCCAGAGACATTCTCTGCATGCCTTTCTAGGGCAGTCCCATTGCCGCGGAAAGGCTGGCTACCGTCTGCATCATAATCATGCCGGCGGAGCCTGGCCCTGCACCGGCACCATTGTTGCAGTCCAGTTCCGCCCGCTAGGCTGGTTTGCAGATTGCAACCGGCTAATGGGACCGGCAGTTTTCCGGGTTGCGATCATGGGCAGATGACCGCTGCTGGTCCGGCGGTTGCTACCACCGGCCTGGCAGCGGCCACCCGTCCACCATCCTAATAGACCCCTAAAGTAGGATAGAAAGTTCTGCTTCAAGTTTTGCATTCTATTCTTCATCAGCATCTCATAGCATCTCATGGCATCTCTCCCAGCATCAGAATCTCCCTCTCCAAACTCTCTACGTTCAGTTCTCTGCATTCATCAATTCGTCATCTAACTAACTTAACTAAAGCTATCTCAATTATACCTTTCATTCATCATGTACCACCCACTAAAGTTTCTATCTCATACAAATACTAACTATGATTGGTCAGGCAAGGGGGAAGCTCCATCACACTATGCTTACAAGTCATTAATATATTTTCAACTATTGTTTGCAAACCCATCCCCTTTATTTGTATTCATAATTTTAGTTCACACATGCATTCATATTTTATTTGCAACATTTTTATAACAGTCTGAATGAGAGTCCACATCGTTGAACTTTTCACCATCCATTCCCAGGGTATAACACTTGCGACCTTGGCTCCCGTTCAACATCCAAGTCATCATTCCGGTTTAACTTTTAGTGGACATGCACAGTCTTCCCTTTACACAGCTTACTTCAGTTATACAAGAGAGGCCCAAATACGCACTAGTGATAAAGTCAAAAGACAGATGTTACTTTTACAAATAAAAGGGTCACACTGTATACCACCCACCTCTGCTCTATCCCAGTTTATTCATCTATGTCTTTTCCCGCATTAGCATTAGTAAAAACCACTCAATTTAGTTCAATCAAGCAGATGCAATGCACGCAAGTCTTCAAGACTCCATTTTAGTGTCTTCTGCTCATGCACAAGAATTTCCCTCCAAGCGACAGCCCGTCATACTGCGTAGAAGCAGTCGACGCATGCGCACAACAGTTTCCCCTTTTAGAACGGTATTAGTCAGTTTTTATTGTTATCGGCATTAGTACACACATAAGCAAGATTCACTAACCCGCGTATTCATGTGGTGTGCATTCGTTTTACACTAACACATTTTTAATAACTTGTTAGTGAGTTAAAGTAGTGGATTGCTTCTGAGCTAGTCTATTTTCTACGAGTCCTTGCTCCATCAATACCATTGTGGCCCCTCTCATTGAGCTCAACTTTACGAAGCAGCCTAAGGAGGTCATCTGGACCATAGGATGCCAAAAGGCCTTTGACATTCTAATGAGGCTTTGTGCTCAGCACCTGTCCTGAATACATCTGACTATGGAAAGGAGTTATTTGTCCAAACAGATGCTTCTGAACATGGGATTGGGGCATTGTTGTCACAAACAAATGATGAGGGTTAGACTCACCCAGTAGCCTATATCAGCAGGAGACTCCTCAGAGCAGTGTTGGACTGCCATTGAGAGGAAAGCCTTTGCTGTGGTTTAGTCCGTGAAGAACCTGAGACCATACTTGTTTGGGACTCAATTCAAGGTTCAAACTGACCACTGGCCTCACAGATGACTGATGCAGATGAGAGTAGAAAACCTCAAGTTATTGAGGTGGTCCATTTCCCTGCAGGGTATGGATTTTGTAGTGGAACCCAGACCTGGGACTAAGAATGTCAACGCAGATGGCCTTTCCATATTTTTCCATTTAGATGATTAGAAATACTAGGGTATAGGTTAGTTGCTCATTGGCTTTTATCTGTTGGGTCGGGGTCATGTAGGAAAGTATCAGTTTTGTATGGTCACCCTCACAAATTCTTCCCCAGTGGTGATGCTTATGACTCTGAAAGTGCACTGGAAGCCAGGCCCCAGTGCTAGTGCTAGTGCTGTAAGTAGATTGATAACCGCACTTGAAAAAGACTTTAACCCTCCTTATAAGTCCCTGGTAAGCCGTACCAGTATTACCTAGGGCATGGGAGTTAAAGGGGTCACAAGGGTTTACGGCACTGATTGTGCCACTCTGAGTGACCCAAGTAAAGTGATGACATTAAGCCTCCCATTGCAGAATGCGGGAGCAGTGCAAACTGCTCTAACTCCACTTTGCCCTCACCATAAGTGGCACTATTTTTAATATAGGTCAGTTACCCCTAATGTAGGCCTCCTGAACTCAAGAGTCAGGGAGCATTATATTAAAAGTGTGGGCATTGTAGTGGAAGCCTATATGTCCGTATTGTAGCGTCCTTCTATTAAGGGCTACTTTAAGTGGTCATGGGGCCATAGGAAAACATGTGATGGCACCTGGTCTCCTCGAGATTGCCAGCTCCATTATGGTCAAACTTAAAAGTGTTATGGTTGGTGCCAAACAACTTGTCTTATCACATCATGTTTTCCCAAAGCCAGATTTAATGTGACATGGACCCAGGTGGTTACCTTAATGGTTGCCCACTTGGTTGCCCCAGCCATTCCTGTGACCTGAATGACAGCCTGCAGCTGCTGCCACCAAGACAGGAATCTGACCCCCTGCCAGAAGGTGTGAACACTCCCAGGAGTCAGAACGTAGTCCTGCCTGAAAAAGAGGTGTGACCTCCCTCTGTGACAGGATGGCTAGTGAAGTGGCACATCGAGGCGGTGAGCTTCAAACCTTCCACCACCTCTGATATGCAACTAGGCTGCCTCCCATTGGTGGAAACAGCTAACCCCCTGCCCCCAGGTGTATTTGCACCCCAGCAGGCAGGAGGCAGACATCACCAGAAGGCTAGCCACAGCCCTAGCGTGCGTTACCTTTCTGTACAGCCAAGGATGGGTTATGCCATTTTTCAAAGTGGCAGAATAGACAGTTCTGGGTGGAAAAGGTGGTGGATTAGCCACTGGGGCTATTAGTCTATTCCCTACTTGCTTCCACACCACTAATGCCCCTACATCTAGGGTTTAATGGGCACCCCTGGCACTAGAGCCTCAGATCTGCTTGACCTGTATTCAAGGACAAAGAAAAGACCTGAATCTGCAACTTCAGGGTGAGCACAAAGCAAAGGCGCAATAACCTGCACTTGTGGAAACCACGCTGGAATTGCACAACTGCAATTCGTTTGGAACCAGAGACCGGTTCAAATGAAAGGAGAGCCACTCTTCAAGCCAAAGGCAACTCCAGAACTCCCTTGGACTAGAGACACGAATCATTTGCAGTCAGCAGGTAAAGAAAGCTCTTGGAGTCACTGGCCATCGGGCCTGCCAAGGGATCGTCCAAAATTAAAGGGTTTAGTGCATTGTGGGAAAGGTAGTACTGACCTCCAACAAGTTTCAGGAGGCTACCATTATCCCCATGACTCCAGGATGTCCAAGTAACCGTAAGCTGCGTTTTCAACTGCCAACGCTTGTTGATGGGCAGTCAGGCTACCGCTACCATCATTCAATGCTGCACCTCGAGGGAATCCCATAGCATCCTTAGCCATCCACCTTAGTGGCCAAGTTGTTGCGATTTTCATCTCATTTCTCACAGTGGCATAATGAAAGTTAAGGGGGCCCCTGCAAGGTTCATGGAGGGGCCCCCTCTCCAGATTTTATCCAGAACTCTCAGGCCTGAATACTGTGCTGAGGGGGCCTCCTGCGGCGAGGAGGCCCCCTGCACCGCTGAGGCTGGGGACGCTTGTGTTATGCCACTGATTTCTCACCAGCACCATCCAAGCAGCAAAAACCTAATGCGCGGCTTCCGCTTTCAGCACCAGGGACAGCCAGGACAACTCTGCACACTGGCCCTATGAGCCAGCTAAAAATCAACTGACTGTCACAGCCTGACCCTGGGACCTGCATCACCTTACCCACTAGTGGGTTCCACTGGACTCGGCCTGCAAGTCGCCACGTGTCACTAGTGTGTTTTCCCATTGACTGCAGTATTATAATTTTGCAAGAGTTAACTGCACTGATTTATTTCTGCTTTAAAAATTCATAGTTCCAGTTATACTCAGCTGATGAATGTCTTCATTTTGATGTTTAAGATTGTGCACAAATCTGCTCTATCTTTATAAATTAGTTATGGAATTATTTTTAGTTGTGTCATCTACTCATCGTTATGTTGGTGCTCCGAAATTCTTAACACATGTTACTCTAATAAAACCTGACTCCTCTGTGCCACACTACCAGAGCTGATCTAGAGATTTAGTAGTGTGAATCCAAACGACTTATTGCATAGTGAAGCCTAACCAGCCTCACTACAAAATATCCCACTTTCGCACAGGTACTTAGAAAGGGGGTAAAGCCCTTACCAATTGGGGTTACCATTTCACATGTATCATATTTGAGGGAGAGAGCACTGGTATTGGGTCCTGGATAGCATGCTTCAATGCATTTTCAGAGTCATAACCATCATCAGTGGGGAAAAAAGTGTGAGGGTGACCATATAAAAAGGGCATTTTCCTACACTGACCAACTCTTGATTTAAGTCTAACTGTATGTGACATGTCATGTTACATTATATAATTCTACTGTGCAGTTCAACAACTTTGGACTCTGTTTACAGATCTATTTATGTCTCCATTTACACTTGACAGCTATCTACAGAAAAGTACCTGGGAGAATTACACATAATTAACCTCAGTTGTAAAGCTCATGGAAGGGGTGGGGAGTGGGCGGATCAAGGTTCGGTTTGCCTTGTACACTTGGGAACACTGACTATCTTCCAAGTTCTTGTCGCTCACAAATCCCTATTTAGCCCGTTCCCATCCTTGATGCCTTTCGAGTTTTACTCAAGCGAAGGTCTGAACTCTCCATCCAAGGTTAAAATGGGAATGGATCACCCCCAATTTTTTAAGAAATGTAGGGGAACAGATGCCTCTACAGAAAACTATTTTTTCCACTTGAAGGGAAAAAAACAGAACAAAATGTGAATTTTGGAATGAGACTGCCTTTCTACAATGCCGACTTTGCCGTGTGAAAAGTGTTCTAGGGCAACATGCCCATGGAATGGGCAAGAACAATTCCATCTGTGATTCCACCACCACACCTTATAGTGTTGTTTAGCTACATAGTTTGGATGCCCTCTATTATATTGTATGCTCATTCAGGATTTACCACAAATCTTACGAAAATCAACTATCAATGAGTAGAACAGCTTAGAAGAGATTGGAAAACATTCAAAGGAAAATGAGCAATATAGAGGATCCCAAGTATACACATGAACAAAGCCATACATTCAAGGTGTTTATCCAGCAAAAGAGGATTGAATGAAGAAGTCAGAACCACTCAGGATCCGACAATGACAAATAAATGGATGAAAAAGGAATTCAGAAAACATGGGATATTCCTTAAAAACCGTCCAAGGGTATTGGCTATGCTCCATTGCCCTATAGGGTGATAACCTTGGTGCACTAATTAAATAGAACCATAAAATGTTCCAAATATTTAAAACAGCGGTGTCCATTAGGAACAGGCTGAGACTTCATATCAACTACAAGAAGTCCAAATCAGTACCAGCAGAAAGGATACACTGTCTGGGTGCAATACCAAGTATCAACAGTTGCAAAACACTCTTTGATTGGTTTCCCATTCTACCTTGCTACATTTCATATACTTACACATTGTTCCTCAGACACGACTTGTAGTGGTGGGCCTTTTGCCAGGGGGCAATTCTTTCCTGGACAGCCTTAAGCATTTATTTGCGTCAATAGAAACTCTATCAGAAACTGGTACGATCACTTCCTCCGCCACATCACCTAATTACTATTCCCACACATCATCCTTCTCTCCTTCACCCATTTTTGAATGCCACATCTATTTCGTCGTCCACTCAAGTATTTATTCTTCAGACTATGATCTGAATCAATCATCCTTTCACTGCCTCACCACATACACCACTGCTTCTCACACACCGTCTTCTCACTACCTTTTCCCCAAAATCTACCTTTATTCCTGAACACTGATCTTGCTCCATTCATTCATTCAGCCATGCACCCAATTACTCACTCATCTATTCACTCAGTCCTGTGATTTTTCCAACCATTAAATCATTCTCACGTTCATCTACTCACTCATACAGACAATGAAGAGGAAACTCTTTCAGTTTTAAGGCAGACCTATTCGATTTGCCAATGTTTGTGTTATAGGTATTGTAATTTAAGCAGTGTAACTTATTGAATGGCTGCTTTTAATATTTTGTAGATTACTCTGGATGGACAAGATATTCGAACACTGAATGTGAAGTGGCTGAGAGAGAACATTGGAGTTGTGAGCCAGGAACCCGTCCTGTTCAGTACAACAATTGCAGAGAACATTCGATATGGCAGACAAGATGTAACTGAGTCTGAAATTCAACAGGCTGCAATGGAAGCCAATGCTTACGACTTCATTTCCAATCTCCCAGAAGTAAGAGGCTGAATTGTTGTGCACAATGTGTTGTGGTAGCCATATTAGAAATGGTGGGAATATCGGGACTCTACCAGATTGAAACAATTCGTAAATCGAATCATACATTAGGGAAAAGTCAGGTTTCTCCTGAAATTAATGAAATTGTTCATGACAGGTTTCTTTTTTTCCTCACTCTATAGTCATATGTGAAATAGTACAGGTGAATAAAATCAACATTTATGGGTTTTATATGCTGCAGGATACGCTTAACAGTGACAACGTTCTTCTTTATGCATGTTGCACAGTGGAGCATCACACAAGGGATGTGATGAGTCATATTATAACTCAACACACAGAATAGCATTGGTCAGGTTTGGAACATGAGATGATGCTTGTTTCCATACAGGGAAGACCTGGCTTGGCAGTTTAGGCTGGAGTGTACCCATGAGGCATAGGGTCAAGACTGATTTGCTTATTTCTCATTCTGAACTGGGGTTGCAAAGTGAGCTAAAGAACGACAATGGATTCAACCCAGATCTGTGACTGGGGGTGAGTGTCTGAAAAGTTTCAGTGCTCCGTCCATCATCTCCTTGTGTTTGCTTTGTTTACCCTGAGTTGACGTGGGTCCCTTGCTCACTTTGCCACTAAATTTAAGCTAGCCTGGCTGATGAGTGGTGCTACCACGAAACCGGTCCTAGGATGCTTGTTTCTGGCCCAAGGAAGACAAGGCTTGGCAGTTTGGGCTGGACTGTTCACATGAGGAACAGGATCAAGACTGATTTGCATATAGCTGGGTCTGAACTGAGGTTGCAAGTGAGCTAAAGAACGATGATGGATTCAACCCAGATCTGTGACTGGGGTTGAGTATCTGGAAAGTTTCAGTGCTTCGTCCATTCCATAAGGGATGACTTACAATTGTTTTTATATTTTCTTTTGTACTCATAATTTCACATACACTTTGATTTAATCTCAGGGTTTTTTAAATAATATTCTAAGAATCATAAGCAATCATTACTATAGCTTCACTTTAACTCCTACAAATTTCGTGATTATATACATAAACCAATGGAACATATTACCAACATTTCAAATAAGTGGTACTGCTGATACTATAACCCACAAGACAAAATGTGTGAATGTGTCACCGGAACCTCGAGGTGGAAATATGAGATGTGTTACCATTTCTATTACATATGTTTCACTTTAGAAAGACAGTACTCATCACATTTGTGGATCATTAGAGTGCATGGCAATTACAGCCCCTAAAGGCATCACAGATGGAATCACAGGATTAAGCATATACAACCAGGCACCCTAGCAGGAATGTCTGGCAACAGTTCCCCACTTTGCTTATGTCACGTTACACAGGTACTTCACATTACACATGTGACCTTCAGTTCCTCTGAAAGAAATAACATTAGTAAATGCACTACTGGTGCAATTACACCTCTCCACCTCCAGGGGATGCCCTTCTCCACACATTCCTAGCTCAGTCCTTCATCCCTTGGTGCACTTCTCAATACACCCCCAGCTGTAAAACAAAAGTTCCAGCCCAGGATGTGTTAAAGTGCTGGCTGAGGCCTTGAGGGGTTATTCTTATCAAATCCCCATGAGACTTAGGGAGGGACTTCAATTTGTTGTCCTGGGGAGACTGCGTTGCTCCTGCAGCTCCCCCGGCACCTTTGCAAACACCTCTTGGTGACCCCGTCCTCCTGGGGCCACCACACGTAGAAAAACAGCGGTTTTCCCTTGCAGGCCGGTCCGAGCGAGGCTCTCCTGCTTTATGAATAGTATAACAGCGGCTCTCCCGCTGCATTGGGGAGAGCCTCGATGTCTGCCTCCAGCCATGTCCTCCCACCAGTGGGGGGCGTGATCCTAGGTGAGTTTTGGCGGCTCAGGGAGCCCACCCCGGCCACTCAGCCCGGGTCTTGCTTCTCTTTCGGGGGCCCGATCCCACCCAAGCACCCTGCATGGCCAGCTCCGCTCTTCCGGTTTTCGGGGTGCCGGTCCCACCCGGGACCCCACATGCCTTCACGTTGGAGAACCACCTGGGGAGCCCACCCCCGGTGGCTCCTGCCAGCTCCCCGCACAGCCAGCACCCTCGTGTGCTGCTGCGGGAGCTAGCTCCCATTTCTGGTCTGCCTGCTCTTTCGGGCAGATACGGAGGCTTGCGCTGGTCCTGCCGGCCTCGGGAGACTGTGACGGCACTACCCCTCCTCCTGGCAGCCCCGGGGAGTGTGACAGCACTTCCCTGTCCTCCATCCGCACTTTGAGGGCCTGGAGATGGGGTCCCAGGCCACGGGGAGCATGACGGCGCTCCCCGGCTTGCCTTCTGTGGGGGCCAGGGTGGGATCCTGGTACCCTGTGACCACCTCTTTATGCTCCCCACCTCCTCTTCCTTGCATGGGGCCCAGAGTTGGGATCCCAGGCCCCCCTTCTTCACAGGGAGCGTTACGGCGAACCCCTGGCTTCGCTTTCAGCGGGGGACAGGGTGGGCTCCTGGCACCCCGTGGGGGAACCTTAATGGGGAGCGCGGCAGCACCCCCGACTTCCATCTTCGTGGGGGCGCGTCCGCCCCCCCGCCTTCAGCTGGCCCAGAGTAGGAATCCCAGGCCCGTATGTCATCATCTTCACGGGGAGTGCGGCGGCGCTCCCCGTCTTAGCTTCTGTTTGGGGCAGCCCCTGGGACCTAGCCCACCCCGAGGGCACATTCAGGACTGGCGGCGGAGCCCCACGTGCTTCGTCGTCGGTCTTCTTGGAGGACAAATGTCATCTACCTTCTGGGGGCCATATCTAAGCCTCCAGGGTACCAATCTGCACCATTTTTGCCTCCTCTTCCACCTGGTGGCGCTCCCCAGCCACTGGAAGCACTCTCCTTTGCCCTCTGGGTCTCACAGATGGTGGATTCAGCAGGGACCTGCCTTCACTGGCTCCCAGCGCCAGCCTTTTGCCCGGCTCCTCTCCTGGGCCTCTGTTCTCCCTGCTCAGAGGCCCCTGCTTCTGCACACTGATCCTGGTCTCTTCTCCTGACACTGTTCAGGATCCTGGGACAGTCAGGGGGTTCCTCCTTCCAACTGCCCTTTGCGCCAGACTCCAGCACCCTCTGCCTCAGCAGACCACACCCAAGAGAGAGCTTCCTGTCCTGTGCAAACACTTTTTAAAGTTTGGTGAGGTGGCTGGAAGGAAGTCTCTGTTTGTCCTATCAAACAGCGACGCAACACTTCACTGCCTCTGCTCCCCCCTTCCTGCCCAGACCTCTGGGTTGGTTCACGATGGCGTCGTCCAGGGGTATCCTGCCACATGGTCTCGTAAGCCCCTCCCCCGCGCTGCCTTCTCCCTTGTGCAGCCAGGTGCCAGCTGCTGATGCATGAGCCTGTAGCTCCACCCATCTTCTCTCCTTTGCTCTTGGAAGGAAGGTCATTAATCTAGCCTGCTGGGGTCAGCCCCCAGCCAGGCCCTGGTTATGAGCTGACTCAGAGAAATATAACATTTCTGGATGACCCAAAAGCAGTACAAATATGACTTTGGACTCGGCACAATACTTCTTCTCACATAGGTTACGGTGGACTTTGGTGCGTGTCTGGAATTTGTAGCCCATGTGCTCTCTAACCTCATAAGAGAATAATGGAATAAACACTGTAAAGCACACTGACCTTCCCTCGCCTGTTTCTTCCCACTGTGTAAAGCCTATTCCCTATCACCACCCAATTCTACATAAGTCCTGCCACACCATTCACTTTGTATCTGTTCCTGGGCTGCGCCCACCAGGAATCTCCCCTGCCCAGCCTGTACATGTGTGCACAAGCATGTACACATGTGTCTACATGTAACCAGTAACCGGTGCCCCTTACTCCAGCTGTAGAGCAGCAGCCTAGTCAAACTAGGGGAACACCAGTAAAATCCACATGCAGTCTCTTTCATCATAAGTTCACTGTGGGTGAGTCCCAACTTATGAGGTTCTCTCACAATAAAAGCTCAACAAATAGGTGCTCAAAAAGCAAAAAATCCGGGTGGCCCAGAGTGTCAGAACCACCTTCTAACATCAGATATTTAAACTCATGGCTTATTCTACCCCCCCAAATATCGATGTTCCAACACATCACCTCGGTTTTAGTAGTGTTAGCTAAGTACCCCAACAGGGATACAAATTCTTCTAACAGAGCTTCAAACCTTGGTATTGCTACCGCCGGATTGTCAGTATATAGCAGCAAGTCATCTGCGTATAGAGCGACCTTGCTGCTATATTGATAAGATTTAAAGGGCATAATCAGATCGTCAGCTCTCATTGCTTGTACCAAGGGTTCTATGTAAATGTTAAATAATAGAGGTGAAAGGGTACAACCCATATCTTGTTCCTCCTAGAATTTTAAAGCTAGACGTTAAAATCCCATTCAGTAAAGTTTTAGCAGAAGCCCCTTTATAGCAATTTTCCAGCGTCTGGATAAAAATGGGCCCAAAGCCCATCGAGCTTAATACTTCCCAGAGATATAACCAGCAGACTCTGTCGAACGCCTTGGCCTCATCCAGTGCCACCACGGCCAAGGGTTCAGATCAAGCTGTGGCCAGATCTACATTACCTATTAATTGCTGCGTTTGTTCTTGAATATATCTTTTGGAAATAAATCCCTTCTAGTCTGCATTAATCAGCTGGGGGCAATTTTAACCAGGCTCCCGGCTAGAAAGCTCATAAAGATTTTATAGTCAGCATTAAGCAGGGAGATTGGTCTATAGGAATCCGCCCTTAAGGGATCCTTTGCAGGTTTCAAAATAAGCACTATAGTTGCATCTTTCCATGACCTGGGTATCTTGCCCGCTGACTGATAGACTGAGTTGAATAGAATACTCATATTTGGGAGACGTTCTTCCATCAGAATTTTATAACCCTCGCTGGGGAAGGCATCTGTGCCTGCTACTTTATTATTTTTACATTTCCCAATTTGCTCTCTAATCTCACCCTCAGTGATTGGGGCATCTAAACTTTCACGACTTTCAGCTGTTAACGTTGATAAGGATTTCTCCCTCAACCATGTTTTGAGGATCTCAGTATTTGGTATAGTGTTCGCCTCAGAGAATAATGAAAGCAGCCGGGCTTGCATATCCACCAATCTACTTGATGTCTCCCCACTCTCGTTTATTATTAATTCATTAATATGTTTTTTTGCACGATCTGCTCTGGCTTTCCATGCCTAGAGCGCTCCTGCCTACTCTCCATATTCGAAGTTCTGTATATTATTCATCAGCCACTGTGCCTTACATTTCTGATTGAGCCTAACCCTATACTCCTGATGGGCATTTTCCAGATCCCTCCGAACTTGTAACACTCTTTGAGGTACCCCCTGATTTAACTGAACCCTTTCTGCCTCTAATTGGGAGATTTCATCCTCCAACATTCGTAGCTCTTTTGATTCCTCCCTATTCTTGAAGCAAGTACGACTATGTAAAAAAAACTCTCAAGTATGCTTTGAAGGCATCCCACACAAAATCCATAAACGTTGATCAGATATTCACTGAGAAGTAGTCTAGGGATGCACATTTAAGATCCCTTGCAATCTCTGGATCAGTCAGCATAGACCTTTTAAGTGTCCATCTGGGTCTTAAGTTGTACCGGATCCCTGCTAAATCAAAAGCTACAGGGAGGGGCATGATCCGATATATGGCTATGCAGAATGGCTATTGATGTCATATT
Source organism: Lissotriton helveticus (assembly GCF_964261635.1). Taxonomy (NCBI): domain Eukaryota; kingdom Metazoa; phylum Chordata; class Amphibia; order Caudata; family Salamandridae; genus Lissotriton; species Lissotriton helveticus. The sequence goes on along the minus strand of NC_136071.1, from coordinate 968,796,423 downwards.
ATCTACACTAGGCCTGTCAATCAGAACATAATTAATTCTAGAAGTGTGACCATGTTTCTTACTGTGGAAGGTAAAGCCCTGTTTGTTACCCATCTTTGCTCTCCACAGATCCGAAAGCTCCAGGTCATGTATCATATTGTTTAAAGCTTGATGCACCCGAGGCGCCCCTACATAATGGCTCTGATTAGATCTATTCTTTAGGGGGTCAAGAAGGGCATTAAAATCTCCTCCGATAATTATAGGGGAGACATCTTCATCAAATTTGATTGTAACTTACATATATATGTGGGGTCATCGGTGTTAGGACCATAGAAGGACACACATATTTAATCGGATCCTCCAAAGTCTAATTTAGCTACGATCCATCTCCCTGTTTGGTCAGTTTTAATTGATTTGATAGTGCTGCCCGCCCCCCTTTTTATCAATATGGCCATCCCTTTACAGTGAACTGTCTGTTCTGAGGTGCAAAAATATTTTACCCAAGAATACCTTGCGAATATAGTGTGACTCTCTAGGTGGCTCAAATGTGTTTCCTGAATTAGACATATATGAGCTGGACTATGCTCTAAGTATTTCTTCACTATTCTTTGTCTGTGAGGGCATCTTAAACCGTTTACATTCCACAAGAGGAATTGTATATCGCTAACACCCATTTCGAAGTCTCAGCTATTAACGGGGGCCTTCCCAATGTATACAGGAAAACCCAGAGCAGACAGCCTAACATTAAAGGTTTGATTGAGGATTTTTTTGAATTTTTTCCCACTGCTCCCCACCCCATGCTCACCTCAACTACCAACCCCCCTTCCACCCTGTGCCACTCCTACCCCTTGGGGAACCCTCCCTTCTATTAGGCTATAAGCCTATTCGGCCTCAGTCTCTCGGGATAAAAAAAAAGAAATGTTTAGACTTTGCATTTTCATTTTCCAGGTCTCTCTAATTTGTCAGGGCCTCCCTTAATTTGACTTTACTCCTCCCCTATACCCCTGCACCCTTCTTGATTTTATCGATAAGGGCATCTACCTCCTCAACCGAACGATGGATGTACATATGGTTGTTCCACATGGTACGAAGTGATGCCGGAAACTTCAATTGTGCCCTAGCCCCCAGCTTATTCAGTTCCTCCATTAATTTGCCCATCTCCCACTGTTTCGATGCAGTGGTATGACATATGTCAGACCTGATAGTAAATGGAAAAGAGTTAGAGAGGGAATTACATGTTAATGTACCTTCCTTAAGTGCTGTTGAAAAAATTGTCTCTTTAACAGTATACGTGTGAACATTTATCAGGATTTTTCAGGGCTTCTGTTTTGCTGGGTTTCTTTTATAGGGATCCCGATGCACCCGTTGTACCTCTTGAGCAAGATCTATATTAGGGGAATTTTTTTAACTGTCTCTTTTGATAAAGATATCACGAATCCCCTGATATCAGTGCCTTCAAGTGTTTCAAGAACATTGATCAATCTCAGATTATTCCTCCTTGCGTGGTTTTCCAAACGCCTTAGATCATCCTTCATTTCCCTATTCTGGCTCACTAACTTGGCCATTTCTGTTGAGGAGCTATTAATTGCCTCTTTGATTTTTGGTATTTCCTGCTCTAGAACATCTGTTCTTAACGATACCTCTTGCAGATTTTGAGCTGGTACTACACATGGTGCTTGGTTGCCGCTTGGTTGGACTCGGAGACTGTGAATCTATTCCCCATCTCGTCCTTAAATACTAAAAGGACATCAGACAAAGACCCTGGGCTCGATGTAGGAAGATGTTGGGGAGATGTTACTTGATTCATTGGGTCTGGGCTAAAACGGTTTGAAATAGTAACCGTAGGGTGAACAGATATTTGATGGCTCCCAGAGACCTCTGAAAGTGCCTCTGCTGCTCTAACCCCGACAAGAAGTGTAGCGGGGAATTGTGCTTCTCCCAGTGGTGTGGTTTACGTAGCCAACGTCGCATTCTGGGGTTGATTCAATTCCATCTCGCTAGTATTAATGGAACAGCCACCTTCCTTGTTAGAAACCCGGGTTGTGGGAGCAGACAGAACTTGATAATATGACTTTAGTGAGGGTGTTACCTTTACTTTAGGGGGCAATACTCCCTTATCTCTGCCTCTCCCTCTATCTTTAATACATGTAGAGGTCTCAATGTTAGCACCCTTTTCCCCTCCACCCTTTTTCTGTGTATTTAACACCTTTACCGCAGTTGTAGGGAGAGAGTCTCGGGTAGTCGGTCCAATATTTGTACTGGGGGAGAGCTGAGTGGACCTTATTCTAAGAACACACTTTGGATGTGGAGGCACCTACTCCTTGCAGAGCTTCACTTTGCTCCATAAAGTAAGGAGTCCCCCTTCGTCCTCCTAATTTCCAGGCAACAGCAAGAATCTCACCCTGTTGTGTCCGATACACGCTACAGGGAAGGAAGGACCCGGGTTGCCAAAAACGTCCTTACCTTCCTTCCCCGTGTCTGCCTCAGCCTCGGGGTCCAACTGACCCCTTCACACCCTACCTAACAGTCTTCCTCTCCTGCTGCGTTCCAATCACGTCCTGGCTCTACTAAGAGATAGTCTCTGGTGCTGACCCTGCCTCCTGAAGCCCGGACTTGGAAGCATGCAGTTCCACTTTGACGCCACTCTCAAACCGCGCCCTCCCATGGCGATGCTCGGAGTGCTGGTGTTCCTCCCCGGAGCTCTGGAGGCATTCGCCATGCCGTGGCCAAGGTAAAAGAAGTCAGGATGCACAGGGGAGAAAAACAGAGAAAAGAGGTACAAAGAATGAATAAGGAGAGGGAGGGGAGGCAAAAAAATTACTCCGGGTTCGTTGCGTGAAATCCCATTAGGGAGACTGGGGATGGTGCCCGAGGAGACATTCAGCCGCGGCCGCTTAGCTGACGGCCGCCATGTTCCCCAACATAATTCCCACCACAAACAACAAAAAACTCTGAAGTGTCGATCAATCAGGATTTATAAAGTGTGACAAATCACCTGTGAGTTTTTAAAGGCATTGGAGTCGTTAGCTGCCTCGCAGAGCTCAGTTGATTCGAACAACCAGGTCTTGAGTCCTTCCTGAATTCCTGGAGTGATGCAGTCTTCCTAAGGCACAGGGGAAGGTTGTTCCAGGCTTTGGCTGCCAGGTGAGAGAAGAAGGGTCCTCCGCTGTTGACTCAGTGAATTCGGGGGGTGTCTACAAGAAAGAGGGATGCTGATCGCAAGTGTCGGGTTGGTTGGTGGAAGGTCATTCGTCTGTTGATGTATGCTGGTCCTTCATTGGGGAGGACTTCATATGCGTGGGTCAGCATTTTGAACTTGTATTACTTCTGGATCGGGAGACAGTGTAGCTTCTTGAGGTGTGGGTAGATGGGAGTCCGTCTTGGGAGGTCAAGGATGAGGCTTGTTGCTGAGTTTTCAATAGTCTGTACTATCTTCAAGAGGCATGGGGTCATTCTTAGGTAGAGTGCGTTCCCCTAATCCAGCCTACTGGCGATGAGGGCCTGAGTAACGGTCCTTCTGGTGTTGGTTGGGAGCTACCTGAAAAATCATTCAGAGCATGAGCAAGGTGTGGAGGCAGAAGGACAAGACTGCATTTACCTAGTTATGCATGAATAACCTGCTATACAAGATAATTTAACATTGCTGGCGTGGTGTGTCGTTCCATGGTGAGGTGAGGTTCCCAAAGATGAGGACTTCCGTCTTATCTGTGTTGAGGTTGAGACAGTTGTCCTTCATCCTGTCAGTGACGTTCATCAAACATCTGTGGAAGTTGGCTCTGGTGGTGGAGAATAAGCTGGGTGCAGTTGGCTCAGTAAATGATGGTGGGTCCATGCAGTTTGGCAGAGTTGCTCATGAGGTCATGTATGTCCATCTGCATCCATCTGCAGGTGAACTGGTTAAAGGAATCAGGTGCCTTGAGTACAGGTACTGTACCCATGACTTCCTTAGCCTGTGAAGCCTAGCAAGGCACTCACTTCTGTCTGGGCGTTAGGTGGTTACAAGTCCATGATAGTTTCATTATTGGCTTGAAGGGGCTGCACTTTGCCCTCACCTACCATGTGACCCAGGTACGCTACGGAACCCTGCCTAACCTGGCACTTACCGGCCTTTATCATCATTCCTGCCTGTTTCAGGGCCTGAAGCATGTCATGGAGGTGAGGTAGGTGTTCCTCACTGCTGGAACTTTAGAAAGTGATGCCATCTAAGAAGGCGGGTCAAACAAAGGGGAGTGATTCAGTTTCGAATCCGACAGAGGCTGGAATCCTGATATGTATAGTAAAACCAAATTGCCTCTGACACCATGGATCAAACAACCATTATTCTTTCCCATAAGATTTTTTAATTATCCTTGGGGTATCTTCATTTATATTGTCTGATTTTTCACATTTATTTTACAAAACATTCATGCCTGTCACTGGGCAAACTAGACAAGGTTGTGTTGCCTTCTCTTGTCACTTCTCTATATGTACACATCAAAAAACGACAAAAACAATGTGCCCAATGATTATATACAGTGCAGAAAAACCTTTAGAACATACAGTGCATTATTCCGTGAAGATAAATCAAACAGTGAGACTAAGGTACATGTGACATCCTAAAACATTACAGAGAGATGAGGCATATTTCCGCCTCAAACCAGACGCACAGCATATATAGCGCCAACAAGGCTCGTGATTCAACTTTTTAACCATCAATTCATCCATCTTCTCCATTTATTCCATATTTTAACCCATATTTTTGTTCTGCTTGTTTAATGTTCCATTTACGGGTTTCCTGTAGCAATCTCCCAAATTTCTCATGTTAAACTGTGCCAATCCAAGCCTCAAATTTAAACACGACAGATGCCACGGTTCGTTCCAAGCAGTGTTTATTAAACCCAATGCATTTCGGGCAGGATATGCCCTTCGTCAGTACTGGATGAGCTGGTTAAGATATGAGTAATTGGAGTGCACCCCGCGACTCTGCATTGTTATCCTAAAACATTACGTCAGGTGAAGAATGGTCCTACTAAAATCTATCACCATGGGATAAAGCAAAGGCAGGTTACTACTTTTCTTGTCCTTAAGTTTTGATTCTATTGTAGCCAGGGCAGAGGTCAAAGGTGGAAATCAGAACTCAAGAATAGAGCTCTGTTTTCTTGGTTTCTATTTAGTCCAATTTTGGGACCTGGTTTCAACTTGATTCTATAGGAAACCTCACTCAGGTAAAACCAACACGTTTTGACCTTCTAAATGGCAGTGCTTTGTAAGAAGGTCTTCATCAGGGATAGTAAGTCTTTCCAAAGGAGGACTTGCATAAATTAAATTAAAAATAAAATAAATTAAAGAAAGGGGGGAATGTCAATGTCGTGTGGAGTGTTTTTTTCGTGAAATTTTCTAAACCATGGGAAACTGAAACCTACCATACAAATTTCTTGGGGGCCCAAGGATTGGATTGAGTTGTCCCTGTGCTTTTCAATAGTGGCGTGGGCTGAGGAAAAAACAACAAACAACTGTATATTAGCTGACTGCTAATAGCTGTTGTTAGTAAAGTTAGTAGTTAGGTAAATATCTTATTGTGTATCAGATCGGTTTCAATGGCGGGAGGGCTCAATATGCTGGCAGGCTTTTCTGTGGCAGCGCTTCAGTGCCTTGTGGCTTTGTGTGGATTAAAGTGCTCATTGTTGCTGGGGCTCATGACACTGATTTTTCATGTGAGTGTCATTAGTACTCATGATGCTGTTGCCAGCCCGTGCGTCGGTATCTTTATTGGCCACCGGGGACCCGCACCAGTGCTGCATACAATGTGCGCAGCAAGATTGGAATGAAAGGAATACCTTTTAGCACACGTAATCAATCTGTGTGTTTTCACCCTTGGGAGACCGCCATCTTTCATTCAATGCAGTGGACGGATCGGGGCTGCAGCGGTGATGTCTTGGTGTAGGCAGTCGCTGTGTTTCTTCCGTGGCTCAGAGGCGGCGTTCCCTCTACTGATCGTACCGAAGATTTCTCAGAACACCAAAGTCCTTTTTCTATTTTTCTTCGTTACCCGCATACACTGGCTGTGAGATCATTTCTGTTTCCGGATATTTGCTAGTCAATTGCCTGACTATGTCCCGCTTGCGGCCATGCTTGAACAGGCTTCTGTGCCTCCCCAGGGGCAATCACAGGTTCGGTACTGCTAACCGGCACGTGATACTTAGTGCACATATGCATGTGTGAAAAAGACTACTTATGATTAGTTGACAGCCTATTCATATTTGTCTAGTTCGTACTTCGCAATGTTTGACGGAATACTTTCATCAATCGTGTTTTATGTCAAGATTGGGTGGGAGGTGAACTGAAGTGGAATAAAACGCTTTATTAGGCAAATCAGCATTTGAATTGTTCTCGTTGGCGGGTTTGTGAGGACACTGTTGATGCCCACTTGAAAGTGCAATGCTGGTGTGTTGTACATCCATGGTCAGTGGAATCAATGTGGATGTTTCAGAATCTCATCATCCAAGGCTGATTTTGCTTATCTCCTTTAGCCCAGTATGAAAAGTATTCAGGTACATGATAGTTTTTGCCCCAAATCTTGAGAGCAGGGTTTCTATGTTATTGCCAGTTACATGCTTCAATACGGTCCATTTCAATTCTTCTGGGCTGTGATGATTTTCCAAGAAATGTAGGACTAGTGGTGCACTTGTAATGCCACATCTTATCCTCGAGCAATGTTGCGTTATCCGTTTTTCGATGGCCTGGGTGGTCTTGCCGATATATGCTTTGGAACAGGGACAAACAATACAGTATATAACATTGTGGGTGTTGCAGTTGGTAAACTCTTTATGTTTGACAAACTTTTTCCCATATGTGAAAGTAGAACCTTCAATCATGCTTACGCATGATGAGCAATTTCCACACCGTTTGTGTCCTTTGATGGGTGGAAGTGCCAGCAGATTCCGAATTTGTTGGCTACTCTTGGTTTTCATTGTATAGGCTCTCACCAATCTGTCCCTTAAACTCTTGTTTTTCTAGAGTGCAAAAATCGGGGTTTCAGCCAATGGTTCCAATGCTTTAACTGTATTCCAATTTCTCCGTATAACTTTCTTGACCTCATTGGTACTGTCAGAAAAAGTGGTCACACATACCAAAGGTGAATGGTCATTCTTTTTCTTTGGTATAAGCAGGGACTCCCTAGGAGTCTACCAAGCTCTTTTCATCGCTCGTTTCAGAGGTTTTCTTGGATACTGGCGCTCAGCAAGTTTTTCCTCAAGTATTTTCGCATTGGTGAAGTAATTATCTTTTAGAGTACAGTTTCTCCTTGTCCTCAAACATGGACTAAATGGTAAGTTTTCACGCAAATTCTTTTGGTGAAAACTCGAAAAAATGGAGTAGAGTGTTTTCAACCGCTTTCTTTGTATATCCTTGTCATGCTTGATTAGTAGGTCCAAGAAATTCATTTCCACATCACTGACATTAATTGTGAATTGGGTGTCTTCATTCCTATTGTTAAGCCAGGTTTGGAACTCCAATAGTTGTTCCATTGTCCCTCTCCACAGCATGAGAATCTCATCAATATAACGGTACCACATTTTTATGAACATGAACATGATTGCTATTTCGGTGGCTACTCCCTTGATTTGTAGAAATTGGGATTCATTGAACTTGAAAAAATTGTACTTTAAACAAATTCCAGCCAGTTGTAGTAGGAATGCGGTTGGTACATTGTGCAGTCTCTCCCGTTTGTCTAGGAACACTTCAATCGCTTCCAAGCCTGCCTCCTGGGGGATGTTGGTATATAGGCTGGTAATGTCCAATGTTACTAGATATTCTTCATCTTTATTAAGTCTTTGGCAATTCAGTAAAGTTATTGCCTGCATGGTATCCTTTATATAGCTAGCTGTTGACCCTACTAGTGGTTTTAGGAAAGTATCCACGTATTTGGCTGGTCTTTCCCGGATGGAATTCACTTCTGAGATAATTGGTCTTCCGGGAGGATTTTGTGTGTCTTTATGAATTTTGGGTAGGGTATACAGGAGCGGCATCCTGGGATTGTCATTAATCATGAATTCTGCTTCCTTCTTTGATAGCCAGACTTCTGTTTCTCCAAGTGATGTTAGGTGGACTAATTTATCTTTAATCAGTTTCGTGAAATCTTCATCAGATCTTCGATAATGTTCCTGATTTGCAACATTTCAAGTTTTGTTTGGCCAATGTCAGGTTTTGTTGGTATAAAGGATAAACCTTTTTGCAGCACCTTCATTTCTTCTTGGGATAGAACATGATTTGATAAATTATGGATTGGATTCTTCAGACTGTCTACCAACTGTGTGTCCTCATGTAACGTAACTGGTGCTATGTAAAGCGCTCTGATACCCGATTTAGTTTGGGTCTAGTTTGCGGTACATAAAACTTTGCAAAAAAATAAAACGGTAGACTCTCCTCCTGGTCATGATTTCTCCTTGGTATTGTTGGAGAGGAGGTGGACAATTGTACCATTGTCTTGATCTTTTTCTTCCTGTTGGCCTCCCGTGACCTCTCTCTAAGAAGGTGGCACACAAGTTTTCCTTACCAGCCAGAACCCTGTACCCCACCTCTGAAAGGTGGCAGGGCATTTTTTTATAATCCAAAGGGCATCACCCAAATTGGAAGTAGCCCTCTGGGGTTGAATATGCTGACTGATCTTGCTCCCCCCTGTCAGAGTGATCTGCCAATGCCCTGATGTCAAATCAAAGGTACTGAGGAATTTTTCAGTCCCCAGCTTGTCAATGAGCTCAGCAGCTTGGAGGATGGGTTGTGTTTCAGTCCTGGTGCTGGAACTTAGTCCTTGGTAGTCCACAGAGAGTGGAGTTTTGGTGTGGTGCCAACTGGTGTAGCTTTTGTGGCACCATAGGGCTAGACCGAAGACTACAGGAGGGCTTCATCGCCCCTAGTGCTAGTATCTTGATGCTGGCCCTCACAACCTGTACATTTTGCTCTTCACAGGTAAGCTGTCTCCAGTGTCAATACTGTGGATGCAAGATGTGAGAGTCCAGGAATGAGTGAGAATAGAGAGGCAAACTTACCCGCAACTGGTAACAGTTACTCTGCTCTTCTGGGGTCAGGGTGGAAGAGAGGCTGACACCCTCCACTGACCCATCATGTTACTGTGCTGAGAGGAGTTCAGGAAGAGCTTCACTCTCCTCTTCTACCCCCTCATCTGTTGCAAGGAGCATGCTCATTATGGACCTCTCAAAGTAAGGCTTGAGTCTGTTCAAATGGAGAACCCTAATGGAGTTCCTAAGGGACTGGAGATCTACCAAGTAGAGGGACTCCCCTGACACTCTTTAATTTCGTATGGGCTGGTCCAGCAGTCCTGGAGAGCATTGGGCTCTACTGTTTCCATGACCCATAATTGTTGGCCAGTTTAAAACCCCACCAGAGTGATCTTCTGGGTGTACCAGAGTTCATGAAATCTTGACTGAACTCAAGGTTACTTTTTTCCTTCTTCCAGAAGCAATGCATCTAGTTATAGAGAGCGAGCATGTAGCTGATCACATCTTGGGAGGGTTTCTTAGGATGTTACTCCCACCCCTCCCTGACAGGGCCCATAGGGGCATATGTATCAAGCCCTTTTCCTGTTCGTAAACGGGCTAATTCTCAGAATCAGCCCGTTTGCGAACGGGAAAAAGTATTTTGGGATGTATCATTCCAAAAGGCCCTCTCAAAATAGAGACTTACAAAATTTGTGATTCTCTATTTTGCAAATGCATTAAAGGAATCGCAAATTGCACTGTAGGAAGCGATTTTGGCTTAAGAAATTGCAAATTACCACCAACTTCAGGTTGGTGGTAATTTGTGATTTCCTTGAAAAATGCACTTTTTTGCATTTTTTAAAGTGCCATGTGGCGCACATACATGCCCTTAGGGCATGTATGGGCACCACATGTGCACACAGACATACTTCAGGGGTGCTACAGGGTGCCCTTTTGACACCCCTGCACCCTTATAATTGCATTCGCAATTTGCGAGTACCTAATGGGCACTCGCAAATTGCAAATGTCTGCCCATTCATTGCTATGGGCCTCTAGGCCCATAGGAATGAATGGGAATATATTCCTTAATTGCAAATCGCAATTTGCGATTCGCAACTAAGGAATATGTAGGAATCGCAATTATTATTGCGATTCCTACGTACATAGCATTTTGCAAGCCCATAATAGCGATTCGCAAAAAATCGCTATTAAAGACTCTCAAAAAGGTTATTTCATACATATGCCCATAGTTCCTCTAGCAGGGTGGCCATAGAGGAGTTCAATGGGTCGGAACTCTTGACCTTTCCGAGGCACCTTCCTGTAGACAAAGAGGAGGTATGGTAAGAGAACCTCCCACTTAGACCCAATGGGCTCAGGCAGGCCCGCAATCATGCCCTTCAAGGTCCTATTGAATCTCTCCACAAGACCATTGGTTTGGGGGTGATAGGGTGTGATGAACTTGTAAGTTACATCACACTCATACCACATGGACTTCACGTACAAAGACATGAAGTTAGTGCCTCTGTCAGAAACTAAGCCCTTGGGCAACCCAGCATGGGTAAAAATGTATTTATTTATTTATTTAAAGAGTTTTATATAGCGCTGGCTAGACCCGAAGGTATCAGAGCTCTTTACATGCGAATCAACAATGTAACAGAAAAAGATCAACAATTACACAATACATCAAAAAATAGGCAATGCAATTAGGAGGAGAGAGAAAGGAGAGAGAAAAGTAGTGGAGGGGGCAAGGGAGGTGAGAAAGGGAGGATAAGGGAAGAGACAACAAGAAGAGACGAAAGGAAGTCTGTCTTAAGACTGACTGGGTAGGTGACGACCAAGGAGGGAATCCACGGCCCATCTCCCCTATAGCTAAACCAGGTAGCTCCATCAGGCATCACACAAAATAGTTCAGTCTCAATACATTGAGAGAGGAGAGAAGGAGAGACATAAATAGAGGGAGGATGCGGGAAGAGACGACAGGAGAGACGAAAGGAAGTCTGTCTAAAGACCGACTGGGTAGGTGATGTCCAAGGAGGGAATCCCCGGCCTGTCTCCCCTATAGCTAAACTAGGTAGCTCCATCGGGCATCAAACAAAATAGCTAGATCTCAATTGACGAGGGAAAATTCACAGATAAACAGGGTGGGTACTAAGGGCCAGGACAGGTGAGGGCAAAGGTCAGTAGCAGGAAAGTGGAGAAGAGTAGAGCGGAGAGGGGTAGGGGGTAGGGGGAGGAGGGAGATAAGGCCAGGAGAGACGAAGGAGGGTTTGTTGCGGCCGTCATTTTAGGCAGGTACAGGCAGTATTTCAGGAGCAATCACTGTGTGGGGTGACTACATCACAGCTTTGTTGTCTGTCGTGCCGCTGTAGGCTCTGAAAACTCACTGCATACCAGTGTTTTTTGGGCTTGGCCACTGTATTTGTGTTGGCTCCTTTACATGCTTTGTGCCACATTGCCAGGTTCCATGTCATGCCATGCACCTTCTCTGTTGCTGGTTCACAACCCATTGGCTAAGTCTCTCGGCAGGGTGAGGGGGTAGGGGGAGGCCTAGCGCTAATCCCTCAAACTAAGGTCCCTGTTGTACGGCTGTTGCACTCAATGCTCCACTGACTTCAGCTGTATGGCCACTGGATAGCGGGTGGCATGGTCCACCAAGAACAGAACAAATTTGTTTCTTAATGATGTCTTGGGCTCCAAGGGTCCAATGATATCAATGCCCTCCCTTTCAAAGGGGGTGCCAATGACTGGTGATGGGATCGGGAGCTTTTTTTTTTTTTTCCTGAATTCCCACTGGTCTGGTAGGTGGAACAGAATGCATCTGAGGCTTTCCTAATTCTGAGCCAATAAAGGGGAATACAAGCCTGATGATGGTGTTGTCTTGCCCTAAATGTCCCAATATTGTGAGCCAAACCCACTAGGACAGTCCTGTAACACTAGGGGGCTACCAGCACATGGGCCGCCCCAGCACCAGGAGCCTTAGGCTCACTAAAGAGGACCCTATTCTACCAGTAGATTAGGTGATCTCCAAGGGTTCAGCTGCCTCTTGGGCTAAGGCCTGCTTCCCTAAGCCCTCAAGAGTGGGACAATTCTGCTTTTTGCAGAATTCTTCGCCGGTGGGCTAACCCTCACCTTGCCAGCTAGCAAGCTAAGATAGGTCATCTTGGGCAGCAATGTCCCCCTTGGTTGGCTAGGGCCTCCTCCTCAGGGACCGTGTCAACCTCCTCTGTTGAAACTTCAGGGGCTGGCTTTCCTCGCCCAGTGCCCCACTCCTTGGCAGTTGTCTTGGCTAATGTCCCAGGCTCAGGATACCCTTGACTCACTTTCTGGGCAGCCACGGACTGCGTGGCCATACAAACCCACTCAGGCAATCCCAGTATCTCCAAGTGAGACTTAAATGTTATTCTATGGGAGAGACAGGCCTTGCAGTAGAGAAAAACAAATGTAAGAGTCTTTCATCACCAGGACATGTACAACGTAGAAGTACATGTCCTACTTATTAGATACATTGCCCCTGTAGCAGGGATTCCGTTCTCCTACAGAACTGTGCATAGAGACTCGGAACCTCAGTGAATTAGGGTGTGCCAAAACTCACCTCAGTACCCAAAATCCCCTTACCGAGCCAGCTACAGTGTCTCATTGGTCATTACGAACTCCCAATGTTTAGACAAACCAGAACATGAACTTAGAATACCTCAGGTCACGTGGAATACAAGAGCACTCTTTCGTTATACAATCATTTCAAACCAGAACGTGGAGTAAATGAGGACGCGTGCATATTTGAAATATTTATTTACTAATGCAGTGTTCTCAAACGCAGTATCTTAGATAATACAAGCAAACATATTATAAGAAGCAATGTTATCAGCATAGTTACTAGTCCATAGAATGCAAAAGGTGACAACATACTAAATATGCTGAAATGAATAGGGTTCAACAACACCTATTTCTCACCCTCCCTATCTAGCATATTATATTATATCTAAGAAGGTATCAGTGGGTTTTAGCAGGGCGGTCCCATACCTCAAGATCCTAGTGGCAGAGGATCACATCATCGTCCACCAGCTCTCTGCATGCGAAGCAACATCAAGTGTGTGTTGTGTGCTCTATGCAAAGCAATATAAAACGCGCCTAAAGCCAGATTTTGGCAGCAGCTGCATTTATGTTATGTCTAGGAAGGTGCGAAGATCAGACCTCACAACAACACTGTGTCGAGTTATCCTTGAAGGCTTCAGCACTCACTGTACAGACACAGTTTACTAAGCAAAGCTGATATCAGAGCAATAACATATTATTCTCGTGTAAATCACAACGCTCATCTAGGCTGAAAGCTAAAACAACAATTATGTGTCGTGTGCAGATGCAGCCAAAGGTAAAATGGCGTTTAAACATTTAATAAGCTCATGCTAACTTAACACGGTATATAGGTAAGCAGTAACTATATGACACCCCCTGTCAGCTGTCCGGGGCCTACCCTAGGGTGACTTGTATGATTTAAAAAGTAAGGTTTGGGCCTGGTAAAAAATTGTTTTTGCCAGGTCGAAATGGCAATTGCCGGCTCTGCAATAACAGGCCTGAGACATGTTTGATGGGCTACTTAAGGGGGTGGCACAATCAGTGCTGCATGCCCACTAGCAGCATGTCATTTACAGACCCTGGGTATCTACAGTGCCACTTTACTAGGGACTTATACATAAATGTGTCAGTTGGATATAAGCCAACATTTCCATGCTTACAGGAGAGAGCACAAGCACTTTAGCACTGGTTATCATGATAATCCTAAGCCCAACATAAACAAGATCATCAGAAATGGGGGAGGAACGCAAAATGTTGTAGGGAAGACCACCCTAATGATGTCAGGTCTAACAGACAGGATGTTTATTACAGGTTATCAAATGTGAAAATGGACACTGGTTACAAATCTAAACCATTGGGTAAAGATACTATGGTACCCTAAAAAAACTCAATGTTTTTTCGGTTTTGCGGTGTATATCTATTCTCCGCCCCACATTGTAGTTTGTGGCAGTTATCATTGGGTACCCTAGTTTGTGATTTGTGCCCGCCTCATCCAGAGGCTCCTCTGGTCTAGTTTGCAGTGTCCAGAGATGGTTTTAAGGGTACCCCCGCCGGGAAAGGGTAAGTGAAAAATGGTGAAAAGAGAATTTAAATATATAGAACTTTTCCCCAAAAAACTTTAATAAATGGGATGAGTCTATAGTAATAAAACATAGAAGGTACTTGTAAGAGATCAAGTTACTGGATCTCTAAGTATATTGGGAGTTTTGTCGACATGTTTCAGCCCCCCTTGGCTCAAACGAGTCTATGGGGCTTTCGTCAGGACTTACTCATATACATACAAACATATAGCGGTGGCATGTACTTACACAATTTGTGTAGTGACTTATTTGGTTGACTGCCTTATTGTAGGCTTTCACTGCCCAATCACCCTCTGTTGCGCTTGTAGTGATTGTAAATTCGTATCATCAGGGGGTTCCAGCTTCCTTAAAGCTCAGAGCCGCGTGGTTTCCGATTTCGCCGCTTGTGCTGACTCTGCCCCTGGATCAGGATGTTTATTACGTCTGTGTTAGAGTGTTTCTTCCCCAAACTCTAAATCAAACCCACAGATTGTATCTTCCAGAGTACAAGAGAAGAATCTATGCAAAGCTCTACACCCTCACAAAAAAGCTGTTTGCACAGTAAGCATGGACATCATGGCTTAGCCCTTGTGTCCCCTGTCTCTTTCCTTTTTTTAAAAATATATTTATTGATTTTTTAGCTATACGCACAGCACAATTCAAAGAATGCAAGAAAAGTAAAAGAGTAACAGCACAGAATCAAAGTAATCACAACACAATACAATATTACAGTGCCTAACAAAAGTACAACAATATGCTTACACAAAATCGAACCCAAATACATAAACAACTAATAATAATATAGTCCCATCTGCTACTTTATAAGATCAGTCACTAACCATACCCTCTTTCCAAGCCAATATTGGCTCCCATATTTTCTTTCCTAATTTCCTCGCCCTCCTACCCCTTCTAGAATATATACGTTTTCTAGGTTGTAGACAGCGAGGAGAGTGGGCAGCGAGAGCTGCATTACTGGAGCTATTTTATCCAACCATGCCCTAGCAATTACCATTCTATAAACTGCCATAGCAACAAACAAGAATTCCTCATGTGGGCCATCAACCTCCGCACTAACTCCAAGTAATATCAGGGGAGGGGTAAGAGTAACGTTGAGCCCAAGCGGACCAGACAGAAAGTCTTCAATGCCCTTAATAAGTATATGGAGCAGGGGGCAGATAGCAAAAATGTGTATACTATCTGCCTCTGGTGTATTGCAGCGCGGGCATTTTGTCCCGGAGGTCCCTCCCCACTGTGCTATTCGAGTAAAGTAGAGAGAGAATAATGTTTTATAATGCTGAGATTGGAGCGAAGCGGAGCATAATACCGAGCGCCCCAAATCTAAGGAATCCTGAAATAAGCCTGCCTCGGTCTCCAAATTATTTGCCCACTTGTCTCCATGTTTTCCCAGGTCGTCCGGCTTGGTTGCTGCCAGAGCTGCATAAAAACGACGAATTGAACACTCCCCTCCTCTTTCAATGGCTTCCAAAATGTTATTTTTGGCAAATCCTGCAGCCCCACCGTTCCTATTGCTTAAGAAACTACGTACCTGGAGATATTTAAAAAAACTACTCCTATTTATATGAAATTTAGCCTCCAGACTTGAAAATTGTTGCAGACCCCCATCTGGACCCAACAGGTCCCCTAGTTTCACGATTCCCTTACATGCCCACTCTGTCATAGTTGCGTCAGCAAAAATCAATGGAGGGAGGGTTCTATTTTTATACAACCTAGTATATCTATTGAACCTTCCGAGGCCAAATTTTCTTGAAAAGGCAGACCAAATATTACAAGCGGTTCGGATAGTCTTGAACCTTGTCCTTTTAAACTAGGAATAATCAGTACAGCTAAGAAAACAGTTATCTGTATCAGAGCCAAGGATAGTTGCATATACTTCGATAGAGGTTGATGTTATTCTAGCGTCTACCCCCCCACCTCCCACCAACCCCTGCATAAACTGTAGCGCTGCTGCCCAATAATAAAATCTAAAGTCCGTAGCCCCCCACTCTCCTCTTGCCCTGGGTAAAGGCATAAATCTATACGCCCTCCTAGTTTTCCCGTGCGCCCATATGAACCTATTCAAGAGAGCCTCCAGTTTACTAAACCAAATGACCTCAAATAACAAAGGGATTGCCCTAAACAAATACAAAAACTTCGGGAGAATCAGCATTTTAATTACGTTTGTGCAACCTACCAGAGAACGGTGAAGGTTATTCATCCTGACCAAATCCACACTAACCTTAGACATAAAGGGTGCCATATTTCTCTCCACTACCCTATTTAAATCTGCAGAGATCTCCACCCCTAAATAAACTGCAGCGCTAACTACCCGAGTATCATTACACACAGCATAGGAGTTTTTAACTATTTGGGTCTTATTGCTGTTAAGCTTATAGCCTGAAATTTCACCAAACCTTCGTGCCTCTAACTCTATCTCATTGATGGCTAGGGCGGGGTTTGGGGTACCTATTGCCACGTCGTCCACATATGCGAGTATTTTAAACTGTCTGCTGTTAACGCTTACAGCTGGGATATCCGGGTTCCTTTCTAGTTTACGTAGTAAAGGGTCCATATAAAGCGCGAACAGCAGAGGTGACGATGGGAATCCCTGTCTAATCCCCCTCCTGATGTATACTGATGTGGTAAATCCTTTGTTAATCCTAATCCGGGCTGTCGGTTTCCTATATAGTCCTTGTACTGCTTTAATATAGCCTTCCCCTAGGCCATACCATCTCATCACCTCCCATAGATAATCCCAGGAGACCCTATCAAATGCCTTTTCTGCATCTAAAAATAGGGCAGCAATAGGGTCTCCTGGGACTTCTGCAGCATCAAACAATGTAATAACCTGCCTGATATGCTGGGTGGTGCCCTTACCTGGGATGAACCCATGTTGTGTGTTGCTAACCATGCCCTCTATTACTCTAGCCAGTCTTTTCGCTAAGATTTTGGAATATACCTTTGCGTCAGAGTTCATTAATGTAATAGGCCTGTAGGACCCAAGAGCTGTAGAAGGCTTCCCTTTTTTTAGAATAACTATTACTTCCGCCCCTCCCCATGAGTTTGGTATTGAGTATCCTATCTGCGCTTGCCTAACCGTGTTTAATAAGTCTAAAATCAGCACCTTCTGGAAAACTTTGTAAAATTCCACTGGTAAATGGTCTAGGCCTGCCGCTTTGGCTGAAGGTAGATCCGCTAAAGCTGAAATCACTGTCACTTTCCGTGCCATCACTGGCCTCAAAGATGGCATAATCAGTGTCAAGGGCATAGGGGCAATTCATTCTTATAGGCATCAGAGCTTCCCCCTCCTTGTTTTCTGTCCATTTGTATTACACCAATAATGAATATTAGTTTATTCTTCACTACTACTGTAATAATAATGGAGCACCAGGCTCTGGAACAGGGCCTCCAATGGAAGCTGAAGTAAAAACAAATGCTTCTAAGCTTGACAAGCACTGTTTACTTTCTGCAGCAAACGATTAACTGAAAAACAAACACTTTTAAATCAAGCTTTATGTTTGCAAGTGCTTAGAAATGTTGTGTTTGTATAAAACGTTCACCTCTATGCAAATGATCATAAATCAAAATGCATTAATAATAGGAATAACTTAAGCCAATAAGATACAACGCATGATCGCAATACGGACATTGCAATAATTCTTTATCCCTTTTTTCCTCTCCCCTATGATTTACCAGTCAGTACATTTCCCATTGTTTGCAGTATGCACAGAGGGTAATGGTTCCCAGTGCTATTCCGTGTTTTATGGCACTATATTCTCTTCAGATGACCACATAAGGCCATATTTATGACAAAGTCATGCAGTGCAGCACAGCAAGTCACCTTGCTGTGATGCATGACAGGGAAAGGGCAGGAATTGTATTGAAAAGAAAACAGTGCATCCCTACCTTTGTCTCTGCTCTGGTGTCGCTTTTGCTGAATGGCACCAACTCATGCACGCTTACACCATGGTACAATGGATCTGCGTTGTAAGGAGGATTGTTTTTGTGCAGGAAGGTGCACCTTCCTGCACCAAAACAATCCCCTGATGCATTATCATTTTTCTGTGTGACGCAGGAAAGAACAAGAAACGCTGAGAAATAAAAATATATTTCTTCTTTGCGCCTCACCTAGGAAAGTTTGTGCTGCGGTGCCTTACTCCAGGTTCATGATGCCAGTCAGGGCTTCATACATTGCAATTTGGAGTTATGTCACGCATGCACACCGCTTTGCATGGTGCAAGTGCAGCGCAACTCCTGTCATGAACATGCCCATAGTTTTTTGGGTGATACTGATAGAGCAAGATTTCGCATCGCGACTTGCTCGAGTCAAGAACCTCGAAATCTGTTATAATCCTGTAATCCCAATTGTTCGTTTTACTAATTTTATGTATTTTTGAACGTGCGTGTGTATCTTAGTGATGCTTGCCTATGTGTTTTATTAATACAAATAACCCTTGTATATAAAAATGGCCGCTGCTCGAATTTCGCTTCTGCGCATGCGTTAGATACAATCACGTGACGTGACGTAGTTGCAGTTCTGGAGGGAAAGGGTGCGCATGCGTAATAGCCAAAAAATGGCCGCTTATGTGATAACGTGGTGAAGCTTGCACCGCTGCTCTTGTGATATTGTCTGTTGCACTTACCCTTAATCGCATAGCATATTTTTATAATGATAAACCTGAAGTACAAAATCATGATATGTAATACATTCATTTATTTCTATGTTTTAATTTGTTTTCGCTTACTTTTCATGTATCCTCGGCATGGAGGGGTGATGGGGGTTTGTGAGTCCATTTTGGAGTGCGGTACTGCGCAGGACCAGAAGTGGCGAGGTGGCATTGACACAGCGCCAAGAGAAAGTCGCTGCCAAGACGTGCCTGGGAAGATGCACCTTCACCCAGCCAGAGAGACCGAAATGTGCTACATTATTAACAATGTATTCCTTTCTATTGTATTCAGTGCGACTTCTCATGGGAACCCCAATCTTGCTAGGCGGTACCCTAAAATGTAAATTAGGCCTCAGAAAAGTCTGTTCTGATTGGTGTGTTAACCCATCCTACCTTAGGACCAATCGAAATTGGGGATTCTGACACTTTGCAACATTGGGGGGTGGTACACTGACCCGAAAACAGTATAACTAGCTTAGGTTTGTCCGACTTCTCTGAATAGCTGACCTGTCACTGACCCAACGCACTCAATAGGTGACTGAATTTACAGAGCGCTGCGGAGCACTCTGTCCGAATTTTGACCATAGACTAAGGTTTTACTAAACCTTAAATGCTGGCGGAGCACTTTGCTGGGGAGTTCGCTAACCCAATCGGGGTCCTGACTGATAGCTGCAGAGAGGGTGGAGCGCAGGCGTTGCTTCCGGACTGCGGGTGCTGGTCGTGTCCTGGTGTTCCTGTCCTGATCCTAATCTGGGTTTCCTGTCCTGTCCTGGGGTGTCCATTCTGCACCTGCTGTCCCGTTGATGACTGTCCTTCCTTGGGGTATTTCCTGTCCTTAACTGACCCGTGGCCAGGGTTGGTTTTCACACCAGTCTAGGTAAATATCTTGCTGAAAACCCTAAACTGCACCTTTCTATTTTTCTGTCTTTGCTTCAATAAAGACATACCTTTGCATATGATAAGTTTCCATGCTTTCCGCAACCATTGCATCTCATTAAAGTCATTCGCATTTAATTTCATAGCGTGTTCCTATGTTACCCTACCTTTTAGAAATCATTTTCTCCATTGCAGTTTGCAATTTTCTGATGTGGTCTATAATTTTCTCATATAAAACTGACTGAAGTAATTTTCTAGAGTTATAGCGTGTTCCACTTTTCACCCTTATTATAGCTGTTTAGGATTCCCATTTTCCCATTCATATTCATGAAATACGTTTCCCATAGTATAAATGTATACTTGCATAAGTTTGCCCTTTTAAGATGTCTATTCTTGAGTGACAATTTACTCTACTTAAGCGTGTTCCCTGTCGCACTATCATTTTAGAAAACCTAAATGTTTGCCCTTACTTTTTTCCTTTATGGTTATATGATTTTTGTTATCTTGATTATTGACTGCCTCTTAACTGTAAGCCTACTACTCTCAGAAACAAATTATTAAGATAAAATTCTTAAAACTTCCCAGTTGTCCGTGGTCATTTTATAAAAGTAACAAGGGTTATAAAGTTGAGTTTTATATTTTGCTGCCTTTCCTTTTACAGCTAGCTCCCTGACCCATCGTGGTCATAGATACCCGTAACGGTGGATGGTAAGTCGGGTACACTAGAAACAAATCGAAAGGACTCATGGTTATTGGTAGTAGATTGTAAGGTCATCTGATCAATGTAGATGGTGAATTGAAGTATATGGGCCCGAAACCTAAGTGGTGAAATTATTGGTCGGGTGACCTGTGATCTCTATCAGTAATTATCTGGTAGCATAGAGGATGGTTAGGGAATAGTTAAAGGATAGGTAGGACTAGTTAGATTAGCAAGTTGGAGGCTGCTAGGTAGGAAACCTTATTTGCTGCTACGAGGGTAGGTAGTTCAGGTGATTTGATCACTCACTTGAAATGTTTGCTTTGAAAAATTATGAAATGTTTTAAATTTGTTATTCTTGTTATTATATTGATATATGTATTAATCCATTCATTTGTAAAACGTCTTATGTGTTGTCGGAATCCCCGGGGAATTGAATAGCGAATGGTGAATAGAATCCATTTGCTTTGAGGTCACTGGCTTTTAAGGAAAGTTGGTGCAGGTTAGGCAGAACTGGAAGCACTAACTAGGGTTTTTCTGAATGTATGTTTGAATAAATGTTAGCAACGAGGTTCAATGGCAAAGTTCCTATTGTGGCATAACCTAGTGAGGGTCACACCGGAAGAGTAGCAGGTTCATCGAAGCCTGGGTGAAAGCAAAGGGGTTCGCTGGTGAAACTCTAGACTTGAATATATCCTGGAAAGGTGGATGAGTCTAGGGGAGTAGCAGGTTCTCCAATGCTTGGGAGAAGGGTAGGCAGAAGAGACCTATCCGTAGTGTGTGAAAAGTAAATGAAAGTAGTTTACTTGCAGTGAAAAAAATTCTTTCCTGTCTAGACACTTGAGCACAGTGGCGAATGTGTATTCGTTGTTAAATAACCAAGCACTAGCACTTTAGAAAATAAGAAAGTTTCCGTTACCTTGTAAAGGAGGGAGTCAGGCGCGAAGCTGCTCTGACGTCACTCTGTGCCGCGCTGGGATTGGTAGACGCAGCGGGTGAGTAGCGGAGCTGGAATTGTAAAGGAGGGGTGAGCGCCGAAGCGTGAGAACTGTCTCGCGAAAGGGCCGCGCACCCATTGCGCGAGAATATTTGAATTTGTGCATTTCATTGGACGCACGAAAATAAAAGACGCACTTAGATTGGAAGTGATTTCGTAAACAGAAGTCACTCGTAGGAATCGTATGTGGCATTCATATAGACCTCATACTCGACCCGATCCACGGCATATGGGATTTGAGAACGATCAGTGGAAAGGAGTTAAAAACGACATTATGTACGGAAACAAGAGAAAATTGTCTCTCGTAAATAAGGTAAAGAATTACTTCAAAAAGGACAAGCCGATTAAAACTAGAGAAGGTGTTGTCATTCCGCCACCGAATACTCCCGCATCTTTCATGATGTTCGATAAAGGGTACAACACATGTGTATGGTTGGAAAATTGGGCGGAATACACGAAAGATGACGGAGTATTGGCTTTTCCGTTAGAAGGTACATTTAACAGCAGGATTCTGTTTAATTTGAGAACCCGAATGAATGATTTACATCCCAGACCTAGATTAACGCAATACGAAGCACTAGAGGAATGGGAGATTGAGGCTTTTGAAAGGGATAAGCCCCGAATGGATAAAGGGTTAACTAAATTTTATCCAAAATTGAAGCAGGAAGCCCGAGCCAAAAAGATGAAACAGTGGAGACAGAATATGATTGTAGAAGGACTGTTTCCAATGATGCCAGCATGTGGGCCTCCTGGGGGGAAAAGAAAACAGAAAAATGCAAACATTGGGTGCCTATTGGAGAGTCGGATGATGAATTATTAGATGACCTGTTTATGAGAAGTCCACCTCCTTATAATGAAGGACACAGACCTTCTAGTGAGGGGGATCATTCTCGAAGACCTCCTCTCCAGGGCGAGGCCAGATCTGCCAGTGTAGGAGGGGGTTGCCTCATACCTCCTTATACCGAGAGTTTAGGTCCCGTAGATACAAGAGATATTTATCCAAGAATACCAGCTAGTGGGGATGCAAGATACTCCCGTGAAAGAGACTTTTCCTCTAGACCTCCCTATGAAGGTGAGACAAGACCATCAGGTTCAGGAATGCCGTTCTTACAACCTCTATATGAGGAGGAACCAAGATCCCTAGGCACAGGAAGTTTGTTCCCATGACCTAATTATGGCGAAGGACCAAGTGAGACACATCCCACTGCCCCGAGTTATGCTCCCACTCTGACCCCACAGGTGTTACATGACAAATCCTTAGAGAGATTATTGGAAGAAAAGGAGCGAGAGGTTCTAGCAAAGCAGAGAGCTGAAATAATTCAGAAAATCTCCCAGTTGAATACGAGTCCTGAAGCCTTGACAATCCCAGTAACTATCGGACCCGTGGTTCCGTTGTATGGGGACCGACAAGAGAGTCCGAAAACTCCAGTCATTACCCCGGTCATAGCACAGCCAAGACCAGAACCCTTAATCGTAGATGACCAGACAAGTGAATGTGAGTCTGAGGTCTCGCTACTGGATTTGCCCATTAGAAATACAGGGAAAAGGATGCAGAAAAGACATAATCCTTTTAATACGAGGGAGATTCAAATGGAATCAACTTCAGGTACTAAGAATGTCACGCCTGTGACTCCTGAAGAAATTGAAAGATGGAGTCAAGAATTAGAAAAACGAACTCCGCAGACAAAACCCTTAGATCTCTACAAACTGAGAGTAGAAATAGAAGAGCTAATGGCAGGAAACATAGGATTAGACAGATTAAATACCTACTCCGAAGAAGAGCTGTTGTTTATTTGCAAAAGTCTTACCCGAAATGCCCGAGTACTTCATGAAAAATTAACGGACACTGCTGCTAGCAGGGGAATAGATATTTCTAAATCGAAACCTTTGCAGAAACCGTATAGAGCAGAATTTTCAGACAAAGATTTGGAAAACCTGAATGTGTCAGGAAAGAAGGCACAGGTCAAGGAAATATTGACGGTGTTGCAGAAATGGGGAGATGTAGAAAAATGGAAAGCCAGATGGGCCAAGAAGAAAGATGAGGCTAGATCCAAACAAGCGACCCCAAAATTCGTTCTACAAGAAGCTGATAAACCAGAACAGTTATACCCTATGCGCGAAGTGCCAGGTGGAAAATATGTGCATGTTCCGTGGTCCAGACAGGATATTGTGTCCTTTACCAATGACTTCCCGAAATTACGAGAGAAGCCTGTGGATTGGTACAGGCAGGTGAAAAGGTTTGTAAAGGTGCAAAAATGCTTATGGAAGGATCTGGATGGGTACTTTGACATTGTGGTCCCGGTAGATCTATGGACCGAGTGTAAAATAGCCATAGCTTGGCCTAGTGAGGAATACCCGAGGGACTCAAAAACAGGGAAACCATCTAAAGAAGTGATGAAAAAATATGAACAAGTAATTCAACACCTGAAGGGAAAAGTGCCTGCAAAGGAAACTGATTGGACCAAGATAGATAGAACCACGCAGGAAAGGGACGAGACTGTGCATTCCTTTTATGAAAGGCTGTTGCAGGTGTTCAAAACATACAGTGGTATAGATAACATCGAGATGAAGGATATGACCCACTTCATTTACAGGTTTGTAAACGGTTTAAGACCCGAAATTTGCCAGTGGATAAAGGATAACAAAATCTGTTGGCAGTCCAAGAAAATGGACGAGGTCCTACGGTACGCAAAGTACTGTGAGGACGAGATGGCAGAAAAGAAAAAGGCTTTGAAGGAGAAAGTGATGTGGGCACAAGTAAAGCTCGCAGAACAGCAGGAAAAGCAATGGAATACGTTAAATAAAACTACTCAGAACCAAGGCCCTGGGGGTGGGGGAAAGCCACGAGCAAAAATGAGCAGAGAGGAAGCTAAAAAGAAATTTCCCTGCCACCAGTGCGGAGAAATTGGACATTGGAGAGACGAGTGTCCGTATTTACAGCATGATAATACCCAAACCCCTGATTTAATTCCACAGACGCAGAATGAAAAACCAAGAAAGACCCAGCAGCAGGTAAAAACGATTCAAGTGCCCCGAGCACCAAAACCTTGTTTTAAGGGGAAATCACCGCAGGGTGACGACGTAGAGATCTGGGGAGGCAATGAGAACAGAAATGCAGCAACTTCGCAGTATTTGTTAAATGACACTTTTTTCTGTGACGACCAGTACTGACGGGGCCTGAGAGGGGAGGACGAGGAGTGTGTACTTGGCGCCTCCTTGCCGGTAGACCAGTCAGGGCCATACATTGAAGGAAAGGTTGATGGGAATGATGTCACCTTTCTGTTGGACACTGGTGCTACCCGTTCTACTGTGAGAACAGCGGACGTTCCAAACCTACCCCTCTCGGGAGAAGCAATCCAAGTAGTGGGTGTATCTAATCAATTGATTAGTACCCCCGTTACAGAACCCATGGAAATCTCAATAGGGAACTTCAAAGAAATGCATAGATTTGTCGTCTGTGATACTAGTCCAGTGAACTTATTGGGACGTGATTTGCTGTGCAAAATGAACTGCACCATCTTTTGCACACCAAAGGGCGTCGAAATTCAGACCCCAGATGAAGATGGCATCTACAAATTAATGTTAGTCAGACCTGACTCAGAAATCAAACGAATGACTATGCAGGACTTACCTGAAGAACTCCAAAAGACAGTGAAACCAGAAGTGTGGGACTTTACTGGAAAGGATGTAGGATTGATGACAAACGTAGACCCCATACAAATAGCCATGAAAGAAAATGCAGTTTACCCAAATACTAAGCCCTACAGAATGAGTGCCGAAGTAAGAGCAGGAGTGGCCATTGAAATACAGAAATTGCTAGAAGCAAACATCATACAAGAAGTGATGAGTAGCCCGTGTAACTCACCAATTATGGGCATCAAAAAGCCTAGTGGCAAATACAGAGTATTACAGGACCTGAGAAAGGTAAATAAAATTGTGGTTCCTTGCTGTCCTATCGTCCCAAACCCAGCAGTGATTCTGTATCAGATTCCCTGGGATGCTGAATGGTTTACTGTGATAGACCTATGTCACGCATTCTTTTCGATCCCATTGCATCCAGACAGCAAATTTCTTTTCTCATTTGCTTTCAACAGTCACGTGTATGTTTGGAATCGTGTCCCCCAGGGGTACACAGAAAGCCCCTCTATCTTTAATCAGATCTTGAAAAAATGCCTTGAATCCTTAGTCTTACCTGGAAAGTCTGTACTGGTGCAATATATTGACGACCTCTTGGTGGCGTCTAAAAGTCATAGAGATTGCGTGATTGACACCATTGCCTTACTGAACCACCTAGGTGAAAAGGGACATAAAGTGGCCCCTGAAAAATTGCAGTTCTGTTCAAAATCAGTAAAATATCTGGGGCACCAGATAGAGAAAGGCGTCAGAAAAGTCACCTTAGAGAGAGTCAGAATAATTCAAAATATGCAGTTACCCCATACTCAGAAAGAAGTCAGAATGTTCCTCGGAGTTGTAGGTTACTGCAGGCAATGGATTGTGGGATTCGCAGTCTTAGCCAAGCCTTTGATAAAAATGACAAAGAAAGGAGCACAGGACCCTGTGGAATGGGATGATGAGAGCTTAACAGCCTTCACTCAGTTGCGAGATTGTCTGTGTACAGCCCCTGCTCTAGGGATGCCTGACTATTCCAAGGAGTTTGCCCTATTTTGTGACACTCGTGATAATTGTGCATTGTCAGTCCTGACTCAGGAGCATGGCTTGACCAGAAGGCCCGTGGCATATTTCTCTGCCACTTTGGAACCAGTGGCTGCTGGATTACCTGGGTGTCTGAAAGCAGTAGCTGCAACTTGCACACGTTTAGAACAGAGTGAATCCATTGTCATGGGACATCCTGTGACTGTGTATGTTCCACATGCAGTTGTGATTTTATTGACCCGGACTAAGACTCAGTATCTCACCCCTAGTCGGCTGACTAAATATGAGAGGATTCTCATGGGTGATGCAAATGTAGTCATCACTCGGTGTAATATTTTGAACCCAGCCACTCTACTCCCTGACTCAATGGTAATGGAAGCTGAGGGAGAGAATGAGCATGACTGCATTAACTTGACAGAATTCAGTACTAAACCCCGTCCAGACATTAAAGAAACACCTTTGCCCGAACATGATAAGGAATGGTTTGTGGGTGGTTCATGCATGAGACACGAACTTGTAGGCCTAAGTGCTGCATACGCTGTGGTCGCTGTAGACAAAATTGAAGAAGCATCCTGTTTATTTGGAATAAAGTCTGCACAAGTAGCCGAATTGATTGCCCTGATAAGAGCTTGTAAATTGGGAAAAGACAAAAGAATAACAGTGTATACTGACAGTCAGTACTGTTATGGGGTGGTGCATGACTTTGGCCAGTTATGGCTACAAAGAGAATTCCTGACTTCATCATGTACCCCCATTCGAAATGGAAAGATTGTACAAGACCTTCTAGAGGCAATCCAATTACCAAAAGAATTGGCAGTGGTCAAATGTGTTGCTCATAAAAAGGGCCTTGACCCTGTATCTTTGGAAAATGATTTTGCTGATCGAGTGGCAAAACAATGTGCTATGGATCGCATGTCAATAAATATCAGACTGGGAGGGACTGGAAACAGCTGCCAACTTATGGTGTTTGAAGAAGTGCCTACCTGGGATGAAGTGAGAGATTGGCAGCATGCTGTGCCAGCGAAAGAGCAAGAGAAGTGGAGGAAACTTGGTTGTCGACCAAGACGTGAGGATGGTGTCATTGTGGGCCCAAATGGTATACCTGTGTTACCTAGGCACCTGTTCGCCACTATGGCAAGGCTAATACATGGAGATTCACACACTGGTAGGGATGCCATGGTTCTGGTATTTCAACAGACCTGGTATAACCCGAAGTTCAGGAAGGTGGCAGAATCCCTTTGCCAGAGGTGCTTGACGTGTCAACAGTTCAACGCTGGCAAAAGAACAGTAGTTGAACTGGGGAAAATTGGGAAATCAGGGGGTCCCTTTGTGAGAATACAGATTGACTTCATCACCATGCCTCGTTGCGAGGGGAAAAGATATGTCCTTGTCATTGTCTGCCTATTCTCAAAATGGGTGGAAGCTTACCCTGCCAAACAGAGTGATGCCATAACAGTAGCCAAGTTGTTACTACGAGAGTTGATACCCAGGTTCGGGGTTCCAGTCACTATTGAATCAGATAGGGGCGGACATTTTCAGAATGAGGTAATCGATCAGCTCTGTAAAGCATTTGGAATCACACAAAAACTGCACTGTGCATATCGTCCAGAGGCTTCTGGAGTGGTAGAACAACTAAATGGCACTATAAAATCAAGATTGGCAAAAATGTGTGACTCTACGGGCATGAACTGGATAAATGCCTTGCCTCTTGTTCTGATGGGACTCAGAAGTATTCCAGACCAAAAAACAGGCCTGAGCCCCCATGAAATCTTGATGGGAAGAGTGATGAGACAAGCATGGGTACCAGGGTACAAACTGTTAAACATTACTGATGATTTGGTACTTGAGTACTGCAAGCAACTGGGTGACCAAGTGCGTTCTATCTCTCGCCAGATTGGGGAAGATGCCGTCGCCAACCCGACAACTCCAGTTCACAAATTGGTTCCTGGTGACTGGGTTAGAATCAAGAAACATACTCGTTCGAGTTGCCTTGCACCGAGGTGGGGGAAAAATCGCCAGATAATACTGGTAACCACGACAGCGGTGAAGTGTGCAGGTGTTCCCAAGTGGATCCATGCCAGCCATACACAGAAGGTAACTCCGGACGAGGAACCTGGAGCTGAAGGTTGTCCAGCTGAGGGGTCTGCAGACGTCGGTCCTGAAGTAGCTGATGACGAACAGCCGAGCACCAGTCCAGCTGATTGGATACCCATAATCGATCTAATAGAAGACCCAATCAGAACAAGAGAGCGAACCTACGAAGATAGAGAGTGGAATAGAGAGGAAGAGATAGGCACAGGCGAAGACCCTCAGATCATTGAGATTCACGTCAAATCTGAGGACGAAGAGGAAGGTCAGGCAGGGACAGAGCAAGTGATTGACACACCTCCACTAACTCCTGAAATCGAAAAGGGACAGACTAGAACTAGTGTAAAAATTCGAGCAGAAGAAAATCAAGAGATCGAAGTGCTTGAACAGGATCAGATAGAATTAGAAGAACGTGTTCAGGACACAGAAACAGAGACATTTGAAAGCCAAAACCAAAATTCACCTGAACCAGGCCAGCTTAGTAACCAGGCAGAAGAAATAGATACAAGACCTGGGACTAGTCAGACAGGAAGGGAAGAGACAGAAGAAGTGCCACAAACAAATGAAAATAAAAGAGCATTAGAAGAAAGCCAAATCACAGTGCCAGCTAAAAGACTTAAGAAAAAGAAAAATATCGAACCAAGATATATTAAGAGACTGAGATTAAGAATAAAAACAGTAGAAGAGAGACTTGCAGACAAAAGAAGAAGTCCACGGATTGCGGAGCAAACTGGAGAGAGCTCCAAAAGAAGGAGTGATCGAATAAAAAGACTGAATGAAAAATACCAAGATCCTGAATGGACATACCTGATTTTGGAAAATTTTGAGGATCTTGATATTTCTGACGAGAGTGACGGAGAACAGATTGCTGATTTGTCTGCCGAAGAAGACGAGCTCACCTGAAATTGCACAGAGTAAGCTACCTGTGTAAAGTTACAAAGAGGGGTTGAAAACTTCTTCTGAGCCAAAATGTCTGATTCAAACGTGAATGGTAGACCTAGTCGCAGTTGTTGCAAAACATGCTGCAAAGTGTGTATATGTAGTATAGCTATAGTAATAATAGTTTGGATAGGACTAAGGTTTTTATTCCTTTTATGGTAAGCAAAAATACTAATATTAACCCTACTAAGATTACTGACACCGAAGAACTGACAACACGAAGTGTAGAAAGACGTGAAAAAGCACTCAGACAAACAAAACGAGACTTAGAAGCATCAGATGAGGAAGGACTACATTACCATGGAGTTAAGAACCAGACTCATTTGAATGTTTTCGCAAACCTGTTAGTACATTATGTAGAAACTATGGAGATAGAAGACTGCTATGTCTGTATGAAGCTACCCACTTCTGTAGCTGAGGGAGTAACTTACCATCACCTACCCCTGACATATGGAATTTCCTGTAGCATTTTAGCTAGCTTGTTTTATAAAAGAGGACCGTTACAGTACTATTACTCTAACAATGACGTGATCTTTTCTGAACTTCCTATACGTGGAAACCTGAATCATGTATATACTTAAAGTGACGTTACACGTTATATGGGAGAATACTTTCTGACTATAGGTACCATAGACTTAAATGAAGCACACAGAGATAACTTGACCTGTTCATTACATGAACAAGAGAAAATATTCTTGAACATGGCAGAGAAAAGAAGGGAGAGTTTCCAAAGAAAGGCAAATGACAAAAGACAGAAAACCCCAAAATGGGCTGAGGACATGGAAAGCACCTCAAATGGTGGGGCGGGGCCTGCTTTGTTGCTGGATTTCGAAAAGAAAGGGAAACTCTGTCTTCACCGCGAGAAGACTAGTTATTATAATAACATTTTCATTGGTTCCAGTCAATGTGAGCACAATTACAAGGTAATTTGAGGTTGGGGTTTCAAAAATGGGTCAGAACCTGTGTTTCCTGGAATTTATTATATATGTGGAAGCAAGGCTTATTTCAAATTGCCGGATCCCTGGTATGGAAGCTGCTACTTTGGCATTGTTTTCCCGAAAATATACCATGTGAATGAAATTGCTGGAAGCAATGAAAACACTAATGGCTTAGTGCATAGTAAAAGAGAAAGCGTAGGAGAAATAATGGGTAGTATTTTTAGTGCACTGATACCTGGAGTGGGAGTGGTTCTGAACACTCACAGAATTTGCAAATTATCCACAATAGTGGATGTGTTGTCTACTGACACGGCTCATGGATTTCTGCTGGTCAATACCGAAATGGTTGCGATCAGATCAATGGTTTTGCAGAACAGACTTGCTCTTGACACCTTATTAGCAAAAGAGGGCGGAGTCTGCCGGATGTTGAAGGCGCAACATTGTTGCACTTACATTCCGGACAAAAGTGTGCAGCTCAAAAGATATGTGAAAAACATTACTAATTTGGAAAAGGAACTCAAACCACTCGAGGTTGACAGTGCCTGTAGGAGACTGGTTGATGGTCTCTCCAACGTAGGTCATTGGTTTGCTAGCTTAGGTAAAGGCTTATTGTTTAAGATACTGATGCCAATTGGAGTGATAGGTTTTATCCTATTCCTCATATTCGTCTGTTGCAAATGTCGCAAACACATAAAGAAGTACCAAGTGAATGCGAGAGGTGTGAAAAGAAGTGCGGATGAGCTTGAATTGGAAGAAATGAATAATCAGATTTACAAAAGGGTGAAAAATTCTCACCCTACCAAAAATGAGAAAGAGAAACTGAATCGCCTGTTGGAGGAGATAGAGTTGTACAAGGTGTGAAAGAAAGTTGGCATCTGGTTCCGTTATTTTGTGATGATAGTAAATATCATCAAAGAGGGGATTGATAGAGCAAGATTTCGCATCGCGACTTGCTCGAGTCAAGAACCTCGAAATCTGTTATAATCCTGTAATCCCAATTGTTCTTTTACTAATTTTATGTATTTTTGAATGTGCGTGTGTATCTTAGTGATGCTTGCCTATGTGTTTTATTAATACAAATAACCCTTGTATATAAAAATGTCCGCTGCTCGAATTTCGCTTCTGCGCATGCGTTAGATACAATCACGTGACGTGACGTAGTTGCATGTCTGGAGGGAAAGGATGCGCAAGCGTAATAGCCAAAAGATGGCCGCTTATGTGATAACGTGGTGAAGCTTGCACCGCTGCTCTTGTGATATTGTCTGTTGCACTTACCCTTAATCGCATAGCATATTTTAATAATGATAAACCTGAAGTACGAAATCATGATATGTAATACATTCATTTATTTCTATGTTTTAATTTGTTTTCGCTTACTTTTCATGTATCCTCGGCATGGAGGGGTGATGGGGGTTTGTGAGTCCATTTTGGAGTGCGGTACTGCGCAGGACCAGAAGTGGCGAGGTGGCATTGACACAGCGCCAAGAGAAAGTCGCTGCCAAGACGTGCCTGGGAAGATGCACCTTCACCCAGCCAGAGAGACCGAAATGTGCTACATTATTAACAATGTATTCCTTTCTATTGTATTCAGTGCGACTTCTCATGGGAACCCCAATCTTGCTAGGCGGTACCCTAAAATGTAAATTAGGCCTTAGAAAAGTCTGTTCTGATTGGTGTGTTAACCCATCCTACCTTAGGACCAATCGAAATTGGGGATTCTGACACTTTGCAACATTGGGGGGTGGTACACTGACCCGAAAACAGTATAACTAGCCTAGGTTCACCTAGGGAATTTGTCCGACTTGTCTGAATAGCTGACCTGTCACTGACCCAACGCACTCAATAGGTGACTGAATTTACAGTGCGCTGCGGAGCACTCTGTCCGAATTTTGACCATAGACTAAGGTTTTACTAAACCTTAAATGCTGGCGGAGCACTTTGCTGGGGAGTTCGCTAACCCAATCGGGGTCCTGACTGATAGCTGCAGAGAGGGTGGAGCGCAGGCGTTGCTTCCGAACTGCGGGTGCTGGTCGTGTCCTGGTGTTCCTGTCCTGATCCTAATCTGGGTTTCCTGTCCTGTCCTGGGGTGTCCATTCTGCACCTGCTGTCCCGTTGATGACTGTCCTTCCTTGGGGTATTTCCTGTCCTTAACTGACCCGTGGCCAGGGTTGGTTTTCACACCATGATTCAGAAAAGGGGGTGGTGATGAACAGAGTGTCTGAATTAAGCAGACCACTCTTACCCAGTCCAAAGATCAGGGCTTGATCCATCACCGTTTTTTAGCTCACTGCACCATCCCAGCTCAGAACCTGGCTACATGCAAATTAGTCTGTTCCTGTCCCAGTGCATGATGGGAACAGGGCAAACCAAACTACCAAGCCAATTCTTATACTGGGAAGGAAACAAGCTTCCGGGGACCGGTTTCTGGCATTTCAGCCGTCGTCGGCCCGGCTTGCTTGAATCCTGATGGTGCAATGAGCAAGGGACTCACATCTGAGTATACCCTTCCACGCTTATGGTGGACAAAATGATTCAGAAAAGGGGGTGGTGATGAACAGAGTGTCTGAATTAAGCAGACCACTCTTACCCAGTCCAAAGATCAGGGCTTGATCCATCACCGTTTTTTAGCTCACTGCACCATCCCAGCTCAGAACCTGGCTACATGCAAATTAGTCTGTTCCTGTCCCAGTGCATGATGGGAACAGGGCAAACCAAACTACCAAGCCAATTCTTATACTGGGAAGGAAACAAGCTTCCGGGGACCGGTTTCTGGCATTTCAGCCGTCGTCGGCCCGGCTTGCTTGAATCCTGATGGTGCAATGAGCAAGGGACTCACATCTGAGTATACCCTTCCACGCTTATGGTGGACAAAATGATTCAGAAAAGGGGGTGGTGATGAACAGAGTGTCTGAATTAAGCAGACCACTCTTACCCAGTCCAAAGATCAGGGCTTGATCCATCACCGTTTTTAGCTCACTGCACCATCCCAGCTCAGAACCTGGCTACATGCAAATTAGTCTGTTCCTGTCCCAGTGCATGATGGGAACAGGGCAAACCAAACTACCAAGCCAATTCTTATACTGGGAAAGAAACAAGCGTCCAGGGACCGGTTTCTGGCATTTCAGCCGTCGTCGGCCCGGCTTGCTTGAATCCTGATGGTGCAATGAGCAAGGGACTCACATCTGAGTATACCCTCCCACGCTTATGGTGGACAAAATGATTCAGAAAAGGGGGTGGTGATGAACAGAGTGTCTGAATTAGGCAGACCACTCTTACCCAGTCCAAAGATCAGGGCTTGATCCATCCCCGTTTTTTAGCTCACTGCACCATCCCAGCTCAGAACCTGGCTACATGCAAATTAGTCTGTTCCTGTCCCAGTGCATGATGGGAACAGGGCAAACCAAACTACCAAGCCAATTCTTATACTGGGAAGGAAACAAGCTTCCGGGGACCAGTTTCTGGCATTTCAGCCGTCGTCGGCCCGGCTTGCTTGAATCCTGATGGTGCAGTGAGCAAGGGACTCACATCTGAGTATACCCTTCCACGCTTATGGTGGACAAAATGATTCAGAAAAGGGGGTGGTGATGAACAGAGTGTCTGAATTAAGCAGACCACTCTTACCCAGTCCAAAGATCAGGGCTTGATCCATCACCGTTTTTTAGCTCACTGCACCATCCCAGCTCAGAACCTGGCTACATGCAAATTAGTCTGTTCCTGTCCCAGTGCATGATGGGAACAGGGCAAACCAAACTACCAAGCCAATTCTTATACTGGGAAGGAAACAAGCTTCCGGGGACCGGTTTCTGGCATTTCAGCCGTCATCGGCCCGGCTTGCTTGAATCCTGATGGTGCAATGAGCAAGGGACTCACATCTGAGTATACCCTTCCACGCTTATGGTGGACAAAATGATTCAGAAAAGGGGGTGGTGATGAACAGAGTGTCTGAATTAAGCAGACCACTCTTACCCAGTCCAAAGATCAGGACTTGATCCATCACCGTTTTTTAGCTCACTGCACCATCCCAGCTCAGAACCTGGCTACATGCAAATTAGTCTGTTCCTGTCCCAGTGCATGATGGGAACAGGGCAAACCAAACTACCAAGCCAATTCTTATACTGGGAAGGAAACAAGCTTCCGGGGACCGGTTTCTGGCATTTCAGCCGTCGTCGACCCGGCTTGCTTGAATCCTGATGGTGCAATGAGCAAGGGACTCACATCTGAGTATACCCTTCCACGCTTATGGTGGACAAAATGATTCAGAAAAGGGGGTGGTGATGAACAGAGTGTCTGAATTAAGCAGACCACTCTTACCCAGTCCAAAGATCAGGGCTTGATCCATCACCGTTTTTTAGCTCACTGCACCATCCCAGCTCAGAACCTGGCTACATGCAAATTAGTCTGTTCCTGTCCCAGAGCATGATGGGAACAGGGCAAACCAAACTACAATGCACTTTTTATGGGTTTTTAACAACGTTAATTATGTGACGTCATAAAGGTTAAGGGTCATGTGACATCACTTCCTATGGGCATTTGGAGGCAAATGGTTACTTCCTATCAGGCGCGGCCCGTGCAGGTAAGAACAGTGGGGCAGGGATTCGACATACGGTGACGAGGGAACTTACATTTAAACCAAAGCCATGTGTTTTTTATTCAAGTTTCCCTCGTCGTCGTATATCAAAGCCCCTCACCCCACCGCTCTTACCTGCACGGGCTGCGCCTGCTTCCTATTAAGGTCAAAGGGGTATGTTGTCTTCCTGAGGAAGTTTGGTGAATCAACATCGAAAACTGTCTCATTACTTCTATAATACTTCTTTTTATTTTGATCTACTGATGTTTGCACTGGATTTTAATATCTCTAACTCGTCATGAGAGTTAATTCCCCTTGAGAACTCTGTATTTTACGATTCCTCATAGTGGTATTCAGCAAGTATTAAGTGTTTCCGTAAAACAGTGGGTTGTTTAATTGTGTTCAGTGACCAAATGATCATACAGAGAAAAACGAATGAAGCTTATGTAATACCTATTTATCTTTATTCAAGAAATTTAATACAGTAGTGGGTGCAAGAGGAGCCCAGCTGAGTGGAGGACAAAAGCAGAGAATTGCCATTGCTCGAGCCCTAGCAAGGAACCCGAAGATTTTGCTGCTGGATGAAGCAACATCTGCTTTGGACACTCAGAGCGAAGCTGTAGTGCAAGACGCTCTGGATAAGGTAAGGACCCATTTATTACTGAGCTGAATCATCATGTCATGATTTCAAGTGCTTGTGATCTTAAATAAAAAAGTGTCATACTGAGGTTTGTATGGATTGCACTGAATGAGATTCGAACAAAATGGGGACAGAGGCTAATAAAGGTCACAATTTACATTACATAACATGAGTAATGAGTAACAAGCATTCTAGTTACACATATGGGTGAAAAGCATCATCTAATCATTAATGATATGTTTTACATAGTGTGGTTAAGTATACATAAATTAAAGAAAATGCAAAACAGTTCTTCAGGGTGCAAAATACTTTTATAATATGCAGGCGTTTAGTCTGTCAATAATGATGCAAATAATCTGGCTGTTTCCACGAAGGATACTAGAGCAGCACCAAGTGCATTATCAGTATTGATACAATTGTCAGTGGAAATCAGCAGTGATTAACTCATCTGCAGAAGTCCATTGAGCTCAGTGTTATGAGAAATAACAGTAAAGAACTGATAGGGTCTCTTTAGGGTTAACACAGAAGAATTTTCATTTAATTTGCAACTTGGTAAACCTCATATATTTTTTAAAGAATACAATGGTCAAACTCATAAAGATACCTGAATTCTGGGGAACATTGTCTGCTGTCCTTTGCATGTGTTGTACTACCTAGGTAGTCATATGGTGGGAAATGTGAAATGCAGTAGGATAAGGACTGCATTTTATTCCATTAGAAAGACGAATATACATTCAATGCAGTGACAGAATAATAGTATCTAAAATTAATATTTAATGAATAGCTTTTTGTCAAAGAAACCACAGATGTTTTTGTGACTATAAAGATTGATATGCCCTACACGCTCTCAACGTGCTAAACTAATAGGTCCATCATCTTCAATGAATGTGTATACCTGCAGATCACTGTACTTGTGTTGATACTACCTATGCAATATATACGATTGTTGTCATGCATCTTTTTTCTTTCTGTTTGCCCCTTGTTCCCATATTAATCTCCTAATGTCTATTATCGACATGCATTTATTTCTTTTTATTTCTACAGTCAGTCGCCATTCTTATTGTACCTACCATTGGTTCCTATGTATTTATTATTGTATGTACATGCCTTTTGTGTTATTTTTGGAAACAACCAATAAAAACTTTTGACATAAAAAAGATTGATAGAAACATTTAATACACGTATTTGGTTTCCTTTTTTATTTAAAAGATGTTTCGATATGGCTACAGCAACTTTAGCATTTTGAGGCATTTTGTTAAAGTGAAACTTTAGCTACAGAGGTAGGTTACTGCTATTTTAGATAACAAGCACTGATAAATGTATTTGATGGTGCTACTAGAAGTATTAACCAGTGGGTATGAGAGTCAACAAGGTAATGAATGATATGTATATTCTAGAAATCCGCTTAAAACGGATATTTAATATTTCATTGCTGTGATTATTATTTATTTGTTCTTTTCTTGAAATTCAATAAAAACTATTTGAGTTAAAAACTGATATTTAGAGAGAAACCTTCTATGGCACAAAATAGGCACATCTGACTCAAAGAATTACATCCCATATGCATTGGAATGGTAATGGTAGGCCCTAATGATGTTGCTGTTGTGTCATGCAGTCTAGTGAGCTCTGATATTTCCCATGTCTATCACACAGCAGAGAGCTGCAACACAAATTTTTCATGGTTGTCTGCAATTTTTATGCATCTTAGAAGGCACACACACCTGAAAGACGAGAAGAGCTGTAAAATACAATTAAACTTGAATGAAGTTTAGACTCATTCATTTGGTGGCAGTCAATGTAAGGGACATTAGAATAAGAATCTTGCTTCATATTAAGTGCCACATTTAATAGGACTTGGCGTAGGACAGCGTGGCAACTCTTCTTGCTGCACTGCCCTACACTGATGTGAAAGAGCAGGAATGCTGTGCATTCCTGTCCTTTTCCCCTGTGTTGTTGCACCATTTTCTGCCTAACACCGAGATTAGTACCCTTGCACCATGGTGCAAGAGTGTCCCTGTTGCAAGCAGGATTGTTTTAGTGCAGGGTGGGGTACCTTCTTTTACAAAAACAATCCCAAGAGGCGTTTTCCTTTTCTATGTGTGATGCAGAATGCAGAGAGAAATAGAAAGAGGAAAAAACAGGGAGAAACTAAATTATTTGTCCTTGTTACGCCTGCTCTGCAGAGGCGTAAGATTTTGGTGCTGCTGCAGGTTTATGTGATTTATTTCTTTTAAATCTGTATTTATCGTTTTGTGTGCCATGATCAATATGATATGTCTTCTAGTAACACCATTTACTATTTAAACATAGAGCAACACTTCCATGTGGTGGAAAAGTACATATCCGTATAGTTGAGATCTGGAGCTAGTAGCAAGTGGGAGTCATAGTAGAACTACAATCTTAATCGCATTGTGTATATCTAGCAATCTTAACAAGTACTTTACATTTGACTTTATATAAGTTTCCCAATCTTGTAATCAATCAAGAGGAGTAAACTATTCTATGTTATTGGATGTTCAGCAAAATGTCCCCATCAGGGGGGTCACACAAACCTTTCATGCAACACTCAGGCTACCTTTCCCTTGCGTATTATCCATCCCTTGCTAAGCATTAGCTGCGTCTATAGTGTCCACCTTACTATGCAAGTACACTTATTATGGCCCCCATATGTCGTGTGGCCTGCTGTCGACCGGCGTAAGTACATTGAAGGTGTCCATTTGGGTGTTACAATAAGTTATGTCTGTGTGCCATTCTGACAGCGTCAGTAATGGGCCCGTCTTCCAACGCCTTGAAATTCTTCTTCTTGCCATTAGGAAGCCTAATGCTACCAGGCGCCTATATTTTTGAGGTATATCACAATCAAAGCCTAGTAAGGCCACCATTTGCAATTCTGGAAGAGTCGGTTCCACTAGTTCCTGGAGTGTGATTGTCACTGTTGCCCAGAATCTGCTAATCCTGGGGCAGGACCAAGCCATATGGCTAAATTCAGCACTCTCGTGCCACATCTCAGACATCTAGCATCATTTCAAGGACCAAATTTAAATAATCATGACAGTGTACAATATACCCAGTTTAGGTATTTAAAGTGGACCAGACGGTGTGTACCATTTTGAGATATGTTTTCAGTGATCGAGCAACAGTTTGTTAATTATTTATCCGTTATTACTATGCCCAAATCATCCTGCCCGTCTTGTCATACTTTTTGTAAATGTAAATGTACAGGAATTTATATAGCGCAAATCACCGAGCGGTTTCTAAGCGCTTGCTTAGGGAACCCGTCCTGGTATTCCCCTGTGAGATAACCCCGGCAGGGTATCCGCAAGGTGAAAGCCAGGCATCCCACCGCGAGGGGCCGTTGTGGAGATTAAGCAAGCTATTGCCCAGAGTCGCAGAGTGTGAACCCGTGAATCGAGTAGGCACCGGAGCGAGAATTGTCGAGTCCATGGACATTTTTAGGACTCAAGACCCCGCCGAGCCGGGAATTGAACCCTGGTCCCGGGCTGACCTCTGCTTCCAGGTCTGCCTCCTCTAACCAGTGAGCCACACTTCTCCACTTCTCTTTTTGCCTAACAGGGTAGTCTTTTGACTCCTAAGTTTCTATAGTGATGAAATCCCTCAGCAGGGGGTGTTCATCCGAAGTAGGTGTGTCTGTGGAGCTATTTCTGGCCTTTCTGGCATATCAGACTTAAGTAGTGTGCACAGTGATTGACGTGCCCTATGATAATTATATCTAGTGACTGATTTTATAACAGGTATTGAAGCTTGGTCTGCTCCCAAGTGTTAAGACCCCATTTGCGAAGAAGTCTCCCATATTATGTAGTTTCAGCATGCTCAATGTCTGCAATACTGCCTTATCATCACTCGGAGGGACCATGCGCACCACTCAATTGGCAATTTCGACGAATAGAGAATTTTAGCCTGCATGTCATCTATTGCTTACCTAACAAGGTATCTTGTGGTGCCTATTGCATCAATTGCATGATATCTGCGCCGGGCGGTGCTTAGTAGGTATTGCGGGAGTGATAAAGGGTCAGTGTCCTGTCTCTCCAAATATAGGTGAGGGAGGTCTGGCAGACTATGAATCCAGTGGTGCGTGTGCATAGCCTGCGCTGCGCTATACTATATCTCGAAATCAGGTGTGTCAAGTCCACCAGACGTATAGGGTAGTGTCAGTGTAGTCCACCCAACATGCAGTTGTTTTGCAGCCCAGGCCAGGCGAGTTGATAAGATGTGTATATTGTGGAACATTGTTTTGGGCAGTTTTATAGTTATATTGGCAAACAGGAATAAGAAACGTGAAAGGATAATCAATTTCATAAGGGCTAGAAGGCCTATCAATGAAAGGGCCAGTTAAATACATCTCTCTATAGCTTCTGTTAAGTGTTGTACTGCTCTCCTGTAGTTTTCGATATTTATTACTTCAGGGTCAATGTATATCCTAATCCCTAAGAATCGTTCAGGCTTGGTAGTTCACGCCAACGAGAACTCCAGCTTAGTAGGTGCGGTGTGAGCTGTAGCAATTTCTTCCAATTTATACATAGTCCCAAGTGCTGCCGAACATCATCACTTCCCATAGTACTGTGGTCAGATTTGTTCGGTGTCACATACATACAACGTATCATCTGTGTATGCAGAGATTATCAAATTGTAGTTTGGGAATCTAATTCCCCAATGTGCATGGCATTCATGCATAGCACAAGCTAATGGTTCTGCGACCAGGGCATATAGAAGCTGTGAGAGCGGGCATCCTTGCCTTGTACCTCTTGTGATTTGTATCGGAGTAGATAGCATCCTATTTATGTGCACCCGAGCTGTCAGTTTTGAATATAGCACCTGGATTAGTTTTATGTATATATCACCCACTCCCATCTGCCACTGCACCGCCAGCATGAAGGGCCATTCAACGGAATCAAACGTTTTTTCAGACTCTAAAAATACCGCTGCAGCACAGACACCGGGGTCTATTCAAGAAATTGTGCCAAAGAAAGTGCGGTGGTTGCTGGTTAGTGAGCACCCAGCTTTTGTATTACTATTAGCAGTACTTCCCACATAGTTGGGGACATACAGCCCTCTTGGGCCATTGCTTCAAATAGACTAGTCATGCTGGGGGATAAGCTTTTCTTGGAATGCTTTATAGAAGGTCACAGTAAGACCATCTGATCCAGGTGCCTTCTCACGGGGCATGTCTTTACGTGCGGCTGCTATCTGTTGGGCGAAATGCAGCCATCTCTATGGGTTCTAGTTAACCACTTCATGGCAATATAGGATAAATATTCAGAGGTAACTTTGTCTTCTTCTGTAGAGCGCGATGTGTATAACTCAGCGACCACTGTGCCCTCGGCCTGGTTGCCCCCACGCTCCCCGCCTGCTGCCTGCCTCCTACCTGCTGCCTGACTGCTGCCTGCTGACGCCACTCCAGCCCGGCGCCCCAGCCGCCACAGGGCCGCCCGACTCGATTTTCGCGCCGGTTTTTGCCGTGACCCCGCCCCCCCGCCTGCTGATAGGACAACGCGCTCCCCGCCTCACAGCTGACCCGCCCTCACGGATCCCTTCTTAAGGGGACCCCGACCTCCTTTCTGCAGAGACCACTGTGCCCTCGGCCTGGTTGCCCCCACGCTCCCCGCCTGCTGCCTGCCTCCTACCTGCTGCCTGACTGCTGCCTGCTGACGCCACTCCAGCCCGGCGCCCCAGCCGCCGCAGGGCCGCCCGACTCGATTTTCGCGCCGGTTTTTGCCGCGACCCCGCCCCCCCGCCTGCTGATAGGACAACGCGCTCCCCGCCCCACAGCTGACCCGCCCTCACGGATCCCTTCTTAAGGGGACCCCGACCTCCTTTCTGCAGCGACCACTGTGCCCTCGGCCTGGTTGCCCCCACGCTCCTCGCCTGCTGCCTGCCTCCTACCTGCTGCCTGACTGCTGCCTGCTGACGCCACTCCAGCCCGGCGCCCCAGCCGCCGCAGGGCCGCCCGACTCGATTTTCGCGCCGGTTTTTGCCGCGACCCCGCCCCCCCGCCTGCTGATAGGACAACGCGCTCCCCGCCCCACAGCTGACCCGCCCTCACGGATCCCTTCTTATGACGCCCCCTCAGCGACCGCGCAGCGGACGCGCGCAGCGGGAGCACCGAATGAGCGCCGAAGGTGCACCAAAGGTAAGCCCGTCTGCGCCCGTCTGCGCCTGGCCCGCGCCCAGTGCCAGGACCCCTGGCCCCCGCAGTTCCCAGCCCACCCGCCGGACGTACGACGCCGCCACCCTCAACGCACTCAACACCGGCCGATTCCCAGGATGCTACCGAGCCACCCCGAGACGCACCCACGGACCCTTCTGCTGTACCGCCTGCAAGTTCATCTGCATCCGGACCTGCCTCGCACCAGCACGAACACCAGCAGCAACCACCTCAAGTGCATCCTGCTCAACACCCGCTCAGTCCACAGACACGCCATCGAACTCTGGAACCTCATCGACACCACTGCTCCTGACGTTGCCTTCCTCACGGAGACCTGGATGAACGCCTCCTCAGCGCCCGACATCGCCATCGCCATCCCAGAGGGCTACAAGATCACCCGGAGGGACCGCACCGCCAACCAGACAGGAGGAGGCATCGCCATCATCCACAGGGACACCATCCGCATCACGACCTTCACCGACGACATCCTGACTACCGCCGAACACCTACACTTCCAGATCCACACCGACCCGAAGACCACCCTCAGAGGCACCCTGATCTACCGACCCCCGGGACCACGCACCCAATTCAGCGAGGACATCGCCAACTTCGTCAGCCCGCATGCCCTCCCCTCCGCTGACTACATCCTCCTGGGGGACCTCAACTTCCACCTGGAGAACAACAACGACCGCAACACCACCACCCTGCTGGACAACCTCGCAAACCTCGGACTCAAGCAACTAGTGACCACCCCCACCCACCTCGCCGGACACACAATCGACGCCGTCTTCTCATCCAGCAAAGACATCGCCTTCAGCCACGCCACAGGACTCCACTGGACGGACCACAGCTGCGTCCACTACACCTTCAGAAGAACGACGACCCACCACCACCAGCAACAGGTCGCCCGCAGAAGCTGGAGCAAGATCACAGCCGGCCAGCTCGCCGCTTCCCTGAGCCAGCACCCTCCCGCCAGCTCAGCGAACCCCAGCCAGGCCGCCAACAACCTCACGAAGTGGATAAGCAACTGCGCGGACGAACTCGCCCCACTGAGGACCCCGCCCAGCAGACCCGGCAGCAAGAAGGCCCCGTGGTTCACCGACGAACTCAAGAGCTCCAAGAAGAACTGCCGAGCCCTCGAGAAAGCCTGGAAAAGGGAGCCAACACCGGACAACATGACCACCCTCAAGCTTGCCACCCGGAAGCATCACCAACTGATCCGCGACACCAAGAAAACCGCATTCAAGGACCGGCTGGATAACAACGCACACAACAGCAAGGAACTCTTCAACATCGTGAAAGAGCTCTCCAACCCCAACGCCGGAAACAACGACATCACCCCATCGCAAGAACTCTGCAACTCCCTCGCCTCCTACTTCCACAACAAGATCGCGGACATACACAACAGCTTCAACACCCAACCGACGAACGCCACGTCCAACTCGACCGAACCACCGCCCCCCACCACCACCCTCCGCGCCTGGACTCCGATCTGCACCGAAGAAACCGTCCGCATGATGAACTCCATCCACTCCGGATCTCCGACCGACCCCTGCCCTCACCACGTCTTCAACAAGGCCGACGCCGTCATCGCACCCCACCTGCGTGACATCATCAACACCTCCTTCACCACCGCCACCTTCCCTGAGAGCTGGAAGCATGCCGAACTCAGCGCTCTACCCAAGAAACCAACAGCGGACCCCACCGAGCTCAAGAATTACCGCCCCATCTCGCTGCTCCCGTTCCCAGCCAAAGTCATCGAGAAGACCGTCAACAAGCAGCTGGCCGCCTTCCTCGAGACGAACGGATCCCTCGACCCCTCACAGTCTGGCTTCCGAGCCAACCACAGCACCGAGACCGCCCTCATCGCTGCCACCGATGACATCCGAACCCTGATGGACAACGGAGAAACAGCGGCCCTCATCCTACTAGACCTCTCCGCGGCCTTCGACACCGTCTGCCACCGCACCCTAGTGCATCGCCTCAGCAACGTCGGAATCCAGGAGAAGGCGCTGGAATGGATCA
This sequence comes from Lissotriton helveticus, assembly GCF_964261635.1. Taxonomy (NCBI): domain Eukaryota; kingdom Metazoa; phylum Chordata; class Amphibia; order Caudata; family Salamandridae; genus Lissotriton; species Lissotriton helveticus. Next base: position 968,753,090 of record NC_136071.1, on the reverse strand, counting down.
TCTCCTTCCTCGACGGAAGAACACAGAGAGTCCGTCTACCACCGTACAAGTCAGAGGCCACCGAAGTCATCTGCGGCGTCCCTCAAGGATCCTCGCTGAGCCCAACCCTCTTCAACGTCTACATGAGCCCCCTCGCGGCCATCGCACGCCAACACAACCTCAACATCATCTCCTACGCCGACGATACCCAGCTGATCCTCTCCCTGACCAACAACCCCGCCGCCGCCAGAGCCAACCTTCACGAAGGAATGAAAGAGGTAGCCGAGTGGATGTCGACCAGCCGCCTGAAGCTGAACTCGGACAAGACGGAAGTCCTCATCCTGGGATCCTCGCCCTCCGCCTGGGACGACTCCTGGTGGCCCCCCGCCCTGGGCACCGCACCCAAACCGACAGACCACGCACGCAACCTGGGCTTCATCCTGGACTCCTCCCTCTCCATGACCAAGCAAGTCAACGCCGTCTCCTCGTCATGCTTCAACACCCTGCGCATGCTACGGAAGATTTTCCGGTAGATCCCCACCGAGACCAGGAAGACTGTCACCCAGGCACTCGTCACCAGCCGACTGGACTACGGCAACGCCCTCTACGCCGGAACCACCGCCAAGCTCCAGAAGAGACTCCAACGGATCCAGAACGCCTCAGCCAGACTCATCCTCGACATCCCACGACACAGCCACATCTCCGGACACCTAAGAGACCTGCACTGGCTCCCGGTCAACAAGAGAATCACCTTCCGTCTCCTTACCCACGCACACAAAGCTCTTCACGATCAAGGCCCGAGCTACCTCAACAACCGCATCAACTTCTACGCTCCCAAACGACACCTCCGATCAGCCAGTCACGCCCTCGCCGCCGTCCCCCGCATCCGAAGAACGACAACAGGAGGAAGGTCCTTCTCCTACCTGGCCGCCAAGACCTGGAACTCCCTCCCGACCCACCTGCGCCTGACCCAAGACCACCTCGCCTTCAGGAAGAAGCTCAAGACCTGGCTGTTCGGGCAGTAGCAGCACCCCCCCCCTAGCGCCTTGAGACCCTCCGGGTAAGTAGAGCGCTCTATAAATGCCTATGATTGATGATTGATTGAGTGTAGTGTGTTCGAAATCAATCAACCACTTGTGCTGCCGGACGTATGGGCTCACCCCCTCATCATATATCATTGCCACTTAATTTTCTCCTCTGTTAGGTCGGATCAGGTTTGCTAGAGTGGCACTTGGCCTTTCTCCCCCCCCATATATTCTGGCTGTAGCATACTTCCCTAAGTGTGTTAACTCATTTTGGGCTAATTTGTTATCTTCTTCTAGCTTAACTCTGATTTTCACTAGAATCTGCGGGCTGGTTCTCGCAAGTGATGCCTGTTTAAGTTCCCTGAGTTCCTTTCCCAGCTTCAGTAGCTGGGTTTGGATAGACCGAAATACACCAGCATGTTCGGAGATAGTGATACCTTGAATGTAGGGTTTAAAGGCCTCCCAAAGAGTGAGTATTTAGGGAACACTGCCTGTGTTAATACTGACATATTCGTCTATAGCCTGCACGAGTTCCTTCGCGAAACACTGCACCTAGGAGCGAATATTGCAGGAAGCGCCAAGTGAATGCTTTTGGTTGCAATTTGTTTATCCTAAAGGTAAGCTTCACAGGTGAATGATCTGAATAAGTCTGGGGCAGGTGTTCACAGTGGACCATGTTAGGCATTAAGCTGCAGGATATTAGCCAGTAATCTATACATGTATGAATGTTGTGCACTGAATAGTAGTGTGGGTATTCCCTACCTTGTGGACTGCTATACCGTCAGGTATCGACTATCCCACTGGTGTCAGCTATTCCTAATATAGCGCGAGCAGATGCTGTGGGTTTCTTCAGGGGTCTTCTAGATTTGTCTAGTTCAGCGGATAGTACACAGTTAAAGTCCCTGCCCCAAATTTGTGGTTTGTGGCTATACTGTGAAATTTTGATGTGTAGTGAATAATAAAGCTGCAGATCATCAAAGCTGGACACATAAATGCCTATTAATAATGTGTCAAAGGGTCCCTTGCTACCGTGGGAGATCACATATCATCCCTCCTTATCTGTCTCTCCCATAGTCGGATGCCAGAGCATCTGCGGGCTAACACCAGTCCCCGCGAGAGGTTGACGTGAACCCTGCCCCAAGATAATCTCCCTTCATTCTGTCTTGAGAAAGTAGTCCTGTGTGAGGGGCCAAATGCCTTACCTGGGGTAAAGCTACATCCATTTGGTGTTGTTGTATGCATAGTACCATGTTGGGTATTTTACGTTGATCATTTAGACCCCTGACGTTACTGGTCAGGAACTTCAGTGTAGCCCCATGTGCAGATGTAGGAATTGGGGTTCCCTTTTCATTCCCCATCATTCGCATCGTACATATGTGATTCATAGCATGTACTCAACCAACTGCCTCTGTGGTTCCAACAGTAATGGTACAACAATAGTGAAGAACAACACAATCCCCAACCCACCAATGCAATGCCCCTAAAAAACTGACAGTGCTTGTACATTCCTTCCACACTAACCCCTACGAAAACCCATATACCCAAAGAACAAGTGTGTTTAGCACGTAGGGACAGAGATTGCCAGATCTCCACTACGTGGACAAACTGTGCATCCACACCGTCAGGTTACTATGTTGTCGCTACTGAAATAGAGTCATGTGTATTAATACTAAACTAATCCTTTTTTGTCACATTCTATATACAGCATTTATGTGTCAGTTCAGGCGTCTGTGTCTAGTAGGCTTTTGTCGAAGTATTATGGTAAGCAATAAGTATATTAACTAGTCCTGTTGATCCAGCTCACTGGTGGTTCCCTGACCATCGGCTGTGTAACCTGCGGCACGCCTGACGCCGCCAGACGCCTGCAACTTCTTGAGTGCTTGTTGCAGACTTTTGGTATCAGCAAAGATTTTAGGTTTCCCCTCTACCAATACTCACAAGATAAAGCATGGCTTATCCCACATTAATCTCACTGAGTTTCTGTTTAAGGGGTGCAAATTCCCTCCTCCCTTCTGGAACCTGTGGTGTAAAGTCGGGGTACAAGAAGAGTTCAGATAAGCTCTCTCGTGTGGCACAGGACGTGTCTCTGTCTCGGTAGTTGAGTAATGTCAAACAACAAAAGAGTGTCGTCAGAGTAAAGTCTGGTTAAGCACAGCCTTAGAGAAGGATGAAATCAACCTAATAGTTCACAATGGAGGTCACTTAGGGATTTCTTTAGAAGCCCTCACTCACCACCCTGGGTGGTGACATGCTTCTGACGACACTCTTTTGTTGTTTGACATAACTTATCTGGGGGACTGGGAGTGTCTTGTCTCTTCCCTCTCTCTCTAGTTGTTGAATTTTTTCGGTAGTTGAGTAGACACGCAATGATGGGGCGCGGTGGCGATCCCGGCACCGGGCACTGAGCTAATGATCGGTGGGCGTGTTCAACTATAAAAACTGCTTAGAGGGTATCTCAGCTTAGTAAGGTTATCAGGAGCCTCTCAACAAAGGTCTCCATGTTGCCCCTGGTGGTGGATTCCACTAGGTCCACTATGCGCAGATTATTCCTATGTGAATGTGCTTCCTAATGCTCCGCCTTGCTTTGTAGCAATGTTAGTAGTTTTTCTGTTTTTTGGTTTGCTTTAGATATTTCAGTTTGTAGATCTTCTGCTTTAGAAACTCATCTTTCGACCTTAGCAAGTCTCTCCGAGTGCTCGTCAATCCTTTTTTGATATCTGGTCCTTGTGGTAGGAGAGAGAGTCAATCTTGCCGTCAATGGTGTGCAAGCTCTGCTGCATAGTCACCAGCATCTGCCATATATCTTCTTCAAGTTCCGATCCTGCTGTGCCCTCCTCTCGCTTCTGCGATGGTGTGTATTCAACGCTTACCCCCATTGATTTGCCCTGGTCAAAGTTCAGCTTGGAGTTGCTTTTGTCCGGCTTCCTCATTGTGGCAGGCAAGTGCATGTGCCCCCAGCTCTGTGCAAGTTTCATTAGTGCCTCCAATATCCAGTGTCTATATATCTTGTACAGCACTTACATTTGCATCAGAACTTAGTTAAGTCCATGCAATGATCTTGTATCATTGCCCTGGTCGCCGGGAGTGTAATGTTGGTAAATGTTAAACGTCTCCCTCTTTATTTAACAATTCTGTGCTGTGTGTAATGCCAAAGGAGTGCTCAGTCCTTCAGGGTGAAGCAATAATTCTCATGCACAAGCTGCAGAGCACTCAGGGGCACCACACTCTCCCCAGGCCTTAGAGAAGTAGCAGCATTGTAACCTGCTCACCCCCAGCAACGTTCAGTAGTGCTCTATGGCGTCCCGCAGCACCTTCTCTTACATGGCCTGCACAAATCAGCGGTGGGCACTGTGTTGATTGTGCAGCAGCAGAAGGCACAGCAATCCCCAGCAGCGCTCATCATCACTATTTCAGCAGGTCTGGTGTGAGCATCACAGCTGCTGGTGTTCAGCAAACAATGTGCCCCCCCAGAGTGGAGGCGACAACCTAAGGCCACCACAGGCTAGCTGCTCCGCCGTGAGGGGAACGGCCACTAACCTTGCTCTACCTGCCAGCCCGCCATGAGGGAAACTGCCACAAGCCTTGCTTTGTCCGTCAGCACGCCGTAAGGGGAACAGCCATCAGGGACTGCATTTTCCAGCATCCTGCAGCAGCGCCCAACGTGATTCTAAGGTTAGCGCCCGTTGGCGCGATAAGAACCACGCAGGACTCCCGCAATGCGGGACGCGCCCGGGCAGCGCCCGGGCCCAGGGCGGGCCAGTCTGCACCCATCAGCGCCAGAAAGAGCCGGGGTGGCCCCATATTCCTTGGAAAATTGAATCGAGCCTGATGGACACTTGCTAGTGACTGGTATCTTATCTGGGGTATTCATTGTGATTATTGTGTTTTGTGGTGCCTGGCTGCACATGACCCGTTTCCCAGTGGGGCAAAGAAGAGCAAGACGGAGATTACAGGGCTGTCTGGGCGGTGTACAAAGACTATTTGAAGTGTCCTGCTGTAATAAGCTGTTTAATTTCTGCTGTTAGTGGGGAACTGTATCCCTCTTTATAATTATTTATAACAATTTTAGTTGAAGCTCTTAGAAGATGGGGAAAAGGAAGAATTTCGATAAGGATCAGGGCTTGGAAAATTCTAAAGAAAAGAAGTTGCTTGGGTCAGTCTGTCATGACATTATGGATAGAATTGAGACAATATTATCAGAGTGTCAGGAAATAGTGGCCCAGGCTCTATCAATTTCCCAAGCTAATGTGAATGATGAATTGTGATCCTGTATTAATACAGGTAAAAAAAACTCAAGATTGGCTAGTGCCCAAAGATAGTACCCCTGGGGAGCCCCGTACTAAATGTATTCCCAATATGTTCACGCAGGGGAAGAAAAGGAATGGAAGACCTCGGGAGTCCAGACAATTATCACCAGAAAATGATCATGATATACAAGCCCAAAAAGGTCAGGCAAAAGTGACACTAGACTTAGCCCAAACAATCACGGTGGAATGTCGCTATCAACAACAGACCCAGAGCCCTTCGGGGTGGCCGCTATTGTGTCTGAGCCCTCACATAATATCCCTTCATTTGAACTGACAGCACTAAAACAAGCCATTGAGACCCTTAGAGATGAGGTTGCCACACTTAGAAACGAGGTTGCCTCCCTAACTGTAATGAAAACGGCACCATCCAGGAAAGAAGTCTGTCCTGGTCTGCCTGGAGCCCCGCAATTATTGACATATTCACAAATGGTCAATAGGAAGGAAAGGGTACCTTAGAGAGGAAGTGTGGAGGAACTAATTACTGAAACTAGCTCAATCTCTATTATACATCAACAGAGAGGTTTCACCGGGTTTCGCACGTATAAGTCCCCTGTTGGACCTGGCCCTTTTGGCAGGTTCACCCCAAAACTTTTTGCTTTTGCCTAGCCTGTTTCTGTAACCTGGTGTTGGTGATTTTGGATCTCTGAGCACTTTTTCACTGTGGTACTGTGTAAAGTGTGTGAGCTCTCTGTGTATGTGTGAGAGTGACCTGCCCTCCCATAGGAATGCATGGGGAATATGTGTGACCATGGTAGTTCCTGATGTGTGGGGAGTGCAGGGTCGAGTTTGGTATGTGCGAACTCGTGAAATTGAATGCTGCGTAATGATGTATGCGGCATGAATGTGTCTAGTGTGGAAGTGCCACTTCTAGACATGGGTGTGCGTGTGTAGTGAGTGTGGTGGCACGTGATTGGCTGGAGCCTGGCTCCAAGAGTCTGGATGGGTCTGCCCAGTGGTGAGTGGAGAGATTAGCATGCTGATGTGAGGGGAGGGGTGCACCTGGGACCTGAATAGGGCTGGGCTTTCCCCACACAATGCTGGCTCCGCCCCCTGTGGTGCGTCTGATGTACCTAGCCTGGCCAGTGAAAGGAGTTCCCAAATAACCAGTTGTAGCTGGTTCTCACACTGCCTGCACCCTGCTTGACAAAGGATTTTGGGTATAAAAAGGGTGCTGTGACACTCTGAAAATGTTCTTGTCTTGCTACTTGAATCCTGCCAGGGGCGTGCTGCTGCTTGGGCCCAGGGGAAGGCTTGCCTCCCTGGGCTCTGCCCAGCCCCTGGATGCCCTTCTGCCTGGCCTGAGGATGGCTGGGAGACTTTCTCCTTACCCTGGGGACCTTCTCCTGGATGTCCCTGCTTGCTGTTTGGACCCCTTTTGCAAGGAGGGTCCTTCTTTAGGGACCCCATGATTGCTGTGGCCCCAGAGCCTAGTGAGCACGTCAAATTTTCCCTAAGGGGAGTGCTTTATTGCCGCCCTGCAGCGTTGGGCTTCATCATGTGCTGGGATTCCCCCCTTCTTGGGCTCATCGCGGGTGCTCACCCCGCTTATGGCGATTTTCTTTTTATGGCAATCTGCTGTTAAGGACGAGCAGGAGCCTACCCTGCATTTTACCCGTATTTTGTTGGTGTCCTACTTGAGCGGGTGCCACCCCGCGGTATATCTCTGAGGACGAGGGAGTCTACCCCTCATTGTGCCCGCCGTATAGAATCACCGCCATCGGCCCGGACCCGCGTTCATCGTCAGAGCGGCCGCGCTGTGATTGGCTCGCTCTAGGGGGCTCATCCTGTGAGGGATTGGCCCAGCGCAAGGAAGAGGTGGCGTGTCATAGTGGGCTCGTCTCGTGAGCCGCGCTGGGATTGGCCCATCCTGAAGCAGTGCCTCGTCACCCAAGGGCTCATCCTGTGAGGCCGCGTTGGGATTGGCTCTGCGCTTGACCCTGAGTGGAAGACGACGCTGCCGGGAGAGAAGCTACCCGAGAGAGAAGAGATGGTGCCGGCCCCACAAATTTTCTGAGGCCGGAATAAAGAACAGGAGCGCAGTCCCTTCCCCAAGAGCAGCCTGGTGAGTTAGTGCTGGGCCGGGGGACATGGGGGCATTTCTGTTTCTGCTCCACGAGGGAGTAGATGGATTTTTGCGGTGCCAGTGCAGGCACCGAGTCAGAGCGGCCCCGTATGCCCAGTGGGCCGCTCCTACAAAGGGCATGTTAGTTTCAGAGCTTGTGGGCTCCAACGAGGCCCACAGTGTTTCTAGAGCCCACGAGGCTCCCTGGGGGCATGTTTGTTTTCGAGCCGCGGAGGCTTCAACGTCCCCTATTTTTATTAAAAGGCCCCACTGGGGGGCCAGAAGGCCCGTGATTGCAGTTAGGGGCATATTTCCTGGTGGTGCATTTAGGGCGGCCCCGGTTGGCAGTGGGTCGCCCCAACGTTGTCTAAAGCCCACGAGGCTCCTTGGGGGCATGTTTGTTTAGAGCCTGTCGAGGCTCCCATGACCACGGGGGCATTGTGGTTTAAAAAGCCTGTGTGGCTATCCCCTGGCCTTATTTTTAAGCGCTAGTGTTTGGGGGACATATTTACTTAAAGGACCCAGTGGGGCCTTCAGGGGTCAGTGAACCCCCGGTTGGGCATATTTGGCCTTACAGAGCCAGAGGGCTCCAGCACCTTTAAGGTAGAGCCTGTGTGGCTCCAACGTTTGGGCACAGTTCTGTTCTAGGGCCAGTGAGGGCCCTGTCACAGTTGGGCTGATTTACAGCTGCCCAGCAATTAGTGGGCAGCTGCACCATTTAGGCGCAATTGAGTGAAAGTCCCTGGGAGGGACAGAGATGGCACAGAGGTGCCAGGCCTTCTACAGCTGCGCATCACTTAGCGCCAGCTGCAACGTTTAGGCCCTGTTGTGGTTCCCAGCTGCCCAGCAAGTAGTGGGCAGCTGCAACGTTTAGGTTTGCGCCAGTGGCGCACCCCTGACTGGCGCTGCATTGGCAGCGCGCCCTGACATTCTGGACACAGGGTTTTTGAGTCCCCTGTTGGATGGCCAGTTGGCTAAGGGGGCTGGTATGTGGGTAGGGCGCAAGGCCCTAATGTAATTTTTGCGCCATGTGATTTTACTATGTTTTTGATAGTAATTCCCTAATGTGATGTTTGCGCAATGTGATTATAAGGTTATTTTACCTATGTAGGTTTATGCTAGTGAGATGTTTTCACTATGTGAGTTACGCCCCTAAATATGATTTATTCTTAGGAGGCAGAGTCTAATGTGTTTAGACTAGTGAGGAGATTGCCTACTGTATTTTTACCGGTTAGGCCCAAATGTGAGTTATGCGTAATGTGCTATGCCATTATGCCTGTGACACCTCTGAATGTGTTTTTATGCGTCATGTGCCTTGTTCTTACACCGCTGAATGTATGTTTATGCATCATGTGTTTTCCTTCCCTACACCTCTGAATGTTGTGATTCATCATGTGTAATATGTTCATGCTTATACCCCTAAATGTATGGTGATACTTAGGTGGTTGTTCTTGCTAGTACAGGAGTTGCTAGTGAGGTCCTGATGGCCTGTGTGATATTTTCCAAAGGTGGTTAGGGTTGCGTAGGTGGTAGTTACCTATTACCAGTGATTACTGGTTGTGTGCTCTATTTGCTAATTTGGGCTACAGTGATTTTATATTCTATGTTCTAAGTACTAGTTCTAAAAGTCCCTATTCCTGACAGTGGTCCAGGTGGCCCTGTCTTGTACATAATCCCTTGTGAATATTGCCCGTGCCAGTTGGCACAATGTATATTGTGTGATTACTACCTGATGTGTTTTGACAATACAAAAGTTATTTTTATATAAACTTGTGTGGAGTTCCTTTTGTGGTGTGCCTAGGATGTTGTTGCTGTAGTGTGCGTGCGCAAATGCTTTACACATTGCCTCCGGGATAAGCCTGTCTGCTCGTGCCAAGCTACCAAGTGGGTGAGCAGGGGTTATCTTGGCGTGTGACTCCCTTGCCCTAACTAGAATGGTGGTTTCTGCCTGGCTTTGGCGTAAGCCTTAGCCAACCAGAAAATCCCAGTTCTAACATTGTTGGTCAGCGGTGAGGATTAGGACTTGTGTTTGCACAGTACCACAGCGACAACTGGCTACATTACAAAACTCTGCATTTTAGATAGTCACATGTTTGGGATTATTGTTTATGATTTAGTTTTTCCTCAAGAGTGTCATTTTCAAATGGTGTTCCTGCGCTTTTATGTTTAGTGGCAGATGAGAGAAAATGACAGGGCGGGACGCCTGTAGAGGGGGAGGTTCCCATAGATCAGGAATCCCTTGCTGGGTCCAGTGCCCAATCCCTGTTCCTGTCCCTGTGTGGGTAGATGGAAGAGAGGGAGTAGGGAGGAGAAATGGCTTGCTCGGGAGGGTGGCTATCCCTTGAGTGTAGTGTGTGTGTGTCTGGTGAGCAGGGGCTATTAAGGATTGTAATCCCTTTATCCTGACTTAGTAGTGAGGGTCCCAATTTGGACAAAGGTGAATACCATTGCCAACTAGAGACCCCCAGATCTAACATTGGTGGCAGCGGTGAGATTTGGACTTTGCATTTGTGTTTCATGTACACTGATTGGTGAACACTACTAGTGGGTGCAGACCAAACGCAACCGCATACTTTTTTTAGAATCTGTTTCCTTGGACTGTTAGTTTTTCCTGAAAACTCCTACATTTTACTACCATGAGTAAACCAGCATCTGTTGCATCTATGGATCTTGATTTTGAGGAAGAGAGGTTGGAAACCAACACTGTGAAACAGCTCAAGTATCTCTGCAGGAAATTTTAAGTTGCTACACTAGGCATTTCTAAAAAGGAAGACTACCAAAAGGCGCTGAGGGTGTGAGTAGAAGCAAGAAATGTCCCTGACCTTGTGGTGGAGCCAGTTGGGCATGCAGATGGGCAAATTGATAGTCCAGTGCTTCCGGCCAGGGGAGGGGTGCCAGAGAGCTGGAAGACAGGGAGAGAAATAGGGCACTCAAGCAGGAGTTGGCTAAGCTTAAGATGGAGAGTCAGAGGGAAACAGAGAATAACAGGTTGTCTTTGGAAAGAGAGAGAACGAGAATGGAGCATGAGAGGATGTTGAGGGAGTTAGAGATCAAGGCCAAGGGCTTAGAAATCAATCCCTCTGGTGGCAGAGCACCATCTGCGCCTTCAGAAGGCAGGGTACATATTCCCAAGGATGTCATCAAAGATTTCCTCGAAGGTGAAGATATTGGGCAGTGGTTTGCAGCCTATGAGATAGCAATGTTGGCCCACCGGGTCCCGGAGAAGGATTGGGGAGCAGGGTTGTGGGGTCACTTTTTAACTGAAGGTAGGGATACTTTGCTAGACTTGCCCAGTACTCATAGGATGTCTTATGCCCACATGAAAAAGCACTGATGACAAGGTATGGGTTAACTCCAGAGCTCTATAGACAGAGGTTCAGGAATTGTAAGAAACTGGAAGGAACCACTTGGATAGAATATGTGTCTTTCTTTTGCAGAGCTATGGAGGGTTGGGTGAGGGGTAGCAGGGTTGATAATTTTCAAGCGCTCTATGATTTGATTGCTAGAGAGCACTTGTCTGCTAATTGTTTTCCAGAGCTAAGCCAGCACCTTATTGATAGCAAGTTGACTAACCCTAGAAATCTTGCTGAAGAGGCGGACCACTGGGTCAGTACCAGGGTCCTCAAGGGTCTTGTGGGAGACTCCGCCAAAGGTGGGCAGGGTCCCCAGCAGAAGAGTGGGGGGTACAAGGGTAAACAGAGGGCATTCCAAAAAGGTCCCCAAAGTAATTCCCAAGGGAACAAAAGTAAGGGTTCCCAGCCTCCCCCTGAGAAGAAGTCAGGAGCCCAGACAGGTAAACCTGTTAAGAGGGGCCTGTTACCTGCTTTCAGTGTAAGCAGGTGGGACACCGTTGGTATGATCCCCGGTGTCCTAAAAGGGTCAGTATGTGCCACCCTGTACACCACCCGTCATATGGCCAGTGTAGCCCTGGGTGGGGAAGAGATGGGTGCCCAAGGTGGGTGAGGTCCCGCAGAAATGTCTCTTGTCTCATAATGATACTTTGAGATGGTCCCTAGAACTCAGCTGCTTGATAACACTGAGAAATACAGGCAGTGGGTGACCATCAATGGCCATAGAGTGGAGGCTCTGAGAGATACAGGAGCAAGTGTGACAGCTGTCAAGTGTCACTTTGTGTCTGAAGAGCAGGTAGTACTTCATGCATTCTTCCCAGTTGTTGCCGCTGACAACACAGAGAGCCACTGCAAGGTGGCTCAAGTTCCCTTTGAGTGGGGGGTCTCTGGTACTCTTCAAGTAGCTCTGAGGCCATCCATGCATGTTGATTGTCTGTTCGGTAATGATTTAGAAAGCTCCCCTTGGGCTAAGGTGGAGAGGAAGGCGCATTTAGAGATGTTGGGTCTGCCTGAGTGGGCATGTGTGACCACTTGGTCTATGGCAGCTAAGGGTGTTCAAGAGACCCTGGAGCCTGAAAGGATGGGCCAGGGACCTCCCTTACAGAGAAGAGGTAGGGGCACGGCAAACAAGCCCCCATTGTTCCCACGGTCCAGGAGGATGCAGACCTTGAGGGGGATGCCCTGGAACCTACAGGGGAGCACATTTCTGAACTGGGGAACCTACCTGAGATGACCCATTGGCAGCAAGAAGAGGGTCCCCCCAGGGAGGAATTTTGTGAAGAGCAGCAGAAGTGCCCTTCTCTTGAGGGTTTAAGGCAACAGGCCACAAACCAGGCAGCAGGTGATCAGTCTGGATCACATTGGATCTACTGGGAGAACGGTCTACTGTATAGAGAGCCTAAGGTTGCTGAGCCTGAGTCAGCCCGTGTGCTGGTGGTACCCCAGCGCTTCAGAGCCTTCCTACTGGGATTGGCTCATGATGTTCCTTTAGCTGGTCTTCTGGGGAAGAACAAGACCTTTGAAAGGCTTGTCTCCCACTTTTATTGGCCTCAGATGTGGAAGAGTTCAGGTACTCATTGTAGGACCTGTCAAACTTGCCAGGCAAGTGGGAAAAGTGGAAGGAGGCACAAGGCCCCTCTCCAACCTTTCCCTGTAGTCAGAACCCCCTTTGAACGGGTGGGCATTGACATTGTGGGGCCACTGTACTCCAAGACAGCCATCGGCAACGGGTTTATCCTGGTCTTGGTGATCCATGCTACCCGGGAACCATTCCACTCAGGACGGTGACGGCCCCCATGGTGGGACGTGCACTGATGGGGATTTTCTCCCATGCGGGGTTCCCCAGAAAGGTGGTGTCTGACCGAGGTACAAACTTAATTTCAAATTATATGAAGTCTCTGTGGAAGGAGTGAGGTGTTACCTACAAGTTCACCACTCCTTACCACCCACAAGGTAATGGGCTGGTTGAAAGATTCAACCGGACCCTCAAAGGCATGATCATAGGTCTTGAGGAACCAATGAGGCATAAGTGGGACGTCCTCTTGCCATGCCTTCTGTTTGCCTACTGAGAGGTGCCAAAAAAGTCTCTAGTGTTCAGTCCCTTTGAGCCTTTGTATGGTCACCCGGTAAGAGGACCGCTGAGTTTGGTCAAGGGAGGCTTGGAGCAATCTCCCAGGAAACCTCCCCAGGATGTATATAGTTACATGCTGGCCTTCAGGAACCAGACTCGGTGTTTCAGAGATCTCCCTCAGGCGAATCTGGAGCCAGCCAGGAGGAAATGAAGGAGTGGTATGATCAGAATTCCACTCTGATTGAGGTTCAACCTAGTCAGAAAGTTTGGGTCATGGCCCCTGTGGAGCCTTGTGTGCTCCAGGACAGGTGGACTGGTCCATATGAGGTGGTGGAGCGCAAGAGTGATGTCACTTATCTGGTGAACTTGCAGTCTCCCAGGAATCCCTTGAGGGTCCTGCATGTTACCGCCTAAAGCCCCACTTAGAAAGGTCCGAAGTGGGCATACTCTTAGCGACAGATGATGGAATGGAGGAGGAGACCGAGCCTCTTCCTGACCGCCTGTCTGCAACAGAGCAAGATGGGTCAGTGGATGGTGTCAGTCTCTCTGCCACACTGACCCCTGATCAGCAGCAAGACTGTCGCCAGCTGTTGGGGCAATTCTCCGATCTATTTTCCTTGGTTCCTGGTGTCACAGAGTGGTGCGTCCATGATGTGGACACTGGAGGCAATCCTCCTGTGAACCACAAGGCTTACAGTGTGACTGACAAGGTTAGGGCTTAAATTAAGGAGGAAATATCCAAGATGATTGCATTTGGATTCATTGAGTCCTCAAACAGACCTTGGGCCAGCCCAGTGGTCTTGGTCCCAAAGGGTGCCTCGCCGGGTACCACACCCGAACTCCGGTTCTTTGTGGACTACAGAGGGCTCAATTTAGTCTCCAGGACTGACGCACAGCCCATCCCCAGAGCTGGTGAGCTCATTGATTGGTTAGGGGCTGCACGGTACCTCAGCATGTTTGATTTGACGTCTGGGTACTGGCAGATCGCCTTGACTGATGGGGCTGAGTAGAGGTCAGCATTCTCCACACCAGATGGGCACTACCAATTCCGGGTTATGCCCTTTGGGGAAACAACCTTTACAACGCAACTTTTACAATGCACTACCATTACAACGAAACTTTTACAACGCAACATCCATTACATCGCGTGCCATTACAACGCAACCATTACAACGCATGACACAACAACGCATACCACTACAACGCATGACATTACAATGCATAGTACCCTTACACTATCCAACACTTACCTAACTGTTACACCCCCCTGGAGTTAGAATAGTAATTTTTACCCCTACACTATCCAACACTTACCCTACTGTTGCACCCCCTTGGAGTTAGAATAGTAATTTTTACCCCTACATTATCCAACACTTACCCTACTGTTGCACCCCCCTGGAGTTAGAATAGTAATTTTTACCCCTACACTATCCAATACTTACCATACATGCAATGTAATGTTATGCGTTGTAATGGTATGCGTTGTAAAGGTAGTATGCGTTGTAATGGAATGCGTTGTAAAGGTAGTTTTTAAAAATTTGTTGTAATGGCATGCGTTGTTATGGAATGCGTTGTGATGGATGTTGCGTTGTAAAAAATGCGTTGTAATGTCATACATCCGCCCTTTGGGATGAAGAATGCCCCTGCCACCTTTCAGAGGTTGTTCAACCAGGTGTTGGCTGGGCTGGAGAATTTCAGTGCCGCCTACCTGGGTGACATTGCACTGTTCAGCACCAGTTGGGAAAAACATCTGCAGCACCTCTAGGAAGTGCTTATGGCACTGCGCAAAGCAGTGTTATGTGGGAATCTAGGACCCTAGAGTAATTTTCCCGATTCATGCCCATATATAGGTATAATTCACCCAATCCTTATATAGGCATAGGAATCATTGCCTTATTTAGTCTTAGCCTGTGCAGCCCAAATACGGCATGGCTACTTCCACTTAACTCCGAGAATCCACAACGATTTCTTGGAAAAACCAGCCTTCAGCAGTTAGGGACTTCCCCCTGCTTAAATACTAATTTATCCAAGAACTCCTGGAATTTTCAAGGAACTGAGGCACTAGTGACGATATTATGTCCAATCTTACGTCAAACTCGGCACCTTCAAAGTATAAATATGCCTACATTTGCCCAGTCAAACACATGGTGGTCTAGGAGCAGATCGACTAACTACTTGCCCGAGGCCCTGCTGCTGCAAGTGCCAAAGGAAACCGACCCTCCAACTGACACACTGAGAAGACGCTGTCTTTTCTCCTGCCGAGAAATCCAGCTCCGGTGTTTCCAGGCTACCCTTGCGGGTTGCTGGGAGATCGAGTCCTGAGAGAGAGATACAAGACCTCCATCATTCTGAAACCAAGGTATGGAACTGATTAGACCATTAGAGAATTCTTGGAACAGATTCTTGGCAGAAAATTACTAGACTTAAGCTACACCACACTTACTCCTCCCTCGTACTAGACTTAGGTTAGGTACACCGGGGTAGGCGTATTTTAGAAGCACCAGTTGAGTACTTTTAGCCACTATTTTATCACTGTATTTTTTTATGCATTTTATGTATTCTATATTTATGGTTTAGAAACCATATCATGCTCTTACAGTACTATTTATAATACTATTCGTATTATATGCCTTGTACTTCTTAACTAGCATTTCAATTGTAGCAGTGCATTTCTTATGCTTAAGAAATAAGACTGTTCAATAAATAAAAACTCTTCTCCGTGGGACACTCCTTGGCTGACTTTGGAACCGGCGTTGCTGCTACCTACCAGGTTCATTCTCCCACGCCTCGCGGTACCCGCTCCGCGGGTCCCGCTTCGTCTGCCCACCTGCCTGACGTTCCTGTTATCCCCGGATTTCAGCTGCTTCTGTGGGGTTGTGTGAGGCGGCAGGGCTGCGAGCGCGACCCGGGACTCGCTTTCCCAGGAGTCCCGGTGTCAGTGGCCGAGTCACCTGGCCCCGCTCTCCCTGACCGCCCTGCCCCACTCCGTCCCATTGGCCCCAGGATTATAAATTTGGAAGCTCTACGCTGCGCGGGAGCGCGCGGGAGCGCCCGGGGCTAAGCCCGGGCAAAGGGCGGGCCCTCTGTGGCCCTCCGTGGCCTGCAGTGCCTGGCCTGGCCATACCTCTATTCTCCCTTGCATCCTAGCTTTGTATTTTAATTGACTATTGATTATATGCTTAAGCCAACTGGACAATTTCTGTTTTGCTGGGTATTCTACTTTCTGTGTAGTTTTATTTACTCGTTCTGTGCCTATTGTCAATTTGGGGTTAGTTGTTAGTATTATCTTATTACCCCCAGTTGTTTTTTGTCCTGTCAGAGATGTCCACCCGTAAAACCAGGAGCCAGAGAGCTGGCAACGACAAAACTAAAAAAGTTATTGGCACCCTAGATAATTTCATCTCTCGGACGAACTCTTTGATAGACCAGGGTATTTCTCTAATGGAAAGGAGGGTCTCGCTTGATCTTGCACAAGCGAAAAGGTCATCACTGGGCAATATAGCACTGATACATTCCCCGCCCCAAGGCCGAATTAACCTTGCTCCTCCTGCTGGGATGTCCATTGATGATTCCATTCCTGCCATCTGTTCCTCATCATTACCCATCAATGCCCCCGCTATAAGTACATTACCTTCCAATATCCCCCATCTCCCTGTGATAGTTAATCACGGCGATACCGACTCCTTTCAGGCGGGTGGGTCAGTCACTAATATGTTAGTTTCAAACGTCCCGAACTTAATAAAACCGTCAACTGATAACCCCGTCATAACTCCACAAGGGACCATGGGCTCTAACTCTGAGGGGGATAATTTAGGTGTGGCGAGGGTTGATGATGGGACCCTCCAGGCTCCCATTGATCATCCTGAGTCTGACCCATTAGATTCCACCCCTCATTTATTATCTCTAGGGGTCCCGGACGATATAACACATGATAGCAGCCTGGCCAGTATTTTGGATATCAGCGGAAGTAATGACTCATCAATCAATTCAGGGGATGGCCTCTACTCTTTAATGGATTCTATGTCTACCTTGTTAAAATCATTGCTCTCGCCTCTGGAGACTAGGCTCTCTAACATAGAACATCAACTTGCCACTATTCTTGCGTTGCAAGACCCTAGGTTGACTATCCCTGGCCCCTGTACTTCGGTGGTTTTACCGCTTGCCACTGATATTGGGCCCGGCAACCCAAATCCATCCATGGGGAGTATTCCGGTTCCCACATCTAGCTCATCCAACACTTCTCAGTCGGCAATTAACACACTGAATAACATCAAACCCTCCACCTCCACACGCCCGAGTGCAGCGAATAGAAATGTTCCTAGCGCAGCGATTAGAAAGGCACCTAACATCCCAGCTCCTATTATTCCCCAGACACAGTCCAGAAAAACCGCCACGCGACGTAACATCAATTTACCACCTGATGCATGTCCGCATGTGGTCGTTTTGACGGGGATTCCCGAGCTGCCCACGTCCACCTCTGAGCCCTTCTGGGCGCTTAAAAATAAAATATGCCACTGGCTTGACAAAAATTACCCTCCACCACCTGGCCTAAATAAGAACATACTTATGGTAGAACGGGCCCCTTGGGTAGGTGGGAAGAAGAAAAGTATAAAGGGTGATTGTGTCGTTATCACGTTTGAGGACCCACGATTGGTAGAATTTATTTGCTCCTTTCCTCCATGTGATAACAAGTCGGTGGTATCAGCCAAACCCCTGTCTTTTTTCTATGCGCAAGAGGGCCACGAGGATGTTGGATGGAGTTGGTTGAGGCCGGCTAAGAAAGGTCTGGGGAGAGGTAATAATGGGAACGCTTCATCCATCTATCAGAACCCCCAACATTGGGGAATGGCTGGAGAGGAAGGATGGAATCTAGTCCACAGGAGGAAGGGGCATCAGTGGAAGGGTGATTCCCAGTTTAATGGAGATGGGTGGGGCCCACAGCTCAACTATCCTTTATTCCCTTGTTACAATCGTTTTAGTGGGCTGGAAGAGGTGGATTGACCATCACCTCAGTGCATTGAAGACGCCAATGGTAGTGGGGTACTTACTCCCATAGATAGTGGTTCTATCGGCATTACTAGGGAGAAAATACCCGATCAGGATAGCATTATTCCAGACCTACTGTCAGGGGATATTGATACCCAGGCTCCCCCGGTAAAACCATCATTGTCCCCTTCCCTTGTTAAAATCCTGTCTTGGAACATAGCGGGCTTAAAGAAAAATCTGCCTGATCCAGCATGGAACAAATTCCTAGAAGATTACCATATCTGCATGTTCCAGGAAACCTGGTGTGTAGAGCCAGAATACAAGCATGGTTATTCTACATTCTTTGTCCCTGCAACACAGCATGGGAGGGGGCGCCCATCGGGTGGACTACTCATCTGGATCAGGATAGATTTGAATTGTGAGGTTACTGTTAAACACATCCTTTCCAATGATTTACTCCACATAACTGTCAAAAGGCAGTCTGCCAGAAATGTTTTGGAACTTTTCTGCATTCATGCCAGGGGGCTCCCAGGGGGCCAATCTTCACCAATATTAGAGCTGCTAGACAATAGGCTTTCAGCCCTCCCCTCTAAATCCTCAGTACTAGTGGGAGGTGATTTTAATTGTACATTTGAGCCTCTCCATGAGGACGACTTCCTGGGCTCTCATAATAAACTAGGGAATAATCAGCTCATTCCATCTTTATCACTGGCCCCAATCAAGAAGTGGTCGGCTCGAGCCATTCAGTTAAATGCCCTGGCGTCTGCCCACGACCTATGGGCCCTAAACGGCC
Organism: Lissotriton helveticus; assembly: GCF_964261635.1. Lineage (NCBI taxonomy): Eukaryota > Metazoa > Chordata > Amphibia > Caudata > Salamandridae > Lissotriton > Lissotriton helveticus. The sequence goes on along the minus strand of NC_136071.1, from coordinate 968,734,517 downwards.
GTACCATCTCTGACCGTATGGGCGCTATGACTTTTAATCGAATAGGCTGCCCGTCACGGATTGATTACATTCTTTTAGATGTATGGTCATGGGCCAAACTTGTTGACATGGAGGTCAGCCAGAGGATCGATAGTGACCATAATCCTCTCTGCATGGGCATGTTCTGGGGCGATAATATTGGCAAAGATGTCCCAAATGAGCTGATTACTAAAGAACTAGTCCCTTCTAACTGTAATCGCAGGATTAAATGGAATGTGGTTAGGTGTAATGAAGGGACACTCGAGAACATCAGGGTTCTAGTTTTGGCTGCTTCATGTGCCCTGGCATCAGTGAACCAAACTTTTCCCCAGCCGCAGGGGTCTGTGTTGACAGTTAAGTATAAAGACCTAATAGGGGAGATCAGTACGTTTTTCTCCCAAAAAAAAAGGGTTGCCCATTGATTAAACTCTCCCAAAAGAAGGGGAACCCTTGGTATACTGTCTCCTGTAGAGAAAAAAGAAAAGCCATCTCCCTGGCTATAAAAAACAAGGATGCACCAGCAGCCAGATCAGCTAGAAAAGATTATCGCACTAGTATTGCGAAAGCCAAAAAAGATTGGGAAGAGGAACATTGGCAGGCACTAAAGGAAGCGGCCCATGGGAAAAACGCCACTGTATTTTGGAAACTGATAAATGTCCTTGATAGACGAGGCGCTGAGCCCATTCCAAACCATATAACTGAGTGCCAATGGCACTCCCACTTTTCTAAATTATATGGCGTAGGCTCCTCGGAAGTTGCGTCAGCACCTCCAACATTAGATACAGGCTGTTTGGCCCAACTAAATGGTGGCTTTACAGATGCATTGTTCATGCCCCGCGAGGTCCAGGAAGCCATCCTTAAAATAACACCGGGTAAGGCACCTGGCCCGGACGGAATACCGGGTGACTTATTGCTGCATAATCCAATGCTTTGGGCCGATTTTATTGTAAACATTATGAACCTTATTCAGTTGGGTCACCAAGTACCTGACTCATGGAAAGGTGCCGAAGTTGTCACCATTTTTAAAAAGGGCGAGAGAGAGGACCCTGCCAACTACAGACCAATTAGTTTAATTGATGTTATTCAAAAAGTAGTTGGTAGGGTCATTGTAAATAGGGTTGAGGGCTGGCTTATGGAAGAAACTATCTTGTCCCACTTTCAGGCAGGATTCAGAAGTAATGTAGGAGCAATTGACCAAGTTTTTAGATTTTGTGCAGTTTTTTGGAAAACAGTGTCAATAGCCAGAGGGAGTCTTTACCTGGCTTTTATAGACTTAAAAACTGCATTTGATGTAATACCCCGTGTTAAATTATGGAATGTCCTATTGGATATGGGCTTCCCATCCCATTTGTTAAATTTTATCATCAAACACCATGAGGGTACCTATGCTAGGATACGTTGGGGGACGCAGGGGCAACTTACCAAGAGTATCTCTGTCAACAGAGGGGTGCGGCAAGGGTGCGTGATGGCTCCCACTTTGTTCTCCCTCTTTATAAATGGGGTGGTGAAACATCTGCAAGAGACACCGGCAGACGCCCCCATTATAGCTGGGGAGAAAACGCCATCGCTCCTCTTTGCTGATGACACCCTTCTGTTATCAAAAACTCCCACAGGTCTCCAAACCCTTTTTGACCAGTTTAGTGTTTTTTGTCAGGAACGGAGACTTACAATAAACACAACCAAAACTAAATTAATGGTTATGACCGCAAAGAGAAAATATAGGAATATCCACTTGACTTTGAATGGATCTCCCCTCGAGGTGGTCGAAGAGTTTGATTACCTTGGTGTTAGGATTAACAACAACTTGAAGTGGGAACCCCATATATGTAAAATGATTTTAAATCTTAAAAGAGTTTGCGGCACTATTCTAAAAAACCAACGTCTCTCTGTGAGCAGGCCAGTTGCTCCTGCCTTGTCAGTTTATGAGGGTAAAGCAATTGCCTCAGCTGTTTATGGCTCGGAATTATGGGGCATTGAGAATACCAATGACCATGTCCTAACGGAGAACAAGTTTATGAGGGACTTGGTATCACTTCCAACCTCCACCCCACTCAAACCTTTATTTTTAGATCTGGGTAGGAGGTCCATTCGGGACATCCTCCAGCTCCGTCCCCTCTTATATTGGGTTCGTCTGAGGAGGACTCCCGAATTAGCTAGCTACGCCTCAGTGTTAGATGAAATGTTAAAACTAAACACTTCAGGCAAAATCAAGTGGCTAAACGTCTTAAAACATCTTGTAGCCAGTGTGGGTTTAAGTGACGCTTGGGTCTCCCAATCCCCTCCACCAAAACAAGTGGTGAAAAAATTATATTGGGACTGGATTGAGGCCAGGGCGCTACAGAACCCAAATTGGGGACATTTGACTGAGATCTTTTTGACCCATAAGTGCACTTTAAAACTGGAATTGTTTTTGGATTTTATTCAGATTCCTCGGGAAAGGACTCTATATCTGAAATTTAGACATGGAACACTGTCCCTCAAAATGTTCACGTCTAGATGGAATAGAAGGAGGGAAGAGGATATCAAGTGTCCAGGCTGTACAAATCCCGAAGAATCATTAGGCCACTTCTTTTTTGCCTGTAAGGCATACATCCTACCTAGGAACAAATGGTTAAAACCTGCATTAAAGAACCTTGGTGTTAGGGATTACAAATCAGCTTTGCGTATCCTTACCTCCAACACCTCTTCTATGGTCACTATTTGTGGGGTTGCAAAGTTTTTATCATGTGCCTGGATTATTAGGACAAAGCTTTTAAAAAATGTCTCTCAAGTCAACTTTTCCACATAACTTTTATATGTATTCTTGCAAATGATGAACTGGTTTTATAATTTTGTGTGTATTATATGTTTGTACTTTTTATGATACATGTGTCGAATAAAAGTATAATGACATGATAAATACTTTTATTGAAAACGCACGACTTTCTATTTCTAAGCAACTCTGGTGAAACGAATCATGCACATCTGACTGAGTGAAATAGCCGTCTATTGTTTCCGCGACTCTAGAGATACGTTTCATTCTGGGGAAACAAAGTTGTCATGTTATATGGTTGTCAGAGACTAATCCCTTCTTGTATTTTCGAGAAAGTTTCTAGTGACCTCTGAGCTAGCTGGCACTCACAATTAAGTCTAATGTATTCGGCAGAGACCTAGTCGGACTTAAGTCCTATGTCTAAGCTGCAGGATATATTATTCCAATGCGCAGAGCCTATTGGGAATATAGGAACTACACTACAGTGCCAGATGGGGCAGGGTTCTGTGGTGTACCGGGCAGGGAGCGGCCAGGTGGCGCCTCTACAACCCAAGATTGATACCATCCTGGCATGGGAACCCCTAAAGACTGAGAGCCTTTTTAGGACTAACGGGGTACTACAGGAGGTTTGTCAAGGGGTATGGCAACATTGTTGCACCCTTGACTTAGCTGACTTCCAGGAAGCATCCTAAGAAAGTGAACTGGACTGACACCTGTCAGAAGGCTTTTGATGCCCTGAAGACTGCCATGTGCACAGCACCCTTGCTTCAGACACCCAACTTCTCAAAATAGTTCATTGTTCAGACGGACGCTTCAGAGCATGGTGTGGGGGCTGTTCCATCACAGATTAACGAAGAGGACCTAGACCAACCTGTTGCCTTCATCAGTAGAAGGTTACTTCCACTGGAACAGAGGTGGAGTGCAATTGAGCCTGAGGCATTTGCTGTGGTCTGGGCACTGAAGAAGTTGAGACCATACTTGTTTGGAACCCACTTCCGGGTTCAGACCGACCACAGGCCCCTCAGATGGCTGATGCAGATGAGGGGTGAGAACCCAAAGTTGTTGAGGTGGTCCATTTCCCTACAGGGTATGGACTTTACTGTGGAACACCGCCCTGGTACAGAACACGCCAACGCTGATGTTCTGTCCAGATTTTTCCGCCTTAGTGAAGAGAACTCCCAAGGGGAAGGGTACTTCTCCCCACATTTCAGCTGGAGGAGACACGTGTTAGACCTGACATCATTGGCGTGAGTCCCCCTCCCATTTTGGCGGATTGCCTCCTCTGTTTTTATATGCTGTTGCTGGTTTTATGCTTTGAGCACTGTGCCACTGCTAATCAGTGCCACAGTGCAAGTGCTCCCTATGTTAAATTAATGTACTAATTGGGTATTCCATGATTGGGTTATTTGATTTATCTGTCAGTCCCTAGTACAGTGCACCATGTGTGCCCAGGGCTTGTAAATCAAATGCTGCTGGTGGGCTTGCAGCACTGGTTGTTCCACCCACAGAAGCAGCTTGTAAAGTGTGTCTCGGGCCTGCCATTGCAAGGCCTGTGTCTTATCTAGCACTGCCAAGTTGACTTGGCCAAGTGCACCCACTTGCCAGTCCCTAATCCTTCCCTTTGCTTCATATTAGACACCCCTATGGTAGGCCCAAGTGCAAGGTGCATTGTAAGTATAAGGTAGGACATGCTCTGATGTGTGTAGCATATTCTAATATTGAATTACAGCCTTTTTCGTTTTTCACTATTGAAGGCTACCTGTTCTCATAGGCCAGAATGGGCAGTAAGATTATTACATTCTTATAATCCTATTTATCAAAAAGAAGGGAGAGTGATCAATCGATCAACGGACACTAATTACCACTTAAAAAAGTGGAAGGTCCAGTATCAGCGTGTGCCCGTGTCTGGTGCAAGTAATACAACAAGAGGGTTGCTGAACTGTTCCTACAGGAAGGAGAGGGAACTGGATATTAAATATAGTTGGCGTGACCGAAGGTGTATGTCTAACACCGTTGGGCATCCATTTGGTTGGATGTAATTGCCTCACACACCCAAAAGGGTGTCATGCTTCATCATTGGCAGTTTGCTCCTCATCGGGGAGGCGGTGCAATCCCCGACGGGCTCACCTCAAAGAAGGGCACTTTGACTGAGATCTTTTGTATCCAACAGCCTTATGGTGAAGTGCGGGTGTGTGGGCAGGATGGCAATTTTGCCTAGTGAAGTGGTTTAAAATGTAGCAAGGGGTGCCTGAAACACTTTATTCTGGGGGTCCCCCTGCTGCAACTAAAAACGTGGTGCTAGCTCTCTAGGTATCAACAGGTTAGGTGGAGTGACCCTAGGGAAGACTAGAATACAGATTGGTCGACATGTTTCTCGCGCCGGGGATATTTACCCGCGATTCATCGTCACGGGCCGATTGAGCTACACTTAAAGGTTCAACCCCGATGTACTGACCCGCCGACCACTCATGTGGCATGTAGTCCCTGACCATTAGGCAAAGGATTACCCACACAGGTAAACTAGACCCACACCATACACATGACACCTGCATGTTGTTCATTGCACATATTTCACTTTTATAAGGTCCTGATGAATCACGGGTAAATATCCCCGGCGCGAGAAACATGTCGACCAATCTGTATTCTAGTCTTCCCTAGGGTCACTCCACCTAACCTGTTGATACCTAGAGAGCTAGCACCACGTTTTTAATTGCAGCAGGGGGACCCCCAGAATAAAGTGTTTCAGGCACCCCTTGCTACATTTTAAACCACTTCACTAGACAAAATTGCCATCCTGCCCACACACCCGCACTTCACCATAAGGCTGTTGGATACAAAAGATCTCCGTCAAAGTGCCCCTCTTTGAGGTGAGCCCGTCGGGGATTGCACCGCCTCCCCGACGAGGAGCAAACTGCCAATGATGAAGCATGACACCCTTTTGGGTGTGTGAGGCAATTACATCCAACCAAATGGATGCCCAACGGTGTTAGACATACACCTTCGGTCACGCCAACTATATTTAATATCCAGTTCCCTCTCCTTCCTGTAGGAACAGTTCAGCAACCCTCTTGTTGTATTCTTATAATCCTAACTGACTCAGGGAACATGGTAGAACTTCGAATTCACTATGCCTGAACTCAGAATAATAAAATACATCTTTTAGTGAAGTTGGTTTTAATATTCTGTGTTTGAAAATACCACTTTTAGAAAGTAGGTATTTTCTTGCCTAACTATCCAGGCCTGCCTCTGCTGGGTTGTATATTCCTTGTCTGGGTTTGTGAGTGACAGGGATGGGGGATTCCAGGAGACAGGCTTGGACAGCCTGTGGTGAATAGAGAGATCTGCATCTAGATGGTAGGGAGGAGTTGCACCTGGGACCTGAATAGGGCTGGGTCTTCCCTCTACAATGCTGGCTCCACCTCCTGTGGCTTGGCTGATGTCTCTGCCCTGCACTGTGAAAGGAGAGGAGGAATCATGTCAACAGAGTGCTCCAGAGCTGTATCTTCCCTCCCCTGTTCTGCCTCCACCTCCTGTCGGGCGGCTGATGTCTCTGCCCGGCACAGTGAAAGGAAGAAGAGAGTCATATAAACAAAGTTCTCAGGAACTGGTTTGGACTAGGCAGATGCCTCTCTGCCTTCAGAGAACAAAGGATTTTGGGGTATAAATATTGGGACCCTGATCCCAAGAAATGAGATCACATCTGGACAAGAAACCTTTCTGCCAAGGAGAAGAATCAAGGAAGACGCATGAGTTGTACTGCCCCCCTGCCAGTCTGCTGTTTGCTGGGTTGGCCTGCAGTGGTTGCTTCATTGCCAAGGGAACGGAGAAGGAACTTTGTAAGGACTTTCATCTACAGAATATTCTCCAAGGGCTTGAACTGTGCTTGCCTCCTGCTGAAGTCTCAGGGACAAAAGACTGCACCTCCAGCTCCCCATTGAATTTCCTTGCTGGGAATTCTGACTCCAGACACTTGCATGCCGATGGGAGCTGGAAGCGCAACGCATCAAGAAGAAGCGTGTCGCCGCCGCAGCTGAAATCGTTGCATCACCGGAGAAGCACACTTTCACTGCATCTCCCTGGAAGCGTGTGTTCATCGAAGCTGCCTGCTGTCGCATCACCGGAGAAGTGTGTAGCAGGGCCTGTCGCGGCTCCATAGTACAGAGTTGTCGCAAGGCTGCCAGGGCGTCATCACATCATCATCGCATCGCCGCATCAAGGGCACCATCTTCTCGCATCGCAACCGGATCATCGCATCACATCAAGGTGCCATCTTGCGCACCGCAATGGACCCGCAGGCTGAGAATCTACGCATCACCTCTGCACTGGTAAGGATCACGACACATCCCTTACTCTGCGCAAGCATTGAGGCACGACGCATCATTTACCCCAGATCACGGAACCGACGCATCTCCCCTCTTGCGAGCATTTTGTTTACTTTGCGTTACGTATCCAGGTACTTTGTTGAGAACTTTGTGGCATTTACCATCAACTTGAACTAAGCAACTTTAATCGTCTTTTAAGTAATCTTAAGTGTAGTATTGTGAATTTCTGTCGTTTGTGGTCTTGTGTTTAAGTCTATATAAATAATTCTTATTTTTATAAAACCTGTGTTGTGTCCATCTGTAGTTTTTTCACTGTATTACTGTGTATATTCACAAATGCTTAACACACTGCCTCTGAGATAAGCCTGTCTGCTCGTGCCAAGCTACCAAGGGGGTGAGCAGGGGTTATTAAGAGTGTAATCCCCTTATCCTGACTTAGAAGTAAGGGTCCCTATTTGGAAAAAGGTGAATACCATTGCTAACTAGAGACCCCCAGATGTAACAGTTTTTTTCCCACAAAGTATCCAGTTCGAGGAGCAACCAATGCATTTCGTAAATACAGTTTACTTGATCACTGTTAGTATGGTACATTCAAATCAACCAATTAATCCTTCTTCGCAATAACATGTGATCTATGATGTCGACATTTTTTACCAAAACCCCTCATGTTGCAATGTGGGATATATATAGTTCTTTCTTTATCTAATGGCAAGTGTGTTTATTCTTTCTAAATATATGTGTGTTTTATATTCATTTATTTATAACCCCTAAATTCACCTATATGTTATGAGTTGTGTAATGACCTCTATTTTTAATTTTAAATTGTGTCCATTTTTTTAATTATTATTTTTATATTATTTTATACCTGAATCGGTTTTATCCTCTTTTTTCTTATCGTAATTTAAAAAGAATTTAAAAAGAATTCTACGGGCACATACACCCCACTTTCGTTTAATTAACCCGCATTTCGGAGAGAATTATTTTTTCCTCCATTTCGGAGAGAATTATTTTTTTCCGAATATATCACAAAGATATCTTTTTTTACAAATAGCATCTGTACCCAAATTTTAATTAAGCCTTCCAGTGGGCCTGTGTTTATTCTCCTATTCCGGTTAATTATTCGACTTCCTTTTGCGTGGGGCAGTGTTCCTTTCATTTTTCAAAGATGGTATTTAAGGGGATTTGTCTTATGTATGATGTCACTCTGCAATTACACAACTAATATATATGAACATTCTCAAATTCTTTGCTTATGTTACATTATTTTACATCCATTTGCTGCTCTAGTAAAGTAGTCCATCCAGTCAAAGATGAACATGTAAGTGCTAACTTTGATTTAATCCATACGGCATCAGTGTTCTGAAGTTCAGTATCTGTCTTGACTCTCTCATTCTTAACTTTTTCACCCGATCACTGCCTCTTACATTAAGCAGGATTGATTCTAAAGCACAGAAAGTTAGTTACTTCTAATCTCCTTTGTGTTTCACTTCCATGTGTTTGGCGATGGCGTTGCTCCGATCTTTGTTTATTGTCGCACGGACATGTTCTAGTATCCTCTTCTTTAGCTCACATATGGTACTGCCAATGTCCATTAGCGGGCAAGGCCATTCCACAATGTACACAAGGTATTGGCTTTTGCATGTTATTAGATCTCTAATTTGCCACATGTTGTTATCTGAGAGTTTTGCTTCTGTTTTGTTCTTTGCGATTTGGCAAACTTTACAATTATAACATTTTATGAAGCCTTTCGTCTTTAGCCATTGTGTCCCTTTTGATTTCCAAAGTCCTTGATGGTGACTACGGATTAGTTTGTCCTTTAGATTTTTTTCCCGGCAAAACGTTATATTTGGGTGGGTCCCCATGATTTTTCCCACTGTTGGATCTAACTGTAACAGTTTCCAGTTTTTTCTCAAGATCTTTGTGATTTTTTTGATTCATTGGAAAAATCTAGAATTAATCTTACTGGGTCCTCTTTGGATTGCGAGTTTTCTATGCTTTCCTTTTGGTTGTGTCTTTTGCATTTTCTGATCTGCTCTTTTACAGCTTTTATCCACTATGTGGTTTTTATATCCTCGTTGTTTAAATCTCCTGGCTGTGTTCATACTTTGTTTTTCCCATTTTGTATTTTTTGAGCAGATCCGCCGGATCCTAAGGAACTCTCCATAGGGAATGTTGTCAATTACTGTTGTCTTGTGAAAGCTATCGGCGTGCAGTGTTGCATTCGTAGATGTTTATTTACGATGTAAGGTTGTTTGCAATTTATTTTCACGGACATAGATCTCAGTGTGCAGAAATATGACCCTTTCTTTGCTTATTGTGTACGTGAATTTGATGTTAGCACTCGTGGAGTTCAAGATTTTAAAATACTCTTGAAATTCTTCTGCTGTTCCGTCCCACACAATTAGCAAATCATCAATGTAACACAGCCACATTGCTGTCTTTTTTACATATTGGTTATTGTTGGGATGCCACGCCAATTGTTGATCCCACCACCCCATTGTGAGACAACCATATCCGGGGCTGAAGGAAAAACCCATAGCGCATCCTTATATTTGTTGGGAAATCTGTTCCCCAAATAGAAAGACATTTTGACTTAAACACATTTCCACCATGTCTATTAGCATTTGGTTATGTTGCTTATATTGAATATTCCGGTCCTTGAAGAAGAAGCTACATGCCAACATCCCAATATAATTTTCAATGTTCGTATAGAGCACGGGTACTCACAGTACGGCCCGGGGGCCGCCATTGGCCCGGCAAGCCTTCTGTGGCAGCCTGCGGACCTTGAGACATCGTACCTGTGTTTTTAAAAAGACATTTTTAAAGAGTGTATGCAAACACTGCCGGTTGCAGCAGAGACACTCTGAGAGACTCTGCTGCTATGTGGGGGCCCGGGCCATTCATTCCATCAGATAGTCAGAGTGGAGCTGCAGGGGCGCTAAGAGGAGGTGAACTACAACAAAGAATCATTAACATGCAAATGGTCTTTTAAAGACCTGTAAAGTGCGGCTGTGTTGTGCCCGGGAAGCTGTCTCAGCCCGGGCACACACAGGCAGGGTGAGATGTAGAGGGTGACAGAGGGAGGTAGAGGGAGGGAAGGAAAGGGAGAGAGACAGAGGGAGGGAAGGAAAGGGAGAGAGACAGAGGGAGGGAGACAGAGGGAGAGAGGGAAAGGGAGGGAGACAGAGGGAGAGGGAGGGAAAGGGAGACTGAAAAATGGACACAGAGAAAGGGAGACAGACAGAGGGAGGGAGACAGAGAGGAGGATGGCGACAGAAAGAGGAGGGTGACAGAGCGAGACAGAGGGAGGGAGACGGAGTGAGGGAGATGGAGTGAGGGAAGGGGAGTGAGGGAATGTAGTAAAGGAAGGGAGTGAGGGAGGGGGTGAGGGAGGGAGTGAGGGAAGGGGAGTGAGGGAGGGGGTGAGGGAGGAAGTGAGGGAGGAAGTGAGGGAAGGGGAGTGAGGGAGGGAAGGGAATGAGGGAGGGAGTGAGGGAGGGAAGGGGAGTGAGGGAGTGAGGGAAGGGCAATGAGGGAAGAGGAGTGAGGGAAGGGGAGTGAGGGAAGGGGAGTGAGGGAAGGGGAGTGAGGGAAGGGGACTGAGTGAGGCAAGGGAGTGAGGTAAGGGGAGTGAGGTAAGGGAGTGAGGGAAGGAGAGTGAGGGAGGGAGTGAGGGAAGGGGAGTGAGGGAAGGGGCGTGAGGGAGGGAGTGAGGGAAGGGGAGTGAGGGAGGGAAGGGAGTGAGGGAGGGAGTGAGGGAATGAGTGAGGGAGTGAGGGAAGGGGAGTGAGGGAGGGGGTGAGTGAGGCGTGGCTCCGTCGTGAGCTATATGAGAAATCAACTGATTCAGGTGTCTGTGTTGTAGTGCTGCCGTCACCCGGGTCTTAAACGTGAATGTGTCATTATGTCTGTGAAGACCCACAACATGGCCAACATGGAAGGTACAGGGAATCACTGACCCTACATTCATCCATAGTTCCACACATAAAAGATGGTGGACATGACACATTTCTGCAAATATGAATGTTTTTTGTACATTCAGTGGAGTATTGTAGCTGTAGTAATACAGGGCAATGAAAGCTTTAGGTTGCAGTTTTTGGCACATGAAGGGCAGCTAATATATATACGTATGTGGTCATTCGGGTATACTGTAGAACTTGGTGCTGGAAATCTGTGTTTGAGCTTCGGAGCCGCGTCCACATCCTGTTATTGTAGACAAATCACGTAATGTACGTGTGCCTGAAAATGTACTGTGAATACAGTGCTGATGTAAATCGCTGATATAGTTTTGGGTCGACTTCGCTGTATATAAATATGCTACCAAAAGAAATACTCTCGCAATAGCATACACGTATATATTTACAATACACTTAGCTTGCAGTACTGCAATGATCCAGTTTCTACATTTGTATTTGTAGAATGAGCGAGAGAAAGTTATATAACCGAAGTTTGTGTTACTGCCAGAGTTAAGATGGTTGCATACGATGTTTACAGCACAATATAATGTCGTAGGGCCCAGGGGCAGCATTTTACAAACATAATGAACACACAGACACAGATAGATGGATGAAGTGAGTACGGGCACATTCGCTCAACTCCATTTTATTACGTTGCTGTTGGTAACAAGTATAATAGTAATCATCATATTGTTTACAAATATTCCATTATAAATGGTTTATGACTTCTGCTGTACAAAGGTAGGAGCACTACATGTGAAATAATGCACAGAAGATTATATTGTAAAAGGGTCATAAGTTGTGGTGCACTGACGTAGAGGCAGTTTGTTTGGAGGCTGCGATGATGCGTGGTCCAGGCAGACCGGACTGGTAACAATGTCTTTTGACTACTGAATTTTGCCTTAAAAAGGCCACGTGGTGATTATTTATAGTGTACTGAGTTAGTGGTAAGTCTGGTGCTCAGCGTGTGCTCATCCTGCGATGATGTGTGGTCCGAACGGGCTGCAATGGAAGCGTTGTCTGTTGCCTACTGGACTGCATCATCTGTAATCATGATTTCAATAAAAGACGAAACATAAATGGAATAAGTTGTCGAAATATGTAGGTTTCTGGGACATTATAGTTCAAATTGTGACCTGTGCTATCCGCAGTGGACACTGCCATTCACAGTTCTTTGCACTTGTAGGGTGAATTTTGTTATTCAACTAAACCTAGAACTGATATAAAAGAAGCTTTTGAAGGAAGCCTACTAAAGGGATCTTGTGTAGGTTTGAGGGACGTTATAATTTGTTTGGTACTGCACTCTTCAAATAATGAATGAAGAGTCTATTTAATTGTGAGGTCTGATGACCGTAGTGTAGGCAAGAGGCAGCTGATAGCAAGGGCCCACGAACACGTGGCGTTGAGGAGAGGTGCACAGTATTGGTAATTTAGCGTGTGTACAGCCAGCGATGATAACACTGAGTTAGTGGCACTTGAAGCAAGGTTCTCTGGAGCCTGCGATGATACGTGGTACAGGCAGGCCGTACTGGTAGCAATGTTTTTTGCCTTTTGAATTTTGGATTATTAAGGCCACGTGAGGATGATTTGTGGTGCAGTGAGTTAGTGGTACCTGAAGAACTCAGCGTGTGCGTACCCTGTGATGATTCGTTGTTCAGGCGGGTCGCACTGGTACAATGTCTCTTGCTTACTGGAATGCGTCATGTGCAATCGCAATTCCACCAGAATCATGAGCCCTAATGATGTAAATCGAAGGTAGTAGTCAGTACAGACGTTGTGGAATGTTTTTGTTGCATCCTTTAGCAAAATCTGAAGACATAGAGTACAATTGTCTCTACCTTCAAAAAAGCAAGGCTTGATTTAATGCTGTCCGTAGTGTAGATCCGAAGCTGAATTCAAGTGGTGAACCCTGCTGTCCGCAGTGTAGATTGAAGGCAGTAGTCAGCACAGTTATAGACGAATGCTTTTTGTCACTTATTTTAACAAAATCTGAAGACATACAGTACAATTGTCTCTGCATTAAATAAATCAAGGCTGAATTTCCTACTGTCCGTAGTGTAGATGCAAAGCTGAATTGAAGTTGTGAACGCTACAGTCCGCAGTGTAGATCGAAGGCCGTAGTCGATACAGACATAAGTCTGCGATGCTGTGGCGCTGAGTTTGCAATGGGCCTGTATCGAGGAGGCATGTGGTCATTGCGGCAGCCACATGGCAGGGTGAGTACCTTCGCTGCGGCAGAGTCTTTTGTCTTCGCACAAGGGCACCATGCCCAAGGCGTAACCTATGTATTTATACTCTTACGCTGGAGTTGTGTACATTGGACCAGCCCACTCCGCTTCTGCTTCAAGGGGGGGGGACAACACAGCTACATGACCGAGATATTCCCCAGTGTCTGACATAATATGGTTGCGTCCACTGTGCAGTACACTACAAGTATCAATACTATATTTACACACGGAAACGTTTTTGGTTTGTACAGTGAGTTGTGTATACCATATCACCCGTAGTCTTGGCATTGTGTAAAATATTGTTGATGTGCAAGTTCCTTCCCTTATAAATAGTTGGTTGCCACATCTCTGAACATTCAGTTAGTGTGCTGTTGAGGGGATATATGATTTTAGGAAGGTTTGCTGTCCTGTTTTGCGCTGCCTCTGAGGTAGTAGAGGGGGACGGGCCAGGAGAGGTGGTTGTAGTGGTGGTGGCGCTGGGTGTTGTAATTTTGTTAGGTGTCGGAGGTGTATAATTAGTACCTCTAACATATATTCATATTTAAATATGGGTGTGAGTTGGATGTAATTCACGCAGTACATAGTCAACCTCCTTACACTAGTTAAATGTTGATGTTAATTTGTTAGTGGTAAGTGGAACTATCGCTTGTTTTTTTAGGTAGCATGGCAGATTTGGCAGTGGTGTTTATTTTTTTTATGGGAACGCCTAGTTTGTATAATATTAACGTTAGTTGTGGTTCTGGTTTGTAGCGATTTTGTTGGCGGAAGGTATCGATGGAAGAGTGGTGATATTTGCAGTTTTTACTAGGTTGAGAATGGGATGTTAATTAAAAAAGACAAAAAAAAACAGATATGCTTAATGAACATTATAATTAGAAATTAGTATTTAAAAAACCTTTGAAATTCACTGACAAAACCATAGGTTTCAGGTATGTTATAGTTAAGAATTATCATTTAAAAAACCTTTGAAATTCACTGAAAAAACCATAGGTTTCAGGTATGTTATAGTTAGGAATTATCATTTAAAAAACCTTAGAAATTCACTGAAAAAAAACATAGGTTTCAGGGATGTTATAGTTAGCTGGACATTTCACTCGTACAAAACCATTGAAATTCCTCCGTTATAGTTAGTTCTACTAACTGTAACTCGCGCGCCCGCAATCCACTGCTGATGATGTCACATATTACATCATTCATGACATGGTCAGTGACATCACTGATGACATCTCAAATGACGTCACTGATGACATCATCCACATGACAATCTGCTACAACTGATCATACACTAGTATAGCTTTTCATCACTCACTAAAAAATGTACAGTACCATTTTTAAAAGAATGACACACCAACACAACTTTCTAAAAACCCACTCACTGATTTGTAGATCTAAACACACTTCTAAACATTACAAAGATCAATAGAACACTATTAAATATACGTATACATTTATATTAACATTACCCACCAGCACACATTTTATTGATTTATATAATCATACTACTCACTTATGCAAATAATTCATTATACTTATATTTACTCAGCTATACACTCTTACAATCACCACTTTATTTATTTATATAGATAGTAACTCATACTTAGTGTGTTATAAAATCACTATTATAAGTATACAGTTTTCCATACAGTCACTCACACAATGGCTGACTGTTATGTATAGTTATTTGTGTAGAACAACTGTCACGTACACTGATTTTTATATTTCTACTTTCTTAGACATGTATTATTGAGAAATATATTTACTCATCAACACACCAATAAAGAGATTCACCCACCCGAACAACTGTTTCCACATGCAGTGTTAACCTCATATACCTACTAAATCAACTATTTCCACATCTTCACACTTCCCACTCAACTAACCACACATTCACTGTCTCATACAAATAGTCACTTAACTAATTAAAAACTAATATAACGTTTCACATAGCTAGTAATCAACTGATGCAATAGTTTACACAACAAAAGACAGAGTGATACAGATATTCACACAGTTAAATCACTATTCCATATATTTGGTGAGACACTTTAAATTATTGACTGGGGGTGCCGCTCGCAGCAGTTGTTTGTGTATCAACAGGACTCTTACTTTCATTGCTGGACAGCCAATGGAGAGTGTGAGCATAACAGGACTCAATCCTCCAGGAGCCCCGCAGTCACCACCACCGCGCTCCTCCCCATGCCCCCTTTAAAACCGCTCGCAGCCCCCGCTTCGCAGGAGCCGCTCGCAGCGGTTGTTTGTGTATCAACGGGACTCTTACTTTCATTGCTGGACAGCCAAGGGAGAGTGTGAGCAGCCTTTATTTCTGGGAACGCCTCCCGCTGCGCGGGACGTGCGCCAGGTGAAGCCCGGGCCAAGGGCGGGCCCGTTTGAGCCCGTTAGAGGCCGGAAAAGGCTGGGCTGGGCCCCCCCTCTAAGGCCCCGGACACAGAAAGAAAGGTAACTTTTATATTAGCTCCAAAAACTGCTGTATTATCTTTCGAATTAGCCACACGATGTCAGTACGTAACGGAGGAGGGAGAAAAGGAGTGGGAACGGGGTATGTTGCTGGGACCCTTGATCAATTTATCACGAGGGCCTCCTCAGTACTGGCCCATGAAATAGCTCTCACGGAACGTCGCCTTTCGATGGATCCAGCTTTTTCAAAAAGGTCATTCCTGGGTGCTATCCAGAATGCGTGCACGCCAGGTAAACAACGTAAGAGTGATACGACAACTGCCACGCAGGAAGAGACCACAGGTATACAGGTCACTTCAGTCCCTCTGATACATTGGAGCATAGGGTCGCACTCGCCCATAAATGCTGCATTAGGGGTGGTTACAACTCCTGAGGAGCCCCGTTCACCAAGAGAATATTCGAAGGGGGCAAGGGCGAAAAGAAAGAGAGGAGCAACCCGGGCAGGTATACTGCAGAAAGGGAAGAAGTCTAAAAACTGTCGCCAAAGCATTCAGAATGAGATTTCTAACGAGGACCCCCCAGTGGACAACATCTCTCAAGGAGCCCAGTCAGGGGGTATTGTACCAACCAGTATTGACTCAGTGACTGCATTGGGCCCACCACAGGGCGAGGACGTTTTTTGGAAGAAAATAGAGGCCCTCCTAACCGCTCAGTTGGAGCCCCTTGTGGATAGACTGAATGCAATTGAGCAGAGACTGGGGAAAGCAGAGGGAGCGATAATGTGTTCCCTGGGCAGCATTGATAATAAGATCGAGAGGGGTGCTCTTTCAAAAAATGCTGGTAGGGTGGGCGAAAGGGAGGGTGTAATTGACCTAAATTCTCCCGTAGTATTGGCCTCAACTAGCACGGGACAACCACCTGTAAGTAAAAAATCAGTGGGGGAAACTGAAGGCAGTAGTAGGATAGACGGTTGCAGGCTACAGGGGGTGACGGGTATTGAGGAAATGGAAAGAAATATTGCAAAGAAAATCCATCCCCGTTTAGACTTGCCCCCAGAGTGTTCACCCTATGTGGTTGTCCTGATGGGGGTTCCCGAACTGAAAGTGGAGGCAGAGGAATCGCATGACCAACTGAAAAATAAAACAATACATTGGCTCAGTCACAACAGACATTCACTCCAAGATCCTACTCGTAAGGAGGGTGAGATGGGTGGGAAACAGGCAAAAAAATATACCAAGGGACTGTATTGTGGTGAACCTTAGAGATCCTAAAGCAGTCCAGCTTATCACTCATTGTCCCCAGATTGGTACCTGGTCTAAAATACAGGCACTAGATTTAAATTATTTTTATAAGCCTGCAAATAATGGGTCTATTGGAGGGTGCTGGGAAGATCGAAGAGGGTGGACTGTACAGCCAGATAAAGGGCGTGGTTGGGCCTGTAGAGAAAGGAGTGAGTACCTGGTTAATGATGCCCAGGGAGTATATGCATATGAGAGTCATGTAGCCCAAATAGGAGAAGAGCAAGCTCTCCTGCTGTGTAATAAATATGCGCCGCTGGGCTGGGGCAGACACCTCAGCGAGGTAGATTGACTGCCTGAGGACGAGACGGATAAAGAGGGAGAGTTACAGCTAAGGAAAAAAGGAAGGGAACCCTCAAAAGAAGTAACCCCAAATACTATTCAATTGGAATCATGTATTTTAAATGAAGTTCGATCCACAGACACCCAAACAGACAGTGAGCCCTTTAGGACTCCCGTTGTCCCACTCAGAGGTCATTGGAGTACCCTAGAATTAGTGTCTTGAAACGTGGCGGGTTTATCAGCCAAATTCCAGAACACCGAATGGCTGGAATACATCAACAGGTTTAATATCATCTGTGTTCAAGAAACCAAGGAAGTGGATCCTACCAATTTCAATTTAGCCGGGTTTAAGTCGTTTGGTGTCCCAGCGGGTAGTTTGTTGGCAGGAAGAGCTAGGGGTGGTCTTCTAATTTGGGTACCCCTGAGTCTGGAAGGAGTCTGGACGGATCTGAAATGGAACTCAGACTGTATGATAGTGGTACAGTTCAAGAGTAAGGACCTCAGTTTAACACTGGTTAATTTTTATAATATGGGAGGATGCAGAATAGGCGAGCTGGAGGAAAGACTCATGTCACAGAGAGAGCTGAATCAGAGCGCAATGGCCATGTGATTTTAATAGCAGGGGATTTTAACTGCCACTTATGTCCAAAGTTGATACAGTCTACGGAAGAGTGGACAGCATGCAATTTAGAGGAGGGGGCACATTTTGAACACACCTCGGAAGGAAGGGAATTAAGTAGGGTGATGAAAAGCCACAGTATGGAACACTCAATGGATTTGTTACCTATTAAACATAACAAGCAGGTTAATCCTACTTTTAAGGGAAGAGGATGCAGTTCTTATATTGATTTTATACTAGTATCACACCTGTTAAAACAATGAATTGTGGGCTTTTCGATCGATTGTAGCGGCTGCAGTGACCATAACCCACTAACAGTGTCAGTGGCAGTCTCAAAGGTTAGCAAGGCCACAAGGAGGGGGGCAGAGGACATCAGGGAGACAGTTATAGACCAAAGTTAGCGCCTTAAATGGACCAGACTTAATGGTGAGAGTTTCTACAAATCACTTTTGGAAGAGAGGAAACGGCACATAGAGATGTGCTTAGATCTATCGGTGAATGGCCCCTTGCTTGTGGTGGCATTTGAAGAGGTAGAAAGGCTAGTAGATTGCCTGATGCATACCACAGGACAGGGCAAGAAAAAGATTGAGCCGAAGTGGTTTGATAGAGGGTGCTCCCTAGCCCAAAAAAATCTAAGAACTGCCCTTAAACAGAAGCCACGAGACAACCAAAGGGTTATGCACTGCAGACTAACTTATAAGCAGGCAGTAAGGCGTCGAAAAATGTGCTCCAGACCCAAACGTGGGAAGATCTCAGGGGAGCGGCTGAAAAGAGAGATCTTTCAACTTTTTGGAAGATAGTCAATAGCTCTTGTTTTCAAGACGGAAACAGCCCACAGATAGCGTCTAATGTACTCCCGGAACAGTGGGTGGAACACTTTAGAGGTTTGTATAATAGAGGGACCACCGCGATCCAGGAGCACAAGGCAAATAGAGGGGTGAGATAGTGGCGCTAGAATTTACATTAAAGGAGATTGTGGGGGGTGTTAAGGGCTTGACCCGAAATAAGGCGCCCGGACCGGATGGGATTCCGCCGGACCTCTTCTTAAGTGAAGTGGACCTGTGGGGCCCAATCTTAACAAGAGTGATAAATGCGGCCATAGTCTCAGGGCTACCCCGCTCATGGTTAATGGCCATAATAGTGCCATTTTCCAAAAAGGGGAGCAGGGATAGCCCTCAGTGTTATCGCCCTATCTCCCTGATAGACGTAACAGCTAAAGTCTTGGGAAGAGCAGTCTTGAATTGCCTGATGAGTTGCGAAGAGGAACACCATATTCTTACTGAAGTACAGTATGGGTTTCGGGCTTGCAGATCTACGACCGATCAATGCTTGAACTTATATCTGTTGGTGGCAAAATATACAGTGGCCAATAAAGAAAAGGTTTATTTAGCATTCATGGGTCTGGCTGCTGCCTTTGATTGTGTGAATAGGGAGAAGCTGTGGAATATAATGTCCAATTTAGGGGTAGCTAACGACTTGATTAACATCCTGAGAGCCCTACACAGGAATACATCTGCCAAAGTGAGGTACAACTCAGAAGGAGAAAACACGAGCCCTTCAGCTGTACCAGTGGGGTTATAACAGGGGTGTATTCTGGCCCCATTTCTGTTTTCTATGTACATTAATGGTCTAGAACAATCCCTAACGAAATTAAATGTGGATTCACCCAGAATAGGAAGTAGGACGATCCCTGTCCTGCTTTATGCAGATGATGCGGTCCTGCTGGCACGCACACCACTCGGATTGCAGCGTCTGAGAGATGGGTTCATGGATTTTATGAACGGTTTAGATTTAACTGCCAACCTGTCTAAATCATATGTTATGGAGGTGGGCCCAAAAAGTGGGGGAACATTTTTCAACTATAAAATAGATACTTTTAGTCTAGCAAAGGTTCAGTCTTTTTCTTACCTGGGAATTTTATTCGATAAGGGCCTACATTTTAAACCACTGATTGAGGAACGATGTAACAAGTTAGTATCAAGCTCAGGGGCAATAATGAATTTTGTTTGCCGACTCGGGCGATGGTCACCTGAGCAGATGATGGTTTTACATAATTCTTTCTGTTACTGCTTATGGGGTAGAACTGTGGGGGATGGTGGACGTCTCCAAATTGAAAATTGAGGAGAACAAATATCTGAGAAGGATCTTCAAAATCCCCCAGTGTGTTTCTTCCCATATTATACACGAAGAATTGGGCTGTGATTTTTTAGTCGATAGGGTGGGGAGTAGGCCACTGACCTCATGGTTAAAGATTTGGGTCAACCCAGAAGCCAGTCTGACAAAACAGATAATTATGGACTGCCTGAGGAGGGAGAAGGGAATGACCATCCCTTGGCTCAAGTATGTTAAGGGAGGCTTGGGAAGCATTGGGTGCGAGGATCTTTTACTGACGCCATTCTGTATAATAAAAGGGGATCATGCCAGAGTAAAGAAGATGTTTTTCACAAATAAAGCCATAACACAAGATGGTAAGGATAGCAACAAACAATCAGCTAAGGCACATGCTTTAATAAGGTCCTGTGCAGGAATGTTGCCTTATCTCGCACTACTACACAATGCCCAGGATAGATTTTTATTAACACGTTTTAGGCTCAACTTTTTACATCACATGCTAGCTGAGCCGGCAGGCTTTACAAATTCAGTTGAGTCAAAGGGTCCCTGAGGCTGCGATCATTTTGTATTGTTATGCCGTTTTTATTCAATGCCCAAGCGTCGTTTTTTAATAAACCTGCTTAAAAAGGCTAATTTTAGACATGCTACAGAAGCTCTCTTATACTTACAAATGGCCCGAGATCACCTGACTTTATTCGCGGTGACAAATCTTTTAAGACTAGCAGTTAAACTGAGGGATACTAGAGGCATCAGTTGAGCAAATACTGGGGGGAGTATCTGTCCTATAAATGGATTATGTAATTAACAGTATTGTATCTCTCCCAATGTGTTTCTTCTTTTTCTTGTTTTTAAAATGTATAGTCCTCATTTTTAATGTACTTTTATGGTGTTCAATGAAAATGCCGAATAAAGAATGAAATGAAATGAATGAATTACTGATTTAGACAGTCAATTATAGTCAGTCTTCAATGCAGATTGCTATATATATAATACGTATTTAAATATCGAACCAAACCACATTCACTGTATGATGTCATCAGTGATGTCATTTGAGATATCATCGGTGATGTCACTGACCATGTCAGGAATGATGTAATATTTGACATCATCAGCAGTGGATTGTGGGCGTGCGAGTTACAATTAGTACAACTAACTATAACGGAGGAATTTCAAGGGTTTTGTACGAGTGAAATGTTTAGCCAACTATAACACCCCTGAAACCTAGGTTTTTTTCTGTGAAAAAAGTAATATATATATATATATCTATACTTACATACATATATATTTGTTTATATATTTATTTAGACCATTGCTACAACAGGACGCGTTTCGGCTTCGCGCCTTCTTCTTGCTCCTGTTTATATATATATATATATATATGAAACTCCAACCGGTTTTGGTGCAAAGAAACCTCCCAAGCACTTTCTCCAGCGCACGGACTCAAAATAACGCTCCGAAACCAGTCTTCAATCCATCGTTGTTTTATTTAATCATAAGTGCAGGGGTGCAAAATCAAAGAACATCGAACAGACGCGTTTCGGGCGTGGCCGCCCTTGCTCACTGTTGGCGGTAAGATGGACGGATTAACGTTTATATAATGAACCATACATTTCAAATGAAAGGCGCGGTCACTGCAAAATTGCGCGCTCTAAGGGAATTGGGAAACATAGTGTAAGGACTAAAGCTATATGTAGTATCAAAAGATGCAAACAAATACTTGGCAGCCATCTTAACTTAGTCAAAATCATAAATAGTTGAATAAATCTATTTACAACACAATTCATGCAGGCAAATAATGGTATATGAGCAAATACAATCTGCGCATTGGATAGTATAAATTATGTGGGTTTACAAATAAAACGATTTTTTCTCTGTACAAATACTTTGAAAAATAAAAAGATTCTTGTTATTCCTTTGTTGCCTGTGTCATCCATTCATGTCATAATATCCCATAACATTAATGATTTAGACAAAAGGGAATCAATTAATTCATTAAGTACTTTGCTAACTGAGCACACATGCCCAAAGTGTCCTTACCCCTTTTCCCTATGTTTCAAAACATTTTAACCTCATGATTGCATAAAACGTTTGTCCATCTCATAAACAAAACATAATTTTTCAATATTTCTTAAAAGTGGGGGAGTGACAAACTGTCAGCGATCAGGCTCGTTTAGACAAGTTGTGTGTGCGGTCAAATCCCAAAAACCAAAATTAAAACAAGGTTTGTAGAGTACCAATGTAAACTTTTGGACAATAAAATATAAATCTTTACAGTTGATTTAAACATACTCTCGGATGTTTACGCCACATCCTGTTTGCTCTATAAGTCGCACAGAAGGAAACTTCCCAGAATCCCTTTATACATCAAATATTTACAATAGTAGTTCCAATTTGAACACACTTGTTTCTGCTGTGGGCATTCTAGGTTGAATCAGATACACATCACTTGAAAGACGGAAAATTATAAAAAGTTTCTTAAATCCTCTCCCATGTTTAAACCTGCAGGGCTTTTGCTGTTGAGTCTTATGATATACATTGACTCCAGTTGTCTTAACTTCTTTTCGTAGTCCCCACCTTTTTTAGACGTTCTCACAGCATCTATTACAAAATAGTTTAGCTGTGACAGGTTTCTATTGTGGAATTGGTCAAAATGACGAGCTACTGGGTAGCTCTGATCACAATTCACAATAGCCCGCAGATGCTGGAGAATACGTTGGTACACAGGCAGCTTGGTGCTCCCTATGTATCTCAAATTACAAGTACAGGTTAGGACATACACCGCTAGCTCTGTTCTACAGGTGTAGTGCGCTTTAATTGCAATGGGTTTTGGGTCAAAAGGAGTTGTATAGGACTTGGTGTTAATGCCAAAATGGCAAGCCCGGCAAGAGATACAGCGGTAGAAACCCTTACGAGGTGACAACCAATCATCCTTCTTAGTTGTTTCTGGTGCATTCGACACCAATTCATTGCGCATGCTATAAGCCCTTCTGTATGTTATTGTTGGTTTCTCTGGTAAGATATCATTAAGCACAGGGTCAGTAAGAATTACAGGCCACTGTTGTCGCACTAAACTAGAGATGTGGCGGGCTTGTCTGCTATAGCTGGTAATCAATCTGATTGCATTGTCATTATCTGTCAAGTTTGTATTATCTTGGTTCTTCACAGTTTCTGCTAGTAAGCTTGTTCTGTCAAGTTTATTTGCCTTAATTCTGGCTTTATTTAATGGATTTCTTTGATAGCCCCTTGCTTCCAAACGTAAACTTGCCTCTTTCTGGTGCTGATCTCGAAGTTCTACCGTACTGCAAGTCCTGTGTATTCTAAGAAACTCCCCATAAGGGATTGCTCTAATAGTGTGTTGCGGGTGAAAGCTTTGTGCATGCAGGATGCTATTCCCTGCTGTACTTTTTCTAAAGAGGCTTGTGGTCAGGGTATTATCCACTATCTCAACTAAGACATCGAGAAAACTGATCTTATTTTTGCTTATTTCAGCAGAAAATTTTAGATTAGAATCATTCTTGTTAATGTTAGATACAAATAAATTGGCATCTTCCAAACTCCCTCTCCAGACAATAAAAATATCATCAATATACCTTATATATTTCACAATATTGTTGTTCCAAAATGTGGAATGTTCCACCTTGAGGACATGCTCCTCCCACCAGCCCACGTGGAGCCCCGCGTAGCTGGGGGAGAAGCATGCCCCCATAGCCACACCCCTCAACTGCTTATACACCTTGTCGTCAAAAAGAAAGACATTATTATTAAGGCAGCGTTCGATCATAGTGATCAGCATGGCATTGTGTTTGTACAATTCCACAGGCCTTTTGTCCAAATAAAATTTGATGGCTTTCAGGCCGTCTCCATGTGAAATGCTGGTATAAAGACTAGCAATATCCATTGTCATTAGAAGGTATTCTGCAGACCAATTGTACTGGTTGATACTCCTAAGAAATTCTGTCGAGTCCTTGATGTAGGCAGGTAGTTTAACCACAAAGTCTTGCAGGTAATGATCAATATATTTGGAAGTGTTTCAAATAAACTGTTTATAGCAGACACTATTGGTCGCCCTGGAATAGGAACAACATCCTTATGAACTTTTGGGATGAAGTAAATATTTGGCAATACTGGATGCTCTTTTTGTAAGAAGCTCATTTCCTCCTTAGATAGAAGACCTTCTCTTTTCCATCCATAAAGTTCCTTATGATAGGCTTGTTGAATGGATCTGGCGATTTTGAAATCAATTTGGGTATAACATTCAGGGTCATTTAAATGTTTGTATGCCTCTTCCATGTACTGTTGTTTGCCCCAAAGTACGATATTCCCACCTTTGTCAGATATATATATATATATATATATATATATGTTTTTATAATATTCTTAAATTATAAATTAAAGTTATTAGTTTAATAACTTTCTTGTAAGTAGGTATATGGAAATATATATATTAATTATTATATATTTGTGTTTAACTTTTTAAATTACGATTTTTTGTTATATTTGTTAAGATATATATGAAATACATATATATATGTTTTAAAATGAATGTACCTATTTACTATATTATCCCACAATTTAAATCTACAAAACTTACATAAAGAACATTTCCGCTACTCACCCATGTTAGGCGGAGTGTCTATCAAAACCGGAAGTCAGGCACGAAGTACAAAGAATTGATTAACCCGACTGCAGTTTGGCACTTGTCAGCCCCCTCCCCACACATAGACTGGAGAGTGTTTCACCATATGCAGTACACGTGCACATATGTCGAGATTTATCTTCTCATGAACCTTTGAGAAAAAGCTTCCTTGATGAATGCATGAAAATAGGCCCCTCGTAGCAAACTTAGCCTGTTACAGTTGCTGTTACCATTCAAGTCATCCACTGTTTCATACACCACGTTGTCAGATTGCAACTCCATATTTAGAATCCATTCACCCATTCCACAAAACATCACATCCATAGATTCAAAGTCTAAATGTGATAACCAGCAAATCCACTCGTATAACTAATCTCCCATTGCCAGGCATGATGGCACTTAAATACACAGAAAAAGACAAGAATATTGTTTCTAATGTTAAATTGTTAAGGCGATGAATAGAAAAGGTAATATACCTTTTGGGCACATTCTGATAGATGATGTTTTAATCAGTCAAGATGTAATATTGACCGGCCAGGAATATGCCTCTTTTTCTATTTCTCGTGGAACACCGCAAGGGTGTCCGAGTTCCCCGCTATTATTTGCTCTATACATTGATTTGTTTTTGAATAAGCTAATCATGCCGAAAATATCAAACCAGTTCAAGTTTCTCACATGGATTATAGAGCTCTCGCTTATGCGGATGATATAGTCGTAGTAACTACAGATATTAAAAGGGCGGTACCAGCAATGGAGGATTTAGCAACCCAGTTTGGATCTTTTTCGGGGTACAAGTTGAACACCTCTAAGACTCAAATACTTTTTGTTGGCCAGGACCCCCCGGTGCATATTAGAACCATTACAGAAGTCACCTATTTAGGTATTAAAATCTCATTGCCACTTTCTATTATCCCTGATTTAAATATAAATACGGTGCTGAAAAAAGTTAACTCAATGTTGGAGAGAATAGACCATCTTCATTTATCTCTCTATGGGCGTGGTAATGTTTTAAAAATGTCGGTAGTACCCAAGTTTTTATATATTTTCTGCACTATTCCGCACTATTCCACTTGAGTTTCCCCCTAGCTGCTTTAAGCAGCTAGAAAGGATGTCAGCAAGATTTCTGTGGGGCTACAAGCGTCAGAGACGGGCATATAAAAAGATGATATTACCTAAAGATCGGGGTGGCTGGGGTATACCGCATTTTCTGTTTTAATATTTTGCGTCCATCTTGCAGTTTATCAATCCATTGGTGATTGTTGATAGGGTGTACATTTTACTGAGTCATTCTCCCTCTATTTATGAATTTGGACTCGGGGAGGGGTGTCGGGGCTGCTTACTCAAAGTGATAGAACCTAGTTATTTAAAAAAACTAAATTCAAGATATTGAAATCAGCTTATATGGTATGGAGACTTGTCAAGCGGCAGCTTGGTTTCTCAAAGATCATTGCTTGCACACTCTTTGCAGCTCCAGATATCCTCCCTCCAATATTCCGAGACTCTGTTATTAATAGATGGCATTTGAATGGAATCCAGTACCTGGGTGATTTATTGCATGACAGACACCTTGCCTCTTTTGTTTAGCTGCAGAATAAATGTAGGTTGCCAAAATGTGATTTCTTTAAGTTCCTGCAGATCTGTAGTTATCTTAATACTCTAGGCCCCCAGGTGGAACTTCAATTGAGGAGAATTCCGCTTATTGAGAGTATGTCTAGAAAAACACCTGATAGGACAATACTACAAATTTCTTATTTCTTCACTTCCTGACGATCTGGAGGTCTATCAAAATAAATGGTCAACAAAGTTAGGTATTAACATAGTCAATATGGAGGAATCAATAAGTCTATCAAACAAAGTTCTGATGACAGGAAGGATGCGTTCCCAACATTACATGGCTTTATACGATCTCTATTACACGCCTGGCAACATATCTAAATGGGGAACAACGGTTGGGACCACGTGTAGCAGATGTGGCAAACTTGCAGCTGACGCTGTGCACATGTTTTTTGCTTGTCCGAAATTAGCTGACCTATTTCTTTCTGTTGAACAATTCTTGGGTTTATTATTGGGGACACCGGTAATTATAACCGGGGAATTGGTATTGATAGGTGTAACTTCAGATGTATGTGCTAATACACTTTCTGAGTCTAGGAAAAGTTTTGTTTGCATCACAAACGATTGGATTAGCCCTGTCTCCCCTTCTTTTGATTCATGGCGTGCTCGTCTCTTAGCCATGTATAATTTGGAATTGGCTCTATATATATGACCATGGGTCGGAAAAAGAAGTCCGCTGGTATGAAGAAATGGGCTCCTGTCACGGATTGGATATAAGGGAGAATGTTTGGTTGTTTTTTCTATATATGCAATGTATTTTTGTTGTTCTTGCATTGTAATATGCCCTCTTTTTTTTTCTTCTTCTTTTTTTTTTTTGATTTTATTATTTTCTTGCAAGGAAATACAGCAATACATAAGTAAAACAAAAATACAACTTAAATACATACGACTTACAATATCTGAAAGAAATTCAAACAGTATGATTAGATCCAGTCATGAATGGGTGCCCAAATTTTCTCCCCCAAAGCTCTTCTTTTAATCCCTTTTAACTTGTAGATAGCAGACTCGGTATTATACATTATTAATAGTTTTTCACGCCAAGTAAAAAATAAAGGAGGACCTGAATTAATCCACTCCCTAGTAATACAGGCTCTGGCTACCGCCATACATATAAATAAGAAATAAGATTCTGGCTTTGATCTAGAAGAAGTATGCTCGATACCCAATAACACCATCTCTATGGTTAGCGTAATATCACATTTAAGAACAACAGAAAGAAAGCTTTCCATTTGTTGAAAAAACACCCTTAATTTGGGACAAGAAAAAAACATGTGTAAGTCATCAGCTGCGTATAACCCACAACGACTGCAATTTATTCAAATGGTCGTACTCCACTTAGCAACCTTACTTGGAGTATAATAAAGGTTATGTATGCACATAAAATGCTGAGATTTCATCATCCCTGTGATCAAGCATTCTGAAGCACACTTAATAGAAAACATCACATCAATACCAGGGATACCTAATTTATTAGCCCATTTCAACTGACATTGTTCCATATCGTCCCCACATTCTTGAATCAGGCTTAAATAAAGAGAGCCTATACGGGCTTTTTTCTGTAAAAGTTCTAATAAAGGAATTTTAATCATTCTAATTGAAGTGGTAGATAAGTAACTCTGTAGAAAGCTTCGGAGCTGAAGAAATGTAAAAAAATCATTTCTTGCCCCAAAAAAGTTTTTCTCTAATTCCTGAAATGAAACAATTTGGCCATTAAAAAATAGATCACCCAAATATCGTAATCCTTTCTGCTCCCACCATTAAGTCGTTAAATCACAAAAAATAGCTGGCAAAAGACCAGACGAGCCTAGGGGGGTATAAAAATTTAGTTTGGATAAGCCAAGATGCTTTCGTACTTTTTGCCAGGCTCCAAAAGCCGCCTTCAACGTCTTGTATTTTGTTTTTTTATGGTAGCTGGGCTCAACAACCTTAAGGAAACTGCCTTTCACCTTCTCACCCATAATCATCTCAAATATCGTTGGCGTTTGACAAAGGGGTATATTTACTCTATCTCCCACTATGAGAGGGCTGATAAATTGAAGTGTAGCCGCTAAATAATAAAATAAGAAATAAGGGACATTCCATCCCCCACACTCATTACTAAGTATCATTTTCTTAAGGGCTTTACGGTGGCGTTTATAGCCTCATAAAAACCTAGAGGTAGTCCTTTCTAAGTTTTTAAAACCGAGAGAGTGAAATTCCAGCGGTATAGTACGGTACATATAGAGCAGTTTTGGTAAGATCAGCATTTTTAAGATGTTGGGTCTGCCATACAATGATAGGTGTAGATGATCTAAGCGCTGTAACATATTATTAATTTGTATTATCACAGGATTTATGTTAAGTTCCGGTATTTTCTCTATGGGTAAAGAAATCTTAATTCCCAAATATATGACCTCTGAGGTAGTAGAAATATTCGGAGGTGGCTTATCCCCCGAACAAAGAATCTGCGTTTTCTCCAGGTTAAGTTTATAACCGGAGAATGATCCAAATTGCTTAGCAAGATCATTGATTGCTGGAAGAGCTGTTTGAACGTCAGTGGTGGTTATCACAATATCATCAGCATAAGCCAATGCGCGGTAATTAGTATTAGCTAAAGAAATAGGTCTAATCTTTTGTTCCAAAACAAAGCGATTAATGAAAGGGTCAATATAAAGTGCAAAAAGTAAAGGCGAACAGGGACATCCTTGACGGGTGCCCCTCGTGATTAAAAAAAAAAGGGGAAGCTTGACCATTAATTCTGATACATGCTTTTGGAGCAGTATACATAGTTTTAAGTGCTTTAAGAAAACCTGGACCTAGTCCTTTCCTGGCTAACATTTCCCACAGATAGCCCCAGGCAACCCGGTCAAAGGCTTTTTCAGCGTCTAAAAATACAAGTCCAACATTAGACCGAGTTGCCTGAGACCAATCCAGAAACGTGATCACCCGTCGAATATGATCTGCAGTGTCACGAGCAGGAATGAAGCCGTGTTGATATTTAGAAACTAGCGGAGAAATAATATTAGATAATCATGAGGCAAGAATTTTTGGAGAAAATGTTACTATCGACATTTATAAGTGAAATGGGACGAAAAGATGACGGTAACAAAGGGGGTTTGCCCTTTTTAAGAAATACAGTTATTATAGAATCTTGCCATGATTGAGGGGTGCTACCTTGTTGGGCTCTTAAACATAAATCAATTAGTTCTAACCTTAAAATACCACGAAAGCACTTGAAAAACTCCAAAGGAATAGCGTCAGGGCCTGCAGCTTTTCCAGAGGCTAAAGACAGCAGTGACAGTTCAATCTCCTCCCAAGTGATTGGCAGGTCCAGTTTCTCACTCTCCTGTGTAGATAAAATATCATTCAGAACAGATTCGGTAAATTTAGTAATCTGATCTGAACAATCTCCTACCACAACCTCAGTATATAGTTCAGAATAAAAATCACAGAATACTTTAAGTATGTCATCAGTTTTTTTAACAGTCGTTCCTACAGTGTTATTAATTTTATCTATGCTAGCAAGCATCGCTTTCTGCCTCGCCCTCTTGGCCAAGTGTTTTCCTGAATTTTCTCCCACTTCATAAAGCTCAGTTCGAAAAGCAGTAGTTTGCTGAGCAAACTTCAAAGCAAATCCTTGATGAATCTTAACCTTAAGAGCCAGTAACTCCCTGGTAATAGTGTCTGTAGCTAATCCCTTGTTACAAGCCTGCATCAGCTGAATCTCCAACAGTCTTAAATTATTCATTTCTGCTTCCCCTTTCTTTCGAGTCTCCCTCAGTTTTCTTATTGAATAGCTCAGTGTTTCTCCTCGAACTCCACACTTAAATGTATCCCAGACTACCTCTGGAGTAGCGAGCCCTTGTTATTAGAAAAAAACTCAGGAATCCAAGTATTCATATACTCAACGTAAGATAAGTCAAACAGGAGCTTACGATCAAAAGACCACGTCCGGGGGGTAGATGGAGTATTTAAATCAAAACTAAGAGTGATGGGGTTATGATCCGATATAATTTTTGGTAACACCCTATATTCCATTTGAGGAAGTTCGTTATGTAAAATCCTAGCAACAAAGAAATAATCCAACCTAAAATGTCTTTGATGGGGAGCAGAGAAAAAGTACTGCCAAAAATTCCCCCCCCCTTTTTTATACCCCAAGTCTATCAATCTATATTCATGAATTATCCCCTTAACTGCTTTAAATACATTTTTTTTTCTCCCTGCATATGGAGTATTTCCACAAATATCGAATGTCTCATCCAAGTGCAAATTAAAATCCCCACATAGTATTAACCGAGGTGACCATAAAGCTAACTCCAAACTTAATTGATGTAGTACTATGGGGTCATCAACAATAGGGGCATAAACCGAACAAATTGTAATGATCGATCCCCCGAGTTTGAGTTCAGCAATGACCCATCGCCCCAATGGATCCTCTTTAATCCTTTTAACTTCACCTAATCCAAACCTCTTTAAAATGGCCACCCCTCTTATTGTAGAGTTTTGACGTGAGCACCCCACAACCTCCAATCCAAGATCCTTAAGCCATCCTCTATTTGCCCAAGAGATATGAGTCTCCTGTATACAAATTAAGTCTATCCGCATAGTTTTTAACATTTGAGCCATTGTACCCCTTTTTCTTTTATCGTTTAAACCACAAACATTAATGGAGCAGATCGTCAATTTAACCATTTTCTTGTTTTAGTACAGTTCGACAGTTCAACTTACAATAAGACAAAATTCCAAAAATTGACACCAACCACACAAAAGTCCTAGACTTAAGAACTAAACATCCTTCAGCTGTATTTCCTTGCACCCCCAAAAATACTCTTTCCCACCCACTCCCCCCCCAGCACACCCCCCCAACCCACCCTCTTCCCAAAACCCCCCCATCAGAAGCTTAAGGGCAAATGCCCTCATTGATGGAAAGTGAGTAAGAACTATGTAGCTCTGCCCGGGCTGTCCGGACCCAGATAATACCTAAACCCCAGCAAAAATAGAAAAAAAAAAAAAGAAAAAAAGGGGGAAAGTACTAAAATCATAGAAAAAAGTATATGATCCTTATCCTGTCTCAGCTACATTGCATCTAAGAATTGCTGTGCTTTAACCTCGGATACAAAAACATAGTTTTCCCTTTATGCACAACCTTTGCAGGGTTTAGAAGAAAGGCTTGCCCCCCTTAGACTGAATTGGTGCCATTAGCTGTTTGAACCTCCAACGTTGTTGCACTGTTACCGGGCAAAAATCGGGTCGTAAAAAAAATCATGCCCCAAGCACTTTCTAGTCTTTGAGGGTCTAGCCAAGTCATACAAAGTCTCGCGAAGCAAAAAATTCTGTAAACATATGAGAATAGCTCTTGGATTCTTGTTTCCCCCCCCTTGATCACGTTTTTGATTGAAGGGAAAGCGATGAGCTCTTATAATTTCTTTATCCCATTCCCATCCTTTGAGATCTGGAAAAGCATCTGAAAACATCTCCACAACAAAGCGACGGATATCACTCCCTTCTGATTGTTCAGCTACCCCCAATATACGCAGGTTATTGCGCCGTGCACGATTTTCCAGATCGGTCAGCTTCCAATCGATGTCTTGTCTAGTACTCTCCAAGTCCTTAATTGATATTTTTTGTGTAGAGAGTTCGTCTTCTACAACAGAAATCCGGGCTTCAGTCTCTTGTACTCTCAAATTGGTTTCATTACTAGATTTAGCTAGGCGACGAACGACATTCTGCAATTTACGAACAGCTCCTTGAGTACGGAGCCCCTCTGCCTTGGTCTCCTCCCTATGAGCCATGATTAATCTATACATAGAGGTCTGCAACTTGTAGATAGACTTTAGTGTAATCTCCTCGTCCCCCTCCAATAGTTCTGGAAATTCAACCTGGGTTTCTGATGCCGCTCCAGCCGCTTCTCACTGCGGTTGGTCTACAAAGTCTAGGTTTTCACATATGAGGGGGTTTGGCACCTCTACAGGTTCTTTTTTTCTTCTGATGTAACATTTGCCGTTTTCTCCTCTGCCTTCCTTGCATAAAATGGGATAAGAAAACTTAATAAAAACATTTTAAAAAAAAGATGTAATAGTAGAGTGACAAGAGAGAACAGGTCCTGATAAAAAATACTTGCTCCAATGCCACGGTGTGTACCACAAAAGGAACGTTCTTAACTCAACTCAGGATCAGCTATCAGGAACCAGAACTAGGATCACCATATTGGCGACCACTACTTGAACATCATTTGAAATTCCACTAAGGGCAAAGGCTATATTCCAGACAAAACAACCAATGTGGTACAGGTGATAGAAAAACCAGTACTAGATTGCTTAGAGAAAGTGGTGAAGAAGATTGTCAGAATTGAGCCCACAGTTTACAGATCTTAATCCACAAATCCACTTTGCTTCAAGTTGACCTAACCGTAGTTTGCTGTCCCTTCCCTTCTGGTCTGGTAATACCAGATCAATACCTTGGAACTTGCAGATAGCCATATTGAGTAGGAAGCATCAAGTGTGATGCAAGCTCTGCACGGGATCTCAAATGTCGCAGAGTACTGCCAATGTAAATCTTATTAAAGACACAGATAATGACATATGCACAAAGCAAGATTGGCAATTGATAAAGTGACTGACGTTGTATTTCATCTCTCTGTTGTACATAAAATCCCTGTTTTGTTTTCTTTTTATAAAATGTTATGTTAATTCACTACAATCAAACCATATAAAGAATACAATAGCAAGTAGTAATTTGGTACATGATCATAAATAACATATCATATTTACAAAAGGACTATCATCAGTATTGGCAGTACATTGCATTATTCACCTTTCCTCCCACTAACAGAGATTATCTGATTTGTTCTCACTGTGTTGTGCTCTTAGTCCTCTTCCAGTGAGGAGGTGGTATGAGCCGGCAGACATATCGACCCTCTAATCCTGTTCCATTTCCCCCATATTTGTGTCCATTTTAGCAGGCAAAATCTACTTTCATATACCACCCTTTCAACCTGCATACTCCAATCCATGTCGGTTTCCCAATCCCCAAATGCAAGCCCAGAATCTGACCTCCATTTCCTTGCCATGTTGCGCTTAGCCAATATAAAGCCCACTGTTACCCAAATTCTTTCTAATGCTGTTAAGTCCGTTTTATCCCAAATATTTAATAGACACCACTAGGGCGACATCTCCATCTTTCTTCTACACAGCGTAAGCATCCATGCAGTAATCTTTTTCCAATATTCTAGTATCTTCGTGCATTCACACCATAAGTGCAGGAACGTAACTATCTGTCCACACTTCCTGGGACAAAGTGATGATGCAATTTTACCCATTTTAACCAGTCTAGTGCTAGCGTAATATGTTCAGTGCAAGATTTTTAATTGCACTAATTTAAATCGGATGGGTAGAGCTACCTCTCGGGGTGATGCAAACGCTTCCTGCCACTCTTAATCAGTGAGAGCTCCCAGGTCCTCCACCCACTTTGCCTGGACTTTAACTAAGGTGTCAGTAGAGTTGTAGAGTAGTTTACGGTATGTCAATGATATTGCCTTACCCTTAAGGTAATCATCCAGGAGCCTATCTTCCAACGGAGAAGAGTCCCGGAGAACTGTTCCAATTAGAATGGATTGTGATAGTGCATGTCGTATCTGCAGGTAACGGAAGGTTTCCACTGAGGATAACTCAAATTCCCTCCGGAGGTCCACAAAGGGCTTAGTCTTCTCTCCCACCCACAGATCTCCCACCCTGGAGAGTCCTATGCAGTCACATTTATAAAAGCCTGGTTGATGCAGTAGGAGTCCCAGATGAATTAAGTCCCATAGCGGTGTAGCCAGAGTAAGCTTGTCTTTCAAGCCCAAATACACTAATGCCATATGCCAGATTTTGATCATTTTTGATGTTGGGGTATATACCGGTGAGTT
This sequence comes from Lissotriton helveticus, assembly GCF_964261635.1. Lineage (NCBI taxonomy): Eukaryota > Metazoa > Chordata > Amphibia > Caudata > Salamandridae > Lissotriton > Lissotriton helveticus. The sequence goes on along the minus strand of NC_136071.1, from coordinate 968,700,380 downwards.
TTGTTTCCCACTATAGAGGGCACTGAGGTAACCTGCCCATCTCATATTGTACCTATCCAGTCTCTACGCTGGTTCAGTCTGCTCTAAATGCACCCAACAATAAACAAAAATCAACTGTGCTGCCCGATAATAGCATTCAAGTGCGGGGAGAGCGATCCCGCTGTCGTACCAGCCCCTGATCAGCTTATGTTGTGCTATTTATGGAGTACCTCCGTCCCAGAGAAGCATCCATATCTCTACTGCTCAAAAGTATTAAGAGGGCACCAAGTAAGGTCATGGCTTGGCAGTTCGGGCTGGACTGTTCCCATGAGGCACAGGGTCAGACTGATTTGCATATGGCCATGTCTGAACTGGGGTGGCAGAGTGGGCTAAAGAACGGTGATGGATTAAACCCAGATCTGTTGACTGGGTGTGAGTGTTTGATTGGTTCAGATGCTCCGTCCATCACCACCCCCTTTTGTACCGCAGACCAACTAGGAGCATTTAATTTATATGCCCTGGGCACAAATAGTGAACTCTACGAGGGACTTATAGATAAATTAAATATACCAATTGTGGTTAGTCAATCGAACCAAGTTTTAGGAGAGAAGCACATGCACTTTGGCACTGGTTGGCAGTGCTAAAGTCCTCAGAGTCCTAATGCCAACAAAAATAATTCAGCATAATTGAAGGCACACAGGCAAAACGTTTGAACGTTTGATGGAAGACTACCCTAAGGCTGTGAGGACTAAAAGTTAGAAATATCAGCTTGTTGAAAGGCAAAGAGAACACACAATAAATGATTTTCCAGTCAGGGCTTTTTCTTATAAAAAGGCAAGTGCCTTTATTACATACACAGTACTAAATCCATCACACTAAATTACAGATATGCATGTGATACATATAAATATTTTCGGTGACATCCTTGTATCACATTTTACCCCTAGAGGGTCACCAACCCCCATAACAACAACACTGCCAACCTAAACCAGAAAGAAGACCAAAATATAAGGGGGTGTCATTTTCAATAAAGCAGGCCAATTGACTTTGTCAATTGGTCACCACATCAACAAATAAAGCATGCTTATAGGTTTTGTCATGGGTTCATCACATTAAAATATAAGGCAGGCCTTTTGACTTTGTCAAGGCATCACAACATTATAATAAAATCATAATCAAATGTTATTAATTACCATTAAACCCAATAAAATCAATAAAGTCAATACGCATGTTTAATTGCACACGGTGTTAATATACTCATTATCATCTTCACCAGTAATGATTGTTAATGAAGTATTTAAAATAAAGCAATTGACATTTCAGGAAATAAAAGTTTCCGAGTCTAACTTTTGTACATGTTAGACCACATAATGTAACCCTATGATCAACCACAAGGGGTCCTTGCACCCCAGAGCCAAAAGCAAAGCAAAAGCTCTGGGAGTTTTTGAAAACAACATAATCCTTGCCTGATGTCATGTCTGCAAAGCTCTTGGAAATATGGAGTGACTTCTGGGGAGGAGCTGACACACTCCCTACAGGCCTCCACAACACTTTTGGAGTATCTGGTGGTGCCACTAACCTCTTCGCGCACCACGTAGACCAAAAAGGATTCAGATTTGGCCCATGCATGTCATTAAGGGATACTCGTGGGCTGTAATGTGTTGCACTACCTCCCTGAGCTGACGTTTGGCCCCAGGGACCCCATTGCCTGGGGTCTGCTACATTACAGGATGTTCCAGGAGACACCAACTCCCTGGAACAAAGAATCACAGCCAAGTGCACCCTGCCATGCTCCTTGCAGACAGGACAATTCAGCACAGCAAACAGGACAGTCTGTTCCCACCTGGAGGGTAACACACAATTACTCTGACTAACTGTTGCATGGCAAAAAAGAATGGGTGTTTTGGCAGAGATCTGGCAGGTCAGCTGTGTCAATTGGGCCCCCAATGGACCTCTCCTATCTATCTCCCTGAGGCCAAAGGTTAGCTTGGGGAGAGGGGCCCCTCGCATGCCCCTTTCCCCACAATTATTTGAAACATTTAAAATGTGTTGACCCTTGCCGACTGTGGGGGAATTTAAATAAAATATGGCGCCACAGCCTTCTTTTGCGGTCCTCCTACAGGACGGTACACAGATAATTTTCCTTTAATCCCCCCGCCCCCCAAGGTTATTGGGTAGGAGTGTCCCTCGCCAGTATCGCCACCCTGTCCCCTGATCGGTATGTACTTCCAGTGCCACAAGTGGTAGAGGTTAACGAATAGTATTAAATGGATGGTAAAGGCACGTGTGGTGATGCCATGCGTTTGAAAGTCAGGCAATCCGTCCTAGAAGTGGCGAGTCGAATGTGCTTAAACTGTTGTGCTATTGGGCACTGGGAAAACCTGTATTTACTTTTGCCTCATCCAAATCTAGAATGTAAACGCCAAACAGTATGCCCCGGCTCTAAAGTGCAACATATGCCATACCATCTTTGAATCCTTTTAATATTATATTTTATAAATAGAGTGTTAAGGCCTCGACAGTCAGACTTGTGAAAAGTGACAGCGTAGCCAAGGCACAATAGAAAGCGCCTTTTCTGCAAGTGCATGTTTTTAGAAGATCAAAAATAAGCAACTGTTGCACAATTTGGGGTAAAAGATTTGAACAGCTTTTATCAAAATAAACTCAAGCTAGTTTTGGTTTGTGTCTGTGGTCAAGTTAACCGCTTATTACTCTACTGACCAGACTGTACTTTTCAACCTAACGCTACACAGGCAGATCCATGACAATTCTTGTACTAGGCCTGCCATTAAAGTGAATAACTTTTGAAGTTCCTTAGAAGATTTCATGGCCCTTTTAACTCTAGGCAATGGCCATGCCATGTGATTCCAATTGTTTATTGATTTCAGCGTCAATATATCTAGTTGTGCTCTTGTCAAGTTGCATTTTGCAGTCAGCCAACGTTGCCATCAGGCGTATAGGTTGCAGATTTTGTTTCTGCAAATCTTCTGTCACTGGCACATGACTAATCATTACTCCATGTAGAGATGCATGTGACTAGTGAGGCTGCCAATGCTTCCTTATAACTGTAGTTTGGTTTCATAATCTTATTTTTTTCCATTTCAGAATAGGCTTGTCATAAGCTTGTCTCGTGTTTTCATCCATTTCCTTGTACTGTATACGTTCAAGCACATGCCTCTAATTCAAAATCTGCTGAGAGTGTTGAAAGCATCATTATGTTGTAAAGTATCTTCCATTGGTAGTAATTACAGAAAATCACCAAACAATACATTTTAATTACCAACATATATTTCGTCAGATTCAGCCTACAAACTCAAACAAACGAACATTGTCAGAAGATTGCAGGATTCTGCCAACTTCCAGGGCGATAATACTTACCAATATTTTAAATCCTATCTAGTTGGTATATTCTATTGACAACATTCAAATACAGAAAGTCTTTTTGAAGCTGTATCCACATGGGGCGAATTGCAGCCTGTTTGATGTATGCAGTAGGTGGTAGCATTGATGAGAAGCATCTTCCTGGATGTATGTTCTTTATAAATAAATAGTAAATGTCCTTTAAAAAGTACAATCATACTTTGTTCTGGTGTTTTATACCATGCTGCACTGCATCTGCCAATTCTCCTACACCTATTTAGCTGCTAGCTGTTGTTTGCTTCACTGTGCAACTATACTAGCCAAGCCTTCTTCACAATCGTTGGATTGTCTTTTGTCATCTTCAACTTCAAATAATAGCTGCTTCACACTCATAGTGAATAAAGGCCTGTCTTAAATTGGGCATTTCATTTGGGAAAGAGTGGCCTCTACCAACTTAATAAAAACAATCTAGTTAGGCCAAAACACAGTTCTTAAAAAATCTTTATTCAACCCATAGTTGCCAGGGCAAAAGCAGCAGGCACTCCCTAGAGAAATGCATGTAGGCTCAAGCAGTACCAACAATTTCAACAATTCCCAAACCAATTTAGAAAAATAACTTTAATAAGCAAAATGACACCTAGATCATTAAAATTGTCAGTCAGGCAAGAATCTTTATTCGATTTAGTTAAAAATCATACAAAGAGATAAAAACATTAGTATACAAATAAAAACTATTTACAATATCATACAAATCAGTGCGTACTATATATAAAAAGAGCGAATTAGTTCATTTTATACAAATTTAAAAAATAATAAAACTCATTTAGAGGGGCACAATTCTATGTTGCATTTTTTTTAGTTCTAGCTGCCGCCACCAAGAAATTTGCCATGCAAAATGTAATACGAATGTTATTCAGTGATTGAAGATAGAGCAGGGCTGGTCTCACCTGCGTGAAGCCAGCCTCCTTTAAAACAGGCAACAGATATTTTTTCCTAGGCTCTAAAAAAACCCCACAAAACATAACAAAATGCATGGTATCTTGAACAGAAAAATTATCACAACAACAGGGGGGGGGGCTAGTTCTGGTTTTTCCCAAGTTTTGAAGTTACCCAAATAAAAATGTAACAAATTAAACCTAAACTTGGTCAGGAGAAACCTATGTAATGGCTTCGTAACAAAACCAAGGTAAGGTGCTAGTGCAATGGAGTTTACAAGCAGATAGTGTTTCCTCACTGCCGGTTTCTGCAGTTCCCTTTCCTCACGCCCCACTCATTAAAATTGGACAGGGTAACCAGATATATGAATTTTAAGGCAAAAAGCTCCTAGAAAAAGTAAAGCGCCAATGATTAGCAACAGTTTGAGGTTGGCCAAGTTCTAAACAGGGTATGCAGAATTGTTTGTCAACCCAGATGGAACAGAGGTAAGATTCACCAAGTAGGTCATATTGGTCAAAGGTTTTACTTCTGACTTAATCTCTGAAATGGTTGTCTAAATTCTTTAATGAGTAAGATCCTAATCTGTGTCCAGCAAGGGCTCCTCAATGTTGGATAACTCACTATTGAGCTCCCACTGAAGCTGTTGAGTTTGGTGTCAATAGCTCCTAGCGGGTCCTTTTTGGGTTAGATGGTTTTGCTGCCTTATCCTGTCCAAGGATTTCCCTTTAGGCTAATCATATTGTTACTAAAAATCCATCAGCAGGGTAAGACAGGAAGAGATGGCCAGGCAGGATTCCAGGAAACTAGAAACCTTTACCCAAAGCCTTACTGTGCCTGTGTTCATCAAGGCAAAATGCTCTGAATGGGACAATCCTGTTTCCTTTGCCTTTGAATGCGACCTCTCTCAACAAGACCTGCCCCAGTCCTGCAGAAAATGGAGAAAATTACTAAGTCCCACATTTCTCTAACTGTTGGGAAAGTTCTTTCTATTTAGTCTTTCAGGACCTAGGACAAGCACTTTTAGTCACTAGGTGCCAAATGTACGAAAGTTCCATTTTGCATTTCCCAAATTGCGAGTACCAAGAAATAGCTTATTAGAAAATGCAAAATGGAATGTACAAAATTTGAGATTTCCGAATAGCGATTCCTGCAGAGTTGGAATCGCAATTAGAAAATCTCTATTTAGGAAATGCTAAACCAATTCTTATGGGCTTTATGGCCTGTAGGTATTAATGGTTTTGCATTTCATAATTTGGGTTTTTCTAATACGAAATGCAATAACCAAAGGTGTCTATGGGCCTAGGGCCGCCTTGATGTACCCAAAGAAACGTGGTGCACATGTAAATCACACAAATGCCCTAAGGCCATGAGCGCGCTACATGACACTTTAAAAAATGCATTTCGGGCACATTTTTCAAAATTGCACATGGTTACCATCGACTTGGATTCAATGATAATAGCATTTTCTAAATGCCTATTTCACATTTAGGAAATACTTTGTACATGTGCTTAGGAAGTTGCAAATTGGAAATCTACTGGGTAGAAATCACATTTTGCAATTCCCTATCTTCCTTTGCACATATGGAAAGGCAATTTAGCATTTCTTAACAGACCGAAATTGTGATTTGGGGGCATATGTATGAAAGTCCCGATTTGCGAATCTGAAACTGCGATTATTACCGAATCGCACTTTCAGAATCGCAAATCGGTATGTATGAAAGAAAATGCAAATAAATAGCGATTCCTTAAAAATCGCTATTTATTTGCGATTACCCCAAATGCGATTCCTTAACCAGTAGGAATCGCATAATTACTGAAGTCGCACCGGAAATTCGCTATAATAGCGAAAAATCGCTAATCGCGGCAAAAAATTAGCTAATTAGCGATTTTCTCACATGATCCAATCAGGAACTCTGGTGCAGCATGATGACATCACAACCAGGAAGTGAGTGACTTCCCATGCTACACCTGATTTCCTGAAACTGAGACAGAGTGAAGGAGTGTTTGGCAGTGAGCAGTGTACACCTTGTAAAACATGGGTGACAGTGGAGCCACGCCCAGGAAGGATTCACAACAGCAGGAGACTGAGAACACCAGGAAAAGAAAACAAAAGTTTTCAGAGGCAGAATTGGAGGCCCTCACACACGAAATGGTGTCAAACCATGAACTTCTTTTTGGTGCAAAATCCAGGGAGGTTCCAGAGAGCCGCAAAAGGATGATCTGGGAGGAAATCCAGCACCATGTAAATGCTGTGGGTGTGACACCCCGGAGTATAGATGACCTCCGAAAGCGCTGGTATGACCTGCGCCTGCGCTCGAAGGAGAAACTTGCTGCAAGGCTGGAACAGTCCAGGCAGACAGGTGCTGGGACCTCAACTGTACCTGAATCTACACCCCTGGAGGAACTGGTTGAGGGGACCCTGCAACCAGAGTGTGTGGGAGGATTGGCTGATTTGGACAGCTCTGACCAGCCAGCAGCAGGAAAAGGTAAGATTCATGCCCTCACAACCCTCAAACCCCCTGACACCCCCTGACACCCCCTCACACCCCCCAGCAGTGAGCCAGTTGCGCAAAACCAGATATGTAGTCCAGAGCAGGCACACAGGCAGCCATAGCAATGCATTATGGGAGATGTAGTCACATATTAATGAAAGTGTCCAATGTTAAGCAAAAATAGTCTATCACATTATCTGCTGTTCTTGACAGTGAAACAAGAGCACAATGTAACAGAAATATAAGTGCAATATTTATTTACACAGTGCAAATTAGTGAAGTAAATTAATGTGTGCTGTTCTATTCACAGCACCATCTACAACACAGCCCTCAGGCAGTGGGACAGTGGCTGAGAGTCACCAGTCGGGAGATGGCGGCCAAGATGCCAACACAGATGGGGATGAGAGCCCAGTGACCAGGCGCAGACATGGGAGGAGACAGATTGTCAGGCCTCTGGCACCAATACAGGATGAGGCGGAAGTTATTGAAGGAAATGACAACAATGCTGACACACAGCCAGGGCAAGAGGGACATGCCACACACCAGCAAGTCCCACGTAGTGCAGCCAGGCACAGACGACGCACAGCTAATCCTTTTGAAGGGCGAGGTGAAGAGTCAGTGTATGCAGGCCTGGAACTGAACATGTTGCAGGTGCAGCGCCTGCAGGCAAAAAATATAAAACTATTACAGCGGGAGATGAGGGAGGGCTTCCGAGCACTCAGGAAGGACCTGCAGGATGGTGTACAGGCTGTATGTGACCAAATGCGCACAAGTACGCAACGACAAGACAGGTACACCAGGGCCATCAATCGCTTGGCGGCTATGTCTGGCATACAGGCAAGGCGCAGCATTGACATGCAGCGCAAATTCACTCACGCTGCGCAAGACATTGCCAATGCACTATTGCAGGTGACCACTGCGGTCGATGAGTTGCGCCAAATACGCGCAACTGGGCCGGGAGTGCTGACTCCCAGTGAGGAAGACAACCAGTCTGGTAGGAGCAGCATCACACCACCACCAACCCTTGAGAGACGCCGTAGTGCCAGGACCAGTAGGGCTGCACCTACTAATGACCAATAGGATGTGCAGCGTTTGACTGTTGAATCATACTTTTTTGGTTTTGAGGGCACTGTGACATTAACATGTGCTAAGGTATTCAATGACACAACTGTTCATTTACACTTCATGCGTTTCCTGCCATTAAGGAATTAAAGCTAATTTTCACACTTGCATTACTTGGCATGGTGTTGTTTTTTCTTACCTAAAAATAGTTGCGCGTTATCTCATCACGCCTCTGTCGCCCAGCTGCTGCTACCGCGCTACCAGCTACCATACGTCCAGGTCCTTGCCCCTCTACATCCGAGGATCCAGAGTCACTCAGTTCCACTGGTGTCCCTTTTCTTGATGCAATGTTATGGAGCATGGCACAAGCCACCACTATTTTACAACACGTATTGGGGCTGTATTGGAGTGCACCTCCACTCTTATGGAGGCACCAGAATCTGCTCTTCAGTATACCAAATGTCCGTTCTATGGTGCCACGGGTAGCAATGTGTGCCCTGTTATATCTGCGTTCACTTGCATTGTTGGGATTGAGGTAGGGAGTCAAGATGAAATCACGAACAGCATAAGCACTGTCACCTGTGGGTTAGACAAAAATATGTTAGCATGTGACATGCACATGGTAGTTTCTATAAAGGACCCCTATGTGTGAAGGCATTTACCGAGTAGGTATCCCTTGCCAAACTCCCCTCTTGCGAGTCTACGGTAGATTCCACTGTGTCTGAAGATGAAAGCATCATGGGTGCTGCCAGGGTACTTTGCTACAATGTCAGTAATGATGTGTTTGGCATCACACACCACCTGAATGTTCAGTGAGTGGTAGCATTTCCGATTTCTGAAGAGGTATTCATTGTGTGCGGGTGGGGTTATTGCAACATGTGTGCCATCAATACATCCTATCACGTGTGGAAAATGCGCGATTTGATAAAAGTCCTGCTTTGTCTGTGCAATTGCCTGAGGAGTGCTGGGGTGGTAAATATGATGAGGCATCCTCTGGACCATGGCATCTAGGAAGGCATGGAAGAATCGCGATAGGGAACTCTGTGACACCCCTCCTGCTGATGCTATCACCCCCTGGAAACTTCCAGAGGCCAAGAGGTGTAGTGAACACAGGACCTGTATTTCAGTGGGAATGGCATTTGTCCTGCGGGAGGGGTGTTCAAGGTAGGGTCTGAGGTCTGCTATCAAATCATTAATGCTGTCTTCATCAAGCCTGTAATGGGTGTGGAGGTCCTCCTCAAGGCGCTGGGAGATGCTGATGCGCATACGGAATACCCTCTCCTGCCGCAGCCTCCTCTGTGCAGCAGCTCTCAGTCGCATCCTCCTTGCTATGATGTAAAGCCCCGCCATTGTGGTAAACAGTTTTTTGAATTCTGTTGCTGCTTAAATAGTTTGCACCTGGTTACCACCTGCTCCCACTTGGTGGTAATTGCGATTCTGAATTCTGCGAATTAGCGAAAATCGCTAATTGCGAATTATTCATACATATCATTGCGAATCTGAGAATAGCGAAATGAGCCAATCTGCGATTTTTATGCGATTCCCTACTTTTGCGATTATCTTTTAGCGATTTTCGCAAACGGGAGAATCGCAAATATGCTATATCGCAATTTTATCGCAGATTGGCTCTTTTCGCATTCTGCGGATTCGCTCTTTTAGCGATTCCCAGTTTTTCATGGCTGATACCTTCATACATGCCGTTCTGCCGATTCGCATTCGCTAAGGCCGAAATTCGGCGAATTTCGGCCTTTGCGAATGCGAATTTCTTTGATACATATGCCCCTTGGTCTCTTTAAAAATGCTAATATCCTTTGATACATCTGGCCCTACATCTTTCCCCAGCCAGGGCTCAGTCCTCTGTTATTAGCTGGGTCTTCTTGGAGTCAGGAGACTTTATGATTTTTGACCCTAGGCCAGGCAAAAAAAAGCCAAACACTTGGCACTTGGATTGCAGTTCAGTCCTGGGTATCACACATTGTCTCATCTAAGGCCTTTGCAATAATCCTGACAATAAACATGACCCATGATCATGCTGGTACTGAAAAGAACTAATAGGTTATCACCATACACTGCCATTATGTGGTTCATTGCAGAGATTTGTACTTCCAAGTGGCTTGGTGACCTTCTTAGGTGCTGCCATATTTAAAGCATGCCTCAGAGCCAGTCAAGCACTTGTCTTTTAGAGTGCTCATTGGAGAGGAGTTTCCTTCCAACTCTCATCCTTGAATGCTCTTATGAAATCCTATTTCAGGCTAGAAGACTTCTGCTTGGATTAACCTATTCACTGAAACTCCTCTGGTGGCCTTTGCTTAACATCTTGAACCCGAGACTTGATATTCATGAAACGAAAAAGACAAACATGATTCAACAAAGATCAGTACACTACCTTTCACTAACACTCAAATAAGTAACTTTGATCTGATAACTCCTGGAAGGTCAGCATTCTTAAGTGAGAAATTAAAAGATGTCTATATGGTTTTGAGCGTTGTTTAAAATCTGAAAGGTTAAGTATGAGTTCAGTATTAAGGAGCCATTCAAATCTTCAAGATAATTAGTGATTTCAAGACAAAATGTGATTTTAACCAATGGGTTTTCTATTCATTATCAAGTTAGGCAAATTTAGCATGGCTGCAGGTGTAAGCAGATTATTTATCCATTTAAAAAAGAAAGCCAAAATAGTTTGGATCAGCTTGTAGTTGTAGAGAGGCCTCTGGTACTTGTTGTGTCTCTGTAGCTCAGAGGAGGACAGTCCTCAGGTAGCAGGTCACAACTTCTTCTGTATTGCCCACAGGTCCGGGAATGTACTTGAGAGTGGGTCTGATGATCCTATTTGTATACCTGGTGCCAGCTTCAAGTGGAAGACCCATCTGGAGTCCTCCCCTCCAGGATAGTGCTGGAATTTCCTTCTTCCCTGTTCTGATTCCAGTGTTACAAAAGACTACTGTAAAGTTATTTCTCTGTGGGCCTAGTCAGCTCATTTGAAGTGTAAGTGGGCTGTGCACAGCTATACACCTCCCATCATGCCAGGATAGCCCATTCTGCCAACACACAGTCCCCCTTTGTGGCACTGTCTGGGAAGAATAAGCCACAAACAACTGCCAATGCACTTATTCATTTGACGCAGGCCACATACTGCATACACCAAATGGTTAGGACAAGAAAGTAACAACTTCCTTTAAAATAGCATTTTCAAAATTATGACTTAAAATTCAACTTTACCATTAAAGAGGTTTTTAAATTACAAATCTTTATAGACCAACCATGACATTTCCACCAAACAAAGGTTACCACTTATTAAATGTAACAAGGTAAACCCGTGTTATCCTGTGGTAGAGGTAGGCCTTACAGTAGTGAAAACCCTATTTTATAGCTTTTTCAACACCAGCTCATATAACATTTAAAAACACAGAACATATTTTCTAAATAAACTGCAATTGCCCTATAAAAGTTACGCGCCAACCCTAGGGGTCACTTATATGTATCAAGAGGGAGGATGTATGCCTTTATTTTGCAAGGTTGAATTGGCAGTTCAAGACTGCACTAACGTTTGCAAATGGCAGGCCTGACATGTTTAAAAAGCTAGTTAAGCAGGTAATGCATTAAGTACTGCAGGCCCACTAGTAGCATTGGGTACATGTAGTATCAAGTTACTACTAGGGCCTTATCAGTATACTAAAGGTGCCTATTGGGTGTAAGGCAATGGTAACATGTTTATAGGAGCACATGCACTTTAGCACTGGTTTGCAATGCTAAAGTGCACAGAGTCATAAGGCCAACAAAAATGAATTAATCAGAACAGGAGGGGGAAGGTGAAAGGTTTGGGGTAAGACCACACCAAAGTCTTTGAGGTCTAACATGTGTCCCTCCAGCTGAAAGTGAGGAGAACTAGCCACCCTCATGGAAGTTCTTATCTCTGAGAAAGTGTAAAGGCCACCATCATTGACGTGGCCAGTTTCAAGATGGTGTTCCATTGAAAAGTCCATTCCCCGTAGTCAGATGGACCACCTCAGCAATTTAGGATTCTCTCCCCTAATGTGCATAAACCATTTGAGGGGCCTTTGGTCTGTCTGAACCTGCACACGTGTATTCTATCAGATTCTTCGGTGTCAAGACCGCAGCAAAAGCTCCTCGCTTAATAGCACTCTACCTCTGTTCCCTGAGGAATAATCTTCTACTGAGCAGGGCTACTAGTTGGTCTAGGCCCTCTATATTCAACTGCAACAGTACAGCTCCTAAACCATGCTCTGAAGCATCAGTTTACACAATGAATTCATGGGAGAAGTCAGGGGCCTTGAGTACAGCTGCTGTACATGTCTTCGTTGAAGGCGTCAAAGGGTTTCTGCCAGCCTCTGTCTAGATCACCTTGGGCTGCTTCTTGGAAATCAGCTTGGTTAAGGGGGTGATAATGATGCCATAGGCCTCAACAAACCTACTATGGGATACAATTTGCCCCCAAGACACTCTCTTTCAACATACTTTTACATTCCAATATGCCACTCGGAGAATATCGCAGAATGGTACTGCTTGTTGATTGTTAGGGCAGTAAGAGTTTTTTGACTGTCCTGGGATGGGAGTTAGGGGCTTCTAGTTTACCTGTTTTCAAGGTCACACAATGCGTATTGGCCCTGAGTACTGCCTATCTCTCATGCTACCTCCCTCCCTGGAAAGATTATCAAGGCCCCCCTCTCCCAAGTTTCTTCCCCTCCTCCCTGGCCTACACACTGCGTTATATCTTAACTTGAAATGTCCAAGGTATGGGGACAGTGCACAAGCATCATGCAGAACAACAATATATGAGAAGGCTTGATGCTCAGATAGCCCTTCTTCAAGACACTTACATAGCGGGGGAAGAAAGATGTGCATCTCCAGAAACTTTGGCGAGGTCAATGTTACAGCACCACAAATCCAGGCTTCACCCGGGGAGACCTTATATAGGTTAGGCCTGCAGTTCCTTTTGTATGCATAGCCATTAAATAGACCCCAAAGCAAGTTATGTTCTAGTATAAGGACTGCTAGATGGCAAACCCCTTTTGATAAGCAGTATTTATGTGCCGAATATAGTGCAGCAAGCCTTTTCGGCACACCTCACTGTCATCCGTTCTAGGTGGGCGTATATACCTTGGATTCTTGAGGGGGGCTTTAACTGTTTTGGATCCGCAATTATACAGATCCTACCCTTCCTTGCTGACATCTTCTGTAATGACAGCTGTGACCTGCCTAACCCAATGGCTCACACACTGGTCCCCGTTGGATAGCTGACGTGCTTTACACATAGATACATGAGAATACTCTTTCTACTCACCCTGCACCTGGGCCGGATACTCTGTCACTCGGCCACCCAACTCCAGGATATGAAGGCCATGACTACCTAATACCAAGGGAAAACAATCTCTGATCCTAACCGGCTCTGATTGCACTTTTTAGCGGGTTTGCTGCTCTGGTAGGTCCCCTGGTGGTGGTTACAGCTGTACATGCTGGAGGACTCGGCATTCCGAGATGTAAACCATGAGGCAATATCACAATGCCTGATTGATAATTGGGGAACAGCCACCTCCAGGTCGGTGGACAGGGAAGCACTAAAAGTGGTGCTATAGAACCGATGCAACCATGGGGTAGCAGACGTGAGGGTAGACCTTCATAAAGATCTGGTCCAGATAGAGACATCTATAGGAAACCTGGAAGTGGCAACACACAGAGATTCCTTGGAGCACCCAGCCCTGGCTCTTGCCAAGGAACGTCACACCCAACTTACAGAAAAAGTACTTTGTCTAGGCCTTCGGCCCTACCAGGTAAAAATGCACATGTAGGGAGACAAGTACACTGCCTCCTGGCCTGGCTGCTATACAGTGCAATACAAGTTGCCCGAACTACCACATTTAGAATGACTTCGATCCACCTGGCTACTAGTCAAGAGGCCATACATGCAGCAGTTACCACTTATTACCAACACCTCTATGGCCATCCCCCATGTAGACCACCAGGTCCACATCTGAGACTTTCTAAACAGGGTCACACTATCAGTGGCAAGCCCGTGGCCTAAGAGGACCTCAATGTGCCAATCACGCTGCAAGAAATCAGGGGACCCATAAGGGAAGTGGCCACGAGTATAACTCAAGTACTAGAGTTTTATAAGGCCTATGAGGACCTTCTAGATCCCAATCTGCTCTAGCTGTGTAAGGATGCCCTCATGGCAGGCCGCCTCCCACAACAATTCAAGAGTCGTTGCTCGTGTCCCTCCGAAAGCCTGCTAGAGATCCACTAGATGTGAATCATACTTCCCACACTCCCTGCTAGGGAGGGATTACAAAATCATAAGTAACATCATAGCGGTGCTGCTCTTTGAGTGCCTGCTCGGCCTGGTCTACCAGGACCTGCCCCCCCACTGTGGACTGGGGATTATTTGTTTGAGACTCTAACATCCATGGGTATAAATTGTCATATCCAGTGACTCATCTGGTTTTTATATACAGAACTCACCACCTGGGTGGAAATTGATCACTGCATCTTGGATCCAATAGTGGTGAGCAGGGGAATAAAACCAGGATGCCCCCTGTTCCTGCTCTTTTGTGTCCTAACGATAGAGCCACTGGCCCAGAGGCTCCAACAGCAGTACCAGGCAAGAGGCATATCCTAGGAGGATGAGATACATATCGTCTCCTTGAATGCAGATGATGTTTTGATCTACGTCTGCGATATTTGTATGGGAATAGCATAAATCAGAGACATACTAATGGAGTATCGAGAAGCCTCAGGCTTGAGTATGAATTGGGCTAAATCTTGCTAATGTCTGCTTCGCTCGGACTGTCTGCCACAGCACAGACATGTGGACTCACATCTTCTCTGCTGGGAGCCGCGCACCTTTAGATATTTGTCCTTCAAATTTATCAAACCACACATGCTCTCATTGATGGTAACCCATGGTAACCCTTTGATGGTATTTGGCAAACACAAAGAGATGATGGGCGGAGTGTTGAAACTATTCAGACACTCACCCCAGTGACTATTCGATCTGGGTTGAATCCATCCTCGTTCTTAAGCTCACTTCGCCACTCCAGTTCAGACTAAGCCATATGCAAATCAGTCTTGACCCTGTTTCTCATGGGAACAGTCCAGCCTGAACTGCCAAACCACGTCTTTTCTGGTGGCACAGCTCTAGTGGCTGATGCCCTGGTTAGTGGGTAGGCTACTTGAAGAGCTGGGCCTGCACACAGTGGACTACGCACAGCATGTGGTGCAACAGTCTTTCCTGTCACAAGGGAGAATCCCTTCTGATTCCAATAATCTGCTGCAGGTTGCACACAACAGCTTTCATAGGAGCTTGCGATTGATGCCAGTGCTCACACAATTCCCAACTGAGACTAAGACACACATGTTTTTGTCCTCTGTTTCCTCTGGTGACAGACCACAGAAAGACACACTGCTCCCTGCTCTGACAAAGGTCTCCACTCTTGGGGGTGAGTTGTCCTCTATCCATGAGTGCTGCAATGTAGGACCTGGGCACATGTCCTCCTCCGGCTCCACCGTTAACCTCCTCCTCTTCCTGTTCCTCTGCTGTGGCATGCAACTTGTGGACCTCCTCCCAGGCCCTGAGGGCCTTCAGTAGGGCCTGCTTATTGGAGCTTCTGTTTGATGAAAGCCCCTTATCCTTTCAGTATCCTCTGAGCCCACCTGCAGGGTAGGTCTCCAGATTGTTGAGCTCTAATTCCATGCTTGCAAGTAGAGTCACCGGTACAGACAGTCAGGTAGAATGGGAGTGTATTTGAATAAAGCAAAAAGGGCCATTTGCGAAGGATTTTAAGGGAGGTTTAATCAAATTATCTAATGGCATTTTAGTGTAAGAAAAAAAATCACTGAATGGAATTGCACAAACACAAATACTGAATCCCACTGCTGAACACCATTGTGAGAAATAGGGTTGTTGGTCGATGGGGGTATTAACCCTTCTTAAGCAACAACCACAATCCTTGTCAGGGCGAACCACAAAAGTCACTTAATTAACCTGGTAGCTTGGCACAAAAGTAGTCAGCCGTAACTTTGAGGCAATGTGTAAAGTATTTATGCAGCACAAAAACAGTAATAAAAGTGAAAACACAATACAAGTAAACTTAGGAGTGCTGAGCCCTTTTTCGGCTATTTGGTTTAGTGTGCACATAGGGCTTAATAATGGGAAAAAGTGCTCCAGAAGAAAGTGTCTGTTTTTTTCCTGCAAATGGCATCAACAAAAGTTTGTGGTGCTAACATCAGCATTGTCCCAGCTTTCAGAAAACAGGCAGACTTAATTCGGGAAACCCAATTTTTTAATGCAGGTTGGCATTTTACTGAGATATAGCCCATTCTTCCTATATTTGTGCTTTCAACCTCCTTCCTTCCAGCTTGTGGTGGAAACAGGTGTGAAACCCATGGTGGATCCTGGAGCGCAAAAGATTTCTAAAAACTAGACAAAAATTTGAATTCAACAATGAGTCATTTGGGTAGATCCTTCAAGGCTTTCCTCTAAAAAGTAAAAGTTGAAATATAAATATTGAAATCGAGTTGAAAAAAACAGCCATATGTGTCTAAATTTTCATCTGTAACTCGTTCTTATTATGACAGAAACAGTATACCATTATGTTCACTGGACCCTTTTAGTTGCGGGGATATATAGGGCTTGTAGGTTCTCCAAGAACCCTAGGCGCCCAGGGCCTACAGCCGATCTGTACCTTAAAATGTTTTTTCATTGTGTACCGACTATACAGCAATTAATATGGTCAATTATAAAGAATGAAAAAAGGGTATGTAGGAAAACTCTGTATTTCTGAAATGTACAAAACCAAAGGGGATGATGGACGGAGTGTTGAACATTGCAAGCACTCGCCCCCAGTCAACTGATCTGGGTTTAATCCAGCCATATGCAAATCAGTCTGACCCTGTGCCTCATGGGAACAATCCAACCCGAACTGCCGAGCCATGTCTTCCCTGGACAGAAAACAAGCACAGAAAACAAGCATCCTGGGACCGGTTTCTGGCTAATCAGCCGTCATCAGCCAGGCTAGCTTGAATCCAGTAGCAAAATGAGCAAGGGACCCACGTCTGGGCATACCCTGCCAACTTAGGGCGAACAAAGCAAAACCAAAGATACTGGATTTAGGGGTAGTGGTTGTTTGCACATCTCTGAATTTATGGGTACCCTTATAAGAAGTGTTTCAGAGGACATTTTGCAAAATACTTTATGTGTTACACACTTGCTTACATTTGAAATGTAGAGCTACTCCCTTGGGTGTCAAGTTTTCATAAATGTCTGGTTTTGGTAGGTTTCCCTTGATGGTCCCCGAGCCTGGAACCAAAAATGCAGGTACCCCTGCGAAACAAGGTCATTTTGAGATAGATTATTTGGATGTCTCATCAATACATTTTGGAACCTTCTCTGTCGAGGGCATTTCTCCCATTCACACACGTGAGGTAGCATTTTTATCAGGAGACCTGGGGGAATGCTGGGTTGTAGAAAATGTGTGCTGAACCGGTGATCCCACAATTTTCCTGCAAAGAAATATGAGAAAAATATGACGTTTTTTGCTAAATTCGTGATTTGCAGTGGATTCTGGTATAGAAATAGTTGGAGGATTCACGTAAGCCACACCTTCCTGGACCCTCCCGAGAGTCTTGTTTTCAGAAATATGTGGATTTCGTAGGTTTCCTTAGATGGCAGCCAAGCCCGGGACCAGAACCGCAGGTGCAGTTGCCACCTAATTTAAATAGGTGGTAAGCTACTTACAAACAGGAAGGGGTCCCCCTGGGACCCACTCTCATTTGTAAATGTATGTGAAAATTATTTTTGAATAGCAGGCAGTGGTCCCAGGGACCACAGCCTACACTTAAAAAATGAAACAGAAACGTTTCTTTTTTTATATTTAAAACATCCTGTTTTTCTTTAAGGAAAAAAGTCTGCCTTTGAAAAAAATGCTTTATTTAAAAAGCATATTTATAAACAAAAGTACCTCTGACACCATCAATCACACTTTTTTTTGTTGCCTCAATAGTCTCTTTTATTGACTCTGGGCTTTAATTATTACTTTTTCTTATTTGATCTTTTTACACATTTGGGGTTCTCCTTCGTTTCAAGAATTTCCTTTCTCGTCTCTTTTTTTGTTGAAAAACATATATATATACACACACACTAAATATTGATTTCTACAACATATATACAACTAGATCATCTATACCTGAATTTATAAATGCTAAGACTCATAATGAATTCATCACAACATATATTCATCATATTTACAATTTTTCTATCATATTGGTCCTACTGATATTTTCACAAACACTTGGGCAAAAAATTCCTTATTTCCTAAGTTTCGTCTAATTTTGTCCTATATAGGGTTGGATATCTATTTACAGCCATTGATTTAGTGGAGAATCGATAGTCCGTTCCACTATGTAAATAGCCAAACATGAAAAGTTGTCCTTTATTGGCTATTATATTCCAAACCACTATTAATGCCAACGCGTTTCGACCTTTTCCAATTAGGACACAAAATAATTTCCTGTAAGGTCTTCTTCAGGGCTGACCACTGTAGTAATGGTAGGACATCTCTATACAGGGTGCCTCTGAGGGTGGTCTTCGGGTTGGTGTGGATCTGGAAGTGCAGGTGTTCAGCGGTGGTTAGGGTGTCGTCGGTGTTGGTCGTGATGCGGATGGTGTCTCTGTGGATGATGGCGATGCCTCCTCCCGTCTGGTTGGCGGTGCGGTCCCTCCGGATGATCTTGTAGCCCTCCGGGATGGCGATGGCGATGTCGGGGGCTGAGGAAGCGTTCATCCAGGTCTCGGTGAGGAAGGCAACGTCAGGGGCGGTGGTGTCGAGGAAGAGCTAGAGGGAACTGATGTATAGGACAGTCAGGCTAGCAAACACAATAGCATGTTAAAGTAATTGGCTATGTCAGGACAATCTGTAGGCATGATGTTTAATGTAATTCAAATGCAGACAGAGCAGTGAGTATATCTACATTTGTGTCATCACAGGCGAGACATCTCGCAGTGCTGCAGAGGGGAGCAGAGCAAAGTCAGCCAGGCCAGAGGGGAGGCAACATGGGGAAGAAAGCATGCCTGCAGGGACCACAAGCTCCGCGCAATCACAACCACCAAATTCTCCACCACAGGCATCACCACAGCGCCAGGGAACGCCCCATCCCCTCATACCCAGTCCCCACTGCGACGATCACCATCACCAACACCACCACAGTCAGGCATGAGTCATGCCGTGGCCACCCTCCAGCAGATGGAGGAGTCATCAGAGGAGGGCACAGGGGGCCAACAGACTCCAATCCATGAGGGAGGCAACATGGAGAGGGGTGTTACTCCGTCTGAGGGCACCCACAGTTCATCCAGACACCGCAGGGCAAGGCCGGACAGTCCAGAAGCATCCGAACAGGGTGAATGTGTGTTTGCTGGACTGGAAGGCAACATGCTGAAGGTCCAGCGCCTGCAATGGAGGGTGATGAGTTCACTGCACAGGGAGGGGGCACACATCAACAAGCACATGCACAGGATGGAAAAGGGCATCAGTGCAATGGGAGACAACTTGTGTGAGGGAATGGAGAGAGTAGCAACCTCTGTGGACAACCTCTGCAGCCAGCTGGAGCAGGACCGTCTTGGCAGGCGCAGGGAGAGGCAGGGGCTCCAGGCCTATACCAAGTCCGTGAACCGGCTGGCCACTGCAACCTCACTGATGTGTCGCAGGTCCATCGCCATGCAGGAGGAGATGGCGCATTGCAGAAGGGATGTGGCCAAGGGCATGGTTTCTATGACCTCTGCATTAGAGCTCCTGCAGAATGCAAAGGTGACCACAATGGAAGGGGGGGGACAGTGAGGAGGCTACCAGCCGTGGTAGCATTACGCCCTCTACCACCGAGGGCAGGAGGCGCAGCGAACGCCACGGCGCTGCACAGGAACCATCTGACACTACAGACAGTGTTGCCAGGGAACGTGCACATGCAGCGCGTGGACGCAGGAAGTAGGAACCACTGCCTATTGCCAAACATTAGATGGGTGATGTAACCCATGTCCGATTGGACACTGCTTACAACACTGGTGGTGTGCTTATTAAACACCATAACATAAAACTGTTACTGGCTCTGTGTCGTTACTCACTCAGAAATAGTTTGACGTTATCTCTGCCCATCTCTGTCTCCCATCATGTTCAACTGCAATACCATCTGCGCAGGGCTCTGGCTGAGGGTTGTCCTCGTCCTCAGAGTCAGTTAGTTCCACTGCTGTTCCTTTTTTTGTGGCCAGATTGTGTAGCATTGCACATGTAGCAATAATCCTGCAACATTTGATGGGGCTGTACAGACATGCCCCTCCACTTTTGTGGAGGAAACGGATCGCTTTTAAGCAATCCAAATGTGCGCTCCACCACGTTACGTGTGCTCCTATGTGCCACATTGTATCTCCTCTCCTTTGGGGTGGTTGGGTTGAGATATGGTGTGAGTAGATAAGGCCGGAGGGCATATGCGCTGTCACCTATGTACAGAAGAAAGTGCCATTAATTTGTGTGACCAACAGCTTGAGCCAGGGTGTACATCAGGGTGTGTCACATTGACTTACCTACTAGGTATCCTTCTCCAAATTCACCAGCAAGCAGACGTGTATGGATACCACTGTTCCGGAAGATGTACGAGTCGTGGGTACTCCCGGGGAATTTGGCCACGATGTCAGTTATGATGTACGTGGCATCACATATCACCTGCACATTGATGGAGTGGGTGGATTTGCGGTTTCTGTAGATGTATTCAGTTGCTGCAGGTGGGCAGATAGGTATATGGGTCCCATCGACGCAGCCAATGACGTGTGGGAACTGCACAAGTTGGTAGTACTCCAGCTTTGTCGTCTGGAGCTCCGCCTGTGTACTGGGGAAGGTAATGTAATGTTCCATTCTGTCCATCATGGCATCCAGGAAGGTGTTGAAGAAACGGGATAGACAGCTCTGTGACACACCACCCACTGCGACTATCACACCCTGGAAACTTCCTGATGCAAGGAGGTGCAGGCAACAGAGTACCTGGACATGGGTGGGGATTGCGTGCGCCCTTGGTGTCTGATGCTCCAGATAGGGTTTTAGATCCCGTATTAGTTCAAGGATGGTGTGTGGGTGCAGTCTGTACCTTTCAAGGATTTCAGGTTCAGTCAATTGAAACAATGTGATGCGCAGTCTGTACACCCGCTCTTCCCGTCTCCAGATCCTCACTCCAGCTGCTCTCAAGCGTAGCCGCCTTGCTATGAGGTAGAGGCCCGCCATTGTGTTCACACAGTTGCATTTTGGGGCTGTTTTTATGCACTGCACCTGATTACCACCTGCTCAGGATAAGTGGTAAATACCGAATCGTTATTACCGAATTTGGTCAAATTCGGTAATACCGATGTTTGCTACATCACATTTTGAAGTTTTTACCAAATCGTTATTTCCGATTCGGTATTCATTGTTTCGGTGTTCTCCGATCGGTAAATAAGGAATCGGTAATTATTTACCGATTCGTTATTATCGATGCCATTCGGTATTACGTACATCTCACATGGCTAAATACCGGTCGGTAAAGCCGAAAGCTACCGATTTTCGGCTTTACCGACCGATATTTGGCCACCTACATATGGCCCATAATAGCCATTAAAGGACAAATTTTCGTGTTTGGCTATTTACATAGTGGAACGGACTATCGATTCTCCATTAAATCAATGACTGTAAATAGATATCCAACCCTATATAGGACTCTACAAAATTAGACGACACTTAGGAAAAAAGGAATTTTTTGCCCAAATGTTTGTGAAAATATCAGTAGGACCAATATGATAGAAAAATTGTAAATATGATGAATATATGTTGTGATGAATTCATTATGAGTCTTAGCGTTTATAAATTCATGTATAGATGATCTAGTTGTATATTTGTTGTAGAAATCAATGTTTAGTGTGTGTATATATATGTTTTCAACAAAAAAGGAGAAGAGAAAGGAAATTCTTGAAACGAAGGAGAACCCCAAATGTGTAAAAGATCAAATAAGAAAAAGTAATAATTAAATCCCGGAGTCAATAAAAGAGACTATTGAGGCAACAAAAAAGAGTGTGATTGATGGTGTCAGAGGTACCTTTGTGTATAAATATGTTTGTATAGTGATTCCAGCCTCTGATACCCTAAATTGAATCATTCCCCTGTGTTTTGTAAACTCTTATTTAAAAAGCAGTCACAAACATGGTGCGTTGCTGACACCAGTAGACCACCATCCCTGTGAGTGCAGGCCATTCCCAATGGGTCGCAAATTGCAACATGCCTCATGAATATTGATGAGGCAGGTAATTTGCGACCCCATTAGGAATTGCTAAATGTTTGCGACTCGCTAAAAATAGGGATTTGCTACCCGCAAATGGAATGGTCGCACATCTGGCCCATTGTGCTTTGTACGCTTTTTTCAATCACATTGGGTATGCTACAAGTTACTAATTGAGTTTGCACATTTCCAAAACAAGTAGAAATAATGGTAAACAAGTCCAGAGGACATTTGTTCAACTTAATACACTTTCTTTAGTGATTGTGGATCTGGTTCTGATGGGCAATCACATTGGTCCTTGTGTTGTATGCATAATTTCCCCAAAAAGCACCTCAACATCTTAATTTTATTATGGATCCTTCTTGGCAGGGTTAAAATCTTGAAAACACGGTACACTAGGGAAACAATATCCCTGTCACCCTGTCTACTCGTATCAATATTGCAAACACAAGAACCAACGGCGGACTCCAAATGCCGCACAACCCTCAAAACGTTGACCCAAATTCGTCTAAAAGTTCCAATTAAGTGGATGGTGTGCCACGTCTACTTCTGCATCTGCCGTTGAAGGATGCAATCCTTTACTCGGAAAACAAACTTGGAACTGGGTGGAGTGGTGCACTACCAAGGTTCAATAATGTTCAATTAGAAAGCACAGTCAATTTCTTCCTTAAAAAGTATTTTTTATTGAAGCTCATCAGAAACTTGTATGAACATGAAACCTCAGCCAACGCGTTTCGTTCTAGAGGTGAACTTCGTCAGGGCTGGAAATAAGAACATAAATAACATACATAAGTGCCAAATACATACAAAGTGTACAATTCCAACATACATATGAACAATAACAAAACAAAAATTCTTAGACCATAGACATGTACAAGACCTAAAAGACTTAACACCTAAAAAAGGAAAAACATTTATATAATTTTTAACAAATACACATTTTGTACATATATAACAGTTCGTACAAACAGTAAAAGAAATAATCATAATAAATAGAACTCTACACCCAAGTGAGTATATATAATACTAAAAAACCTGTTACAAATGAGGCTAGAATTGTCCCAAGCACGTCAGTCACCGGCCGGTGAGCTGGCGGTGTCAGCAATTATATATTGTCAATAAGGCGCCAAGTTTAGAACCATATAATATGCAAAAGTTGAAGCTAACACAGCGATAGTGGGACATAATAAATCACTGTTTGCATTATGAAGATGAACGTGATGAGGCAGTATTTGCAAAGCTGGAAACCAAAAAACAGAAAACCACAAACCGGTTGTTAATTTGTAAAAAACATTAGTGAGAGAGCCTATTGCGAGTTGCCATAAACATCAGAAAGATTGCAGAAATAGAAAAAATGTGACCAAAAACTATCGTTTTATTCTGGAATGACAAACCAGTATGATACCTTAACATGACCCCTAGTATTTTTCTAACTTAAGATATACCTGCAAATTTATTCTGATGTCAACAAAATCTTTGTTAAAATATACCTACCCCGGTATTTAGAGGATAGGTCTGAATCACAGTACTGCGGACGAGACAGTGGTTTGATCTCAAAATCCGTCCAATCATACATCTATTGTTGTAGCCTCCATGATAAGGGCCACAGTGAGCTAGCAAAAATAATAAGATCGGAAAATACAACCGTAAATCATCACACAATTTATCTAAAGCGCACGTCTTACAAAATGCTTAATAGTGCATACAGGAACAGTAACAGCGCGCATAAATAACGTACTTTCGCCTAAGCTAACACCTTGTTAGTAAGTCACTTGGTCATTGACAGGAAAGAATACTGGGGCATGACTAACGTGACCCTAAGTGCACAAGTAGTAAGCTAAATCAAAAGGAGGGGGGAACCGTCACAGCCACCAGTAAAAAAGTCCGCAAGAGCTGTGATGAATACAGCTGTCATATCGTTACAATACTATATTAAGAAAAAAGATGAAAAATGCCGAGACCCTGTCTGCACTATAGATCACCAAAAAGCTAATACAAAAAGAGGGGCAAAGTGGAGGTCAGGATATCCTACCCATAAGTCCCACATAGCCCTAATCATACCGTGATATACCCTTACCTCAATTCAAAGTGTTGGTGTCTCGGGTTTTCACAGAGTGAACAACGCACCCATTTAGCCGTGTTAAATAATGCCTAATTCCCGCCAAACACGGGAAACTGAAAAGTTCTTTAGAAAAAAGACTAAGTTGGCCACAATCCAAGTTCCGTTTAGCGTAAAGACAAACATACTCGTAATAGTAGAAACAGTAGAAAGAACCACGGCATCACGTATCACAAACGGAGCCGTATCGGGTTTATTAATTAAAATAATAATACCCAAAAGAGTTTAATATATACAAAAAAGGGAAAAAATAAAAGCGAAAAATACAATAGTAACCGAGTGTATATTATACGAATTCAGTTGATACCTAACGTATCCATGTAAACGGAAAGCCGTCCGGTGTCCTGTATACACCTACTAATGGTATCAATATGTTGGGACAGGATACGCAACACTCCTGCCTCTTTCCCCTGTTAGAGTAAATTCCACAATGACATCATGGTCGAGCCTTTTTAGGTATTTCAGGAATGTGATTGCTCCTGCAGCCTTGCCATGTCCTCCAGAGCATAGGAAGTGGAGGCAGCTGCTTCTCTAGCAGTAAGACTTTCAATGACAGACAACTGAAAGTCAAGAAAAGACATAAGTCTTCCTGATTGTCTGATGATAAACAACATACCCATTGTATGTTGCTGTCTGGATCAGGTGAGTAAAGAATTTCTTGTACCAAATGTGAGTTTTACGACTCGCATTGTATGGCTGAAAGACCTGGTCATTCTTATCCACTCCACCCATGTAATCAAGTATACAGGTGGGCTTGTGAACTTCTCCCATTGGACCCCAAACTATGATGGGAGAAGGGCTCTCATCATGAATTGGAATGAGCACATACACGTCACGCCTATCAGAGAACATGACTACAAGCAGTTTATTGGAATGCAACACAGTGCACTGAAATTCCTGGAGCTTCTTACAAACAAGCCCCTGCTGAAATTCTTTGTGGTGACAACAAACTGTACCGCATGCCATTGTGCCAGATTTGTACAGCTCACTGAACAGCTCTACTCCTGCATATAAAATGTCCATGTAAAGTTTATAACCATTGTGAAGGAGTGGCGGGACAAGCTACCATACATTATTTCCTGTGACTCCTTGCGAGGAAGGGCAGCCTACATGGTTTAGATTGGAGTCCTTCCCTGTAAATACTCTTAAGCTGCATACATAGCCAGTAGAGTTCTCACATAGAATGAATAGATTGATGTCATAGAGAGAGCTTTTTCTGGCAAGGTATTGCCAGAGCAGCAGCAGCCCTTTTGTAATGGATGAAGGACTCATTAATGGCTATATTCTTTCCAGGAGTGTAAATCTCTGGAAACACTGCAGGCACATTTTGAACAACCTGTCATGGTCTGGATGGTCCCGGGGCAATGCAGTAGAATTGTCATTAAAATGCAGCATATGGAACAATACCAATATGTAGGGTGAGAAGATTGGGTGTTCCCAAACTGTGTGAGTAGACTAGCAGGACTGCTAGGTTGGTTTCTGCACTAACCCCATTTTGAGCGTAATACCAAAAAATATCTTCAACTCCTCGAGCGAAGTGGAAGTCCACTGGTGTGCTCTAGAATGAGGCCCTAAAATGCCTCCAGGCTCCCTCAGAAATTGTTCAGCTCACAACGTTGTTTGCTGCACAATTTGCTCAAGAATGTCAACTTGAAAAAAGAGATGGCCGTAGTCAATTGGCAACAAATTTGACGTATACACTTTACATCCAGCGTCACTAGTGAAAGGTGGAATTTGGGGCTGAACTAAATCGGATGGGTCTGCCAAGAGATCACTTCACCTGTGATTGCCCTGTGCATGCCTGTTCTCTGGGTTGGTTTAGCCTGCTAGTGTCACATTGCTGCACAGACGGTGCTTGCGAAGGGATGGCACAACTTCCATAATCGCTTCCCTCAGAATCATTGGAAGATGAATAGTCAGATGGAACTCCGCCGACTAAAAATTGCTCCCAGATTCTGCTGCATTTTCCTCTCCCTCAGATGTGATCTCAGTATCTGTTGTCTCAGTCTCTGATCCTGCCTCAGGGCTGTCCTCCATAACCCGTATTAGAGTATGGGCAGCAGTCATCCACCGAGAAGCCACCTCTGCTACTGGCTAAAACCATCCTTCTAAAACACTGTCCTATGTAGAAGGCAGATTTGTTGTTCTAAAACATTCGGTGACTGTGTGCTTGTGAGAAGTTGCAACAATAAATAAAGACAAAGTTACCATACCTCATCTTCTTTCCTCAATCTGCAAGTTCTCCAAATAAACTAAAAAAAGACACATTATTACTTCCTCTTGCCACAAACTCAGTACCACAGCATTACGCAAAATGTTATTATTGGGGGATATGCTGATCTACTGCAGTATAAAAGTCATTCCAGAAGCTACAAATCTACCTTTGTTCTCAAGAAGCACACATTCACATAGTAGCCCCTGTAGCTTTGTGCGCAGGCATGCTCCTCATGAAATCTAACATTAGTATTATCAGGATCACTGGAATTTAATATAGGAGAGAAAAATTATCAGCAAGGGTTGACTAAATTATGCAGTATAAGGGAGCGCTTTTTTTACAATATTACTTCTTCATTTGCTGGATTTGCACATATGGTAATGCAGTCTGGCCAAACATTTCACCTCATTAGCAATAAAATGCAGAAATAAGCAACTGAAAGATGACCAGTCAACATTGGTGCATTCTCTTTCACTGCATAACTACATATACACTGTATATGACACAAAAAAACTACCATCTGCTGCATAATATGATAGAGTTATGTGGCGTATGCAGTATATGTATAATATTTTAGAAATGTGTGTTTTCTCCTGGGTGGGCACTATATGCCTCCAGTGAAAAAAACTCAAAAAAATTACTGCCTCCCAAACAGTTTGATGTCCTACCTACTTTTTATTTGTTGATAGATTTGAGTGGCTCCCCAAGGAAACCACACACATAAAAAACAAATGTTGAATCCCAAGGGTTTCGGCCTGTGAATAAGGAGGGCTGACCCACTGCCAATTTAATAATTTTTTTGCTACATAAATATTTCCCTGGAGGCATATCGCGCTCCTAGAGGAAAGCCACCTTTAAATTTGTTTATATGTCCCTTGGCATGGGATCTCTACCAAGGGGGTCAACCCCCTGTCAATTAAAGTTTTGTGTTTTTGCATATTTTCTTATTCCCAAGAAGAAGCAATCATGGCCCTGTCAGGAAATTCACAGTGGCTACATTATACAATCAGAATCCACATTGTGCCCAGAAGAAGAGAGTCAGAGTCCTCATTAAACCTAACATGATCAATCACTGGTATAACATTGCTTAGACCAGTGACAGTTACAAGATGGCCACCGCAATGCCTGAGTATTTCTTGTCATCTGGAGCCTTTTTGCAGTCTAGTGTACAAGGGCAGTGCGTGCGGTTTCTGTTGCGCACTTCAATTGAGATTCGAGCGTTGCATCAAGTCCAGACCATTTCTCCGCATTTCTTTAGTGCGTGAGAGTTCGGTTATCTTTGAGTTTTGAGACTACAGTGTCGGAGAAGTTCAGCATCTAGTGGCGAGTCACTGTGCCACATTTCAGAGTAATTTACAAAACGAAATTTCGCTTCATGAGGGAACAGGGTTGAAGTCCCCTCAGAAGACGATAAGAGCGGTGAGGGGTTTAGTATCCTCCCACTTCAAGTCTACAGAAGAAAAGTATCTTAGGAGCCAGAAAGCAGTCGAAGAAGTCTCGACCAGAGAAGAATTCCTGAGATTTGAGAGAGGGAACCAAATGACTTTCAAGTAAGACCGTTTCAGAGAATATAATGCAGTGTTTTGTCTGTTGCCAAGTACGCTCCAGCTACTCGCAACGTTCCCTCCTCTTGCGCTTTCCCTACCTCTTTCCTTCCTGTCTATCCTTCCTGGTATCTCTTTTGCGCGCTTCCTCTTGGATCCTAAGGCAGAGACTAGAGACAGAAAATCAAAGAGTTTCCATCAAATAAGTCTAACCTGAGATATTACTTCAGACAAAGAATAGTCTACAGACAAGAGAACGAATACTATTGAGACATTACCGAATGATCCTATTGCGATACATATAGTTACTTCTACATAGAATCCCAATTTACAGAACCAAATCAGAGATAGAAGGTACATTCTAGTTAGCGAGTACAAACATATCTATATATAAGTATTTGAGAATTGCCTAGTGAATTAATTCTAATATATCTCTATTTACAGAAAACCACAGCAACTCCAGTAATTCTATCTCAAATATATAGAAGAGAGGGAAAACTCTGATAGCTGCTGGAGGGAAGAGGTTACAGACTTGAGCATAACATATTTCAAAGTAAAGTATTGTTGTTGTATTTACGTTTCTTCCCTTCTGTGTATTAGGCACCCAGAGCAAAAGAACCCCAACATAGAAGATTCCTGAAGGCATACCTAGGGTGGTAGCAGTTGGAGGAGTGTCTCTTCTCTTCTCTTCCCATTCCCCTTTCCCCCCTGCTGGTGACATCGCTCAGTGTGAAGAGCAGGGGTACCGGTTGGCGGGCATTGGGATCAGCGGCGGTTCTGCTTCTGCGAAGATACTTGGGTCCTGATTGGCCCCCGGGGGAAAAATCTTTTTTTTTAAACTGCTGGTTGCCCAAGATGGTCAGCCAGTGCCCCATGGGGGTCGACCGCCCAATTCACTTCCCTGATGTGTAATGGGTTTTCTGTTGGGGTGGGAAGAACTCGCTGAGTTTTACTTCATGGAATTCCCCCCGAGTTACATTAAAACTCTGTCAGATTCCACTTAGTTCCACCTACCCCAAATTATCGCCACGTACATTAGATAACCTCACCCGCCAATTTTTCACATTGTCTGACCTACCTTCAGTCCTTCTGTTATATAATTTCTTTTCCTCCATTGCATTCCTAATCCGTCCCTACATCAGATGTCAACTTCTTCTGTATGGCAGCTCCTTTCAGTCACTACATAGTATCATTCAAACTAAATTTGGTCACCGCCTTAACTAGTGTCTTAAAGCATCACTGTTTCACAGGTTCCCAAATAATATCCTCTTCCCACAGTTCCTTACATTATATTAGTCTTTTAATTCTGGTGTTACATATTGCTTATGCAGAACTGCTGCGGATGGGCCATCTGGTCACTGCACATGTGCTTTTAACCAGCATATGTGCTTCTGGGTGAAGAGAAGCGAAGCACTTCTTGCTATTCAAAATATCTGTTCATTGCAGCGTTTGGAACAAAAACCAGATTCTTTGCATGTCTATGTAATGAATGAGTGCAACTGGTTGATTGAAGTGCTAAAGAGAGCCTTCTGAATTCACGTTGGATAGGGCAGTGTTTGATTTCACATGATATGCTGGTGAATGTAGTGGGGTGCACAGAAAGTACATCCATAAATATCAGGCTGTTGCTCATGTGTAAAGCAAGAATGGGTGCACTTCAATACAGAATTAAACCAAGAGTGCAGTTATGCAGTTCCAAAACTTACTATATTCCCTCAAGATGATCGAAAGAACAGGGGGTGGGGGCAGTGACAGAGAAAAAATGGGGAGAGCTAACGATGATTTGCGTCGCCCTTAACTTGTGAGAACTGCTTCTTTGTGTAATGTGCCGTGGTTGTGGGGCTCCTGTGCTTCATGTTGCTGCTTTGATCTCTCTCTCTCTCCAGAAGCTTACAGGAAGCATTAAACAAAACCCTCCGTAGCCGCACTATAGTTGGAGCAGCTTGGCTCTCTGGAAGTCAGGCAGATCATTTATTACTTTCTGGTCTGACTCCACCCTCTCCTCTGCCCCATGGCCTGATACTTGTCTAAGAATGACCCTCAGCTCCTTAAACCATCCAATTGCCGGTAATGTGTAATATTCTACATCTTAATTCCTATATTTTGTAAAGTACTAACATATCACACCCTTAGGGGTTTCAAGGCGCTGGGGGCCATCAGGGAGATTAACTGAGCTATTGCCCAGAGAACATGATACTGGGCTGAGCTGCCGCCAGTAATTGAACCAGGAGCCCCACACTCCGGAATCAGCCTCCCCGGCCGCTTAGCCACATCTCATCTCCTCGGAATTATCTGTCTCCTGCTGTTCAGTTGAAACTAACTTTGGATGGAGAGTAAATCTGCCTGGGCAGCATCTCATAAGGTAGAAGCTGGCGGCAACAGCAGAAATCATCTGGACCTGAGTTAGGAAAGGCTTGAGAGTATGCTGAGGCTTAGCGTGACGGGAACTTTCCACCAGACTTCAGAAAATTAAGTAGGTGTTTCTTTGAAAAAGTTTGGCCCTCATTTAAGGGGCTATGACATAGGCAGCACAGCAAGTCAGATTGCTGTGCTGACCTACGCCAAAGTGAAAGGCCAGGAATGCACCATATTTATGAAATACGGTGCATTAATGTCCATTCCTCCTATGCTTGTGCCATTTCTGCAGCCTAGCGCCAATAAAAGCACTCTTGCATCATGGTGCAAGCATGACTCCGTCGCATGTAGGGTTGCTTTTGTGCAGGAAGGGGCACCTTCCCGCACAGAAACACTCCTAAGAGGTGTTTTCCTCTTTCAATGACTTGTTGCGGTGAATGCAGCACACCTAGAAAGAGGAAAAACCAAGGAGGAATAAAGTCACCTTAGGTAGCGTAAGGTTTTGGTGCTGCCCCATGTTTACATGGTCTCGTAAATCTGGGGAAGTCTGTGGCCTGGCCATATTCCTTACAGGGATGGGGGACACGTATGCGGCTTGCCGAAATCAAGAACCTCGTTTATGTGTAACAAGGTAACCCGTGTATGTTTTACTAACATTTATATTTAGTTTGGAGAAAGACCGTGAAGCTTGCACATGTGTTTTACTAAAATAATTACTCGTGTTCCCTAAAATGGCCGCTGCTTGTATTTTAGTTACTGCGCATGCGTCAGCCACACTCACGTGTCCTGACGCGTCTGCAGAAGTGGAGGGAAAGTTATGCGCATGCGTAATTCATAGCTGTGCTTATCATGTGGTACTGCTCGTGCCACTGCTCTTGTGATTGTGTCAATGTAGCTAACATTTAATGCAATAATTTTATTTCTTGATGATGAGTTAAAAGTACAAACCCTATGATGTGTTTTTCATAATGACATTATTATGTATTAATTTGTTTTCGCTTACTTTTCATGTACCGCGGGAAATGGGGGTCTGAGTGAGAGGAGAGCCATATTGGAGGTCCCTTCTGCGCCTGTGCGACATTCGGCAGCACGAGGGACCTTGGCTGATGGAACATAGCCAGCTGGCAGTGATGGGCGAGATGCTCCTGAGAAAGTCACCTCTGCCCTGCGAGAACAGCGAATGTGGCTCCTTATATGATGCAATGTATTGTTGCGCTACTGTTAGCTCATGGGAACCCCAAATCTGCTAGGCGGTACCCAAATATGTAAATGAAGGCTTCAAATCGTGTATTGTGATTGGTGTGTTACCCAAACCCTACCTTAGGACCAATCGAAATTGAGGGATTCTGACACTTTGCAACATTGGGGGGTGGTACACTGTCCCCAAACTGTATATCTACCCTGGGTTCACCTAGTGAACCGTCCGACTTGTCTGGTTTAGCTGACCTGTCACTGACCCAACGCACTCAATAGGTGACTGAAGATACAGAGCGCTGCGGAGCACTCTGTCTGAATTTGACCATAGACTAAGGTTCTACTGAACCTTAAAGTGCTGGCAAAGCACTTAGCTGGGAGTTCGCTGACCCAATCGGGGTCTTGATCGATAGCTGCAGAGCGGGTGGAGCGCAGGCGTTGCTTCCGAACTGTGGGTTCCGGTCCTGTCCTGAAGAGGGTCCTGTCCTGAGGGTTTGCTGTCCTGTCCTGAGGGTCCTGTCCTGATTCCTATTCCGAGGGTATCCTGTCCTATCCTGGGTGTCCATTCTGCACCTGCTGTCCTTTGAAGGGTATCCTTCCTTGAGGGTTCCTGTCCTTAACTGACCCGTGGCCAGGGTTTGGTTTCCACACCTTTTTCTAGGTAAATATCACTCTGAACCTCTTGAAAATTCTTGCACCTTCTGAATTTCTAACTTTTGCTTAAATAAAGTCAACATTGCATATGTTATATTTCCATGCCTTTCCGCAACTATTGAACAGTCATTTATAAATTTTGCAAAGTTATTCCTATGTCTTCTCATTTGTTAGAAATTATATTTTGCATAGCAGTGTGTCATTTCCTGATATGGTCTAGAACTTCATTGCCTAGGTTGTTCAAAGGCCCTTTCACCTTAAGTGAAGCGTGTTATTCATTATAAGTTCTTCTATAGTCACACACACTTAGTCTATCACTGTCTAGATAA
Source organism: Lissotriton helveticus (assembly GCF_964261635.1). Lineage (NCBI taxonomy): Eukaryota > Metazoa > Chordata > Amphibia > Caudata > Salamandridae > Lissotriton > Lissotriton helveticus. The sequence goes on along the minus strand of NC_136071.1, from coordinate 968,667,843 downwards.
TACTGACTTATATAGTATCTTTTTTCGTTACATTTTATTAGTACTTTGATGATTACTCTGTCATTATTTCTTTCTGCCTATGTGATTTACGTTATCTTGGTTATTGATTGCCTTATTTTACTGTATCTCATGCAAGAAAATATTGAACTTTAGATAAACATTTTAAAACTTCCAGTTGTCCGTGGTCATTTAAACAGTATTTGAATGTTATTGGTTGGGTTTGTATTTTGCTGCCTTTCCTTTACAGCTAGCTCCCTGATTCATTGTGGTCATTAGGCACCCGCATCGGTGGATGGTAAGTCGGGTGCACCGAAATTTGGTAGCAGGGAACACACACACACCAACTTGATAGAGCTCGTGAAGTCACCCGATCGATGTATATGGTGATTTGAAAAGTATATGGGCCCTGAAGCCGGAAACGGCGAAACTATTGGCCGGGTGGCCTCGCGCGCTCTATCAGTTTTCTGGTAGCTAGAGGATGGTTAGGGACTAGTTGAGAGTAAGGCAGGGACTAGTTAGGCTAGTTAAGTCGGAAGCTGCTATTATATTAATGCTGCTATAAGAGCGGCTGTTCTGAGGGAACTGATCACTCTCTTGTGAATACGCTGCTGAAATTTATGAATTACTGTATTACTATAATTCTTGTTCTTATATTGTTATATGTACTAATCCATGCAATTGTCAACCGTCTTGTTTCTTGTTGTCCGAACTCCCCGGGGAATTGAAAGGGCAAGTGGTGAATAGAATCCATTGTCCTGAGGTCACAGGTTCGAGGAAAGTTAGGTGCAGGTTAGGATAACCGGGAAGCACTAACTAGGGTTTTTCCGAATATATGTGTGAATAAATGACAGTAACGGGGTTCATTGGCAAAATTCCCATAGTGGCGTAACCTGGTAAGGGTCACATCGGAAGAGTAGCAGGTTCCTCGGAGCTAGCGTGAAAGCAGAGGGGTCCGCTGAGAAACCTTAAACTCGGAATATATCCCGGAAAGAAGTGGATGAGTTTAGGGGAATAACAGGTTCACCGATGCTAGAGTGAAGGGTAGGCGGAAGAGATCTGCCCGCAGCGCGTGAAAAGTAAATGGAAGTAGTTTACTTGCTGTAAAAGAATTCTTTCTCTGTCTAGACACTTGAGCACTGTGGCGAATGTGTATTCGTTGTAAAATAACCAAGCACTGAGCACTTTAAAAGAAAGAAAGTTTCCGTTACCTTGTGAAGGGAGGGAGTCAGTCGCGAAGCGCCTCTGACGTCACTCTGTGCCGCGCTAGGATTGGTAGAAGCAGCGGGCGGGTAGCGGTGCTGGAATTGTAAAGGAGGGGTGAGCGCCGGAGCGTGGGAACTGTCTCACGAAGGGGCCGCGCACCCATTGGCGGAGCTTATTTTGTGTCGCGCACCCATTGGTTGCACGAATTTTCTGAAGAGTATTCTGATTGGAGGTAGTTTGTAAACAAAGTTAGCGCAGAAGTCGTATGTGGCACTCGCGGACTACAGAGACGCGACCTGATCCAAGGCATCTAGGGTTTGAAAGGGATCAGTGGAAGGCTAACAGATACGATATTATGTACGGAACCAAGAGAAAAATGTCCCTTATAAATAAGGTGAAAAATTATTTTAAAACGGACAAACCGATTAAATCTAGGGAAGGTGTTCTTGTTCCAGCACCCAATACTCCCGCCTCATTCATGATGTTTGACCGAGGGTACAATACCTGTGTGTGGTTGGAGAATTGGGTGAAGTACACAAAAGATGACGGAGTATTGGCTTTTCCGTTAGATGGTACTTTCAATGGTAGGATCTTATTTAATTTAAGAACCCGAATGAATGAACTGCATCCCAGACCGAGACTAACGCAGTATGAGGCATTAGAGGAATGGGAGATTGAGGCTTTTGAAAGAGAAAGACCCCGAATGGACAAGGGTTTGACCAAGTGGTACCCCAGGCAGAAACAGGAATCCAGGGATAAAAGGATGAAACAGTGGAGGCAGAGCATGATTGTTGAGGGTCTGTTTCCCATGATGCCGGCATGTCATAACGTTGGAGCGGGTGAGAAAAGTACTGAAAAATGTAAGCATTGGGGGGCCCTGGGGGATTCAGATGATGAACTAATAGATGACATCTGTACCAGAAGTCCGCCACCTTACAATGAGGGAACCCGACCTTCCAGTGTAGGAGATGTTCCCCGACGCCCCTTCCTAAAAGAAGAAGACAGGTCCCTGGGACTGGGAGGGGGTGGTCAAGTATTGCCCTATCCTGAAAAACCCGAACTGACGGAAACAAGGGACATATATCCCAAAGTGCCCGCAAGTCAGGAAGAAAAATATTCATGTACAAAAACCTTTTTTCCCAGACCCTTGTATGAAAGCGAAGAGAAACCCTCGAATTCAGGACTGCCTTTTGTTCAACCTCCATATAGGGAAGAGCGCAGGTCCTTTAATACTGGAACTTTATTCCCGAAACCAAATTATGGGGGAGGACCAAGTGAAACGCATCCTACTGCCCCGAGTTTTACTCCTCCATTGACCCCACAGATATTACATGACACAACTCTAAGAAGGGTACTAGTGGAAAAAGAGCAAGAGGCTCTAGCTAGACAAAGAACAGAAATAATTCAGAAAATTTCTCAGATAAATACCAGTCCTGAGGCATTGACTATTCCAGTAACTATTGGACCGGTGGTCCCGTTATACGGAAATGGTCAGGGAAATCCGATTACTCCAGTCATGACCCCAGTCATAGCAACCCCGAGACAGGAACCAATCATCATAGATGATCAGTCCAGTGAGTGTGAGTCTGAAGTTGCATTCTTGGAATTGCCAAACAAACAGACTGGAAAGGGAATACAGCAGAGGTATAACCCTTTTAATACAAAAGAAATTAAATTAGAGACAGCAACAGGTACTAGGAATGTCTCTCTGGTAACTCCGGATGAAATTGAGAGTTGGAGTCGTGAATTAGAGAAGCAGACTCCGCAAACAAAGCCTTTAGATCTCTACAAGCTGAGGGTCGAAATAGAAGAATTAATGGCAGGAAATGTGGGGTTGGATCGATTGAATACCTACTCTGAAGAAGAATTGTCGTTCATATGTAAAAGCTTTACAAGGAACACCAGAGTGCTCCATGAAAAACTGACCGAAACAGCAGTTAGTATGGGGGTAGATATCTCCAAATCCAAGCCCTTACAGAAACCGTACAGAGCAGACTTCTCAGACAAAGATATAGAACACCTGAATGTGGCAGGAAAGAAGTTGCAGATTAAAGAATTAATGGGGGTACTGCAGAAATGGGGAGATGTGGAAAAATGGAGAAGCAGGTGGGCGAAAAAGAGGGAAGAGGTTCGCTCCCGACAAGTGACTCCCGAGTTTGCTTTAAGAGAGGTAGAAAAACCTGAGCAGTTATGCCCCATGCGCGAAGTTCCAGGGGGAAAATATGTGCATGTCCCCTGGTCTAGGCAGGATATTGTGTCCTTCACGAACGATTTTCCAAAATTACGAGAGAAACCAGTTGACTGGTACCGGCAGGTGGAGAGGTTCGTGAAGGTACAGAAATGTCTGTGGAAAGACCTGGATGGGTTTTTCGACATTGTGGTTCCAGTAGATTTATGGACCCAGTGTAAAATAAACATAAATTGGCCCAGTGAAGAGTATCCCAGAAACAAGGAAACAGGGGAGCCATCAAAGGAAGTCATGCGAAAATATGAGCAGGTAATTCAGCACTTGAAAGAAAAGGTGCCCGCAAAGGAAACTGACTGGACAAAAATAGATAGAACAACACAGGAAAGGGACGAGACAGTGCACTCCTTCTATGAGAGGTTATTGCAGGTATTTAAAACATACAGTGGTATTGACAACATCGACCTGAAAGATATGACGCACTTTATTTACAGGTTTGTAAATGGTTTAAGACCTGAAATTTGTCAGTGGATAAAAGACAATAAAATCTGTTGGCATACTAAGAAAATGGATGAGGTCCTGCGGTACGCTAAGTACTGCGAGGACGAGATGGCAGAAAAGAAAAAGGCCCTTAAAGAGAAGGTTATGTGGGCTCAGGTGAAGCTCGCAGAACAACAGGAAAAACAATTGAGTAACATGGTTAAAAATGCTGAGAACAAAAGTTCTGGGGGAGGGGGTGGAGGAAAGCCCCGGCCCAAATTTAGCAGGGAAGAGGCTATGAAAAAATTTCCCTGCCATCAGTGCGGCGAAATTGGACACTGGCGAAACGAGTGTCCCCAATTAGTCGATGTTAATGAGACAACTCCTGATTTAATTCCACAGACGCAGAAAGAAAGACCAAGAAAGACTCAACCCCAGGTAAAAACAGTTCAGGTGCCTCGAGCACCCAAACAGGTATACAGGGGAAGACAGGCAGAAAATGAAGAGATAGAGGTTTGGGAAAGCGGGGAGAACAGAAATACAGCAACTTCGCAGTATCTGCTGAATGATACCTTCCTTTGTAATGATCAGGACTGACGGGGCCTGAGAGGGGAGGACGAGGAGTGCGTACTTGGCGCTTCCTTGCCGGTAGACCAGTCTGGACCATATATTGAAGGAAAGGTTGACGGAAATGATGTCACCTTTCTGTTGGACACTGGCGCTACCCGTTCTACTGTAAGAACAGTGGACGTTCCAAACCTACCCCTCTCGGGAGAAAATATCCAAGTAGTAGGTGTATCTAATCAATTGATTAGTACTCCTGTTACCGAACCAATGGAGATTTCAATTGGGAATTTTAAACAGATGCATAGATTTGTCGTCTGTGACACCAGTCCAGTAAATTTACTGGGACGTGATTTGCTGTGCAAAATGAACTGTACCATCTTTTGCACACCAAAAGGTGTTGAAATACAGACCCCAGATGAAGACGGCATTTATAAATTATTGTTGCTTAGACCTGACTCAGAAATTAAAAGATTGACCCTGCAGGACTTGCCCCAAGAACTACAGGAAGCCGTAAAGCCAGAGGTGTGGGATTTCACTGGAAAGGATGTGGGGTTGATGAAAGATGTGGACCCCATACAAATAGCCATCAAGGACAATGCAGTATATCCTAACACTAGGCCCTACCGAATGAATGCTGAGGTGAAGGCAGGTGTCACTCTGGAAATACAAAAATTATTGGAAGGAAACATCATACAGGAAGTGATGAGCAGCCCATGCAACTCACCGATTATGGGCATAAAAAAGCCTAGTGGCAAGTATAGGGTAGTGCAGGACCTGAGAAAGGTTAACAAAATTGTAGTCCCTTGCTGCCCTATTGTCCCGAACCCTGCAGTAATTCTGTACCAGATTCCTTGGGATGCTGAGTGGTTCACTGTGATTGATTTGTGTCATGCATTCTTTTCGATACCCCTGCACCCCGACAGCAAATTTCTTTTCTCATTTGCCTTCGAGGGTCACGTGTATTGTTGGAACCGGGTCCCTCAAGGGTATACAGAGAGCCCCTCTATCTTTAATCAGATCTTGAAGAAATGTCTAGAGACTTTGACCTTACCTGGGAACTCTGTCTTAGTGCAGTATATAGACGACCTTCTATTGGCGTCTAAAAGTCACCGGGACTGTGTAGTTGACACCATTGCCCTCCTAAATCATCTGTGTGAGAAAGGGCATAAAGTAGCCCCTGACAAACTACAGTTCTGTGCGAAATCAGTAAAATATCTAGGACACCAGATAGAAAAGGGTGTCAGAAAAGTCACATCAGAAAGAGTGAGAATAATTCAAAAGATGCAGTTGCCCCGTACTCAAAAAGAAGTCAGAATGTTCCTGGGTGTATTAGGGTACTGCAGGCAGTGGATTCTGGGATTTGCAGCCTTAGCCAGGCCCTTGATAAAAATGACCACGAGAGGAATGCCAGATGTTGTACAGTGGGACGATGAAAGTCTAATGGCTTTCACAAGATTGAAAAACTGTCTGTGTACAGCCCCTGCGTTGGGAATGCCAGATTATTCCAAAGAGTTTGCACTATTCTGTGACACTCGCGATAATTGCGCATTGTCAGTCCTGACTCAAGAACATGGCACAACCAGGAGGCCTGTGGCCTATTTCTCTGCCACACTGGACCCAGTAGCTGCTGGGTTACCAGGCTGTCTGAAAGCAGTAGCTGCTACCTGTGCAAGTTTGGAACAGAGTGAGTCCATTGTCATGGGACATCCTGTGACCGTGTATGTTTCACATGGAGTGGTAATCTTATTGACTAGAACTAAAACACAGTATCTCACCCCTAGTCGGCTGACTAAATACGAGAGGATTCTTGTGGGTGCAGCAAATGTGAGCATTGTTAGGTGCGGTATTCTGAACCCTGCCACCTTACTCCCCGACCCTTTGGAAATGGAAGGTGGGGATGATGATGAACATGATTGTATTGATCTGACAGAGTTCAGTACCAAGCCACGCCCAGACATAAAGGAAGTACCATTGCCTGTGCATGATAAAGAACTATTTGTGGATGGGTCCTGCCTAAGACATGAATTAGGAGGCTTGAGTGCTGCTTATGCAGTAGTGTCTTTCACAAAAATTGAACAAGCAGGTTACCTATATAACATCAAGTCCGCACAAGTAGCCGAATTGATAGCCATGATAATGGCTTGCAAAATTGGGAAGGACTTACGCATAACAGTGTATACTGACAGTCAGTACTGTTATGGCGTTGTGCATGACTTTGGCCAATTATGGCTGCAGAGGGAATTCATGACTTCCTCAGGTACTCCCATTCGGAATGCAAAGGTTGTTCATGACCTTTTAGAGGCCATCCAGTTGCCCAAAGAACTGGCAGTGGTAAAATGTACTGCTCATCAAAGGAGCATGGACAGAGTATCTCTGGGAAACGATTATGCTGATCGAGTGGCTCAATGGTGTGCCAAAGATCGGTATATTGTAAATCCAAAACGAGGGGGGCCAGGAACCAGCTGCCAGCTTCAGGTGTTTGAGGAAGTGCCTACATGGGATGAGGTGAGAGAGTGGCAGGAGTCGGCTCCTTGGCAAGAAAGAGAGAAATGGAAAGAGGATGGATGTAGACCGAGACGTGTGGATGGTGTCATCATAGGTCCAACTGGTATGCCTGTGTTACCCCGACACTTGCTTGGCACAATGGCAAGATTAATACATGAAGGATCACACATTGGTAGGGATGCCATGATTCTGGTATTTCAACAGACTTGGTACAGTAAAAAGTTCAGGAAGGTAGCAGAGTCCCTCTGCCAGAGGTGCCTGTCATGTCAACAGATGAATCCAGGCAAGAGGACAATGGTTGAACTGAGCAAGATTGGGAGGTCAGGGGGTCCCTTTATAAAAATACAGATTGATTTCATCACCATGCCCCATTGTGAAGGAAAGCGATATGTCCTTGTCATTGTGTGCGTATTTTCGAAATGGGTAGAAGCTTACCCTACTCCCAAAAGTGACGCACTGACAGTAGCGAAGTGTTTACTAAAAGAACTGATACCTAGGTTCGGAATACCATGCATTATTGAATCAGATAAGGGTGGACATTTCCAGAATGACATACTGGCTGAACTCTGTAAGGCCTTTGGAATAAGGCAGAAACTCCATTGTGCATACCACCCAGAGGCTTCTGGAATAGTGGAACAAGTAAATGGAACTATCAAAAACAGACTAGCAAAGCTGACAGATGCTACTGGCATGAACTGGGTGAAGGCCCTGCCCCTGGTCCTGATGGGACTGAGAAGTGTTCCAGACCGCAAGACAGGCCTAAGTCCCCATGAAATCATTATGGGAAGAGTGATGAGACAAGCATGGGTGCCAGGAAGCAAACTGTTGAGTATTACTGATGATTTGGTGCTTGAATACTGCAGAAGATTGGGTGACCAAGTGCGTTCTATCTCTCGCCAGATTGGAGACGACGGCATCCTTAATCCAACGACTCCTCTCCACAACTTGGTTCCAGGAGACTGGGTCAAAATAAAGAAGCACACTCGATCAAGCTGTCTGGCACCAAGGTGGGGAAAGAAACGCCAAGTAATCCTGGTGACAACCACTGCAGTGAAAGTCGCAGGTGTTCCCCAGTGGATCCACGCCGGACACACTCAGAAGGTATTGCCAGACAAAGGATTTGAAGAACCAGGGCAACCAGCAGAGGACCCTGAAGGAGCCAGACCAGTAGCAACTGACAACGAGCAGCCCAGCACCAGTCAGGTTGCAGGAACAGCAGACGTTGGCCCAGGAGTAGTTGACTGCGAACTGCCAAGAACCCAGCCTGCTGAAGAGGTCCAGGAAACTGAGCCAGGAGTAGCTGAAGACGAGCTGCCAAGCATATGGCCAGAAGAATGGATACCGATGATTGATCTGACCGAAGATCCTATCAGAACAAGAGAAAGACTTAGTGAAGGTAGAGAGTGGACTAGTCAGGAACAGCAAGGCACAGGCGAAGATCCTCAGCCACTTGAGATTCAAATCAAAACTGAGGAAGGAGAAGGTCAGACAGGGACAGAGCACGTGATTGATATAAATCCAGTGAATAAGACTGAACAAATAACCGATACTGAACAAGTACCCGATACTGAACAAGTACCCGATACTGAACAAGTGCAGGATACAGAGCAAGTGTTTGATACTCCTCCGCTAACTCCTGATGTGGATAAGGGACAGACTAGACATAGAGTAATAGTTCGAGCAGAAGAAAATCAAGAGATCGAAGTGCTTGAACAGGATCAGATAGGGTTAGAAAAACGGGTTCAGGAAACAGAAACAGAAACAGAGACAATCGAAAGCCAAGAACAAAATATTCCTGAACAAGGCCAGATTAGCAACCAGGCAGAAGAATTTGATGCTAGCCCTGGAACTAGTCAGATAAGGGAAGTAGGAGAAGAAAGTGGAGAAGAATTACCACAAGATAAAGAGAACAAGAGAATAAGAAAAGAAAGTGAAGTCCAAGTACCAACTAAGAGACTAAAGAAAAGAAACAACCTTGAGCCTAGGTTTGTAAAAAGACTGAGACTAAGGATAAAGACAGTGGAAGAAAAACGTGCAGAAGCAAGAAGAAGTGCTCGAATAGCAGAGCAAGAAGAGGATTCTTCCAAAAGAAGGAGTGAGCGAATAAAAAGACAAAACAAAAAGTACAAGTCTCCTGAATGGACACTGGTTTTGGAAGAACTTGAAGATCTAGAGATAACTGACGTGAGCGACGGAGAGCCCGTCCCAGAGTACTCAGCTGAAGAGGAAGACGAACCACCGTGAATTTGCACAAAGTAAGCTAGTTGTGTAAAAAGTAAAAAAGAGGGGTGAGAACACTCCTTCTGAGCTAAAATGTCTGATTCAACAGTGAATGGTAGTCCTAGTTGCAGCCGTTTTAAGACGTGTTGCAAGGTGTGTATATGTAGTGTAGTAGTGCTGATAGTTATCTGGATAGGATTAACAATTTTCATTCCCTTTGCTGTAAGTAAAGATACTAACATTGTCCCTACTGAAGTTGTAAATACTGACAATGAGGAGCTGACAACACAGAGTGTAGAAAGACATGAGAGAGCATTGAGACAAACTAAACGAGACTTAGAAGCATCAGATGAGAAAGGACTACATTACCATGGAATGAAAAACAGGACACATTTGAATGTTTTCGCAAACTTGTTAATACACTATGTAGAAACTATGGAAATTGAAGATTGCTATGTCTGCATGAAGCTACCTACTTCGGTGGCTGAAGGCGTGACATACCATCATCTGCCATTGACATATGGAATTTCCTGTAGCATTTTAGCTAGTTTATTTTACAAAAGGGGACCGTTACAGTATTATTACTCTAACAATGACGTGATCTTTTCTGAACTTCCTATACGTGGGAACTTGAATCCTGTACATACCAAAACTGACACCATAAGATATATGGGAGACTACTTTCTGACTATAGGGAACATTGACATAGCAGACGCACACAGAGATAATTTGACTTGTTCTTTGCGTGAGCAGGAAAAGATGTTCCTGAACATGGCAGAGAAAAGGAGAATTAAAATTCAGAAGAAGGCTAATGACGAAAGTCAGAAAAAGCCAAAGTGGGCAGAAAACATGGAAGGCACCTCATCTGGTGGAGCGGGTCCTGCTCTGTTGCTGGATTTTGAAAAGAAAGGCAAGCTATGTCTTCACCGCGAGAAGACTAGCTATTATAATAATGTTTTCATTGGTTCCAGTGAATGCGAACATAATTACAAGGTAATTGGAGGTTGGGGTTTTAAAAATGGGTCAGAGCCTGTGTTTCCTGGAATTTATTACATTTGTGGGGACAAGGCTTATTTCAAATTGCCGGATCACTGGTATGGAAGCTGCTACTTTGGCATTGTTTTCCCGAAAATATACCATGTGAATGGAAAAGCTGGAAACAATGAAGATACTAATGGCTTAGTGCGTAGTAAAAGAGAAAGTATAGGTGAAATTATGGGTAGTATTTTCAGTGCACTGATACCTGGAGTGGGAGTGGTTCTGAACACTCACAGAATTTGCAAATTGTCTACTATAGTAGATGTGCTGTCTACTGAAACGGCTCATGGATTTCTGCTGGTCAATACCGAAATGGTTGCGATCAGATCAATGGTTTTACAAAATCGACTTGCTCTTGACACCTTATTAGCGAAAGAGGGCGGAGTCTGCCGGATGTTGAAGGCGCAACATTGTTGCACTTATATTCCGGACAAAAGTGTACAGATCAAAAGATATGTGAAAAACATTACTAATTTGGCAAAGGAACTCAAACCACTCGAGGTTGATAGTGCCTGGAAGAGACTGGTAGATGGTCTCTCAAATGTAGGTCATTGGCTTGCTAGCATAGGTAAAAGCTTATTATTCAAAATTCTGATGCCAATTGGTATTATAGGTCTTATTATACTTTCCATTTTCTTATGCTGTAAATACCGCAAGCGCACCAAAAAGCATGAAGTAAATGCAAGAGGAGTGAAACGAAGTGTGGATGAGATTGAATTAGAGGAAGTGAATGATCAGATATACAAAAAGGTGAAAACTTCTCACCCTGCTAAAACTGAAAGAGAAAAGTTAGAGCGGTTGCTGGAAGAAATAGAACTTTATAAAGTGTGAAAGAAAGTTGGCATCTGGTTCCAGTATAATTTGTGATGATAGTAGATATCATCAAAGAGGGGATTGATGAAGCAAAGCTTTGCATATTTTGCGGCTTGCCGAAATCAAGAACCTCGTTTATGTGTAACAAGGTAACCCGTGTATGTTTTACTAACATTTATATTTAGTTTGGAGAAAGACCGTGAAGCTTGCACATGTGTTTTACTAAAATAATTACTCGTGTTCCCTAAAATGGCCGCTGCTTGTATTTTAGTTACTGCGCATGCGTCAGCCACACTCACGTGTCCTGACGCGTCTGCAGAAGTGGAGGGAAAGTTATGCGCATGCGTAATTCATAGCTGTGCTTATCATGTGGTACTGCTCGTGCCACTGCTCTTGTGATTGTGTCAATGTAGCTAACATTTAATGCAATAATTTTATTTCTTGATGATGAGTTAAAAGTACAAACCCTATGATGTGTTTTTCATAATGACATTATTATGTATTAATTTGTTTTCGCTTACTTTTCATGTACCGCGGGAAATGGGGGTCTGAGTGAGAGGAGAGCCATATTGGAGGTCCCTTCTGCGCCTGTGCGACATTCGGCAGCACGAGGGACCTTGGCTGATGGAACATAGCCAGCTGGCAGTGATGGGCGAGATGCTCCTGAGAAAGTCACCTCTGCCCTGCGAGAACAGCGAATGTGGCTCCTTATATGATACAATGTATTGTTGCGCTACTGTTAGCTCATGGGAACCCCAAATCTGCTAGGCGGTACCCAAATATGTAAATGAAGGCTTCAAATCGTGTATTGTGATTGGTGTGTTACCCAAACCCTACCTTAGGACCAATCGAAATTGAGGGATTCTGACACTTTGCAACATTGGGGGGTGGTACACTGTCCCCAAACTGTATATCTACCCTGGGTTCACCTAGTGAACCGTCCGACTTGTCTGGTTTAGCTGACCTGTCACTGACCCAACGCACTCAATAGGTGACTGAAGATACAGAGCGCTGCGGAGCACTCTGTCTGAATTTGACCATAGACTAAGGTTCTACTGAACCTTAAAGTGCTGGCAAAGCACTTAGCTGGGAGTTCGCTGACCCAATCGGGGTCTTGATCGATAGCTGCAGAGCGGGTGGAGCGCAGGCGTTGCTTCCGAACTGTGGGTTCCGGTCCTGTCCTGAAGAGGGTCCTGTCCTGAGGGTTTGCTGTCCTGTCCTGAGGGTCCTGTCCTGATTCCTATTCCGAGGGTATCCTGTCCTATCCTGGGTGTCCATTCTGCACCTGCTGTCCTTTGAAGGGTATCCTTCCTTGAGGGTTCCTGTCCTTAACTGACCCGTGGCCAGGGTTTGGTTTCCACACCTTTTTCTAGGTAAATATCACTCTGAACCTCTTGAAAATTCTTGCACCTTCTGAATTTCTAACTTTTGCTTAAATAAAGTCAACATTGCATATGTTATATTTCCATGCCTTTCCGCAACTATTGAACAGTCATTTATAAATTTTGCAAAGTTATTCCTATGTCTTCTCATTTGTTAGAAATTATATTTTGCATAGCAGTGTGTCATTTCCTGATATGGTCTAGAACTTCATTGCCTAGGTTGTTCAAAGGCCCTTTCACCTTAAGTGAAGCGTGTTATTCATTATAAGTTCTTCTATAGTCACACACACTTAGTCTATCACTGTCTAGATAATACTGACTTATATAGTATCTTTTTTCGTTACATTTTATTAGTACTTTGATGATTACTCTGTCATTATTTCTTTCTGCCTATGTGATTTACGTTATCTTGGTTATTGATTGCCTTATTTTACTGTATCTCATGCAAGAAAATATTGAACTTTAGATAAACATTTTAAAACTTCCAGTTGTCCGTGGTCATTTAAACAGTATTTGAATGTTATTGGTTGGGTTTGTATTTTGCTGCCTTTCCTTTACAGCTAGCTCCCTGATTCATTGTGGTCATTAGGCACCCGCATCGGTGGATGGTAAGTCGGGTGCACCGAAATTTGGTAGCAGGGAACACACACACACCAACTTGATAGAGCTCGTGAAGTCACCCGATCGATGTATATGGTGATTTGAAAAGTATATGGGCCCTGAAGCCGGAAACGGCGAAACTATTGGCCGGGTGGCCTCGCGCGCTCTATCACTAACATATCACACCCTTAGGGGTTTCAAGGCGCTGGGGGCCATCAGGGAGATTAACTGAGCTATTGCCCAGAGAACATGATACTGGGCTGAGCTGCCGCCAGTAATTGAACCAGGAGCCCCACACTCCGGAATCAGCCTCCCCGGCCGCTTAGCCACATCTCATCTCCTCGGAATTATCTGTCTCCTGCTGTTCAGTTGAAACTAACTTTGGATGGAGAGTAAATCTGCCTGGGCAGCATCTCATAAGGTAGAAGCTGGCGGCAACAGCAGAAATCATCTGGACCTGAGTTAGGAAAGGCTTGAGAGTATGCTGAGGCTTAGCGTGACGGGAACTTTCCACCAGACTTCAGAAAATTAAGTAGGTGTTTCTTTGAAAAAGTTTGGCCCTCATTTAAGGGGCTATGACATAGGCAGCACAGCAAGTCAGATTGCTGTGCTGACCTACGCCAAAGTGAAAGGCCAGGAATGCACCATATTTATGAAATACGGTGCATTAATGTCCATTCCTCCTATGCTTGTGCCATTTCTGCAGCCTAGCGCCAATAAAAGCACTCTTGCATCATGGTGCAAGCATGACTCCGTCGCATGTAGGGTTGCTTTTGTGCAGGAAGGGGCACCTTCCCGCACAGAAACACTCCTAAGAGGTGTTTTCCTCTTTCAATGACTTGTTGCGGTGAATGCAGCACACCTAGAAAGAGGAAAAACCAAGGAGGAATAAAGTCACCTTAGGTAGCGTAAGGTTTTGGTGCTGCCCCATGTTTACATGGTCTCGTAAATCTGGGGAAGTCTGTGGCCTGGCCATATTCCTTACAGGGATGGGGGACACGTAGTACCCCTCTCTGTGCCAATTTCAGCCACAGGGACCCCATCTCCCTGGCTCTGGGTAATGTTCAAAGGGTGATAGGGTTACCTGTGCCCAACATGGCCCGGGGATGGGGGACACATGGCGCCCCACCCCCTTTACATATCTGCCCAGGCCCTGGGGTCCCCCAAGGCCAAAACCACCCGGGGGTTTAACAAAACGAGAGCAGAGAACCTTACAGCTCTCTTATTATTAACAATCTCCATAATTGAAGTTCTTCTTTTTTTTTATTTTCGGTTTCTTATCTGATTAAGCAATGACTATACCTTAGACTACCAAGTTATATTAAGCTGTATGTATATTTGTATTGCTTTTGCCTTTCACAAATGTAGTTGGTTAGAAAGAAGATAAATTAGGATTGTTGCTGTCCATGAGAGTGTGGTGCTTGAGACGTGACACCCTTTGGGTCACATGTTCTCTTTGTTGATGCAGCTTTGGGTCATAGATACTCTGATCCATACTATTGATGCTCTATGTTTTTGTACTAAGTCCACTTGTACATATAACAGATGTTTCTTCAGTTGTGCTTTTAACCCCTTTGCTGCTAGGCCTCCTCCCCCCGTGCTAAGCCTTTTTTGGCTATTTGGGGTAGTTGGCGCTTAGGCCCCCTGTACCTTTTTGACCACATAAGGTATCCACGCCAGATCTGCATCCTTTTCTTCCAACATCAAAGGAATTCTAAAGGTACCCAGGGTTTGTGGATTCCTCTGGAGGTGATCCAGAAATTAGCCAAAATACAGCTAAACTTAGTTTTTTGGCGGGAAATGGGGAAAAGTACTGCAAATGAAAGCATCTGTTTTTTCCCTGCAAATGGCATCAACAAAGAGTTTGTGGGCTGAAATCACAATGTTCCCAGCTTTTAGAGACTGACAGACTTTTGTCAAAAAACCAACATTTTTTACACAGTTTTGGCATTTTACTTGTATATTTCCTATTTTTGCTATTTTTTGTGATTTCAACCTTCTTCCAGTTAATGGTAGAAATGGGTATAAAAGCAATAATAGATCCTAGAAAGCTATACATTTTAGAAAAGTAGACAACATTTTAAATTCAGCAAGGGGTCATTTGTGTCGATCCTTTAAGGTTTCTTGATAGAAACTAACAGTTGAATATAGGAAAAATTGAAAATTAGATAAAGAAAACAGCGATTTGTGCCAACATTTTCACCTGTAACTTCTTCTAATTGTGAGAACTGTTTAAAAACAATATACTATTACACCAGCTGAACCTTTCTGAATGTGGGGATATATAGGACTTGTAGGTTCACCAAGAACCTGACGAACCCAGAGCCAATAACTGAGCAGCGTCTTGCAATGGTTTTTTATTATGTGCCGGGTATGGATGTATGACGTTAAAACGCATACTTTTACAACGCATACCGTTACAACGAGACTTTTACAACGCAAATACTATTACAACGCATGTATTTACAACGCATTTTTTTACAACACAGGTACCTTTACAACGCATACCATTACAACGTAAGTATTGGTAAGTATATATATTTTTTTAATTGTAAATTATTTAAAATTAATATAATTTAATGTAATTGTATTTAATTTAATTTCATTTCATTTAATTAATTTAATTTAAATTTAATTTTATTTTATTTTTACCCTGTACCCCTGTACCCCAAAAACCCAAAACTGACCCTGAACCCAAAAAATACCCCTTTACCCAAAAACTGAAAACTGACCCTAAACCCTAAAAATACCCCTTTACCCAAAAACTGAAAACTGACCCTGAACCCTAAAAATACCCCTTTACCCAAAAACCCAAAACTGACCCTGAACCCTAAAAATACCCCTTTACCCAAAAACTGAAAACTGACCCTGAACCCTAAAAATACCCCTTTACCCAAAAACCCAAAACTGACCCTGAACCCAAAAAATACCCCTTTACCCAAAAACTGAAAACTGACCCTAAACCCTAAAAATACCCCTTTACCCAAAAACCCAAAACTGACCCTGAACCCTAAAAATACCCCTTTACCCAAAAACCCAAAACTGACCCTGAACCCTAAAAATACCCCTTTACCCAAAAACCCAAAACTGACCCTGAACCCTAAAAATACCCCTTTACCAAAAAACCCAAAACTGACCCTGAACCCTAAAAATACCCCTTTACCCAAAAACCCAAAACTGACCCTGAACTCTAAAAATACCCCTTTACCCAAAAACCCAAAACTGACCCTGAACTCTAAAAATACCCCTTTACCCAAAAACCCAAAACTGACCCTGAACCCTAAAAATACCCCTTTACCCAAAAACCCAAAACTGACCCTGAACCCTAAAAATACCCCTTTACCCAAAAACCCAAAACTGACCCTGAACCCTAAAAATACCCCTTTACCCAAAAACCCAAAACTGACCCTGAACCCTAAAAATAACCCTTTACCAAAAAACCCAAAACTGACCCTGAACCCTAAAAATACCCCTTTAAAAAAAAACCTAACATATAACATTTTAAATATAATTATATACTTACCAATACTTACGTTGTAATGGTATGCGTTGTAAAGGTACCTGCGTTGTAAAAACATGCGTTGTAAATAAATGCGTTGTAATAGTATTTGCGTTGTAAAAGTTCCGTTGTAATGGTAGTGCGTTGTAAAAAATGCGTTGTAACGGGTGTATACCGCCGGGTATATGGCAATTGATTTGAGAAAATAAAAACATGGAAAAATCGGTCTGAAAGACACCTTGTATTTCTGAAATTAGAGCAAAATATAGAGTTTAGGAAACAGTAGATAGTTGCACAGTTCCGAAATTGTGAGTACCCATACTAGCATGAGAATTATAGGTAACTTTTCAAAATGACTTCTTTTTTACACATTGTCTTTCATGTGGGAGGCAGAAATGCATCGAAAGTCAAAAGGTAATAACATCTGCTCTACAATTCTGTGTTATCCTATGTCTCCCGATAAAAATGGTACCTCACTTGTGTGGGTAGGCCTAGTGCCCGCGACAGGAAACAGCTCAAAACACAACATGGACACACTTTATTTTAACAGTGAAAACTGCCTCTTTTTTTGCAAATGCCTAGCTGTAGATTTTGAACCCTTGCTCTGCCGGCACCTAGGGAAACCCAGCAAACCTATACATTTTTGAAAACTAGAAACCCAGGTGAATCCAGTATGGGGTGACTTGACTGGCTCCCACCAGGTTCTTTTACTCAGAATCCCGTGCAAACCAAAGGTTTGTCAGAAAAAACACATTTTCCTCACGGTTCTAAGGTGGAAAGTTCTGGAATCTGCATGTATCCACAAAATTCTACCCACCCCTCGTTCTACAAAGTCTTCCAAGAAAAATGGTACCTCACTTGTGTGGGTAGGCCTAGTGCCCACGACAGGATACGGCCCAAAACGCAACATGGACCCACCACATTTTCACAGTGAAAACGAACCCTTTTTTTGCAAAGTGCCTAGCAGTAGATTTTGAACCCTAGCTCTGCCGACACCTTGGGAAACCTAGCTAACCTATACATTTTTTTTAAACTAGACACCTAGAGAAATCTAGGATGGGGTGACTTGACTGGCCCTCACCAGGTTCTGTTACCCAGAATCCCTTGCAAACCTAAAGATTTGTCCAAAATACAAACTTTCCTCACATTTCCGTGGTGGAAAGTTATGCAATCTGCAAGGATCCACAATATTCCACCTACCCCGCGTTCCCCAAAGTCTTCCCAAAAAAATGTTACCTCACTTGTGTGGGTAGGTCTAGTGCCCGTGACAGGAAACGTCCCAAAATGCAATGTTGACACACCACATTTTCACAGAGAAAACTGACCCTTTTTTTGCAAAGTGCCTAGCTGTAGATTTTGAACCCTAGCCCTGCTGGCACTTAGGGAAATCTAGCACACCTATACATTTTTTTAAAGTACTGCATGGTAAAGGTACAATTACTTATCTGCATGGACTTCGTGGTAAAGTTTAATCGCCGTAAATGGTCTGAAGTAAAGGCTAGTTTCAATTAAATTTCATTTATCCAATTAACTGACACTGCAATGACAATCCTATCTAGTGGTATGGCTCACTATACATGCATTTTAAAACTCTTTTGCAGTAAATAGAAAATGAACATCAGAATGCCATGCTTTATATAACCTGTAGTTTTAAATGTAAAATGTTTATTTTTTCATTTATTTTCAAGGCTAGGGCTGGTCGTACAACAATTTTGATTGCTCATCGTCTCTCTACTGTAAAGACAGCTGACGTCATAGCAGGATTTGACAACGGTGTCATTGTTGAGCAGGGTTCTCACACGGATCTTATGGAGAAAAAAGGAGTTTATTATTCTCTTGCAATGCAACAGGTAATCTTTAAGAAACAGTATAATTACATATGCTACCTATAACACACTTTTCGTTAATGAATATGTCGTAGTACTGTTTCAAAAATGTAAACTGCAAAAACATTGATGCAATGGCTGATTGTTATTTTTTTAATTTTGAGAAGTGAGTTAAATGTTCAGAGGGAGTCGATTTATTGTATATATTTTTTGCAATTGTTTTGGTCTCTACAATAAACGAGTTTCAATGATTGTATTCTAATTTTTAAATCACTGACATGTATTTTAGACTGAAATATATGAAAGCAAATTGCATTGATGATTGCAGACCCTGCCTTACAGAACATTTCTTGTCTACCCTAAGAGATTGTATTACTGAATATGAATACCAACTTGTGGTATAAGAATATCTACAAGAGAATATAGAGGGACGAAATATCAAAAGTTTAGTGCATAGCCTGAAGCATAGATTTACTAATCCTAACTCCACATCTACATTCCATTTAGAAATATGAACCACATAAGTACATATATATGTAGTTAAGTATTGAAAATCTAGACTTACTTGACTGTTATATGTATTGACTGTATATATTTTTGTGAGCTCAATATTCTGTCCCCGATGGTTCAATATTCAGGGGGCATACCCCCTGAGCTTTCTACATTATAGGTTCCTCTTCTTGAACAAGTTCCTTGCCAGTTGATCACATCAAGAATCACAGTGTTTACAGGCTTTCACAGTGTGTTACAACTTTGCTTCAAACTGCCACAACATTGTCTCTTTTCATGAAAAAGTAGTGAATTGGCACCCAGAAGTTCAAAGCAAACCATCACTTCAAATACCCATTTTTCCTCCGCTTTAATGGGTTTATGGCTGTTGAGATCTCCTGTGTGCCAGAGAGCTCCCCCATATATGGGCATATGCCTGCCTAAAACTCTGTATGGATTCCTGGAAGCCTAGAAAAGGTAATGTTAGTTGTTAAAATAACCTTTCAACACGATTAAAGCCCTTTGCATTTCCACCTGTATGTGATTTGGCACTGGTACTGCATGCAACCCTTTAATTCCTCATAGTATACTCTCTTCACCTTGCTTGCCACATATGAACAATCTGTATATGTATTTGATGGTGGCATTTTGATCTACCATCCCACCATTACCCAAACTAATCAGTTTTCTCTCATACTCTCAGAGTAAGACCTTTTATGGTGAGCACTGTTACTGTAAATGGTTCCTTGGGATAAGCCTATATAGAGCTGTTAAATTGCATCAAAATCAAAGAAGCTGACAACTTTTTGGGGGATGATAAAATGCACTGCAGAATAGCTAAATCCTCAGCTACTTTACTGAGGCTGTTTGTTCATAATATGTATGTTCTGTGGGAGGGGCCTAGGTATAAAGTAAGACTGCACTATTAATTCTCCTCTTGTCCTGCTGATAAGTGGCTTATGGTGTTGTGGGTGGTGAACCTAGTCTGTGGCTATGTAGTGCTGTCCAGAAGGAGAATCTTCAGCTGCTTTCTAAATTAAAGATAGTTTGACCTAATTCTGATTTTGATGGAGATGTTGTTCCTGATCTCAAGCTCTCAAATATTGTCGGTATCCATTTCAGTGAATTATTTCTGACATGCAGTGTTAAACATGTACTTCCAGCATCAGTGACAGTCAATTAACTCCCTAGAAATCAACTGCATTGTCACAAAAGAGTTCTAATGAACAAGTAGAGCACTAACATTTTGTATTTAAGATAAAATTGAGGTACACCTGCCGTTTTGTTGGAATTGGAGCTGTTCAATTTAAATCCTTTACTGACCAGAAGATTGAAGTCAATGTGCATTGAGATGTTAATGCATGCATGAATACAGTGGGTTTAAAGTGTGGGGATGGTATCGGTTTTTAGCAATTTGAGGCTTGATATATTTTTTAAGGTTTTAAAATTAGTTAAAGAGAGAGTCTTCTGCATAAGTACAGCCGTGGCGTTGTAGAATCCCTTTGTGGTTTAACATTGACAATGCACTGGGAGTTTCTCTCGGTAGAAGATTAGAAAAGCGGGACAGCACTTTTCTAATCTTCTACTGAGAGAAACTCCCAGTGCATTGTCACTGTTAATCCACAAAGGGATTCTACAACGCTACAGCTGTGGCGTAAAATTTATTGAGTCCCTCTGGCCTACCTACATACCCCATTGGATTGACAGCCTGTCCTCATATTGAGTACCCGGACGGGTCCGCATGTGAGTAAACCCTTTTCCTCTATTCTTCACGTGTGGCACATCATTTTCACAAGGCTGCGCAATCATAAATTCAGATGTCCATTCATCAATAGTCCTGAAGAGACCCCACATTGTTTTGAGGGTCGAAACGATGTTGACAAACAGAAGAAGCAAACCATTTTCCCGGCACATATCATTGTGTATAGCTGCTGTTCACATTAAATTATTTTGATAATGGTCGACTTGTACAACCTGTGGAAACCTTGTATATAATATTCACATTGGCACTTAGGTTTAGGTTCCCTTTGTCACTTGGGGAACTATGCACAAATGTTGTTTTGATGTATAATGTTTACTGCGAATTTTATTGTTTAAAAAATCCATAAAATATACTACAACGGAAGTTGAGTGTTAGTAGTTCCTTGGCGCTCTGCCATTATCTAACCCTCTATATTTTGATTGTGCTTAATTATCATAACCTCATAATATATCATTCCACAGGAACCACTGTTTTTCCTATATAACCAGATGATATGATGGCATACACCCTAGAGGAGCGGACCCCCACCCCCTTCCTGGGCTATTCCCTGGGATCATTCCCCCTTCTTCTCTACCCCTAATAAAAAATTACATTAAAGCACCACACTGCACAGTTCCCAGGTTTTTGTTTAGTTTCACTTTACTTCACTGAATTTTACCCCTTTGGGAGCCACCGATTGGGCACCCCCCTTTCTCAAGACAGACTGCAAATACTAGAAGGTAATTCACTGTGTGCTGTTTTACTGAACATCCTGGAATATCACTCCTCAATGCCAGTACACAAGAGAGCTCACTCCTGTGGCAGTACCATTGCCTGCTATTTTTAAAAACCACAATGGGGATGTATACTTTGGAATGCATATGGTATATGATGACGTAATGCACAAATACAAAGTACAGTCATGTGCTAACATATGTGAAGTTGATTAACTTAAATTCTAATAAAGATATGTTTGAAAAAAATACACTATTTTCGAAGAAATACAGAAAAATTGGTAGCTTAAACTGAAGACAATAGAGTTACTCCGGAGTGATAATGGCAGGTGTGGGCCTTCTGTACCAACATATAATGTATTTGCATTTCTGATTGTACCTTTATTAATTTAGAACATTCTACCCTTATTAGGTGGAATGTTCTGGAATCACTTTTTAAAAGCCCTCTCTTTCGATATAAGCCATTCTCTATAACTGGGCCTATAACTCAGGTCTTTTCATTATTGGTCCTGCACTTAGCAGCCGGCTATAATGCTATCACATGGAACAGCAGCTCAGTTTTAATCCTAATGTAGGCCTTCAGCATTGAAAATTACAATGATATGTTGTCTGTTGACAGAAAAGAGAAAATTTGATGGCATGAATCATGTGATGGAAAAACTTTCTAACTTTCTCATGCTCATGCCGTAACTCATAATGTTACTGCAGTCTTTAAAAAAGAAAGGATGCAATTCTAATTAGCTGTGGTGTCTCTTTAGTCTCTCAAATGACAAAAACAGAATTTCACACACAACAGCATAGTTCTCACTTTTTCCCACTTTTACTAGTCTTGATCTATATGAAAACACTACTAAGTGAGAAGCACACATATAATAAATACATTGGGAGACCCTTAAGCCTTGCAGCCATGAGAAGTTGAGAACCCTCTGAATGTCAAAGAATACCAGATTTTCCATTTTTTTAAAAATATGAATTTTTGATCCTTACCAAGAATTTGTCCTTTTATTCTAGTTCCCCACCGTTGCGGTGTACACCAAGTATGAAAGACAGACTTCCTTGTTACAGGTTGTAGCACTATTAGAAAATTCCACATACTCGTGGTAGAATATTATATACTAGAAGGAGAGAAAAGAGACCCAAGCAGTGGAGGGTTCTAGAAGAAACATTTTACCATCCATTATTATCCACATCATTTATTTTACTGGAGTTCTAAACATTTCAGTACTCTAATATAGAATTTAACTCTACTGCCAAGAGCTAAACAGGTTTTTAAAGGACCTAGACCCATGTTTTAGGTCTAAACAATGGAGAGTGTTTTAAAATGAGGCAAATACCTTCTAACAACTGGTATACCCCCTGGCAGAAGGGCTATTAGAGCACTCCACCCACTGTTGGTATTCTAAACTAAAAAGGCTGTAGAAAAAGATAAACATTATAGTCTTGCAGCCGAACACTTATATCAGCCATTATGAGCCCTGGCCCACTTCATTGTCATAATTAGAGCTGGCAACATTTGAATATTCTAGTATAATGTGCCATTCTACAATTCATGAAGAGTAGATGCTATTTTTGGTTCCTTTAGTGCTTCCTACCTTGGTGCTATACAGTAGCTTTCTTTCAATGGTCTTTGTGGCAGTAGTCAATAATAATTAAGTTTTCCTTCGTGAAAATGCTTTTGGACGTTATTATTATTAAATAGTGCTCAGGAGCAACTTTATGTATCCTTGTAGTGTGTTACTCAGTGCTATCCTAGTGTTAACGGGCCTGACCCTCATTTATACAGCAGAGCTGTAGGCACAAATCTATAACAAAGGAGATGACCTTTAACAACTGGTATAAGACTATTAGAACATTCCACCTAAAGTGTACTTAATAAAACACAATTGAGGAACAGAAGTTAAAACATTGGAATGTGGATCACCAGTCTTAAATTAGATGTAATTAGCACTGAGGCACATGATTATCCTCAGTGAGCACACCAACATTCAAATGTCCCAATCAACAGTATCACCGGACACTCTTTAAGAATGTAAATTATTTAGTATCTTTTTTATAGCACCTACTGTCTTGGACTTATGAAACAACTCAATGTTATCACAATAGCTGACTGTTGTACAAATACATAATTTTATGTAATGACCTTTTTTTGCAGTCCTTATTGTCCACCACTACTGATTAGTATCATCTTCATATTTTGTTTTTCATCAGCACAGTACACAATTGGATGAAGTGCTCTCTAATGTCTCACTCTTATTGTGCAACATACACTAAGATGATTATTAATATTCCATTATTTAAGCTATAATATAAAATGAATAATAGATAGTATTAGAAAGCACTATTTAACAACAACATTCATTTAAAGACTGTTGGTAGAGTGTTGGCACTATAGAACAACTTGCCATCATTATTCTAGGTCAATATCATACTGGTACTTGACCTTCTCTAATAAAATTAATTTCTCCTATCAGTAGTATGTACCACTGCCTAATACTTGGTTTTGTATTAGAGGAGAATGCAAATGCCCTTCCAAAATCAAGCAAACACAATAACAGAATAAGGATGGCTGCAGCACTACAAAGTAGAGAAATCATTCCAGACACAAAGGACTGAGGAATAAAATACATAAGAGAGAAAGTTATGAAGTACATACAAAACCAAATGACAGGGTGGAAATCTCAGCATACATTAAACACTGAAAGTATAAAACATTC
Source organism: Lissotriton helveticus (assembly GCF_964261635.1). Lineage (NCBI taxonomy): Eukaryota > Metazoa > Chordata > Amphibia > Caudata > Salamandridae > Lissotriton > Lissotriton helveticus. Next base: position 968,643,847 of record NC_136071.1, on the reverse strand, counting down.
CAAATCATTACTAATTGTATAGATAGATCATACAGTCTATCAATCTGCACGATTCAAACCACGGATATGGTACAAAATCCTTTTTATATCATCTAGAATGTGAGCATTAGAAATTACCTTCTAGTCAATGGTCAACGTGGCAATGTCATTTATAAGCATTCAATCGGCTCTTATGAAACCACTCTGAGACATATCACTCATGTATGCTCATCAGAACCTTCAATATACTACTTTGTGTAAGAAATAAACAAAAAGATTCACTAACATGAAGAGAGTGGAGAACGGTTCAACTGAGGTACAAGGAGAGGTACATTAGTGCAATGTATGGCTATTAACCTCTATTGCACCTTAACCTTTCTTCAGAGTGACCTCAGATTTTTCCTTTCATTGCTGAGCTTGTCTTTACTGGCTCTTAGGACTCTACACACTTTACTCCTGCTAGCCAGTGGTAAAGTGTGTGTGCTCTCCCTTCCAAACATGGTAACATTGGTATACACCTGATCGGTACATTTAATGTATTATACATAACTAGAATATTGCACTTTGTAAACTCAGGAGCTATAAATGAATTACTGCAAGTGGGCTCAAACTCTCATTCTACTCCACTAAAGTAGCCTGTACAATATGTCTCAGACTTGCAACTGCAGTGTACAGGATCACATGACTGTTAGTGGCTCGCCTGCATTATGATGTGTATTCCTTCCAATCAGGGGACCAAAGAACCTTGGATATGGGGAGGGTGTTACCGTCCCGAGCAGGGTGACCTGGGGTTTTACACAGCCCTTCTTAAGCTTCAAAGGATATTCTGAAGGCTGTGCCTACTCCCTTCCTGACTTCTGAAGCTACCTGACCTGTCAACTGAAAATGCACCCCACACCTGGGCCTTCCTGTCCTTTGTTTTTAACATAGACTTGATCCAGTCACGGATAATGACTGACCAGAACCAGTTATGGTTAGACAAAGGGGGTCCATCCCACACAGGTTGGCACTGGTTATAAAAGTGTCACCATCCAAACCTCTCATTATAACACACTGGAACCTGTGGAGACTCACATGAAGGACTGCCCTGCTGTCTGAAGCATGAAGAAAAACTAACCCTGTTTGTCTTGAACTCAGAACCTTGGGTCATAATTATATGTTTCCTTCCCCTCCCATGCACTGCTCATGACCTCACATATTACATCACTTATGACATGTTAAATTACAACATTGATATTATAAGTCATTAAATATAGCAGTTTGTAATACACATTTCATACTGGAAGGTTTTCAGTGAGGTACATCAAGACCCAATTTTTTATAATCTCTGTAGTGCTAATGGGTGTATATGTAAAAAACTCCTAGGCAGACTTAATGTTTAGACAAAAGCATAAAGGACTCAGTTTGGATAGGCAGTTGTGAAAAAATTATCAACAGATTCATAAATTTACAAAAGCAGACATGATTTTAATCTGTTCTATTAAAATAACCAACTTACATAAATCAATTTATATAACATTACATAATAAAATCATTAAGTGTAAAAAAATACATATAGTGACACAAAAAATTAAAAACAACATGAATTAAAAAAGACACAGTAATTAATTGTCATAAGGTGTCCAATATTAGATGAAGAAGAGATTACTCGACGCGCGTTTCGGCGGAAAACGCCTTCTTCAGGAGTCACAGTACAATTTCTGTAATTATATGTAAAAAGAAGGAAAAAACAACCTTATTTAATCATAATTTCTATAACAAAATATATCTAATGAATAATACAATTCTAACGAAATTTATTTATTTATGACGCAAACTATATTTCTCACATCCACATACCTAACCTAAAAGAGTCCAGTATTTGTACTTAAATGTCTAACTGGTGTGATGATACACATATTTCGAAAAGCGATTGTGTTGTACTTCAAGAATGGCAATTGACAAAACTTTGAGTGAAACATTGACAAATCATTATATATGGACAATTCATTATACATTGTTCGAATAAGAGCAGTTTCTAATACATCGGTATCTGCGTGGGTAGGCAAACATAGACATATACATAATAACCACCTGAAAAAATAATGATATCGTACAATAAACATAGTATATATATGTGCAATATAATAAGTCACATGAGCAGCATGGTATCAAGTTGATGCAAAACAATGGTATCTCTATGCCTCTATGGTATACATAATGATCCATAATGAGCCAGGAAAAGGTGTGGATACACTTATTATGGACAATATTTCAAACGTAATTTAAGGCAAAGGTTCTTTTTATATTTAAAGCTCAAGTGGCAACCATTTTTCATATTGCCATACATTGAAATTCAAATAACCTAATGTGGTGGTAGATTCAGTTTCGGTTGAAAAATGTCATCATAATAGCCCTAGTGGGGATATTTTCTAGACAATATTGCTATAAACAAGTTCTCTAGATACGAAACTTTTGTTAAATATGTATCATGGTACCTGCTTACGCAGTGTCTGGCGCATCTGGTGTAGAGATTGATCCAGGTTCACCAAATTAACTAAAATGGCGCTTTTTTCGTTAGATGATTAAAATTCGCTGGAATATATAAACAATAATTATAATGAATTAAAGTGATCTAGAAGTTATCACCTAGACTGACGCAGGGGAAGGGGGGGGGGGAAAGGAAAAGGGAAACGATAAGGAGATGATGTACCTTAATGAGTTGATATTATAGTATAACATATGCTCCAGATCCATAAGGTCACAAGATAAGGAACCAATAATATCGTTGTTGAGTCTAAAAAGTAATACATAAAGGAACTGAGTCACTTATGTTAACAGAGATGAAGGGACTTACTGATATAATTTGTGAGAAGAACATGTACCTGAATGAAAGGAGACAAATGCGTCTATGATATGTTCACTGAATAAAAAACAGGAATTCGTCGATAAGTGGTTCCAGTCGTGTTCTTTCCTGGTTTCATAGGATACAACTGTGAATAATAATTCATGTCTCTTATGAGAAAGGAATAATAATGTTCACTGTAAGATGAATTAAGAACATAATTTTATAACTGCAACCCGGTATAAGGCCAATTCCCAGCAATTCGATTAAGGCCGGTTAATGTAGAAAACATCTAAGTGTGCACGGTAGTTTTCATTATTTTAGCGTGTTTTTCAAAAAAGAAGAAATAATGACAGGCTGATGTAGAAGAAATTTAAATACACACGATGGTTCTCATTATTTTAGCGCGTTTTTAGAAAAATGACAGACTATCAACATATATGCGGTTCCATTGAAGTTTTAAGGGAACAGGCGTAGTCGGTTTATCTTTTGCATCAACCGTTAAACAAGGAAAAGATAATACATGTGAATAGCATTCGCTGGTAAGCACAAGTATTGCATGAATCAATGCCGGCATCTAGGCCACGAGTCAAGTAGGTAGCTAAAGCAGTCTTTACTGGGAATAGTCATTTATACCGCATTGATAAAAATTAGTTTAAACTATGTAACTCGATAAAGCAGTACCCCTTCCTAGGAAGTTACCTTGTGCAGGGAAAACACGCCGCCGGATGAAAAAGCTTGCGACGGTACCAGGATATGGCGTCCCGTCGTCGAGATAGCAGACGATCAATCTAATGGGACTAGTCAATCACTTTATATATCATTGAAACTGGGGCGGAGTTGAACTGATGTTTCAGAAACGGTCATTAAAATAAAAAACGGACTAAGATAATAATGAGAAAGAAAGAAAAGACTCAGAGATGTTCTGAGTGTCTCCGAAGTATCACGAAAAATGCGGGCCTAATAATGAAATAATTCTAATTCTAATTCTAAAGAATGTCTGCAAGATAAATGATTTAATAATGTCCTTGATGCGGAATATCAAATTCATGAAATACAGGAGGAGAGGATAAACTCTAACAGCTAACTATACAGCTCACAATTGCCCGAGTCTTCTAGAGCAATATAATACTGAAACAAATATAGAACAGAAGTTTTAAAATTAAATGATTGCATGTTCCCACGGAATTTCTGAATTAAGGCCTTTCTTAAAGGTTCCAAGGGCAAAAATCCAGAACACCTCGCGTTTTTTTCTAATTCTACTCCCACCTTTGCTTTCAGGCAATCTGATTTTTTGCAATGATTCGCCATTTAAAGTCGTCTGGGCCGTGCTGCTTGTCAAGGAAATGTTTTACAAGTGGGGCTGTCAATTTTTGGGTGCGAATAGCTGAGCGATGCTCAGTAAGCCTCACTTGTATAGATCTGGAGGTTTCTCCCACGTAACCAAGTTGACATGGGCATATAATAAAATATATGCAGTTCGCGGTTTTGCAGTTCCACATGTCTTTTGCATCAACTTGACATCCGTTATGCTCAAATGACTCACCTGTTAGAATGTTTAGGCACGATTTGCAGGAAGAACACTTGACTGTTCCTTTTACGGGAAAGTTGTTGTCAATAGTTCTTTGAACAAATTCAGATGTAGAATTGTTTACAGTAAATCTTGAATGTACAATTAGATCTTTTAAGTTTTTGTTACGCTTATGAGCAAACAGTGGTTTATCTAGTTTGGCATTTGATGTAGGATTAGAATTCAAGATGTGCCAGTTACTATTTACAATGTGTTTCACTGTGTTGTCTAAGGTTGAGTGTTTGGTAACACAAACAAGTTGCGTATTCTGTTTTGCATCTTTCTTCCTCAAGAGCGAGTCTCGGTCATAGAATCTTGCTCGTTTGAACGAGTCCCTCACTAATCTATGAGGATAACCTCTGAGTAAGAATTTTTGACGCAAAATGTTAGACTGTATGTCATAGTCAGCTAAATTGGTGCAATTTCTCCTAACTCGGAGAAATTGGGAGACAGAATACTCTCCCGTTGACAACGGGGGTGAAAACTTTTAAAATGCAAGAGGGTATTCCTCGCAGTCGGTTTAACAAAAAGGTCAACAATTAATTTTTTGTTTTCATGTTTAATTAGTATGTCAATAAATTCTACTTGATGCTCGTCATAATTAGCCGTGAACTTAAGATTGTTGTCAGCAAGGTTGATCCATTGAATAAATTCAAAAAGTGTATCTTCCCCACTGGTCCAGACAAAAAAGATGTCATCAATGTATCTGGACCAGTGGGAAATGTATTCGTAAAAAGGTGCCACTTCGTTGTAAATAAATTTAGTTTCAAAAGCCGCCATATAAATATTAGCAATTGAAGGAGCTACCGAGGCTCCCATGCTGACACCTCGTATCTGTCGGTACAGATCATTACCAAACTCAAAGATGTTTTCAGTAAGTACAATATGTAGAAGATCTAAGATGAATTCTTTAGGGCATGATATGTTGAACTGATCAATAAACCAACTGGTAGCTTGAAGCACTGCGCCCGTCAGTGTCAGGAAGAGGCAGGGCAGGGCCACCCCCCTTAGTTTACTGGAAAGGAATTCTGGTTCTTATTATTTCATGCACCTGCAAGCCGCCCTTGAAGTCTGTGAACTTGTTTTATTTTCTTTGCATAGATCTGGCTACAGCTGCCGGCTCTTTTAGATATCACTAATCTGCAACACTGACTATTTCAATCCTTTTCTGGGGTAGGATGCAAACTGCTACCTTGACCTTTTGTTGACTGTGTAAAGTCTATGCTTATATTATGATTGTTTATAGAAAGTCCCTGGTTATGGTGAAAAGTAACACCCGGGACGGACGGATGGGATGGGGTCAAAATCCCCCAATAACATTCAAGCCTCCTCCTCTATTTTGATCTACATCACCTGGTGCTATGGGGTGATTGAAAAGCAGATAATGAACTTTGAGGAATCCTTAACTAGTTGTTCTGTTGACAATGCCGGAATGGTTCCAACTATTTTAGGGACTAACCATTTCCAACCTGACTCCCAATCATGGTAGTTTAACCAGCAGGGGATGTTTAGACGATACAGTATTGGATGAGAGTGCTGCCAAATCACCCTCCTCATGTTAGCTAGTCACTCAACCCCTGAGAAAACGCCTTAAAACACCATCCAGTAACCTGACCCAGACCTTTCCAGATCCCTGGGGAGGGAGGGGGGCTGAACGGCACCCAAAGGAAATCACTCCCCAGATCTAAACAACATCGAAGAAGCCCAGTAAAGCATCAGTTAGCAATCCGTCCACACCAACTGAGGATTACTCCTCTCTGGCAGCCTAATAACAAGCTCTAATGGACATGGGTAGGCTCTCATTTAGTGTTCTTACTGAGGGATTAAAAGTCATTGAAAGCAAAGTCCTAACTTGTATGGACCTGCAGGGTAAGGTCCACGTGCCATTTTATTCTCACCCCCCAACGGTGAGGTACAACAGTACACCCACAGCACCCAGCAGGGTCCAACATTTTTTGTCCAGTCCTTGTGAGCAATTTCAACTACTTCAATCACTTCCAGTTCCAGCCGACCCTCATATGGTACCCTCACCTAATAATATCCCAACCAACTGCACTCCTAACCCTACTCCTTTGTTCCAACAGGTCTGTCTCGCCCCACATATTCAATTTCCCACAAAACGTAACATCCTTTACAATCCACCCTCAGCCAATAATGCTAATAATGACTTACCATGTTCTTTCCCTATTTAGAAATCTGAGTACTTGGAGCTTCCTCCCTCAGCTACACCTTCCATGGTAATTTTAGCTAATGTCCCCTCTGCCTCTACTTTTGGTCCTGAATCCTGGGTTTCACTCAGGAATACATTTTTAAACTGGCTAAATAAGAGGGTAGGGTGGAGCCTTCTTTGAAGATTTTAAGATGGTCAGGAGAGTTAAATGGGCTGGCTTGGGGTGCAAATTATTTCAGGGCGACTGTATGCTACTTTCCTTTAAATCTCCAATATTAGTTGAGGCTAATCTAGAGAGGGATATCAATCCATCTATAACTGCAAAACAAATGTCAGTTTTAGCCCTTGGCTTGTTTTACCAGCCTCCTGTCTCTCAACAAATTTTCCTTCAGCCAGCCCACCACAACCAGGCGCAGCTATCTGCCCCCTTATTTCCCATTGCAACTTATAATAGGTTTGATTGCCTGTCTACTCTCAACAGTGTAGATTGACTCCTCATACCCCCTCATTTGAAAAAACAAACCTAAAAATCCCGGTCCTTCTCTGGAAAGGCCCCCAGCATCTGGAATGCCCTGCCTACAAATCTACAAGAAAGCCCCTCTTATCTCAACTTCAAAAAGACCATGAAAACACACATGCTCAACATATATTGGGGCTCTTAAGCCCTCGCGTACTGCACTTACTACACACACCCTTTCCCCAATGTTCTCTCTCCCACTCACCACATATCCCTCCTTCCTCCCCCTCTACCCCTTACCCAAACCCTCTCCCCAAACCATTTCGACCCTCATCCTGTTGTATTTCTATCTAGGACCCTAATTCGATATTCCCAATTTATGCCCTTGTATGGCTATATTAAATAATATCCTTATAAAGGCATAAGAATCATATCCATACTTAGTCATAGCCCATGCAGTCCAAATTAAGCAAGGCTACTTCCCCAGACTCCTAGAGAGTACAACGCGTTCTTTAAACAAAGAAAACCTCCAGCAACCTGGGAAATCCCCATGCTTCTGTTTTGATTTGTCCTAGAACTCCTGCGAGCACTGAAAGAACGGCCAGTTCTTAGTGACATCTTTATTGACGTCTTATGTCCAACCTTACGTCAAACCCGGCACATTTCAGGTATAAATATACCATCGTTGCCTTAAACAAACACACGGTGGTTTGGAGCAGAGCGGCTATCTACTTGCCCGAGAGCCCAGCTGATGCGAGAGCCCACGGACGCCGCCCCTCCCTTTTGACGCACTGAGAAAGACGCTGTCTTTTTCTCCAGCCGAGAAAATCCAGCTCCGGTGTTTCCAGATACCCTTGCGGGTCGCTGGGATATCGAGTCCTGAGAGACAGATACCAGACCTCCTGCTTTCTATTAACCAGGTACGGAGCTGACTAAACCCTTGAAGAGAATTCTTGATTCAGATTCCTTGGCAAAACCAACTTAACTTAAACTGCTACTTACTTACTCCTTGCCACGTATTAGGCTTAGGTCAGGTACACCGGGGTAGGTGTATTTAGAAGCACCAGTTGAGTACGTTAGTCAATGCTTTTATGTATGTATATATTTTATCCATTTTAAAGTATCATATGGCTAAGAAACCATATCAATGCTTTTACAGTATTATTTCATAATACTACTTTTACTGTACGCACTTTACTTTATGATAAGTATTGCAATTGTGGCAATTCATTTCTCTTGCATGAGAAAGTAGACTGCTCAATAAATAACACCTTTTATTGAAAACGCACGTCTCTCTATTCTCTGCACTCTGGTGAAACTAAGTATGCACAATTGACTGAGTGAAATAGCTGTCTATTGTTTTCACACAACTCTAGAGATACACTCTTATTCTGAGGGAGCAAAGTTGTCATGTCTTATGGTTGTCAGAAGCTAATTCCTTCTTGTCTATCCAGGGAAGTTAAACTCCTCCTTGTTTATTCGAGAAAGTTTCTAGTGACCTCTGAGCTAGCTGGCAAAACTAATTACGTCTAATATAGTCAGTAGAGACCTAGTCGACCTCAGTCCTGCGTCTACACTGCTGTTTATATTATTCCAATGCGCAGAGCTTATTGGGAATATAGGAACTACACTACATGGCGCCCAACGTTTGGTAAGGCGATAAATCTAACTAAAGACGTTAGAGTAACTCAGTCGTGCTTTTTCACACAGACCATTTTCCCGTAAATACTCCAAAAGACGTCTGGAGTGGGTAAAAGGTTAAAATCCGCCGTAACTTAGTAGGAAGAGATTCCTATGTATAGGTTTTGGTTTAGTCAATGTTGAAGGATACAGTGTTCCAAAATAATGTGCACCTAATCTTTGTTTCCTTGAAACTTGATCTGCAACAAAACTTTCTGTCAGTAAAATGGTAGAAAGTGACGATGAAGCGGAGAGAGCTAGAATAGCCGCTCAACTCCTAGCGGATGACACAAATCTCCAAGAAAATGACCCGAATGTTATACTCATTCCGGCAAATATAAGAAGAACTATAACTATTAAACTTATAGAAAATGGACTAATATCACGAGGTGGTACAGTCATATTCGTGGTAGAGGCCCATGAATATTGGCAGACAGAGGTATTCTATTCATGGATACACTTTCCAGCAGCAAACGCTGTAACAAAAGAATTCCACTATTACAAAATAGAGGAACCTCCGGAAGAATACACTCCTTTCGAGGATATTGAAATCCCACTAAATTACCAAGAGCACCTGCTCTGGTTTAAAGGCGCCCTAAAACATAAAAATCACATCACCAGGCTCGGTCCACCAGGAGCCACGTGGCCGGTTCTAGCCAGCTACACACCACATCCAGACATTGATAAAATGTCAGACCGGGAACATTTAGCTCAGCTAGAAATACTAATTAAAATACATAGACAATTGGTCCAATATGTAATGCGGACTTCAACAGTCCAACCAGCAATTAACATTCCACAGCTGACCCCTCATCAGGGGAACACAAAAAAAATTACACAACAGAACATACAATCATGTCTTGGTAAAAACCCCTCAAAATGGGAACAAATTCCATTCTGGTTAGCACAAAAAATAACTCAAATAGAGGCAGTATTTCCTGATACTACATCTACTGAGAAACACAGAATTCTGACTATCTGTCTTCGAATGGGGATCGCACCACATGTGGAGGACTGTGACACGTGGGGCACAGTCTTTGCTTCCATTTACACAAAAACACATGGTGTTCCATCCATGGCGGTTATACCAGATGTGCTAAGACAGATTCAAAATAAATACGGTCCAGAACCTGCTTTAACTCTGGGTATGAAATTACTGAAAGATTTCAAGCAGGTCTCGGCTATATTATTAGCCAATATAAAAGGAGAAGCAGCATCTGTGGCGATCCGCCAGAAATTGAAAGAAACAGACATAGCAGAACAACCTTTTGAACTTGCCAGAATCATAGAAAAATCTTATGAAGAACTAGGTAGAGATAGTTTGGGTGGGAAACCAGTAAAACCCCAACTAACTGAAAATCCTGAAAAAACCTTTATTAAAAATAATCTAAATACTCCAAAAAAGAGTTGGGATGGTAATAAACAATCCACTCCCAAAGAAAAACCATTCCAGTCCAGAGGAAGATCTTCTCAACGGAGAGAAAGATCTCCAGACCGAGGAAACAAGTCTCCCCAGAGGGAGCCCTCTGAGAAAAGACACAACCTTAGAAATAGGGATAATTTGAAAAAACCTGATAGATATCAAGATATTGATACACGTCCCTCTCGATCTTTTCAGACTTCCTCGCAGAAATCGGAAAGAAGAGGACGGTCAGAACACAGGGAAGAGCACGTCAAGTCCAAAGACAAGGAACCTGCTCATCAAAGTAAAAAATTACAATTTCCAAGAAAGAAGGTAGCCAGTATTAAAATAATTAAACATGCCGAGGATACTGAGGACACAACTGAAAAACGGAGAGTGGGCCCAGACAATGCTAGACAGCGCAGCAGTAGTGACCGTAGCTCACAAGATCCTGATGAATCTTCTGGAGACAGTGGACACGAATGAATACATTCAGGTGGAAACTGCAGATACCAGAGTTAGCAAACCTCATAAAATATACGAAATAACACTACGTATAGAAGGGGATAAGACTAGGAAAGTAAGGGGTCTCTTTTGGGATAACCTTTCGAAGGGCTATGACATTCTTTTAGATGAAAAAGACTGGCTACCAGAGTTTGTCAGGGAGTGCCCTCATGGCGAAGAAATGATTATGCCTGCCTTCTCAAATCATATTCCTATTCATAAAAGATATACACTTGCAAGGAAATGGGCAGTGGCCCAAGCTCCTGCATTATACAAAATCATGTAGGATAGGATGAGGACTCTCCTCCTCACAAAATCCAGTTAAAATGTCAACCCACTGCACAAAGGCAGTACCCAGTTAAACAAGAAGCTAAAAAGCAAGTCAGGGAGATCTTAGATCAACTTGAATATCAAGGGGTGATTGAAACATGCACCTCACAAATGAACAATCCTTTGTTTCCTGTCTCCAAGCCAGACGATTCATATCGTCTAGTTTTGGACTACAGACACTAAACTCCTGTTGCAAGACATTTGCAGTACAAAACTCACACAGTGCAGCACTAATGAATAACATCGTGCGCAAAAAATACAAAACGACATTAGACATCTCTAATGGATTCTTCTGTCAAAAAATTGCACCTGAAAGCAGGTATTTGACCGCTTTCTCAATAATGGGGTCACAAAAAAACTTCTGTCGACTCCCACAGGGATTCAAGAATAGCCTAGGATTATTCTCAGCAAGGGTAACAGAGTTACTACAAATATATGATGATGAAGCATTATCTTATGTTGATGACATCTATCTCACAGAGGATGACCTGGAGACTCACTTGAAAAGAGTAAACACCATAATACTTGGGTTTGCAGCTGAGGGTTACAAATTCAACTTTAAAAGGTCACGAATTGCCCATCTAACTGTCCTGTTTTTAGGATATGAATTATCAAGTGAAGGCAAAAGCCTAGCAGACAACTTCTTAGAGAAGTGTGCTGTACTCCAAGCACCTAAAACGCTGAAGAACTTACAATCAATACTAGGTTACCTGAATTTCGGAAGAACATATATTCTAAATTATGCAGAGAGGGTTAAACCTCTCTATGAATTAATAAAACCTGATTTCAAACCAATTAATTGGACTCAGAAACACACAGAAATTTTAAGATCATTGCAAACAGACATGTTATCTAAAACAAAATTACAAACTCGCGAAAACGTATGCAACCTTGTAATCCGAGTCATCCCAGGAAGATGCGGATTCACCTACCTGACCTCTAATGAGGGAGAAACGGTACCAATAGCTTACAAATCTCTCTTGTACACACAAGCTGAAATGAAATTCAGTTCTACTGAAAAAATTGTATGGCTATAATAAATAATATCCTTATAAAGGCATAAGAATCATACTTAGTCATAGCCCATGCAGTCCAAATTAAGCAAGGCTACTTCCTCAGACTCCTAGAGAGTACAACGCGTTCTTTAAACAAAGCAAACCTCCAGCAACCTGGGAAATCCCCATGCTTCTGTTTTGATTTGTCCTAGAACTCCTGCGAGCACTGAAAGAACGGCCAGTTCTTAGTGACATCTTTATTGACGTCTTATGTCCAACCTTACGTCAAACCCGGCACATTTCAGGTATAAATATACCAACGTTTCCTTAAGCAAACACACGGTGGTTTGGAGCAGAGCGGCTATCTACTTGCCCGAGAGCCCAGCTGATGCGAGAGCCCACGGACGCCGCCCCTCCCTTTTGACGCACTGAGAAAGACGCTGTCTTTTTCTCCAGCCGAGAAAATCCAGCTCCGGTGTTTCCAGATACCCTTGCGGGTCGCTGGGATATCGAGTCCTGAGAGACAGATACCAGACCTCCTACTTTCTATTAACCAGGTACGGAGCTGACTAAACCCTTGAAGAGAATTCTTGATTCAGATTCCTTGGCAAAACCAACTTAACTTAAACTGCTACTTACTTACTCCTTGCCACGTATTAGGCTTAGGTCAGGTATACCGGGGTAGGCGTATTTAGAAGCACCAGTTGAGTACGTAAGTCAATGTTTTTATGTATGTATATATTTTATCCATTTTAAAGTATCATATGGCTAAGAAACCATATCACTGCTTTTACAGTATTATTTCATAATACTACTTTTACTGTACGCACTTTACTTTCTGATAAGTATTGCAATTGTGGCAATTCATTTCTCTTGCATGAGAAAGAAGACTGCTCAATAAATAACACCTTTTATTGAAAACGCACGTCTCTCTATTCTCTGCACTCTGGTGAAACTAAGTATGCACAATTGACTGAGTGAAATAGCTGTCTATTGTTTTCACACAACTCTAGAGATACACTCTTATTCTGAGGGAGCAAAGTTGTCATGTCTTATGGTTGTCAGAAGCTAATCCCTTCTTGTCTATCCAGGGAAGTTAAACTCCTCCTTGTTTATTCGAGAAAGTTTCTAGTGACCTCTGAGCTAGCTGGCAAAATTAATTAAGTCTAATATAGTCAGTAGAGACCTAGTCGACCTCAGTCCTGCGTCTACACTGCTGTTTATATTATTCCAATGCGCAGAGCTTATTGGGAATATAGGAACTACACTACATGGCGCCCAACGTTTGGTAAGGCGATAAATCTAACTAAAGACGTTAGAGTAACTCAGTCGTGCTTTTTCACACAGACCATTTTCCCGTAAATACTCCAAAAGACGTCTGGAGTGGGTAAAAGGTTAAAATCCACCGTAACTTAGTAGGAAGAGATTCCTATGTATAGTTTTTGGTTTAGTCAATGTTGAAGCATACAGTGTTCCAAAATATTGTGCACCTAATCTTTGTTTCCTTGAAACTTGATCTGCAACAAAACTTTCTGTCAGTAAAATGGTAGAAAGTGACGATGAAGCGGAGAGAGCTAGAATAGCCGCTCAACTCCTAGCGGATGACACAAGTCTCCAAGAAAATGACCCGAATGTTATACTCATACCGGCAAATATAAGAAGAACTATAACTATTAAACTTATAGAAAATGGACTAACATCACGAGGTGGTACAGTCATATTCGTGGTAGAGGCCCATGAATATCGGCAGACAGAGGTATTCTATTCATGGATACACTTTCCAGCAGCAAACGCTGTAACAAAAGAATTCCACTATTACAAAATAGAGGAACCTCCGGAAGAATACACTCCTTTCGAGGATATTGAAATCCCACTAAATTACCAAGAGCACCTGCTCTGGTTTAAAGGCGCCCTAAAACATAAAAATCACATCACCAGGCTCGGTCCACCAGGAGCCACGTGGCCGGTTCTTGCCAGCTACACACCACATCCAGACATTGATAAAATGTCAGACCGGGAACATTTAGCTCAGCTAGAAATACTAATTAAAATACATAGACAATTGGTCCAATATGTAATGCGGACTTCAACAGTCCAACCAGCAATTAACATTCAACAGCTGACCCCTCATCAGGGGAACACAAAAAAAATTACACAACAGAACATACAATCATGTCTTGGTAAAAAACCCTCAAAATGGGAACAAATTCCTTTCTGGTTAGCACAAAAAATAACTCAAATAGAGGCAGTATTTCCTGATACTACATCTACTGAGAAACACAGAATTCTGACTATCTGTCTTCCAATGGGGATCGCACCACATGTGGAGGACTGTGACACTTGGGGCACAGTCTTTGCTTCCATTTACACAAAAACACATGGTGTTCCATCCATGGCGGTTATACCAGATGTGCTAAGACAGATTCAAAATAAATACGGTCCAGAACCTGCTTTAACTCTGGGTATGAAATTACTGAAAGATTTCAAGCAGGTCTCGGCTACATTATTAGCCAATATAAAAGGAGAAGCAGCATCTGTGGCGATCCGCCAGAAATTGAAAGAAACAGACATAGCAGAACAACCTTTTGAACTTGCCAGAATCATAGAAAAATCCTATGAAGAACTAGGTAGAGATAGTTTGGGTGGGAAACCAGTAAAACCCCAACTAACTGAAAATCCTGAAAAAACCTTTATTAAAAATAATCTAAATACTCCAAAAAAGAGTTGGGATGGTAATAAACAATCCACTCCCAAAGAAAAACCATTCCAGTCCAGAGGAAGATCTTCTCAACGGAGAGAAAGATCTCCAGACTGAGGAAAAAAGTCTCCCCAGAGGGAGCCCTCTGAGAAAAGATACAACCTTAGAAATAGGGATAATTTGAAAAAACCTGATAGATATCAAGATATTGATACACGTCCCTCTCGATCTTTTCAGACTTCCTCGCAGAAATCGGAAAGAAGAGGACGGTCAGAACACAGGGAAGAGCACGTCAAGTCCAAAGACAAGGAACCTGCTCATCAAAGTAAAAAATTACAATTTCCAAGAAAGAAGGTAGCCAGTATTAAAATAATAAAACATGCCGAGGATACTGAGGACACAACTGAAAAACGGAGAGTGGGCCCAGACAATGCTAGACAGCGCAGCAGAAGTGACCGTAGCTCGAAAGATCCTGATGAATCTTCTGGAGACAGTGGACACAAATGAATACATTCAGGTGGAAACTGCAGATACCAGAGTTAGCAAACCTCATAAAATATACGAAATAACACTACGTATAGAAGGGGATAAGACTAGGAAAGTAAGGGGTCTCTTTTGGGATAACCTTTCGAAGGGCTATGACATTCTTTTAGATGAAAAAGACTGGCCACCAGAGTTTGTCAGGGAGTGCCCTCATGGCGAAGAAATGATTATGCCTGCCTTCTCAAATCATATTCCAATTCATAAAAGATATACACTTGCAAGGAAATGGGCCGTGGCCCAAGCTCCTGCATTATACAAAATCATGTAGGATAGGATGAGGACTCTCCTCCTCACAAAATCCAGTTATAATGTCAACCCACTGCACAAAGGCAGTACCCAGTTAAACGAGAAGCTAAAAAGCAAGTCAGGGAGATCTTAGATCAACTTGAATACCAAGAGGTGATTGAAACATGCACCTCACAAATGAACAATCCTTTGTTTCCTGTCTCCAAGCCAGACGATTCATATCGTCTAGTTTTGGACTACAGACACTAAACTCCTGTTGCAAGACATTTGCAGTACAAAACTCACACAGTGCAGTACTAATGAATAACATCGTGCGCAAAAAATACAAAACGACATTAGACATCTCTAATGGATTCTTCTGTCAAAACATTGCACCTGAAAGCAGGTATTTGACCGCTTTCTCAATAATGGGGTCACAAAAAAACTACTGTCGACTCCCACAGGGATTCAAGAATAGCCTAGGATTATTCTCAGCAAGGGTAACAGAGTTACTACAAATATATGATGATGAAGCATTATCTTATGTTGATGACATCTATCTCACAGAGGATGACCTGGAGACTCACTTGAAAAGAGTAAACACCATAATACTTGGGTTTGCAGCTGAGGGTTACAAATTCAACTTTAAAAGGTCACGAATTGCCCATCTAACTGTCCTGTTTTTAGGATATGAATTATCAAGTGAAGGCAAAAGCCTAGCAGACAACTTCTTAGAGAAGTGTGCTGTACTCCAAGCACCTAAAACGCTGAAGAACTTACAATCAATACTAGGTTTCCTGAATTTCGGAAGAATATATATTCTAAATTATGCAGAGAGGGTTAAACCTCTCTATGAATTTATAAAACCTGATTTCAAACCAATTAATTGGACTCAGAAACACACAGAAATTTTAAGATCATTGCAAACAGACATGTTAGCTAAAACAAAATTACAAACTCGCGAAAACGTATGCAACCTTGTAATCCGAGTCATCCCAGGAAGATGCGGATTCACCTACCTGACCTTTAATGAGGGAGAAACGGTACCAATAGCTTACAAATCTCTCTTGAACACACAAGCTGAAATGAAATTCAGTTCTACTGAAAAAATTGTATGGCTATAATAAATAATATCCTTATAAAGGCATATGAATCATATCCATACTTAGTCATAGCCCATGCAGTCCAAATTAAGCAAGGCTACTTCCCCAGACTCCTAGAGAGTACAACGCGTTCTTTAAACAAAGCAAACCTCCAGCAACCTGGTAAATCCCCATGCTTCTGTTTTGATTTGTCCTAGAACTCCTGCGAGCACTGAAAGAACGGCCAGTTCTTAGTAACATCTTTATTGACGTCTTATGTCCAACCTTACGTCAAACCCGGCACATTTCAGGTATAAATATACCAACGTTGCCTTAAGCAAACACACGGTGGTTTGGAGCAGAGCGGCTATCTACTTGCCCGAGAGCCCAGCTGATGCGAGAGCCCACGGACGCCGCCCCTCCCTTTTGACGCACTGAGAAAGACGCTCTCTTTTTCTCCAGCCGAGAAAATCCAGCTCCGGTGTTTCCAGATACCCTTGCGGGTCGCTGGGATATCGAGTCCTGAGAGACAGATACCAGACCTCCTACTTTCTATTAACCAGGTACGAAGCTGACTAAACCCTTGAAGAGAATTCTTGATTCAGATTCCTTGGTAAAACCAACTTAACTTAAACTGCTACTTACTTACTCCTTGCTACGTATTAGGCTTAGGTCAGGTACACCGGGGTAGGCGTATTTAGAAGCACCAGTTGAGTACGTTAGTCAATGTTTTTATGTATGTATATATTTTATCCATTTTAAAGTATCATATGGCTAAGAAACCATATCAATGCTTTTACAGTATTATTTCATAATACTACTTTTACTGTACGCACTTTACTTTATGATAAGTATTGCAATTGTGGCAATTCATTTCTCTTGCATGAGAAAGAAGACTGCTCAATAAATAACACCTTTTATTGAAAACGCACGTCTCTCTATTCTCTGCACTCTGGTGAAACTAAGTATGCACAATTGACTGAGTGAAATAGCTGTCTATTGTTTTCACACAACTCTAGAGATACACTCTTATTCTGAGGGAGCAAACACCATAATACTTGGGTTTGCAGCTGAAGGTTACAAATTCAACTTTAAAAGGTCACGAATTGCCCATCTAACTGTCCTGTTTTTAGGATATGAATTATCAAGTGAAGGCAAAAGCCTAGCAGACAACTTCTTAGAGAAGTGTGCTGTACTCCAAGCACCTAAAACGCCGAAGAACTTACAATCAATACTAGGTTTCCTGAATTTCGGAAGAACATATATTCTAAATTATGCAGAGAGGGTTAAACCTCTCTATGAATTTATAAAACCTGATTTCAAACCAATTAATTGGACTCAGAAACACACAGAAATTTTAAGATCATTGCAAACAGACATGTTAGCTAAAACAAAATTACAAACTCGCGAAAACGTATGCAACCTTGTAATCCGAGTCATCCCAGGAAGATGCGGATTCACCTACCTGACCTCTAATGAGGGAGAAACGGTACCAATAGCTTACAAATCTCTCTTGAACACACAAGCTGAAATGAAATTCAGTTCTACTGAAAAAATTCTAACTGCGGTTCACACTGCTGTAGCAAAAGAAAGAGCCCAAGCCCAAGGCAAAAGAATAACTGTTTTAACAGCAGAATCAGCCCTTGAGGCATTAACAAGCCCACGCAATTTGAATGCTGTGGCATTAGATCCAAAATGGATACAATGGGAAAATTCTCTTACTGCAGAAGACGAAAATAAAAAAAACTAGAAAATGTAGAATACGAAGAAGAATATCCTCTGCCAATCGAAATTCTGCCTCTCGAACAGTACACATGTGTAATCTACATGGACAGATTTGCACAACACTACGATGTAGAGAAAAAATCCTACAACGCAGCGTGCGCGATTGTTAAAGGTCGCTGGCGCTTTGGTAAATTCAGACCATTAATTACCAAAACTGAATCACTCAGAAACTGCTCAACTCAGCGAGCTGAAATAAGATCTTTAAAGATGGCGCTTGAAAATGCCGATCGCGAATTCCCCACACTAATAGTGTGCGATTCACATTACTGCGTCACCTCTTACAGTAATGACTTGCAGAGCTGGGTTCAAAACGATTACAAAGATGACACAGGTGCCACAATAAAGCATAAGAAGCTTTGGGAACAGGTAGTTCTTTTGCAGAAAGAACTACGAAAGACTCACGAGATACATACACTGAGTCATCAACGTGATGGCGTTCACGTTGCAGGGAATTCATTGGCTCTCAGAGCCACAGCGGAAATGGTTCAACCGGCTTCCGTAGCCACAAAAAAGCGTAGTAAAAATACATAGATGGAGAAACAATGCTAGCGGTAAAAGCCTCATTAAAAGGCGACTATGCAGCATTACCTCTCGACTATCCACTCAATTATACATACATAATAGATGCAAACTTCGTTCCTTTTGCTCAAATCCCTGGAGTGGGGGATAGAGTAATTCCAAACACGAACAGGAGAGTCTTATTAATAGCAGACGCACACATGGGAGAGGGTCTAGGGCATCGAGAGATCAATGAATCTCTAAAAGAATTACAATCATAATACGGGTGGCCGGGGATGAGCCTGCAACATTACAAATTTGCAAAGAGCTGTCCAAACTGCAACAGAGATCGCAGTCGTGAACCGGACCAGACTAGTGCCAGGATACCTCCATTAGAAAGCATAAGGCTATCTATACGCAAAAATCCAGCAGGAGAAATGCGTCCCATTAATGTTTAAGACTAGATTCACTTAAAATGTAGACACCAGCGCTCGGCTGACGCCAGAGCTGTTATAAAAGATTTGCGAGTCTTTATTGGCACATACATAATTGGCATGCTACATTCTGACCAGGGTCCTGCGTTTAGCTCTCAAGCTTACAAGGACGCCATGACCAGCATGGGCATTGCATTGCGGTACTCTTGTCCCTTCCATCCTGAGGGAAATGCGGTAGTGGAAAGAAAAAAACGGGACAAAAAGCAATCTATAACGGCGAGGGTATTAGGTTCGGGTGATGGGTGGGTCCAACATTTAACAAGTGTCCAACGTAGTCTTAATAATCTGCCAAGAAATTCTCTAAAAGGTCTCAGTCCATACGAACCATTGTTCGGTACTAGAATGCACATTCAGGATCTTGATAGTCACACTTCAGTGGTAGAAGAAAAATGCTTTGATATCAAAAACCGTTTGGCTGTTTTACAGGACTTAAATGAAACAAGACGAAACCTGAGTAACATAAAATTAAAGCAACAGCCAACAGCCACTGAAGAAAAACCACCTGTCCCAGCAAGACCTGTCTGGATTCCAAAGATTGGGGATCTAGTCAGAGAGAAGATCACGGTGAAGAAGGAAGTTGGGCCTTCTTACAGAAAAGCAGTACCTGTCTTAGCTGTCAGCGGAACAAGATCAGTTGTACTACCGCCCCTTGCTGGTAAAAAGGAGAACCGAGTTGTATCCATCGACCTGGTAAAACCACAATCATGTGGCCAATAATAAGTAGTAGGCCCAGTGGACTCCCAAGAAATAGCAGAATACCAAAATTTGCTACAATACAAGACTATGCTAATGAAACAAAGAAAAATCCAAAAGCAAATGAAAATTCGGAAGCAATTCCAACAATTGACAGAACTGCATCTGGCTACTTCATCAATTTCGATGACTTTTCTGAAGATCCAAGCGAGCCTAAAGAAACGCCAGCAACAAAAACTTTCAAAGACAAAGTAACTGAACTCTTTCATCAACTAAAAGAAACCTATCTGATTTCTCCATGGATTGAATTTTGGATTGTGTTAGGTGTACTTTTCCTCCTGCTTTGGCTCATCATGGTTCTTTGGTTGGGAAAATTCATTGAAGGAAAATACAGTACAATGGACACAGCAAGTCAGAACATCAACTTGGTCCTAAAGCCTCACAAGTCATCTCACATCGAAAAAAGAGAACTGTCATCAGTGAACGTCACAGCCAATCCAATACCCGGTGGGGTAGCATGGGACAAAACGGATTATGAAATTCATGGCCCGATTGAGCTCTTGAAATATTCACACCAGTTCAAGGTTTCATTAAGTGACTTTGTAAAACCAAGTACTTTCTCTGATGATTGGGACTTTGAAAATATTAACAATATGATGTCAGATTTAGTAATGTCAGCAAAATTTACAGAACATGATTATTTACAGGGTTCATCAAATTATGAAGAATTATATTGCTATAATCATTTTGGTCATCACTATTTGCATAAATCTGCACAGCCTAGAAATGTTTTTAATTATAACCAATGGGAACATTGTGCAACACCGCCTAAAGGCAGCTCGAAAACATTCTTTGAGAAATTCCCATACTTCTCAGGGTTTAACACAAGTGATGCAGAAACGTTTTATTTTAAAATGCTAAATAAGACAGGAATGAAAACAATGTTGACAAATACTAAATTGATTTATTCTGAAACACTTTATGAAAAAATGACTACATTTGGTTTTGAATTCTGGAAAAACAATATTGAAACAAAAACCATCTGGGGTACAAAAGAATGGCAGGTCCAAGGTTTAGAAGCATTATTTAGAGCCTGCATGATCCCAGAACAATTAATATTCTTGAATGACACCATTCAACAGACTACTTGTCTTGGCCTAGCTAAGATAAAAGACTTAAACAAACCGTCTATTCCAAAGCCCATACCTGATAGTAATATCACTACAGATGTGGAGATAGACGTATCCCATATTTTATACCAAAACAGAACACATCCTGATTGGAAAAAATGGTTGATCTGGCCCACAGACACAAATAACTGTCAAGATAGATTCCTGAACAAAATACAGGGGTTTAAACACAACAGGCCAGACCCTAGATACTCCCAGAGACAACATCCAGGGATAGTTACAACATACAGTGTAGGGAAACTGTGCCTCGAATGGCTACAGAAATCCACACTGGCTGAAATTAAGCAACACTTGACTTTACTTAAAGACGGTGCTGACTTGCGTGATTTCATACTGGGACCACGCAAACAGCGTCAAAAACGTTTCATAGCGGCCGGTATATACGCTGCGTACAACGAGGCTTGGAAAGTAATGCAAATTGAAACAGCAGAAAAAATACGAGAAATTGATTGTATTAATTTGGAAAAATCACTTTCTGTTGTGGACAATGGGTTAACGACTCTGTCCTCCAGAATATATTCACTGGACAGTATTGGATCATCTGCTATTGATATAATGGAACAGGACTTGCTAATGTTACAACATGGTCAGTCCCAATTACGTTCTATTGTACAGCTTGGCTGGACGTTGCAAAATCTGCGTTCAGGCTACGTGCCATGGCGTTTAATCAACACAACGTCATTATTCTCTATCTTTAACCTTACTGATAAACAAATCAGTTTGGCACAAAAAGGAGCAGACTATACGATTCTGAGCATTGAAAAACTTGAGAGATTACCATTGACAATGTCAGAAAGACCTGTCATTGAAAGGATAATACACAGGATAATTACAATTCCGATAACAACTTTCCAGTTTAAATATTGCCAAGAGTATATACCAGCGGGTCAGTATGAAAAGTTGGGTAAAGGCTACATCAAGTCAACATGGAAATTACCTTATACACACAAATGTTATAATGAAAAGAAAAAGGAGATATTTCTTAGTGGTAACAATTGTAAAAACTCACTAAGCGGTACACTTCTGTGTCAAGGTATTAACTTGCATGGGGCCTGCGAAGGGTCTTCGAATAACCTTTCATGTCACCTGCACGGCACTCCTGCAAAACAGATAGAGCCATTTTTCAGACAGCTTTCCAACGGCAGCTATGTTCTAATAAATGACCACAGCTGTTGTGGCATGGTGCCAGGAAAAGCCTATCTTGTCAGCGTTAGTTCCATGGTCACTTGCTGTATGCAAGTATTTGTATCTCAACAGCACTCCAGACATGGAGGCGGCAATATGGCCTTATTTGAATTCCTCTTCTATTCAAATTGATACTTTAAGCAGAATGAAATCCATTCTTTTACAGACAACTGTGACTTTGACCTCGTCTAAAGAAACGTATGATCTGCAAGTCGCAAGGACAACAGCAGAGATACATTCCTTATTATCAACAAATTGCCCCGTGCATTTCGTAGAAATGTTGAGCCAAATCTTAAACATATCAGATACCAGTGGCATCGCACATGTATTTAAGACAATTTTTTCGGGACTGTTGACACCGTTTGAAACAGTTCTGGGCATCTTTCCCAATTTTGTCCATTCTGTCTTTGGCGGCCTACCTCTACTATTGGGACTCGTAGCAGGAATTTTATTTTTGATCCTTCTGCTCCGATATGGCAAGCCAAGCCACAGACAAGACTCCAGCAACGATGGAAGAAACGATCCTAGCAATACGCTACCGGGACCGCATAACTAAAGTCCTCGGATTAGCCCGGCTAAGAGATCTAAATATGACCTGGTTTCTTTCATTCAGACCAATCTGGCAAAATTGCATCTTACCTGTGCTTCGATGTATGCTATGCGGAGAAGAATGCGTGTTGGACGTCTGTCTTACACTACCATCAGCAGTACCAATGGATACAGATACCTTGCTAGGTCCTGTAACGGCTCATGCATCGTGTTGTCCCCAGCGGCTACCTATTCTGATGACGGCATTCGTTGAGACTTCACCACTACGAGTATGTGGCAGTGGAGTACAAGATGAGAGCAGCATCACACAGGTACAACCTTCTGTGAGCATTGCTGATCCTGACATCGATGATAGCAATCATTCTCACACATGCACTGTTACAGCATTTTCAAACTTGGTCGAACTTTCACATGATGTCGTAGACCAATTTTTTGCGAGTCTGTCTGAAATGATGTTCTCCTCTGAACAACGGGAATAACTTTTAAAGCAACGAGCACACAGCGTTCCCTGAACTCTGAATTCGGCCTTCAGCTTTGATAAACAAAAGCTACTGAAAACATTTGGAACTATTTTTTCCCCTGAAAGCGAAATTATTTTTTTTCACTTCCTAATTATTTACCGTTTACTGGCACAGAGTACTCTGCTTAAAGTAGAACTATTCTTAGAGAACAGAGCTTCTAATTTAGGAACTCTAGAGACAATATTTTACCTCAGCCTCTAGCATATGTACATCATTTTGTATTAATATGTGATGGAATGGTCTCGACCTTCTCTTCTGTATTCAGAGCCATTTCATGTGTAATTTTCGCAATTCATTCAGCTGATATATATATATGCATTTTTAACTGAATGATACCACTGCTTGAAAAGTGTACAGTACCAATACTCATTTTCGTGTATTTATCATATACCATTTCAAATGCGATTTATGTATTTTGGGGTGGGTTGGAAAACACACATGCATCGTTATATGTTTACTAGTGCTTAGTTTTAGTAATGATGGACATTAGATCGTGGAGTGGGTGTTGTATTTCTATCTAGGACCCTAATTCGATATTCCCAATGTATGCCCTTGTATGGCTATAATAAATAATATCCTTATAAAGGCATAGGAATCATATCCATACTTCCAAATTAAGCAAGGCTACTTCCCCAGACTCCTAGAGAGTACAACGCATTCTTTAAACAAAGCAGACCTCCAGCAACCTGGGAAATCCCCATGCTTCTGTTTTGATTTGTCCTAGAACTCCTGCGAGCACTGAAAGAACAGCCAGTTCTTAGTGACATCTTTATTGACGCCTTATGTCCAACCTTACGTCAAACCCGGCACCTTTCAGGTATAAATATACCAACGTTGCCTTAAGCAAACACACGGTGGTTTGGAGCAGAGCGGCTATCTACTTGCCCGAGAGCCCAGCTGATGCGAGAGCCCACGGACGCCGCCCCTCCCTTTTGACGCACTGAGAAGACGCTGTCTTTTTCTCCAGCCGAGAAAATCCAGCTCCGGTGTTTCCAGATACCCTTGCGGGTCGCTGGGATATCGAGTCCTGAGAGACAGATACCAGACCTCCTGCTTTCTATTACCCAGGTACGGAGCTGACTAAACCCTTGAAGAGAATTCTTGATTCAGATTCCTTGGCAAAACCAACTTAACTTAAACTGCTACTTACTTACTCCTTCCCACGTATTAGGCTTAGGTCAGGTACACCGGGGTAGGCGTATTTAGAAGCACCAGTTGAGTACGTTAGTCAATGTTTTTATGTATGTATATATTTTATCCATTTTAAAGTATCATATGGCTATGAAACCATATCAATGCTTTTACAGTATTATTTCATAATACTACTTTTACTGTACGCACTTTACTTTATGATAAGTATTGCAATTGTGGCAATTCATTTCTCTTGCATGAGAAAGAAGACTGCTCAATAAATAACACCTTTTATTGTAAACGCCCGTCTCTCTATTCTCTGCACTCTGGTGAAACTAAGTATGCACAATTGACTGAGTGAAATAGCTGTCTATTGTTTTCACACGACTCTAGAGATACACTCTTATTCTGAGGGAGCAAAGTTGTCATGTCTTATGGTTGTCAGAAGCTAATCCCTTCTTGTCTATCCAGGGAAGTTAAACTCCTCCTTGTTTATTCGAGAAAGTTTCTAGTGACCTCTGAGCTAGCTGGCAAAACTAATTAAGTCTAATATAGTCAGTAGAGACCTAGTCGACCTCAGTCCTACGTCTACACTGCTGTTTATATTATTCCAATGCGCAGAGCCTATTGGGAATATAGGAACTACACTACAATCCCACATCTTCTCCTCTTCCCCCCTCTTCTGAAAAGAAACCCAATCCTCATAATCCCGCTCCTTCACTGGAAAGGCCCCCAACATCGGATATGCCCGGCCTAATAAATTCACGAGAAAACCCCTCCCATCTCAACATCTCTCCACACATCCCAACTCCCCCCTTATAACCCTTACCCTAATCATCGCAACTCAGTTCAACTCTCATCTCACCTTATTCATGCACCATAGCTACCAGCCTGTGTCGGTTAAATTAACCTAGCTGAATGCGTATAGTATAATAATGTGTTACGACATCCTCTTAATGACATATCTTCTTGCTGATATTTCTTTATCTGAGCTCTCCAATAACTATTCCATTCATTATGTTATTTTTGTGTACTTTACTTAATTGCTTTTTTGGTACATTTGTCCTGTATTCTTATGACTATCATAGCTACAATGTTAAGCTCTCTGATACCCTTGGGTGAAGCCAGTGCTATATAAAACTTCAAATAAATAAATAAATAAACTAAGCCTAGTAAGGTTCCTTGTACTAGTATATTTATCTTAACCAAGCTTAATCTTGGTTCTCGTCCAGGTACAATAGCTGAATGTGATTCCTCTTCCTTACAACCCAGCCCTCAAAGGGGCCTTATATCCACACAGTTGATTCGATCACAGGACAACCCCCGACATTTTAGCTAACACTGCCTCATTTTGGAATGCTGCTGGGTTGTGTCACAAATGTACCATGACTGAGTGGCTTGACTTTGTGTCTAAGTTTCATATCCTATGCTTATAAGAAACATGGTCAGTGGACCTTGTTCATTATAATGGTTTTAAAATGTTTCACTCTCCAGCAATCCCCTCTACCTGTGGTAGACCCAAAGGGGGCCCATGCATCTACGTATCAAATAAAATAGCTCCTCTGAATATTGAGACCAAAGTATATTATCAAATCATCTCAATCCAGATCACATTGTATACTATTTTGGCTATAGGAACCTTTTATAATAATGCCTGTGTGTGGGATATTATTTCTGCCCTGCATTCATTAGACGCTGATCCCGAGTCAGTTTTCCTTACTGGGTGGAGGGACTCACTCATCTTACTCTCTGATGATTTTAATCTCTGCATATGTCCCCAACTGTGTGTGGGCTGGCTGCCCCAGATAATGGTGATATCACTCATTATTTGCCCACAGAATACGGGAATTTGTTAAATGACTTACTTTTTAAATACAATCTGTGTATTTGCAATGAGCTGACTAGCAACCCCCCAGTCAAAGCAAAGATCACTTTTAATGGTAGAGGGAAGAACAGTGCCATCAATGTAACCACTGTTCCCTTTTTGTTGCTCACCATTGGTTCTAGATTTTGTTATCCATGACACTGCATTCAGCGATCACTTTCCTCAAAGTGTGGCTCTGAACATCAACCCTTTCCCACAACTGGGGGGCAATCAAAGCATAATAACTGTAGAGAATATTTAAATCTCCCACCAAAACGGGTATTCTTTGGGATGGGTTATGATAAATCCAACCTCTTTCCTAGAAAATCTTATCTCAAATCAGAGCGCAGCTTTTGATATATGTCTGGATGAGTCCGCAGAGGCACACCAAATTATCACAGCCTTTGAACAAATGAAAAAGGTATTAGAGAAGCTCTTACTGCTAATCGGAACAAAGCTGGTTCGGGGAATCGTGGTTGGTTTGAATCTGCCTGTACGAGTGCCCTAAAGAGCTTAGAGTTAGCACTGGGTAAACCACCTAGGCCTGCCCAGGAGGTCCAGGAGTGCAGGCATATGTATAAACTTGCCATCAAACACCCCCCAAAAAATCTAAAGGTGGAGTACTAGAATCAACTACTCGCGGCAAGTCTGATCAATGACAACACAACTTTCTGGTGCATTATTAACTCCTCCTTTTTAGACACAGCTGACAGTCCCCACATCGAGATCGCAATCACAGAGGTTGAATGGCTAATCCACGTTTCTAATCTCTATTCAAACCAGGGGGTTACTGCCACTAACTACCCTTCCTACATCAGTTCTCACGAGTGATCTCGCAACTAAACTCCCCGACCTATTTCTCTGCTGGACTCCGTAGTCAAGGTGGCCGAACGCATTCTTCTAGGAAATTTACAGGACTGGGTTGACTCCAATAGACCTATTTCAGATTTGCAGTATGGCTTTCGCCCAGGTGTGAGGATCATTGAACAGGCCATTAATTTGAATCTACTTATAGGGAAATATGTACATATTAAAGGAGGCAGCCTGTTCTTAGCATTTGTAGATCTATCCTCTGCTTTTGACTTTGTTGTGCATTATGGTCACTCATGGCCAGCGTGGGTGTAGATTATGCAATTGTTAACTTCCTTAGACATTTGTATGCATCGGGTCGGGCAGGGTACCCTATAGTGTAAACAGTGAATTACTGAGCCATTTGACATAGAAAAAAGAGTTCGTCAAGGCTGCGCACTTGCTCTGTTCCTGTTTAATCTTTACCTTAATAGTTTAGGCAGTACCCTCGATAGCAAATGTGCTGGGGTAGCCAAGACGGGCATCGATCGATCTTAGCACTTTTTTATGCCGATGACACTACTCTAATGGCCCACACTCCACTGGGCTTACGGCGATTACTCAATGAAGTTGCCCAGTTTATGCAGAATCATGGTTCAAAAATAAATATTAGTAAAACCTTTGTAGAGCAACTTGGGAAAAGAGCTACAATCTGTTGTGACATTTATATTGAGTGTACTAGGATTTTGTTTACACCTACTTTTTCATACATACGTCTTTTACTTAACAAAGAAGGGAACTGGAACTGTGAGGTTAAGTCCAGGAGGCTCCAATTTGTTAAAATCACTGCAGCCTTGCTGAACTTCTCTAGGAAGTTGAGCATTAAACATCCGAGGGAAATGACAATCAATAAGGGAAAATGCAGACCAACCGCCATGTATGGATCGGAGCTTTGGGGATATTCGAACGTTGATTTACTTCAATTAGCAGAAAATGCATTTCTGAAGTATGTCCTTGGTCTCCAGAGAAGCTGTTCAACTTTTGTTTGTCATTCTGAATTGGGAGCCCCTTATTAGCTGAATTGATCAAGGTTCACTCAGTCTTGCTCTGGTCCTCTGATTAAATGGAGCTTAACCGTTCCATTGTATAGCGTTGCCTTAAGTTCTATGTCTACATTTAAAATCCCTTGGCTTAAATTTGCGCGTGACTTTCTGGCTGACATCGGCCGACAGAAGTATTTCAATGACCCTGAGCTTTTGATTAGTATTCCCAGGAAAGTCCTAAAATTGAAATGTTCTTCGCTACTTGAGGAATTGAGGTTATCTATTGAGCTTAAGAAACACTCTGTCTTGTAAAACCAACTGATTCTGACCAGCTACGATATGCACCCTTATCTAGCGATTGTAAACAACCCCTGTCATAGATTTGTGCCGACACGGTTTAGACTGGATATTTTCCATCATTTATCCAGCTTCCCCATCACTAATAACTGGATGCACGATCCTATGAAATGCCCATGTGACAATGCATCCCTGCACAGTACTATTCATATGCTTTTTTAGGTCTCGCACCTGCGAACCGGATTGCAAAGCGATCCGTCGCTGCGAGACTTATTGTGATCATTTCAGTTTTCAAGGACTCAAGGGGAACAGACAAGAGACAAGAGATGTGAACGCGCAGATCTTCAACTTGGATTAGGTCACGCGCATCCACTGTGAACAGCATGTCAGTTTCAGTTTTCCATGAGCAGTTCTACATTATGTTACTTTGTTGCAGTTTAAAAGTTTCGTTTTTGCTTTACTGGTTGGTGCTGGTCTGTGGAGCGCTGCGCTGTAGAGTAGAGCGCTGCGCTGTAGAGTAGAGCGCTGCGCTGTAGAGTAGAGCGCTGCGCTGTAGAGTAGAGCGCTGCGCTGTAGAGTGGAGCACTGCGCTGTAGAGTGGAGCGCTGCGCTGTAGAGTGGAGCGCTGCGCTGTAGAGTGGAGCGCTGCGCTGTAGAGTGGAGCGCTGAATAGTGGAGCGCTGCGCTGTAGAGTGGAGCGCTGCGCTGTAGAGTGGAGCGCTGTAGAGTAGAGCGCTGCGCTGTAGAGTAGAGCACTGCGCTGTAGAGCACTGCGCTGTAGAGTGGAGCGCTGAATAGTGGAATAGTTCACTGTAAAGTGGAGCGCTGCGCTGTAGAGTGAAGCGCTGTAGAGTGGAGCGCTGCGCTGTAGAGTGGAGCACTGAATAGTGGAATAGTTCACTGTAGAGTGGAGCGCTGCGCTGTAGAGTGGAGCGCTGCGCTGTAGAGTGGAGCGCTGCGCTGTAGAGTGGAGCGCTGTAGAGTGGAGCGCTGCGCTGTAGAGTGGAGCGCTGCGCTGTAGAGTGGAGCGCTGTAGAGTGCTGAGCTGTAAAGCGGCGTGCTGCCCTGTGGAGTGCTGCACTGTAGAGCAGAGCGCTGCGCTGTAGAGTAGAGCGCTGCGCTGTAGAGTAGAGCGCTGCGCTGTAGAGTAGAGTGCTGCGCTGTGGAGCGCTGCGCTGTAGAGTGGAGCGCTGCGCTGTAGAGTGGAGCGCTGAATAGTGGAATAGTGCTGCGCTGTAGAGTGGAGCGCTGTAGAGTGGAGCGCTGCTCTGTAGAGTGGAGCGCTGCGCTGTAGAGTGGAGCGCTGCGCTGTAGAGTGGAGCACTGAATAGTGGAATAGTGGGCTGTAGAGTGGAGCGCTGCGCTGTAGAGTGCTGCGCTGTAGAGTGGAGCACTGCGCTGTAGAGTAGAGCGCTGCGCTGTGCTGTAGAGTAGAGCGCTGCAGAGTAGAGCGCTGCGCTGTAGAGTAGAGCGCTGAATAGTGGAATAGTGCTGCGCTGTAGAGTGGAGCGCTGCGCTGTAGAGTGGAGCGCTGCGCTGTAGAGTGGAGCGCTGCACTGTAGAGTGGAGCGCTGCGCTGTAGAGTGGAGCGCTGCGCTGTAGAGTGGAATAGAGCGCTGAATAGTGGAATAGAGCGCTGAATAGTGGAATAGAGCGCTGAATAGTGGAATAGAGCGCTGAATAGTGGAGCGCTGCATAGTGGAGCACTGCGCTGCAGAGTGGAGCGCTGCGCTGCAGAGTGGAGCGCTGCGCTGCAGAGTGGAGCGCTGCGCTGCAGAGTCCAACGCTGCGCTGCAGAGTCCAGCGCTGCGCTGCAGAGTCCAGCGCTGCGCTGCAGAGTCCAGCGCTGCGCTGCAGAGTCCAGCGCTGTAGAGTGGAGCGCTGCGCTAGAGCGCTGCGCTGTAGAGTGGCGTGCTGGGCTGTAGAGTGGAGCGCTGCGCTGTAGAGTGGAGTGCTGCGCTGTAGAGTGGAGTGCTGCGCTGTAGAGTAGAGCGCTGCGCTGTAGAGTAGAGCGCTGTGCTGTAGAGTAGAGCGCTGCGCTGTAGAGTAGAGCGCTGCGCTGTAGAGTAGAGCGCTGTAGAGTAGAGCGCTGAATAGTGGAATAGTGCACTGTAAAGTGGAGCGCTGCGCTGTAGAGTAGAGCGCTGCGCTGTAGAGTAGAGCACTGAATAGTGGAATAGTGCACTGTAAAGTGGAGCGCTGTGCTGTAGAGTAGAGCGTGCGCTGTAGAGTAGAGCGCTGCGCTGTAGAGTAGAGCACTGCGCTGTAGAATAGAGCATTGCGCTATAGAGTAGAGCACGGAATAGTGCACTGTAGAGTGGAGCGCTGCGCTGTAGAGTGGAGCGCTGCGCTGTAGAGTGGAGCGCTGCGCTGTAGAGTGGCGTGCTGCGCTGTAGAGTGGAGCGCTGCGCTGTAGAGTGGAGCGCTGCGCTGTAGAGTGGCTGGCTGCGCTGTAGAGTGGAGCGCTGCGCTGTAGAGTAGAGCGCTGCGCTGTAGAGTAGAGCGCTGCGCTGTAGAGTAGAGCGCTGCGCTGTAGAGTAGAGCGCTGCGCTGTAGAGTAGAGAGCTGCGCTGTATAGTGGAGTAGAGCGCTGTATAGTGGAGTGGTGCGCTTTGTGGAGTGGTGCGCTTTGTAGAGTGGAGTGCTGCGCTGTAGAGTAGAGCGCTGCGCTGTAGAGTAGAGCGCTGCGCTGTAGAGTAGAGCGCTGTAGAGTAGAGCGCTGTAGAGTAGAGCGCTGCACTGTAGAGTAGAGCGCTGCGCTGTAGAGTGGAGCGGTGAATAGTGGAATAGTGCTGCGCTGTAGAGTGGAGCGCTGCGCTGTAGAGTGGAGCGCTGCGCTGTAGAGTGGAGCGCTGCGCTGTAGAGTGGAGCGCTGCGCTGTAGAGTGGAGCGCTGCGCTGTAGAGTGGAGCGCTGCGCTGTAGAGTGGAGCGCTGCGCTGTAGAGTGGAGCGCTGAATAGTGGAATAGTGCGCTGTAGAGTGGAGCGCTGAATAGTGGAATAGTGCGCTGTAGAGTGGAGCGCTGCGCTGTAGAGTGGAGCGCTGCGCTGTAGAGTAGAGCGCTGCGCTGTAGAGTGGAGCGCTGAATAGTGGAATAGTGCTGCGCTGTAGAGTGGAGCGCTGCGCTGTAGAGTGGAGCGCTGCGCTGTAGAGTGGAGCGCTGCGCTGTAGAGTGGAGCGCTGCGCTGTAGAGTGGAGTGCTGCGCTGTAGAGTGGAGCGCTGAATAGTGGAATAGTGCGCTGTAGAGTGGAGCGCTGAATAGTGGAATAGTGCGCTGTAGAGTGGAGCGCTGCGCTGTAGAGTGGAGCGCTGTAGAGTAGAGCACTGCGCTGTAGAGCACTGCGCTGTAGAGTGGAGCGCTGAATAGTGGAATAGTTCACTGTAAAGTGGAGCGCTGCGCTGTAGAGTGGAGCGCTGTAGAGTGGAGCGCTGCGCTGTAGAGTGGAGCGCTGAATAGTGGAATAGTTCACTGTAGAGTGGAGCGCTGCGCTGTAGAGTGGAGCGCTGTAGAGTGGAGCGCTGCGCTGTAGAGTGGAGCGCTGCGCTGTAGAGTAGAGCGCTGTAGAGTGCTGAGCTGTAAAGCGGCGTGCTGCGCTGTGGAGTGCTGCGCTGTAGAGCGCTGCGCTGTAGAGTAGAG
This sequence comes from Lissotriton helveticus, assembly GCF_964261635.1. Lineage (NCBI taxonomy): Eukaryota > Metazoa > Chordata > Amphibia > Caudata > Salamandridae > Lissotriton > Lissotriton helveticus. Next base: position 968,611,711 of record NC_136071.1, on the reverse strand, counting down.
TGCTGCGCTGTAGAGTAGAGCGCTGCACTGTAGAGTAGAGCGCTGCGCTGCGCTGTAGAGCGCTGCGCTGTAGAGTGGAGCGCTGAATAGTGGAATAGTGCTGCGCTGTAGAGTGGAGCGCTGTAGAGTGGAGCGCTGCGCTGTAGAGTGGAGCGCTGTAGAGTGGAGCGCTGCAGAGTGGAGCGCTGAATAGTGGAATAGTGCGCTGTAGAGTGGAGCGCTGCGCTGTAGAGTGCTACGCTGTAGAGTGGAGCACTGCGCTGTAGAGTAGAGCGCTGCGCTGTAGAGTAGAGCGCTGTGCTGTAGAGTAGAGCGCTGCGCTGTAGAGTAGAGCACCACTCCACTTTACAGTGCACTATTCCACTCTGCAGCGCTCCACTCTGCAGCGCAGCGCTCCACTCTACAGCGCAGTGCTCCACACTACAGCGCAGTGCTCCACTCTACAGCGCTCCACTCTACAGCGCAGCGCTCCACAGCCCAACAAGCCACTCTACAGCGCAGCCACTTCAGTTCAGCACTCCACTCTACAGCGCAGCACTTCAGTTCAGCACTCCACTCTACAGCGTAGCACTTCACAGTACAGCATTTCACTCCGCAGCGCAGCGCTCGGCAGCGCTCCACTCTACAGCGCAGTGCTCCACTCTACAGCGCAGCGCTCTACAGCGCAGCGCTCCGCAGCGCAGCGCTCCACTCCGCAGCGCAGCGCTCCACTCCGCAGCGCAGCGCTCCACTGCGCAGCGCAGCGCTCCACTCCGCAGCGCAGCGCTCCACTCTGCAGCGCAGCGCTCCACTCCGCAGCGCAGCGCTCCACTCTGCAGCGCAGCGCTCCACTCCGCAGCGCAGCGCTCCACTCTGCAGCGCAGCGCTCCACTCTGCAGCGCAGCGCTCCACAGCACAACTATACACATTTATTATGTACCTAGAATACTTTAAAACGGCCAACTAACTAAAGCAAAACAAAACAAATCTAACAGCACATTACCATTATTTTGATATATACCTTAAAGTAAAATACTATATACACAGCTACTTTAGCATTTTACCACTAACATTGCGTTTTAAAATATTGCACTTTCAATATTAACATACCATATAAAACATTATTACAATACAAATGTACTTCAATTTATTTTCATTCGTAGCCTTAAAGCTAAACACTGTGAACACAATTACTTTTGCGTTTCAACACCAATGTATATAAGCCACACACTGCATTATGCAAAATTGCAACTGTAAAAACTAGCATCTAATGTCTTATTATTATTATATTACAGCAAAATACACAAATGCTCACTTCAAATTATTATCTTGTTACATGGCCGAATACCACTCCGTGATAACAATAAAAACACGCAACACACAATGTTACATTTAAAAAGACATATCAAATATATCGAATACGTAATAAATTAAATACCTTGAAAATGTACTCGCAATATAAGCACTACATATAAAATATAGAGCAGTTTAGCCACCTTCATAGGTAACAAAATTGCAAGTGCAAAATACAAATATAGCAAATACTAATCCATATATACTCTATATACCTATTAATGCATTGCAAACGAAATACCGTCCCTACAAATAAAAAAACTTCACATATTATGACACGATAACATATATTATTGAAACAGCACGAAATAACAAGTACATTATATATACATAATCACATAAGAATAGCAATTACAATTAGAGACATTGTTACCAAAATACAGTCACATTACAATTAATAAAAGCACTTACATTATGCGCGAAGCGAAGCTCCCTACTAGCGCGACACTCCTTACACCTTCAACGCCGACGTCAATATAACATTTACACGTGCGGTGATTGCTACATTACGTTACGTAACAAAAGAAGCAATCTGATTGGCTACGGCATACGTCACACGCAAAGAGGAGCAAATTAAACCACAGAAAGACTAGACCACGACATTACAAACACCTTCACACATTAGGGGATATTTTAGACGCCATTATTTTCAATACAAAAACATTTGCCGTTCCATAGCACAACTACCCTAAATTCCTTCGTTTGTATTATGGGATTTTAATCCTCTGTTTAGACCTTTGCAAGTACAACTAGGCGAGACGGGCGTATGGGGCACGTGGCAGTGGTGTGGTGAGTGAGTGGCATCTCTGTGCTGGCAGATATGAGGTTAATCAAAGGCGTAGCTAGAGCTTGTGGCGCCCGGGGCTACCCCTCAGATTGCCGCCCCTTGGGGGCGGTGGGTGCTGGGGAAAAAGGACGGTGAGCACTTCAAAGATGTCCGAGGAGAGACAGAGACACGTAGTATTGCTGCTAACAGTTACCTCGATCATGAAAGTTACATTTAGTTATTTATAGTTTTATATAGCGCGAACTTGAACCCGAAGTATATCAGAGCGCTTTACAATTTGAGGCAAAAGGTAACAAATCAGAACAATAGTCTAACATGGGGAATCTAATGGGCATTGAGATGTTTACCCTTCTCAAATTTGCAATGGTTATTTGTTAGAAATGGGGGTCTCTGGTTGACAGTGGCTGAAGTGGGGACCCTTCTTCCTAAGTCAGAGTAAGGGGGCTACACCCTTTGATAACCCCTCCTTGTGCGCCGGACCCGGGGCCTCTCACCATTCTTTCTTTTAATATGTGTAAAACCAGTATAATATAATGTATAACTTTTTTTAGGACTTCACTTTACACCTATGTGATAGTGCAATTTGTATTTATTCATTTATTTGCACGATTGCATGTTAAGAGCAAAACACCACTGGGTTTTGCGCTGACACTTCCCAGCATTCTTTTTGATCTTATTGCACTAGCAACCAATAATGCCTGAGAATGAGTGATGGTATAACCAACCTAGTTGCACTTGCTATGCTATTAATTTCTCTTTTTTAGGCTAGCGCAGGTCATGAATGAGCAGATCAATGATATCATCTTATTAACAGCTGCTGTGCCTGCCTGACCTCTGATACGGTAGTCACACAGTCTGTGTCTGTTTAGTGCCCTTCCATTTCTGGTGTTTTGCATAAGTTTTAAGATGATCATAGAGTTTCTCGTTGTTCAAATGGGGATAAATTCTGATATTTAAATGTTTTCCTTGTCTTCATTGCTTGATTTTGCTCGCAATATTGTGTCACTCATAGTCCTCGTAATGTCACTCATAATTGCTCTAAAATTATGACAGTGTCACACATAGCAATCTGAAACCTTGGCAGCTATGCTTGCAAGACATTGTCACTCATAGTACACTGAAATTATGAAGATGTCACAGTCACACATAGCGATTTGAAACTCAGCTATAAAATCAAGCCCCACCACCCTGGTATGTCTGCCCCCATCTCAACACCCGTGAAAACAAGAAGTCAGTAATGTAATCCATATTGCCTTCTGGTTTCAGGTAGAAAATAAACCACACTGTTAGAAAAGAGTTGGCACGAGCTACAAAAAACAGGCTCTGGCCAACGATGTATCCAGCACTTGATTCATCCTTATGCCCCCACTACTACACGTCGATCTAAGAATTCTTCACCTGGCGTTTGTTTGCCAAGTACTGTAGACTGCTGTGTTGGCAGAGCTCTTCTTGGGGATGCAAGCCTGACCTTATCTAAGCACTGTATTATCCTCAAGCTCGTCCATCGACTGTCTTGCTTCTAATTGTGCTTGAAGTCAGAAAGAAGATATCATGCATTGCCATTGTCATCACAGCTGTGATTTTTGATCCTGGCTGATGGGCACAACTTGTCACAAAAGTATTTCTGGAATAAATAATTACTAAGGCATTCTCTGGACTCGACTCCCCCCGGGCCCCGCTACGACCGACTCTCTCTCTCTCTCTCACCTCAATTATTGTGGTGTGTGTCGTCGTGTTGCGCAGAGTGCCGCCCGCAGCCAAACAGTACTGGGTGACACAGAGTACAGTCAGTGAGTACTGTAAAGCGCTGAACAGGGCAGGGCTGAGGGCAGCAGGGCCCCGGCCAGGCCAGGCAAGAACTTGAATGGTGGTGGCTGTCTCTCTCCACAGTCCACGCACTCCTCGACAAGACGGGTCACGGGAGGGGCTGGGACCGTGAGCGCGCAGCCGCAGCGCGTAATGCGTCACAGGTCACAATGGCGCGGCGGCGAGAAGGCTGGCCCAAAATATTACAGGGCCGTCATTGGTTGCGGCTGTGTGCACCGCGCACGCTACCTGATTGACGGCCCTGGCCTCTGTGAGCGAGGCTAGGAGGTGGGGGCCCTGTTGATGACGTCGTGATAATCGGAAGTGAAACCAACCGAACTGACAGGTGTACATTAAATGCATCATGGTGTGTGCTACTGACTGCTTAGATCGAATGGGAGATGGCCTGATCTCTGATTTACTGTTGTCACTGGCGTCCCGTCCAGTCCGACGGGTGTCACCGCACTGTAAAACTCTGATTTTTATGTGTAAAGCAGGCGCTTCCCTGCGCCACCGCGCCGCCCTAGTCACAGCTCACAGGCCTCCGCGGCCGCAACGGGCCTCGGCCAGGCCTCCTCCAGTGCCGGCCCCCGCACCTCCCTAACTATGCCGGTGTGAGGTTTTCGAGGCAGAGTGGTGGCGGTGGTCATCATAATCAGAGGACACCGGTGCATTGTGGAGAACGACGCCAGCGTTTATTTGCGGGTGCGAGGCTTGTACTGCCAAACTAATCACTCGAATCCGACCGGGCCCGGCTGGGGTGAGTGGTCTGGCGCTGGAAGGATGGGAGAAAGAAGAGGAGAGCATCGCTGAGGGGCTCCAGCAGATGGGACATCGGGCAGAGAGGGGGCTGAGGGAGACGTGATGTTATGACGCATGATCGGCCGCCGGCGGAGGAGGTGCCGCATCCAGTAAGTTTAGTTTATATATTTTTATTACTGTATTTATTTCATTACCCCTGACTTCCTACCCCACCCCCCCCCCCACCACGCGCGTTCCCCCGGAGTCATGCAGGCCGCGAGAGGGACCTGTAAATTTGATGCCACCTCATGCACTTACAAGAATGGTGCGGTGGACTTTTTAAACTACTTTACTTTCTTTGGCCCTTACAATCAAGTGCTTGCTGATGCCGCCGCGATATGAGAGAGAGAGTGTGAGCGAGTATGAGAGCAAGAGAGAGAGGCAGCCTTCAAAACTGACCTCAAAGTTCTCCTCCTTCAAAGACACTTCAAAACTTAATTCACGCCCTCTCTTTTACCTGAATAAAGACCTTCCATTTTAGAAAATTCTTCTTTCCGTGACTACTACCACGCGGTGACGTGACCTGCTGCAACCGTCATCACGCCACCACCACACTGCACATTATGCCTTTGAAAAGGTACTTCGCTAGTTTGCTTCGTTTCATACTAAAATAAACAGCACACACATTTACATTCTGTTCCCTTCAGTTACGAGCAAAGTTATTTCTTATGACCTTCAAAATAACTAAGGACATGTTGATTCCAGGCAGTCACTCAGGTGGGAACAGGAATGGTGTTCAGCCAAGCTGAGCTGCACAAGGTGGACATCACCATTCCCACATACAGGAGTCCACCATTTTGTGCGGCACACAAGTAGGGGTCCGAATGAAGCCAACTATTCATGTGTGAATCACAACATACAAAACACAAACACACATCGATGTCCCATATAACATGTAAGTAAATGACACCAGTTATGGGGAGTTACAGACCTTTTACTGAAGAGAGGTAGTGAGCAGTCTGTCCACAGGGCACAGATAAAATGGCCTGCACTTCTGCACTAGAAACTCACAGTCACCATCTCCAGTCACTGTGTAGCTCGGATTAAGAGGTAGCCATTCGGAATGACTGCACACTTTGGGTTTCATGACAGTCAGTCTCACAGGAGGAAAATGCATATATGTCCTATAAATGTACAAAGGCACAGCGGCACCCCTTCCCAAGCCATGCAATGGTTGCTTGTGCCAGTGGATTCAAGCTATCCTGGCTGATGAGGGGTGAAAACCCGAAACCGGTCCAGGATGCTTGTTTCCAGTCCAGGGAGGAGAGGGCCAGGCAGTTCGGGCTGGACTATTCCCTTGGGGAGCAGGGTCAAGACTTTATATGCCTGGTTGCAAACTGGGGTGCCACAGTGAGCAAAAGATCGATAGATTAAACGCAGATCTGTGTCTGGGGTGAATGGTTGAAAAGTTTCAGAGCTCCGTCCATCATCTCCTTGTGTTTGCTTTGATCCAGCTCTCCTTCACTAGATTAAAACATACAACGGACCACAAACTACTTTTTGAGGATATACAGATCACCAATTATATGCATATATGCAAATCTTTGCTTCTGATTTTTTATACTGCTTTTTAGGATGCCGGGCACTCCTTTAAATCCATATCTCGATGCAGTTAATAATAACATAATATTTATTTAGGTGTATAAAGACTGCTCAGGCATAATGTACTTCCGGTTCCTGGGTGATCCACAGAAGAGTATCTTATCTCTGGAGCAGTTTCTTTCTGAGATTGGAGATGCTCTGCAGTGGTACTTGGAGGCACTCAGCTCCTGAGGGATGCAGGCCCACAGAGCGCAGCATCTTGTTTTGAAACAAAAACACGGTTCTTCATCTATCAGTTGGTACTTTGAAGCCAGAATACGTTTTTTTCATTTATTCTGCCAAGATCAAAGACTTTGTACTGAGAAATGCACGGAGGCTCATTCCTTCTTTTCAACTAGTTAATGCAAAGTTTCCAGACAGCAGGACAGTGCACCGGCAGCTTGCGCTGTGCCGCACAGACCGCATTTTGTGCCTAAATCGACTCCAGGCGCCTGGTTGAATTTAGAGTGGGTTGTAAGAGACTAGGTGGTCCACACTTCCTATTTCCATGGAGTCAGCTCTTCGTGTAAAGCACTCAAGGCCATGGCACGTGATTATCACTGTGGCATAAAAGTTGATACCTCTGTGCATAAGTAGTACAATGCTAATGTATTGAGGAGTATTTTGTTTTACTGTCAGAGTTTATTTAGCATAACAAAACCCTACACACATAAAAGTGTGTGCGTACATTTATACGGTAAATAAATGTGGAAATATACTAATTGTACTTTTTTTTCAACAATCAAAAAACATATTGGATACATTCCAACAAAAGGAGAAAAACAAAATGGCTTATTTACAAGCTCCTGGCCCTTGCCCAGCTGGTGCCGCAGTGCTGGACCAGCCAACAGAGAAGAGATTCTATGTGTCGGCCAGCCACAGTAACTCATGCTCATTGCTCACCCCTTACTAAGCCACAGTCCAAGATGGAGCACATGGACGTCTGAGCCCCAGGCCATGGAATTACTTAGTAGATAGATTTATTTGAGTCCAGCATGGGTATTAAGTTACTCATTTTTACAAGGCCTTGCTCAAGAGATCGGTTGCTTCAGGACAGTTTGGGTCCGCGGGATAAACTACCAGTGAAAGTTTTCCCCAAACAGAGATCCCTGAACTGCAGAAGCAGGAAAGCTAGACCTCGTGGGACACCGTAGGACTTTGCAAACTTTTGCCACAATAAAACCACGGTGTTGTCAGGCCTGGCTGGGCAGCAACCCGCTGGCTCTCAAAAGGCACCGCCACCTCCAGCACTACACTCGAGTTTGTCTAGTATTACAGACCTTACCATTGGAGCCGGTTCTCGGCATGTACCTACCCATCCCGCCATGTTGCCCACTTACACAAGCAGTCAGGGAGAATTGAGGACCCAGAACGAGGCTCCACTGCCACGCGCCCAAACAGAAAGCAGCGTTGGTTGGTTTGGCCTGTAATAGCCCCTGCAGACTCCTCAAACATGCACGCTCTCGCTGCGCTGCTATATTAGGGGATTGCCGATACATGTGGGTGCAGCTTACTACATTTCAAAAGGCCTTCTTTGGGACGGTGGGCCTAGTGTGTAAAGTTAGTTCAAGCATCCATAAATTAATGAGTGGTTGTGGATCCGTCCACTCATGATTAATCAAACATGCCCACGCCACCGCCACCCACGGGGCGGCATAGTCGCATATTCATCATCATGGCAGCTACACATGTCAGAGAAAGATGCGTGCACCTACCACACTGGCTCCCAAAAGGCACCGCCACGCCACCTCCAGCATGGCTTCCTATGATGTTTATATATAATTTACAGACCTTAGCATTGGATCCGGTTTACGGCATGTATGTACCTACCCATCCCGCCATGTTGCCCTGCCCATTTACACCTGCAGTCAGTGGGAATTGAGGACCCAGAACGCTTTATCTAACTGATTAGGCCTGCAAGGCCGTGCCTCACCTGGTGGCTGCTGGTGCTGTTAATGGCCAGTATTATTCAAGAACAAGGGTCCTTAGCTTTTTAAATAAAACACAAAATTGATGAAATATAGGCCATAATTGGAAACTATATTTTGTCACTGTCCAGCCGGACAAGACGTTTTTATTTTTCAACAATGTAAGTCTTGTAGTTCAAAAAGGATAACAAGGCACAATCCTGTACCATGAAAGAAAAGAACACAAAGAATAAAGAAAAATTTCCAGAGTGTTGGAAAACAGGCAAAAGAAAGAGCAAATGTTGGCCACTTTTCAAATCAGTGTTACATTCAAGGTATGCCAAGCAACTGCCAAAACACAACAGGATTTAACACAATGGTTTAGGTTGTGAAGGCAATCTACATAGTCGACGTTTCGATCCCTAGTGCTCAATTAATTGGGACCATCATCAGGACTGACAAATTTACAGTATTTGCCTGTCAAGATAAAATATTTACAATTTTTGACCGCCTGTAGAGAAATAAAAGGAGGAAAAAAGCGAAAGAGAAAACTGTTTTAGAAAATAAACAATTTTGACATGAAGAGAGTGTTCATTAGACCTGAAGACTGTTAGATCATCTGAGGTAACAAACTCATGTACTCTGATTCGACTTATTCGTGCCTACATATGTGATACACTCGTGGTGGGTTTTGTTTAAAATAAACCGACGTGGTAGTGACTTGTGAATAGCTCCATGTATTCTTATAATGCAATGCCCTATTGAAATTGGTATAGTAGTAAAAAAATAGACATTGACGCGAGCGTTTATTGTGGAAAAATTCTCCGTGGCTAACACATGCAGTCGGCATCCGTTGTGGGGTGATCGGAGGGACGGGCAGTATGGGCTTACCCTGAGTCGGCGGGGATTGGCGACCCTGTTGGTGGTGGTGGGGGGAGAGAGAGAATATGCGGGTCGTCCACCTGAAGGGAAACGGGAATTTTAGCGTAAAGTGCTGCTAAGGGCGGGGCTGTGTGGAGCTCATGCTCAGGGGCGCGAATTACCTTAAAGGACTCGCAAGGTCCACGCTCCGCGTTGGGTAGCCTAGGACTCCTTTGGTTATTATCGTTCCCTGTAGGGAAACGAATTGTGATCAGGAGATTGTTCTACCAACAGTTGCGCGAACTCAAGGTTTAGTAAACCGGGACCTCTCGGAGTACCCGACTTGGTGCATTCTTACCTTAAGGCGTGGTTTTCGCACTATGTCTCGGTCGGCATAGTGGATCAGCGAGTGGAAGACAATGTCCGGTACAACGCTGGTTGCTCACTGGAAGCCATTGCACTAAAGTAAGCGTGCAAGGCGTCAGTGGGATGACGTCAACATTGGGCGCCATCTTGGAATGGGAGTGGATGGCGGAGCTAAGCGCCATGTTGGGTGGGTCAGTGCGCGTTGCGGCTGATGGGCCGACCCGTGCTATGAGGGTGGGCAGGGGGAAAGGGGCGCCATCTTGAAGATTGGAACCCGTGGGTTAAGTATGAGCGCCTTATCGCAGGGACAAAAGAAGAAGTGACATTTGTGCAAATAACGATAATTACAATGGTGAAAAGGTGCTTACTTACTGTGCAAGTGCCAATATATTTAGTGACATTTCTTTAGAACTTCTCATTTTGTTTGACCAATACATAACTTGTTAGAGCAATAAATCATTCATTGTCTGTATAGTTCAGACGGCAATTTCAGAAAAGGTCAGCAATTAATATAGTCATTCAGAGGAGACTTGTCCAATCCTCTAGGCGATTTAGGCCATTCCGAATGGTATCAAATTGGATCATTGTTCTTAATTCTTCCTTATTCAGTAGCTGACCCAGATTACCACCTCTTGGGGGAAGTTTCACGACTTTAAGGATGGACCATTTGATGTCATTCTCAGTGTGTCCTACCGCATTGTAGTGGTCCACCAGGGGGGCATTTGCAGTCCTGCATCTAATGCGGCTCCTGTGTTGGCAGATTCTGGTCTTTACTTTCTGCGTCGTTTGTCCCACGTAGAGTTTGGGACAGGGGCATTCAATAACATAAATCACATTTGATGTGTTACAATTTGAAAACGATCGTCTTTCAAATGTGATGTGCTGGTGAGTGAATTTTGTGCCCTCCACCGTGAAGTCGCAAACATTACACCTTCCACATTTAGCATGTCCTACAATGGGTGGCAAGCCCCAAGCTGATTCAAGTGTATTTCCTTGTGTAGTGCCTGGAAGGGCTGCCCTCACCAGATGGTCTTTCAGATTTTTATTTTTCGAAATGCGAAGAGGGGTTTGTCAATTTTGATACTCCCCACATTTAAAGTAGGCCAATGCTTCAGAATCGATTTTCGGATTTTGTTAGATATTGGAGAGAAGGTGGTAACACACGCTACTCTCTCTTTCTGGGTCCTTTCTTTTGGGGATAACAACACTTCCCGCGGGCAGTACCATGCACGTTTGGAAGCTTGTTTCACTATTCGTTTTGGGTAGCCTCTTTCCTTGAGTTTAGTGGACAGTACCTCTGCTTCTCTGAAGTAGTCTCTCTTATCAGAGCAGTTGCGCCTAATCCTCAGAAATTGGGAGTATGGCAGTGAATCTCTGAGGGCCCTGGGATGATTGCTTTTATAGTTCAGAAGCGTGTTACGCTCTGTTGGTTTACGAAATAGCTTTGTGAGAAGCTCACCTTCCGCATGGTAAATGGTGAGGTCTAAGAATGCTATTGAAGACTTGTCATGGGTAAGGGAAAAGGTAAGACCAATGCAGTTATTATTGAGCCAGTGGAGAAACTGTAGTAATGTCTCAGAAGTCTGAGTCCAGATCATAAAAATGTCGTCTATATAGCGACGCCAAAGTTTTATGCCCGGATGGAACGGGTTGCCTGGCACCAAGATTGAGACCGTTTCTAACTGGTCCATAAATAATATGGCCAGATTGGGGGCAAAAATAGCCCCCATAGATGTCCCCTTGATCTGCTGATGCGGATACAATTGGGCGTCCAGGTGGATTGGTGAGGTTTTTATGTATCTTGGGCAAAGTATATATTACCGGGACTGGCAATCCTACCAGTCGAATAAAGGAGACCATTAAGGAGCTAACGTCCCAAGCTTTTGCAGAGGGATATCTAAGTAAGAAAGAATATAATTTTCTTAACATTAAATCCCCACGTGTCCCGGTAATATATACTTTGCCCAAGATACATAAAAACCTCACCAATCCACCTGGACGCCCAATTGTATCCGCATGTGGTTCCGTGCTAGAACCACTAGGGGCCTATGTTGACTTTTTTATCAAAAGTTTTGTGCCCTCAACAACTTGCTACATCAGAGACAGCATGTCTATGATCAATCTTGTTGAGCATTTGGAATTTGACCCACAGTATGAAACACTCTGCACATTAGATGTAGAATCATTATATACAAACATCCCTCAAACTGCTGCCTTGCTAGTTATTCAAAAAATCTTAGATACACGGCCACGTCCACATAGGGTACCCTCCCTATTCATTCTCCAACTACTCGAGCTCTGTTTGACAAAAAACTTTTTCTGCTTTGACAACACCTACTATCAGCAGATCAAGGGGACATCTATGGGGGATATTTTTGCCCCCAATCTGGCCATATTATTTATGGACCAGTTAGAAACGGGCTCAATCTTGGTGCCAGGCAACCCGTTCCATCCGGGCATAAAACTTTGGCGTCGCTATATAGACGACATTTTTATGATCTGGACTCAGACTTCTGAGACATTACTACAGTTTCTCCACTGGCTCAATAATAACTGCCTTGGTCTTACCTTTTCCCTTACCCATGACAAGTCTTCAATAGCATTCTTAGACCTCACCATTTACCATGCGGAAGGTGAGCTTCTCACAAAGCTATTTCGTAAACCAACAGAGCGTAACACGCTTCTGAACTATAAAAGCAATCATCCCAGGGCCCTCAGAGATTCACTGCCATACTCGCAATTTCTGAGGATTAGGCGCAACTTCTCTGATAAGAGAGACTACTTCAGAGAAGCAGAGGTACTGTCCACTAAACTCAAGGAAAGAGGCTACCCAAAACGAATAGTGAAACAAGCTTCCAAACGTGCATGGTACTGCCCGCGGGAAGTGTTGTTATCCCCAAAAGAAAGGACCCAGAAAGAGAGAGTAGCGTGTGTTACCACCTTCTCTCCAATATCTAACAAAATCCGAAAATCGATTCTGAAGCATTGGCCTACTTTAAATGTGGGGAGTATCAAAATTGACAAACCCCTCTTCGCATTTCGGAAAAATAAAAATCTGAAAGACCATCTGGTGAGGGCAGCCCTTCCAGGCACTACACAAGGAAATACACTTGAATCAGCTTGGGGCTTGCCACCCATTGTAGGACATGCTAAATGTGGAAGGTGTAATGTTTGCGACTTCACGGTGGAGGGCACAAAATTCACTCACCAGCACATCACATTTGAAAGACGATCGTTTTCAAATTGTAACACATCAAATGTGATTTATGTTATTGAATGCCCCTGTCCCAAACTCTACGTGGGACAAACGACGCAGAAAGTAAAGACCAGAATCTGCCAACACAGGAGCCGCATTAGATGCAGGACTGCAAATGCCCCCCTGGTGGACCACTACAATGCGGTAGGACACACTGAGAATGACATCAAATGGTCCATCCTTAAAGTCGTGAAACTTCCCCCAAGAGGTGGTAATCTGGGTCAGCTACTGAATAAGGAAGAATTAAGAACAATGATCCAATTTGATACCATTCGGAATGGCCTAAATCGCCTAGAGGATTGGACAAGTCTCCTCTGAATGACTATATTAATTGCTGACCTTTTCTGAAATTGCCGTCTGAACTATACAGACAATGAATGATTTATTGCTCTAACAAGTTATGTATTGGTCAAACAAAATGAGAAGTTCTAAAGAAATGTCACTAAATATATTGGCACTTGCACAGTAAGTAAGCACCTTTTCACCATTGTAATTATCGTTATTTGCACAAATGTCACTTCTTCTTTTGTCCCTGCGATAAGGCGCTCATACTTAACCCACGGGTTCCAATCTTCAAGATGGCGCCCCTTTCCCCCTGCCCACCCTCATAGCACGGGTCGGCCCATCAGCCGCAACGCGCACTGGCCCACCCAACATGGCGCTTAGCTCCGCCATCCACTCCCATTCCAAGATGGCGCCCAATGTTGACGTCATCCCACTGACGCCTTGCACGCTTACTTTAGTGCAATGGCTTCCAGTGAGCAACCAGCGTTGTACCGGACATTGTCTTCCACTCGCTGATCCACTATGCCGACCGAGACATAGTGCGAAAACCACGCCTTAAGGTAAGAATGCACCAAGTCGGGTACTCCGAGAGGTCCCGGTTTACTAAACCTTGAGTTCGCGCAACTGTTGGTAGAACAATCTCCTGATCACAATTCGTTTCCCTACAGGGAACGATAATAACCAAAGGAGTCCTAGGCTACCCAACGCGGAGCGTGGACCTTGCGAGTCCTTTAAGGTAATTCGCGCCCCTGAGCATGAGCTCCACACAGCCCCGCCCTTAGCAGCACTTTACGCTAAAATTCCCGTTTCCCTTCAGGTGGACGACCCGCATATTCTCTCTCTCCCCCCACCACCACCAACAGGGTCGCCAATCCCCGCCGACTCAGGGTAAGCCCATACTGCCCGTCCCTCCGATCACCCCACAACGGATGCCGACTGCATGTGTTAGCCACGGAGAATTTTTCCAAAATAAACGCTCGCGTCAATGTCTATTTTTTTACTACTATACCAATTTCAATAGGGCATTGCATTATAAGAATACATGGAGCTATTCACAAGTCACTACCACGTCGGTTTATTTTAAACAAAACCCACCACGAGTGTATCACATATGTAGGCACGAATAAGTCGAATCCGAGTACATGAGTTTGTTACCTCAGATGATCTAACAGTCTTCAGGTCTAATGAACACTCTCTTCATGTCAAAATTGTTTATTTTCTAAAACAGTTTTCTCTTTCGCTTTTTTCCTCCTTTTATTTCTCTACAGGCGGTCAAAAATTGTAAATATTTTATCTTGTCAGGCAAATACTGTAAATTTGTCAGTCCTGATGATGGTCCCAATTAATTGAGCACTAGGGATCGAAACGTCGACTATGTAGATTGCCTTCACAACCTAAACCATTGTGTTAAATCCTGTTGTGTTTTGGCAGTTGCTTGGCATACCTTGAATGTAACACTGATTTGAAAAGTGGCCAACATTTGCTCTTTCTTTTGCCTGTTTTCCAACACTCTGGAAATTTTTCTTTATTCTTTGTGTTCTTTTCTTTCATGGTACAGGATTGTGCCTTGTTATCCTTTTTGAACTACAAGACTTACATTGTTGAAAAATAAAAACGTCTTGTCCGGCTGGACAGTGACAAAATATAGTTTCCAATTATGGCCTATATTTCATCAATTTTGTGTTTTATCTAAAAAGCTAAGGACCCTTGTTCTTGAATAATAGTATTTACCCACGGTCCGCAGCTAACTGGTTGGGTCACCTTGTTACAAAAAAAGTAGTTAATGGCCAGTAGGCGTAGTAGTAGTAGTCGCTGCTGGCAGCCGCTACTCGAGTCCAGTCCTCAACAACGCCGTCCGTCCATCCGGCCTGGCCGATCAAGCTTGCTCCTGGTAGCTGTTGAACCACGACGACTCAGTGGGGCTCGGCCGTGCGGGTATGCTTGCTACGTTGGTGGCAATGCAGCCAATGCGCGCGCAATCTCCAAAAATCTGCGCACGCTGCCTCCTACCGCGCTCCGCGCACAGCCCCCAACGCCCAACCAATCAAAATCCAGCGCTGCCAAAATCATTGTCCCACCCACGCCCCTACCCACTGGGCGACCGGCAACACTGAGCCGGGGTCGCACAACATTTATTGAAAAGAACAGGAGACAGAACTTAACAAGAACCTGAAGAATCAGAGTCACAAACAAACAGGTTCAACATCAAACAGTGCCACTGCCAAGTGCCGTAATAATGAGGAAAATCTTTCAAATCAATTACGTGCACTAAATCTGCGTAGACCTGGCCCTGCTAATTAAGTGCCGGTGCTAAGCACCGTCACAAATTAAGCCGTGTATGGAAGTGCCTTCCCAGTGTGTTCTTGTGGTGTGTGAGTCTGCCATTTATTGCAGTATTATCCTTTTACCTGTGAACTCTTTTGTAACATACACACATCACTTTTCTCTTGTATCACACCGTTTGCTACCTCCTACATTTTGTTTGCTTTAGATACTTGCACAAGTGCCACCATTGCCTATGTAATGTTTGTTTTTGTGTTTGAGTGTCCTCCATTTATTGACGCTTTTGTAACCTGCACACTTGTCACTTTCCCCCTGTATTGCACCGTTTGCTACCTCTTGTATTTTGTTGGCTCACCATTGTCACTTTTGCCTCATGTAATGTAACGTTTGCTTTTGTATTTTGTTCACTAGTAATGTTCTCATGTATCAGTTCTGTTTCTATTGTGAATTAGCTCTGACACCTTCGGGTAAAGTCCGCACATCCCTTCTTACTCAGCTTGCTTAGCTGGCAGAATGGTGTTGGAGCGTTGGCTAGGAGTTTATTATAGTTGAGCTTTTTTCTTTCAGTTAAACAATAAAGTGACATTCATACAACCTAAATTCAGGATGCTGCCTCCCTGCCAACGTTTTAGGCATCTCTTTTTAAAGTCGGGAACATTCTGTTAAAACAGCTGTTTAGGATGTAAGGTATTTCTTCTCACGAAACAGACTGATTTTTGATAATGTCCTGAATGCAGCAAGGACCGTCTGAATCAATGTAAAGAATTGCAGTGTTCCTAATGTTCTATATGCGATTTGCCTTCAACTAGTAATTACCATTGGATCATTGTGTGCTGTCTCACTCTTAATGCCCGTTTAAAAAGAGTGCTCTTTATGCTGGACCCAAGTATGTTGCTATTTAAACACCACCAGCGATCAATGCACGCTTCCACCACACGCACACAGAACCAGACGTCAGTGCACGCTTTCACCAGGCGCACACACACACCACCAACCATCAGTGCACACTTTCACCAGGCACACCCCATCAGCCGTCAGTGCACGCTTTCACCGGGCACACATGCCACCAGCTGGCAGTGCACACATCCACCAGGCACACACACCATTAGCCATCAGTGCACATTTTCTACAGGCACACACACACCACCAGCCATCAGTGCACGCATCAATTGTTAGCACATCCACAATTAACTATTGTAGCAATCGCAGTATGGCGCACTTTACTTTTAAACATGTCAGTGCACGCTTTTCCACCATGCACACACACCACTGCCCGACAGTACACACTTTCAACAGGCACAGACTCCATAAGTCATCAGTGCATGCTTTCACCAGGCACAAACACCACCAGCGGTCAGTGCACGCTTTCACCGGGCACAAACATCACCAGCCGCCAGTGCACCCTTTCACCAGGCACAAACACCACCAGCCGTCAGTGCACACTTTCACCAGGCACAGACACCATAAGTTGTTCGTGCACGCTTTCACCGGGCACAAACACCACCATCCGTCAGTGCACGCTTTCACCAGGCACAAACACCACCAGCCAATACAGAGTTTGCAAAAAAATTCATGCAACACATTGTCATATACAATGCCAATAACTCAAACTTGAATGCTGCGAGACCTATTGCATTGCAAATGCTTGTTTCTTTAAATTTTACTCAGACCTGAAGAAATGTTACATTAAACCTCTATTAAAACTGCTTGTTTTGTCCAATGTCGACCAGCCTTTATCTATCTGCAATCGCTCCCTAGTTTACATATATGTGCTGTAGTGTCACTGTTTTTACTGGCTGTTATAAGATGTAGGAAGCAGCTGTAGAAATGTTACTGATAATAGGAGGATGTTTTTGTCTGTTTTTATCTACGCGTTTTAACTATCTTTTTAACTGTTCATTTAATTCAGATAATGTTATATTTTTGTAGCTTTTATCATTTACTTTGTGATTTTGAATAAAGCTTATTTGACTTGACTTGACTACTGCATTTGTTTGTCTTTAGGCAAAAGACAGAAAGTAGTATGCTCAGAATTACTGCATCCTTAAGCATATTCCATGCCTCAGAATTAACATGTTCTACCATGCAATGTAGTAAAGTAGATTTGAAAAGTGTATTGGTACGATACCTATAAACAAATGTATCCTACATTGTGTCACATTCACTTTTAAGGCATATATTAAGTGTTCAGGCTCTTTTGCTAGAAGAAATGAGATTCTATCAGCATATAGACCGAGTGATAAACCTGTATTTCTTTCATCTGTATTATGGATTTTGCCTTGTTCTAGGGTCAGAATGAAGACAGTAAAGTAGAGGAGGAGGAGACTACTGAATATGATTCAGTTTATGAATCGGACATCTTTGATGAAAGTGTATCAACCATGAGTGCAAGTGAAAATGGCAACAGAAGAAAAAGCAGTCTGAGTGTGAGGAGAAGAAGCTCAAGACACAAGTCACTCAAAAAGAAAAAGAAATCTACGAAAAAGGGGAATAGGGATCAACAGGTGAGGGATTCAGGATAAAGCAATTATTGCAACTCAAAGTATCACTCTACAAACTGTGCCCATGCTTTAGCTGCTTAGACCCTAACTGCTGAAGTCATGATGCTAATGCTTGTGGACACACATATTGTATACATTTTCATACAACGCAGCATTGTGCTACATTGCCCAAGGCTGGGAAAACCCAGCCCAGAGCCACATTCCACTAAGACTGACCTAATGCTGTCAGTCATCCCCTGCACTGGCACACTAGTTAGGCTATCAGCTACGCACAGCCGTGCATCATGATGTAGAGGAAAGTATGCAGTGTGAAGCTTAGGTTTTGAATTGGGATTATACACTTTCAGTGCAAGGTTCGATCCTACACACTGGGTGGCTTATTTACATCCCCCATGTGCCGCCGGTGCGTCAGTTTTTGCGTGGCAAAAAGTGACCTACTGGCGGTGCAAAGGGTTTGTAAATAAGCACTGAGAACAAGCTCTGAAAATGCAATCGGTCTAGCATTTGTTTGAGTTTGACCTACTGGCATAGTAAATGTCAAATTCTTTTACCTATGTGTTATGGGATGCATGTGGTGTGTAGTGGAATTATGTATGTTGGATTGGATTAGTTGTGTAATTGTGTGGCATGGAATTGTGTGGTGTGACATTGATCGGAATTTTGTGGTGGAATTATGTGGCATGGTGCACCGTGGAATTATATGGATAGTTAATACATGGTATTGAGTGTACTGGAATTATGTGGAGTGGGATTGTGTGTTATGGTGTGTAATTGTGGAATGGTATTTTGTGTTGTGTTATTGAGTGGTATACAGTGGAGTTTAATTATATGGTGTGCTATTAAATTTTGTGGCACAATGTGTAATTGTGCGGTGTGGATGATATGTATATGGTGTGTTGTGTAATTGTGTTGTTGAGTAGTATTATGTGGTTTGGTGTTGAATTATGTGGTGTGGATTGCAAATGCGTGGAGCTGAATTGTGTGGTGTGGAACTGCGTGGATAGCTTAACCTGTTTGGTGATTAAAAACAAGAATTAGAGAGGAGCTAAGCTTCAGATCTGTGTGCTTGGGTGTAGAAAAAAAAGAAAGAGAGTTAGAACTACTGCAGTAAATGTCAATATGTCTTACCTATATAGTATGGATTGGATCTATGTGGTGTGTAGTGGAATTTATAATGGTATGGTAATGTAAAGCATTACAAGTAAATAGATAGGGGATGGATATTGTGTTGATTAAAAGCAATTAACTACAGAATAATATTGGTGTATGTTAAAAAGTCAGGTGACAGTTGCACGGTCAATCCAGATGCACTGTCATGCCAGACCTAAAAACCCATGAAGGTTAACTCTAAAGCAATGAAACAGCCCACAGATTTATGCATCTGCTGCTGAAATCCTTCTGCAGAAATGTGAAACTGGAAATCCTTGTGCATGTGTGAAACTGGAGCGGGGCAAACCAGATACTCATCCTTCCAAAGTCGATAACATGTGCATTGCTGTGTTGCAGTTCAATAGCACCTACGAATGACTACGCTGTGAAGCCAGAAGGCCGTGGAAGACATAACCTTATAAAACACGTCATTTATAGTTCCCTGTTGCACTTTACACCAGCTAGTTGCAAAACACCACATTAACCAGATATTAAACCGGCCAATTGCAGACGCTGAAACAATACCAGGACGATGAGTTTGACATGGAGTAGGTCAAAAGTGACTGCAGTGCAGTCACAAACACGTCACGCAAAGCCACTGGGTCGATTTAAACAAGAGGATAGCTCAAAGGGTTCAGGGGCTGTTGTAGAGATCCGCCTGTTGCCGGAAGGGTCGGAGTTTTAACAGCCAAAGAATAGAGGCCGCTGAAACAAATAGTCCTGCCCTAACTTAACATAGACGAAATAAATCTGCTGTAACTTTTCATAACTCTCAATTTGCCCATAACACGTGTGTGTAGTCCGCCCAGTTGTTTTATTCACTGTATTCTGGTACTTTTTTTAAGCCTGAAAGATGGTTCAGCGAGTTGAACATTCGTCGATGATGAAACATGCGGTGAGTTGAAGGTTCCTAGGCTCTCTTAAACTCGGTAACAATAACACATGGTATTTACAGGAATTTAGAAGTGGCACTTGTGGCATGCAGCACTAAATGAAGATTCGTTATTATTAATTGCATTTTTGTTATTTTGTAAAGCAAGATCATGACTACAAGTTTTGGAAACAAGACAATTAATCAACCAATCAATTAATTAATCAGGGGTGGGTAAGCGCACTGCCCACCCTTGAGCCTCTCAGGCGCTGGATAAATGGATTAAGTGCTTCTGTGGCTGCAGTGGTTATCAGCAGTATCTGCTGTATTCATTACAGATTTCACAATAAAAGCACAATGTTTCTAGTGAAAACGTATCAAAAGTCACTAGAGAGAACGTTTAGCTTCACACGTGACAGATCAGTCCCATGCAAAGGTTAACAGGATGCCTTTCAGTTGTGGATCGCTAATTGCACGTGGTAAACTGGTACTAGTGTGTTAAATTTTGCCCAAACAGGACCAATAGCAAGTCAACTCAATGATGCTTTATTCGAGTTTTTCTCATAAAAGCACATACAATCACAAATATAAAAAAATCGCTAAAAAAGCACCAATACCTTCAGAAAACATTAATACATATATAACATTTTCATGGATAATACAGATAAATAACATACAGACGATCCCTGAGAACAATAAAAACAATCAGCTGCCTAAAACCCTCTGTCTGATAGTCCATGCCCATCCAAAATATTTAGCTGTAGCTATGACTAAGGGCAAAAAAGTGCTAGTGCAGATGTTTCTTAAGGCTACATCACTTCTAGTAGTACCTAGGTTTTTGCACACTGGTGTTAACCAAATGCGCCCCGGTTCAGCATAAAATTTACAAACAAATAGGAAATGACCAATTGTTTCCTTGCGTGCTCCACAGGCTGGACAGTTGCTATTGGATGAACCCCCCCACCTGCCAGTTAGAGACCTGAAGGGGAGAGCGCCAGCTCTAGTTTGAAAAAAGAGCTTCCTGTCCCTGGGCGAGGTTATAGTATCCCAATAGAGTTCAAAGGTGGGGTTCAATTTAGCTTCTAAGAAACCTTCAGTCATAGAACCAGCCTTGGTGACTCTCCAATTCCGGGTAGCCACATATTCCCAATAAATTTCCTTTAGGGCGTTTTTACTTGGGAATGGGACACCTGCCGGGTCATCCCAGAGTGGTTGGAGACCAAGATCACCCAGCATGGTTCTAAGGACTTTTAGCCAGCCTATTTTAGGGAACACATCCGCTTTAATTATAGCTTGAAATCCCTCAGCATAGTGGAGGAGCTCGGGAGTGGTCCAGAGCCTTCTCCAATATAGAATTGGACGAAGCCTTGCTAGATCTACTACAACCTTTCTTCCCAGATCGTACCTGAAGGAGTACTTTTGGGGAGGCCTATAATTGCCCTGAGAAACGTATTTTCTGATGTTTGTAACGGTTCAAGCTTCTCAAAGCCCCACAGCTCGGCACCATATAGTGCTGAGCCGAGGGCCTTGGCCTCGTAGACCTCCAGAGCTGGCTTAATTAGTTTAGTCCTAGATTTTCTGTGCTCCAAGCCAAGAGCACCGGCCAATTGTCTATGCCTTAGGACTGCAATGTTTATGTGCTGAGACCATTTAAAATCATCTGTTATATAAATACCTAGATACATAAAAGCTTTGACTATCTCTAGAGGGCGATCATTCATACTCAGCTTTGATCTAAATCTTCGGTGGGGGTTGAAGGCCATTAGCTTAGTTTTCGCCACATTGACTTCTAAGCCATGCTCCCCACAAAAGTTTTCAAAGATAAGTAATGCAAGCTGCAGGCCGCTCGGAGTCTTAGATAAAATCAAGGTATCATCTGCAAACATTAAAATCGGTATCTTAGTACCCGCCAAAGAGGGAGCATCCACGTTAGCAGATTGCATGTGAGTCACTACGCCGTTAATAAACAGGGAAAAAAGTGTGGGGGCCATTGAGCATCCTTGCCGGACTCCCCGCTCCACCGGGAAGTCTGTGGTGACTACTCCTTGCCCCCCCCCCCACTGGATCTTGGCAAAATTCGCTTTGTGCAGTCGCATTATCAATGTCAGTAGATCTTCTGGTAGACCCAGGTTCCTCAGCACCGACCATAGCTTCGTCCTTGGCACCAGGTTAAAGGCAGCCCGCAAGTCGACAAAAGCCACGTACAAGCTGTAAGGTAAATCGGAATACCTGGTCCATCGTACTAGTGCACTTCCGAAACCCGGCTTGGAACGGAGACAGGGCATTGTTCTCCTCCACCCAAGTCAAAAGCGTATTGACAACCATCCTACCCACCAACTTTTGGATGGTGTCAATTAAGCTTATGGGTCTATAATTCCCGGGTTTGGATCGATCTCCCTTCTTGAATACAGGTATTATGATTGCACCTTGGCAGGATGTCGGTACGGGAGCACCCTGTGCCACTGCATTAACAAGAAGAAAAATATATTTACACCACAGCTCTTTGACATTAGTGAAGAGATCCGCCGGGACCTCGTCCAAGCCTGGGGCTCTGCCACTAGTCACTGAGCTGAGGGCCAACATTACTTCATTCTTACTAAAGGAGATGTCTTTAAAGTAAACCGATTCAGAAAAGGGGGTGGTGATGAACAGAGTGTCTGAATTAAGCAGACCACTCTTACCCAGTCCAAAGATCAGGGCTTGATCCATCACCGTTATTTAGCTCACTGCCCCATCCCAGCTCAGAACCTGGCTATATGCAAATTAGTCTGTCCCTGGCCCAGTGCATCATGGGAACAGGGTAGACCAAACTACCACGCCAATTCTTCACCAGAAAGGAGACAAGCTACCGGCGACCGGTTTTTGGCATTTCAGCCTCGTCGGCCCGGCTTGCTTGAATCCTGATGGAGCAGTGAGCAAGGGACTCATGTCTGAGTATACCCTGCCACACCTATAGTGGCCAAAAACGATTCAGAAAAGGGGGTGGTGATGAACAGAGTGTCTGAATTAAGCAGACCACTCTTACCCAGTCCAAAGATCAGGGCTTGATCCATCACCGTTATTTAGCTCACTGCCCCATCCCAGCTCAGAACCTGGCTATATGCAAATTAGTCTGTCCCTGGCCCAGTGCATCATGGGAACAGGGCAGACCAAACTACCAAGCCAATTCTTCACCAGAAAGGAGACAAGCTACCGGGGACCGGTTTCTGGCATTTCAGCCTCGTCGGCCCGGCTTGCTTGAATCCTGATGGAGCAGTGAGCAAGGGACTCATGTCTGAGTATACCCTGCCACACCTACAGTGGCCAAAAACGATTCAGAAAAGGGGGTGGTGATGAACAGAGTGTCTGAATTAAGCAGACCACTCTTACCCAGTCCAAAGATCAGGGCTTGATCCATCATCGTTATTTAGCTCACTGCCCCATCCCAGCTCAGAACCTGGCTATATGCAAATTAGTCTGTCCCTGGCCCAGTGCATCATGGGAACAGGGCAGACCAAACTACCAAGCCAATTCTTCACCAGGAAGGAGACAAGCTACCGGGGACCGGTTTCTGGCATTTCAGCCTCGTCGGCCTGGCTTGCTTGAATCCTGATGGAGCAGTGAGCAAGGGACTCATGTCTGAGTATACCCTGCCACACCTATAGTGGCCAAAAACGATTCAGAAAATGAGGTGGTGATGAACAGAGTGTCTGAATTAAGCAGACCACTCTTACCCAGTCCAAAGATCAGGGCTTGATCCATCACCGTTATTTAGCTCACTGCCCCATCCCAGCTCAGAACCTGGCTATATGCAAATTAGTCTGTCCCTGGCCCAGTGCATCATGGGAACAGGGCAGACCAAACTACCAAGCCAATTCTTCACCAGAAAGGAGACAAGCTACCGGGGACCGGTTTCTGGCATTTCAGCCTCGTCGGCCCGGCTTGCTTGAATCCTGATGGAGCAGTGAGCAAGGGACTCATGTCTGAGTATACCCTGCCACACCTATAGTGGCCAAAAACGATTCAGAAAAGGGGGTGGTGATGAACAGAGTGTCTGAATTAAGCAGACCACTCTTACCCAGTCCAAAGATCAGGGCTTGATCCATCACCGTTATTTAGCTCACTGCCCCATCCCAGCTCAGAACCTGGCTATATGCAAATTAGTCTGTCCCTGGCCCAGTGCATCATGGGAACAGGGCAGACCAAACTACCAAGCCAATTCTTCACCAGAAAGGAGACAAGCTACCGGGGACCGGTTTCTGGCATTTCAGCCTCGTCGGCCCGGCTTGCTTGAATCCTGATGGAGCAGTGAGCAAGGGACTCATGTCTGAGTATACCCTGCCACACCTATAGTGGCCAAAAACGATTCAGAAAAGGGGGTGGTGATGAACAGAGTGTCTGAATTAAGCAGACCACTCTTACCCAGTCCAAAGATCAGGGCTTGATCCATCACCATTATTTAGCTCACTGCCCCATCCCAGCTCAGAACCTGGCTATATGCAAATTAGTCTGTCCCTGGCCCAGTGCATCATGGGAACAGGGCAGACCAAACTACCAAGCCAATTCTTCACCAGAAAGGAGACAAGCTACCGGGGACCGGTTTCTGGCATTTCAGCCTCGTCGGCCCGGCTTGCTTGAATCCTGATGGAGCAGTGAGCAAGGGACTCATGTCTGAGTATACCCTGCCACAGCTATAGTGGCCAAAAACGATTCAGAAAAGGGGGTGGTGATGAACAGAGTGTCTGAATTAAGCAGACCACTCTTACCCAGTCCAAAGATCAGGGCTTGATCCATCACTGTTATTTAGCTCACTGCCCCATCCCAGCTCAGAACCTGGCTATATGCAAATTAGTCTGTCCCTGGCCCAGTGCATCATGGGAACAGGGCAGACCAAACTACCAAGCCAATTCTTCACCAGAAAGGAGACAAGCTACCGGGGACCGGTTTCTGGCATTTCAGCCTCGTCGGCCCGGCTTGCTTGAATCCTGATGGAGCAGTGAGCAAGGGACTCATGTCTGAGTATACCCTACCACACCTATAGTGGCCAAAAACGATTCAGAAAAGGGGGTGGTGATGAACAGAGTGTCTGAATTAAGCAGACCACTCTTACCCAGTCCAAAGATCAGGGCTTGATCCATCACCGTTATTTAGCTCACTGCCCCATCCCAGCTCAGAACCTGGCTATATGCTGTCCACCCTAAGCGTGGAAGGGTACACTCAGATGTGAGTCCCTTGCTCATTGCACCATCAGGATTCAGGCAAGCCGGGCCGACGACGGCTGAAATGCCAGAAACCGGTCCCCGGAAGCTTGTTTCCTTCACAGTGTAAGAATTGGCTTGGTAGTTTGGTTTGCCCTGTTCCCATCATGCACTGGGACAGGAACAGACTAATTTGCATATAGCCAGGTTCTGAACTGGGATGGTGCAGTGAGCTAAAAAACGGTGTTGGATCTAGCCCTGATCTCTTGACTGGGTGAGAGTATTCTGCTTAATTCAGAAACTCTGTCCATCACCACCCCTTGTTGTTAAATATTTTGTCCACCCTAAGCGTGGAAGGGTATACTCAGATGTGAGTCCCTTGCTCATTGCACCATCAGGATTCAAGCAAGCCGGGCCGACGACGGCTGAAATGCCAGAAACCGGTCCCCGGAAGCTTGTTTCCTTCCCAGTGTAAGAATTGGCTTGGTAGTTTGGTTTGCCCTGTTCCCATCATGCACTGGGACAGGAACAGACTAATTTGCATATAGCCAGGTTCTGAACTGGGATGGTGCAGTGAGCTAAAAAACGGTGTTGGATCTAGCCCTGATCTCTTGACTGGGTGAGAGTATTCTGCTTAATTCAGAAACTCTGTCCATCACCACCCCTTGTTGTTAAATATTTTGTCCACCCTAAGCGTGGAAGGGTATACTCAGATGTGAGTCCCTTGCTCATTGCACCATCAGGATTCAAGCAAGCCGGGCCGACGACGGCTGAAATGCCAGAAACCGGTCCCCGGAAGCTTGTTTCCTTCCCAGTGTAAGAATTGGCTTGGTAGTTTGGTTTGCCCTGTTCCCATCATGCACTGGGACAGGAACAGACTAATTTGCATATAGCCAGGTTCTGAACTGGGATGGTGCAGTGAGCTAAAAAACGGTGTTGGATCTAGCCCTGATCTCTTGACTGGGTGAGAGTATTCTGCTTAATTCAGAAACTCTGTCCATCACCACCCCTTGTTTTTAAATATTTTGTCCACCCTAAGCGTGGAAGGGTATACTCAGATGTGAGTCCCTTGCTCATTGCACCATCAGGATTCAAGCAAGCCGGGCCGACGACGGCTGAAATGCCAGAAACCGGTCCCCGGAAGCTTGTTTCCTTCCCAGTGTAAGAATTGGCTTGGTAGTTTGGTTTGCCCTGTTCCCATCATGCACTGGGACAGGAACAGACTAATTTGCATATAGCCAGGTTCTGAACTGGGATGGTGCAGTGAGCTAAAAAACGGTGTTGGATCTAGCCCTGATCTCTTGACTGGGTGAGAGTATTCTGCTTAATTCAGAAACTCTGTCCATCACCACCCCTTGTTGTTAAATATTTAAAGTAAACCGGCCTAAACCCAGCCATCTCCCTACTGACCTGTGTTTCAGCGTACTGGGGCTTAAAGTAGTTGACCCAGTCCTCCTCCGAGACATTATTATCGGGAGGTTCAGGAACTCCACCCCTGCCCCATTTTACAATGTTCCAAAAAAGCCTGGAGTCTTTCTTCTCACTCGCATCCTTTAGCTCACTCCAGTGGAGCTCGTCCCACATTTTCTTGGCTATATATATGCTAACCTTGTAAGCCTTTCTAGCAGTGCGAATAGCCATCAGATCTCTCCTCTTAATTGCGGAGCCCAAAGCCAGACGAGCTTTTTTACACTGGGAATTATACCACTTTGCTGGCTTAGTAGTTACCCTACTGGTCCCCTTAACAGATTTCAGAAAATGGTTCCTAATTTCGGAAAAACAATTATCGTGGATTCCCGTTACGGTATTTAAACATGGAATGCTTGGATTAACCTGCTCCATTCCCATTATCGCTTTAGCCGCCTCAGCCTTGATGATATCCATAGACCATTGATTGGTAACAACATTAGGCCATTTTAGTCTATGCATATCATTTGTAAGGTCAACCGAGGGGGCGCTATCCCTCCCTGAAATCAAGGTTTCATTGTCGGATGTCCACCATTTGTGCTCAACTAATCAATCAATTAATCAGGGGTTGGTAAGTGCATTGCCCACCCGTGAGCGTCTCAGGCGCTGGAGAAATGGATTAAGTGCTTCTGTGGCTACAGTGGTTCTCAGCTGTATTTGCTGTGTTCATTGCAGATTTCACAATAAAAGCACAATGTTTCTAGTGCAAACGTATCAAAAGTCACTAGAGAGAACGTTTAGCTTCACACAGTGACAGATCCGTCCCATGCAAAGGTTAACAGGATGCCTTTCAGTTATGGATCGCTAATTGCACGTGGTAAACTGGTACTA
Organism: Lissotriton helveticus; assembly: GCF_964261635.1. Classification (NCBI taxonomy): domain Eukaryota; kingdom Metazoa; phylum Chordata; class Amphibia; order Caudata; family Salamandridae; genus Lissotriton; species Lissotriton helveticus. Next base: position 968,584,450 of record NC_136071.1, on the reverse strand, counting down.
GTGTGTTAAACTTTGCCCAAACAGGACCAATAGCTGTTAAAATGATATACTGCTACAGATTGTGCCATTTTATGCCTCATAATCTGCATTTTCCTGTTGAATAGTTCTATGTCTTGCTTCACATTGCCACATAATTCCAGTGGCCCAGAAGTAGATCTTGATTCAAGACTCTAACAATATACCAGTCCTTTAGTAGGGTCAATAATGCTATTACAACTCTAAACCCTTCCTGTATTTTTTCCCCATTTTAAAAGATACATGTAAACTATTTTATCCCCGACTCACCTAACTGGCTATTTAATGTGGTGAAGATTCTGTTCTCTCTATGTCGGCAGGCTCATATGTCTTCCACTTCAGCGAAGAAGCGGCTCGGTGATTCAGAGAAAGGGGTCAGGCCGGAGTGTTATTATTAATGAATGCTTTGAAGCTTCTCCAGGCTTCAGATCTAAGGCCAAGGCCGGGTCCTGGAACAAGTGCCTTCACGCCCCGGAGCTGTCGTTGACCACAGCGCCACAAACCAAAAACTAAGAGAGAGAGGGACAGGGCTTTAAGTGGGATGAAAAAACTGGGGGGACTCTCAAAGGGGCGTGGTCAGTGTTATTAGGGGCGTGGCTTCAAAACTCTTACGCTAAAGGTGTGTGTGTGTGCATGCATGCGTGCATGTGTGTGTGTAAAATTTGGCGTGCCCTGTCTTGCGCCCACTTTTTTTTGTGTGATGGATCACTATCAAAACTTAGGGTACACAGTAAACTACACACCTCTGACTTAATGCACGTAAATACGCTATAAAATATGCTGGACGTATTTCTCGAGGAAAGAAACTCTTTACCTGTACAATAAACAAGCATTTGCAATGCAATAGGCCTCGCATTTACGCGAGACCTATTGCATTGTATCAGGAACAAGGGGGGAGCACGGACAACGGGAGTGCGGGCGGGGGCGAGAAGGCACAGACAAAGTACTGCTCATAGTCTAAAAAACACGTACTGTACTGTGTAAAACTCAAAGTAAAGGGGCCAGTAGGCATGGGAGGGTACAAATGACGACATGGCCATAATAAGGAGGGACTAACAAGCCTAATAATCAATCAGAAGGCAGCATTTATGAAAGACGATGACACAAGCCAATTCAAAACATGGCCAGAGAGTGGGCGGAGCTTCCACTCCATACTCCATTTCTGCATGCCTCAAAGAGCGAGCAGCGCATGCGTGCTGACGCAAATGGCTCAACCTAAAAAGACACCTTTGTGACTCAAAATATGCTTTGCAGTGGAGAGTAAATACCAATTGGTTTGCATTGTGCTACTTTGCACAGCTGTTCTATAGTGTGGAGCAATAGTAAATAGGGGCCTTCGGCTGTAGGCTTTGCATTCCAAGCAGACCGGAACCGCATAAACAAATTGTTCCTTCGGAAACAAAATGAAGTCTTGAATACTGAGCTTCCGTGCTCAAAACAAAGGCATTTTTAGTAACCATCAATGATAGATAAGTGCCAGAGGAGTAGAGAAAACCAAGGACCATTTTCCCAATAGAACAAATAAGATCCAGTTAAAAATAAACCCTTCTACCCTACATTGAGGAGCTGGAAATAATGTTTTAATACAGTATTTAACAATCATCTCAACTTTATGCATATGAATATAGGTTTTACACTACCCACAACATGAAGATTATTATTTTTTAAATAAAGCTTACGTTCCTAAGGAATGCTTGAATTGTGGAATGAGAGAGATGGGTAAGACATGATTGGGAGGCTAAACAAGCAATGGCAAATTCACAAGGGCTATCCTACATAGATGGAGTCGAACAACAAAGAACATTCTGAAGGATTTGTACATTTTCCAAGTTCCCAATCACGCCTTGCAGCTTCTTTCTCAGAGTACAGTGCCTTTTAGTTGAAGCAAAACACATTTCATAACAGAGATGAAGTCCCACCTCTTTCCAGCAGGAACTGGACCTGAAAGAAAACGTGTTGTGGTCATCATCATGTATCATTTGCATGTGCAGTTTAACAGCATGAACGTCAGATATTGACGACCGCATTTGGCACAATTTACCCAAACTGTAGCAAGTAACATTAACAGGTGGAAACCTGGGATCAAGTCTGTAAACTAATGGGCCAAGGTGGTAGATAAGACATAAATAACACATGTATTCGCGTACATCTGTAACAAGTGCACCCCCCCCCCTTTCAACTAATGTGACGACAATTTAAGCACCGTCATTTTTAATTCAATGGTTAGAGCCTTTCATCATTTCTAAATTCATAATGTGTGAGTAATTATTCTAAGCAGGTAGTGGATCCTTAAGAAAAGCACATTCCTGGCACATTGCTTTTTAAATAGTATGATCAAGGAAGGTGAATCCTGAGGGCTAAAGACGTGCAGCAAACAATTCAAATAAACTCCCTTGTGTGAGTTCCTGAAACACTATTTGTTAGAAAGCTCGCAGTTCAGTGATTATAAGAAACTCAAGAAACAGAGGTTAAAAAATGCCTTTTTAGTGTATAATTAACATTGTCAGCAAGATCAATGCCACATAAAAGTAGGCAGATAAATCATATCTACAGTCATTCTTAAAATGCACGCGTTTTTCTCGGAAAGTGGTATGGTTATTGGTGTGAGGCATTATCCACTGTTCCATTTCATGAAATGTTGAAGTTCATGTTGCTCAGTGGAATGGTGAATATAATAATAGCCACAATGATCAAAACAGTACATCTCATAAATGTTGGTGTGAAGTTCAGGATCATCATTGTTGAGAAGCACAAGTGGCCCTTATTCACAAAGGTAACTTACACTTTTTAGTAAATTTATACTTTGTAGTAAGTGTAAGAAATTTCCCCTTTTTGCATGGTTACCCCCCACGTTTTGCCTGATCTCTAATGCACTTTGACTGAATGTGCACTGGGATACTGCTAACCAGGTTCCCAGTGCCTGTGTTCTTTCTTAAAACTGTACTTTTGTGTCCACAATTGGCCCACCTCCAGTAGCGTGGGAAGGGGGTTGCCGTGCGTGCTGACCACCCCGGGAGTCTTCACTGAGGGGGGTTACAAAATGGCAAAAAATATGTGTTTTTTAAATATATAAAATTGGGGGGGCTCAGAACACTTTTTTGGGGGAAAAATAATATTATTTAACGCGGGTTTAATAACCTCAACAAGTCAACATAATATGTATTGAAACTTTTTGTTCAGTCAACAAACGCAACGAAACGTGGCTGAATTCGACGCTGTGTAGTGGAGAGCGTATGGATAAGGAAGGGGAGGGGGTGTATCTTTCCGCCGAAGTCTGTCTCTGCAGTTTGTACTCGAGGGAGATGTAAACAACCGGTGACTCATCATCACTCAACCCGCAACCAATCCTATCTGCTGCCTTGCCGGTCAGTCACCCCACGTCATTCTGTTGAGTTAGTGTTACATTATTACTGAAGCTTATAAGTGGTGTGCTGAATTTATTTCAGTTGCATTTTTTAGTTCATTGATTCATTGTGATAATCCTCTTCTCTATGATATTGAGTTTGGTAAGTAACGTAAACGTTATTATGCATGCTATTTGTTTGTATTTGTATGCTATTTCAGGGGTGACAAGAAGGATTCTGCACCGGGTACCACCTGACTTTGCTATGCCACGGCCCACCTCTGGCCCACATATAAGCCCCTTGTAAAAGGTACTAGTAGTACTAAGGATACTGTGACCAGAGAGGGTCTCTAAGGGCTGCAGCATGTATTATACCACCCTAAGAGACCCCTCACCAAATACATGCATAGTGCCACTGCTGTCTGAGTGTTTTGGTGCAACTAAAAGTGAAGAGTTGACTTGGCACACATAACTGTGAGCCAGGCCTGCCAGCACTGCAAGAGGCATAGGTAAGTCAACTCTACAGCAGGCCTTACAGCCCTAAGGCATGGTGCACTATACCTCTTGTGAGGGCATAACTGCATGAACAGATGCCCCTATAGTTTGAAGTCCATTCCTAGTAGCCATACTGAATACATGGCTGGGAACTTGTTGGGAACTTGTCAGTCTGAATTTCACAGCTCAAGGATGGCTTCACGGAATCCCAAGATGTTTGGTACCAAACATCTCAGATAAATGAGCCCACACTGAAGCCAGTGATGGATTCATTAATAAATGCCCTCAGAAGGCATCTCAGAGGTGCCCCCATAAAACCTACCAAGCCACTAGTGTGTAGCTCATTGATGTGCGCCAGCCTGCCATTTATAGATATGTTTCTGACCCCCCTGAGGTAGGAGCCTTGTGACCTCGTGGGTCAGAGACGAAGCATGCTCTGGGTAGCGGTGCTTCACACCTACCCCCAGGCAGGAACGGCATTCAAGGGTGGTGAGCCTCAAAGGTTTTCTGCCTCTTATTACGCTAGCCAGGGCTGCTCTAGCTAGTGGAGATGCCCACCCCCTGACAAATCCCCACTTTTGGCTGCAAGTACAGCGGGAACATTAGTAAGCAATGAGGTGTGTCCCCTCTCAACCAGGACCACCCCTAAGGTGTCCTGAGCTGAAGTGACCCCCTTCTTTGAAAATACTCCATATTGGTTGTGAGGATTTCAGCCAATAGGATTAGGAGCATGCCCCCTCCCCAAAGGGAAGGGACATACGAAGGGTGTAGTCACCCTAATGGTAAGTAGCCCATTGGCTACTACCTGTCAACACCTGTAATGTCCCTAAATTGAGTATTTAGGGGCCCCTGGACCTTAAACTTTAGTTCCTGATAACCTAAGAAGGAAGAGGACAAAAAAGAGCTGTGCATCTGAAGAAGACTGAAGATACCCACTGACTTAGCTCCAGCCCTACTGGCCTGTCTGCAGCCCTCGAGAACCTGCAAAAATTGACAACTCCTACCACAGCCAAGCAGCCTATGAAAACCTCTTGAAGGACTTCTGCCTTCAACAAAGACCAGAACTCCAGAGAACTACGGCCTTGTTCAGAAAAGAAACTCCAAGAAAGGTCACTTTCACCTGATGAACCACAAACCCTGCTTTTGGATCCACTACTGCACCCGATTCCTCCGGCCCAGGTCCAGGTGGCCCATTGCTCCCAGCTATGTCCCCGAGTAATCCAGAGCTCAAGATACACTGTGGGCTGACCTCCTCTGGCCTCTGCAACAACGTCTGTCACCTCAACACAAAGGACCCCTGACTCCAGTGAAGATTTCTGAATGTCAGGCGAGGCCAGGCCAGGGGGCTGCATGCACAGCCTCTGGCCTTAGGGAGCCCAGCCAAGAGTGCCAAGGCATCCAATAACATCTCAAATTACCTGCCCAGCCACTGTTCTCCTTTGTCCAGCTACCAGGTCTAAGCCTGCAGCCCCTTTGGGACACCGACAATCTCTACTCACTTGCATTGGGCCCCTGACACCAAAACTGACCTCTGCACCCAGTCGCTCCCATGCGGCTGAGGGTGTATGTTGGGTGTTACCTTGTGGGGCCTCCAGTGCTTGCCCTAACCCCCAGAGAATACCCTAACACCGTTTTACGTACCAATATTCGGCACCTCTTCGATTGTCCTCATTGACTAGCATTGGCCACCCAATACTAAAACTGACCTTTGTACCCAGCTGCCCCTGTGCTGCTGGTGGAGCAGTCTTTGTGCCCAATTGAACCTTGCTCACTGTTGGTCCTAAGTCCCAAAGACTGGAACTGTAAGACTCTTACTTACCTGGTTAATTGCATGTCTGTTTTCCTTCTGTAGGATAACATTGGTAAACCTGAATATTGCACTGTGTGTTTTCCTGTATCTAAAAGTCTGTTATTTGAGGTGAAGTATTGCTTGCAAGTAATTACTTCTTACATTGAAAAGTATTGCATATGAACAGTAGTTCATAGCAAAAGTGATGCCAATATTGCACAGTATGTACCTACAACTAATTTTCTTTGGTTCTAAAAATAGAATAACAAAGTATTTTTGTTTTTACAAAACCATTAGTCTTGCATTCAGTCATTGATTGTGTGTAACCATGTCTTGCCTCAGTGTGTACAACATATCCTTAACACAACCCTTTGATAAGCCTAACTGTCTCCCACAATACCACAAAAGAGAACATTAGTATTAACTATGTTAGCCTCTGTTGAGCCTCCAGGATTCACTGGACTCTGAGCACACTATACCTTACTTTGGTATAGTATATACAGAGCCAGTTTCCTACAGTAAGTTTACTACATTTGGTATTCACAAACTCCAAGTGTAAACTTACAGCAAAAGTGTAAGTAATGTGACAACTGGCTCACTCTTAATGGGTAGCTGAGGTCCCTACCTAAACCAGTGTCCAACCCCCCCTAAACCCCTTTTACTCCTCCCAAATCCCACCCCATTTAGAAGTAAGACTGCTCCTTTTCCAGCCTTGCTTCTGCGTTTACAACTAAAATCTATACATTTCAGTCGAGGTGGAGAACTATGCACTTATAGGAATAGGAAAAACACACATTTTGCAGTATGTTGTGTAGTACTACAAAGTGCAGTTTACAAATCAGTCCCATATATCTTAATGCCACTCAAGAGGAGGTAAATGCAGTTGATACACCATAGGCTGGCAAATGCACCAGCTGTGACAAATTTATCAAAAGAGATGCTCTGGAAATGCTTTAGTTTGAGCCATTTCCTTTGTTCTCTAGATTTAGTATGGAACTTTATCCACAAAGGTAACATTAGACAAAAGATATGGAATGATGTTAACTAAATGATAGCTCTTTACCATTCAAGAGGATGAATGTGTTTCAAACTTTTGTACTATAGGAGACAGTGCCAATGTACTATCTTTATGATGATAATTAGTATATACATCTACAAAAGGATTCATGAGGTTGTCATTGTAAGTAAATTATAGGACAATTACAGGACAATGGTGGGTGAATACATATGCCATAACTTCTATAAAAAGTGACAATTTATACAAAATGTACAAAGGTTTGATATATTTAGCTGTCTTGAAGAAAGGTGACTTGAGGAGTGGGTGATTGGGTATCTGGACGCAAACAAGAATTTGTTGGGGAAAAAGATGGCCACACAGCATCCTGCGATTTAGAGAGATGATATGAACTTGGCTCATCTTTTCTTGGGGTAACTCTCAATAAGGAGAGGGTACTCTGGATTAATCTGGAGGCATTTTTCCAAGGATGTAGGGCTGCTGAACAGGATTGTCTACATGAAGCGTCTTGACTTTATACGAGCAATCAATAATGGTATTCTCCTTAGCAAAGTGAAATGGAGGTAGGATAGTGGTGCAAGGGCTATCTACCCTAAGAACAAAATGAGAGGTCTGTATTATGGCCCAGATTAAGATCTGAAGATCCTTCGGAAGGTCTTCCGATGGAGAGTCTCCCAGTTTTGATGGCGTTCCGACAGCAGCTTTAATTTCAGAAACAGAATCTGGAGAGCCCTGTCTTGTTGACCATTTTACTCTTCTTTCTTGGAGGGGTGGCATTAGATAACCAAGAATCAAGCTGTGCCGCCACCTCAAGCAGGAGATCTTGCACAATCAAACAAGATCCTTTAAGGAAAACAGGCTGCATTTAAAAAAAAAGGCTGCTTCATTTAAAATCAAACACAGACATGGTGTTCTGCTGACCCCAGAAGGCCACCATGCCTTTCTTTGTAGCCAATCATAGTGGGTCTCAAATTGCGACCTACATCATGCATATTAATGAGGTTGGTCAAATTGTGACCCACTACGAATCTGTATTTTGGGAACCAACCTGTGAATACATAGGTCAGTTCTCAAAGTACCAATGGAATCATTAGAGGTGATAGCACAAATTGCAACTACTTCTAACAAATCATTTTTTGTACTTTCCATTTAAGGAATCATAAAATATGGAACATTTTTGTCTCAATGCATGATTCATTAAATGGAACCTTTGTACTTGAAGGCCTTGGTGCTCTTTCACTCATTTTCATTCTGTGAACACCCCTCATTGAACCAGAAAGGAAGTATCAGCTTTCAGCAAACATCACGGCCATACACCTGGCCACACCACCATACCGCGGCAACAGAGGAGCAGAAGATGGTAGGGCCTGGGACTTTAAATCCAAACTGAATTTCCTGTGGCATGGGAAATGCCTACAAATGCCTTCGCGGCCATACACCTGGCTAGCCCGCCAAATAGCTGTAACAGAGGAGCAGAGGAGGCTGGGGCCTTTAAATTTGAAGGGCATAAACCACGTCTAGGGATGCATACGTGACATGCCCAAGCGAGTGTCCGGCTGAAGACTGAGCAAAGAGCTGGCCTGTCTACACCAGTCCGTGGCCGATTGAGGCTTGGCTGGCCCACCTCTCTAGGCCCTTCTTTAAAGTTTTCTAAACTTTAGGTTGCTGAATAAGGGTATTTGAACCTAGAGGAAAGTGATGTCTTCATCTAAGCCAGGCAAGGACCACTTCTCTACATCACTGATTGCCAGCTTTTTAAGTAATGTCACATTAAAAATAAATTTCGAAATAGAATGTATGGAAGACTGTAACATATCCCCAGGGCACTGCCTCAGTGAAGAAAAACTCACATTGTAATTTAGTGAGTGAAGCACCGAACTCTTGTGTTTTTAAAGGTGAATTATTAATTCATCCTTCTGTCTAGTCTCTAAGGACTGCTGAAGAGGGACTGACTTCAGCAAGAATAAAGATACATTTTGTACATTTCAGAACTAATGAAGGCATGCCCACATTGGAATTTTCCAAGCAGAAACACCAAAACTGTGGAATAGAAAAAATAAGTTTCGATTCTGCAGCCGGGTACACACTATCTAGCAGTGAGTCAAGATCATTCTGCCCATGCCCGCCACTAGACAAGTGGGAGAGGGTGTCTATCTCAGGGGAAAGGTATGCTTTAATAAGAACAGTGTATTTATTAGTGAAGCAAAACCTAACCTTGGAGAAACAGAACCTAACTTAGGCCTTTTCTGAGAAATAGCAGAGTATAAGTTTCGATTGTAACCCAAAATAGTGTCTACATATAAAATGGTGCAGCAAATGCCAACATACATGTAATAATGCATAAGTAAGATTCTTTTTATTCTAACAGGCCCTCCCTTTAGCATGAGCCAAACATTTTTATAAAAGATGCAAAACAATGGAACACGAATCATAAGTAAAGTTGACTATGAACAGTCCATAACCTCAAGATCAGGGACGGAGACAGTAAGGATGGCAGAAGTCTAAAAAATGCCCCCAATTTGCATAAGGGTATCTATGTCCTTTTGGACCATAATTGCAGCCTTAGTATCATGGATAGATGTCTTCTTTGGAAGGAATAGGAGACATTAAATGAGGATACAACAAAGTATCAACACTACAACTAAATAAATTGTTTTCTCAAAAATCCAACCCCAATTGCCAAACAACAACTAATTCTTATTTTCACTTTCCATGTCTTTGACTTGCTCCAAGATATCTAATATATGTTTGTGATATTTTGTTCCATATTCTTAGTCCCTGACTAAAGCGCATAGACCACCACTCTTTGCCAAGATGAAGTCAACTGCAAATCTAGTCTCCTCGGAATAAATCGGCTTTCTTTCCAATTGAGTCATGATGTCACGCAAAGCTGCTACAGAGGAAATAGACAATATCTGTAGCTTACATCCAAAATACTATTTAGGTTTCCCACCCATAGCCATAGCAGTCACACAGAACGTAATTATGGAGGAGAGAATGTATCCAAAAGTGATCCCATTACTGTAATTGTTGACTTCCAAACCTGTCACTCCATCATAGAACTCTGCAGTCAACGTTCTCTTTACCCATCTTACGCTTGGCTTACTATACTTACAAGGCACGCCTAGGAGAAGTACCATTCCCAGAGCAACATCATCTGTGCCATTATAAACATTTGAGTAAGTACCATTAGATTCAGCTGGATAGCAACCTGTACCTTATTCCAAAAATCTTGTATGTGTGTCTAAAAAGATATTATTTGGTGTCATTCTTTTCTGTTGAACTTGAGGGATAACTTTAACTTCAGTACATGATGTTGCATCCTTATTATGCTCCAAGCCCATGACACCCATCCCAAGGTCAACAGCAACAAAATCACAAGAACAATACCTTTGAACTTTTTCTTTGTAGACCAAAATACATGTGTAAAAACTGGGGGAAACATTGGTTGCTCTTCCCCCATCAACCATTCTACCAAAGGGATGGCTGCATAACGAATGATGAAATGGGGCTAAATGCAAACAAAAGAAATATACAGGTTCCCAATGTCCGTCAGAGCCTCACAGGTGCAGGCTCCTATTTTTCATCCAACGTAGGTGCTCTTGAGCATGGGCGGCGGAGCTTGCTCTGTCCTAAGCTTGTGTTCCCATGTTGACCAGGATAATATATCTTTGATGTATCCTGTCCAATGCTCAAATAGTTCACACATTTCTCATCACTCTAAGCTAACTCCGTTGGTAATGTGGCAAAGTACACCCTAATTTACACAGTCCATCCCTAGCTAATATGACTTCTCTTTTAGTGCACTTTTCTCCAGTCGATGATGCAAAACATACCTAATGACGCCAGACACAGAAGGATCAATAAAAAGTGGCTCCTGGATGGCTTGTATTTCCGTAGGAACTGCCGCATTCAGCACTTCATCATTTTCCTCATCTGTGCACGTCCAGGTCAGCCTGGTATCGCTGAAGGAGACAAACTTAGGCACTGTCTCACATTCGGAGTCTCCTACTCCATCCTTCGCCCATTGATCATAGGGCAAAGCCTGAGGGACCCTGCGACAATGGGTCGCATGGATCCTGTTCTTACGGCCAGTGACTTTGACTGCGGTGAACTTGGCTAGAATGACCTGTTCTGGTCCCTTCCTATGCAGCTTCAGACTATTCTTCTGCTGGAAATTCCTTATGAGTATGTAGTCCCAAAGCTGAATGGTGTGTCCGGGCTCCTCATGTGTAGCTGCCAGGGTTTCCTGGACCTGTTGGTGAATACAATGCAAACTTTCAGTTAACTGGCAAAGCTAGTCAATCAACAATGGCTACTCAATATCAGAAAACCGTTGAGGGCGTGGGACACCCCAGACATTTGCCTGGTGTCCAAACACAACCTCGTACGGTGACAATCCTGTCCTAGAATGTGCTGTTCTTTTTGTGTACAAAAGAGCTAACAGTAAGGCATCTGGCCATTTTAACCCTGTGGTCTTCTGTATTTTTGCCAGTTTAAAGTTGAGAGTACCATTGTACTTCTCCACCAAACCTGCTGACGTGGATGATTGGCAGCATGAAACTTCTGTTTAAAGCACAGACCATTACAAATCTATTGAATCACTTTTGAATTAATATGACTTCCGTTATCACTCCAAATCAAACAGGGCAAGCCGAAATGAGGGAAGAAATCCTTCTGGAGTACCTTTGCAGTTGTCCTTATTGGATAGGCCCAACCCATTTACTGAATGCACAAATAACTACCAAAACATACTTCAAATTATTGCACCTTTCTAATTCTATATATTCCATCTGAAGGACCTCAAAAGGGAAAGTTGGTGGTGCAAAATTACCAGGTGGTGTGTGTGTGTACCCTTTCCAGGATTTTGCATCATGCACACCATACAATAATTCACTAAATGTACCAATGTTTTAGAAATGTTGTCGTCCTGCCATACAGGGCTAACAACTTACAAATACCCTTAGCACTAATATGGACTGAACCATGGGCCATCGTAACTACAGGAAGAACATATGCATCAGGTAACATCCATCTCTGGTTTCCTGACTTATCAATCCAACATCCCTCATCGTTCAATTGTGCTGTACTTTGCTGCCACACTGCTAACTCTTCTATTGTGGCTTCACCCTGTATCTCTTTCACATTGTCAAGTGTATCTTCAAACATGGTAATTTCAGGCACCCACCTAGCCGGGCCTGCTACAAACATCTTTTTTATTTTAGTCTGAGAAGTTTCTTTTGCTATCTGATCTACAAAAGCATTTCCCCTCCCCACATCCTCAGTGACTTTCCGATGGGCACTAGACTTCACTATAGCCAATTTCTTAGGGAGTGTCAAAGCAGACAAAAGCCTCAATATAAGGGGCTCATTTCGAATTTTGGTGCCATGGGAAGTAAGAAGCCCTCTCACTGCCCAGAGTCACCTAAAACTATGTGCGACCCCGAAGGCATACTGCCTGTCAGTATAAATATTGACATCCAGTCCTTCACTCAATTCACAAGGTCGTATAAGGGCAACAAGGCCAGCAGCTTCGAGCCAACTGATAAGGAACTTGTGATGTCTCTCCTACTGTACGCAGTGTATTAATAGCATAAGCAGCAGTAGTAGTGCCATCTGGTAGTTTAAAACTGGAGCCATCAACATATAGTTCCACTTGTGAGTCAGATAAGGTAACATCACTCAAGTCTACCTGTCCTTTTGTCTCTTCTTCCATCCGACGATACACTCATGTTTGTCGACTTCAACACTTTCGGAAGGGAGGGGCAGTAACATTGCTGGATTCAGAGTGGCATATCTTTTAATCGAGATGTGTTTAGCATATAACGTTTATTCAATGCCAGTCAGATGTGCACTGGTGAGGTACTGTGTCTTTGTCTTATTCAAAAGTCTATCCACAGCAAGGGGCACCCTGACTGTGAGATCAGTATCCAGCACATGTACGGCCGATTGTCTGATCGAAACGGCCACAGCCCGACCGCTCTTAGACAACTCAGAAGCTCTCTCACCACTGGATCAAGGATAGCAGAGAAATAGGCACACAGCCATTACTTTACTCCAAATGTTTGTGTTAAGACAGAAAGCGGACAACCAGCCATCTCGTGTACATACAACACAAACGGTTTATGGTAATCTGGGGTGCCTAGTACTGGAGCCGATCAAAGCACAGTTTTTAATTTGTCTAAAAGACTGCTGACATTCAGGCGTCCAAGGCAAAGGCTCATGCACATCTTTCATTATTCCTGCAAGCAAAGGTCTGATTTGTAGGGAATAACTAGGTATCACTGCCAACAGTAGGAAGTGATACCTATAAAAATGCACACATCTTTCTGAGTTTGGGAACAGGCATTTTAACAAAGGTGCTGATTCGCCTTCGGGTCAACTCCTATCCTCCTTCGACAGTAGGGGACCTAAGTAGGTAACCTCCTATCGACAATACTGAACTTTCAAAAAAGAAACCTTATGTCCATGATGAGCCAAAGGCAGCAACAATTTAACTGTAATATCTCTGCAACCTTGCTCTGTGTTGGAAGCAATAAGGAGATCGTCAACATCCTGCACCAATACATTGCCTGTTGGAAGTGAAAGGGAATCCAATTGATTCTTTAAAGCCTAACTTTAAATACTTGAACTCTCAGTATAGCCCTGAGGAGCTTGACAGAACCTATAGCTTCTTCCAGCTTGGGTGAACCCAAACAGACATCTGCTATCAGAATGAATAGGAATATTGAATAACGCATTTTTCAAATCAATGGCAGAATTTTTTTTAGCAGTGGAAGGAATCATTGTCAAAAGTGCTGTGATGTCTGGGACCACTGGAAACTGAGGAATTACTATTTTGTTAACTTCACGCAAATCAATCACAAAACAATAAACATCTTCATGATCATCAGGGGAACCTGAGGGGTGCCGCTCGCTAGCTGTGGTGAACTGTGGACTCTCTTATCCTGCATTTTTGGGAGCTTGCCTGTCCCCTGAAAGGAGCATTGTGACCAGCGCTTACCTGAGGCGCTAACCCGAGGTGGAGGAACGCTAAGGGCATCGCGGGCACTGTTGTCCAGCGAGGACGGGGCCGGGACTGCGAGGCCCAGCATTCCAAGCGGCCAGGCAATCGCCGCAGCTGGAGCCTCTTCTCTGCCCCGCCTCTCAGCAGCGCCTGAAAACGGCTCGCGGCCCCCACTTCGCGGGAGCCGCTCGCTAGCCGTGGTGAACTGTGGACTCTCTTATCCTGCATTTTTGGGAGCTTGCCTGTCCCCTGAAAGGAGCATTGTGACCAGCGCTTACCTGAGGCACTAACCCGAGGTAGAGGAACGCTAAGGGCATCGCGGGCACTGTTGTCCAGCGAGGACGGGGCCGGGACTGCGAGGCCCAGCATTCCAAGCGGCCAGGCAATCGCCGCAGCTGGAGCCTCTTCCCCGCCCCGCCTCTCAGCAGCGCCTGAAAACGGCTCGCGGCCCCCGCTTCGCGGGAGCCGCTCGCTAGCCGTGGTGAACTGTGGACTCTCTTATCCTGCATTTTTGGGAGCTTGCCTGTCCCCTGAAAGGAGCATTGTGACCAGCGCTTACCTGAGGCACTAACCCGAGGTGGAGGAACGCTAAGGGCATCGCGGGCACTGTTGTCCAGCGAGGACGGGGCCGGGACTGCGAGGCCCAGCATTCCAAGCGGCCAGGCAATCGCCGCAGCTGGAGCCTCTTCCACGCCCCGCCTCTTCCTACTTAATCCCACTAATCCCCAGGACCGGGGCAAAGCCCGGGCAAAGGGCGGGCCGTTTGAGGCCGTTAGAGGACGGTAGAGATCGGACCGGGCCACCCCCCTAAGTTTTCGCCTATCAGAACACTTCAACCTCAAAAACTTGCCTGGCTACCCTGAAGTTCTGCTCGAACAATATGGAAACGAGGGAAACAAGAAGCAAGGCGGCCACCATGGTCACAGGTACTCTGGATAATTTTCTTGCTAAGGCCAATACTGTGGTACACAAGGGTCTTACAGTCTTAGAAACACATATAGCAGAAGGGATTGAAAGCTCGCACCTGGTTTCCCCGGGGTCATCTTCTAACGTTAGATCATCACAACTGCTGGATGCTACACACTAATCACTTATGGATAGCATTGATCAAACTATAGAGTCAGTACTGCAACAGTTGAGGACACCATCTAACTCACACAGGGATCAAGACTCGGTCCACATCCTTGATGGGGTGGCATCTTCCCCAACTCCACAGACAGTTCTATTCAGGGACATGGGGAATGGTTCTACTGCAATGGATTACATGGGTCTCCGAGAGGACGCTGTCCCGAAAAGGAAAAGATCGAGGAAGTCTGAAGGTGCTAAAAGGGCTGAAGTAAATCCCACCCCAAATACCGCTGATGACAGCATTGACGCCCCGGGAA
The DNA here is from genome assembly GCF_964261635.1 of Lissotriton helveticus. Classification (NCBI taxonomy): domain Eukaryota; kingdom Metazoa; phylum Chordata; class Amphibia; order Caudata; family Salamandridae; genus Lissotriton; species Lissotriton helveticus. The sequence continues at coordinate 968,569,402 of NC_136071.1, read as the reverse complement.
CTTCTTCCTTTGGGAGCGTCACTGAAACGGCGAGTCCTGTAGTCCCCGCCCCCAACCTCAAACCCCTCCATACTGGTCCATTTATCTTTGGAGGGGGACTTCCAAACACCTTAGAGCATATTATCTGCTCACTCACTGACATCATTAAAAATCTTTTGGATCCCCTCTCGCTCAAATTGGACTGCATTGAGGCTAGACTTCTAGCAATAGAAAAATTAGGTGGTTGTGGGGCTGATCAGCAAGGGGTGCGACTAAGCGCAAATGGAGCAAATGGGACTAATGCTGGGATCTCTCTCCCGCCTAGTGCTTCTACTACTGTGGTTCCAATCCCGCCAACAACTCTTTCCACGGAGAACGCTCCCACAATCACCCCTCCACAACCTGCCCCTGTACCTCTCCCCAGGCAACTGCCTCCTGTGCCGCCAGTTAGGAGGTCGAAGTTACCTACTTCGCCTAGCTCATTGGGACAGGTGAGACCGCCTAATGTAACGGCTGACTGCCCCAATCGGATAGGCAACAGCCTTACCCGGCAAAAAGCAGTTAATTTGCCTCCCGAGGCGGCGGCCTATACTGTAATCCTGATGGGGGTACCTGAGCTCTCCAGCAACGTGGTGGAATCTTATGACTCCCTACGTAATAAAGTAATTAGCTGGCTAAATGTTCAAAGGCCCCTACCACCCAATCTAAGAGGAGAAGTACTGATGGTCAGAAGGGTCCCATGGGTTGGGTATACTGTGAAGAAAAATGGGGGAGATTGTATTATTGTAAGCTTCAGGAGTTCTCAGGTTGCTACTTACATTTGCAATTGGCTTGGGAGTCCAGGGAAGACATCTATTGAACTGGTCCCCCTGTCGTTCTTCTATCCCAATGTACGAGATGCAACTACGAGGAGGGACGACGGCTGGACCAGGGTGGGATTTGCTGTTGACGGGTCAAGGTACAGGCCCACTCGCTGTGATGCCCCTGTCTATGCCAATTATGCTCACCCCAATAGATACAGTTGCCTCGACCAGATTGACTGACTCCAGAAGGATGCATCTGTGGGGGACATTCAAGGTGTAGCTTTTGAAACCGTTGGGTTGGGGACAGGAAGAGATGTAACTAATATCACCATCCGAGACCTTGAAGCATCTCCCTCGGAGAGCATAACTACCAGCAGTTCCCGGGGTCATCCAGTCAATTTATCCCAGAGTCTACTTGGTCCTAATATAATATTCGAAGCTCCATCAGATCTTGGACTATTACCAGATAGGTCTGAACCACCACCAGATAGGTCTGAACCACCATTACTAGGTATTGCCACTGAGAGGACCAGGGGAATGGCATCTAAGACTCCCGTAGGACCCATGAAGGTCCTCTCCTGGAATGTGGCAGATATTGCCAACAAATTAGACACAAATGATTGGGTTTCCCTAGTAGGTACCAGCGACATCTGTCTCTTTCAGGAGACTTGGGCTAGGGAACCCTTCCTCAGAGCAGGCTACGAAACCTTCTACATTAACGCTAAGTGGAATGGTAAAGGGAGGCCTTCCGGTGGATTAGCTGTCTGGGTGGCTAGTCACATTGGCTGTGATGCGGAGATAGTACCTACTTTCTTGGAGGACATACAATGTGTTCTCCTTAAATGGCCCAATGCCTTCAATCTGGCAATTGTTAATGTGTACTCACGCCCAGTCAGTGCGTCCATGGAATCACCCACTTTGAATGATCTTTCATCATTTCTGGGTCAACTCCCCACCGACTGTAAGATATTGATGGGTGGAGACTTTAACTGCCACTTCGAACCCCTAGAAGGTTTTAAGGAGGGCGCCCTAACTGCTGAAGACGATTATTGGGGGATCCCTCCATGCCAATCCCCTCATCCTAAATCATGGTCCCCTCTAGCAGTGCAGATTATGTCCCTGACTTTGAACTTTGCCCTGAGGGCCTGTAATGGGCGCTCCCCGTCTGATACCCCTTCAATGTGCACCTTTAACAGGAAGGACCACGAATCACGCCTGGACTACATTTTTGTAGATACAGGCTTGTGGTCCAAGGTCCAGGATTTTAGGGTTATAGAACGATCAGACAGCGACCATAATGCCCTCTGTCTAGATATGGCTCACCCCGCTCCTGCTGTAGGGTCGTCATCTACTGACCCCAGTGAAGACCTAGGGAACCTGGTTCTTAGCACCAATAGACGCAGGGTAAGATGGGGGAAATTAGTAAATTCAAAAGAGAGCATAATTAAAATTTATGAATTAGCACTCGCCAAGCTAGACGAAATATATCGACTGATTAACCAACCTAGAGCCACGGATTTTAATGAGAAAATAGCCCAAATTCACACAGATTTAGTGGGAACTTTAGGAGAGGTTTTTTACCCGGTGGTGGTGCCAAGGAAGAAAAAGACTCGAACCTCAGCTTGGTACAACTCCTCCTGTAAAAAGATCAAGACCGAGCTGATCTCTACAATAAAATCCGGCACTAATAAGGACAAGGTTGCTGAGCTTAGACGCAATTACAGGGAAGCCATGGCACAAGCAAAGTCAGAAAGGGGCCTGGAATAGATGGCAGGACCTCTCCCTGGCACTAGAAACGAGGGACTCTAGAAAATTCTGGTCTCTGGTTAACACTGGCTCAGGAGAACCAAAAACAGCAGTGGAGCCAAACATTGCTGCTTTGGTATGAGAATCTCATTTTAGTAAATTGTACCAAGATACTCCTGAATTTGCTAATGAGGTGGCCCTTGATATTACAATTGACCCCGCAGCTGGACTAGAATTTACATTGGGTGAGGTAGTTAGCGCCATAGAGAGACTGGCGTTGGGGAAGGCCCCAGGACTCGATAGATTGCCCGGCGATCTGTTTAGATACCATCCAGAGATCTGGGGCCTTTACCTTCTAATACTCTTTAATTCCATCCTGGGAGGCATGGAGATCCCCTGTACTTGGCTGGGGGCAGAGATAGTACCAATTTTCAAAAAGGGCTCTCCTCTGCTCCCAGCCAACTACAGGCCGATCAGCCTCATAGATGTACCCCAAAAACTATTTTCTCGCCTTCTCCTGGACCACCTTCTAGACTGGATGGAGGACAACGCGATTCTTAGTCCCCTCCAGGCGGGCTTCAGGAAAAACACGTCCACCATGGATCAGATTTTCCGCCTCGTCCTCCTCTACTGGAAAACAGTGAGGATCGAGGGGGGGAGTCTGTACATGGTTTTCGTGGACCTGAGGTCCGCATTTGACTTGGTTCCCCGTAAGAAACTATGGGAGGTTCTAAAGGAGCTGGGCGTTCCTTCCCAACTACTGCATGCTATAATTAGGCTCCACGAAGGCAATTTTGCTCAGGTTAGGTGTGGGAGGGATGGAGCGTTGTCCTCTAGGTTTCCAGTTCTCAGAGGGGTAAGACAGGGTTGCGTTCTTGCGCCGACCCTGTTCTGCCTCTTTGTTAACAGTGTCATACTCCATCTTGACAATGTCAGGGACAGCGATGCACCCTTGTTGGCAGGCAGGAGGGTACCGGCTATCATGTTTGCCGATGATACCCTCCTGCTTTCCAAATCCCCGATGGGGATCCAACGGATATTAGATGGGTTTGGGGTTTTCTTCAGGCAACACGGTCTGGAGATTAATAAAGAAAAAACCAAATTCATGATATTTAATCCCTCCTTTACAACTAGGCCTAATCCAACACTGGGCTCTGCAAGGCTGGAAAGGGTAAAAACGTTCCAGTATCTGGGGGTAACTCTACATGAGAATTTATCATGGGGCCCTCAGATAGCCAGATCCCGGTTAAAGCTGTCTCAATTGTCGGGGGCAATTCTGAAGGTCGCAAATACATCAACCTTTAAACCCATCAGTCCAGCTGTGGAGATGTATAAAACACAAGCCAAAGCGGCCGCATCCTATGGTAGTGAGTTGTGGGGTCACAAAGCCGGGACAGAACTTGTCAGAGTAGAAAATAACTTTCTCAGACGCCTTTTGGTTCCTCCGCAAGGCACACCCTTGCTACCACTAAGACTAGATCTGGGGCTCCCCTCGATAGGGTACGAATTGGAACTAAAACCGTTGAGGTTCTGGCACAGTCTTTGGTCCACTGGCGAACTTACACATTACAGGGAAGACCTCAAGCACGTCATGATTCTTAACCAGCGCGACAGAATCCCGTGGTTGGCCTTTATCAAAAGAGAACTTCATCGTTTGGGACTTCCTGAGTTATGGGAGGTTCCTGAAAGAGGCTGACAAAGGGTCCCATGCAAAAGGCTGGTTGAAATATTTAAGGAGAATAGTCTAGTCTCTCTTGTGTGTGCACCTAAAATCGGCACCCTGACTGAACAATTCCTGGATTCCAAAAATTCTAATCGTTTTGAAGGTTTTATGGTCATCATATTTCCTATTTTGGAAAGGAAACTGTTCATTCAATGGAGGCTAGGCACCCTGCCCCTGAAAACTTTTACTTGCAAATGGGCAATGCGGGATGATAAAATCTGTCCTGGGTGCAATAAGTACGATGAGGAAGAAACTCACGTTTTGTTTTTTTGCCCAGCCTACACTAGACCGAGGAAATACTGGCTAATGCCATTGTGTAGGAACTTGGGCATAAGAAACTATTTACATTCATACAGAATACTGAAGACAAGTACCCTGCCCCATATAGTTTTTGCAGTTGCCAAGTTTATAATGGCCATGTGGCAGATAAGGGGAAAAATACCAAAAGACTGAAAAGTGATATGAATTGTAATGAAATCGCTCCTCATACCCAGACTCTCCAGGGAAATGAACTACCAATGATATGTACCATGTCATGTTTTTATTGTATGTCGGATGTGTTTTAAATGTTTTTAATGCTTTTAATGGATCTTTTATGGTCTCAAATGGCCGAAATAAAGAATTTTTGGATTGGATTGGATTGGAACCTGAGGGTGGCATTTAAGAATTGGAAGAATGGGGGTATTAGAAATATTGGGAGACGTCTCCTCAACCACTCCCTTCTTAATCAAGTCTGAATAATGTGCAACAATGCTCGCTCACCGGCCTGGGGTATTTTATACTGAGGGATACACGGCAAAACAGCATTAACTTTAACCTGAATCGAAACCGGTGGGATATGCAGCAGTCCCACATCTGTATCACCCGTCGCCCATACAGTGGATGGTATGTCAGCAAAATCAGCAGGAAGAGGGAGAGACAAACACTGTCTAGTACTCACATTTGGGTCCATCGTCATGTAAACACCTTCCGGGGAACAATAAATCTTAGCATGCAATTTTTTCAACAAATTGAAATCCATCAAATTCTCACCACAATTAGATGTTACCAGAAATGGTGAATCCACTGTAAATGGACTAGCAGTTAGTGCAAGGTGTCTTGAAATGGGGCTTACTACTGGTACACCTGGAAAACCTACCAAAATATTATTATGGCCAGACACAGCCACCCCAGGGACCATATTTAGAGAAACAGAAGTTTTTTTTGCGCCTGTGTCAACCAAAAATGTCTTAGTTGATCCTTGCAGTTCTGCTGTTACATAAGGTTCACGCTGGTCTACAGGTAACGGAACTGGTCCCTCATGCTGTCCCTCGCTGTCTTAGCTATAGGACATTCCTGTCACTCCCTCTATATCGTAATCACCATGATAGTACTGTCCATCATGAGGGTTGTCAAAGTAATTATTATCAGAACAATCCTGTGTGGCTGCAGCGTTCTGAGCCCTATCAGCCCCACCAGCTCCACCATCCCATCCACGAGAACCTCATTCTCTCGGGACCGCTACCCTCTGCGAAACCGCGGGGAACTCACTACGCCAGTGACCCTCTTCCTTACAATACGCACAGTGATTCTGCCCCAGAGGCATTGTATTCGGCTGCTTACTAGTACGTGGAAGCTTTCAGGCAGAACCACCACGCCATTCCCTCTAAAAGCCTGCTGTAACAACACTTTTGTTTTTAAAGGCTAATTATTTATGCTTTTTCCCTGTCTTTTCTTTCTCCTCATTGTCTCGATGTTCATAATATTGAGCCATATTCAAAATAACAGAAGGGGGAGAGGTGGACCAGGTACTTTCAGAAGCCTGTAGACAAGTCGCAATTTCAAGAAGCAAATTGGAGATGAATCTATTAACAAACAACCGAACACCTCCCTCAATAGACAAACTGCCCACTATAATCCAAAACTTTTTCCTCAAACTGAGTGAAGAAAACAGACACACGCTCATCTTTCTTCTGTCGGCAAGCCGACTATTTATCCCAATCTACTTTTCTTGGTGGAATAAGAGAATGCATATGTGTAATAATGCGGCCTGGCAATGCTAACATTTCCACTCCTGGCTTATCACCTGGGTTTCTGTCCTGGTCCCATGCTTTAATTTGATCCCAAGTACCACCCAACATGATCTTGAGTATGAACCTGCCTCCAAATATCAACCAGAACAAGAAGACCAAAACATGTTTAAATATCAGCAAGAGTCAAAACCGTCGAGGAAGCAGCTTCAGTCAACTCAATTGAGTCTGACGGGCAAACCCTCACTTCTTTTACACGGTGTATAAACCCATTGTTCCTGAAACCTGGCTGCCTCTGCCGCTTGAGTAACATTACCAAGCTGATCAGGTAACTCCGGTATCTTGCGGTGATATATGGGTTGAACATCTCTCATCGGAAACTGGGACACTGTAGTAGGGCTCTTAACATGCAAACTGCCCCTATATGCGACTATTGTGGTAATGTTGCTAAAAACCTGACCTTGGTCCATACCGTTAGTATACACACGATCTTTAATATTAAATAAAATTTGTGGCACATTATCCCCAAAATGTTGCTGCCAAAGACCAATTAACTTCGAGCCAATATGTTTAAGGGCATGCTGCTGTATAAAAGGCTCATGATCTTTTATCACTCTCCAAACATCCTCCACACTGTAAATGGGATTACAGCCCCACTGTGCAGCTTGATCAGCTACTACCTTCTTCTCCTCATCTCCCACTGCAGACTATACGAAAGGGCCCATACGCTCATGAAGTTTGGTAAGTCTCTCTCCTCGAGCCCACGAACTGGTGTCTCAATGCTTCCAAATATTGACGGATGAAGAACCAGAGAAGGAGAAGCAACAGAAGTAACAGGCACAATTGTCGATGGCAGTTGCGTCGCAGGAGTAAGAGCTGGGGACATGGATGCTGAGACAATAGATGTGGCAAGAGTACTAACAGACACCATTGCCATAGACTAGAGGGGGAGCAGGAGCCAAAGCCACAGCCGTTGAAACAACAGCAGTAGACGCCGGGACAGAGAGGACAGCTGTAACAGGCGGCTGTGATGACACAGGGACAGTAAGATATATCTTTTTCTGAGCATATGGAGGTGGGGGTTGAGTATCTAACAATTCTTCCACCTGAGACAAATATGATTTATCAATATGCAATTGAACCCTCCTATCTTTGCATTCAACTCTCTTTTCCTATTTTTCTTTATCATATCCTACAGCTTTCTGAGTCAGTGTCTGCATTTTTCCTTTCCGGGCATCCTTCTCGTCCTTCTGTCATCTAAGCCTAGCTGCCTTCTGCCACGTCCTAATAAAATCAAAATAACTGTTCCTGTAAATACCCAATATTTTGTTCATCAAAAGGGTCGTTAACAGCCACTGCAACTCGGCATTGTCACTCGTATATTTGTACCAAAATGTATTAAACATAATAGGACCAAGACCATGCTACACTTACATATCAAAATTTCGAGTGTCTTCTGGAGGCGCCAACTGAGCTTCTTCCAATTGAGCATCAATGACAGCACACAGAAAACAGCTTACTGATCCCAGGCATTCTCAAAAGAAAACACATTCACAATTCTATGCCTGGTAAAGCAATTGCAAAGGCTTTTGTCCCAAAGACGGTCTTCAGACCGTACCAAATTCAGACCAAAATGGTAAGATATCCACCAAGAACCAAAACAAACTCACGTGATAAATGCAGGTCTAAGCAAATTAATTCTCCATTGCCTACTCTTGCAGACCAAACAGTCAGATTCAAGGGTCTCGCCATTTAGGACTCCAGTCGGGATGACCACTGGGCGAGGCACCATCCGGCAGCACAGAAGGAGCATCTGTGAGCAATCAATGCTCCTCATACTAGGATCCCTGAACTGCCCCCCCCGTACGTGGAAGGGTATGGATCACTCACCCGAAGTTTGGGTGCCAGCTGAAGGAAGTGACCCAAGTGGGGCCACCAGGGTCACACAAGACCACCTCTTAACCTTTCATACCAAATGAAGAGTCAGTCAGACAGTAGAGAAGACAAACCAATAGCTGTTTATTCAGATTACACTCAGAGCAGAGTCCTGTCTGCCCAGTCTCTAAGGAGTGCTGCAGAGGGACTGACTTCAGCAAGCATAAAGATCCATTATGTACATTTCAGAACTAATGAAGGAACGCCCACAGTGGAATTTTCCAAGCAGTCAAGGTAATTCTGCCTGTGCCTGCCACTAGACAACTAGGAGAGGGTTTCTATCTAAGGGGAAAGATATGTGTTAATAAGAACAGTGTATTTATTACCAAAGCAAAACCTATCCTTGGAGAAACAGAGCCTAACTGAGGCCTTTTCTCAGAAATAGCAGAGTATACGTTTTGATTGTAACCCAAAATGGCATCTACATATAAAATGGCACCGTGAATGCTAACATACATGTAATAATGCATAAGTAGGATTCTTTTTCTTCTAACAGTTCTACTCCAGCGGCAGCTTCCTCAACGCAAACAGATGGTTTCTCAACATGAGCGGTAGCAAACATCCGCAACCCCCCGTGCTGAGAAATTTCACAGGTAAGTGGTCAAACGTTCGATTTCCCTTGCTCGCCCTCACCAATTTACCTTTGGCGAGCGCAAGCAAGGAAGAAACCCTGCTCAGCGGAGATTTTCAGAACTCAGCAAGGTCCGTGGGGTGCAGATCGTTAAAAACTCTGCAAACTCTGAGAACGGAGCAGAGTTCACTACCCAAGCTTGCTTGATACTTACACTAGCCTGTCCCTAGCTAGGAAAGACAAACAAGCCACTTTTACTGGGAAGGGATAGTATGATCAATTTTATTATTATTTCTAAATCCCTGGCACATTTGATCATGGATTTTACCATCTTGTGCAATAACTTAAGTGACCATAATCCTCTGATCCTCAAACTCTCATTGGATGATGTGTTATAACAACATACCCAGATTTTACCCACAACTGGACATGCATACTAAAAGGGCAGTTCTGAGAAAACAGGCCAGTATTAACTCAAAATCTCCGTTCTATAACCTAGCGAGCAAAAATAGAGACGATGTACTGAGTTCATATGATACCATCTGTGGGACAGTCAATACCCTATTAAGCATCTTTGGTAACTGTAAAATCCTGGAAAAAAGTGATTTGATGACGTCTGTTCAAGTTCCCATCATAATTTAATCCGGGCACTTCAGAATACATTTTAGGTGGCAACCAAAGTAAAATTATTTAGAGTTAGGTACAAACAGGCAGTCAAATCAAGAAAAGAAATGATCAGGCAGGCTGCCTGGGCACCACTAAGTGAGGCCAAAAGTAGGAAGCACACATCCCTTTTTTTGTACAACTATCCGTGCCAATTTGTTTAGAGAAGGTCACAACACTATTGTGGATACTGTCATGCCCTCACACCAGTGGACAGAACACTTTTCTAAGCTTTATCAAAAACGTGAGTCACAATCTAGGGGGAACAATGTTTCCCATGATGCAGGCTTAAACTGTGTGGCTTTCCCAATGATCACCCTGAATGAGGTAGTTCGTGCTATTAACCAAAGTCCTAGACACAAAGCAGTTGTCCTGGATGGGGTACCTATTGACACCTTCAAGGATAACATTGATTTATGGGCACCTCTTTTAGTAAATGTATTTAGAAGTGCTATGGTGACTGGGCCCCTACAGCCATGGTCACACTCAGCTATTGTCTCAATTTTTAAGAAAGGGAACAGGGGTGATTGCAAATGTTATCCTGATCAACTCTACATTTACGATCCTTGGTATAGATCGGTTGGAGGGACTGGCAAATGAAAAGGGTATGACTTTTGACAAGGGTTGGGGACTACAGAAGAAAGATTGAGTATTCCTCTCATAATAGACAAGTATATGAAACTCAAGAATGTTTGCCATATCTGCCTTTTATAAAGCTCAGCTTTGTGATCAACTGTGTATATCGAAAGAAATTATAGGACAGAAGGATGGGAATAGGGGCGGATGGGGTTCGCTGGTGCAATTCCTAATTCAACTAAATACCGATTTGTCTGGGTGGATTAGGCATGACTATAATGGAGAGTGCATACCCCTTTTTAAACAGAGTGGAGCGTAAGGAAAGGTTGCATCCTTGCTCCTATCCTTTTTTGTCTCTACATCAGTGAGCTTGAATCCTCTTTGTTGAATGTTATGGTTGACACTCCCAAGGTAGGAGCTAGACATCTGCCTGTTCTAATGTATGCAGATGACTGTTTTAATGGGGATAACTGCAGTAGGTTTACAGAGGTAACTTGATTGCTTTGCTTACTTTATGAATGATCTGTATTTGTCACACTATGCCACAAAATGAATTATCACTTTGATAATAATTCTAGATTTCTACTTGTATCCACTTCTACGAATTTAAGGATTCCTTTAGATGATATAGGTACATGGTCACACCTAGTGAAAGTAAGAAAGCACAACTGGAAAAGTCCACACAGCCCCCAAAACGTGTGTTGCCCGGGACGGTCCGTCGGCCCCTCCTTGCTATGCCACTGGGTTCATACATTTCAGCTGCTGCCCGGTTAGGAAATATGTTGGTAAAGGAATTTAAATGACCATGATTGAATAAATTCGTTTTAACTCCCCATATTTGCAATAATGTATCTTTTTTAATCTGAATTTTTTAGTATGTTTATTGTACTGATTTACTAACATACTTATCGATTTTAACAGACTATTTCTCATGTAGTATTTTAATTTGTTGATGCACTTTTGTGGCTTAAAAAGCCAAATAAAGTAAATTTAGAACCTTGAAACTTCTCAGAACAAGAACAGAGAATTCAGTTCAAAATAAACACATATTCAAGCTGACTTCATGATCACATTCCGATGGATAGTGGCATTAATAGTCGTACATCTCATATTTGTCATTTATATTAAGTAATCAGCATATGTACCTTAAAAAGGGGGACTACAAAAAGGGAAAAACCTAGGGTGCACAAAGACGACTAGCCTCAAAAAAGTGAGAAAAGGAATCGGGGGAGTACTGGACCACCATGGCACTGGGCCCCACCCTTGGTCATTAGAGATTATTTCTACTCGGGGGGGTAAATTGGGTTTTCTCTGCCAGCAGATATGTCATTACTATGCTTACAGAAACCCCCGTTTTCTCTCACTTGCCATGGTGACGGCTGCCGTATTCTGACTCTGGCTAAGGAAACCCTGGGCATTTCTGAAACTTATCAATATTTTGGTCTCATTTAATCAATAACATTTAATAATTTAAACTAAATAGGTTTCGAAATGTTCCATAACTTTTTAACTATGATGCTGTTTCATTTTGATGCCCATGTGCCATGTACATTAATATCTGAGGCGGATGCATCTGTCTATATCATCTACCCACAGTGAACTAGCAATTTCTCAAATATAAATATTTTAGTGGTTCCCACTATGGTTTAAATGAAGACGTTAGCCTCCCTCTCCAAGAACTATAAAGAATACGGTTTCCTAAAAGGGTGTGTGAAGTCTGCTAGCAAATACATGCAGATTGTGTCTTAAACTTAAGAAGTTTCTTGAAGTACAAAAACTTATTTTTGCTTTTAAAAACCAGCCTTAGTGCCATTTTGGGCTTGCTGGAAACCATTCCCACTTCCATCATAGTCAGAGGGGGCAACTGATGGACTGCTGACACCTACCCGCAGCTCCTAGTTTGTTTGATCCTTTGCCTAGGGCAGTGAGCATGTGCCTTATTTGTTTGCCCAACAAACTGATACATTGTCCTCTTGATGCACATAGAATTCAAATGTTAATAAAAACACTCTAGAGTTTTTATGTAACAGTCCCATGGAACATGTAAATTGTGTGCTGTAAATGTGTATTGTTGTGAGCAGGAACATAAATAATACAAACTAACAAATGATAGGCTGTTCAAGGGTTGCCGTTTAGTAATGGTAAACGTAGTAGGTATTTTGTAGACCACCGAGTAAATAGTGAATCTTCTCTGCTATTTACTTAGATTCTGACTAAACAGTAAGCAATTGTTAACTATTTCGCAGTTGCCTTGAAAGTAGCAAAAAACTTTACTATTTCCTAGCCACTGACTAACTACTTGAGATTTTCCACTGTTTGGCCATTGGTTGTGCAAATAGCAGAAAATCATCACTGTTTACCTGGCTGCTGGTTAAATAGTAGAGATTCTGTACTGTTTTGCCGGCACCCTTGCAAATAGGAAACAAACTTAACTATTTACTTGATCTATTTCTAATAAAAGTCATTAGGTACTGTTTGGACAACGCTTAAGCACATAGTAAAGAAACAACACTCATTTCCTGGCTGCTGGGGAAATAGGAGAAATTGGGGCATATTTACAAGCCGCAGCATAACTTTTTGTGAGGCTTTGGTGGGGCAAACCACCAAATCCTATTTATGAGGCCACGCAAAGCCACTTTACATGGCTTTGAATGGTCTCATAGATATTGAGTAAGGCAAGGCAGCGCAAATCCCTGCATTGCCTTACTCTGCGCTAGGAAGGCATTCCATGGGCATTGTGGTGGGTGTTCCCACGTAACACCCATGGAGTTTGACGCTTACCCAGATTAACAAGACCATGTAAACATGGGGATGTGCCAAAACCTTACACCTCCCCAGGGGAGGCACTATAATGAGAAATAACAATTTCTTCTAGTTTTGTCCTCTTTCTATGTGTCCTGCACAAAAAAAATCCTACCGACAACACAGGCACCCCTGCACCATGGTGCGAGTGTGTCTGCGTTGGCGCTAGGCTGCCAAAATGACACTAGGGCAGGGGGAAAGGGCAGAAATGCACTGTATTGGATAAATAGGGTGAATTTCTGCCCTTTCATGGTCACGCAGCGTGGCACAGCAAAGTAACTTGCTGCCCTGCCCTGTGCCACAATTCTTACAAATATGCATCATTATGTACAATTTGCTCAGAAGAAATGCACATAGCAAATACACATACTTATTTACAAGGCTTCTGGTTAAATAGCAGGCATTATGTACGATTGATCTATGACCCTGAACATATTAAACAATGTCACTATTTACTTGGCTGCTTCCAAACAGCAAAAATGATGTACTGCTTGGCTTGTGGCATTGAAAATAGCAAATATATTTCACTAGTTGGACAACTACTGGCTAAATAGCAGACATTATGTAGCATTTGGACAGTGACCAGGCTAATAGCAAAGAAAATGCATTATTTACCTAGCCACTGACTAACTAGCAGAAATTCTATACTGTTTGACCATCAGCCTTGCACAAAGCATATTAGAGAGTATGCACAACTTGCTTAGTACCTGTGCAAATAGCACAGCACTATTTACACGGCTGCTATCTAAACAGGTTACATTTTGTGTTATTATGTGTTATGCACTTACCACCAGATTTAACTGTAAGCAAGCAGTGAACACAATTGGCATCCACCTCCTTAAGCAGGTTAGAGTCCTGATCTATTATTATTTAATTCACAAAAACTGGCCACAAATCGCACATAGACTTTGCAAATGAAACAGTATTTTGCAAACCTACCTAAGTACTATTAGTCCGTACACAAAATACTGAATCGCATTGGGTCATGAAATTACCTATCTAATTAATATTATCTATGCAAGTGGCAATCCTCTGTGATTGGCTGTAATCATTGGGATGGTGGCCTGCAAGGGACTGCTTACCACCATCCCTACGACCGCATTCAAACAGAATTTTTTTTTTTTTAAGCTGCAATTTTCTTCAAAGGAACCAGTGTTGCTATTATGTTTTAAGTGTTTTTTTTTGTTTTGGAAGATGTCAGGGGGAGAAAACTGTGGTCCTTTGGACCACTGCTTTCTCCAACGGAGGCACCAAACTTGAATCCGAAAGGGAAAGTGGTTGTAAGGGAGGACCCTTCTCCTTTTCAAATCAGCAACCATCTCAATTCAGAAGCCAGTAGCTCCTCAATGGTTTGCACCGGAGGCCCCTTGAGTGGCAAAGAGTGTGGAGGCTTGGCCAAGCTGGGGCTCTGCGAGTTCGGGACATCCTGCGACAGAGCTGCTGCTGCTGATGAGCCTGGAGTACACAAGCCTTGTGTTGTCCATTGTCCTAGCTGGAATTTTGCGAAGCCATGGCATTGCCAACATCATTGCTTCGAGCTCTATGCAGCGCCAGGTGGAGTAGGAGACGCTGTTAATCTGTCTTGACCTCGTCAGAGGTGAGCAGCTGGTACTCGAAGGTGAGCCTGTAGGGAGGATCTAACTGATGTCCCTGAGAGCTGACCCTGGAAGGTGTGCTGGGGAGGGAGAGGCCCTGGGGCGGTGAATACACGATGCTGGGGAAAAGCAATATTGCTCCTATTTGTGGAGTTACATTTTGCAACCTATCTGGCCCCCAACGGCAAGTGAGCTGCGCTAGAGCTTTAAGACAATGCTTTACTAAGTAAACTTACCCTTCATTTCTGGCCTTCATAATGCTGCACATGCCTGTTCTCAATCACATCTCTCTTCCTCTGTTATTTTAGGGTGGCACTCTTTGCCTCTGAGTGTGGTGAATTAATTCTTGGGTACCATGAATCTTGTTGCCAAGTTCTGCTGGGGTAGGAAACCACATTCCCCAGCATCCTTTGCTGCAGCACTGATCTCTAGGTGCTGTAGTGCCATAAATTAGGCAGAGGCTCCCTCAGCGCCGGTGCGGCAAACCTTGTTGCCAAGTCCTGCTGGGGTGGGAGAATAGAACCCCTCAGCATCCTTTGCTGCAGCCCTGACCTCCAGGCGCCGGAGTGCCATAAACTGGAAGGAGGTATCCTGCAGCGAGGGATGTGCCTGTGTCGTGCCCAGGCAAAGACCGGGCCAAGAGCGGGTCTGTCCACACCTGGATGAGGCAGTGCAGGGCCCTCTTTATTGATTCCTTCATCTGTGATTTCTATTGAAAGGTATTGTGTATTTGGAAGGGCTTATAAGGACTCTATCCCAAAACTAATTTTATTGCCAATTGTGGGTTGGCCACTGACTTATTATCTCCCCAAACGTCACCGCAATAGGGGTTGGTTTTCCAGAATACCCTTGTGTATCTACCTAGGCATGGGGAAGCAAAAAATATTCCTTCTTAGGGCCCTACTGGTACGACTCTGGATGGCTTTCTGCAGTGGGCTGTTGGAGTTATCAGTAAAGAGAATGAACTAGCAGAGAGAAGACTGTCCTTATCTTCACCTCTTCTCCCTCATCCCACTCTAATAAGAGACCTGGAGGTTATTGATAGAGAAGGTCAACAG
Source organism: Lissotriton helveticus (assembly GCF_964261635.1). Lineage (NCBI taxonomy): Eukaryota > Metazoa > Chordata > Amphibia > Caudata > Salamandridae > Lissotriton > Lissotriton helveticus. The sequence goes on along the minus strand of NC_136071.1, from coordinate 968,553,942 downwards.
GAGTCAATTTTATCAGTCCCAATTTCACCTAAGGTTTTAATTAATAACCCTACTAACAATCTATCTGATAACCTCCTTTCTCCAGCTCAGAATTTAGATGAAAAAGTATATATAACTACAAAGGGTGGGAGCGAAAGAGAACAGAGGAAGGGTAAAAGCTTAGGAAATGGGGTTTTGACCCCAAAAATGGCCAACCAGCAACAGGTGAACTAGAGTTAAGCAGGGCAATTCAGTTGGGGGAGGAAGGAGCACCAAGTATCCCTGGGGAGTTTTATACATGCATTGGTGCATATTATGGAAGTTGTCCTCAACCCCATTTTGACCCATTTAGGGAATATTGAAGAGCAATTATTATCCCTAGGGGTTGTTATTAAAGACAGGTGTAGTCCACAGATCTCAGAACGGCAGATAGACACTGACAGTCAAGTCAACAAGTCTTGCCAGTCATCGCTTGTAACTTGGAATCCCATGCAACAACTGAGTCCCGTTATTGCTTCAGCGACCAATAGTATACATGGAGGAAGGGCGTCTGGTCCTTCAATACCTCCCTGAGCCCCTTCTCGAGCTTTCCAGAATGTTACAAATATTTTGGGAACGAGGAAATCTCCTGTCAATTCGCAGACAATTCCAGCTATTTCTCATGTTACTCCCGCCTCATTTACATTTTCCTACTGACAGCACCCCATATACTTTGATTCTTGTGGAAGTTCCCCCACTGACAGAAGGGGCAACTGAGGATTGCCAAAACCTTATTAATAAAGCAGCACAATGGTGTATAAGAAATGCTAATCTCCCACTTTCCATTCTTGATTAAATACTCATGGCACTCAGAGTTCAGTGGGTTGGCCCTCCTCCTAAAACAGTGGAGGGAGACTGTGTAGTTAAAAAAAATCTTGATCACATTCGGTTTATGTTGATGCACTTGAGTAAAATGGGTCCACAGACAGGCAATATAAGGGTACGTCCCCGGGGATATCCTTTGATTTCTCTTCCCAAATTCTGCTCCACTTTAGTCTTTATTTCTGATTGGATGAGCACCAATCATTTAAAGCTCAATCCCGACAAAACGGAGCGTGTCCTCACGGGTGGTCCCTCCAACCCTTGGTCCTCGATTCACTGGCCCCCCTCCTTCGGCTCCCCCCCTTCTCCGGTCCCCTCTGTTCGGACCTTGGGCATCAAGGTCAGCCATGACCTTACCATGCATGCCCAAGTCAGTTCCGTTGTATCCTCTTATTTTTTGTCCCTTCGTCTCATCCGGAAGATCTCTCGGTACTTCTTAGCGGACGCCCTTAAATCCATAGTCTTGGCCCTTATCACCTCTTGCCTTGACTATGGGAATGGTCTGTATGTAGGCATTCCTGCTTATGAAATCCGACGCCTACAGGCCATCCAAAACCAGGCTGCCCGTCTCATCCTCCGCCTCCCCAAATCATCTCATATCACGCCTGCACTTAAGTCCCTCCATTGGCTTCCTGTGCACTTCAGATCATTTTTCAAATTTGCCTGTTTGGCCTTTCGGGCCTTCACACACTCAGCCCCCCTCTTCATCAGTTCTTTGATCACCCCTTACACCCCCACCCGCACTCTTCGTTCCTCTTCTCTCTCCCTCCTGCATGTCCCCCGCTTTCGTAAATCCAGAACGGGGGGCACCCGCTTTTCGGTTCTGGCCCCTCGATTCTGGAACACTCTCCCTCTCTCTATCCGTTCTATTCCCACCTATGCTCACTTTCGTAAAGCTTTGAAAACATTTCTGTTCTCCCAGGCATTCCCCTGTTAGCTCCTTTGGTCTCCTCCGTAGAGTCTAGTTTGGTCTCAGCGCCAGGAAGCCGCTTGGCCGCAGTGCGCTTTATTAAGTTTCTTTTTCATTTCATTTAATTTCTTTTTCATTTCATTTCATATTTGTATCCTCCCCCACCTAGTTTTGCATCTGGCGCTACCTTCGGAAACCCAATCCTTATTAGGCTAAATGGCAACCAGAGATATATGCCAAAATGGCCTATGTTAGCCCCTTTTGCCCATGCAAAAAGATTTGATGCTTTATCGGGGTAAATGGATCTGGATTGAGGTCATCCTTTAGTCCAGCCAGAAGTCCTACGTAGTGGGACCAAAGTTGCAGAGTTTTGGTCCCCAGATCATCAAGTAGGGGTCCAATTTGTGCTCAATGGCTTTGATACTCAGTGTACTTGTTTGAATCTGGAACTTTGCAGGAATAAACTCAAAGTTGGAGAACAAGGACTTGGTGATCTTTGCCTCTGGCTTTGATCTAATATGTTTGCAGGAGACATGGTCAGTAGTGGATTTTCATGAAAATGGCTTCCGTTCATTTTGTATTCCAGCTGTCCCTGTTACTTCTGGCAGGGTGAAGGGTAAACCGGCAATACTCCTGGGCATTAAACATGCCTCTGTGAAAATCAAAACTGTATGCTCTTGCCTCATTTAGGCCCAGTGAACCTGTTAATCATTAACTTTTGTTATGATATTTTTCATCATCGTAAATCACAGGTAGTGGATAATTTACAAGAGAAAATTAGCAAAGTAACATCTCTAAGACTTCTGCTATGTATTATGCGGTTTGGGGATTTCAACTGTACATTTTGCAAATACAGTGGGTCTTGATTCTGTGGGTTGGACAACAAGGATGATTATCCATAGTCTCATTTCAATCATTCTATTTATGGGGATGCATTAAATAGAATTGTCATCTTATATGACGTGTCTTTTTCAAGTGATTGTGTAAGTGCTTCTGCTGGGTAATGTCTGATTTATGTAGGGGGTGGCTCATGCTAGTGTCATTGATTTTATGTTAATATTGAGTCATTTTGTAAGCATGGTTGGGTATTATAACGTCCTTTCTCACTGCTCTAGTGAACATAATCCTCTAACAGTCTCTTTTAAAATACAGAGAGGGAGGTCCCAACTGCTGAAGTCCCTGTTAGATACAGTGTTAAGCAAGGTATTAGGGTAAAATAGGATTAGATAAGCCCACAAGCCTTTGTTCATAAAATAAACTGTAAAAAAAGCACGCCTATAAACAGTTGTCTACCCATGAGAATCCACCGCCTGTTATTGTGCGGGATTTTCAAACCTTGTGTGCGACTATCTCATCTGAACTTACGATCAAATGTTATCCCCTTAAGGAGAAGTCCCTAGCACGCTGGTTTAACAGAGCCTGACAAAGCTCACAAAGACTTAAAAGATGCCCTTTAGGCTAAACCATGAGACAAAGGTTTAGTGAGGGTTCCGAGGTAGAAATACATAGCCCTGATTAAACAGAAGAAAGAGGAGTTGAGGAACTGAGACTTGGTCAGATCTAGAGGGAGCTAGGTCTCTAAAAGACATGAACACGTTTTGGGTCGTCATTAAACACCCGGTGTTTGATAAAATGGATTCCCTAATTCTAGGAGACACATGGGTGGCACATTTTACAAAAGTTTTTAATCCTGCACATAAGGTGGATGCACTGAGTGACCAGGAACTTGAAGGTACCCAGTGTATGAAACAAGTAATTTCAGTAGAAGAGGTAGAGAATGCAATTCCTAAGGGTATTTTCCCCAAAGCTCTGGGTCCAGATGGGATTCTTATTGACCTTTTTAAGTAAAATAGTATCCTTTGAGCACCAATGGTAACAAACAATTTTAGAGCTGCTATCCTTGGATCCCTGCCATCCTCATGGAGAGAGGCAATAGTGGTCCCAGTTCTTAAAAAGGGTGACAAAAATAATCCAGGGTGCTATAGAGCGATTTTCAATTATTGACACAACCGTAAAAGTAATGGGCAGGGTCCTGGTCTGAATTGAAGACTGGGCCTCTCCCAGTAATGTGTTGTAAAAAAATTGGTTTGGTGTTAGGCGAGGAATCGACACAGTGGAGCAGTGCCTCAATCTCTCACTGATTGCCAGGAGATATGTTAAGTCCATGAAGAGCTTTTTACAACTTGGATCCACTATGGCCCCAATGGTGAGAAAACAAAGCCCATTTTTTTTCGATGGAAGGGGTCCGTCAGGGCTGTATTCTGGCCCTTTTCCTATTTCCTATCGACACCAATGGTTTAGAGGCGCACCTTTTGGAGAAAAACATTGATTATACTATGATTGGCTCTGATTGTATCCCAACACTCCTATATGCAGACAATGCTGTCCTCATTGCTTGGGCTGAAAATAGCCCACAGAAATCCCTTGATGCATGTGTTGGCTTTATGACTTCACTGGATCTAAGAGTTCATCACAAAAAGGTGTATCTCATGGTCTGTGGACCTAAAAGAACGAAGTGTAGAACATTTGCAATCATGGTGGATATAATTAAAAAAGGCCAACATGTTTCCTACTGGGGAATTTTCTTCAACTCTTAGCTTTCATGGGATTCTCTACTTACTCTAAGAGCTCTGGAATCTTCTAGAATAGTAGAGACACTTTTTCGTTTCACTGCCCAATTGGCCCAGAACCCAGTTAAGGAGTTGTTGACTCTTTATAAAGCGAAATGTCTATCCATTACCTCAAGTGGTTCTAGTGTCTGGGGTTAAAGCAAATGCTGTGAGCTCCAGGTAGTTGAGAATAATTTTATTAAAAGGATATTGATCGTACCCAAAATTGTGTCAATTCTCTTTTGCCATTCCGAATAGGGGCTGGAACAATTTGATGATAGACTTGCCCTTGCTCCTATGTTGCGATGGGCAAAGTTTTGGGTCACCCCCAAACTGGAGTTCACAAGATCCATTATTCAAGATTGTCTCTCCATCTCTGAAGCTGATTTTATCCTACTGTTTAGATATTTCAAACATACCTTTCAAGATCTGGGTCTAATTTATTTCTTTTTAATCTGCAACACTCCACTAAGTAAATCCATGATTACAGCTGCATATGTCTCATGGTCTAGCTCACACCATCTGCAAGTCTTGCAGAGAGCATTTAGCTTCTCAGTGCACTTTCTGGTTGCTTTTCCGCAGCACTGGTCTAATAAACTTACATTGTGACCCTGTAACAATATGACAAAACAAAGCGCCATACATTTTGTTTTGTTCTGTCATTTATGTGTGATTGAGAGCCATAGTTTATCTCCTCTGCTGAGGGCTACACCCTTGTTCTTACATAGAAGGTTCCAACTACCTGCTTTCTCTGGAGTCTATTGATATTTGCTCTGTGGTTTTAGACTTTATTGGAGGTGCCATTGTAATTAGAAAGCGGTATGGATAAGGGTGGATAGATGCATTATGGAATTGATTGTTTTAAATTATTGACAAATCTTATGCAGATTAACTCGTAGTTTTTTATGTATTGAGGACCATTTCATTAATGTTTATATAGCATTGATGATTGGATATGGAATAAATGCTGGCATTGCTCCAGCGGTTCCCAGTACCAAAAAGATGCCAATTCAATGTACTGACCCAGACATGCAAGTCGTATTACAACCTAGGACCGAACAACATCAACCACCGCTTGAAATTTCATTAACCTGCCAGACAGATATGCTCTGCCTCCTGGGGGGCGGAGCTAGCTGGCGACGAAAATGGCCGCTTGAGTTCGGCTCTCCGCAGCTTCGGAAGACAATCCTTAAATGATCCTGCAGTGAACCGGTGGCGTACCTCCCCAATACAAAGAACCAGCGGTCGGAAGGTGCGTGGAAGCCTCGGAACCGCTTAGAGAAGCCGGAAACGGCGAACACCACAGGAACGAGAGCCGCAATCGGAGGCGGCTGGCAGGCCGCAAAGCACCGAGCTCAATTGCTGGCTGACCGAGTGAGGCGTCATACAGAGTGCGGCTAGCGCGGAGGCCTGGCGACGCGCACTGGTAGGAATGCTCAAGCATTAGTCCCGGACGTATCAGAGGCAGACGTCAGGGGTGCTGCTCACCGGGGGAGAGACTGGTGGAATCCAGGAGGCCCCCTCACAGCGACGGAGCTCGGACCTGTGAGAACCCTGGGGCGGACCTCGCAGAGGAGGGCTACAGCCATAGCTACAGCTTCGACGTGAAGCGCCTGGTGGTCTCCTTAGCAGCGTGCATATGCAGCAGCGCCCCAAAGCCTGACTGGGCTGCCAGAGAACGAGTGAGGACACACATAACAGGAAGGGGAGACTTGAAGCCTACCCGTGCGAGTGTGGGGGCAGCAGGGAGACGCCAGAAGCAGCCGGCACCCTGAGCGCTGACTGATGGTAGAGTGCATCTGGGAGATATAAACGAGCCCCAACTACAACACGTGGGGGCTGAGCAATTTCGAGCAGGGTCATTCTGGGAGGCAGTTCACAGCGGACATTGGTACCCACAGATGGAGGCTGATGCGGTGAATTTGAAGAGAGGATCACTTAAATAGATCCCCTACCCATACCACATCGGAAGGTACAGAGAGGGAGGTGGCGCTTAAGGTGGAGGCAGCCCAGGTCCCAGCTCCCTTAAGGCCAGGAGAGCGGAAAAGAGCGCAGATACGTACAACAGCCGCGACATAGTAGGCTGGAGTGGCAGTGTCATATACGCGCCCTGTTTGTATGCACATATCTCGAGGGCACGACAGAGCTGGTCCACGTTGCTGCAGGAGAGGGTTGTGCCATTGCAGGAATGGGCAGGGGAGGCAATACTCAATCCAAGCTCTCGTTCGAGCAGAAGAGCTCGAAATCACACAATGGGGCTACTGGAGAGGACCCCAGATCGCTGTCCCCCGCAAGAGATGACTCAAACTCGGAAATCCGCACCATGCTACAGTCCATGGAGAAGACGTTGCAGAGCGGCATAGCATCACTGGGTACCAAAATGGACGCAATTTCATACAGGATGGACAGAATGGCAGAGCGCACTGACAAACATGCAGAAAGGTTAGATATGTCGGAAAGATGAATAACGGAGGTGGAAGAAGGGCACACCACCCTAGATGTGGATCATGAGCAGCTGGGGAAAGTGATAAGAGTCCTGCAGGAAAAGACGGAGGACTTGGAAGCGCGCTCTCGAAGATGCAATCTGCGGATTACAGGCCTGTCGGAAACCACGTCCACCGGTAACATGGAGCAGTTCGTGGAGAAGCTATTGGTAACTCTGCTAGGAGAGGGAGTCTTCTCCGCAATGGTGGTTGTTGAGAGAACGCATCAGTCTCTGGGACCTAAACCACCAGTAGGGGCTCCGCCTAGACCGATAATTACGAAGCTACCTAATTACCGTGACCGAGATGTGGCACTACGCATAACCAGGGAGAAGAAGATTTTAAGGTATGAGGGCTCTGAGTTATCGCTATACCCAGATTTCACAGCTCGAGTGCAGGAGGCAAGACGTCACTTTGTGCCACTAAAGAAGCAACTCAGAGATATGGGAGTTGACTACGCCATGCTGTATCCTGCGAAGCTACGGGCGAACAGGCAAGGGCGATCACATATATTTACACATCCCATCACTGCAGCAGGCCATCAGACATTGGGCGGTGGAACACCGAGGCAGTCCAGAAAGCAGGCTGTTGGACGAAGCGGCAGGAGGTCCAGTGGACGAGCAGGACAGAGGTCAAGTGCATGTGCACATAAGATGAGTACCATGTGAGGGGTGGGAGATTTGGATGGGAGGTCAAAGTCTGGGGGCCTAAAGGAGTGACAGCCTTGAATGTGTAAACTGGGAAGCGACATGGGACCTTCGAACCTACAGCGGGGGAGGCATCGCAGTTTTTGATGTACTAGTGACTCTATGCACTGGGGGAGATGCTTAGCCCTAGACGATGGTAAGGGGTAACAAGATTTTTCACAATGAGAATTGCGGATCAGTGACTGCTGGTTGGGAAAGATGTTTGAGTGCTATACTGATGGGAGGTGGGCAATGGAGATTACTGCAAACTGAGGTGTCTGATGCAAGCCCGGCCGAGCATGGCATGGTTTCCTGCAGTTGGGTACTGCACTTTATTCGCAGAACTACCTTCGCCTCAGAGTGCCTTGCACACTGGTTGTGATTAACGGGGGGAACGGGTGGAGGGGAATAGGGGGGACTTTTAGAGCAATAGTGCGGTCAAGTTGGGGGTGGTCAGCTGTGGGAGGGCAAGGGGTACAATTCCTGAGTTTGGGGGGGTGTTGGGGGAGGGGGTTCTTCTTGTGGAATGGGATGGTTCTCATATGGTTTGCAGCAAGTTATGCACAGGTACACAGGACTCAAGTGATTACAGAAAAGTTAAAGAGGATCGCGGACTCATGGGCAACAGGTGACTCATCTCGGCCAAGTACACCGGTGGCGGCATATTGCACAGATACACTTCAAATACATGGCAGGGGATGACGGGGAGTAAAGCAGAAACCGGTAGACAGTCTGAATGCCTTGACTTGGCATATTAGGGGACTTAACAACCATCGTAAGGTTCAGAAGGTGCTCAGTTTCCTACATAGGCATAGTGTTGATGTGGCATTGTTACAAGAGACGCACCTTCCGCAAGCGAGTGCAATACTGAGAGGTAAAGGGCTCCTAGGGAACATTAATTCCACAGGGTTTACAACACATGCCAGAGGGGTGATGACATAGGTGAGTCCCAAACCAGCTTACACATTAGATTTGTTGGAATCGGACCCTAGTGGACGATATGTCATTTTGAGATGTAAAGGTGAAGGGCTGGATTTGATGATAGTTAAGGCATATGGTCCCAACTACGATTGCCCTGAATTTTCCTTGCAGTTAGCTTCCACGGTACAGAGGCTACAGGGTGCATTGATTCTGTGGGGCAGGGACTTCAATATGGTCAGGGAACCTTGTTTAGATAGATCAGCGGGCCCGCACAGGAAACCATCAACTGCTGCGAGGGAGTTAGAAAGAGTGATGACATGTATAACCTTAGAAGATGTATGGCAAGCACGTAACCAGCTGCCTGGGGGCTACACACAGTACTCAGCATACCACTATATACACACACTTATTGATTACTGGTTGGCTTCCACTGGGTTATTGGACAGTATACAGACCTGTAAGGTGCTGCAACGCACACTCTCGGATCACTCACCAGTACTGCTCACATTGACTACTCCCAAGAAAACAATACCCCCATTTAGCTGGCGCTTTCCGCCGTACTCCCTGCTGGATCCGGTTTTTAAGGGGGAAGTAGCAGAAGACATAGAAACCTACTCTGAGGTTAACGTTGGATCGGTAGATAGTTTTCAGACGGTTTGGGAGGCATTCAAGGTGTACATACGTGGCATTGCAATGGCCAAACATTCCGGGGTCTTAAAGGTCATACGGAAGAGACTGGCGAACCTAGAGCAGAAGCTCAAACAACTGGAAGACCAACGAGGAATGGAGGGGGACAAATGGAGGGAGGTAGAATTAAAGGTTCTCTTGGAAGAACACCATGAGGCTGCGGACAGCGAGATAAAACACCTCGGTAAATACACTACAGCTCGTTCCTACAGGGAGGGGGAACGTCCGTGCTCTCTTTTAGCACAGATCCTGAAAGCAAAACTAGGGAAGACACTTATTATGCAGGTGAGATCTGCAGGGGGAGACTTGCTAACGGAAGAGATCAATATTGCAGATAGATTTCGACAATATTATTCTGAGCTTTATACATCAAGATCAGATGATATGGAAGAAGAAGTGCAGGAATACTTAGAACATATAGCATTGACCTCCCTTTCGGACGTGCACAGGGAGTTTTTAATGCTCCCAATAGAAAAAGATGAGATCTTAGAAGCCCTGCTGGCGAGCATGAAGCCCAACAGTGCGCCGGGGGTGGATGGTCTCACTGCTAATTTTTATAAGGCCTACATAGATATACTCCTGCCTCACTTGGCCACGCTTTTCGATGATCTGTGTGTAGAGGGCACCTTGCCGAGATCCATGAGGGAGGCGATCCTATTGGCGATCCCTAAGCCGGGGAAACTGCCGGAAGAGTGTAGTTCATATCGCCCGTTGTCACTTTTAAATGTGGATACAAACATTTTCGCAAAGATCCTGGCCAATCGCTTGGCCCTCCTTTCGCCGATATTGGTTGCTCCAGAATAGGCAGGATTTGTACCAAACAAAAACCTCACGTACAACATTTGCACGGTGTTTGGCATCATGCAGCATGTGAGGCAAGATGTAAAAGCTGTGGCGGTCTTTCTAGATATGGAAAAGGCTTTTGACTCGGTGGACTGGGCGTTCATGCATAGAGTGCTGACGTGGATGGGGGGAGTCAGTTTTTTTATACCTTATCGGCACATTGTTCCACAGGCCCACTGCTAGGGTATGTATAGGTAACTTAGTCACAGATAGCTCCACCATCTCTAGAGGCATTTGACTGGGCTGCCCACTATCGCCACTACTATACGCCCTGGTTGCGGAGCCCCTGGCGTATGCTCTGAGGGAATATCATAGCCATGAAGGCATCAGCATTCCGACCTATACTATAGTTATATCCACATAAAAAAGAAAAAAAGCTATGCTCCACCTCCCTATTACTCGCCACACTCCCCGCATCAACAGTAGCTCGAGCTGGGGACACTCTTTCTTCAACCTCACAGCAAAAGCTTGAAACAATCTCCCCCTGCAGCTGTGTTCCTCCCCATTTTCACTGGAATTCTGAAGAACACTCCAGATGTGGCTATTCAATTGAGCCTATTGCACCCTGCAAGCGCCTGGATACCCATTCGGGTGATTAGTCGAGCTATACAAATCGATTGATTTATTGATTGAATGGCTGGTCTCCAAGTTCTCAGAAGGTTGCTTCCAGAAGTTGGCCATCTGGTGCGGTTATATCTCCGAGCTTGGCCAATATAGCAAAGCAGCTTATTTCTTACATTGTCCTCATAAATCACATTTCCAAGCTGTGACCTGACAATGTTGGATTGGTGTCTCTGAAACTAAACTTGTTTTACATCTTGCTTTGCACCACATTATCACAACACCCTGAATATCGTGTACAAGGTCTTGTTCCTTACTGCGCACAAATGTCATCAGTATGTTCATCAGCAGGGCTATCTACATATCCACATCACTAATCCATGCGTACACTGCAAGGCTGCTTTCTATTGTAAAAGATGAGCATCCCAGAAGTTTAGTATAGGAGGTACTTCCGCTGACACTGAAGGTCCTTGCATGCTTAGAGATCACCACACAGCAACCTGCCATCTCTTGAGGGGTGTCCAGTTCGTGATAAAGACAGGGTCTTTCACTCTATCCCATCAGGTAATGGGGTTTGATCATCCCTTGGGGGATTCTTGGCTCTACACCTACACACACTCTAATTATACTTGGAGCTGTGTCTGCATACTAGGAGTGCGCTAGATTACTGCCATGTCGCCTGCATATATACAATTGTTCAGCACAATAGTGGAACTATATCTACTATTTATGCTGTTGGTGCTTGTAATCACATTACTTTGCTTTTGCCTACTAATCATTGTAGCACATGTATGTTATGCAAGAATAACTTTAATTCAATAAATATTTTCGAAAACGTCCCACTGTGTATTCTCTGAGTATTTCTCTGAGAATAAGTGAGCAAAAGTGATTAGTGAAAAGTTCGGTACAGTTTCCACAATCCCTGAGGAATCAGGGTTGTCATGTTCAGTGGTTGCCAGAAACCATCTTCTCCCTCGTAGGCTAAGGGGGCTTACAGTGGCACGGTGAGGAAGCTGGTCTATAGACCAACATAGCCTGCTATGGTTTCAGGAATCAGTCTTGACACCAAGCCCTGAGTTTATCTTGTGAGAACAAAGCGCAGGTCCAACGGATTGGTAGAAGCTACATGACATGGCTCTGCCAATGTTGGTAAGTGACTTATTTATTGGTCAGATCTGAGCTCTAACAATGACCAAACAGGATGAAAACATTGAAGAACAGATAGAGGGATTAAATATTTTAGAAAATTGCAGTTGCCATGACATTACTACAACATGGCACCCCAGCAATGGGCGGAGATGTTACCTTCATGGTTGAGGCACACAAAGCATTCAGAACAGAGGTATTGTGTTCTTGGGTTAAATTCCTGCCTGCAGATGCACACACGTGGTTATTTCATGAAACATTGAAGATAAAACACCAGATGAGTATTTTCCATATGTTGGCTTAGAAGACCCATTAACATACCAAGAGCACAATAATTGGTTTAAAGGTGCCCTACAGCATATAACAGAACATGTGAGACTCTATCCGCTCAGTAGAGAAGGAGCGACTTGGCGGGTCTTAGCAACATACACACCGCATCCAGACGTTGCTGCCTTAACACCAGCAGGAATGCGCAAGCTTTTCAAAGGTTTGAAAAAATATACAGGAATCTAACTCAATATGTAAGGAGAACATTAACAGTACAACCTGTGGGGGATGCTCATGCTGCAGAACCACACATGGCTACCTCAAGTATTAGCCCACAAACAGTAAATGCGATTATGGGAAGGGTTCCCACCAGCAAATCCGGATCTGGATAGCACAAAAACAGCATAGCTTGAAACAGTCTTTCTCATACGGGTCCAAAAGAAAAACACAGAATACTGACAATTTGCTTGCTAATTGGGATGACTCTCCAGTTAGAGGATTGCACCACTTGGGGTGAAGTCGTTGCTGCGATTTACACCAGAACACATGGTACCCCTTCAATATTTGCCATACCAGATGTACTGAAACAGATTCAGAATGAGTACAGGGCAGAGCCTGCCTTAGATCTGGATATTAAACTGATGGGCTATTTTGCCCAGTTATCTACCATTATGTTGAGTAAAATAAAAGGGGAGGCAGCAGCGGTGGCTATACGCCAATGCCTGAGGAAATTCACTCCTACACAGCAGGAGCACAAATTACCAAAGATTATCAAAGATACATATGCCTCTCTAGGCAGATATAATCTGAAAGCCAACCCTTGGGAACCAAAAGTAAAGAGTAGCTCTGAAAGAGATAACTCATATAAGCACCCAACTCTTCAAAAAAGAAATAGGATCATAAATAAAAAAATAAACAAAACAAACGCAATCACAGGGTGGGTGTCCTCAACAGGAACACACTGACCGTAGATATAATTTGGGAAACCGTGAACATTTTTGGAAGCCTGATAGGTATCAGGATACAGATACACGTTCATCTCGTTCCTTTCAGGAAACATCTGACAAGCGTTTGGAGAGAGACGGACAGTCAGAAAACAGATCGGAAGAGCAAGGCAAGCCACAAAGGTAGACACAATGCTCTTTGTACCAAATCAATAAATAGGAAGACAAACAAAAGACTTCAAAACCTCAATTTAAAAAAAGCCGGAATTAAAATTAGAAATGCCCAGGCTACTGAGGACTCTGCTTCTGAATGGGGAAATCCTGGCGATCCTGGACAGTGCCACCGAAGTCACCATAGCACGCCAGAACTTGATGGACTTTCTGGGGGTAGTAGTGCTGAGTGAACATATCACGGTGGAAAGACCTGACACAAAGGTAAATGTCCCACAATGTTTCTATGAAATAACGCTCCAAATGGAGGGGGACATATCCAGGAAAGTGAAGGATACTCTTTTGGGAGAACCTGACCTATGGTTACAACATTCTATTGGCTAAAAAGAATTGGCCACCTGAGTTTGTAATGGATTGCCCAATGGGAGAAGAAGTAATTTTACCTGTTTTTTCCGACCTCGTACCAGAATCAGTTAAAAAATTTATACGAGCAGGAGTAAAATGTAAAATGCAAGCATTTGTAAAGCACACAGCTACCTCCTGAGAGGTGTCCCGGTGCTGGGGGCTGTTGGGAAGATTAAGCAAGCTATTGCCTAGAGCCACATGGTGCCGGTCTAACCTGCCACCGGAGCCAGGGATAGAACCGTGAACCCTGTGGTCTGGAGTCAGTCACCCTGGCCACTGCACCACACCTCTTCCGTGGGCATTAGTGTGAGCTCCTACACTTTACCCCAACCATGTTCGGTAGAATGATGAGTCACCTCATCAAAAAATCCCATTAAAATCAATTCCTCAACTTCAGATACAATACCCGTTAAACATGAGGCAAAGAAACAAGTCAGGGAGATCGTAGATCAACTTGAATACCAGGAGGTGATAGAGAATTGCACCTCATCTGTGAATAATCACTTGTTTCCAGTTATGTAACTCGTTAATTCAAATTCTTAGATTACAGATATTTAAACAGATCCACACACATATTTGCAGTACAGAATGCACACAGTTCTGCACTCATGAATAACTTTGGACGGAAGAAATACAAAACAGCACTATACATCTCAAATGGATGTTTCTGCCAAAATAGTGCCTGAAAGCAGATATTTGACTGCATTCTCGGCGCTAGGCTCTCAGCGCCAAGTTTGCTGATTACCCAAGGGGTATAAGAAAAGCCCAGGTTTGTTTTCAGGCAGGGTAACAGAGTTACTTCAATATTTTGATGAGGAGGCATTGTCCTATGTATATGATGGACAATGAATTAATGGAACGCTTGGCCAGAGTGAACCACATAAACCTTGGGTTTGCTCACCTGGGTTACAAATTCAATTAAAAAAATTCAAAAATTGCCCACCTCAGTGTCCTATTTCTAAGGTACGAGTTGTCAAGTGAAGGCAAAAGCCCAAAGACACCATTTTTAGAAAAATGTGCACTGCTCCAACCTCCAATGACTCTAAAAACACTACAATCCATTTCAGGATTCTGTCATTTTGGCAGGACATACATTTTGGATTACACAGAAAGGGTAAACTCCTTCAATGACTTAATTAGACTTGATTTTTTAGTGCACCATTGGACAGAGAAACATACCAACTTCCTATGTTCTGTACAAACTAACATGATAGCTTCCAAACATTTACACACATGTGTCAACACGACTACCCTGGTGAGACGCATAGTCACAGGACCAAGCCGGTACACCTACATTACTTCTAATGAAGGTAATACAGTACCTATTGCATAAAATCAAATTTGTACATGAACGCTGAAATGTGTTTTGCACCAACAGAAAAAATGTTCACAGTAGTATGGACTGCTGTAGTGAGAGAGCACTAGCACAGGGGAAGCGAATAATTGTTGTAACCCCGGTACCAACCTTGGAGGCTGTTATGAAGGCTAGCATTCCGAATGCTAAAGCACTGTATCCACGATGGTTTCAATAGGCTAACTCTCTCACTGTAACAGATGTAGATTACAGATTTCATTCTACATTACAAACACAAGCATTCCTGCAGTATGAACAAGAATATCCTCTACCAAATGAAATCATGCCTTTAGATCGATATGAATGTATAATTTATACCATTGGATCTGCCCAGCCAGCCGTAGGAATGAAACAGTAAAATTCTGCTTTATGCATGATTGTAAAAGGGTGCATGCAGAACAGAAACACACATGTAGTCTGTAGGAGACTGTATGACGCAGCTGGCAGGACTAAAAGGCGCTGATACTGGCACCACAAAATATGGATCACAAATTGCCCACACTCAAAGTGTGTGATTCATTTTAATGTGTCCAGTCCTATAATGAACATTGACATTATTGAGGCCAGAATGGATTTAGGGAAGCCAAAGGTTGCACAGTAAACCACAAATGCTCTGGGAACAAGTGGCAAAGCTGAAAGAAGACCTGCTGCTCGATCATGTTATTCATACATTGAGTCATCAATGTGTTGGCGTTCACATTGAAGGGGATTCAATGGTGGATGAGCCAACCAGGGCAACAGTGCGTACTGCTGCAGTTGCTACAATGACTCGCTCTAGCACGAGAATAGACGGAACAACTATGATAGCTGTCAATGCCACGCGCAACAGCTCATCCCTGCCAAAAGGCTTTCCATTCAATTATCCTACAAATTAGATGCGTAAAACTTTCCGTATGCTCAAATTCCAGGAGTGGGGGATAGAGTAATATTAAACACTGATCGCAGAATGAGATTAATACTAGCTGCACACGAGGGTCTGGGTTCAGTTCATGCAGAGATTACTGCTACAGTCTCACTACTAAAGCAGCACTATTGGTGGCCGGGTCTTACGAATCAGACTAAGGACTTTGTCTTCGAATGCGACATCTGCCACAGATGAAGGGCTCCACCATTGCACATCCATCACAAATAAGCCTGGGTGGAGTTCTCAGAGTTCTGCGCGCTACGTGGATCTCAGCAAGCAGCAAAGTGCGTTAGATAAATGCCGTTCATGGCGATTTTCAGTGCCAGGTGCTTGTCCACACTGTGCAATCATTGTGAACGGTACGACGCACAGCGCAAGCGGGCTCTGCTTCCTTTTTGACGCTTGAGTAGATTTTTACCAGAGCGACCGCATTCTCTACGCGAACGGATAGTTTCTCAATGCGAGCGGTCGTGAGTTTACGCAACCACTTGCAATGAGAAATCTGACTGCCCGTGTTAAGGAATCTCGTGGGAGGTTGATTTTCCACACTGGCCAACTTGATGTTGACGATTGCGAACGAGGAAAAATCTCACCAGGAGGGGGATTTTCCTCGCTCGCACTCGCCAACTTGATGTTGACAAACACGAGTGAGGGAAAAAACTCCACTATGCGAGTTTTTTGGGACGCCGTGAACTCACCGTAACACAGAGTACGGAAAACTCCACAATCTTTGTGAGCAGAGCTGATTTCACCACCCAGACTATCTCACAAACACCTTTATTGATCTCAGACAAACCTCTCGTATGTGTCTATTTGAATCACTGCTGCCCCTTACATTCTGATGGGGCTTACAAGTACATCTTGCTGGCTGTAGACTCTTGCTCTAGATTCCTGTGAGTTTGGCCCCAGCACTCAGCTGACACTCAAACTGTTATAAATGATTAACAAGTCTTTATCTGGACATACTGAATTGGCACACTACATACTGACCAGGGCCTGGAGCTTAGCTCTTGGGCTTACACTGTAGCCATTGGAAGTTTGGGTGTGGCCATGCGGGACTCCTCCCCCTATCATCCTGAGGGAAATTCAGAAGTTGAGAGGAAAAACCGTGACTTAAAGTAGTCCTTAACAGCAAGGGTATTTGGCTCAGGCAACAGTTTGGTCGATCACCTATATGGGATCCATAGGGCACTTAATATGTCAAGAAAATCCATGTGGGGGGTCATATGCCTTATGAGCTCCTGTTTGGGGTAAAGATATGGCAACCCAATTTCGATAGTGTTAGCACAGTGGCTGCTGAAACACCATTTGACCTCAATGATCGATTGGATGTTTTACCGGACCTAAAAGAATATAGAGCTTTACAGAGGAATGTCTAAGTAAAACTCACCATCACTGGGGAAGTGAAAACGGTAACAGCAAGACCTGCCTGGGTCCTGGAGATTGGGGTCCTGGTCAGAGAGAAAATCATGGACAAAAAAGGATTTGGGTCATCTTACCAGTCATAGCTGTTGAAGGAACCAGTACTGTCCTTCTTCCGTCTTCTGCTGACCGTCCAGACAAAAGATTTGTCTCAATTGATCTGATAAAACCAAACTATGTGACCGATTCTTAACAGTAGGCCATGTGGGCTCCTGGGTAGCTGCTGCACTCCTCTCGCTACTGTACAGGTTGTTCAGATGTAAGTTTTATTGATGACTGAAAACTCAACTTTTCAAAGAAAAATGGTAAACGAAAATGAGATGATGCTTCTCCCTATTGAAACAACTACAACTGTACAGTCAAAAAGTACAGAAATTTCAATAAACAATGGACAACGTCTATGTCAACCTGACCAAAGATCAAGTCATCTCCTAACAAAACTTCCTGAGCTGTCAAGAATATACCGGACGGCATCTGGCTACTTCGTGCATTATGATGATTTCTCATCGGATCCAAGTGAACCTGAGCTGCCCACACCATCTCTTCTTTCAAACTTTGAGTTTTTGCTTTCTATCTTTCGCTGAAAAAGACTTACTTCATTATTCCCTGGATACATCTATGGATTACAATTGGCTTACTTTTCCTGGTATTTTGAATTGGTATGGTAACTGTTTTTTCCTGCTTCTGAATGGATGCTTCTCCCAGAACGCTCTGCAGTAGAACATGTGAATTTGATTCTTAAACCCCATGCACCATCACACCGTGAGCTAAGGGACTTGTCCCTGGTGAACATTACTGTGGTTCCAGTTCCTGAAGGAATTGTATGGAATAGGCTATTGTATGATGTATATGGTCCTTCTGAACTTTTGAAAACTCCTTATTTGTTCAAAATTTCTTTAAAAATAAATTTTCACCTCTAGTACTTTCTCTGACAATTGGGACATTGAAACTGCTCAATTTTCGTTTCAGATTTAGACCAACCAGCTGCATCTCCAAACGATGAATTGTACGGAGGTCCAAGTAATTTTGGAGACATGTTCTGTTACCAGCATTATGATCACCATTATATACATAAATCCAGTATCCCACGCGCTGTTTATAATTACATGCCACTGAACACTGCCCACGCGACCTAAAGGTAGTTCAAAGACTTTTGCACAGAAGTTTGCTTATATTTTAGGTTTTTAAGCTTTAGACGCAGTCTCATATTACTACAGGCTGGCACTTACACCTGCAAAGAAAAATATACTAACAAACACAAAGATGATATACTCTACTTTCTTTATTTCCTAACTGTCTGTATAGGGTTTCGACTTTTGGAAAGACATGATAGACACAAAATCTATCTGGGGGATGAAATATTGGGACGGCAGGGGATGGACACCTTATTCAGAGCATGCCTCATACCACATCAAATGATTTTCCTGAACAAGACAGTGCAACAAACTTCATATCTAGTTACAGCAAAAACAAGAGATTTTAACGCACCTCATATTCCTGTTTTTTCATGTTTCGAGAATTGGCAGCACTTTAAACACTTTAGTGAGGATATACTAGACACTGTGATATGGAATGGTTCTTTACATTCATCAGATCTGAATTGGAAGGGTTGGTTGTTTTTGGCCTGTGAACACAAATGGATGTCAATCTAGATTCCTGGGTAATATTGAAGGGTTGAGGATCAATTGGCCTGATCAAGGAAATTCACAGACAGAACATTTGGGATGGTAACATTATATAGTGTTTGGAAGTTATGCCTAGATTGGCTAAAAGCCTCAACATTCTCCCAGGTGAAACAACACTTGTCCCTTCTTTCTGATGACATGGATCTCAGGGATTTTTTACTAGGTCCCCAGTACCCATGTCAACAGCTCTTTTTCTATGGAATATACAACAAGCTATGGAGAATTTCTCAGCAGGAAGCTGCAGAGAGATTGCACGAGACTGTTAGGGTTAATTTAGAAAATACATTGGCTGTGGTTGACAATTGTCTGACCACTTTATCATACAGAATTTATTCTCTGGACAACACAGTGTCTTCAGTGACTGACATAATACAACATGTCTATATTACAACATGTCTATATTACAACATAGAGAGTCGCAATTATGGTCAATTGTAATAGAAGCTGGATGTTACAAGCGTTAGGTTCTGGCCACATGCCATGGCATTACATCAACAGTACAAATCTGTTTTCAGCATACAATCTAACTCAAAGACAGATGACAATGGCGCGTAGAGATGCAAAATACACTATGTTGTACATTGAAAAATTAGACCAATTACCTATACTGTGGCTGAGACACCATCCACTTACTTGATAATCCATGGTTACATCACTCTACCGGTCACAACCTTTCAGGTCCAATATTGTCTCCAATAGCTGGACCCTCATCCCTGTAACCTGGTTCTTCTGATCTTCCTCACCCGGTTTATTTGATTTCAGCTCCTGGTCATATTGGTATCCTCAGATCGTCTCACCCTCCATTTCCTGGTCCTTTTAGGCCTCACCCTCTTAGTCCTTCTCCTCATTGCTTGAATCTTACTGTTCCTCCTGGCCCTGTGCCTGGTCTTCATGGTCCTTCTAGCACAGCAACCACTGGTCCATGCACTATTGGTCCTGGTTCTCTTTTATTGGGTCATTCTGAGCCTG
Organism: Lissotriton helveticus; assembly: GCF_964261635.1. NCBI lineage: Eukaryota > Metazoa > Chordata > Amphibia > Caudata > Salamandridae > Lissotriton > Lissotriton helveticus. Next base: position 968,534,135 of record NC_136071.1, on the reverse strand, counting down.
GTCATTTTGGTACTGGTCCTCCTGATCATCCAGGTCTAGTCCCCTTGGTCTTGCTGGCTCTGGCAATTCTGATCCTCCTGATCTTATTCACCCTAGTCCTGCTGCCATTGTATCATGGTCTTTCAGCTTCACTTAGTACTTTGGGCCCTGGTCCTAAAGTCATGGTCTCCCAGGATCCTGTAAGCCTGTACCCAGTCCTCTTGGTCCTGATCCTTCATTTCCTTCTCATCTAGTCTGTCTGATCCTGGTACTCAAGGTCCTGATAGAGTTTGCCCTGATTTTCGTGGATCCCTAGTCTTTTGTTAGTTGGTCCTCTTGGAATTGTTTCTTCTGTCTGTTGTTGCCTGTAGTCTCACCTCACTGCTCTCCCTAATCATGGGTATCCTATTTTTGTTTTTCATAGTCCTTCTCATGATTCGGTGCCCACTGGCCCTAGTTTTCTTGCTCCTGGTCCTTATAGTTTGGGTTCACCTGTACCTTGTTCTCCCGTAGCAACCATCCTAATTGTGGTTTCCTTGGTCCCAGCCATCCTGGTCCCTGTTATCCTATTGTGCTAATCATCATTAAAGCTGAATTTTGGCTTTTCCTGGTACTTTCCCTTTTTGTCATCCTAGTCTTGGCCCATCCTGGTACTGTTCTACTGGTCACCTTGCCCTGGTTCTCTTCACCCTGAACCTCCTGACCCTCATACTGCAGATCCTGGTCCAGTTGGTCTCCTTGATCCATCTGCCCCGTGTTTCCCATCCCTCTCAGACTTGCCTTAAGCTTTTGGGTTGTCCTGGTCCTCCTGGATCTGTTCCATATCCTCTTAGTCCTAAAGATATTGCAGCCACTGGTGCTGGCTACCTTGATCCAGGACCTCCCTTGCTCGTGTCCTCATAAGCCTTGTCATTGTGGTTTTGGTCCTCTTGGCCACCACTGGCCAGTCCCCTTGGCCTTCCAAACACGTATTTGCCTTCTAAAATCTGATCATCCTCACCATGTTGCTACTACTAGAGGTGATTGCCCTGCTGTTCTCTGTAGTCTAAGCCCTGGTCCCCTAGTCCTGATCTTCATGGTCATCTTAGCCCTGTTTCTGGCCCTCTTGGTCATGTTCCATTTAGTTCCCCTAGTCCTTCTTGCCTTCTTCCTCTGGGTGCCCTTGGTAACAGCCCTTTGGTTCTCCTAGTCAATGTCCTGCTTATCTTGATCACCTGGTCCAAGTGGACATTTCCCTCCTGGTCCTGTTCATCATATTTTTCAATCTGGTTCTGGTCCTCCTGGCCCTAGTCCTCCTGCTCCTCATGCACACAGTTTGCAATAACTTGTCTTGACCCACCACAGATCATCCAAGACTTTCCTAGGTCTGGTGGTCCTCGACTATGTCCTTGACTATGCTAGTCTCTAAAAAATTTAATATATAGTAACCTTGGCTTACACCTGACTGGCATATTTAATTTACTTATATGTCCCTCGTAAAGAAGTATAGCATATACTTAGGGCATGTAAATTAAATGATACTAGTGGGCCAGAAGAACTTATTGTGCCACCCACTTAAGTAGCCACTTACACGTGTCCCAGGCCTACCATTGCAATCTGAATTCATTTGTAAATTGCCAGTTCGACATGGCAATATAACTAGGGGTGGGCGCAACTCACAGCGAGATTTCCCAATGTGGGCGGTAGCGATAGGTCAATATTGTTAACGTTGATAAAGCCGCTGCTTGGGAGGAATCTACTCAAGCGGCAGAAAGAAGCAGTGCCCTATGGCATGCTGCGTGATAGCGTTTGCACTGATTTTACTATGAAGGACAAGCTCCTGGCTCTAAAAATCTTCGCAAGCAGTACGATGTACCAAATTCTGCCGCTCGCAGGACTCTGTGGAATCTCCCTGAGTTTTTAGGTAACTAGCCCTAATTTTAAGCTACCATTCTGAAAATGCCTCTTTTAGAATGTTGGAATTCTCCAGCTCTATCTGTTTGGTACCTGCAGACAAGTTATGGGTCACATGACTGGATGTAGTTGGTAGTTGAACATTGTTCATTCCTCCCAGACAGCCATACAATAGAGGAATTAGGCATGCTGGATGGGCCTTAAACTGGCAGGCTGTTGGGCTGGAGCTGGGCACAGCCCCACTTGTAACTGAATAGGCTAAGCCCTACCTTCACACAAAGGACTCGCCACCACCACATTGTTCATGCAGCTAGCTAGGAGCAAGAGCAGGGAAAGCAGAAAACTTCAAGCACTTCAAAGGGAATTCTTACAAATCTTCTCCAAACTTCAAAGAAGGCACCATGCATAAAAATAGGATCCTCAGACCAAGTCTTTAGTTCATTGTCTGGGCTTGCCAAAGGACACTCAGAGGACTGCCTGCTTCTGTGGCTGTGTGTGTACTCCATGAGGCTGCTCTGCTGTACCTGGAAGGACTGCTTTGCTGCCTGGAGACTGCCTGGAACCCTCAGAGGCCTTCCCTCCTGCTTAAACTTAGGACTACAAAGGTGACTCCAAAGGCTGGCTGACTGGCCTCCTGATCAGAGCTTCAGGAACAGAAAAGGCTCCAAACATTTTGAACTCACACCTCCGCCCAAGTGGCGCCCCTCCAGTCCTGGACCCTAGGCGGTAGTGCCAAAGGTGCCCAGATAGTCACAAACCCAAATTTGGAACTTAGCAAATTCTTGTCTAAACTGTTAATGTGGAATTTCTGCTGGTTACCATACCTTTCTTAGATTATCGAAAACAAGCACAACAAGAACAGTGTTATAAATAGAACTATTTGATAGACAGGGATTCCTGATTTTGTACGGGTTCTATCTCTTTGAACACATCTCGTCAGGATAAAGAGAAATTACCATAACACGCTGTTCTTGAGAAAATCTACCAAGATGTACTGATTTGTGATTATCAATTGTCGTTTAAGCCCTGAAGAAGTCTCATTGTCTGAGACGAAACGCGTTGGCTGGCTAAGAAAGATATCCATTTGTGTTCGTGGATTTTTCCTGTTTTGAAATACTACAATAAAGAACTTGAATAAGACAATCTCGCAAGAATCGGATCCTTTTTTACAAGATCGTGCACCTTCATATGTATTGTGGACATTTGACATTTTAAAGGAAATACCTTTTGTATGGGTGCTGATTTCTTATCAGTCATTGCAATTTTTGGGCTCTGCCCTTGAAGGAACAAACAGGGTTGTGTTCCTTGGAATCACAAGCACCACCACTACCACTCATAAGCCACAGGTGTAAGCAGGTGCATTCTTTTTGCCTCAACCCTTGCCTTTCTTGTCTAAACCTGTTCTGACAACTGAGTGAAAAAAGGACCAATCTGCTCATCTATCCACCCAAGGTGCATCATCGATCAACCTGACTTCTCACCAGCTCCCGCGATGTTCTTCTCCACAGCAGCAAATCCTGTTCAGCTGTGGTTTGCCAAAGTGGTATCCAGCCTCACAGAGCTCTTTTTGGCTACATCCTCATATCACTGTAGACTTTTGAATTCCAAAAGCGAAACCTAAGTCCAAACACACTACCCAATGATTACGCCTTCTCCACGGACCCCGCCTGCAGCTTGCCTCTCTGAACTTCAACCTTCTCAGAGACATTTTCTTCAAACTTTCTTTGAAGTCCAAGGGTAAACACCAACTGAACCCAATTCACTTATTGTATCCAACTCGATCTCCATCATGGTCAGTCATATTTTTAGACTTTTACCAGGTCTCGCGTCACCATATGTCTGCACTTGGTGCTTTAATCTTTTAGGCTCCATTGTATTACCTTAAACTTTAAAAAAATCATAACTCCCGTTCTACAGACAGATATTTGTTGTTTTGGTTTGAATAATTTATTAAAATATACCCCATTTTTCAGATTTGGTATTTCTAGTGTTGTGATTTTGCTTTATTACTGTTAGTGTGCTGCATAAATACTTTACACATTGCCTTTAATTTAAGCGTGACTGCTTTTGTGCCATGCTACTAGAGGGTTAAGTAAGGTTAATTTAGTGACTTTTGTGTTTCACCATGCCTAGGATTGTGGCTGTTGCTTGAGCAGGTTTAACTTCTCACTCAACTAACAACCCAATTGCTCACTTTGATCAACTGGCATTTGTTTTCCTTGCCCTCCTAGTCTCCTGGTCCTCCTGCACAATCCTAGTCTTACTAATCCTCCTGGTCACCTAGTTTGCCTAATCCACCTTGTTCTTCTCCATTTGACCCATCTCTCCTCTATAATGTTTCTCCTGGATATGGTCTTTCTCATGCGAGTGGCACTGCTTCTTCCAATTCCCATGTTGCAGGTCACTCTGGTTCATGTAGTCCTTGTCACCCTGGTTTAGGGTACCCCTGGATCTGACCCAGGTCAACCTTCTGATCTAGGTCCCACTGGGGCCTGGACTTCCAGTTTTATTATATTCCTCCTGGTCTGGCTGATCCAGGGTCCTTTCCATTTTTGGTCTTTCCAGCCCATTACCCTTCTTGATGTGATCTCTGTTGTATTTGTCTACTTGTCTCTGGTCCTTCCTTTCACTGATCTCACTGTACTGGTCCTTTTTGGCCTATCCACCAGGGTCCACTACTTCTGGCCTTCGTCAGCCTCATTCCTCTGGTCCTGGTCAGTGCTTCCAGGTCTTCTCAGCACCACTCATTATTATGGTCCCAGGCTCTCTGTTCCTTCTACCCATGGTCCTTCTGTGATATTGGGCCCTCGCCTATTGGGTCCTGATACTCTGTTCCACATTCTCCTGACTATCCTAATCCTTCTCACTGTGGTGCCAGCACTCCTAGCCTTATTTTTACTTGGCTTCTTCCTCCTTGTCTATTTCGTCCTGGTCCACTTTGGCAATGGTAACTCTTGTCATTGTTGATTATTTCTACCTGGGCCTAATTCTTCTTATCCTGGTCCTCATAGGTCTGTACATCCTATCCCTCCTTGTGGTCCACTTTATGACACTTGTATTTAGCCTTCCCATACTGGTCCTACTTCTTCCCTAGGCTCTTTCCACAGTAACTTTAATCAGTTGCAGCCTCCATTCCTGTCACTCACATGCAGCCGCGGTGCGTCCATTGGGGCGTAGGGGCGTAGCCCCACTAGCCCTGGACGCACCGTGGCACTTCCGCCTAAGCTATTAAAATTCTTCAAATTAGCGACATAGCCAGCGCAACGCGGGAGGAACAGGCGATCAGATGATCATGGTAATTGGTGCAGTCCGGAGTGTGCAGCGGGGGGGGGGGGCATGGGCTGCTGGTCTGCAGCAGCAGCGCATGAGAATTCCGGGCTGAGACTTGCCCGCGCATGCGCCGTTGCGTGAAAAACACTTGGGCATAGAGAAGGGGCCGGGTTGCGGCTTCAGCCGGGCCGGGTTTATAAAGGCTGCCCAGGGCGAGTACACAGTGTGCCCCCCTAGCCAATCCTGGTGCTGCATGCAGCGCCAGGATTGACTGGTCCACCGCGCATCCAATATTGGATGTTGCGCCGTGGACCAGCCAATCCTGGCGCTGCATGCAGCACCAGGATTGGCTAGGGGGCGCGGCATGGGTGAGGGCAGAGTGGCGCGACCCCGGGCAGGAGGAGAAGCAGACGGCGGCGAGACTCGAGAGCGCCTCATGTGCCATCGACGGGAGGCGTGAATCATACCATGAACTGGCAGCGCGGAGGGGCCAGAGACAGTCACGCAGGAGAGAGAGCAGAGCAGATCTCCGCCGCGTCCTTCCGGTGCTAAGTGAGTACAATGCACTGTTTCTTACTTTTATCTGCATTCACTGTACAATTAAGAACTTTCTGAAAAACTACAATGGCTGTCACATTCTGTCAAAACCAGATAACCCCTTTCGGTACCAACGTCCATGGTGGGTTTCATGCTGTTGCTCAGACTATACTACGGTCACAACTCTGTTAAGACGGCTCACCTAATCTTGCTCAACCCTTGTTTACCCTGTGGCTTAATCCAAAATGGAGGTGTGAGGTCTGAGAAGTGAAAGTACTAAACCCCTTCAAAGGAGTGCAAGTGCTCCCTCTCGTAAGTCTAAGAAGTGCCGGTACTCAGTACCGGCCCTTTTACAGCAATAGTGGTAAACAACCCTGTCCTCTTAGCATACTGCCCAGTAACCAATGGCTGACAATGTGACCCAAGAAAAGCCATCACCCCTGCGCAGGAAGCAGTGCATGCTGGCATGAAAGAACTCCCTGGATGAGAGGCATTTGTGGGTAACTGCATCAGGAACTTGGAGACAAAACTGGTTTGTTTTTTCTGCAGCAGAGAGAACACTTTTTGAAAGGGACTTCCGCCTACCTTGCTCATCTTCTACAAAGGCAACCTCGTCTCCACTCTAAACATTTCCATATAGTCACCCACGACAGCAAGCACGGCTCTAGGTCCTTGCAAGAGAGACGGGGATCTTAGTAACAGTTTAACCTTGGATTTATTCTATCCAAGGCTGCCATTACATCAGAGCATCCCATTCATGGTTCAAGAAACTGGAATTATGTGGCAATGGAGAATCCAGCTGTGTGGCAATTTACCTCACAAGAAAAGACAAATGATGCTATATAATGTGGTATCTTCTGCATCAATAATAATGTAGCTAATTACTATTTTGTCGTGGTAACACACATTAATACTGTCTTGGCACATGTTTCAACTCCTTAGCGTCAGTATACAACCTAAATTCATGAGTCAACAACTAAATAGTGACCTGTTATCATCTGAGGAAGGTCCGCCACAGCGCCACATCCCATGCACAACCTTTTTAAAGTAACTTTTGATCTATTTGAGCTAGAAGCAAAATAGTTTTGGTTGTAATTTGTAATTTATGCAGCAGATGGTGGATTAATACTGCAATTCCATAATCATGCAAAAAACGCTGAAGCTGCAGAATCGCATCATTTCAGTGGCCCTTTTGATAATACATCACTCCTGTCACAAACATCATGTTCATCCAGACGAAAATGGCATACATTAATAGTTACTTTTTTTATAAGGCATTTTATTGTTTGCGTTCCAGACATATCAATGATCACACCAGTGAAGTGCATGGAGTTCAACTTTCTCACATCATTATATGATAATCACCACTGGACTGGACCCTTGTTACAATCAACATATGTAGAGCTCACCCCTGGCCCCTGGTCCCCCCTTCTCCATGCCTCCTCCCCCCACCCACCACCACAACACTATTCCATTCCTTGGTTACGTATCTCTGAGCAGCTACTAGCCCGGTCCAGAGCAGTGCCGCTTGGCATCTATTACAATGCAGGTCAACAGGCACACTCAGTAGAGCTAATCTGGGTCCTTCGAGACTCTCCACCCCAACACGCGAATTAATAGTTACTTTTAATAATTTTAATCACATAGAATTTACACCTCATTGCTATTATGAGTTTAAAATTAATTTTTGAGACTGTGCATCGAATGGCACATGAATAATGGTGGCCTCTGAATCACAGGGGTGGTGTGGACGTATCCCCCTGATCATCCATCTTGATTAGTGCTCCTGGTTTTATGGTATTTATTTTATTAACATTTCCGTCTGTATTTATCCATATTTATTTTTTGCCTATATAACTGATATATATTTCAATGTTTATTTTGTGCTTTGAGAATAAATGGAGCCATAAAATTGTATATTTCTGTGTTTATTTAACTCTTGAACATACATACATGGATGCCTGTCACAATTTAGCAAATTAAGCAGCCATGTATAACTAAACACTACACTCATAAGTACATATTAGTGTTATACTACAAAAATATGTTAACATATGCCTATTTAAGGAAATCTAATCCTGTTTTTTAATTCCCCATGATTTATGTATGTTTAGTGCTAGGAGGTCCAAGTCTGTGCCAGAAAACAATGTGAATATGTACGTAAATATTTGAAAGTTCCATCACTGACAGTATAAGATAGGGTGCATTGTCAGAAAGTTTGAAGTGATGCCATCAATTACAGCCAAAACCGGCGTAAACGCAATTTGACCAGTTGAGCACATTTACATTTGTTTTAGGCAACCGGACTTGTTTAGCTGTCTGCCCCTCCCTCGGGCTAGTTGCAAGACTAAAATATACCCAAATTGCCACGCATAGTGATTGTGTCTGTCCAGTCCCTGTGAATTGTACACCTTCTTAGGTATTTTGTGAAAGTGTTTTATTTTTTTAATAGCACATGCTACCTATATTGAGTCTTTTTGAAGCTGCCTACATATCTCAATACAACTTGAACATGGCGGTAGTAGATATTGAGACCTTTTCTTTTGGACCTGCGACATTAGGTGGTTACTGGGCAATATATGTGGTGGGCACTGCTAAGGACGGCAGGACGGCACTGTTCAGGACGGTATTTGTTTTAGCACTTTGTGAAAGCTGATAATCTAAATCATTGCGACTGACATGCCTTTATTTAATTCCCTCAAGCTGTGCATGGTGCGAGCGTGAGCCACACTGTTAAAACATGGTATTTCAAACTGGTATTTATTTAAAGTCTTATAGTCTGAATTCAGCACCTCAGCATAATAGGACGGAATGTATGAAGCTCTGTGGTTATACTGAATAAGCAGCTACCTATGTTATGCCATCTATTAATGTAATAACTGCACTTTCACAATTGCTTTATTAACCTTCCTGCTTTCTCAAATTTGCTTGAAAATGCACGATTTTTCTTCTTTTTTTTCCAAAAATTTCTTGGGGTGCTAGCCCCCCCAAAGCCCCCTTTTGGGGTTCGGGCGCGCTCGCTGCGCTCGCGCGCTACGGTGCTGTATGCAAATCACTTTGCGCCCCACCACTTTCAAATGTCATCCACCGCCGTTTGGGGGGTTTCTAGATTTCTTTTTCAGGGACAGCACGATCAAGGATAGAAATGAGAGCTCAATAGAGAGTGGACTTGCCCAATGAAAGCACTGCTTAGCGTGTTAAAAACAAACCTCCCATTCCAAATATATATTGGGTGGGTGACTAAAACATCAGTATGGTAGATAGGGGTTCCTCCACCACTATGGCAGAGGAGCGTCATCCCCCTGCCAGCACCCTCCAAAATATGAAACATAGAATTATGTGTTGGTGGAGGGCAGAAGGAAAGTTATTTTTTATTTATTACATTTGTCTCCCTCATCCTCCTTTCCTTCTGGAAGAGGAGAGTAGCAGATGAATATGACCTGATGGTGGACGGCAGTAGGTAATTTATTTTTTATTTTTTACACTTGTCTCCCTCATCCTCCTTTCCACCCTCCCTGACCCCCTGCCTCTTTTCCCTGACACTTGGTGGTAGAAGGGGGCCACTCATGACATGGGGCCAATAAGCATATATACTGGAAACATATTCTGCTGAATGAGTAGTATGAAATCTGTGTTTATTTAGCTAGTAGCTGAGTGAATAGACATTTCTCCTGTGAATTACCCTGATACATTGCTTACCTGTCTCCTGCTTTCACTTCCCCTGTTTCACAGAAACGCCCTTACTGTGTTTTACTCAATTTACCTCCTGCAAATATCTACGGTAGAGTAAATTTGGTGAAAATGATCATCTTGCCAAAGGTGACCTTCCTTTTTAACTCCATTCCTTTAACATTCAATAAGAAAGATATTCTTAACTTACAGGGTAGGATAGGTTCCTTTATTTGGGCGACAAAATCTCCCAGGATAGCCTGGAGGAAGTTGAGGAGAGGACTAAAAATAGGCGGCCTTGCTCTCCCGGATTTACTTCTATACTGTTATGCTTTTCAATTTAAAAATTTTAGACTTCTAGCGAACAAATTAGATTCCACCTCTAATGGTATACTCTTCCGAGCCATGTTGTCTGATCTTCCATACGGGGTTGACTTCTTTACGTTTAAATTTGGAGACCAAAAATTCTTTAAAAAAGTACGACTGAAGCTCTTGAAGGCTGTTTTACATAACTGGCTACAAATAAGAGGGATGTTAGGTATACATTATTATCATACATATGCCCCGATATGGGATTCCCCTGGTACTCCGGAATGCTTGACAGATCAGTTAGCACTTCCGTTAAAGAGGGCGGGTCTCTTCAAATGGGGTGACCTTCTTGATACATCAAGAGCACTAAAATGGGAAACGCTGGTAGGTTTAACCGGGGGAACCCTCACGAGATTTAAGTTCTATCAATTATCGGCCTGGTGGGGAAGTCAAGCTTGGGACTCTGGTGATGAGAGCCTCCTTCTAGACCTAATTAGTAATAACACGATAAGAAAGGGGGAGACTGCCCAATGGTACAAAATCTTCATAAGCAATAAGGACAATCAAGAGGCGGAGATTACTAAGTTATGGGACCCCGCTATCTTTCAGGTTTCGGATAACCCTGTTAAATTATGGGCAGATTCTTTCTCTATGTCCCAAAAAATAATTAAACCTTCTAACTTGAGAAGAAATCATCTATATACATTGTACAGGGTTTACTGGTCTCCTGCGAAACTTTCTAAGATCTCCGCAGTCCAATATCCTTGTCCCAGATGTAAGTCACAAGAGGCAGATGATATACATATGTTTTTTGAATGTCCAAGTATTAACAACTTTTGGGGACAAGTCTGCGGGTTTTTGGAGGAGGTACTTTCATTTTCACCTATATACACTTTAAGTTTGGTTTTTTTTTTGGTCTCCAACCCGATTATGATATTAATAGCAACATATCACAGTTTATTTTTTATGTAATAGTGATCGCCCGAAGAGAGATCTGTAAAGAGTGGAAGTCTGCGCTTCCCCCGACATTCGCAGATTTCCTTAAAAACATCATGGCGGTGAGTAAATTGGATATTTTATGTGGTGGAGAGGAGTCTGCTAAATTATGGTCAGCCTTGAATGCCTGGTGTGAGAAATAGTCCAATGATTATGCCAGAGGTTTTGTGGACTTGTCCTTTCTCTGTAGCAAGTATCAACACGAGAGGAAGTTGGACGAGTAATAACCTTACCTCTGGGCAATCTTCATCGGCTATCCACAAACAAGAGGGCTGGTAACGTGAGTTTGTGTCAGTGGCCTGAAGAGCGCCTATTTAGAGCAAGTATCTACTGGTGGCATATATGAGGACAAAAGAAGAAAAAAAAATAAAAAAAATTAAAAAAAAAAAATTTACCTCCTGCAAGTGTCCCACAGCACTGTGCCCCCAAACACCAATTGACTACTGCACGTGGCCCACTCTCTGTGGCCCAGATACCACCTAGCTTTCTGATTCCCTGTTTGCTGCTGCATGTCGACTGCTGCTATGTTGCCAGGTCTGAAATACTAAGCAAGCGCAGTTCCCTTATCAAAAACCCCAAACCCGCACAAAGCCTTACTTGAGAAGCCCAAAATGAGTCTAGTCCTCAAGAATCATGAAAAGGAAGATCATGACATTAAAAAAAACATAGTTTTATAAGTGAAAAAACCATTTATTTATCATGCTTTCAGAGCAAGCTCATTCATCTTTGCAGCCCCCAAATACATCTAAACTACAGCACTAAATATCTGTGTGCCATATCTAGAAGCTCTTGAAACAGAAGTTTGATACCCACATTTCTTTTTGTATTATTATATGAACATAAATGTTTTATTTAAAATTGGTTTTACATCTGTACATCGGTATGTGCACTGACTTTCAAATACTTCACACATGCTGCATTCCATTGCAAGATGTCCACCACCGTTCAATTTCCTGGAGTCCCAGTTTTCTTTATGTCATTCTAAATAAAGACTTCCATCACACTAGTTATCTGGCCACGGGTCAAATAGTAAATTATCTATGCTATTTGGCCTGAAACTTGTTAAATAGTGAAGTTTCAGCTATTTAGCCAGTGGCTGATTACATAACAGGGATTAAGTACTATTTTACCAGCTGCCGAGTCAATAGCAGGAATTATGCACTATTTGACCAACGGTTCGATAAATAGCCACTTCCAATGATAAAACATGCTTCTCTATTTTCAAAGAAAAATATATAAAAACAGTTATTGTTAATTCAAGTTCATAAAAGTAAAAAATCCCTGAAATTAGCCAGTTATGATTAGCTGAGGTTTACTGTCTTTTTAACCACTTGTGCGTAGAGATGAGATATCATTCAGTGTATTGACATCTCATCTTTCTGCAGCAATTTGTAATTTCTCCCCTCTGATGGGATGCTAAGAAATATTCAGAGGGAAGCAATGTTTTCTTGTATCTCACCCTCGTTTATTTATATTACATATGAAAACCAGGATATTTTACATATTTTGGTAGAGAAAGACAAAAGGCATATTTTGTTAATCAAAACTAAACATAAAAAGACAATATATTTACCATTGACGAGAGTATGGTTTAGGATTGTGTTTTATTAAAGAAAATCTGTACAATTAATTGAAAAAATATGTAAAATAACTGTCTTTAAGGTATCAGACAGCTGCAGAGAGCCCATTTATATTACATTTGAATTTTGGTGTTTAGGAATTTGTGAATGTTATCAGTTCAGCAGATTTTGGATTTATAGGAGACATCTATATTTTTGATGCCATTGCGCTACATGTTTACAAGTGAATAAAAGTAGGGGTGGGTGGAGTTCGCGGAGTCCTACTATGCGGATTTCCACTCAGTCAGAAAAAACTCTGCTGCGCTCCGCGGAGTTCCACTTGCGAGTGGAGTTTGCCGGCACACCCGTTTGCATTGCGTTGGAAACACGGAGTGTGTCCGAGCGCTCCAAAAGTGTGTGTGAATGGCACTACTTGGCTTCTAGTGTGTCCTTGTATTCTAAATCATGCATGAACAGTACCACGCAGTCCGCATGGGGCGGCCATCTTGTTTTTCTGCTCTCTATGGTGCTGGGCCTAAATTTTATCGGTCCATATTATTTACATCCTCCTCATTTATTACTTTTCTAACCCTATTTTTCATATTTTATAATAGTGTGTCTTTGTGTTTCTGTATTTTACTTTCTTGGGTAGATTTTTTCATGTTTTTGTGACTTTTTGACTTTATTTCCCCTTTTTTCCTTATTTATTTTCTATTTACCTTCCTTTACTTTCCCTTTTTATTTCTACCTCACCCAGCACCATGGCAGAAGGACAACTTCCTTGATTGCGGCGCCGCCACCCAGGTGTGCAGCCCCAGGCGATCTTTGGAGAGGAGGAGGTAGCAGAACTCGTTTTTTTTGTGCAGTGCCACCTCCCCTTTAGTCTGGCAGCAGGCTACCCCCTGCGGGAGCATTGGCGATGCTGCGGGATGTATGACATTACAACGCATGCCTTTACAACGCGTTTTTTACAATGCAAACCTTTACAGCGCATAGCGCTTTGGGGTGCTGGATAGTGAATAGTTTAATTTACTATTCCAACTCCAGTCCCCGTGGACACTAGGGAAGGTGTTGGATAGTAAATTAAACTTATTCCCTATCCTAGAGCGCCCCCCAGCGCAATGCGTTGTAATGGTTTGCATTGTAAAAGTTGCGTCGTAAAGGCACTGCGTGGTAAAAGTTGCGTTGTAAAGGATGTTCCCCGATGCTGGGGGATGGTGAACCAGTGTGTGTGACACACCATCCAGGTTCAGCGCATCACCGAGCACCTGAACCACTGCTGGGCGGACATTCTGGACCAGGAACAGGACCTGCTAGGAGTCAAGATTTTGGAGCTTGGTGAGTATTATTTATTTGATGTGTTTGTGCTCTACAAGGCATATTTTTTTCTGAATAGCATACTGCTCCCGCTCAGAGGTAAGTTATCTTTACACTGGTAAATTATTGTGTGATCCAGTTTCTAATTTCTGCTAGGCTGGAGCTTAACGCTACTTAATCGCACTAATCAGGCGCTCTCTTTAGCTGAATAATTAAGAAGCTGTTGCAGACTGTTCTCCTGTCACGATGGTGAATCACTAAGTAGCCCGTTCTCTCTACGACTTTGCTTATGTAGCCCATACAGTTCTAGGTTATTTAATTGAATTCACAGTGATGTGAAATATGCATCTATTCATTGTAAAAAAGGGAGACTGAGTTGGCTCATCAAGAGTATTGAGAAATGGGAATAGATAGACTAAAAAATCATTCACTGCAAAACATTAGTTCCAAACGTAGGTTTTGTGAAAGAAATCTGGAACATGGATTTTTCGACAGTCGATAGACTTGAGTCAAAACTAATAGTACTATAGGTGATCTGTTTTAGCGACTGCATTTGCTTTTCATAAAACATTTTCTGGAGATCATTAACTGAATCACTAATCTATTTTTATTTATCTTCTTAATTTCTTTCATCAGCACCCAAGTACAAGAAGAGGGACGTTTTTGAGGGTATGAAGAAGCTGGTTAGCTTGTGCCAACCACCAGTGACACTGCTGAGGCCTCTGCTGATCCCAGTAGGTCCTTTTATGATTGTTGTAGACTTCTTAGGGTAGAATCTTTGGGTAGACCGTGAAGACTCAGATATTTTTATTTTTATTTTTTTTATTTAGAAGTTTTCTATAGCGCTAACAAGACCCGAAGGTATCAGAGTGCTTCACAGTAGAGGGAATGAAAAAGAGAACAACATGAAACAAACCCAATAAAAGCAATCAGCGAACGACAATTTGGAATGAAGGAAAGTTCGGACAGCAGGGCTTCTTGGTACAGGATTCAACGTTACCGCATGGATTCTGGGACGTTTGCAGCTCCAAGTTATCCACAACCAAGGGAGCGGATAAGGCACAAGGATTTGAGTTGGCTCTTGAATTCTGCATAGGACGGTATAGTTCTGATGTGCGGGGGATGGCGTTCCATATTTTGGGGGTATTTCCTGAGAAAGAGCAGTCCGCAGTTCTCTTCTTTCTGGTTTTTGGTAGGATGAGCAGCAGGGAGTTAGAGCTTCTCAAATTTCTGGCTTGGCCTGCTTTTTTGAGCTTGTTAGCTAGGTATTCCGGTTTGCCGGTGTGGAGTGCCTTGTGGGTTAGGCAGGCCGTTCTGAAGGTACTTCGCATTTCCGCAGGGAGCCATTCGAGTTCTTTGAGTGCCGGGGAGATGTGGTCAGATTTTTTGCAGCCTGTGATCATTCTCGCTGCCGCGTGAAGTGTTGTTTTTAGTGGTGCCAGGTGCGATTTGGGGATGCCTGTTAGGATTGAGTTCCCATAGTCCAGTCTTGATAGAACTAGAGATTGCGTGGCTAGTTTGAGGTCCTTGTTAGGAATGTAAGGTTTAATTTTGTTCAAAAGTCTGAGGTTTAAAAATGCGCTTTTCGCCGAATTCTTAATGTGGTTTCTCAGGGTTAGTTTGGGGTCTAGGGTGAAGCCCAGGGATTTAACGGAGTCGGCTAGCGTGAGGTTACCTTTGAGAGCATCGATCGACTTTAGCCACTCGATGATTTGAGGGTTATCTTCTTTGTTTGAGATGAGGAGTGTTTCTGTCTTGTCGGGGTTGAGTTTCAGGTGATTCTTTGTCAGCCAGTCTTGAACTTCATTTAGGACATCGTTGAGTCTGTGGATGTCTTTAAGAGAGGAGGTTTCCAGGTAAATCTGCGTGTCATCCGCGTAGAGGTGGAAGTGGATGTTGGCGTTCCTGAGTAACTTGGCGAGCGGTTCCATGTAGATGTTAAAGAGCTGGGGAGAGAGCACTGATCCTTGAGGGACACCCTTGTTGACTTGCTGGGTATCGGAGGTGAAGTTCTTGATTTTTATTAATTGCGAACGGTTATGTAAAAAGGAGGAAAACCACTTGAGAACTACCTCGCCAAGGCCGGCTCTTTCTTGAAGAGTCATGATGAGGAGCTTGTGGTCCACCGTGTCGAACGCTGCTGAGAGATCAAGGAGTATGAGGAGGCAGCACTTGTCAGCGTCAAGAGATCCATGGATGTCGTCTATGATGTTCAGCATCGCGGTTTCTGTGCTGCGGCCTTGTCTGAAGCCGGATTGGAGGGGTCCAGGAGATTGATGTTGTCCAGATGTTGCGTCAGTTGCAGGAGTACACAGCGTTCAAGAGTTTTCGAGAGCAAAGGGAGGTTGGATATCGGTCTGAAATTGTTCAAGTCAGTCGAGTCGAGACCGGGTTTTTTCAGCAGAGGAGTGACTTGCCCCATTTTTAGACAATCGGGGACCTCTCCGCTTTGTAAGGAGCTGTTTATGATTCTTCCCCAGATGGGCGCTAAGGTAAGCTTCATTTTTTTGATTAAAGATGGGGGAATGGGGTCTGAAATGTGTGCTGATGGTTTGGAGGTCGAGATCAGCGAGATTATCTCAGTTTCCTGGACGGGGCGAAAGCTTAGCCAGGGGGAGGGAAAGGAGTCGGATGGGAGTGCCAATGGGGTGGCCGAGTTGCTCTTCTGGAGGTGTGGGTTGTTGATGTCTAGAGATAGTTCGATTTTTAGGACTTTATCGTTGAAGAAGTTGGCGAAGTTGTCACAGAGTTCTTTGGATGGCTGTAGGGTTGAGGGCAGGGGCTTTGTTGTTTGTTGTCTGATTATGTTGTAGAGTTCTTTGGGTCTGTTTTTGGATTTGACCAATGCCTCGCGGAAGAAGCTGGATTTCTTGTTTTTGATATGGTTGTTGTACTTCCTGCGGGCTGATTTTAGTTGGAGGCGGAGAATGGCGGTTGGGTTGTTTCTCCACTTTCTTTCTTTGGTTCTCAAGTTTGTTCTTTCTGCGTTGAGGTCCGCAGTGAACCAGGTTCTGGATGGAGTGGCTCGGCTTCTTTTGAGCTTTAGGGTAGCTAGATTGTCAAGTATGGAGACTAACCCCGAGTTATAGTGGTCGACGAGGTCGTTGGTCGAGAGGTGCAGTGTGTTATTTGGAAGAAGTGCGCTTAGTTGACCTTCCAGGATGTCTTGGGGTACTTGGGAGAAGTTTCTCGACCATTTAGGGGGGTCTTGCGGAGGTTTAAGCGAGATGATGGGGTGATTGATGTGAAATAAGATCATGTGGTGATCTGACCAGTCAACTGGTAGTATGTGGTTGACCGTGATAGAATTCTTTTGGGCAATGATGGCATCCAGTGTGGCTCCTTTGTAATGAGTCTCCTCAGTACAGTGTTGGGTGAGGTTGTTCTCATCAAGGAGGCTAGATAGCGATCTGATTAGAGGGTTGTGGGTCTCATTCCATCGGAGGTTCAGATCACCAAGAATTAAGTTTTTGGAATCGCCAAGTGCGTCTTGTGCAATCAGGTTTGATAGTTGTTCTCCAAACTCATTATTTCTGCCCGGGGGATGATAGAGTAGGTGGCACAGTAGAGAGTCGTTGTCTTTTGTCTTGATGACGGTGGATAGACATTCAAAGGAGTCGTACTCGAAGGAGGAGGTTTCTGTGATGCTCCAGTTGTCCTTGTGGATGATAGCGACCCCACCTCCTCGTTGTTTAATCCTATCTTTGGAGATGAGGGAGAAACCGGGTGGAACCAGCATGTCTAGGCAGGGAGGGTATGTCTTATTAAGCCAAGTCTCCGTGAGGAACGCAACGTCAATGTCATGTGTGAGGATGGCTTTGGCTAAGTCCGTTGCATGTAGTGAGGCCGATCTGCAATTGATTAGGAGGCAATATTGCTGGTGGTTCCATCTTTAGTCTCTCTAGGTATAGCGGTGAGGACTGGTAATCTCTGTGGTTTGACGATGGGTAGGTCTTTCCGGTGACCTGTGATAACTTGGATTTTGGATTTAGGTGACACCGCAGTGGAGGAGTCGTAGGTGGCGGCTAGTAAGGCTGCTTCCCTGTCTGACATAGGAGCTTCTGATCTAAGCGGCCTGGAGGTCGGGTGATTTGAGCCCGCTGGAGTGGGAGAAGAAATAGAGGACGTTTTGACGTGGAGGGTGGTCCGGGGGGAGAGTTTGTGGGGGTTACAGACTATACCAAGGTTAGAGAGGATTTCTGATAAACCATGGGTGATAGTGTTGACCTGGTTTTCCAGGGCTGCGAGCCGTTTTGATATGGACTCAAGGAAGGGGATGTGGGCATCCGCAGTGGGGCCGAGAGTGTTAGGGTTCGAGAGGGTGGGTTGGGAGATAGGCGTCAGGGTGAAGGACGGGGGGTGTTCAGGGGAGGGTCAGGCGGGGGTTTAGGCAAGGGGGCAGTGGGGAGGAGGACAGGAGGGGGTTTGGACAGGGGTGGATTGAGAGATGTAGGGAGACTCAAGGGGGAGAGGCTCGTTATCTGAAGGCAGCCTGTTGGTGTGGGGGTGATTGCTGTAGGAGGCTGTCGAAGACTAATGTTGGGGGAGGTGAGGTAGTTGGAGGAAGGGGTAGAGGAGGGGGATTGAGTGTCCTGTTGATGTTGGGTGGCTGTGCGTGGAGGGTGAGGTATTGCTGGGGGAGGGGGGCCTGTCGGGCTGGATAAGGGTTGCGGAAGGGAGTATCAAGGTCTTCTCTGTTAGTAGTGGTAGTGGTCGGAGGCGGCGTAGGGGCGAGGATAGGGAGGGTGGGAAGGGCTGACCTGAGTGCGGGAAATATGGAGTCGAAAGCTTCCACGTTCTCATTGTTAGCTTGGATGAGGACCGTGCCATTGGTGAAGATGGTCACGGTTATATAGCCTCTGCCAGCTGATCTGAACGGTAGAGTCGCGGTTAGTTTGCAGCTGTGGAGAGTGGAAGTTGTTTTGGCGATAAACATCCGCGATCTAATCGTGGAGACCCAGTATTCCGGTCTTTCAGTGTGGAATATTAGGTCCATCTTCGTCGCTCCATTGGAGGCCGAGTGGTAGATGTCAGTGATTAGGGTTTCTTTATGATTGCGAATGAGTTTCTGCTTGAAGGTGTGTCGCAACTTAGTAGAGAGGAGTGGTGGGAAAATGATGGTGAAGGAGTTCCGGCTGTGAGGTTTAAGATGGGCAAGTGGGGCAGGTGGAGGAGGGGGGGGCTGGTCCCGGGCCATCGTGGGTGTGGTGTAGGGGGAGCCTGATTAGGTAGCAGTGTGGCGCTAGGGTGGCCTGGAGGGCAGGCGACAGATCGAAGGTGCAGTTCAGCAGGACACGTGGTTAGGAGTCATGTGGGGCATTGCAGGCCCTCCTGGTCCGCTATTCTGAGCAACGGCGTGCAGGTGATGGTAGGGGCAGGGCAGTTAGACCAAGGGCCTCTGCCTAGCTGGAAGGCCCTCTATCCCTTCCTTTACTGCTCTCTTCATTCTCCTTTTTTTTTATTTTTTATTTCCTTGTTTTTTCTGAAGTGTCCCTATTTTAAGTTCACAAGAACTGGTCACTCTGGAGATAGGGAAAGGGCCCCTGTAGCTCCTTATGAATGAAGAGGCAGGACATCCCAGTTGCCCCTCTGTTTGGCGCCCCCCGTGTCTACCAGTATCTCTCCGTGTGGGGAGAGGTGGTTCCGGTGGAGGCTCTGGTCGGGCGACGTCCTCTTTGGCCGCCATTTTAAAGTCAGGCACGGGGCCGGTGGTGGCAGGAAACATGGGGCTCTGATGAAGAGGCTTTGTTTAGTGGGGTAGTCGGGGCTGAAGCTTGGTGGTGCCCAAATAAATGTCAGTACTCTCGGTGCAGAAGAAAAGCAGCTACGGAGTAGGCTCCGGTCAGGGGACGTCCTCTTTGGCCGCCATTTTTAAGCCAGGTGCGGGGTCGGCAGCGTTGGGAGTCCTGGTGCTCCGGTTGGAGAGTTTAATCACTTCCAGTGGTGGTCGGGGCTGTAGCTTAGCGCCCTCATCACTTTCGAAACCTCAGATGGTGGAAGCCGCGGCTCTGGGGGAGGCTCCGGTCAGGCGAGGTCTTCTAGAGCCGCCATTTTGAAGACAGGCGTGGAGGGCAGCGTCGGCGGAGATAGCTGATCCAAGTAAGCTAGTATTATAAGTAAAAATCACCTTGTATGTTTGTTGAGAAGGCTTTCCATTCCCTGCTTATGTCTAGATCTAATGCAGTTCATTTCATGAGAGGGGACCATGGTCATCATGGGCCACCCCCATCCCCAATGTAGTGTCCTGCAGGCTTGTTCATTTATGGCTACAGTACTCCAGCAGTTTCTCATGACAGGGCAGCATGCCTAGAAAGGAAATATGAGGTCCTACATTTCATGCCTGGCTTGTCTAACTTTGTGAACCAACCAATCAAATGCCCAGAGTAATAGTTGGAAGATACCCACATGCTACCTGAGCTGTAGTGCTGCATTGTAGTTGTATATGGGGTTGCTTATCTGGCATCTAAATTATGTATAATTATTTTATTCTAGCCACACAGAACACCGGTGATGCCAGCTCCAATTTTGCTGCAGGAGGAGACGGGTCAGTTGGAAGAGTAGAAGCAGCAGTAGGGCTGGGATCTGGTAAGGCACATAGGCCCGGATGTAGGTAAAATAGATTTACCGATTTTTAATTACCGAATTTTACCGATTCGGTAATAAAAAATCGGAAAATCTAAGGGGTGGATATGTAGGAACATCCAGATGTTCCTTTTACCGAATCGGTAAATATCTGTATTTGCTTTGAAGCCCATAGGAATGAATGGGGCATTACCGGTCGGTATTTACCGAATCGGTAAATACAGATATTGACAAGGGTGCAGGGGGTGTCACTTTGACACCCTCTAGCACCCCCAAAAAAGGTTCGGGGTGCCATGTGGCAGGCATACCTGCCCTAAGGGCAGGTCTGCCTGTCATATGACACAGGTGTGCATGCACACATGTGCATGCACACCGGAATCGGTATTTTACCATCAAATATATTTGATGGTAAAATACAGATTCGGTAAGGGTTGTGGGACTCAGAAGAGTCCCACCTACATATCAAAATTACCGAATAGGTATAAATACCGATTCGGTATTTTACAGAATCGGTAAATTTACCGATCGGTAAATTTACCGATTCTGTAAAATATGTGGCTCTACATACCATTTACTAAATACCGGTCGTTAACGGCCGAAAATACCGATTTTCGGCCGTTACCGACCAACCTACATCGGGCCCATAATTTCTTGCAATTACTATGCTCCCTTGATATTGCCATGGTATCTCTCGTTGGCATAAAAAATGACACCCCCAGCATTACCAGCCTTACCAGCCACAGCGGTATTTGAGTTATTATTATTGTGACCCGTTCTGCAACTCAGCAAAATCTCACATAATAAGTGTCGATGGTTTGAGGGAGACATGAAAGAATGGAAGGTAACTTAAAACCAACTGTACCCCAGCATCACATCCCTCCTGGACAAACTACACAACATTGGATTCTGCCAGATCCTGACCGAACACACACACTCAGCAGGACACACCCTCGATCCCCTCTTCACAACAGGAAACTCCATCACCTTCAGCCACACGACCAAACTCACATGGACTGACCATCAATGCATCCACTTCACCCTCAGAACACCCACCATGCACAGACACCAGCACCTGCTCCCACGAAGAAACTGGACAAGAATCACCAACGACCAGCTAACCTCATCATTCAGCAATTCCACCCCAACCATCGTGGAAAACAAGGACCCCAACACTGCAGCCCGAACCCTGCACAGATGGATTGCCGATAGTTCTAACACCATAGCCCCCCGACTGAAAACAACAACACCCACACCAAGAAAGCCAGATGGTTTACCACTGAACTTCGAGAGTCCAGATGCACTTACCGCCAACTCAAAAAGGCCTGGAGGAACGCCAAATCCACAGAAGCCGACAAAAAAATCAAAGCCGCCACCAATGCTCACCACCAACTCATCAGAAAGATGTGTAAAAAGGTGATTGAAGACAGAATCTCCACTCACGCACACAACAGCAAAGAACTCTTCAACATCATCAAGGAGTTCGCCCAACCCACCAGCGAGTCCATCAACATCCCTCCCTCACAAGACCTCTGCGACAAACTCAGCACCTTTTTCCACCACAAAATCAAGAGCATCTATGACAACTTCAATGAAGA
Organism: Lissotriton helveticus; assembly: GCF_964261635.1. Classification (NCBI taxonomy): domain Eukaryota; kingdom Metazoa; phylum Chordata; class Amphibia; order Caudata; family Salamandridae; genus Lissotriton; species Lissotriton helveticus. The sequence goes on along the minus strand of NC_136071.1, from coordinate 968,512,429 downwards.
CAACCAACACACTGAACCATCACCAACCACCCGACACCCTGAAGCCAGAGATCCTCAACTGGACACCCCTCACCACTGAAGACACACTGAAGGTGATGAAGTCAATCCACTCCGGGGCCCCCACAGACCCCGGCCCCCACCAAATTTTCAATAGAGCCACCGACACCATCGCATCCATGCTCTGCTACACCATCAACCGTTCCCTGGCAACCGCCTCGTTCCCCGACGACTGGGAACACGGCGAGGTCAACCCCTCCCTGAAGAAACCATCGGCGGACCCCACCGACCTCAAATAATACAGACCCATCTCCCTGCTCCGGTTCCCAGCGAAAGTCATTGAGAAAGCCATCAACAGCCAACTCGCCACATTCATCGAAGAGAACAACATCCTCGGCTTCTCCCAATTTGGCTTCAGAAAAAACCACAATACAGAAACCACCCTCCTTGGAGCAACAGACAACATACACACCCTACTGGGCAAAGGAGAAACAGCAGCCCTCATCCTCCTCGACCTCTCAGCGGCGTTCGACACAGTCTATCACCGCACTCTAATACACAGACTCCACGACGCAGGGATCCAAGACAAAGCCCTCTACTGAATCCGCTCCTTCCTCTCTGGTAGAACACAGTGGGTCAGACTCCCCCCTTGCTTCACGGACACTACACCAACACCAACCATCTGCAGAGTCCCCCAGGGGTTCTCTCTCAGCCCTACGCTTTCAACATCTACATGGCTCTGCTCGCCCCATCATCAGAACCTATGGACTCAACATTGTGTCATATGCAGACAACACCCAACTCATCCTCTCCCTAGCCAACAAACCCAATACCGCCAGACACAACTTTCGAGAAGGCATGGAAGCCGTCACCAAATGGATGAAAATCAGCTGCCTACAACTAAACAGCAACAAAACAGAAGTACTCATCATGGACCCAAACCCCGACACCTGGTACGACACCTGGTGGCCCCCGCCCTCAGAAGCCCGCCCATCCCCGCGACCACGAAAGCAACCTGGGAATAATCCAGGAGTTCGAGCTCAAAATGGACCACCAGAACAACTCCGTCTTGTCCTCCTGCTTCCACACCCTCTGCCTCCTACGTAAGACCTTCAAATGGATCCCTCTTGAAAACAGAAAGACCGTCACTCACGCCCTGGCCACCAGCAGACTCGACTACTGCAACACACTCTACGCCAGAATAAACAAGCCAGAACATACAGAATGCCACCGCAAGACTGATCCTCAACCTGCCAAGACATTGCCACATCTCTCAGCACCTGCACACACTCCATTGGCTCCCCATCGAAGCTTGAGTCACCTTCAAGATGCTCACCCACGCCCACAAGGCTCTCCACGGCACCGGACCAGCCTACCTGCACAGCGGACTCAAATTCCACGCACCCCAGAGGACCCTACGGTCAGCCCAGCTCTCCTACTCTGTGGTCCCCCCCATCAGAAAGACCAGATCGGGAGGCCACTCCTTATCCTTCATCGCTTCCGGAGCCTGGAACCCCCTTACGCTCCACCTCAGACAGACAACATTGTCCGCCATCTTCGCATGAAACCTCAAAATCTGGCTCTTTGAGAGACCCCCCCCCCTTGATGGACTGGAACCTGCTACCCCCAGTCCCACCCCCGCCAGTGCCTTGAGTAGTTACGCTTTAACAAACGTCTGATTGATTGATTGATTGAAAAGAAAGGAAATGGTGTATGAGTGAAAGGGTGGGTGGGTGAAAGGGTGCACGAGTAGATAAAGGGATGGATGTGCGAATAGATGGTTTGAAGAAAGGGTTGCTATTAAATGGGTGGATAATGGATTGGTAATTTTGGTGAAAGACGATGGGAAAAAGTATAGCTTAATCATTGTGTCTGTGGGTGAATTTGAATAAAGGATGAATGAATATGTGGATTATTTGGATGAATAAACAGGGCAGCTCTTCTTCTCGAGAGCAACTTGCTGCTCACCCACTTTGCTTACTTGGTTAATGTAGGGTTATCAATATCATTGAAAGCTATATTTCTACATAGGGATTATGTATTTGTATTCTTTGTTCCACACCCTAGACACGCTGTATTCGGTAAGTGAGCCAGATCTATCCTACCTATCATTCAGGAGCGTCTCCTGGAGGGAGTGCTGCGGGCGGTGGGGCATGGCCGGGGAGGGGCAGGTTGGGTGGTAGTAAAGTCTGGCTCACGGCCAACCGGAGTAATGTAAATAAATAAATAAAACTAATTTCATTGCGCACCCTGAAACTCCAAATGGCGATGCAGCGCGCAATGAACTTTGTTTTATTTATTTATTTATTTACATTACTCCAGTCAGCCGTGAGCCAGAGTTTACTACCCCCCGCCCTGCCCCACCCCACCACCCAGAGCACTCCCTCCAGGAGCCGCTACTGCTATCATTCATAGCAGTCAAGTGTAGTATGGGTCAATCAATTTGTGGCTGCAGTGTTGGCTGTGTAATGTGCGTCTCCTCCAATTAATGCAGCATTTACAATGCTTTCAATGCATTGCAAAAAGAACATACAAGGTGTGTTGTTCTTTCGCTCACTCAGTCACCTTTATTTTCTCAAAAGGTCTTCAGTCCCAGCCTTCCAAATGGGAAAATCCAATCTTGACATGTGTTACATTTAAATCGATACCTATGTGACGTGATTCCAGAGTATATTTCATGGTTTCTTACAACAGGTTTATTTTACACTTCCATTTCACAGTGGCTGAATAAGCCAAAGATGATGGATCAATGATCAGTGTAGTGGCCCCGTTATTACATATATAAAAAGCTCTACCCTACTTGTCTAATCCCTAAACCTTACCCCTTGCAGTAGAGAAAATCAAGTTTCCTTCCCTTGGTTACTACCCAGCAAATGAATTTGTTGGAAATTAGTGGTGTCTGGAGAGGCCATAGAGTAGAGTAGGAGTAAGTGCATGATTTGATGTCAAGTGTTGCGTATGGGATACACAGTGACAAATGTGCCAAATAAAATCTATATAGCCCATTCCTTTTCCTGTAGTGCAGTCCATTAGATTCATTTTCCTCGAAGCCCACTTACGACAGACAGATCAACATACTAAAATCTGCATTTAATAAGGGAGGTGTATGACATAGTATAATATTTATAATTCACCCGTCTCTTTGGAGACAGGGTAGAAAGAGAAATGGATTTGGCGAAGAGCAGGGCCATTGGAATCAAACGTAGATAATTTTCAACTGCAGCTGCAGATAGTAGCAAACTAGCCGATGCACAGGCTAGCAATGAGCATGGCGTCATTATTTTAGCTTTTCATTGCTGTCTATGAGGAGCGGAATGGAAACGTATTTTGCCGCTCTATCCTTTCTTGTCCCATACCGGATGTTCGTCATACCGGAAATGGACTTGTGTTATTCGGCTGTGTTTGCCGCGAATTTGACTATTTAAACTCCGTAATGAGGCAGTAAGGCCTTTCTCGCATTTTCGAAAATACACCGGAGGCATATGCCCCGTGTGCCCGATTGATACAGGAATGTGAGACGGCGGTATATCAGTTGGACTCATGGTAGGGATTGAGGCTATATATATTTTTTGCACTCCATTAGTGGCAGAGTTAGATATTATTAAATTTACTTTTTTCTCTGCCTAGACCGCTGGCGGTAGTGTTTTTATACATACGTTGGGGTATTGAGTATACCGGAACGCGGAAGTGATTTGGACCACGTGTTTCTGGGAATCTTGCCATATTATCAGGTAATACAATAGATGACATATAATACTACAGCGGGGGTATAAACCTTTGATGGGGCTCTTAATAATAATGGAGAGCGTATCAAAATGTGCGAATATGCGTGTAATGTGAAGGCATACCTTTTCTACTTAGGGAGCTGTCTATGACATTATATTCTAGGTGAGACCTTATTAAAATTAGCCCTGAAATCTACCTGCCCGATGTTTGGCAGGCACTTTATTTAGAAAGAAGGAATGTGTTGGAGCTATGTGCTTTGCTTGCTGATGAAAACTATAACCTGGAAACATTTCGTAGTTTTGGATAGTGACAGCTGTTTTTGCTCTTATTTTTAGATTTAAGAGTTTAACTGAATTCTAAGGCTGTCACTATAGAGAACACTGAGTGATTTCGTCTTTGAAAAGAGCTAGCGAGATCAGCAAGCGCAAAAGAGGTTTGTTATGTGATTTAATAAAGATACAATAACATAAGATATCCTTTGGATATCAGTGCTAATTGGGAATATGCTTTCCGAATTTTTATTTGCATTTCATATGCAGATACTGACAGACTGTCCTTAACAGAACGTTAAACACTGGAGGTCTCTTCAGCCCCAGGAATAAAGGTATTGAGCTGAGGTTCCCCTTTGGTAAAATAATAGTGCCTATGGCCTATTAGGTGTTTTTGCTAACTGAGTGCTGCATTGACATTATTATAGGTATAAAACCTATGGGTATAAAACTCTGGGTATAAAACTTAACACTTTCTAAAATGTGCATGATGTTGGGCACCAAGTTAAGAAATAATTTAAAATATACTTGGTATCGCATATGTTAAATTGATTTTACTTTATGGCAATATATGGAGTTTTTTTGCCCAATCTACTATATTTGGAAGTTTATATGCCCTTATTTATATATATTAGTTGTATGCATGATATACTAGTATGATTGTTGTGTTCTTTGTCACCTTACCACACCATTGAGTATTATGTGGTTCTTTTTTATGAACATTGAGGTTATGTAAAATCATGTTTTTGTATTCACTTTTAATATGTTAGGAGCTATATGATAAAAAAATTATTTCTATATTACAGATGATAATGTGTTAAAGTGGGAATTAAATATTTTTCCTGAAGAAGGTGTTGGCTGTTAATCAATTGCCCACCGAAACGTGTCGATGCCCATATGAGTGGAAATTACTTTAAGTCTGTGGAGACAATCATTCTGAATGAAATTTGGATTATAAATCAGAATTTATTCCTTTTTGACTACTGTATTTTTAATATGAATAATTGTTCCTTATTGCTATTCACATTTTCTTGTTTTTGCACTGTTTGTGTATATGTTTATATGCAATCTTGTGTACAAATGTATTTGTTTTGGTTTAATTGATTATAAATGCATTGATGATATGATTGGAATCTGTTTTTAATGGTGGTTGATATGTTTTTAACAAAAACTTTTGCATAAAATGTAAATTTTTTATTATTTTATTTTTACATTTCCTCTTTGTTCATCCTATTGGTGTGGAATAAGTGTTTGTGGCAAAATCAATGTTGGTTGTGTGATATTACCCAAAGGGGACTTCTTTTTTGACAATTGTCTTTGTTGGTACCCCACCCCTTTGGCTGTTGGGTCCCTCTCTCTTTGATAAGAGGTCATTATTTTAGCACCACACACAACTTGTACTACATATAATGCATAATGCCGTATTCATTAATGAGAAGTCATTTATTTTTCACTTCAAAGTGTCTGACTCTTTTGTAACTTGAAACACATTTGGAAGAATAACATTAATCAAGTCTCTGTTTTTTTAATCCTGTGATGTTATTCTCTGCCTATTAATACGTTTCTGACACAGAGTTAGTGCTTTTATGTTTTGCAACATTTGTGGGTAAAACAAAAAATTGGCCTTGTGACCCACCTAATCATAATCACACCCAATACATTTTAATGGTCCTAGTGTACCTGCAATGTACTGTTACTGTGCCACCCAGTAATTTAAAAAAATTGCTTGTACAGAGCCTGTTTTACAAATTGTCTTTTTTTTCAAAATACCCGCTCCTGCTGGTCCAACGGGACCACTTACAAGGCAGGAAATAGCGGCCGGTTTGTCGCAGCAAAGGCTAGTGCTCATCCAGCTGGAATACCGGCGGCTGGTAGTCCTGGACAAGGAAGAGAAGGAACTGAATGTTCAACACCTGGGCCCCAGTGTAGCCGGGCCCCCTCAGCCTCCGGGCCATCTCCTCACTTGTGCCTGCATCATCCAACTGCTGCCACCCCATCACACTGACAACAGGGCATTGCTGCGCCACATCCTGTAGTGGCTGGACACCATCGAGAGCTGGCTCACCAAGAGGGGGCAGAGCCTCTACCAGCGGATGTATGATGTTACAACGCATACTTTTACAACGCCTACCTTTACATCGCAAATTTACAACGCATATTATTACAACGCATAATGCTTTTGGGCGCTGGATAGTGAATAGTTTAATTTACTATTCCAACTCCAGTCCCCGTGGATAGTAGGGAAGGTGTTGGATAGTACATTAAACCTATTCCCTATCCTAGAGCGCCCCCCAGCGCTATGCGTTGTAATGGTTTGCGTTGTAAAAGTTGCGTTGTAATGGTAGTTCGTTGTAAAAGTTTCGTTGTAAAGGCTGTATACCCTACCAGCTCTAGACTGACATCCATAATGGCCTCTTCTAGCCCTTTCTAAAAGATGTTTTGGTGAGAGGGATTTGTTGTTTGTTGGGTCTTGGTGGAGAAAGTAGGGAGGGAGTTGGTACTGGAGATACTTTTTCTTGGAGTTTTGGGGCTTGGGTTAGTTGCATTTGGGGAGAGGGGTGGGCATGTTGTTTGGGTAGAGAGGGTGGGTTTCTTTTTAAATAAATAAAGGGGGAAAATATTTTATTCAATCTAACTTCATGCCTCAAGTAGTTTATTTAACTTTTACTTTGCACTGCTGCCTTTAAGTAGTTTTCCACATCCTGTTTATGTGCTTGCAAATTAAGAGAGAGTGTAGCACTTAGTTCTAGAGAATATACTTTTACTTCTCTAACTATCTTGGCTATTATGGGAAATGCTGCCATGATTACCTACATTGTGTACAACTATCGAGATAAACAACAGTAGCAGTTAGTTACCTTCGCACTAAGTGAAATTCAATCCATACTAGTTGTCTTACCTGAATATACATGCAGTAATAACACCGAAGGCATCACTACTTGACAAGCGAGGTCCCACTTCCAGTTCTACCCAGGTGAGCTCTAACTGGAGAATTGATCTGAATCATTGATTGATTATCCATTGTGGGCAACTAAATCGAAGTAGAAAGACTCAGTTAGTTAGTTATATATTTAGCAAAGATTCAGCGAGAATTGACACCACCTGAGTACTACGTGATGACACAATGAAAATGCCTGATTGTTCTAAAAACAGGAAAGTAGCAATACTAGTAAGTTTTGGGTAATATGGAGCTAGCAGTATTATTTAATTTATTTGTGAAATACTCAAGTTATAAAAAGTTGATTCAAAAGTCTGGAGTGGAGAAGCTTAGATTAGGTGTTTAAGGTTAGGCAACACAGGGCCTGAATGATGATGCTGACAAGTCAACTGATGTTCTTCATTCTTTATCTAAAATATGGATCATTTGTAATTTGCATGTTAGTAATAGGCTGGTGTGGACTACTGCTTAGAAGATTCTACAGTAAGTTGGTGTTGCTTTCTCCACATCCGTCCCACCAAGTGTGTGATCTATTGATGGTGTAATTTAAGCCACAGCTCAATAAATAAAATCGCACACTTCGGGGGGAGAGGGTTAGGGGTTTGATAAATGGATGGATAAGGGGATTTGGTAAAAGATTTGACAAAAACATACACTACAACACAAGGACAACATTCATCTGGGCAATACGCAGCAGCACAAAATTCGCAAGCAATCTGTTGTTAGAAGGAAACAATGGAATAAATATGACAGAGTACAGATAAATTCATTGAAAACAGTCCTTCTGCCCCCAAGACCCAAGTTATCAGATATCTAAATGTTCTGTCTTCTAGGTTACGGAGTGAACACACCCAACCACGTCTCTTAGTTTTTATGATTGTTAAAAAACAATTATACTCTAATGCAAAGTTGGGTGGTGCAGCTGCATTCTCCTCGGGAATGTCCACTCTTTGGGGCCAGTCTGCACTGCTCAGGTGTTGTTGTGCTCATCTAGCTTTTTCACCTTTCGTTCTTAAAGGAGACTAGAAGAAGTCCAGTGGATTGTAAAATAGAAACTGTATTTTAGAGTCAAGAAGAAGGACAGAAGGGAGGTAAGGTTAACGAGGAGTGTTTCAAGAAGACTCAGAGGCAGAGCAAATAAACCAGGATGAGGGCTCAGTGTTTCACTTTTGCACAAGTCCAACACACACACACACACACACACACACAAACACACACACACAGCAGCATTTCATAAGCACACCTCTTTCAATTCCACATAGCTGAGTACAAGGCCTCAGACTCTTGGTTTACCTTTGAACTGAAGTCAAAGTTGAAGTAAACCCGATAACTTCTTGCTTCTAGCTGTTGACGAGTTAGTCCTGCAGCTCTTGCCCTGAGTTCTTCTATGGTCCTCCTTCTGACTTCGAGTAACGCCAACCTAGACCAGTCATCATTATCATGAATCATGATGACCCAAGCAAGATAGGTGTGGAGTGCACTGCTGTTAAAGAACAAGTTGAGAAACAGACTTGCAGAATTTAGCATAGATTTTTGTTTGTTAACTAAAGTGACTGTTCTGGTCTATGAAGAACCAGAAAAAAGAACACCCTGCAATTAAATCTTGCTAAGTGTGAAAGTGATCACCTACAGGGAAATATATGACTGTCCACCCCTCAGGCTCCAAACATTGCTAATCAGTCATCCCAGGCCAGTTCCCACATTACAGTTCAATGCGCTTCCTCACTGTCTGCCACCACATGAATCAATTAACGTAACTCATCACGCAAGCAATCAGTCACTCACTGTTGCAATAGTTGAAGTTACCTCTTCCAATCCAAGCATGGGTAGTTTAGGTATTAGATAGTCAATCATTTTTGATGCAGGCAACACTTTGGAAAGTGGTATTGTCAGGCAGTCTTGTGAACAATAAATGATTTTATGGGGCAGACTTTCTAGTGCTAAGTGATGCAAAAAGGGATAGGCATTAGGTAATAAGCATGTAAGGGGGTAGGCATTGTCCCCAATGTCATGAAGGAATTGTAAAGGCTTCTTCAATGCACACTAGTCCAACTGCAATCCAGCAATATATGTGTGACGAATAAAAAACAGGTGAAGCAGCATGAATCTGACACAAAATAATGTTCCTCTAGCTAATTTATGTTGTTGTTGTTTTTTTGCAAAGAAAGAACTAAGTTCAACTAGAAAAAAAGTAAAAGTTCTATGGGGGCACGGCCATACTTAGTCTGTGAAGTAGAGTTTGTCCTCAAACTCAAGTGGTTCACCCAGAAGTTGGTCAGCTAACACATTTGATTCAATTTCAGCCTAATCACCCTCCTCCTCCTCCTGTGCTGCTGTTTCAGGGACAGTGTAATTGTGTAATATAAAATGTTGGTTCATTTTGATCATAGTCAATCTTTGTACGTTTTAAGGGCAAAGACTGGCCCTTCTCTTGTTGACAACTGCACCAGTTGCATTGAATACATGTTTAGGAAATACACTGGTGAAAGGACAAGCCAGATACTATATTTATAAGCCTGCTGATTGATTGATTTGGTGGTTTGTAAAGCGCTAACAAATGCACAAAGTGCTAATGTGGTTAGTCTGATGGAAAGCAAGAGCATCATCCCAAAGCAGAAGTAACATTACAAGGTAAAATGCCAAGTCTTCAAGGCCTTGTATAAAGGTAATTGAGATTCTAGGCAAGAAATGGATTGAGGGAGAGTATTCCAAAGCTTAGATGCAGCCAAAGCAAAGGCTCAGACCCCCACCCCCCTTCATTCCTCCCTTTGAAACCTCGGAAAAAGCAACAGATTTTTTCCAGCAGAACGCAACTGTCTAGAAGGAACATACCATTGAAAGAGATGCTTAACTCCCTCATGGCCTAAATTGTGAAGTGCCTTATGAACAATGCATAAGGCCTTGAAGGCAATTCGTTTAGTGCCAGGGAGCCAATGCAATTTCCTGAATAGCAGCAGGACTGAATAATATTTAGGAAGGTCCAATATGAGTCTTGCTGCAGAATTCTGGACAAGGTGCAACTTGTTGATGGCTGTCTTCTTAATGTTAAGGTAAGGCACATTGAAATGATCCATCCTGGACATAACCAGAGCTACAGCCCCTTGTTTACATGCAGGGAAAAAAAGAAATGGAAACATCCTCCTTAGAGTCTCAATCACACTAAAACAGGATGAAACTGTCCTATTGACCTGAAGATTAAAGGACAGATTGTTGTCAACCAGAATGCCAAGACTCTTAGCGGAGTCAGCAGGGCTGGGGCATGGTCCAAGCGTTTCTGGCCACCAAGAATGGATCCAAATACATTGTTGATCGCCAAAGATCAAGATCTCAGTTTTGTCCCCATTAAGTTGGAGGTAATTTGTTACCATCCAGGTGGCCTCAGCCTGCATGCAGCTGTTAAAATTGGTGGCGGAGGCTTCTATTTCCTTTTGGATAGACACAATAGTTTGTGTGTCATCAGGATAGGATAAAGCCTGTGGCACATCTTACCATACCAATACATCAATGGATTTTGATCAACATAGAACTCTTTTGGATCATTCAGATACTCATGGAACATCCCCTTCAGCATAAGGAATGAAAGTGGGCAGAATTTATTTGGAACTTGGATCAAGTACTGTGACAGAGATGTACTCTTTGGACTACATGATGATGTCATGTTGCAACCTTATGTTAGAAGCCAAGTGAAGGACTAAGGTCTCAACCAAGACATATGCTTCTGTGTCTCCATTCACACATGCTGGGGCGAACCTTTCAGAAACCTTCTTTACCTGGCCTTATAGGAAATGCAACAACGGGATTGCTTGACCCATCGTAATGTCCTCCTTGCTAACTTCACATGTGAAAACCTCAAAAGGGAGTAGCACCTGTGTCAGGATTTTTTGACTAGGCTCCATTTGTCTGCATCCATGGTCATAACTTTCCCTACTGCATCACCTCCTCTTTGAATGACATAGTCATTAATCTGTTTGTACTATTCAAACAGATGTTGCAACATGCAAAAGATGGAGTTCCAGTGTGTTGGCACCTCCTGTATCAGGGCTTCCACTGGTGCTCCATTATTATGGTGAATAATCTGCAGCTGCTTCCATGCTTTAAAAGAATGGCTGAAGTTAGTGCAGATTCTTCTGCAGGTGGTCAGTATGTTGATGACAATGTCTTCTTTTTTGAGGAAGTTTTGCACCACCAGGTTGATGCAATGGGCCAAACATAGGACCCTGAAGTAGCTTCTGTATGACATGGCCATTGTCTGTGGCAACAATCTAAGACCGCTGGGTCGCAGCCATTCATACAACTTGCTGTTAAATTTCTCCAAGATTTTTACAGCTGTATGTAATTTCTCCATTGCAAACATGGTCACTTTTGCATGCCGCTGAATGCTCTTAAAATGTTCTTCAGGGTCAAGACCTGAGGATATCTTTTGCTTTTCCTCTGCAAAAAAGATCCAGTCACCTGAAAACTGGTCCACATGTCTGTCGTCAGCTGGTTGGTGTGAACAACACTTTGCTGCAAAGCTTGTCCAACCAACTGCAGCACATCGTGATGCAGTGCTGGAACAGCCACTCTGGCAAAATAGGTCTTACTTGGTAGCTTCAATTTTGGGCAGATGGCTGCCACAAATTCTAAGAATCCAGCGCTAACATTTTTGACAACTTCCCACTGTACAAAACGTGTGGTTGAGTGAGTTTCGCTCATAGGGCCCCTCCTGCCTAAACATGTCCATAATAGTAGCCTAGATGTTCTTCTTTTCTTAGGGCACTGACATAGGCGTCTTTTGAGAAGTAGATGCTGGAGGTAGACTCAATGTGCATCATGGTGGTGGGGATGTCACTGTATGCTGTGGTGTCTCCATCTCACTCTGAGTCTTCTTGTGCCATTGTGAAGTTGCTAATGTGAGTGAATCTGCTGGCACATTTCTGGGGATAGGGCTGCTTTATGTGAAGATGTCACCCTCCTCTTCTTCAGTATCACCTTCCACCGTAATTAGACTTGTATCTGATGTTCCCGGGCTCTCCCCACCACCATGACCATGTTCAGCAATTTTGTAAGGTGCTCCTCCTGCTTGATTATGTGTTATTTTTCATATGGGTCGTCTGGCCTCCAGTACCTTAATGTGTATGAGGCTTACCTTGGCGACCATTTGTGTGGCAAATGGTGCCTACTGCAATGTGCTCCCCCTCTTTGCCAACTGTAAAAAATCCCAAACTAGGGAGGAGTACTTTTTTACTGTGCCACTGCCAATGCCTGAAGAAGAACTGGAGGTAGGTGGACATGTTGTCATTTGCCTCTCTGCTTCTCCTGAGGCAGCGGTTGGTGAAGATCTTAGCTGGGTTTTGCAAATATGGGAGCTGGTGGCAGTGCTACCCGTGCCACATCCCTTGGAACTAGTTGAATAGCAATGTCAGATTCCTCTGTGTCACCTTCCACCATGACTACCGTGTCATTTTCATCCTCCTCTTCATCCCCTTCCATAAGTCTAAGTCTTTCTGGAACTTTTTTTCTCCAGAATACTGCTAACTCCACGATGTGACAAAAAACTCTGCCAAGCTATTCAGAGTTCTGCAAGTGGCAGAGGTCGTTATCACACACCGTTACTCAATGTGAGCGATAGCGACCAGCTGTGACCACCTGCGTTGAGAATCTCAGTAGGAAGCGGTCTAGCATTGGATTTTCCTCGCTCACACTAGATAACTTTTTTGCAAGTGTGAGCAAGGAGAAAACTTTTCTCCAATATGTGAAGTGGAGTTTTTCAAAACTCCAAGACCACTGTGGAGTGGGAAATACTCCTCAAACTCCACAAATGGAGCGGAGTTCACTGCCCAGGACTATTTACTACTTTGCGAAAGGGACCAATCTAATTCAACATCACTACTCGTCAGCGTTGGCTTGATTGTACTGGCTGCCTCACTGTTCCTGGGCTTAGGTTGGGGGTATACTGCTGTTGATTCAGGAATGCTGCTCTCAGCTTGCTCACGGAAGGCTGGTGTGGCAGGCACAAGTTTCCTGAAATAATTAGCGGTCGGCACACCAGTCTTGGAAATTTGCTTCTTTTCTTCCCCCTAGTTTCTTTCTTGGCAGCACCTTTCTTTGGGGACATCCTGAAGCTGTCAATTGGAAGTGACTCTTAGCTTCACAACAAGCTGAAGAGATGACTGTGTTGCGTAGTCAGTCACACGTCATGCACAGGCCTTCTGTCCGGCAGTACTGTGGGTGATGTCTCTTCTCTTGTTCACCTAAAAGCAAATAAGCAAAAAGAACATCAGTGAAATGTAGCATTGTTGCAGTTCAAGTTGTAGTACAAGCAAACAAGATCATTTAGTGTGGTGACTTGGCAATAATACAGTATACCTTTTCATTCGCAAAACCACAACCACATACATTTTCATTGTGTGCAGTACACTCAGGAAAGATCAGAAAGAGCAACAACGCCAACATACATATGTAACTTTTTGCTCTATGTGCATCAACTTCGGATGTCACAATCAGGAGGTGTAGGTGACAGTGGAATAATCCTTAGACAATTAACGTTGCTGTGCACTGCACATATTTTAGTCGTGCGGTTGAGGCCAAATGTTAGGAAAAAATTATTTTATCAAAATAATTAAAATTAAAAAGGAAATTACGATCATAAGATTTCTGAAGAAAAAATGTTACATGCGTTTAAAAAATAGAATACAAATTACAAGTAAAAAGCTAAAACTAGAAAATGTGAATACAAAAGTAAAATATATATATTTCAAAAATATATCATTTTTATTTAAAACAAATAAAAATAAACAAAATTATTAAATAAAAAATGTAAAATACAAAAACAAAAATTCTAAAAATAAAAATAAAACAATTAAAGATAAGGAAAAATATCCGCAAGCAAATGTATTTATTAATCTGCCATAATTGGCAACCATCCGTGCAAGCCTATGGCAAAGTGCCACACTGAATGCCCAAAATGGCTGCCAGTCAGTGCCACAGGGTCATCAACAACAACTAACAGTGAGCAAGGAGGCATGGCCACAAACAGACAAAGCGATACAAAAGGGGATGATGGACGGAGCGTTTGAGCAAATCAAACACTCACCCCCAGTCAACTGATCTGGGTTTAATCCATCACCATTCTTTAGCCCACTCAGCCACCCCAGTTCAGACATGGCCATATGCAAATCAGTCTGACCCTGTGCCTCATGGGAACAGTCCAGCCCGAACTACCAAGCCATGTCTTCCCTGGACCGGAAACAAGCATCCTGGGACCGGTTTCGGATTCATAATCCTCATCAGCCAGGATATCTTGAATCCAGTGGCCAAGTGAGCAAGGAACTCACGTCTGAGCATACCCTGCCACACTTAGGGCGAACAAAGCGATACAAAAGGGGATGATGGACGGAGCGTTTGAGCAAATCAAACACTCACCCCCTGTCAACTGATCTGGGTTTAATCCATCACCATTCTTTAGCCCACTCAGCCACCCCAGTTCAGACATGGCCATATGCAAATCAGTCTGACCCTGTGCCTCATGGGAACAGTCCAGCCCGAACTGCCAAGCCATGTCTTCCCTGGACCGGAAACAAGCATCCTGGGACCGGTTTCGGATTCATAATCCTCATCAGCCAGGCTATCTTGAATCCAGTGGCCAAGTGAGCAAGGGACTCACGTCTGAGCATACCCTGCCACACTTAGGGCGAACAAAGCGATACAAAAGGGGATGATGGACGGAGCGTTTAAGCAAATCAAACACTCACCCCCAGTCAACTGATCTGGGTTTAATCCATCACCATTCTTTAGCCCACTCAGCCACCCCAGTTCAGACATGGCCATATGCAAATCAGTCTGACCCTGTGCCTCATGGGAACAGTCCAGCCCGAGCTGCCAAGCTATGTCTTCCCTGGACCGGAAACAAGCATCCTGGGACCGGTTTCGGATTCATAATCCTCATCAGCCAGGCTATCTTGAATCCAGTGGCCAAGTGAGCAAGGGACTCACGTCTGAGCATACCCTGCCACACTTAGGGCGAACAAAGCGATACAAAAGGGGATGATGGACGGAGCGTTTGAGCAAATCAAACACTCACCCCCAGTCAACTGATCTGGGTTTAATCCATCACCATTCTTTAGCCCACTCAGCCACTCCAGTTCAGACATGGCCATATGCAAATCAGTCTGACCCTGGGCCTCATAGGAACAGTCCAGCCCGAACTGCCAAGCCATGTCTTCCCTGGACCGGAAACAAGCATCCTGGGACCGGTTTCGGATTCATAATCCTCATCAGCCAGGCTATCTTGAATCCAGTGGCCAAGTGAGCAAGGGACTCACGTCTGAGCATACCCTGCCACACTTAGGGCGAACAAAGAGATACAAAAGGGGATGATGGACGGAGCGTTGGAGCAAATCAAACACTCACCCCCCAGTCAACTGATCTGGGTTTAATCCATCACCATTCTTTAGCCCACTCAGCCACCCCAGTTCAGACATGGCCATATGCAAATCAGTCTGACCCTGTGCCTCATGGGAACAGTCCAGCCCGAACTGCCAAGCCATGTCTTCCCTGGACCGGAAACAAGCATCCTGGGACCGGTTTCGGATTCATAATCCTCATCAGCCAGGCTATCTTGAATCCAGTGGCCAAGTGAGCAAGGGACTCACGTCTGAGCATACCCTGCCACACTTAAGGTGAACAAAGCGATACAAAAGGGGATGATGGACGGAGCGTTTGAGCAAATCAAACACTCACCCCCCAGTCAACTGATCTGGGTTTAATCCATCACCATTCTTTAGCCCACTCAGCCACCCCAGTTCAGACATGGCCATATGCAAATCAGTCTGACCCTGTGCCTCATGGGAACAGTCCAGCCCGAACTGCCAAGCCATGTCTTCCCTGGACCGGAAACAAGCATCCTGGGACCGGTTTCGGATTCATAATCCTCATCAGCCAGGCTATCTTGAATCCAGTGGCCAAGTGAGCAAGGGACTCACGTCTGAGCATACCATGCCACACTTAGGGCGAACAAAGTGATACAAAAGGGGATGATGGACGGAGCGTTTGAGCAAATCAAACACTCACCCCCAGTCAACTGATCTGGGTTTAATCCATCACCATTCTTTAGCCCACTCAGCCACCCCAGTTCAGACATGGCCATATGCAAATCAGTCTGACCCTGGGCCTCATGGGAACAGTCCAGCCCGAACTGCCAAGCCATGTCTTCCCTGGACCGGAAACAAGCATCCTGGGACCGGTTTCGGATTCATAATCCTCATCAGCCAGGCTATCTTGAATCCAGTGGCCAAGTGAGCAAGGGACTCACGTCTGAGCATACCCTGCCACACTTAGGGCGAACAAAGAGATACAAAAGGGGATGATGGACGGAGCGTTGGAGCAAATCAAACACTCACCCCCAGTCAACTGATCTGGGTTTCATCCATCACCATTCTTTAGCCCACTCAGCCACCCCAGTTCAGACATGGCCATATGCAAATCAGTCTGACCCTGTGCCTCATGGGAACAGTCCAGCCCGAACTGCCATGCCATGTCTTCCCTGGACCGGAAACAAGCATCCTGGGACCGGTTTCGGATTCATAATCCTCATCAGCCAGGCTATCTTGAATCCAGTGGCCAAGTGAGCAAGGGACTCACGTCTGAGCATACCCTGCCACACTTAAGGTGAACAAAGCGATACAAAAGGGGATGATGGACGGAGCGTTTGAGCAAATCAAACACTCACCCCCCAGTCAACTGATCTGGGTTTAATCCATCACCATTCTTTAGCCCACTCAGCCACCCCAGTTCAGACATGGCCATATGCAAATCAGTCTGACCCTGTGCCTCATGGGAACAGTCCAGCCCGAACTGCCAAGCCATGTCTTCCCTGGACCGGAAACAAGCATCCTGGGACCGGTTTCGGATTCATAATCCTCATCAGCCAGGCTATCTTGAATCCAGTGGCCAAGTGAGCAAGGGACTCACGTCTGAGCATACCATGCCACACTTAGGGCGAACAAAGCGATACAAAAGGGGATGATGGACGGAGCGTTTGAGCAAATCAAACACTCACCCCCAGTCAACTGATCTGGGTTTAATCCATCACCATTCTTTAGCCCACTCAGCCACCCCAGTTCAGACATGGCCATATGCAAATCAGTCTGACCCTGTGCCTCATGGGAACAGTCCAGCCCGAACTGCCAAGCCATGTCTTCCCTGGACCGGAAACAAGCATCCGGGGACCGGTTTCGGATTCATAATCCTCATCAGCCAGGCTATCTTGAATCCAGTGGCCAAGTGAGCAAGGGACTCACGTCTGAGCATACCCTGCCACACCTAGGGTGAACAAAGTGATACAAAAGGGGATGATGGACGGAGTGTTTGAGCAAATCAAACACTCACCCCCAGTCAACTGATCTGGGTTTAATCCATCACCATTCTTTAGCCCACTCAGCCACCCCAGTTCAGACATGGCCATATGCAAATCAGTCTGACCCTGTGCCTCATGGGAACAGTCCAGCCCGAACTGCCAAGCCAGGTCTTCCCTGGACCGGAAACAAGCATCCTGGGACCGGTTTCGGATTCATAATCCTCATCAGCCAGGCTATCTTGAATCCAGTGGCCAAGTGAGCAAGGGACTCATGTCTGAGCATACTATGCCACACTTAGGGCGAACAAAGAGATACAAAAGGGGATGATGGACGGAGCGTTTGAGAAAATCAAACACTCACCCCCAGTCAACTGATCTGGTTTTAATCCATCACCATTCTTTAGCCCACTCAGCCACCCCAGTTCAGACATGGCCATATGCAAATCAGTCTGACCCTGTGCCTCATGGGAACAGTCCAGCCCGAACTGCCAAGCCATGTCTTCCCTGGACCGGAAACAAGCACCCTGGGACCGGTTTCGGATTCATAATCCTCATCAGCCACGCTATCTTGAATCCAGTGGCCAAGTGAGCAAGGGACTCACGTCTGAGCATACCATGCCACACTTAGGGCGAACAAAGAGATACAAAAGGGGATGATGGACGGAGCGTTTGAGCAAATCAAACACTCACCCCCAGTCAACTGATCTGGGTTTAATCCATCACCATTCTTTAGCCCACTCAGCCACCCCAGTTCAGACATGGCCATATGCAAATCAGTCTGACCCTGTGCCTCATGGGAACAGTCCAGCCCGAACTGCCAAGCCATGTCTTCCCTGGACCGGAAACAAGCATCCTGGTAACGGTTTCAGATTCATAATCCTCATCAGCCAGGCTATCTTGAATCCAGTGGCCAAGTGAGCAAGGGACTCACGTCTGAGCATACCCTGCCACACTTAGGGTGAACAAAGTGATACAAAAGGGGATGATGGATGGAGTGTTTGAGCAAATCAAACACTCACCCCCAGTCAACTGATCTGGGTTTAATCCATCACCATTCTTTAGCCCACTCAGCCACCCCTGTTCAGACATGGCAATATGCAAATCAGTCTGACCCTGTGCCTCATTGGAACAGTCCAGCCCGAACTGCCAAGCCATGTCTTCCCTGGACCGGAAACAAGCATCCTGGAACCGGTTTCGGATTCATAATCCTCATCAGCCAGGCTATCTTGAATCCAGTGGCCAAGTGAGCAAGGGACTCACGTCTGAGCATACCCTGCCACACTTAGGGCGAACAAAGCAATATAAAAGGGGATGATGGACGGAGCTTTTGAGCAAATCAAACACTCACCCCCAGTCAACTGATCTGGGTTCAATCCATCACCATTCTTTAGCCCACTCATTCACCCCAGTTCAGACATGGCCATATGCAAATCAGTCTGACCCTGTGCCTCATGGGAACAGTCCAGCCCGAACTGCCAAGCCATGTCTTCCCTGGACCGGAAACAAGCATCCTGGGACCGGTTTCGGATTCATAATCCTCATCAGCCAGGCTATCTTGAATCCAGTGGCCAAGTGAGCAAGGGACTCACGTCTGAGCATACCCTGCCACACTTAGGGTGAACAAAGCGATACAAAAGGGGATGATGGACGGAGCATTTGAGCAAATCAAACACTCACCCCCAGTCAACTGATCTGGGTTTAAGCCATCACCATTCTTTAGCCCACTCAGCCACCCCAGTTCAGACATGGCTATATGCAAATCAGTCTGACCCTGTGCCTCATGGGAACAGTCCAGCCCGAGCTGCCAAGCTATGTCTTCCCTGGACCGGAAACAAGCATCCTGGGACCGGTTTCGGATTCATAATCCTCATCAGCCAGGCTATCTTGAATCCAGTGGCCAAGTGAGCAAGGGACTCACGTCTGAGCATACCCTGCCACACTTAGGGCGAACAAAGCGATACAAAAGGGGATGATGGACGGAGCGTTTGAGCAAATCAAACACTCACCCCCAGTCAACTGATCTGGGTTTAATCCATCACCATTCTTTAGCCCACTCAGCCACCCCAGTTCAGACATGGCCGTATGCAAATCAGTCTGACCCTGGGCCTCATGGGAACAGTCCAGCCCGAACTGCCAAGCCATGTCTTCCCTGGACCGGAAACAAGCATCCTGGGACCGGTTTCGGATTCATAATCCTCATCAGCCAGGCTATCTTGAATCCAGTGGCCAAGTGAGCAAGGGACTCACGTCTGAGCGTACCCTGCAAAACTTAGGGCGAACAAAGCAATACAAAAGGGGATAATGGACGGAGCGTTTGAGCAAATCAAACACTCACCCCCAGTCAACTGATCTGGGTTTAATCCATCACCCTTCTTTAGCCCACTCAGCCACCCCAGTTCAGACATGGCCAGATGCAAATCAGTCTGACCCTGTGCCTCATGGGAACAGTCCAGACCGAACTGCCAAGGCATGCAGGCCATATGGGTAAAGCACAGTTGATGGCTACACAAAGTGGTCGCCAGCCACATAGTCACAATAATAAGCAGGAAGCTTATAAATCAGAGAACACATGTAGGCCTAGGGCGGACACTGACTATACAAAATGGCCCTTTGCCACATGGCACAGGGAACTACAAAGGCACATGGAGGTCTATGGCAAACACACACACACACTGGCTAAATATAAGGCATGGTAATACAGAAAACACAGAATTAATTCAGCAATGGCAACATTTTAAATTAACACGGCTAACAGTGTTCACAACAGCACACATCTTCCAAAGCCATTACCCTACCTATACATTGTTTGCAAGAAAAAACATGAAAGACCTCTAAAAAACTCATTTTGTTTTTGAATCCAGTTTCATCCATGGCCTACATGATGTTTGAATATTACAGACAACACAAACACAGTTATTTCCTGCACCCATGAAAAGTACAGGGCCTACTGGCTGGAAGGCACATTGGCAGACTAAATCAATATTGCAAATTTATTCAGAAACGTGGAGAAAATGTATTAAATTGTGCAACATTTTTCCTTCACAAAAGAAGAAAAATTAAATGTAAAAAATAACTTGGCCCCTACTAAAACTGCAGGCCACCCACCACAATACATTAAAAAAATTGAGTAAATAAATCCAAGTGCAGTCCCCAAAAACAAAGCCCTTAAATCCAATAGTATATATGTACCAGACAAGTAGAGTGATATTTCCAGCTCCAAATCCCAATCAAAAGTGACCAGTCGAGGGACAAAGCATTGGGAGAAGCCTGCTGAACAGGAACGGGAAGTTGGAGTCTCTGGAATACTTCCTTCAGGTTTGAAAAAGTAAATGTTTTAAAAAATGTCTTCTTGCCCAAAAAAACAACTCCAATTGATAGTTTGAGAAGACAATCAGCTGCATTCTCAAGTTGAAAAGCTGCTCAACCGCACCGTTTGCGACGGCTATCGGCACTAAGAATACTAGATTGGCGCCGTCGCAGCCGGAAGCCATGCAAGTGAGAGCAAACTCTTGTGGGGGCTCACTAGCGGTGTGGGAAGTCTTGCACGTGCTTGTAAGTGGCCTGAGACTCTTGGCACTCGGCGTATGGGGTGGGACCCCGATGATGAAGCATGTCACCAACTAGGTTGGTGAGTTAGGGGTCTTCTATAAGGATATGCATTATCCTAAAACAGGTTGAGGCACATGGTGCTGAATCGAGCACATAAGCCCCTATCCAGAGAAACCTCTTTTCTGTTCTCTCTGTTTTGAGTGGATACTCCTCCATTGTTTTTGTACTCGTAGTTAAGAGCCAAAAGTAAACTTGAGCGTGCAAATGTATATAAAACCTTGCTCTTCGTGCCTGAATGCAAGAATTCAGGAATTCTGTGCTTTTCTACACACTGCGGCGAGCCCGAATTCCACAAACTCCGTGAGCGGAGTTTACCGCTCTGGCTTGAATATAAGCACTGCATTGTAAAAGAAGGAGCACAGTCTTGAGGCTCAAGAGCCCTCTATCTGCTCCTGTGTGCCTCAGGCTTCTACTCACAAAGTGACATTGTTGTACCATAGATCTTATTCATAGTCAGAATAACTTGAGACGAGACTGTAGGTCCAGTGTCATACAGCTTCTGTATCTCATTAGACCCTTTACTGGTTGTAGGGGTGGGCGTTAAACTCTGCTCCGCTCCACTTGTGGTGTTTGCAGAGTTTTGCCCACTCTGCATTCCACTTGGAAAGTAGAAGTCTCTCAAACTCTGCCAACTGCCACTTGGCAGAATTTTTTCTAAGATGAAGCATAAGTTTAAACTTGCACCCCCTACTTTGAAATTTGGGTGGTAGAATGCCTCAACGTGGGCAGTTGCAGCATTGTCACAACCATTCATGTTGAGAAAGCGGCCTTTCAAGTAGAAAATCTACTCAAGCAGAAGAAAGAAGCAGCACCCTCTGGGGCGATGAGTGGTATAATTCCCTCTGATTTTAGAGTGTAGGACAAGGTTCTGGTGCAAAAAATCTGCTCAACAGCGCAACATGCTAAAAAGCTGCCCGCTTGCATTTTTATTTAACTCAGTGGAATTCCACACATTTATGCTTCAGGAGTTCTTCACTCATCTAACTGCTATTCCTAACCGTCATCACAGACAACAGAATATCATACAGTTTGCAGCAGAATATCTCACACTTCATGATATATTAATACCTTGAACCATCTAACTCATAGAGTTCCATTTGAGAAAAAAATGCTACTCACAGCTTTCAGATCTTGCAACTGAGTATCTTTCTAAACAGGTGATAGACAATTCAACTTGAATCATTCACATTTACTAGAATCCTTTCCATGTTGGACACAATACTTTTGACATTACCTCTTTTGTTTTTCCAAAATTGGTTGTGTGCCTCTCTCTTTTTTATTTTTTGTTTGCCTACTTGGTTTGTCATCGCCCGAAGCTAAGTGGGCCTGTCTATTTTTCTCTTCTCTTTCTTTCTCTCTTTTTTAGTCTAATTTAGTCTAATTTAGTCTTATGTTTGTGTCCTTCTCATATTGTGAGTAATATAGATCTCTCATGGATTTAAGTATCAAAATTTAAAAAGGTTGTCATTTTACAGCTCCTTGTGGCACGAAGAAAGTGTCATTATAGCAAGGAGCTGTGTGTGGGCTGGTTGTGTTTGATATCTGTCCCCAGAACTGGCCACCACCCCAGGCAAATCCATGCAACTGTGCAAATTCTCCCACTTTGTAAGAGCCCAGCCTGCCCTAAGCACACTACACCAGGAGATTTGGGAAAGTATCAGGCATACAGAGAATCGTAGACAATGCTGCAGGAAGTCAAGCTCACATCCTGCAAGAGGAAATTGTTATAGAATTGAGAGCTGACAACAAACCAGATGAAGTTAAAGAATTTTGCAAAATCAAAGTTTCTGACTTTTCTGGCATATTAAAAAGCCACATTCATCTAAAAATGAATACTAAACATGTATGTTATTTTATGTAATGTTATGTTATGTAATGTTATGTAACTTTACATTGTTTTATTTTGAATAGCGCAATAATCACTTTAGAGGGTATCCTGGCTCTCGCGCAAGTGTATAGGTTTGTGGTGCCCAAGGTGATTATATGAAGAGCCATTTCTCCAGCATCTTGCAGGACTCAAACAGTGAGGCGGATGCTCTAATGTGTTGAGTGAGTTTGTTCCATGTCTTGGGTGCAATGTAGGAGAATGAGCGACCGCCAATTTTGCTTTTTCAGATGCAGGGAATGTGTGTGAGTGATGCTGAGCTTGGGTGTTGGTTGGTTGGTGAAAGTGTATGCAGCTGTTCAGGTATTCCGGTGCTGGGTTGTGTATGGCTGTTTGTGTGCATGGGAAGTTTGAATTGCCTGCACTTGTGAATGGGGAGCCAGTGTGGGTGCAGCATGGGAGGGCAAGTATGAGTCTTGCAGTGGCATTCTGAATGGTCTGCAGTCGGTCTAGGTGTCATTTGCAGATTCTGGCATAGCGAGTATTGCCATCGTCCAGACTGATCTAAGGTCAAGGAGATCCCTTTCAAATCCAATCTAAAATAGGACTGTTATTGCACCCTTCTTATAATGCAGCACTAGTCATAGCTCTGAAAGCGTTTTCTCTTGTTTATGCCATTAATGAGAAGAGTAATGGCTAACCACTAGTGTGGATGGTCAGCCCTGAGGTTGTTAGATATGGAGTATTGTCGTTTTATTTATTTTTAAAACATAAACATTAAATATACAAATATTCTTATAGTATATAATATAGCTTTCTTATTTGGAAAAATTGTGAATTATCTTTAATGTATAAATTAGAGGGTTTAGATCCAGGGTGCGATTGGAACATTTTTAAATAACAATAACATCTCATTTTTATTCTATGTTGAATATGAATATAAAAATGCCACACCAAAATATATTTTAAGCGCTATCACTAAAGACTTTTAATGAGGAAATTTTCCTTTGTGATGCATATGACATCATAACTGTTAGACAGTGTGTCATTACTTGCAGATTTAAAACATTCTTTTGAACTTTTTGTCTTTGCAGGACAACCTTCCTGAAGTGCCTTTTGCCACAGTTCTTGGTTGGAGCAAACCAGAATGGTTTTACCTTATTGTGTGCTTCATTGCTTCTGTGATCGCTGGGTGTGTTTGGCCTGCCTTTGGGCTATTGTATGGAAAATTATTTGGGGTATGTAGAAATCACTACATCATATTTCCATCAAGTTTTTTTTTTTGTAAAGCTTTATTGAGCACATAGTGGTCATACAGAGAGCATGTATCATTGCTTATCATGTTACAGAAGTATTGCACTCTTCAACGAACAATCCAAGAAAAACTTTAAAAAAGGAAAAAGACAAAAGAAAAACATAAACAATGCCAAAAGTCAAATCCCGTATTGTCACATTAATATCATTACCCGCTATGCCTGCCAAACATATCAGTGTGTCCTGCTGGGCACGCCCCCCTTCGATACACAGCTGCATCATTGCATCAATCACCTATACACAGTTATCTTACATCAAAGGTCCGTTCGTGCAGGCAGAGTCACTCAGAGTCCATCTCGACCTGGGCCAGAAAGTACTCTCGCAGGGGAGCCCAAATGTCCCTCGGGCGTGAGGCACGGGGCAGTTCCTCAGCGTAAGTTTCCAGCTGATCCCGGCAGTACACCATATCCCTGAGCCATTCGTCCGCCTTAGGATACAGTCTACTGTCCCATGTGAACAGGGTACGCCTCTTTGCCAAGAGCAGGGCCAGTTGTACAAATCTCCCCAAAACCCCCTTCAGGTGTGAGCCGTGGCCCAGCAGGCACAGTGCTGGAGTGTTACATAAAGCCAACCCCGTCATGCTGATAAGAAGACCTACCACTTTCTCCCAGTACTGGAAGACTCGTTGACATTGCCATGCCACGTGCACAAAGCCTGCCGCCCCCATCCCACATCTCCTGCAGTCGGAAGTCGCCCTCAATCCGATATTCCACAGCCTGTGGGGAGTGTGATAGGTTTGATGGAGGAATTTGAGGTGTATAATACTAAGGTTGCTGTTGGACGTCAGTCGTCCCGTTATTGAGCAAATTTGCGCCCACTCCTCCTCCGTTACGGGAGGGTCAATGTTGGCATTCCAGCGTGTTAGGGAGGGGACAGAACTATGGGGTGTATCTTTCTGTACGGCCCTGTAGAGCTTGGTGACCAGCTTACGTTCCGTGGTTGCGGAGATGGTCAGTTGTAAAGCGGACAGAGTCGCAGGCTCGTCCGGGAAGCATGTGTTGTACTCCTTCATCGCACGCCGTAATCTGAAGCATGTAAATTGAAAGAGTAGTGTGGGGTTTTGGATGTACGCTAGGTCGTCTCCCGATATGTACATACCGTCTGGGAACAAGTCGCTCATAAGTGTGATGCCCGCTTCCTTAAGTGCTTTGGCAGACCCCCGATCACTGGCAACCGACAGCGCTGCGTGCCCCACTATGGGTAGAGCGGGTGCGTATAAGGGAAGCCTTTGTGTTCGACGGCCAATCGCCTGCCACGGTGCCACCGTGGTGTCTAGAGTATTGATCTCTAGCCTGGGAGTGTGTCGATGAGTGTGCATTAAAATGCCGTGCACGGGGACAGGGTGGGCATCTCCCTCTTCAACTGCGACATGCGGAATGAACCCGTGTGGCTTGTACCAATAGAATGCATAATGAGCTTGCCCCAAATTACCCGCAACAATTGCGTCTGCAGCGCTTAAAAAAAATGCAAAGTGAGTGGAATCGGGATATTACAGAAGAGGTATAAAACCTGGGTAGGACCACCATTTTTATGATGGAGATACGGTCTGCAAAGGACAGCGGGAGACACTGCCATCTGTCTATCTGCGCGACCAGGGCCGTGTATGCAGCCCCATAATTTGCAGTTATCACTGTCTGAGGGTCTCTGTGTATCCACACCCCTAAATATTTAACAGGGTCTGCAGACCAGACTAACGGATATTCAACCGTTGGAGGGGTAGTTATTTCCGTCAAGGGGATGATTACCGACTTATCCCAATTTATATGTAATCCGGAAAACAAGCCAAATTTAACGTATTCCCGTAAAACAGGGGACAAGTATGTGCACGGATCCCGAATGTATAGGACCATATCGTCCGCGTACATCGAAATCCCCAGTGGGCGATTATTAAAATTCAGGGCCGCCGCTCTGTGTATCTGCCGAATTTTACAAGCCAACGGCTGTAGTATAATGGCAAATAGTAGCGGGGAGAGAGGACACCCCTGTCGGGTGCCTCTGCTCACCGCAAATTGCTCAGACGTATCTCCACCCACAAGGACTCTCGCGGATGGTTCTGTATATAGTATCTGAATCCACTGTAGGAAAACGGAGGGGAAGCCCATTCTACGCAGTATGTGCCTCATGTATCGCCATTCTATGGAATCGAATGCCTTCGCGGCATCCAGTAGGACCGCGACGGCAGGGAGGTCGGGGTTCAGGACTTGTAGCATGGCGAAGATAGTGCGTTGGTTTAAAGAAGTGGAGCGATCAGGAATAAACCCGGCCTGGTCGGGAAGTACAAGAAGCGGCATCAGCGGTTGTAATTTGGTGGCAAGAATTTTCACTAGGATTTTTGCATCTAGATTGATAAGGGATAATGGGCGATATGATTCGCAGCGGTCAGGAGGTTTACATCTCCAAGAGATGGGGAGCCAGTATGTCGGCAAACGCTTTATAAAATTCTGCTGTTAGGCCATCCGGGCCGGGAGCCTTTCCGTTCGGAAGTGCCTTTATGGCGTCTGTGACATCCTCTAAGTCTATTGGGAGACTAAGATATTTGCGGTGTACGGCCGATAGCCACGCACAGGCGATGTCGTCGAGGTAGTCATCCATTGTTGACTCATCCATCCCTCCCGTGGACGTGTATAGTGTGGAGTAAAAAGTACAAAACTGTTTCACTATAGCAGTGGGAGAAAAGTGAGACTGTCCATCATTATCTACTATTTGGTCTATCGGGAGTTGACAGGATCTGCTCTGCAAACGTCCCGCCAGTGTTCTGCCCGGTCTCCCCCCCTCTCCGTACCTCCTGGCTACGTGTCTCCTGGAGAGGTATTTCACCTCAGTGTCCGCGAGGGTGTTATGTTCGTCTACATGTTTGCGTATTTCAGCATGAATGGCAGTCGATGGCGTGTGATCATATTGTGCTTCAAGCTCGCGCAGTTTTGTCTCTATTGTGGAAAGGCGACCCCTAATGACTTTTAGTATCCCTGCAGATATACCGTTGCATGCACCCCTAATCGTGACCTTAAAGGCCTCCCACAATGTTTCCTGGCTGTCTTCCGACCCCACATTATTCTCAAAGTATTGCACTATGGCCTTTTTGATGGTGTCGACGTATATCGGGTCAAGGAGAGATTCCGCTCTAAAGTGAATGGTTTGTGCGGGTTGTGTGGGACGTGCAGAGTCAGGACCACCGGGTTATGATGGGAGAGCGCTCTGGGAAGGTTGCGGACATCCGTGACCCAAGTGTGTGCCCCCTCACCTAGCAGCCAATAGTCTAGACGGGACCAGCCATTGGTCGCAGGCCCGCATGTCTGTGCCTCCACGCATCTCCCAACCCAAACTCCAGCATGCCATCATTCACACATTTGGCAACCCGGGCCATCCTAGTGCTCTGCGGGTTAGATTTGTCAATGGTGGGGTCAAGATATGTGTTAAGGTCACCGCCTAATCTAATTTCTGTTCCCAACCAGTCTGGTAGTACCGCGAACATCTGCAAGTAGGTCGTCATGTCATCCACCACTGGGCCGTATACATTCACAATTGTCACCAGCACATTGCCCAGTTTACCCATCACAATCGCCCAGCGGCCCTCATGGTCTGTGTGTGTGCGAAGAGCCGTGAAGGCCACACCCTGTTTCACCAGTATAAGAACCCCCCTGGCATAAGAGGAGTAAGAAGAGGCTAATCAGTATGATGCCCAGCGTCTGGCCACCCTGTCCTCTGTCGCTTTCGTCAGGTGTGTTTCCTGTAATAGTGCGAGGTGCACATGGTGCCTATCTAATTGCGCTAGTACTTGTCTAATTTTTTTCGGTGAGTTTAGCCCCCTGACGTTCCAAGTGATACAGTTATATGTGGATCCGGCCATGTGTCGTGTGTCAGAACCTGGCAACAGCATTTGGTCTAGCAGTATTGGGGTGCTCCCAGCAGACACAATAGTATAACATGATGAGTTGTGCAGCAATAGACTGGGCATACAATAAACAAGAACAAACCCCCCACCCGCCTCCCACTTTAGCATTCCCAACCTGCTAAAGACATGGCCCTCATTTAACTCCCTTGATAACTCCAACAATAGTGAACGTAATTCCCATCGGGGTTAACACATTGGGGGTTGTGTTGGCTGTAGCCACTCCCTGGTGAAATAGGGAGTGGTGCCACCAATAGCTCAGTGTCGCCCCCCAGCTCTTACATCAGTGCAATGAGTGTGTATTCCAATGAGAAAAGTGCAGGTGACTGCATAGGTCAAAGGCATTTCACGTAAGGCATTACATCCATTCACCTCCTCCCCCACTTAAGCGTTGTGTGCTCTGCTAAAGGTTGCACCGTAGCCCCCTTACTGTTCAGTCATCAATGTCCAATGTGTGGGTGGTAGGTGAACGCTGTCTCTGGCGACGTAGAGTTTTTGCGTGATCCATCGCATGCTTGGGATTGGTGAAGATCTTGCCATTTTCCATCGTGCCAATACGTAGACGTGCTGGGCATAACATCGCATATGGGATCTGGTCTGAAGGAGTTTCTTGACGGTCTGAAATTCTTTGCGAGCTGCCTGCACGTTTGCCATGAAATCAGGGTAAAATGATAATGCATTGCCCTCATAAGTGATCGAACCCTTCAGTCTGGTGGTGCGGAGAACTGTATCTCGATCCCTGAAATTGAGTAGCCACGCAATTATGGGCCTCGGGGGTGTCCCTGGTGGTGGGCGCGCCGCAAGCGATCGGTGAGCACGTTCAATGGCAAATAGGGGAGATAACTCGTCCTTCCCGCAGATGTCGCAAAGCATCCCCTCTACGTACTCTTCGAGGCGCCCCACGTTTGTCGATTCTGGCAGGCCCAAAATGTGTATATTGTTCAGGCGCAAGCGTGCTTAAATGTCCTCGTTCTTGGCCTGGATGATTTCAAGCAACTTAGTGATATCTGAGGTTTTTTCCGCCACTTGTTGGAGCCCATCTTCCGCATCCGAAATGCGCTGTTCAACCTCCCCAATCCGCGTCGCCTGCTTATCTAGTTTAGATGAGAATTGGTCCATTAAGCGGTTTAGCGCCTCTATCTTGCCATCAATGGCCTGTAAGCTCACTTGGATGGCTGCCAGGGATTTCTCGAGAGCAGTGGGGGAACTCGTTGGCACCTCCATCTCAGTGTTCGACGTCGCGGTCTGGCCAGGCTTGGTCCCTTTTCGCAGTTCAAACGTTAGCCGGGGCTGGGACTTGTCAGGCTTACCCATGCCTTCTACAGGGTGTCGCAGTCTCTGGTAGGAAGTGCCTTGAGCTCACCCAGCTATATGTTCTTGTCAGCGCCAGAGACAGGAACACAGGATTAGGCCAGTAATGGGGTGGTAGGTACTCCGTGGGATCCCAGCATGTACCTGACGTACCTTTACCCCCCAGTTTCTCGTGGTGGTGACAGCAGTTGACTTGCAGCGCTGCGGCTGTGCAAAACGGCGCCCAGGACGCTGACACTCAGTATGGCGCCCACAGAACTGCGGAGATCTCAGCAGGGGGACGGGGCCTGCAACCCAGTCTAGCTATGGCGTAACATACAGTGTGGGCGAGAACAGGGGTGGCGCATCAGAGTCCTCAGTGGCACCGTGCTTGCTTGGCGCTGTTAGAAGGGATGGAAGGGCCGCCTGACACAATTGCCTGGTAAGCTCCCCGTAGAAGAATATGGCGGTCGGGGCTCCAGCTGTCGGTGTAACGCTGAGGGAGCATAGAAAGTTCATGCGCTCATGGCCGAGCAAGTAAGTCCATACACTGGTCAATGTCAGCAGAAGTGGGGCCCCGGAGCGTCTCGCAGGCAGCGGGGGGGGGGTGTATAGTAGCCCCGGTATAGGCCCGGGTAGTTCGCCCCCAGATCGCGCTGAGTCTTCTCCACAGCGGCCTCAGGGTTCGCGCCGCAATTCTCCAGGGAGGAGATCACCACTGCGGTCCTGCTGGCTGTTAGCGCGGGCCCGGCTGGTTGGGAGGCAGGGGGGTGTAGATCCCTGAAGGGCGGCTGGGGCTGTGCGGCGCTTTGCGGCCTGTACCTCACCTTGGCGCCGGGCGCTTGTGTGGTGAGACGCGCCCGGCGGGAGCTCCCCGTTGCTATTGCCTCCGCATCACCTCCGCAGTTGCCCCCTCTGCCTGTAGTCTGATCGGGTGTCTTCTCGCCTCCGTAGGTGCCCGGCGGGGTACGTGTCTGGTCTGCACCCTATCTCAGGGCGGGTGCAGTATTCCACCGCCTCAGCTGTTAGTCGCAGGTCGCCATTACACGATCCCTCACGGCAGCCGCGCAGTCCCCAGCGATGCGATTTCCAGCTCCGTTTCGGAATCGCCGCACATCCACAGACAGCACTTCGGAGCAGAAGCACAGTCCTAGCTATAAAGCACCGATTCGTCCAAGCTGGGGAAGATAACTGCAGGATAATTGTAGGTGGCTGGCAGAGATACACCACAGTGCAGCCATTTTGCCGAACCTCAAGCCACGCCCCATATTTCCATCAAGTTACACTTCTGCAGACAGTTTGTTTTGTGAATTGACAATAAGGTCATAGCCAACACTGAACAATTATACAGTGTATGAACCATATAACATACTCAGATCCAAGAGTAATTCAGTGGTGTTCTGAAACTTACTCCTCCTCATAAAATGCCAAAAATAGAATGTTGAGTTTGTAGTTGCACGCTGAAGAATAAAGGCTTGTAAAACTAATTTTGGTGCACGACATAGCCATTGGCAAGTCCCTGGGCAGGGGAAGACGATACAACTTGTGATGAGATAGGGGATACATAACACGAAGATTGAAAGTGCTCTGACAGAGAGTTTGATGTGGTCCAGCAAACTAATCGTGTGTGCCCCGTGTCTGAAAGTTCGAAGTGGGAAATTAACACTGATGTATGTGGTAGCTATGCACAACTCCAGCCTATGTAAGGATTTGAGGATAAAGGAAGCCTCATTGAGAAATCTGCACATCATTGGACCGAGAACCTACTAAGAAAGCTGTAAATAAAGGTACTACACAACCTAACACCATACATCATATTGAGTGCTAGCGTTAAAGGTGAATATAACCTGATTGTGAAAGACCAGCAAACTGCAACAGTAAGTGTAAGCTGTGATCAGATTTGCTGCAAGGCTGAGATCAACTAGGTGTCAGACAGTGCAAAGAGATGCCTAAAAGTAAGGACATTCAAATACAGAAACAGTTATCTACTTACCAGAGCCGGGTAAAGATAGTCATCACAACACTGCACTGGGTAAAACAACCCCAGGAGAAGCATCTGTGGTTGTGCTTATGTGCAGTACACCACCAGAGCTGCTGGGTGGTGGCTCAGAACAACTCCATATGTCTCTACACAAGTGAAAGGCTCCAATATAGAACAACAGGGAGGTTAAAGTTCCGGAGACTTTCCGGGATGACCCAGAGACCAGTGCAGCACAGGACCTTAGAGATGGCATGGATCATGTAGGTCTGAGTGGACAACAGACAGTGTCAGAGAGAGCTCCACCCTCGATGTAAGCCAATCTCCAGAATGGTCACACTGTGGCAGCCTTCCTGAAACCACCAAGAACATTTCATACCACCAAAAGAAAAATATTGGTAACACATGGACTGCTTAGATAGAGACATGTGAGGAATTCATTGATATGGTAGAAGATGCTGATAACAAGAAAATGATCAAGTTTCTTAAGAAACTTGCTGATAAAGGGGGTAAAGGAAGGGTAAAACACCTTCACTCCGCATTTTAGGTAGGGTAGGGTAGGTTTGGGGTTTGGGGTACAGGAGTTTTTTAGGTTTCAGGGGTATTTTTGGGTTCTGGGGTACAGGGGTATTTTTAGGTTTCAGGGCTAGGTTTGGGTTTTGGGGTACAGGGGTATTTTTAGGTTTTAGGGGTAGGTTTGGGTTTTGGGGTACAGGGATATTTTTAGGTTTCAGGGGTATTTTTGGGTTCTGGGGTACAGGGGTATTTTTAGGGTTCAGGGCTAGGTTTGGGTTTTGGGGTGCAGGGGTATTTTTAGGGTTTAGGGATAGGTTTGGGTTTTGGGGTACAGGGTATATTTATAGGGTTAAGATGGGTTAATGTTTAAGGGTGTTGGGGTATTTTAAGGAGTAAGGGTGGGTTCGGATTTTGGGGTGCTGGGGTATTATAAGGGAGCAGGGTGGTATTAGTTTTTAGGGTGAAAAGAGTATTTTTTTAAATTGTATATATATATAAATTATTTTTTTCAATTATTTAATATAAATGTTAAATATATATATTTATATACATATGCATTATTTGGTATATATATATATATTCATATATATTTATATGTATATAGATATATATATGTAAACACACACACACATATATATATATATATATATATATTACCTACTGGCGGTCGCCAGTAGGTATATATAGTTAGGATCGATTTCCATAGGGAAATCGCAACGTTCTATTTGGAATAACTTTGGCGCCGGTTGAGCAATCAGGCTGAATTTTTCAGCAACTTTTCCTCGCGGCTCTCCGCTCCTTCCCTGAAAGTTTAGGGGGGATTCGTCAAGCGGGTGCTGAGATAAAAGGGGGTCCCAAAACGTGTTTTCCCCATGTTAATTTCCATAGGGCGGTCTGTCGCAGTTTTAGCTCGAACGGCTGAAAGGATTTGCACCAAACTTGGCAAAATTGTAGGGACTGGTAGCCTGATGTGCCTTTGCTATGTCTCAAGATATGTGCTCCAGTGGATTTTGAGTAATTTAGGTTTAAAAAAATTTATATATCTGTAAGCGCGCCCCGGTACGCGTACCGGGGAGCGCTCCGGGCGCGCCACGCGTCTTGCGCACGGCAAGCTGATTGGTTCTCGGGTGTCTGTAAACATTCGAAACAGTCAGCAGTGGCCGCCATCTTGTGTCTCGGTAGGATTGAGATACAAGAGGTGGCAAAAATCAAAGGGGGAAATGAGCAAAAGGGGGCAGGGTACACCCCCCTGGCCCCCTAGGTTTGATGTGGGGGCCATAAAAATAATTTTTTTTTCGATTTTCGCGGGGGGAGCGCCCGGTACGCGCACCGGGGAGCGTACCAGGGAGCGTACTTAGGTGAAAAATAGTGAAAATAATAGTGTAAAATAATCATTTTTAGTGATTACAGGTAGGGTAGCTCTGAAAAGAGCTTTTGGGTTCTGTGGCTGTTTTAGGTACCTACAAGTGTGTCCCACACACACCCACATGCACACAACCCCACACCCACACTCCCACACACTCCCCACACACACTTCACACATGCACACTTCCACCCACAGTCAAACACCCCACACCCACACATCGACACCTTACACATCCACACCCACACCCACGTCCCACACACCCACACTCAAACACGCACATCACCCCCCTTCCACCACACACACACACATGCACATACACACAAATATCTCACAGACACACCCCACACATCCCACACACACATCTCCCCCCCACACACACACAGAGACAACTCACAGACACATCCACACATCTCACACATACATACACAAATTCCACACATACCTCCCACACCAACACACACCCCACACACACCTCACACACCCACACTCCCACCTACATTCAAACACCCCATACACTCACACCCACACACACACCTTACATACCCATATCCCCACCCACATCCATATACCCCACACACCTATACACCTCATCCCCCCTAGACACACACACACACACATACACACCTCACAGACACCCCCGCACATCCCCCACACACACCTCCCCCACATCTACACATGGGGAAAACTAAGTGAAACACTAAAATAATCATTTAAAGTGCTTAGAGATAGGGTATCTCTGAATAGAGTTGTTGTGTTGTTTGGGTGTTTTAAGTACCAACATGTAGGTACCAATGCTGAGTCTTAAAGTCAATGTAAACCGTCTCCTCTGTAGATAATTTGCATGTTGTTACAGAAGTTATTTTGTTTTATGGAATCCATACCATAGTCTGTCAGGAAAGCAGAAACAGATCCTTTAAGTACTCTCTGAGAAGACCTACGGGACCATGGGTAGTCTACCCTGCTCTCTTATGATGTTTTAAAATTGCACAGTATATTGTAAGTTTTACTTTATACTATAATATAAACATAATTATTTTGGTAGTACTTCAGGAATTAGATATAAAAATGAATAATGTCTCAAACAATTTTTAATTATTAAATACAAATTTATTGGTCAGAATTTTCATAGTTCAATAAAACTTCCAGCATTACATCATCTGGAATCTCCTCAAACATGCATGTTTCTATGTTTTGTAAACATTCAATAAATTGTTCATCCAAAGATCAATCAATCAATCAATCAGGTCATTTATAGAGCGCACTACTCACCCGTAGGGTCTCAAGGCGCTGGGTGGGGGGGGGGTGCCGTTACTGCTCGAACAGCCAGGTCTTGAGCTTCTTCCTGAAGGAGAGGTGGTCTTGGTTCAGGCGCAGGTCGGTCGGGAGTGAGTTCCAGGTCTTGGCGGCCAGGTAGGAGAAGGACCTTCCTCCTGTTGTCGCTCTTCGGATGCGTGGGACGGCGGCGAGGGCGTGGCTGGTTGATCTGAGGAGGCGCTTGGGAGTGTAGAAGTTGATCCGGTTGTTGAGGTAGCTCGGGCCTTGGTCGTGTAGGGCTTTGTGCGCGTGGGTCAGGAGACGGAAGGTGATTCTCTTGTTGACCGGGAGCCAATGCAGATCTCTCAGGTGTCCGGAGATGTGGCTGCGTCGGGGGATGTCGAGAATGAGTCTGGCCGAGGCGTTCTGGATCCGCTGGAGTCTCTTCTGGAGCTTGGCGGTGGTTCCGGCGCAGAGGGCGTTGCCGTAGTCCAGTCGGCTGGTGACGAGGGCCTGGGTGACCGTCTTCCTCGTCTCGGTGGGGATCCACCGGAAGATCTTACGTAGCATGCGCAGGATGTTGAAGCAAGACGAGGAGACGGCGTTTACTTGTCTGGTCATGGAGAGGGAGGAGTCCAGGATGAAGCCCAGGTTGCGTGCGTGGTCCGTCGGTTTGGGTGCGGTGCCCAGGGCAGGGGGCCACCAGGAGTCGTCCCAGGCGGAGGGCGAGGAGCCCAGGATGAGGACCTCCGTCTTGTCCGAGTTCAGTTTCAGGCGGCTGGTCGTCATCCATTCGGCTACATCTCTCATCCCTTCGTGCAGGTTGGCTCTGGCGGTGGCGGGGTCGTTGGTCAGGGAGAGGATCAGCTGGGTGTCGTCGGCGTAGGAGATTATGTTGAGGTTGTGTTGGCGTGCGATGGCCGCGAGGGGGCTCATGTAGACGTTGAAGAGGGTGGGGCTCAGCGAGGATCCTTGAGGGACGCCGCAGATGACTTTGGTGGCCTCTGACCTGTACGGTGGTAGGCGGACTCTCTGTGTTCTTCCGTCGAGGAAGGAGGTGATCCATTCCAGTGCCTTGTCCTGGATCCCGATGTTGCCGAGGCGCTGTACTAGGGTGCGGTGGCAGACAGTGTCGAAAGCCGCGGAGAGGTCCAGGAGGATGAGGGCCGCTGTTTCTCCGTTGTCCATCAGAGTTCGAATGTCATCGGTGGCAGCGATGAGGGCGGTCTCGGTGCTGTGGTTCGCTCGGAAGCCAGACTGTGAGGGGTCGAGGGATCCATTCGTCTCGAGGAAGGCGGCCAGCTGTTTGTTGACGGTCTTCTCGATGACTTTGGCTGGGAACGGGAGGAGCGAGATGGGACGGTAGTTCTTGAGGTCGGTGGGGTCGGCTGTGGGTTTCTTGAGAAGAGCGCTGAGTTCGGCGTGCTTCCAGCTCTCAGGGAAGGCGGCGGTGTCGAAGGAGGTGTTGATGATGTCCCGCAGGTGGGGTGCGATGACAGCGTCGGCCTTGTTGAAGACGTGGTGAGGGCAGGGGTCAGTCGGAGATCCGGAATGGATGGAGTTCATTGTGCGGATGGTGTCTTCGGTGCTGATCGGAGTCCAGGTGCGGAGGGTGGTGGTGGGTGGCGTTGTTGCGGTTGTGGCTTGCGTTGGTTGGTTGCTGAAGCTGTTGTGTATGTCCGCGATCTTGTTGTGGAAGTAGGACGCGAGGGAGTTGCAGAGGTCTTGCGATGGGGTGATGTCGTTGTTTTCGGCGTTGGGGTTGGAGAGCTCTTTCACGATGTTGAAGAGTTCCTTGCAGTTGTGTGCGTTGTTGTCCAGCCGGTCCTTGTATGTATTTTTCTTGGTGGCGCGGATCAGTTGGTGGTGTTTCCGGGTGGCGAGCTTGAGGGTGGTCATGTTGTCCGTAGTTGGTTCCCTTCTCCAGACTCTCGAGGGCTCGACAGTTCTTCTTGGAGCTCTTGAGTTCGTCGGTGAACCATGGTGTTTTTCTGCTGCAGGGTCTGCTGGGTGGGGTTCTCAGAGGGGCGAGTTCGTCCGCGCAGTTGTTGATCCACTTCGTGAGGTTGTCGGCGGCCTGGCTGGGGTTCGCTGAGCTGGCGGGAGGGTGCTGGCTCAGGGAAGTGGTGAGCTGGTCGGCTGTGATCTTGTTCCAGCTTCTTCGGGCAACCTGTTGCTGGTGGTGGTGGATCGTCGTTCTTTTGAAGGTGAAGTGGACGCAGCTGTGGTCCGTCCAGTGGAGTCCTGTTGCGTGGCTGAAGGTGACGTCTTTGCTGGATGAGAAGACGGCGTCGAGTGTGTGTCCGGCGAGGTGGGTGGGGGTGGTCACCAGTTGCTTGAGTCCGAGGTTGGCGAGGTTGTCGAGCAGGCTGATGGTGTTGCGGTCGCTGTTGTTCTCCAGGTGGAAGTTGAGGTCCCCCAGGAGGATGTAGTCGGCGGAGGGGAGGGCATGCGGGCTGACGAAGTCGTCGATGTCCTCGCTGAATCGTGTGCGTGGACCCGGGGGTCGGTAGATCAGGGTGCCTCTGAGGGTGGTCTTCGGGTTGGTGTGGATCTGGAAGTGCAGGTGTTCAGCGGTGGTTAGGGTGTCGTCGGTGTTGGTCGTGATGCGGATGGTGTCTCTGTGGATGATGGCGATGCCTCCTCCCGTCTGGTTGGCGGTGCGGTCCCTCCGGATGATCTTGTAGCCCTCCGGGATGGCGATGGCGATGTCGGGGGCTGAGGAGGCGTTCATCCAGGTCTCGGTGAGGAAGGCAACGTCAGGGGCGGTGGTGTCGAGGAGGTTCCAGAGTTCGACGGCGTGTCTGTGGACGGAGCGGGTGTTGAGCAGGATGCACTTGAGGTGGTTGCTGCTGATGTTCGGCTTGGCGGGTGCTGGTGCAGGGTGAGTCCGGATGCAGGTGAACTTGCAGGCGTGGCAGCTGAAGGGTCCGTGGGTGTGCTTTGGGGCGGCTCGATGACATCCTGGGATGCGGCCGGTGTTGAGTGCGATGAGATCGGCGGCGTTGTAGGTTCGTCGGGTCGGCTTCCGTCGGTGGGGGCCAGGGGTCAAAGACTGATCCATAAAATCTTCATCCAAAAAATCTTCATATAGAATGTCCTCAGATGTAATCTCGAAGGAAATATTGATATTTTCTTGCTCCCCTTCCATTTTTTTGCTGTAAATTGCTGTAAAATAACTATATCAGTAGATTTAGGGCACTGTTGTGTTTAAGTTGAGACAGGTAGTTCTGTTTTTTTAACAGTTAAGTTAACTTTGTGTAGTGTATGGTAATAGGCAGGAAGTAAAAATATAAAAAAGTGCCTGTGAAGAAGCGTAAGTAAATTTATAATTGTAGCAGAGAAGACTAAGTCAATCAATAAATATAACAGAGGAGCCTATCTTTATCTATAACTATAGTAGAGGGACAGTAAATAATTATCAGAAAACGTTTTTACAAATTAACCTAAAGTGCCCCTTACAAATTATCAACTTACTTTACAGAGAGGTGAAGAAGCTAAAATGCGAAAATCCTTTCAAGATGTACTTCAGGTAGTTGTAGTCAAAATGGCCGTGTTTCCCTCTCATTTTTCATTTATATTCATGTACATAACCAATGAAATGTCAGGAAAAAAAAGTAGAAAATGAAAGTAACATTTTAATTGGTTGTAAATTCTAACACTTCAGATGTGTTTTTGTGAAGTAATTTACCTCAGGGTATTTAGAGAGGTCTACAGGCTAAATGGCTCAATGGAATTCCATCGAATTTGGGAAAATGGTAGGGATTGGTATGTAGTATGAGCTATTCTATATTTGGTGAAAGTGTCTCCAGTGGTTTTTATGTAAATTAACTTTTAAATTTTTTTTAGAGCGCTTCCCGGTGCGCGTCCCGGTACGTGTACCGGAAGCGCAACGGGAGTCCTCCATTTTGTGTTTCGGTAGAATTGAGACACAAGATGGAGGATAAACAACATTGGGAATGGGTATAAGGGGGCACGGTAGACACCCCCTGACCCCCTATGTTTGATGTGGGGGCCATAAAAGGGTCCTGTGGGACAACATTTTATTTTTTTTCGATTTTCGCGGGGGGAGCGCCCGGTACGCGCACCGGGGAGCGTACCGGGGAGCGTACTATGGTGAAAAATAGTGAAAAAAGTTAAAAAAAGATAATCATTTGGAGTGATCAGAGATAGGGTAGCCCTGAAAAGGGCTTTTGGGTTCTGTGGCTGATTTAGGTACCTACAAGTAGGTACCAATGCACAGTCTTAAATTCAGGAGGAATATTCTATTCCCCTCATCAGAAAAGTGCACACCATCTTCTCTGTAAATATCTTGCATGTTGTAACGCAAGTTGTTGTTGTATATTGAACCCATTCCATAGTCTCTCATGTAAGCAGAAAAAGATTTATTCACATGTTTCCGTGCTTTCTCAAATTGTGGACAAAATTGATTGGACCACTTCCATTTCTGTCTTTGGCATATATTGGAATACACCAAGGCAGTTTGTGGAAAAAGTGCCATCAAATGATCAAAGGTGTCCTTTAAAAGCATTTCCAGACCTACCCCAGTCAAAGTGCCCAAGTCATTTCCTCCACAGTGCACAATTAACAGGTCAGGGTGTGGCAAATGCAAAAAGGTTTTCACCAATGGAATCAATTGGTGACATTTGAATCCTCTGTGACCAATCCATTTTATGTTCACATTTGATAAATCAAGGTTTTGTAAATTTCTGGTAGCTGCATACCTTTGAGCCCAGTGGATATAGCTATGTCCAATAATACAGACAGAATACATGGTCAGAGGAGATTCTGGTGCCGTTAGATGAAGTGTGGAAAAGAAATGGCAGTTGGAACAATAGAAGTTTGCAAAAAAAACCTGTGGAGTTTCAGTGCTTTTGAATTAAAAGCAATGATTGGTAGAATGAGATAGGTGAAAACTGAAAGTTAGGGTGCATGGTTGTGTTCTGTGTAAGAAGTAATTTGAATGGTTAAAAAAAAGTTATTTAAAGAAACCTTACACCAGATAGGCTGGCGTATTTGCAGGTCAAACATCCTTGCAGAGGTGATTTACAACATTGTAGAATACACTTTTAACCCTGGGAGCTCAGTGAGGAGGGAGTTGCTATGGTAACAGGTAGAAAGGGCTGAGGGGGGGAGGGTGTTGGTTTGAAAATAGAGAGGGAAGAGTTTTAATTGGTTAACAAAAAGGGATATCTGTGGAGAATTAGAGGTTTTCTGCGCCTTTATGGTTTGCAGTGCCTGGAGAACATACCTTTTGCTCTGCTAAAGAAATATTGGTGTGTGTATCTGACACTGTTGTGAATCTCCTAAAGCATTTGTAAAGGTGATTTATGATTCATTTAATATACATAGAGACTTGTATACTCTATGGAGAAGATTTGGAAGGAAATTGTGGTCTTTACATGTTGCTTTGTGTCATGCTTTTTGATAATGCTTGGTAAAAAGTTTTTACTGCATAGAGTAATTGTATTTTGTAAAATTGTGAATTTTTAGTCGTGACATGGAATGCTTCTACGTAGGACCTGTGCTGTGTTTTGTAAATGTGATGTAAAAAAACAATTTTGGAGGGAAAAAATAGTTTTTCCATTTTTTAAAAGGAATAAAGAATGTGTGCATGTTTAATAGAAATACATTTGACTGTTTACAATGATGTTAGCTGTGTTAACTCAGTGTAGGAAGCATATTGAGTTTGTTTGCATAGAGGAATTGTATTTTGTAAAATTGTGAAGCTTAATGTGCAAGATTTTGCCTCAGTATTATCCCTGCTGTGAGGCAGATGGTTGTAAATATGATCTGTGCTGTGTTTCCTAAATGTGATGTCAAAAACGATTTTGGGGAAAATAAATGGACTCTACATATTTGAGTATAATGTGGTGCAAAGGTTTAAAAAATGACGCATACTTGGTCACTTTTTTAATATGGGGAAAAAAGGTACATGTTTGGCCTTTCCTGGGGAGCTTAGGTGGCGAGGATTGTATCTAAGTGTGCAGTGGACTAGGCTTCATGAAGCATAAAAATAGTTTTTACATTTTTTAAAAGGAATAAAGAATGTGTGCATGTTTAATAGAAATACATTTGACTGTTTACAATGATGTTAGCTGTGTTAACTCAGTGTAGGAAGCATATTGAGTTTGTTTGCATAGAGGAATTGTATTTTGTAAAATTGTAAAGATTAATGTGCAAGATTTTGCCTCAGTATTATCCCTGCTGTGAGGCAGATGTTTGTAAATATGATCTGTGCTGTCTTTCCTAAATGTGATGTCAAAACGATTTTGGGGAAAATAAATGGACTCTACATATTTGAGTATAATGTGGTGCAAAGGTTTAAAAAATGACGCATACTTGGTCACTTTTTTAATATGGGGAAAACAGGTACATGTTTGGCCTTTCCTGGGGAGCCTAGGTGGTGAGGATTGTATCTAAGTGTGCAGTGGACTAGGCTTCATGAAGCATAAAAATAGTTTTTCCATTTTTTAAAAGGAATAAAGAATGTGTGCATGTTTAATAGAAATACATTTGACTCTTTATAATGATGTTAGCTGTGTTAACTCAGTGTAGGAAGCATATTGAGTTTGTTTGCATAGATGAATTGTATTTTGTAAAATTGTGAAGCTTAATGTGAAAGATTTTGCCTCAGTCTTATCCCTGCTGTAAGGCAGATGGTTGTAAATATGATCTGTGCTGTGTTTCCTAAATATAATTTCAAAAACGATTTTGGGGAAAATAAATGGATTTTACATTTTTGAGTATAATGTGGCGCAAAGGTTTAAAAAAATGACGCATACTTGGTCACTTTTTTAATATGCTGAAAAAAGGTACATGTTTGGCCTTTCCTGGGGAGCCTAGGTGGTGAGGATTGTATCTAAGTGTGCAGTGGACTAGGCTTCATGAAGCATAAAAATAGTTTTTCCATTTTTTAAAAGGAATACAGAATGTGTGCATGTTTAATAGAAATACATTTGACTCTTTATAATGATGTTAGCTGTGTTAACTCAGTGTAGGAAGCATATTGAGTTTGTTTGCATAGAGGAATTGTATTTTGTAAAATTGTGAAGCTTAATGTGCAAGATTTTGCCTCAGTCTTATCCCTGCTGTGAGGCAGATGGTTGTAAATATGATCTGTGCTGTGTTTCCTAAATGTGATGTAAAAAACGATTTTGGGGAAAATAAATGGATTTTACATTTTTGAGTATAATGTGGCGCAAAGGTTTAAAAAATAACGCATACATGCGTCACTTTTTAAATATGGGGAAAAAAGGTACATGTTTGGGCTTTCCTGGGGAGCCTAGGTGGTGAGGATTGTATCTAAGTGTGCAGTGGACTAGGCTTCAAGAAGCATATCCCTGTCTGCATTCTTAGACACAGGTGTCAATTTGACTCTTTAGAATGATGTTAGCTGTGTTTTAAAACAGTGTAGGAAGCATATTGAGTTTGTTTGCATAGAGGAATTGTATTTTGTAAAATTGTGAAGCTCCATGAAAAAGCGTTTGCCTCAGTCTTATTCCTGTTGTGAGGCAGGTGTAAGATTTTGCCTCAGTCTTATCCCTGCTGTGAGGCAGATGATTGTAAATAGGATCTGTGCTCTGTTTCCTAAATGTAATGTCAAAAACGATTTTGGGGAAAATAAATTGTTTTTACATTTTTGAGTATACCTCTGTGCCACATTATACTCAAAAATGTAAAATCCATTTATTTTCCCCTAAATCGTTTTTGACATCACATTTAGGAAACACAGTACAGATCATATTTACAATCATCTGCCTCACAGCAGGGATAAGACTGAGGCAAAATCTTGCACCTGCCTCACAACAGGAATAAGACTGAGGCAAACGTTTTCACCTGGAGCTTCACAATTTTACAAAATACAATTCCTCTATGCAAACAAACTCAATATGCTTCCTACACTGATTTAAAACACAGCTAACATCACTGTAAAGAATCAAATTGACACCTGCGTCTAAGAATGCAGATAGGTATATGCTTCATGAAGCCTAGTCCACTGCACTCTTAGACACAAGCTTCACCAACTACGCTCCCCAGGAAAACCCAAACAAGTACCTTTTTGCTCCATATTTAAAAATTGATGCATGTAGGTAGATGCGTCACTTTTTAAACCTCTGCGCCACATTATAATCAAAAATGTAAAAACCATTTATTTTCTCCAAAATCGTTTTTGACATCACATTGAGGAAACACAGCACAGATCCTATTTACAATCATCTGCCTCACAGCAGGGATAAGACTGAGGCAAAATCTTGCACCTGCCTCACAACAGGAATAAGACTGAGGCAAACGCTTTCTCATGGAGCTTCACAATTTTACAAAATACAATTCCTCTATGCAAACAAACTCAATATGCTTCCTACACTGATTTAAAACACAGCTAAAATCACTGTAAAGAATCAAATTGACACCTGCGTCTAAGAATGCAGATAGGTATATGCTTCATGAAGCCTAGTCCACTGCACTCTTAGACACAAGCTTCACCAACTACGCTCCCAGGAAAACCCAAACAAGTACCTTTTTGATCCATATTTAAAAATTGATGCATGTAGGTAGATGCGTCACTTTTTAAACCTCTGCGCCACATTATAATCAAAAATGTAAAAACCAATCATTTTCTCCAAAATCGTTTTTGACATCACATTTAGGAAACACAGCACAGATCCTATTTACAATCATCTGACTCACAGCAGGGATAAGACTGAGGCAAAATCTTGCACCTGCCTCACAACAGGAATAAGACTGAGGCAAACGCTTTCTCATGGAGCTTCACAATTTTATAAAATACAATTCTATATAACTATATAACTCAATATTTTCTTGTGAAGC
This sequence comes from Lissotriton helveticus, assembly GCF_964261635.1. NCBI lineage: Eukaryota > Metazoa > Chordata > Amphibia > Caudata > Salamandridae > Lissotriton > Lissotriton helveticus. The sequence goes on along the minus strand of NC_136071.1, from coordinate 968,469,290 downwards.
ATAGGTGGTGAAGCCTGTGTATAAGAGTGCAGTGGAGTTAGACATAGGTCTGATCTTCTTTGTAGTTGTGGACAGAGCTGTCTTCCACTGTATTTTTCAATACAGGCCTCACCTTTTGTGCACCACTGGAGAATCCTCACCTGATCTGAAACCCTGTATTAATCGTTTGCTTTTTGTCATTGCTTTGTTGTTTGGTAATAGTGGTCTATAATGTGCTACTGTTTTTCTTTAACACAGATTGAAATCGTTATTTGAAGAAAAAGCAAAGATGCCCACAAAGGAAAGGACAAAGAAACTACGTAACCGGGAAAAATCAAAAACAGCAACGGAATTACAGCATTCTTCCACAACAGATACTTCAAAAAACAGGAACAAAGCTCCTGGTAAGACAACTAAGTCTTTTTTACGTAACATATGTACATCCCGAAAAAATAATGGACAGCCTGTAGAAAAAGAAAATGAGAGAGTAAAATTGAAAAGGAAGGAGAGAACTTCAAAGAATCCTAATACTGGAGCAGGAGAGAATAATATGTATAGGAATAGAAAACAGAATCAGTTTAGAGACATTCGTAGACGAATGTTTCGCAATAGAGTGGTTTTAAATTTGTTAAGAAACATTAGGAAAGGTAAACAGAGAGCTGCTTTTTATAAGAAAAAGAAAAGTGTAGAGAAGATTGTTGATCAGGCTTTTGAAGTTAGGAAAAAAATATTTATTTTAATAATCAATAGAATTAGGACACTTAACAAGACAATTGATGTTTTCAAATCAAACAGTAGATGGAAAAGAGTAATTAATTGGACTCATTTTTGTAAAGTTTTTTCTGGAGAATGGATGCACAGTTAGAGTTGCGAGCCATTTTTTAATGAGGAGAGTTACTTCCAGGAGAATGATTTAGTGCATGTAGTTGACACCAGTGGTCGAGCGTATGAAGTGAAAGACGGTTGTCCGATTGAAAAAGAGAAACTTGTGCCTAGAGAACCAGAAGAGGTGTTATCTGATGGAGTTTTAGGGAGACGTACTAAGTGTCCAGTGTACACTTGGAAGTGTAGTAGTATTTGTAGTGTGCGACAGGAATCAATTGATTTGTTTTGTAATTTCTTACGTACATATAGTAAAAAAAGTATAAAGCAGAAAGTGAAGTTGTTGCAAGACTTAGATCCTTGCAGAGTGAGAGGAATCACAGGTTTGCAAGGCCATTCACTGGCTTGTCTTTCTAGAAAAGTCTGTCAGAGTGTTTTTCATCATTTTAGGATGTTAGCAGTGCATCATACCAAAATGAGGAAATTAGTGAGAATGTTGTATTATGCAAAAAGTCCAGCACTTAAGCTTAAACAATTAAACAATGCTCTTTTGCATGGAACAGAATTAGATGTGAAGAAGATTTGTGAAGAAATTGAGATTTGTTATTTTCGTGAGCAAGAGGACAGTGTAGAAATTGAGACAGCAATTCAAGGTAATGTGGAAGACAATGTACAGATTTCAAATATAGAAAAGTTTGAGCAGGAAATTACCAGGTTTAAAGTGAAATCAAGTGAAAGGCCCAATTTTACTTGTGTGTGTTGTCGACGGACTCATTATAAGATTCAGACTAGGTTAGTTGATTTATATGGGAAAAGTGAAAAGATGAATAATTATGAGTGGAAGGATTTTGCAACATATCTGTGGGTGGAGAATTGTTTTGATTTGAGTTCTGATCAGCGTATTTGTAAATATTGTTATGATAAATTAAATCAAAACAGAATGCCTGCTAGAGCTGTTCATAATAATCTGGAGTTGGTAGACATTCCCCGTGAATTGATGGATTTAAACACATATGAGTCTATTTTGATTCAATGTGTCCATCCTTTTCAGGCAATTGTTCGCATGGAGCCTAAGATAGGGAAATTGCCTCCTACAAATTTGCAGAGAGGATTAAAGGGAAGAGTTGTTTATTTGCCCCTAGATTTGAAAAAAAATATTGATACAATTGGTATAGAAAAAGTAGAAGAGGAACCTTTAGTTATTCTGGTTAATGGGGTTCCAACAAAGAGTAAAAAAATCTGGCAAGATTTAGTGGATGTTAGGAAAGTCAAAAAGGCAACGTTGTATTTAGTCAAAAACAATGAGTATTATAAAGATGTATGTGTTGCAGCAGAGGAAAAAGCTGCAGATGAAGACAGTGATTTTTCAGGCGGCCAAATTGAAAAAGTTAATGTGTCTAGAAGTGAAGAGATATATGAACATTATACTGTTCAACCTTTGCATTCCAAGGAAGTAATGGGGAATGCAATTGAATTGTTTCAAATGAAAGCAGCAAAAGGAAGTCCCATTAGTGTATGGGAAGAAAGTTTGTAAGCTCGTTGTTTTCCACAGCTATTTCCAACAGGTCGAGGTGGACGATATGACGATCGACCACTTCAAATTCCAGCATCTGAATATCGAACTGTAAGATTATATGCTGAAGATCCAAGATTTCGACAATGCATTCCCTATTTGTTTCATCTACTGTATGAAAGTGACTTGTCTGCTCTTTCTTATGCAGTAAATCATATACTGAAAAGTGGAGCACATCTGCAAAATGTTTCGGTGAGGGACTTTATGGAGAAAGTGAATCTGCAAGATAATATTTTGGAATCTCATCTAATCAATCTCATGGCATGTCAGCGTGGTACAAATGAGTATTGGTACCGTCGCCATGGGGAATTGAAATGTATGCTGAGAAACTTAGGAACCCCTACCTGGTTCCTCACTCTTAGCTGTGCCGAGTATGCATGGGAGGACTTACTTCAATTTCTACGAGAGGCCAATGCTAATATACAAAATATAGAATTCAAAACACCTGGAGAACTGTGTTCTTTGGATCCAGTGAATGTATGCAGATATTCCAATCATAGATTTGAAGCTATGATGTCTTTTATTACCAACAAAAAAAATCCTCAACTTGGAGAGGTTTTGGATTTCTTTTGGAGAAAGGAGTATCAAGCGAGAGGTGCTCCTGATATACATATGTTGTTGTGGATTAAAGATGCACCCAAATTTGGAACAGATTCGGATGAGACAGTGATGAGATTCATTGAAGAGTATTCAACATGTGCTGTTCCGAAAACTACGGAAGAAAACAGTTTAAGGCAACAAGTTTTACGTTTTCAATCCCATCGTTGTGGAAAGTACTGTCGTCGAAAATTCAGAAACAAGGACAAGTTCTACACAAAATGTCGTTTCGGCTTTCCACGACCAGTGATTTCTAAAGGAAGAGTAAATAATTTGATGTCTTCTCTGCGACATAGTGTGACGAGGAAATCACCAAAAAATACATACAATTTAAAAAGAGACGAAGAGTCCAAGTACATCAACGACTACAACCCAGTGATTTTGTCCATGTGGAATGCTAACATGGATATTCAGTTCGTTGCTGACAACTCTATTGCTGTGGCTCGATATGTGACGTCTTACATCACAAAAAAAGAAAAGACAGAACTAAAGGAAATGTGGGAGGACATTTCACATGAAAAGAGTCTAAGCAAGAAATTATACAGTTACAGTCTGAAGATTTTGTCGCATCGAGAAATTGGAGCGTATGAATGTTCTGATCGATTGTCGTCAGCAAGTCTCTATGCCAAATCTAGAAGCATCATTTGGATAAGTCTAGGTCTTGCTGCAACACGAAATCGAGATTTGAAATCTGTACAAGGGATAGAGTATTTGGCGGAGAAAGAACCAGAAAGTACAGATATTTTGAAGACAAACATGTTGGATACATACTATCCAAATAGAAGTCATCACCTTGAGAACGCTTGTCTCTATGAAGTTCTGCAGAGATATATTTATAAGAGGAACATCAGAGAAGATATCAATAATGGAATATATGGAGTCATTGGATGTGAAGGATGTCTAGTGAAACAGAAAAAAGGTCATTTGATTAATCATCGCAAATTGAGTTGTGATAATGCAGACAAAAGAGAATTTTATTATTTGGCTCTTTTGCAACTGTTTAAACCATGGCGTGAAGAAGAGGAACTTCTTGGAGATTTTCTCTGTTATGAAGACTCCTTTAATGCAACGAAGGATACCATAGAATGTCCTGTTTTTCCAAATTATCTGCAAATGTTGAATGAAGAAATAGAGCAAGAAGCCACAATTGCTGCAGAGATTGCGAGAGACAGTTCTCAAGGCAGTCAGAGTTCTGCTTCATTGAGTCAGGATCCACTAGGAGGACCAATTATCCAAAATGAAGCTGCTACTGCCATGGATGAGGTGGAAAGAGCTATGGAACAAGCTCAAGATGATGAAGTTAACTTAGAAGATTTGTTGAAACAACTAAACCTTGAGCAGAAACAGATATATGACGAAGTAACAGAACAGATTGAACATGGATTCAGTCATGAGAAAAAAGAGTGCTCATGTACATCATTTAAGCCTGTCCAACTGTACGTGAGTGGAGAAGCGGGAACTGGAAAAAGTTTTCTGATTAAATCCATTGCAACTTATCTGCAGAAAAGGACTGAATCACCGCTGTCTTGTGTTGTTACCGCTCCAACTGGGCTGGCAGCACATAACATTAAAGGGATTACTTTACATCGTTTACTGATGCTGCCAGTGGAGCATGATAACAAATTGGAGTATCACAAGCTATCTGGAGATGCGTGTTCCGAAGTTTCAAGAGTCCTGAAGAAAATGAAACTTCTTATCATTGATGAAGTAAGCATGGTGTCAAATATAATGCTTGCTTTTGTGCATTTGAGGATGCAAGAAATTCTTAGAACAGACTATGATGTCTTATTTGGAGGAAAACATATTATTGTTTTTGGAGATCTTCTGCAGTTGACTCCAGTAAAAGGACAACCTGTGTTCAAAATACTCACTCATGAAGATACCAGGAAGTGCTTAGGAAGCATCGGAAATGTTAATATATGGTTAAACTTTAAATATGCAGAACTGCTTCAAAATATGCGGCAGGCAAAGGATGAAGATTATAAAAATATTCTACAAGATGTAAGGATCGGAAAAGTAAGTCAGCATGGGAAAGAAGCTTTACACGGACGATTAATTTCAAATTTGTACCCAAATGAAAACATTCTTCCAGAGAACATTTTTAAGAAAATTAACGAGAAGAAATCTGGCATATGTTTGATGCCAACTCTGAAAGAATGTTCCATGTTCAACAACAACATGTTACAGTTAGAAAATGAAGAGATAGTGAAACTGGAAGCTACAGATAAAATAGAGCATATGGGAGCAACAATTAATTTGTCTGAAAATTTGAAATCAAAATTGGATTCATTAGAGAAGACGATATCTAAAACTGCTGGTTTTGAAAAGACTCTGAATGTGTGTTTGAATTGTCTTGTCATTTTGAGAAGGAATTTAAATGTTGAAAGAGGTCTGGTAAATGGAGCAATGGGTCATGTTGTTGGTTTTGTGAATTACAAAAATAGAGATGGAATTGAAATTTTAAAAATTAAATTTGATGACATTGATGAAATAGAACAAATTTGTCGTTGTTCAGCTAGATTTTTGCTCGTGAAAGACTTATATGTTCGCCGAAAACAGTTTCCTATTTGTTTGGCATATGCGGTGACAATTCATAAGTCTCAAGGTTTAAGTGTAGATAGCGCTTTGGTGAACATTGGAAGTTCTGTGTTTAAAGAGGGTATGGCATATGTGGCATTATCACGAGTCAGAACTTTATCAGGATTGTACTTGATTGAGTGTGATGAAACAAAGATTTGTGCAGATCTAGATTGTGTAAAAGAATACAATAGGTTAAGAAGAGAGTATGCTCCACATTTGCCTCAATATCCTCAGATTGAAAAACGTGTGGTAGGCCGAAAAAGAAGAAATGAGAGTAATTGCAGTGAGGTATCAGCAAAAAGGCATAAAGTAGATAAAAGTGTAATTGTAAAGAGAAACAAAAAGGATTCTGTTGAAGATGTTGTTGGATTTCAGTTTGAAAACAGTTCTGGTGTCAACTGCTATGCTAATGTAGTAGTTAACGTTGTTTTTTTTCTTCAAAATTTACAAAGACAGATTGTTGAAAATCGGGAACAAACATTGTGCTGTTTATTGAATTCTGTGTTAGACAAATGTAGTAGTGATAGAGCTAAAATAGAAAGTGTTTCAGAAATTAGAAATCTTCTAGATATATGTTCAGGTCAAAATCAATTTTCACAAAATATTCAGCAGGATTGTCAGGAATTTTTTATGTATATGTTTGATGTATTGCAAGATGAAGGAGTAGATATACAAAATCTATTTGGCCTTTCTTATCAATGGCAACATGACTGTGATAACTGTGCTTCATCAAGTACTACTAGAATAGAGTCTGAAAGATTTATATATTTAACTTTACCAGACTGTAAATCAGTGTCTTTCAATAATCTAGTTAATGCTGCGGATCACAATATGGTGTGTACCCAATGTAAGTCTGCAATGCTGTCCACATTATTTCTACAAAATTATGGTCACTATGTCATTTTAATGTTCCAACGATGTAGACCTGATGGAACTAAATTGACAACTTCTATTAAAAATTTTGTGGCTTCTCAGTTATCGATATCAGGAAGAACCTTTGCAACTGTAGCTATTATTTTTCATGACGGTCCTTCTACAACATCAGGGCATTACACATGCTATTTAAAAACTTCTAAAGGTTGGACCCAATGTAACGACAATCATTTGACTTTCAAACAACGTTTGCCTTTTGGCTTTATAAATTCATACCTAGTGTTTTTACAGCCAAAATTTAGGTAAAGGTAGTTGGCCTATGAAGACGGGGGGAGTACTGATATATACTCATACATCTGACACTATTTGGCCAAATGGAGAGGTGCAGGAATGAGTAAAGAGTCATGACTGAAAAAAAGGAGTATATTAAAATTTTGAAAATATTTCAGATGTTCTTGGAGTTTTTCTTGTAGAAAGTCGATGAAATGGATTTCTAAGTGAACAGCAAAATACTATGCAACGAGAAAAGGACCTCCATGATTTACTATTTGGCCTCAAGGAAAAGTAAGTCAATCTAATTAGCGTACATTTGTCATTTGTCAGTATATAAGGTTTTTTTTAAAACACAATCTTTTAGATTGTGTTTTTTTTCCCGCTGTCATATGATGAGTAATTTGAACTCACTGCTTTAAGTGAAATTCAATATATTCTGAGAACAGCAAAAATAAACTATGTAACATGTTGTAGAAGTTATTCTATACTTTGGATTGTGTAAATTAAATTGTATTCCCATTCTCTGACATCCATTCTCCCTCGCTTATTTTTGTTTGCTCCTTACTTTTCACCTCTTCTCTCTATTTTTCGTTCACTACTTCTCTGTGCTCAGTACCTCACTCTACTTGTGTTATTTTCACTTGTGTTTATCTACCTTCTATCACTTGTTTTTCAACAACTTCACTGCTCCTCCTTCGTCGTTCTTCATCCCATTTCTTTTACTCTGGTTCCGTTACTATCCATCATTTCCTTTCTTTCAATGTCCTTCTCTTTACTTTCATCACCAAATTATTTTCTCTCAGTAGCACTGTTTTAGTCGTGTTTTCCTCTCTTTCCTTTTTTTTGCTCACTTACTTTTTTTCTTTTCTCACTCATTGTACTCCACCTCACTCCGTTTTTCTTTTAGTGTGTCTACCTTATAACTTCCTCAGTCTATTTCCTTCAATTGTTGTATATTATTCTGTCTCCCTTCATCCTTTTACTCTATGACTGTTCTTCACTTACTCTCATTTATCTTCTATTCCTCATTCTTCTAAATGCATCCTTAATTAGACTGTTTTCTGTCTCAGTCATTATCTTTTTACTTACTTCTGTTTCCTGATTTAGTTTTGCTAACTCACATTGTTTTAGTATCTTTCTTACCTTCAGTTCATTTCTCTCTTCTTCTCTCTCTTTTTCTTAGTGAATCTATATGCTTTACTCGATGTAATTTGCTCTCCTTCTATTTCTTTTTCCCTCTTTTTGTCCTTTTACCTTACTTTATTTCCCTTTCTGTGTTCTTCACTCTAACTTTATTTCTAAACTAGCAGCCCGTCCTGACCTTGTCCGGGAGCAATCAGGTTTCCCCGACTCCTGCCCGCCCCGACATTGTGCAGCAGCCCGGCCCCCCGCCCGCCGCGACATTGTCAAGCAGCCCGGGCCCCCGCCCGCCCCGTCCCCCAACTGCCCCGACCCCCACTTGTCCGAAGCCTTACCTCAGCCGCTGCTCCTCCCACGTGCTCCTCATTTCACCGCACATTGTGCAGCAGCCCGGCCCCCCACCCGCCCCGACATTGTCAAGCAGCCCGGGACCCTGCCCGCCCCATCCCCCGCCTGCCCCGACCCCCACCTGCCCCGACCTCCGTCTGCCCGGAGCCTTACCTCAGCCGCCGCTCCTCCCCCGCGCTCATCATTTCACCACTCCGCCGCTCCTCGCCGCTTACCGCTCCTCCCGCCTGTCTGCCGGTCCTCACCGCCATTCCGCCGTTCATCACCGCTCCTCCCCTGCGCCATGTCCGCCACTCCTCCTCGCGTTCCTGGACGCCGCTCCTCCCCGCGCTCCTGACTTCAGCATGCAGGTCGCGGTCGGCGCTACTTCGAAGGGACTACTTTTTTTTATGTTAATTTTTTAAATAACGCATATTTTTATACTTTATATAGCCTATGTCCATCTGCACACCCTGACGATTATAATGATGTATCAGGTGTGTGGATTGGCGCTGTGGTTCCCGAGTTTACCCGCCTCAAAGGTGCAAAGTTCTTCCTTTATAATAGTAGTATAGATAGAGTGTTATGATGTTTTTAGCTCTTCATTTGTATCTTTTAATTTAAAATACATATTTTACTAATTATAACTTATTTTTTCTTCTCTCTTTCACAGATACCAACTGTAGTAAACAAAATTATAGTTACATTTATTATATGGTAAGTATGACTAAAAAAATAAAAATGTAGTTTGTTATCACCCTTTGCTTTAAGGTCACTAACATTTTCTCAATCTACCTCACTCCTGTGTTTTTACTCAGCTTCTCTCACTTATACTTATTCTCCATGTTTACTCCCCTTTCCCATTTACCCTCTCATATTCAACTTCTTTTGATCCCTATTCTTTAATTCACTTACCCTCTGTTCCTTTGCTTCTTTACTCATTCTCTTTTTCTTCCACTGCTTTATTTCCTTAACCCTCAGTTTCCTTCCTTTGCTTTTTCCCTCATTCCTTTTCAATTACTTACTTACTCCACTCCTTCCACTCCTTTTGTCAGTCCCTCTGTTCTCACAGTTCCTCACTCCTTTTCACTCAGTCCGTCTTTCTAACACAAACTGTCACTGTCTCTTCACTCTTTTACTAGTTGTTCTTTATGCTTTCTCTCTGTAGTTCAAGCACACTATCTTATTTTCATTTTTTTTGCTGCTTCAATTATTCTTTTTCTATCACTTCTTCTTTTCTTCTTTTAGTTTTTTCTCTCTGTCATTCCACATGTTTTAATCCTATTTACTTTCACTCAATGTTTTTTTAACACCTTCTCTCAGGGTTGTTGTTTTAGTCCGGTTCTATCCCTACCTCTTACTCCACATCTTTTATTCTCTTTCTTTTTAATTTGAAGATTCATTCACATTCTCCAAGTAAGTTTATTATTCTTCTACACTCTTTTTTCTTTCACTTCCTTTTCTATTTTTTTTTTCCAATTTTTCCTTCTTATAACTTTTCTTTGTATAATTATCTATTATACAGTATCTCTGTGTTACTCCCTCTAGCTGTCTTTTTTTTAACATTATTCTCTCTGTCTCCTTCCCTTATATTCACTCTTGATTTTTTTTTTCTTTTTTTTTTGGTTCGCTTCCGGTTCGCGTACCGGAGCGCGAACCAGGAAGCGAATCCCAAAAAAAAATTGCAAGAGTGCTAAACATTTTAGCAATTTTTTATAAATGGGCGGTAGTTCTGAAAAGAACTTTTTTTATTGTTTTTGTTGTTTTATATTTTTTTTATTATTTTTCTGAACATTTTTTTTTTTTTGTATTTTTGGAACAATTTTAATTTTTTTTGTTTTTTTTGAGGGGGAACAACGAAAAACAGGCATTAGAAACGGCTCAACAGGAGCTAAAAAAAAATCACTTTCTGGGGCGTTTTGAGCACTTGTGATTTTCAAATGCTCTGTTCATTAAAATGACACTCATCTCCCCGTGGCAAAGTAGTCCCCCACAATAAATACACACCAGCTTGATGTGCTGAAAATTGCTCTGAATATTGAGGACCGTCTCCCTCGCCTCTGGTCCCGAAAAACTTTCCTGTGTTGAGGTGGTGGCCACAGGAGTTCGTGGGTTTTCACGCAAGTCACCACCTCAGCCACGCTGTAATTTATTCGATGCCACCTTTGCATGTGGCGATGCATGGTATAGTTCCCAAAGCTATATTTTTTATTTGTGCCTCGGGACAGTACTTCTTTACAGATCAGGCATGTGACATGACGGGCATTGACTTTCTTTTGGCCTTCTGGAAATGAAAAAAATTGCCAAATAAAATGATTCTTACGGTGGGATTTCCGGGGCTGTTCAGTCAAGAATACTCTTTCCTGTATCTCCTCTTCCTCTTCTTCCTCCTCTTCTTCAGGGTTGGGAAGTGACTGGGTAGGTGGTCCTTCCTTCCTAGGAGGTGGTGGTGGTGGTGGGGGTGCACCAGCTGCAGCTACTAATGAAGCCATCTCTTATTAATCAAAATAGGTCTTCCTCTCACAAAGTTGAAAGTCAGAGTGAGAAAAAAGATGGGGGCTTTCATCATTTGGGAAAAAAAATGTTCTAAACCAATTAAAAGTGTTATTTTTAGGTCACATGACCTAGCCTTACATCATTAGGAAACCAAAAGTGAAATGAACCAATGAAAAGTTTTATTAACAAGTCACATGACCTGTTACGCTTACGTTACGCCTCGGTTCGCGCTCCGGAGCACTTCCGGGTGCGCTAACGCGGCGCGTCATAAGACGCATTACGCGACAACGCGATACGTCGCGCTTACGCGACGCGTCACAATGTTGTTTTCTAACGCGGCAGTTGCGCTAACGGAACATTTACCGGTTCGCGGACCGGGTCGCGGCACCAAATTGAGCTAACGGGAAGCTACCCGGTGCACGGACCGGTAGCGAAACAAAAAAATATATATACATAAAAAAATTATATTAAAAACATATAAAATATATTTTTTGATTTAAAGAAGAATACATTTTAAAGCTTTTGATATTTGCTATTAAAAAACCATTAAAATTCACAGAAAAAACCATAGGTTATAGACCATATATAGTTAGGAATTAGCATTTACAAAACCTTGAAAATTCACTGAAAAAACCATAGGTTATACACCATATATAGTTAGGAATTAGCATTTACAAAACCTTATTTTACTCACACAAAACCATTGAAATTCGCATATATAGTTAGTTGCACTAACTATATATCGCGCACCCGCAATCCACTGCTGATCATGTTACATATTACATCATTCATGACATGGTCAGTGACATCACTGATGACATCACTGATGACATCTCAAATGACATCTCAAATGACATCACTGATGACATCACTGATGACTACATCCAGTGACGGTATGTTTCTGTAAAGTTAAAATATATCTTACATATTGAAGAATGAGTGGATTTATAAGTGTCTGGATGAAGGATTTAGTAGGTGCATGACTGACTGTATGAGTGAGTGATTAAATGTGTCTCACTGAATGCATGGGTTAGTGACTAAACTGTCTTAATTTGTGCATCACTATGTCTGTTGTTCTGTAAACTTGAGGAAAATTGAATTTTGCCCTATGTGTCCCTACGTGCTCCCCAACATGTAATATATATGCCTGATTAATATGCATTTCCTCTCCATGGCCGAATATAAAGACGCATTTACAGTTGCGTCCAACGTTAGTATGTCAGTTATCCAGTCCTCCGTGAAAGCAACGTGAATTAGGCTTTCAGGCCTATGTTGCCAACGTATTTACATGGTGCACGTTAAATCATCGAGTTGCACCCGTTTCTAGGGCTCCACAGGGCCCGGACACGAGATCCAGGCCTCAAGCCTCCTGAATCACTCCGAGAGATGCAGCCCCGCCCGCATCCCTGACCCTTCCCTTACTTTCTGCCAAGCAACGCGGTGCCCGGCTCGGCCTGGCCTGCCTGCCAAGAATATGTTATGCCTACAGTTATCTGTTCAGCTCCCCGGCTTCACATTCCTAGCTAACGAACAGGATAAACATATTCGTCTACAGTCCAGTCTTTCTGTCTCTATGCAAGTGATTTACTGAATTAGTATCTATAGAAGATTCATAGCTCACGCAATACATAAAGAAATATATGCATACACTAGTTTTAGTGACAAGTAGCCTTTGCCCTGATGACTTTTAGAATCAAGCAACATGTACTCTAAACACAAGATATCAGATATGCTATAGGTACAGGTCGTTCTGACATCCCAGACTTCAGTCTCCTCTACTAGTGCCAGAAGTCAGCGTCCCCCAGCTCTCCCCAGTTACACGTCATGACTCGTTTTGCGCGCACCAGTAGGTTAAAGGATCCAGCTGCCCATGAAGCCCCCTCCATGTGTCCACCCACTTATGACACTTCTGTGACGTCTACATCACCCACCCCCGTGCACGCCCTGTGCACGCCTTCTTTTCACGCCCATATGTTCTTATCTTCCCTTTTTCACTTGTTACGCCTACTGTATTCAATGCAACTGTACTGTTTTACTATATATATTGTATGATGTTAACGAAATATTGAGATTGTCCCTTCCTGAGCCTTAGTAGGTGATGGAACCCGATGTCCATTGGCTCGAGCCACTTAATTAAAGCCCGTATGACTCAGATACCACGGACTCTGCCTCCCATTTATTGAGCTATCCTTTTTCCTTTAATGCATAGAAAAATAGTACCGGTAATTTATTTATTTACCACATAATGGCGCCCGAACAGGAACTAGCCCCTTCCCCACGCGCCGGCGATGTAACGCAGGCCCCCCGACCTCTTCTACAGCCGTGACGGACCCCTACTGTGCACCTGCAGGTTTTCCTGCCAAAACTCCCTCAGGCCCACGGAGGAGACGGAGACTGCGGTCCAGCATCCAGACGAGGCGGTGAGGAAGGCGGAGAGTCCCGACCAGAGCCCAAGCCGAGAGAGCAAGGTCCAAGGTATCCGGAGGCCCACCTGTTTCCGAAGCCCGAAGCGCATGCGTAGTGCGTAGCAGTAACCAGACGTCGTAGCAGTCCAGTCCAGTCGAGTTTCCGAGGCCTTCAGTTTTGCTTCCCGTGAGTACCGTTGCTGGGAACGCATCTAGACGGGTTCATTAATTTGTGCCCGGTCCAGACGGGTTTGGGTACACAGATCCGGTCCGACGTGTTCACCTAGGTGGATACGGTATGACGTGTCTCTTTATGAGACCGGTATGTTCTGTACTGTTTTAGCAATGCATCCAGTAATTCTGTTTTCTAGTATAGTCTCTCGAGATTTCCAGTATTATATTTTCAATGTACTAAGTAGTATCTGTTCGAACTGTTTCTAATGTGTTTTTTTTGATGTCGTGGTATGAATGATTTGTTTGCTATTCATTACTGTGTTCATTGTGTATTGTGTTCAAGTTCGAGTACGTTCAAATATGCCTCTGTTTTCAAAGTTACGTCAGATAGGAACCAGAAAAGGGATACTCAAAGAATCAGTTCCTGTCCCACCTAGGGACAGTCCCGGACATTTCATGTATCATAAACATGGCTTAGATGCCATATTGTACTTAGACTTATGGGTAGACTATACCAAAAATCTGGAAGAGAAATATAGATGGCCTGTTTCAGGAACCTGGGATGCTGAGTGCATCATGAGAGTAGAGGAAGCATTATGGAAAAAGAAAGCCAGACAATCCCAGAAAGATGCCATAGAATTGTGGCGTAAAGAATCGCATAAAAGAACAGAAAAAGAAATCAGAAAAGCAGAACTAAGTAGAGAATCATCAGAAAAAGCCCAAGAAAGGGAATTACTAGAAGAAGGTGAACGAGTAAGAGCAGAACAGTTAGACAGACAAAGAAATGCCCTTATTAAAGGCATGTATCCCCTTCTCGCCGAGGGCCTGCCTAAGGCGACCCCGGAAGCACCCTGTAATTTACCGCCTCCATTGATCCCGACTAAGCTACGTCATAAACCGACCGCAGCTGAAATTTTCCTTTCTTCCTATTTAGACGATACTGTACCAGAATATACAAATCCGCGTCCTCCTCCGCCTGCTCAACCTCAAAACCCTGTTGATAACGCAATTACTGTTCCTCCAGGCACTGGTCCCGGGAATCCTTTTAATCCGCCAATAACCCAGGACCAACCCACGTTACGTATGTCTACTTTACCAGTCACATTACCAGCGACCGCACATCCAGTATTAGTTGACGATTCTAGTTCAGGAGGAGCAGGGGGAGGTATCCCTATCACCCCGCCTCAAGCAAAACGAATGACGCTAAGAGACGTAGCATTACAACGTACGCCAAAAGTGGCTACATACGCAGCCCTCAAACAGTACCTTACTGATTGTAGATATGATCCAGTACCAGGCGAAGATCACATGATATTATATTCCGTACGTCTACGACGAGTTGCAAGCTATTTGACTCTCTTACCTGGAATGGGGGAACATTTAGACAGAATATATCATTTCATCCGAACAGGGGAAAGACCAGAAAGCATTCACGAGGCTATGGCCCAAAGGAAAGTCGAGACTCAAAATATGCTCTTACAGTTTTTAATAAATTGTTTAATACGAGAACAAGACCAGCCTGGTAAAGACAAAGATGAGATGAAAGTCCTGACAAGATGGAGTGACAACATAGCAGACGGAAAACACAGTAAACAAAATTGTATAGAAACCATGTATAGAAAGATTCGTAAAGAAATTCTAGGCATACACGAAAGGGAGAAAGCAACGAGAGAACCAGAGAAAGAGAATGACATTTCAGACGAAGATGCAGACACAGACAATCTAGATAGAATAGCGTATGTAGGTAGGACGAGACCTTTTGACAGATCCACACGCCTAGAATGTAAGAAAACTTTTCTTCCTCCCGTACCAGAACAGTGTTCTCTTGAGCATTTATTCCAAGATACCGATAGAGCTTTGAAACAAAGTATAGGTTACAGTGAGCTTAGTACCATGCATGAACAGGAACTAGCCTGATCAGCAGTTCAATGGACTAGTAATTCCAGCGCATTCAAAGACGAAATAGTGGCCCAAACGTTTCTGAATCTTCCACCAGACGAACAGCGACTGGTGGGTATGTACATGATCCAGCACCTCATTACACTGTACGAAAGTCAGCATTCTGATCCAGGTCCCCTATATAATGTATTGGACGAGTTACTCCTAAACCGATGGAAAGGCCTAGGTACCGATTTGATTAATGTCATTTTAGAACAACGCCATAAATACAGAACATTCCTGACTCCACATTTCGTTCCTGTTCCACCCCCAGTAAGGAAGACCTTTTACATAGACAGACAGAATCCTTTGCGAGAAGTTCATCCTGTTCGGACAGGGGGAGGTGTGCTCGAACGAGTATTTGTTTATACCCCTTTAACGAAAATAGAACTACTGGAAATGAAAAAGTTAGTGCCCTGTCACGATAAAGATCCAGCAGGGTTCCACCGTGAATTAAAAGACATGCTCCGCATGGGAGAATACACGTATCCCGATATCATTAAAATGTTAAAGGTCCTGTTGCCTGCGGGCATATATGAAAAACTTAAAGAAAAAGAATGGGAGGTGGGAGAGAAAAAGATTGACTGGGCCGAATTAGAGGACGAAGATAAAACACGAGTTCCTGGTACTGGTCTCGGGGACAAAGCCAAAGAATTGCCCGAATTGTTAATACAAGTCTTGCCAAGATTATTAACCACGAAAAAGGAAGACTGGGATGCTATCTCAGCCTGTAAACAGAAACAAGACGAAGACACTAGTGATTTTTATTCCAGATTTGAAAAATGTTTCATTATTAATAGCGGCTTGAAAACAAGTAGTGAGTCGTATCCACATCTTTTTGTTACCAAATTAGTAGAGAATTCTTTAACACAAGTTAAAAATCGAGTACTGAAAGTTGAGAGTACCTGGCAAGCTAATACCCCGTCCCAAATGTTACAAATGTTACAGTACCACCAGAACCGAATCAGAGAAGAGCAAGAACACGAAAAGAGACGTATGAAAGACACGAAAATGAAAGTACTAGTTGCACAGTCTGTTCCGATAGATAGTCAGAAGAGGGGTACGACTCAGACCAGTCATTCTGCAGCTCCCGTTAAAGGGACATGCAATTACTGTAAACAGCCAGGTCACTATATAAACGAATGTGCTGTTCTGAAACATAACATAGCTACTGGTAAGACGAAAGAGAGACCGCGTCCTCCTAGACAGGAACATGTTCCACAAAACACGCAACCACCGCAGAACGCACAACAGACAGTTACAGTACCGCAGCCTATAGCTGCCACACAACACGTTACACAGCAGATGTACCAGTACGCACAGTCAGATTATCCAGACTATCAGCAGTATTCATGAAACAGCCTAGAGAGGGAGGTTGGCTTGCCTCTCATCGAGGTTCCTGTAGATCAAGAGGGTCCCTATGTACACAGCCAGGTATTAGGGAAAGACAGAAAATTTCTGATTGATACAGGGGCAAGTAGGACTACCATCAGTCATGACGAGGTTCCAGGGGCTCCTCTCTCAGGCTCTAGAAATATTTCCCTGGGATTTTCAGGAAAGCCTATTGTTAATGAAATATCGAAACCAGTTTCCCTAGAAGTTGGTCCATTGTCCCGGACTACAGACTTGTTACTTACGAAATCATGTCCAGAAAACGTACTTGGTATTAAAACATTGAAAGAACTAGGAGCTGTGATTTGTTGTTCTCCGGAAGGAGTGAGATTGTTTTTACGTGATTTCAAAGGACATTTTGTGTTAAGAGATTTTGATCCAAGATTACTGAATGTACCACAGCATTTATGGGCGCAAGGTCCAACTGATGTAGGTTATATGCACATTACACCATATCGTGTCACTCTGAAACAAGGAGTTGTACTACCACGAATCCGAAAATACAAGTTGCCGCCTGAAGCTGTAGCAGCCTTATCGAGAATTATTGACGAGCTCATTGCTCAAGGAGTGGTTGTAGAAACTGACTCCAATGTATGTAATTCTCCGATCATTCCGATCCTTAAACGTACTGACCCAAATGCACCTCCAGTTTATCGACTAGTGATTGACCTTCGAGAACTTAATAAATGTATCATACCCCAGTACCCAGTGGTTCCAGATATCTCTTCCCTATTGACTGCCATTGATTCTGAAGCAGCGTTCTTTACTGTTATTGATCTCAAGAACGCCTTCTTTAGTGTCCCCATCCATCCAGACAGCCAGTTCCTTTTCGGATTCTGTTTAAATGGAAGAAGTTATAAATTTACATGTGCACCTCAAGGGTTCACAGAAAGTCCTAGTATTTACAGTCAAGCACTGAAACGACAACTAGATAGTATTCACATGCCAACCGACACTGCCCTACTCCAGTACGTTGATGACCTATTGATCACTGCCCGTACAGGACGTGACTGCGAACGTGCGTCACTGACAGTCTTGTATTTTCTGGCAGAAATGGGGCACAAGGTGTCCCCTTCGAAACTGCAATTCTGTGTCCAGCAAGTGGTATACCTTGGACACTTGCTGTCCAAGAGGGGTAGACAGCTGACACCTGACCGTATCCAGCTAATTGCACATCTTCCACAGCCCAAGACACAGAAGGAGGTACGAGCTTTTATCGGCCTTACTTCTTACTGCAGACAATGGATCCCCCAGTACGCATATCTAGCCAAGCCACTGATTCAGTTGACAACACAGGAGGCAGCGACATCGACTGTCCTCCCTTGGACCCAGGAACATAAAGCTTTCTTTAATTCATTGAAAACAAGTGTATGTCAAGCACCTGTTTTAGTGACGCCAAACTACAGCAAATCTTTTACACTTTTTGTCACTGAACGCGATGGTACAGCATTATCAGTTCTCACACAAGATCAAGCAGGACAACACAAGCCTTGTACTTATTTTTCTAGCACATTAGATCCAGTAGCCCAGGCTTTGCCTGCGTGCCTCAAATCAGTTGCAGCCACAGCTTTGGCTATCCGACAAAGTGATTCCATAGTGTTAGGACACCCCCTGACAGTACAAGTTCCGCACTCCGTGGAAGTTCTTTTAAACCGAACACAGACTCAGCACTTGACTATAGCACGATTGACAGGATATGAACTGACACTGTTTCAGCCACACATAGAGATCAGACGCTGCAACATATTAAATCCTGCTACACTGTTACCCTCGATTTCCTCAAATCCTGCCGCACATGACTGTGTGGAAGTTATTAACACCATGACGAAGCCTAGACAAGACTTGACGGACATTGCATTACCTGACCCAGACCTGACACTTTATGTGGATGGTTCATGTATGAGAACAAGTACAGAAGAGTTAGTAGCAGCATATGCAGTGACTACTGAAACTGAAGTTATAGAAACACATCGTATTGACACCCTGTCTGCTCAAGCAGCAGAGCTCATCGCTCTGACCCAAGCCTGTATACTAGCCAAGAACCTGAAAGTAAACATATATACAGATTCACGTTATGCATTCGGAGTCGTTCACGACTTTAGAGTCCTCTGGCAAGAAAGAGGTTTTATGACCTCTCATGGAGCCAAGATTCAGCATGGCCCCCTCATTCAAGCTCTGTTAGAAGCAATACATTTACCTACAGCTATAGCCATCATGAAGTGCAAAGCACATACGAAAGTTACTGACACTATTTCCAAGGGTAACGATCTGGCAGATCGAACAGCCAAGATTACAGCTCAGACTCCAGACATTCCAGCTGAAACGACAAAGACAGACGTTTCAGTTCTGACGACTTGCATGACAGTCAAGGATCCTACACAAGACGTACTAGACATACAGACACATGCTACTCCAGACGAAATCAAGAAATGGTCTGAACAAGGAGGGGTCCAGACAGATCAGGGATGGTTGACGAAGGGAAAAGCCACATGGTTTCTCCCCGACTCTATGGTTCAAGTCATCATTAATACAGCACACAGTCCAGCACACTTAGGAGAAAAAGCCATGTTAGACAGCATCCAGAACCTCTGGTTTAACAAGCATTTACGAACAGCAGCGAAGCAGAAAGTGCGTACCTGCATGATCTGTTGTCAGTTCAATCCGGGTAAAGGTGTTCCCGTGGAACAAGGTGGATTTCATCCTCCTGACCATCCTTTTGAAGTCCTCCAGATGGATTATATCCAGATGGATCGATGTTGAGGATTCAAGTATGTCCTCGTAGTTGTATGCGCTCTATCCAGATGGACAGAAGCATATCCAGTCCCAGATTATACTGCCGTGACCACTGCCAAACAACTGGTACGTGAGTTTTTCCCTCGATACGGTTTACCCCGTGTCGTGTATTCAGATAACGGACAGCCATTCTCGTCCGAACTCATGAAACAGGTATCACTTCTGTTAGGGTACCAGTGGAAATTCCACTGCGTACGACACCCCGAGGCAGCTGGCCTCGTCAAGCGACACAATCAAACTCTGAAAACACGATTAGCGAAGGTTTGTGCCGAAAAAGGTGTAGATTGGATGGTAGCCTTGCCGGTTGCCCTCTTCTATATGCGAATGGTCGCTCACTCCAGATCTGGTTTGTCACCATACGAAGTTGTATTCGGTCGTCCCCCGAACATGTGGGGTACACCTATGCCTCGTAAAATCACCGATGTTGACAGTAACATGCTGACAGATTACCTAGCTTCCTTGATGTCTGCACTACTCTCTTGTCGTTCACTGGTCGCGGCTGCCTTTCCGGACAACACCCAGGTGAAACCGCACGAGGTCGTTCCAGGAGATCTAGTATTGGTTCGGAATTTTGATCGCTCAAGTCCTCTGGAGCCCCGCTGGAAGGAGCCAAAACTCGTTCTGATGACCACAAGGACCGCCGTAAAGCTAGAAGGAAGAAAAGGCTGGCTCCATTCCAGTCATATCAAGCGTTTCCATTGACTGCGTCCAAAGACTTTTTTCAAGGACGGCCCCGATACTGACTCTAAACTTCCCCTGTTAGAGAAAACTCCGCAGCAGGAGTATAAAGTCAAATTGAGGTCTAGTAAGTCAGACAGCGTTTATTTGTTTAAGTCCCCCTCGGGTGAAGCGGTTAGACAGGTTTCTGACATGTATGAGATAGACCCACATAGTGAGAGAGATAGACGAAACTTCAAGAAAATGAAATATTGTAAAGGTCTCCGAAGTAGATGCATCGTTACATTATTGTTTATGCTTATTCTGAGTCTTACGATCACATGTATAAGTTGTATGTTACACGTATTCTTTCCTCCTCTCGATTCACATGTACACCTTTCCTCTAATGATACTGTAGAGCACACATTTAGTGAACTACCCCCTCACGAGTTATCCTATCGACTTGCAATGCGCAACAATACTTTTATTCGTATGTTACACTATTCGCATCAGACCAGTAATGCCACTAATTGCTGGGTATGTGTTCGACTCCCCCCTTACCAGACTGTAAAGGGAGCTCTGCCACTCTTTCCCTATCCGTTTTCACACAATGGTTCGTGTGGAGCATGGTTTACATTAACGTCATCTTTAAACGATAAGTCCCTTCTGAATACAGTTATGAATGAAACCTGTTTCCCAGACAAGGACGGTCTTTCCCATAGGACAGGGTTAGATCTAGAAAATGAAGTATATGATCTAGGTAATTTTTCCTCTAACCTCATGGTTTTGAATGTTCAGTCCGAGACTAATTCAGACTTGCCTTCTATAACAGTTCTACCAGTAAAAGGCGAATTATGTGTTAGAAAGAATGGTTCAGTACACCTAGGACACAGTGATTGTACTACTGTGGTCGAGTACAGTGACAGTGGGAAGTCTACTTTCAAAGCTTCACGTCATTCCTATTTTATATGTGGTCAGACCGCTTATGTACGTTTGCCCCTAGATTGGGATGGAACATGTTACATTGCATTCCTACTGCCACCAGTTTTCCTAGCCCCATCCGATTATCACCGAAATACCCATCTAGTACACGTCAGACATAGAAGGGAGATTGAGTCCCCAATTGTCGATCAGACTGAAACTGCATTGGAACAGTATACGGATTTCAATAAAGGTTTCTTTTTCTTCATAGGTCCCGTCCAGAATAGTAAATTGATACGCAGGTTAACCAGAACCCTTGAAGCAGTAGTGAATGAGACTACTTCTGCCCTAGGTAACTTAACAGAAGAGCAGTCTGCTATGAGATTTGTTGTTCTTCAGAACCGCCTTGTTCTTGACGTCATACTGGCCGATAGGGGCGGAGCTTGTAGAGTCATCGGATCTAGTTGTTGCGTTTTCATTCCTAATAACGCACCGTCCGTGTATTCGGCAATAACTAGACTTCATAAAATAGCTCATCAGCTACACCAAAATCCAGGCACCTGGACTTGGTCCGGCTGGCTCTGGAGTGTAATATCTGGATGGAAAGTACTGTCATTCCTGGGAGTAGTAGTAATGATCATATTCAGTTGTTGTCTCTGTTTACAATGTGGCCCAGCGATTTGCGGCTTGTGCGCTACATCTTGTATTCCACGTCCAAAATCCCATTCCCAAATGAAAAAAGACGAGCAAATGATGCTGTATGAACAGATAGATGGTCTCATGAATATTGATGTGTAATATATATGCCTGATTAATATGCATTTCCTCTCCATGGCCGAATATAAAGAAGCATTTACAGTTGCGTCCAACGTTAGTATGTCAGTTATCCAGTCCTCCGTGAAAGCAACGTGAATTAGGCTTTCAGGCCTATGTTGCCAACGTATTTACATGGTGCACGTTAAATCATCGAGTTGCACCCGTTTCTAGGGCTCCACAGGGCCCGGACACGAGATCCAGGCCTCAAGCCTCCCGAATCACTCCGAGAGATGCAGCCCCGCCCGCATCCCTGACCCTTCCCTTACTTTCTGCCAAGCAACGCGGTGCCCGGCTCGGCCTGGCCTGCCTGCCAAGAATATGTTATGCCTACAGTTATCTGTTCAGCTCCCCGGCTTCACATTCCTAGCTAACGAACAGGATAAACATATTCGTCTACAGTCCAGTCTTTCTGTCTCTATGCAAGTGATTTACTGAATTAGTATCTATAGAAGATTCATAGCTCACGCAATACATAAAGAAATATATGCATACACTAGTTTTAGTGACAAGTAGCCTTTGCCCTGATGACTTTTAGAATCAAGCAACATGTACTCTAAACACAAGATATCAGATATGCTATAGGTACAGGTCGTTCTGACATCCCAGACTTCAGTCTCCTCTACTAGTGCCAGAAGTCAGCGCTCCCCAGCTCTCCCCAGTTACACGTCATGACTCGTTTTGCGCGCACCAGTAGGTTAAAGGTTCCAGCTGCCCATGAAGCCCCCTCCATGTGTCCACCCACTTATGACACTTCTGGGACGTCTACATCACCCACCTCCGTGCACGCCCTGTGCACGCCTTCTTTTCACGCCCATATGTTCTTATCTTCCCTTTTTCACTTGTTACGCCTACTGTATTCAATGCAACTGTACTGTTTTACTATATATATTGTATGATGTTAACGAAATATTGAGATTGTCCCTTCCTGAGCCTTAGTAGGTGATGGAACCCGATGTCCATTGGCTCGAGCCACTTAATTAAAGCCCGTATGACTCAGATACCACGGACTCTGCCTCCCATTTATTGAGCTATCCTTTTTCCTTTAATGCATAGAAAAATAGTACCGGTAATTTATTTATTTACCACAAACTGCTGCATGTGTTGATCATTAGCTATATGATTAACTACATGGGTTATTGATTGATTGCCCAAGTATTTGTATGGGAGTCTGAGTGTGTGTGTGGGTGGCTGGGAGGTATATGACTCTGTGC
This sequence comes from Lissotriton helveticus, assembly GCF_964261635.1. NCBI lineage: Eukaryota > Metazoa > Chordata > Amphibia > Caudata > Salamandridae > Lissotriton > Lissotriton helveticus. The sequence continues at coordinate 968,446,323 of NC_136071.1, read as the reverse complement.
ATAGATGTGTGAGCAGTTGATTCTCTAGATGTATGGATTCAAAAGTGCATGTGGAAACAGCTGTATGGGCGGTTGACTGTGTGCATGAGTGTATTGGTGAGTGAATGGATATCTCAGTGCTACATGTCAAAGTAAGTACATATGTAAAAAACAGTACATGTGAGAGTTGACATATATAAATAACTGTGCATAAGAGCCAGTGAATGTGTGAGTGGCTGTATGGATCATTGTGAACTTGTATCCAGGATTGTATAAGAGAGTAAATATGTGTTAGTATATGTTTGAATAAGTAAGGTGTGTATAACTGTATTGTTGAGAAAATGGAGGTGTGATTGATTCTTTGCATGACTGACTAGGTGTGTGTGTAACTTCATGGATGAGTGACAGTCTGTGAGTGTCTGTTTACACTGAGTGTATCTAAGGTTATATTAGAGTCTGAAGAGGTTCATCGTATTATCACATGAATGATGTCATCAGTGATGTGATCAGTAATGTCAAATGAGATGTCATCAGTGATGTCATCAGTGATGTCATTTGAGATGTCATCAGTGATGTCATCAGTGATGTCATTTGAGATGTCATCAGTGATGTCATCAGTGATGTCACTGACCATGTCATGAATGATGTAATATGTGACATGATCAGCAGTGGATTGCAGGTGCGCGATATATAGTTAATGCAACTAACTATATATGCGAATTTCAATGGTTTTGTGTGAGTAAAATAAGGTTTTGTAAATGCTAATTCCTAACTATATATGGTGTACAACCTATGGTTTTTTCAGTGAATTTTCAAGGTTTTGTCAATGCTAATTCCTAACTATATATGGTCTATAACCTATGGTTTTTTCAGTGAATATATTTATATATATATATATATATATATATATATATATATATATATATATATATATATATATATATATATACACATATATATATAGTGTAAGTACATTTTCTAAGTTTACCCCACATATAACTTCACCTTACATGCCTTTGCGTTGTAAAGGCATGCGTTGTAAAGTTATATGCGGGTTAAATTTTGCGGATTGATTGTACTGCGGAGTAATGGCTCCGCGTTGTAATTAATGCGGAGTCATGGTATGCGGGATTTTTGATTGCAGGATTTCAACACATATTCAAAGGAAGTCATAAAGAAAATGTCACAAACTGTTAAAATTACATATTTTCAAATCAAAACAGCCTTGAATCTCAAGTTCAATCCAATGCCAAATGTAGATTACAAAAGATACATTTTCATTCAAGAAAGACAGAAATTTTGTAAAACCATCAATGGATCAGTTGCAAGACTATATATGTTCATCACGTACTGTAAGTTCACTTAATTTAAGGATGAGGAAGCTATATGGCTCAGAGTTATTGATGGATGTCAGATTCATTCAGATGATGAACGCTGAGAGAGACTCTTAGCCTAGAGTGAATCCTCATGGCTGGCAGGGCTGAAGAACATGCTTATCAACAAGCTGCTGACATGGAAGCTGGAGGTGCCCACAATGGGTCAGTCATTAACATGAAAAGTAAGCCAAAGTACAAGGCAGAGGGACACAGGGGAATGTCCCCACAGAAGAAGAAATTGTGCTTCAGGTGTGGATTGTCATTTGCACACGAGAGTAAATGTGGCACCATTGGACAGATTTGCAATAGATGTGGAAAAGAGAATCATTTCGTGATGGTTTGCAAGGCAAAGGGAAAAGTAAGTGTGTTACAGCGCAAAGTCAAAATAGCCACCTGAACTTTTCAGAACCGATGTTTGGCGCACACCCACGAGTCAAAGCGACAAAGCCAGATGAGGCAAATAGACACCAAAGTTGATGGTAATCTAAATCATTGTCAAAAGTGCGTCATTAACACTATCAAGTGATAGTGAAGATGATGGTTGTGCAATGTTGATGTTCACTTCACAGAAATGTGCACATGATGGACCGGCCGCCTGAGAGGAAAAATACAAGACAAAGAAAAGTCAACATGAAAAAGCACAAAAATAATTTAAAATTTGTCTGATGATTACCCTAAAGGTAAATGGGTGTTCAATATCTTATATTACCAACAGTGGTATTTCGATAAACATTATGCCTGAGGAGAAATATAATTAACTATCTCCATTGACACTTCTTCTGCCATTGAGCACTAAGGTGGACTGCATTGACACCATTAAAATGCCAAGGTTTATTTGTACCCACAATGAAACACAAGAAAACAAAAGTGCAAGCGCCCATTCATGTACTTCAAGGTACAGCATCCAGCACCTGTTTACTCAGCTTCAGTACAGCTGCTGATATAGGACTGATGTCAATCAATTATAACATGAATGCTCATAATGAAATAGCAAGCCATTTTCTATCATTGCTTCATGAGTTGGGAAAACTCAAGACGCTGCAGAGCTTTTTCAAGACGTCATTCAACATGCCATACACCCTGTCATGAATGCTATAAATTATAGTGATGACATATTGTTTTTTGGAGCTAAGCAGAGAAGCATGACAAAGCTCTCATGCAAGTGTGTCGTTTGTTCCCCGATGCATGTTTTCACACAGATAAGGATGTTTGTCTTATTGCTCAAAGATACAGACAGGTTGTATTTAATCTAAAGGAAGCAGATGAAAAAGAACTTGAATCATTTCTCAAACATGATCTCATTGAGCATTCTACTGGTCTGACATCAAGGGTTTCTCCCATCATGGTGGTACCCAAAAGAAACAGTGAAGGAGCTCTACATATCTGTATATATATGCTTCAAGACAGCAAGGCAATTAAAAGAGAACAACATCCAGGTCTACACGTTGTCAACATGATAACAAAACTGAATGGTGTGAATGTCTTCTCTTACCTTGATTTGAATATGGGATATCACTAGTTAGAATTCGAGGAGAATTGCAGGTAAATTACACCTTTTTCTCCACATATTGGTTTGTTCCATTACAAAATAATAATTATCAGTGTGCCATCACCTGCGGCGTTTTTTGAAGACGTCTTTTAACATGTCATACACCCTGTCATGAATGCTTTCAGTTATAATGATGACATATAGATTTGTGGAGCTACCCAGAAGGAGCATGAGAAAGTTGTCATGCAGGTGTGATTTCTTGCAGATGTAGGTTTGACTTTGAATGCTGATATGTGTGAGTTCCATACGACAAAGCTAAAATTCTTTGGCCATATCTTTTCTGATGGGGGCATGACGCCCGATCCAGCTAAGGAGCAAGGGTTGTTAAGTGTCAGTCTCATCAAGATGTTTCCATGTTATGTTCATTCCTTGGCATATCCAGTTACTGCTCAAAATACATACAAGACTTTGCCACCATAAGCGCTTCATTAAGAGACGTAATGAAAAAGAATGTTTCATTTCATTAGTCAAGTGAATATGAGAAAAGACTATAGAAAACCAAACATGGTATCTAGAATGCTATAGAAATGACATGCTTTGATCCAAAGCTTCATACAGGGGTTGTTGACGCTAGCTTTGTTGGGTTAGGCACAATCCTTGCACAGCACAGCAGACAACCAAATGGCAAACGTTTGTCCCAAACTGAACATGCTTATTCACAATTCTAGAAGAAAAGTTTAGCATTGGTGTGGGCTTGTGAACATTTTCATGTTTTCTTACATTGAAAGCCTTTCATGCTTGTGACTGATCATCAAGCATTGTGGACAATCATTGACAATCCAAAGGCAAAGATGCCTGCTCACATTGAACATTGGGATCTAAGGTTGCAAGAGTATATGATCGTGCACTATCCAGGGAAAGATCACGACTCTGCTGACTATTTTTAAAGAGTGCCTTTGCAGTGCTCTGGTACCCCTACCAATATGGCTGAGGCATACATAAATTTCAGTGTGGGAACAAGCACACCTGCTGCTATTTCATTGGTTCAAATTGTCACTGCCACGAGTCAAGACAGTGACATATTGAAATTGAAAGACATATTACCCATCAGTACTGGAACCAGCACTCTTGATCTCTTTCCAGCAACAGTGAACATCAGAAGTTTCAAAATGTCAAAGATGAACTGTCCGTTACTCAAGAAGGCATTAAACGGAGAGCTTCAAGAATTGTTACTCTGGAGAGTCTTTGACAGCAGAAAATCGAAGTGGCCCATGAAGGACATTGTGGAATTGTTGAGACAAAATATGTGTTTTTCACATCTCAATAAGAGAGTTTAAAGAGAATTAAAGGGCTGTCATCTATGTAGCTGTCCTTCATAGAAAACCACTCAACACAACCTAAATATGTCGGTGTTGCCACAGCATGCATGGGAAAGAATTGCTGTAATCTTGTATGGCCCTCCTGACAATGGACTTGGCTTGATGCTGATTGTTGAGAAATACTCCTGTTTTCAATTGACAGAATATCTTTCATCGGTCCATGTGATTTTAAAATCTGACAACAGGCCACCTTTCAACAGTCTAGAATTCATAGATTTTCTCAGAAATCTCAACGTGAACCATCAGAAGAGCACATGTCTTGTGCGACGCCGGAACCACCGCCAAGCTCCAGAAGAGACTCCAGCGGATCCAGAACGCCTCAGCCAGACTCATCCTCGACATCCCCCGACGCAGCCACATCTCCGGACATCTGAGAGACCTGCACTGGCTCCCCGTCAACAAAAGAATCACCTTCCGTCTCCTCACCCACGCACACAAAGCCCTACACGACCAAGGCCCGAGCCACCTCAACAACCGCATCAACTTCTACGCTCCCAAACGCCACCTCCGATCAGCCAGTCACGCCCTCGCCGCCGTACCCCGCATCCGAAGATCGACAACAGGAGGAAGGTCCTTCTCCCACCTGGCCGCCAAGACCTGGAACTCCCTCCCGACCGACCTGCGCCTGACCCAAGACCACCTTTCCTTCAGGAAGAAGCTCAAGACCTGGCTGTTCGAGCAGTAGCAGCACCCCCCCCCCCAAGCGCCTTGAGACCCTCCGGGTAAGTAGTGCGCTATATAAATGTCCATGATTGATTGATTGATTGTGCGACAGGCCTATGGCATTTTCGAACGTTTCATAAGTACTTTGAAGAAAACTGTTCAACGTGCTAAATTGGAGAAACTTAACAGACTACTACCATGACATAACAATGACGACCTGATAATATAACAAAAACTAGCAACAGTAACTTCTTCTAAGCAATGGGGAGCTATTATTTAATTAAAAGTAAACCTACAAAATGCTCGAGTCAGGAGAAGTGGGCTCAGAGTTAGGAGTAGACAAGGTTTAACATTTCTGCAACACTGGGCCTGAATGATAATGGTGATGAATGACGTTATATCTAGGTCCCTTTTATGCGTGGGTGGATAAGTGGGGCTGGTATGGGGCACTGCTTAGGTAATAGAAGATCCTGCAGTGAGTTGGTGTTGTTTTCACCGCATCCGCCCCACCTTGTATGTGATCCATTTATTGTGTAAATCAAGTCACTTCAATAAATCACATAGCCCGGGGTAAGAGCGTTCGGGGTTTGATGAATGGATGGAAACGGGATTTGGGGAAAGGAGTGACAAAGACAAACAGTACACAACAACAATATTCATCAGAGCGACGATGAGCAGCACATCATAATCAATCTAGTGTGGAAGGAAATTGAGAAATTAGTATGCCACGGTTCAGTTCAATCCATGGCAACATTCCTTCATCCACAGAGACCCAAGTTATGCATGCAAGTTATTCAATGTTCTGTCATCTAGGTTTCAAAAATAAATTTTCTTGCCATTGGTGCATCTTCCCATACCAATACACCAATGAGTTCTGTCCACATAGACGTCTTTTCAGTCACCCAGATAGCCCTGGAACATACTCTGAATGGTCACTGGGGCTGCCACTTGCTTGAACTCTTCTGCCTTCACCTTTGTACTGGACTTGGGGCCAGATGTACAATTATTTTTGAGGATGTAAACAGGAAATAGTCCCATTTGCCGCTGAAAAATAGGTCTTCCCTATGTACAAACCCAACTTTGCAAGTCGGTAGCCTATCACTGACTCGCAAAATAGGGTTTGTGACTTGCTAGTAGGAAGGGGCATGCCAAGGGCGTCCCTTCCTAATAGCGAGTCATATTTTGATGTACGAATGTTTTGCGACTGCAATTGTGGTCACAAAAAACACTTAGTTTAGCACCCATTTCAAAAGGGTGGAAAGCCACTCATAAATAGGAAAGCCTTCCCCTTTGTGACTGGCAGTGGAAATATTTTTAAGAGCAGGCAGTGGTCCCATGGACCACTGCCTACTCGTAAAAAATGAAACCAAAACATTTACTTTTTCTTTTTTAAATGCAACCCATTTTTTCTTAAGGAAAACAGGCTGCAATAAAAAAAAATGCTTTATTTAAAAAGCAGACTGAATGTTAGTTCAGCCCAAAGAAAATGGGGTGAATCCCCCTGGGCACAATCAATGCCCTATGAAGGGGTGTAGAACAGATTCTGATATCTGGTAGTAAAGACACGTAATCACAGTTTATGTTCCAAAAAAGTAGTATTTTAAGATGAAGATGAACTTAAATTCATTCCATGATGCTTCAATATCAATGAGATTCACAATGCCATGTGCGACATGTAATTGCCTTATATTCAAGAAACAATCCAATGCATTTCGGACACTGCATCCTTTATCAGAGAAAACTCTATAATTAAACAGAAAAATGCAATGAGGAAACCATCCAGTCGCTAAAAACAATGCATTTATATTTATGCTCCCGATCGGAGAGCGATACCACGGGAGCACGTCAAACAGCACAAATTCTTTCAAATCCCAGTGCAACATTGAGGCTGTGCACATGCAAAAACCATTTTGATTATTTAAAAAGCAGTCACAGACGTGGGGGTCTGCTGACCCCATCAGGCCATCATCCCTGGGGGTGCTAGCCATTCCCAATCGAGTCACAGATTGCACCTGCCTCATGAGTATTAATGAGGCAGGCAATTTGTGACCCCCGTTAGGAATCACAAATAGTGTCTGAGATACTGATGTAAATTCCATTTTGCAAGTCGCAAATTGCGAGTCGTAAAACAATGCAATGTGCGACTCGCAAATTGGAAGTGTCATACATCTGGCCCTCACTTCCTGCAAATTGACCAAACCCAATGCAGAGGTTCTCGCCAATTGTTGTATTTCTGTTGTTGTTGTTCTTGCTGCCAGTGTTATTGTTGCTGCTGTGAGACAACAGTAATGCCCTCTTTGGAAGTTGAAGGCAACACCCCAGAACTTGTGCCCGGGGTGGGACTCTGATTTCCAGTATTTCTCCAATCCCTGTCTCAGACTCAGTGAACAATCGATATTTTCTCTTCTTAAACATCCCTTTTTAAAAAGGAATGAAAGTGGGCAGTATATGTTTGTACCGCAAATCAAGTATTGTGGCACAGATGTACTCTTTGGATGACACAACGTCTCCTTGCAGCCTTGTGTTCTCAGCCAAGCAAAGGTTTAAGATTTGAACCAAATTTTGCTCATCTCCATTCACACCTGCAAAGCTTTCAGCCACCATTTGGAACTGGTCCTCTAGGTTGGCCCATCATACTAACCTCCCTGCTGACCCCATTTGTCCATCACAATGGGCGAATTTTCACAGTTGCATTCCCTTCTCTTTGAATTACATACTCATTGATGGATTTGTACTGCTCAAACAGCTGTTGCAAAATGCAATAGGTTGAGTTCCAAAGTGTTGGCACCTCCTGTAGTAGGGCTTTAACTGGTACTCTATTAGCATGCTGAATGACCCTCCCTGCCTCCAGCTCCTGAAAGAATTACTGAAATGAGTGCAGATTCTTCTGCAGATGGTCAGTGAATTGCTGACTAGGTCTTCTTTTTTGGTAAGGTCCTGCACCATGCGGTTGATACAATGCGCCAAACACAGGAGCCTTAAATATCAACCATCTGACATGGCCTTAACTAGATTAGTCAAGCACAAGGAGATGTTGGGCAGAGTGCTGAAACTTTTCACTCACCCTAGTCACAGGTCTGGGTTGAATCCATCATCGTTTGATAGCTCACTTTGCCACCCTAGTTCAGATCCAGCCATATAAAAATCAGTCTTGACCCTGTTCTTTGCCTGAACTGCCAAGCCAGGTCTTCCCTGAACCAGAAACAAGCATCCTGGGATCAGTATCGAGGTAACACCCCTCATCAGGCAGGCTTGCTTCAATCCAGTGGCAAAGAGAGCAAGGGACCCACAACTGTGCATACCCTGCCAACTTAGGACAAACAAAGCAAATACAAGGAGATGATGAACGGAGCGCTGAAACTTTTCAGACACCCACCCCCAATCACAGATCTGGGTTGACTCCATCATTGTGTTTTAGTTCACTTCACCACCCCAGTTCAGACCAAGCCATATGCAAATCAGTCTTGACCCTGTTCCTTATGGGAACAGTCCATTTTGAACTGTCAAGCCAGGTCTTCCCTGGACTGGAAACATGCATCCTGGGACCAGTTTTGTGGTAACACCCCTCACCAGCCAGGCTAGCTTGAATCCAGTGGCAAAGAGAGCAAGGGACCCATGTCTGGGCATACCGTGCCAACTTAGGGCGAACAAAGAAAACACGAGGAGATAATGGACCGAGTGCTGAAACTTTTCAGACACTCACCCCAGTCACAGATCTGGGTTATATCCATCATTGTTTTTAGCTCCCTTTGCCACTTTAGTTCATACCCAGCCATATGCAAATCAGCCTTTAATCTGTTCCTTGTGAGAACAGTCCAGCCCAAACTGCCAAGCCAGGCCTTCCCTAGACCAGAAACAAGCATCCTAAGACCAGTTTCAGGGTAACACCCCTCATCAGCCAGACTATCTTGAATCCAGTGGCAAAGAGAGAAAGGGACCCAGGTCTGGGCATACTCTGCCAACTTAGGCCAAACAAAGCAAACACAAGGAGGTGGACGGCGCACTGAATTTTTTCAAACACTCACCCCCAGTCAGAGATCTGGGTTGAATCCATCATTGTTTTTTATCTCACATCGCCACCCCAGTTCAGACCTAGACATATGCAAATCAGTCTTGACTCTGTTCCTTGTGGAAACAGTCCAGCCCGAACTGCCAAGCCTGGCCTTCCCTGAACCGGGAACAAGCATCCTGGGACCGGTTTCCGGGTATGTCACCACTCATCAGCCAGGCTACCTTGAATCCAATGGCACAGTGTGAAAGGGACCAACGTCTTAACATACCTATCCCACTTAGGGTGAAAAGTGTAACTGCAACAAATGATGGATGCAATTTTACACTTTTAGCCTTAAGTGGGATGCTTGTTTCCGGTCCAAGGAGGACCTGGCTTGGCAGTTCGGGCTGGACTGTTCCCATGAGGAATAGGGTCAAGACTGATTTGCATGTGGCTGGGTCCACACTGGGGTGGCGTAGTTGAATAAGAATGATGGATTTAACCCAGATCTGTTTAAATCATTCAGCATTCTGTCCATCATTTGTTGCACTTAACTAGATTATTGTCATTATCCATTGCAACAAATTCAGTTCTGAGACCTCTGGGTATGTTGAAGTCTGCTAAGATGTTTGCAGAAGTATGGGATTTCTCCATGGCGAACATAGCTACTGTTGCATGCCGCCAAACACCGTTAAAATTTGCTCCAGCACCAAGACCTCAAGATACCTGTTGTGTAGCCCCCACAAAAAAGATCCAGTGTGCAGTGATACATGTGAAATTAGTGGCATGACAACTGTTCCAAATATCTATCATCGGGTGTCTACTGTGAACAACACTCTGCTGCAAAGCTTGTCTACCCAATTGCAGCACATTGTGATGGAGCAGTGGAGCAGTAACACTGGCAAAATATGTCTGGCTGGGAATCTTTCATTTCAGGCAGATGGCTGCCACAAATTCTAAAAATTCCACTCCTTCCACTAAAGAACTAGGGAGGAGGTCCAGCGCTAAGTTTTCAGCCAGCTTCCCCTTGTACATATGTGCTGTTAGGTGGTTGTGTTAATAGGGCACCTCCTGCTTAAACATACCCGTAACGGGAGCCTGGACTTTTTTCTTTTGTGGTGCCACTGACCCAGATGACTTTGGGACAATCCAGGAGGTGGTAGACTCAATATGTGTCTTGGGTCAGTCACTGAATACTGTTGCTGTGGTGTCTCCACCTGACTCTTGTGCCATTGCGAGGTTCCTGTGGCGGGTGATACTGGCACAGTGCTGGGTATAGGGCTGCTTTGCGTAAAGAGCATTTCAGCCTCTTGTTCTTCATCACCTTCACCCCCTCCGTGATCAGAGCTTATTCCCCTCTCTCATCACCAACACCACCTGAAGATCTTTTTTTTAAGTGCACCTCCCACCGGATTACTTGGTGTTTTTATATGGGTTGTTTGGCCTCTGACACCATAGAGTGAACCATACTTCCCCTGACATGCACTTGTCTGGTAAATGGAACAGATTGCAATGTTATCCTCCTGCTTGCTAATCATAAGGAAGTTCAAAACTGGGGAGGTGAACTTTTTCAGTGGGCCACTAGTGCCACTGCAAAGGCCCGAAGAACTAGAGGTAGGCAGATGTGTTGACGATTGGCTGTCTGCAGAGTGTACTTCTACTGAGTTAGTGGTGGATGCAGGCCTTTGCAGGAGCAGTACAAATATGAGAGCTGGCGCTGGTTGTGGTAGTGCCACATCCCTCGGAGCAGGTTGAATAGGTGGAGTAGTATTGATCTCCTCTGGACCAGCCTCCATGACAATGACTGGCTTGTCATCCGTATCCCCTCCCATAATTGTAAGGCTTTCAGGAACATTTCTTTTCCTGAGCCTCCCCTGGCATCTCTCAGACTCATCTGGAGACTAATCCATGTCCAGATCATCAGAAGGGGGGCTTGGAGAAGATGGTGGCTTACCCTTCCTTTTTCTTGATGTAGATCTGGAAGCCAGTGGTTCTAAAAGAGGCAATGCTCAGCAAGAAGCACAAAGTCAACATCCTGTTCTGCGCCTACTTCTGGAAGATTTACTATTACTGACTTCTGCTATAAACCACCGTTATCAGTTTTCTGCAATGAATGGGTACTACTTAGCGAAAGAGACAAATCAAATTCAATGTCACTGCTCATTGGCTTCACCATGAGTATTGTTGCTGCCTCGCTGATAGTCATGGCCTTAGGTTGAGGTGGTGCCTTTGGTGTGGGAGTGCTGCTCCCAGCTTGCTCCTTGGAGGCCAAATGCAGAAGGCAACATTTTGTGGGAAAAGGTTCCGGTCAGTATGCCAGTGGTGGAAAGCTTCTTCTCATTGACCACTTTCTCTGCAACATCTTTCTTTGGGGCCATCTTGAAATTGTAATTTGGAAATGACACTTAGCTGCACAAGCGGAAGAGATTTGAGGACTCACATCACGTGTTGTGTGGTCATGTTTGTACAGGCCTTTTGTCTGGCAGTACTCTGGGTGATGTCTCTGCCCACCTAAAAGCAAATAAGAAAGAAAAACATTTAGTGAAACATGGCATTGTCGCAGTTTGAATCCAGTAGAGACAAAGACAATATAATTTATGGTGGTTACTTAAGTTATTATCCTAAATAATTATCAACATTAGTGTATCCATTCCAAAGTCAAACCACACCACCATAACATCACCATAACATACATATTTCATTTCCAATCAGGGTATCAACAGCATACAGATGTAATTGTTTGCTTTATGTGCATCTAAGCCAGGGAGGCATCTGTGGCAGTCAGGGAGGTGACGGGGACAATAGAATAATCCTTAAAAATGAATGCTGGTTTGCACCTATTAATAACAAAACAGGGCTGGCTCTGATCAGCAAGGCTGAGCCTAATGAATGCAACAACAAAGGAGGAATGCCAGTGCTGATATATTCTTTTCCAAGTATTTACTTTCACCAAAGTACAGACATCAGTTCAATACCTGGGTTTATTGCTATTTAAATAGCTATTTATTCACAATGATTTGAACATCGGACATTTTATCTATTTCAATACATCTTTACAGATTGTATTCTTCACAGACAATAACTTGGAACACAAAACAATAAAAGAATGTCATTTCAACCATCTCCACGCTCAACAAGCATATCACATTCACACCACTCTCACTCGAACAATGGTAAAATACATAGGGCCAACCAAAATGAATTGCAAAATGGTTGTAGAGGATAATGCAAACAACAAATACACCACTACTGATTTAGCTTTCAGTTGTCAGAACATATAATAAACAATCAATGGGTGTATAAGCACAAGACCGGGTGACATATAATTAAGGCACCAGGATGGCAAAGGTTGACCCTACAAGGTCTCCGCGTTTCGAATCCTCACTACTCACGGGATTCTCTTCAGGACCTTAGCACGCTCTACAAAGGAGACACAAAGTGAAGACCAAATCTAAGTTTCTAATAGAGTGGTTGTAAGAACCTCAAATCACTCCTAAGCACTACTACACCAAAAATTCAAAATCAGCTTACCCAACAGTGGAGCAGACGGAGAGTTATCTAAAAGTCAGAAAAGAAAACAAAACCACACACAAGGAAAAAGAGAAGAAAGAGTAGATAAGATATTAGTGCCACTCCTAAAAACCTGATATCTGTTCTCAATGCCAATATAGACTTGTTGGTTACCTTTAGCGAGAATTCCAGAGTGTTCTTTCATTAAGGGCAGTCTTCAACAACAATGTACGGCCAGCAGGGGTAACCCTAATGAATAGCGTGTATATAGTTTTAATATTCGCGTTCCAATGGTTAGACACCAGACGAATACAATCACATGAATGCATGCGAGCATGCATAAATCAATACTATCGAGCTATGCTTACCGGGCAGAGGTCGTACTTCAAACCCGGAAGTAGATTCAATCAAATAGGTTTTCATCAGGCGGCGTCCGGACGAATTATAACACGCCGAGTTTCTAAAAAAATGACCAGGATGGACAGTATAAGACTCAGTTTAAGGCAAACTTGGGGCAGATATGGAAAGCGCAATCACTACTCCCGGGGGGCAAGCACTCACCGGTAGCGAGCCGCGTCTGAGCTTCCACATAATGGTGATGCTAGCCCCCCTTTCCCTCCCTTTTCAGAATCTAGAGAGCTCGAATATGCTGAAGCAGTCTCGTTCTTCCACGCGATCTTTTCGCGCTGGAGAAACTACATTTCCCAGCAGGCTTAGAGCCACGCATGCGTCTTCATCCGCCTGATGGCCATTGACAAAGTGTTTACCTTGGGAAACAGACGCGGCTCGCTACCGGTGAGTGTTTGCCCCCCGGGAGTAGTGATTGCGCTTTCCATATCTGCCCCAAGTTTGCCTTAAACTGAGTCTTATACTGTCCATCCTGGTCATTTTTTTAGAAACTCGGCGTGTTATAATTCGTCCCGACGCCGCCTGATGAAAACCTATTTGATTGAATCTACTTCCGGGTTTGAAGTACGACCTCTGCCCGGTAAGCATATCTCGATAGTATTGATTTATGCATGCTCGCATGCATTCATGTGATTGTATTCGTCTGGTGTCTAACCATTGGAACGCGAATATTAAAACTATATACACGCTATTCATTAGGGTTACCCCTGCTGGCCGTACATTGTTGTTGAAGACTGCCCTTAATGAAAGAACACTCTGGAATTCTCGCTAAAGGTAACCAACAAGTCTATATTGGCATTGAGAACAGATATCAGGTTTTTAGGAGTGGCACTAATATCTTATCTACTCTTTCTTCTCTTTTTCCTTGTGTGTGGTTTTGTTTTCTTTTCTGACTTTTAGATAACTCTCCGTCTGCTCCACTGTTGGGTAAGCTGATTTTGAATTTTTGGTGTAGTAGTGCTTAGGAGTGATTTGAGGTTCTTACAACCACTCTATTAGAAACTTAGATTTGGTCTTCACTTTGTGTCTCCTTTGTAGAGCGTGCTAAGGTCCTGAAGAGAATCCCGTGAGTAGTGAGGATTCGAAACGCGTAGACCTTGTAGGGTCAACCTTTGCCATCCTGGTGCCTTAATTATATGTCACCCGGTCTTGTGCTTATACACCCATTGATTGTTTATTATATGTTCTGACAACTGAAAGCTAAATCAGTAGTGGCGTATTTGTTGTTTGCATTATCCTCTACAACCATTTTGCAATTCATTTTGGTTGGCCCTATGTATTTTACCATTGTTCGAGTGAGAGTGGTGTGAATGTGATATGCTTGTTGAGCGTGGAGATGGTTGAAATGACATTCTTTTATTGTTTTGTGTTCCAAGTTATTGTCTGTGAAGAATACAATCTGTAAAGATGTATTGAAATAGATAAAATGTCCGATGTTCAAATCATTGTGAATAAATAGCTATTTAAATAGCAATAAACCCAGGTATTGAACTGATGTCTGTACTTTGGTGAAAGTAAATACTTGGAAAAGAATATATCAGCACTGGCATTCCTCCTTTGTTGTTGCGGTTTGCACCTATGGCAGGAAAGGGGGGCATTTTTTTTATTAAAAAAAATGTTTAAACAAATGATAAGTTAAAATAAACATTTTTTAAATGAACATTGGTGTAATAGGGGACTATGAGAAACCCATTGAGAGGCAAGAAGGTGCAGGTGAAAAATGCAAAAGAATGCATATAATATAACTCAATGTTCATTATGTACATAATATACATAAATAATACAATGGTCATCAAACAATATTAAACTGACATGAGAGAACAGTAAAATAAAACTAAACTAAAAGGCACAGCCCTCTCCCATCATTCTCCCTAAAAAATGGCTTTTAATGAAATCTGTAAAAAAGTCAACCAAGGGTCGGTGCACAGAATGTACGCCAGCCACATGGTCAGCCAACAACAGCAAGCAAGGAGTCATGGCCTGTGGCCACAATAAAGAACACACATAGGACTATGGCAAAAGCACACTGGCTGGCTACACGAAATGGCCACTGGCCACAAGGTCAAACAACAGCCAGCAAGGAGGCATTGCCACAACAAAGAACACATGCAGGCCTATGGCAAAAGCACTCTGGCTGACTGCACAACATGGCTGCTGGCCACAGGCTCAACCAACAATAGCAAGCAAGGAGGCATGGCCACAATAAGGAACACATAAAGGCCTATTGCCAACGCACACTGGACGGCTCCACAAAATGGCCACAGGCCACAAGGTCAAACAACAACAATCAGCAAGTAGGAATGGCCACAACATAGAACAAATGAAGCCTATGGTAAAGCACACTGGCTGGCTACACAAAATGGTCACTGGCCACATGGTCCGACAACAACAGCAATAAAGGAGGCATGGCCCTGACAAGGAACACATGAAGGCCTATGGTCAAAGCACACTGGCTGGTTACACAAAATAGCCACCGGCCACGTGGTTAAATAACAAACAAGGATACATGGCCACAAAAAACAACACAGGCAGGCCTATGGCAAAACACACTGGCTAGCTACACAAAATGGTTGCATGCCATATGGTCAAACATCAAGAAAGAAGACCTGGAAAACAAATAGCACATGCAGGCCTATGGACACCAACTGCACAAAATGGCCCCAGGCCACGTAGCATGGAGAACAAAGACAAATGGTGCCCTATGGCAAGCACACTCACTGCCCAGGCAGAAGATGCACACTGGTTACACTGAAGAAAACACTACCAAAAATTCAGCAATGCCAAAAACAAAAATTAACTGAACTATACAAAGTTTACAACAAAACACATCCTCACAAGGCATCAAATATTACCCTACTTGTATAATTTCTGCTGAACAAAATGTGAAATACCCCCCAACACACCCTCATTTTCAAATAAATCCAATGCCATCCCTGCCCCATGACTAATACTGGTCCTATTGCCAGATTGTCCATTGGCATACTAGGCCATATAGAAAAATAAATGCCTATATTGCAAATTAATTAACAAACGTGGAGAAAATGTACTGAACTGTGCAACATTTTTCCTTTAAAAAAGATTTAAAATTAAATGCTAAAAAATAACCAGACTCGTATGGCAACTACAGGTCACCCACCACAATAAATTTAAAAAATCGAATAAAAGCACTAATAAAAAATTGATGCATGCCCTCTATTAAACAAGCACACCCTTATACAACAGTTTGGAAATTACCTGTGATATCACAAAAACAAGATCCTTGGTTCAATGGTACATATGCAGCAGACAAAGACAGTGATCCTTCCAGTTCCAACTCCAAGTGAAAAGTGACCAGGAGATGGATAAAGCACTGATAGGAGCCTGCTGGACAGAAACAGAAAGTTGGAGTCTCTCGCGCACTTCACTCTTGTTGAAAAAAGTAGAATAGAGAAAGAGTTCTAGCACTAAAAACCTTGAATGGTCCTTTGGAGGAGAATATTAACTTGAAATGTTTTTTTTGAGTAGTTTTACTTTCTTCTCGAGCTGAGAAACTGATCGAGGTGCAGACGCGGATGCTCATGCTAGCCAGCGCCATGAAAAAGGCACTGCTATGGCCACAAAATCACGCGCATGCTCGCTAGCAGCTGGTAAGTCATTTGGCGCTTGCCAGCGCATGCCAAAACAAGTCTTGCGCACCACCGAAAAGAAAATTCCACCATTTGCCGGATGGCAGAATTTACAGGTAAATCTCACATTACAAATGGAATGTGAAGCTCCTGAATACCTCCACCTTCTTGAGCAGCGTGAATGTCTCTACCCAAGTCCAATAATAACCTAGCCCAGATGGGTATGGGGAAGGAACCATGGGCCATCGTTTCACTAGATACCAATACGGCTTTTGATTCAGTGGAGTGGCCATTTTGATTCTCAGTACTGGCAAAGATGGGGCTCAGTACCCAACATATCAGGTGGGTAAAACTGCTGTACAGGTGGCCACAAGATAGACTGAAGCTCAACATTTGTCTCTCCAGAGAGTTTTGTAATGAGAGTGGGATCAGACAGGGATTCCCCCTGTCACTAATGCTGTTTGCAATGGCAGTGGAAGCATTGGCGTGGTTAAGGGTAGATACCCAGATCAGGGAGTGGACAGGATACTCTGGCTAAGAGGAGAGAATATCGCTGTACGCAGATGATATCTTGTTATGGCTGACCAACATGGATCAATCGCTTGTCCGACTGCTTGACTTCCAGATATATAGTGAATTCTCCAGCCTACGATTAATTGGGAGAAATCCCTGCTATTCCTTCTGGGGGATGGGTGCAGAAGGGAGGCTTGCTATTGCCTCCATGGGTAGAACCCTATAAATTCAAATTTCTGGGCATTTGGATCACTAGAGAGGCTGCATCCCACTACAAGGAAAACCTGCTGCACTGGTTCAAGGGGCTGGAAAGCATTGGAGCGCATTGCAGCTGTTTCTATTGAGTAAAGCAGCAATGTTTAAATTGATTGCACTTCCAAGGCGGCTTTATAATCTGCAGAATAGCCCATATAGTATCCTAGAGGCCTTTTTGGCTCAGGGAGATGCTCTTATGAGAGCATTCCTTTAGCTAGGGGATTAACCCCGAATGGTAACATAGGTCCTTTAGTGCTCCAAATATGATGGGCACGTAGTGGTCCTGAACATCAGGAAGTTTTATGAGGCAGACCAGGTTAGCATTGTAAATGACTGGGCATACGCAGCTTAGGAGGATCCGGCCTTCCAGGCGGACAGATCCAGGGCTTTATCCACATATTGTATGGAGGGAGGCTGAGTCACTCGGCGAGTCTGGCAATGGGGATGGTCCTAGCAATAAGGCGCAGCTTGCAAAGAGAGATGCAGTAGAAAAAGAGGC
Source organism: Lissotriton helveticus (assembly GCF_964261635.1). Classification (NCBI taxonomy): domain Eukaryota; kingdom Metazoa; phylum Chordata; class Amphibia; order Caudata; family Salamandridae; genus Lissotriton; species Lissotriton helveticus. Next base: position 968,428,656 of record NC_136071.1, on the reverse strand, counting down.
TTACTTCCCAGTCTTTATGTGATTCACTCAACACCTATTTTAGCAATAAAATCAAGATCATAAAAATGAGCTTCCCTACCAGCTCTCTATCAAACAAGAACAACCCTGATGACATAAATTCGACCACCTTATGTTCATTTCCTGAAATCACTGATGACTGCCTTAAGGATCTATTGATGAAAGAAAAACCAGGCTCACCTAACTATCTTTGTTCCCCAAAAACCTTACGTCGGTCGTTCCAGCATCTAGGACCCAGTGCTCTTCCGACTTAACCTCTCCCTCTACTCAGGAAAAAGTACTTAGCATATGTAGATAAGCAATAGTAGCCCCTCTCTAGAAAAAACAAGGTGAAGGCGCTTCTTATCTTGAAAATTAACTGCCCAATATCCCTTCTGCCCTATCTAGCAAAAGTGCTACAAGTGCATATAGCATGTAACCTCTGCACATCCATAGGAGAGTCTGAATTTTTAGACACATGTCAGGCTGGCTTCTGCCCAGCCCACTCCACAGAAGCAGTCATTGTCTCTGTGATGGACGATATGTGAAAAAAAGCGACAACTGCAACACCCAGGCACTGGTGCTACTCGATCTATCAGCGGCCTTTCACGCGGTGGACCATTGCATCTTGGAGCACTGTACCGAGGCCGCTGGGATGAGGGGCCCAGTGCTAGACTGAATTACCTCCTATCTAAAAAAGAAATTCTCAGTTGGTCTGCTTAGTTTAATTTACTTCTTCACATGTCCAGTTACACTGCTGAGTCGCCCAGGGATCTCCCCACCTTAACAATATCTACACCCGCCCACTGGTCTACACTCTAAAGAAAATGCATGGCATCACCTACAGCTATGCAGATGATATGCAATTACACTTTAGGCTGGACAAAACCCCTGAATCCAAGATACACTTCCAATCCACCATGCTATTCATCCATGACTGGATGAACAGCAATCACTTGACACTGAATGCAGAAAAAACGGAGGTCATCATTATTAAAAACAATTTTAAATACTGGACTGACTCACTTTGGCCTCCTGAATTTTGAGTGGTGCTCATTCCGAAAAAAAGCAGTAAAATGTCTTGGAGCAGGGCCATTTCTAGGTGTTTTGTCACCCTAGGCAAGAATTGAAAAATGCTGCCCCCTCCCTCTTATTTTATTTGCAATTTGAACCAGTGTGTCTGTTAGTGTGTCATTGTGTTTGTGCACGTGTGGGTTTTGGTGCCTGGAAAAGAGTTTGTGTATGTGTGGGGGGTGCGCACGTTTGTGGGTGTGTCTGCGTGAATGTGTTGTTAGGTGTCTACAGAAAGGGTGTGTGCGTGTGGTTTGCTTAGGTGTGTCTGTGGGGAGTCATGTCAATCAATCAATCAATCAATCAATCATGCCATTTGTATAGCGCACTACTCACCCGGGAGGGTCTCAAGGCGCTTGGGGGAGGGGTAAGCTACTGCTCGAACAGCCAGGTCTTGAGTTGTTTCCTGAAGGCGAGATGGTCCTGGGTCAGCCGAAGGTGGATGGGGAGGGAGTTCCAAGTCTTGGCAGCCAGGTAAGAGAAGGATCTTCCTCCGGCGGTGGCTCTTCGGATGCGTGGTACGGCTGCGAGGGCGAGGCTGGTGGACCGTAGCTGGCGGGTGGGCGTGTAGAAGGTCAGGCGGTCGTTGAGGTACTTGGGGCCCAGGTCGTGGAGAGACTTGTGTGCGTGGGTGAGGAGCCGGAACGTGATCCTCTTGTCGACGGGGAGCCAGTGCAGGTTCCTCAGGTGGCTGGAGATGTGGCTGCGTCGGGGGACATCCAGGATGAGTCGGGCGGAGACGTTCTGGATGCGCTGGAGTCTTTTCTGTAGCTTGGCTATGGTTCCGGCATAGAGGGCGTTTCCGTAGTCCAGTCGGCTGGTGACGAGTGCCTGGGTGACAGTCTTCCTGGTCTCGGTCGGGATCCAGCGGAAGATCTTGCGAAGCATACGCAGGGTGTTGAAGCACGATGAGGAGACGGCGTTGACTTGTCTGGTCATCGAGAGGGAGGGGTCCGGGATGAAGCCCAGGTTGCGTGCGTGGTTGGTTGGCTTGGGTGCGGAGCCCAGGGCTGGGGGCCACCAGGAGTCGTCCCAGGCGGAGGGTGAAGATCCCAGGATGAGGACTTCCGTCTTGTCCGAGTTCAGTTTCAGGCGGCTGTCCTTCATCCACTCGGCGACGTCTTTCATCCCTTCGTGTAGGCAGGTTCTGGCGGTGTCGGGGTCTCTGGTGAGGGAGAGGATCAGCTGGGTGTCGTCGGCGTAAGAGATGATGTTGAGGTTGTGCTGGCGTGCGATGGCTGCGAGAGGTTTCATGTAGATGTTGAAGAGGGTTGGGCTGAGTGAAGATCCTTGCGGGACGCTGCAGATGACTTCGGTGGCCTCGGAGCGAAACGGGGGGAGGCGGACTCTTTGTGTTCTTCCGGCGAGGAACGAGATGATCCACTCCAGTGCCTTCTCTTGGATACCGATGTTGCTGAGGCGCTGGACTAGGGTGCAGTGGCAGACCGTGTCGAACGCAGCGGAGAGGTCCAGGAGGATGAGGGCCACTGTTTCCCCCTTGTCGAGCAGGGTCCGGATGTCGTCGGTGGCTGCGATGAGGGCGGTCTCGGTGCTGTGGTTGGCTCTGAAGCCGGACTGCGAGGGGTCGAGGGATCCGTTCGTCTCGATGACTTTAGCAGGAAAAGGGAGGAGCGAGATGGGGCGGAAGTTTTTGAGATCGTGGGGTCCGCTGTAGGTTTCTTCAGGAGGGAGCTGATCTCGGCGTGCTTCCAGCTCTCCGGGAAGGTGGCGGTGTTGAAGGAGGCGTTGATGATGTTCCGGAGTTGGGGTGCGATGGTGGAGTCGGCCTTGTTGAGGATGTGGTGTGGGCAGGGGTCGGTCAGTGATCCGGAGTGGATGGTGTTTATCGTGCGGGCTGTGTCTTCGGTGGTCACCGTGGTCCAGGTGCGAAGGGTGGCGGTGGGGGGCGTTGGTTCGACGGTTGGGTGCGTGGGTGGGGCGCCGAAGCTGTTGTGGATGTCGGCGATCTTGCGGTGGAAGAACGAGGCGAGGGAGTCGCAGAGGTCTTGTGACGGAGTGATGTCGTTGGTGCCGGTGCTGGGGTGGGAGAGCTCCTTGACGATAGTGAAGAGCTCTTTGCTGTCGTGGGCGTTGTTGTCCAGTCGTTCCTTCAGGGATTTCTTCTTGGTGGTGTGGATGAGCTGGTGGTGCTTGCGGGTAGCGTGTTTGAGGGCGGTCATGTTGTCGGTGGTCCGGTCGAGGAGCCAGGCTTTCTCGAGGGTGCGGCAGGTCTTCTTGGAGTCCTTGAGGTCGTCTGTGAACCAGGATGCCTTCTTGCTTCTGGGTCTGCTGGGAGGGTTCTTTAGTGGCGCGAGGTCGTCGGCGCAGGCGGTCAGCCACTGTGTGAAGTTGCGGGCTGCTTCGTTGGGGTCCGTTGTGTTGGCGGGTGGGCTCCGGCTGAGGGAGGTGGTGAGCTGGTCTGCGGTGATCTTGCTCCAATTCCTGTGAGGTACCTGTTGCGGGTGGTGGTGGGTCGTGGATCTTTTGAAGCTGAAGTGGACACAGCTGTGGTCGGTCCAGTGGAGTCCGGTGGCGTGGCTGAAGGTGATGTACTTGCTGGAAGAGAAGACGGGATCAAGCGTGTGGCCGGCGTAGTGGGTGGGGGTGTTGACCAGTTGCTTGAGTCCGAGGTTGGCGAGGTTTTCCAGCAGGGCGGTGGTGTTGCGGTTCTTGTTGTTCTCCAGGTGGAAGTTGAGGTCCCCGAGGAGGATGTAGTCAGTGGAGGGGAGGGCTTGCGGTCTGATGAAGTCTGTAATGTCTTCGCTGAATTGTGTGCGTGGTCCCGGGGGTCTGTAGACGAGGGTGCCTCTGAGGGTCGTCTTAGGGTCGGTGTGAATCTGGAAGTGGAAATGTTCGGCTGCGGCGAAGGAGTCGTTGGCGTTGGTCGTGATGCGGATGGTGTTCCTGTGGACGATGGCGATGCCACCTCCGGTCTGGTTGATGCGGTCCCTCCTGATGATCTTGTACCCGTCCGGGATGGCGATGGCGATGTCGGGTGCAGAGGAGGCGTTCATCCAGGTTTCCGTGAGGAAGGCGACGTCTGGTGATGTAGCGTCGAGGAGGTTCCAGAGTTCCACGGCGTGTCTGTGGACGGAGCGGGTGTTGAGGATGCACTTGAGGTGGTTGCTGCTGGTGTTTGTCTTGGCGGGTGCGGGGCAGGTTCGGAGGCAGGTGAACTTGCAGGTGCAGCAGGTGAAGGGTCCGTGGGTGCGTCTCGGGGTGGCTCGGCAGCAGGCGTGGGTCCGGCCGGCATTGAGTGCGTTGAGAGTGGCGGCGTCGTAGGTCAGTCGGGTCGTCTTGCCTCGGCGGGGAGGGCCAGGGGTCCTGGTGCTGGGCGCGGGCCAGGCGCAGACGGGCGCAGATGGGCTTACCTTTGGCGCACCTTCGGCGCTCAATCGGCGCTCCCGCTGCGCGCGTACGCTGCACGGTCGCTCTGGGGTGTCATAAGTAAGGAGCCGGGAGGGAGGAGCAGCTGGGTGGCGGGAGCGGGGCGGCGAATGGAATCACAGGGGGGCGGGGCCGCAGGGAGGCAGCGGCGGGAAATTCCAAGAAGCAGCGGGCAGCGGGAAATTCCCAGGAGCAGCGGGAAATTCCCAGGGGCAGCGAGCGAAGGAATCTGCAGGCAGGAGGCGGCAAAGGCAGGCAGGAGCGGCAGCAGTGAGTGGGGCGACCAAGCCCTGTGGAGGGCTGAGCGGTGTGTGTGTGTGTTGGATGTGTGGTATCGGGTTCTGTCAGGCCTGCATACTCTGCAAAAACACTCGAACACCATAAACAGAAGTTGGCACGGAAACTGAAAATGCAAAGAGACAAGTTTATTAGGACCCCATGGGGTGGTGGTACATTCCTACAGCACCCTTCGGCAATGCAAGAAGTATCACCCCGAACATCGGTGCGCGACCTCTTTTATACAGTTTAACAGCAATAAAAGGTAGGCGGTATACATTTTGAACAGTTTTAGGTACATATAAGGACATTTTTGGAGCACAGCCAGCATGTGGGAGGAGCTTAATACCACTGGTCAGTTGGGGGAACCTTCCTAAGGAGTGACCACTCACTAGTCCAAAGATCGTATGTACGCATGCGCAAAACTGACCATTGCTAAAAATAGCCTGTTGCCGGGCAGGGTAAAGGTTCATTGGCATGGAGGAAGGACGAAAGGGCACGCTGACCACGAGGCCGCATGTTCATACAAAATGGAAGCCACCAAATACAAAATGGCCCCGTACGTTTTAGGTCAAGTAAACAGAAAAGCTTGTGTAGCTGAGCTAAACGCTAAGTCAGGTACTGCCAAATTACGACAGACGGCCCTTTTAGCGTTTAGCTGAAGCTACCTCATAATGGAAGTAATCCGGATGTTCATCTTCAATATCGATCATCATAATTTGCTTTACTTCAGCATTACTCATCTGTACATTTTTAGCAATAGCTCGCTTGGATGGGATACAGGCTGTAATACATACAGAACATAAAGCAGGACCACATTGAATACATAAACAAGAAAAGAAAAATATCCCAATAATCACGCATAGAACCGTTAGCAGTTTCCAGTACTGAGTATAGTCCAAAACCAACCAGAAAAGGTCCAAGTACCATTGTCAGTGTGAATTTCAGAGGCGATTTTGTGCAATTTGTAAATGGCATCATACACAGATGGCGAATTATCAGGGACGTAAACATAACAACTACTTCCGATGATGCGGCATGCACCCCCACGATCAGCTAACACTACGTCCAGAACCATTCGGTTCTGAAGCGTAACAATTCTCGTAATCTGGAGTTCTTCAGTTATATTCCCCAAAGCAGAAGCAGTTTCATTAGCAACTGCCTCCACAACACGTGTTAGCCGTCTAATTATCCTGCTGTTTAGAGCAGCACCCACAAAAGAGAACAACCCTAAATTAAAATCCACATATTGTTGTAGTGAGGCGTCAGTTTGGTCAACATCATCAATGTCCAATGTTCTCTTAACTCTATTCAATATAAAATCGTGATACAATACAAAATCATTATGGTACATAGGCGGAGCAATAAACACAGGGGGTAACACAAAAGATATATAACATGTACCTAACCATCCAAGGGGAAGACGATGATAACCTTTATTACCGCAAATAAAATAAGTGTTTTGTGAGGCCACAAAAGAAATGCCATTAGGGGTATCAAATGTGAGAGTAATATTGCAGTCACTCCTCCCTACCGGAATTGTTCCTTTATTCCTAATACAAAGATCTGCTTTTGTATCAATAACTGTAATCATGCGTAGACTAGACATATTTGCAAGTCTCTGGTTGGTGAAGATACGAGGTGTAGATACATTGTCCGGTTGATATTCTTCCCACTCGAATTTAGTTCCTTCTGCTTGTGGATAGCCATCTTGATCATTATAGCAGACCTTGTTCAATCGGAAAAGTAGTCCACCTTTTGTTGGCCATCTCAAAGTAAAGAGAAGAGTGTACCAAGCATTACATGAACCATTGTGAAAAAAAGGAAGAGGAATAAGTGGGGTTCCTCCTTTCTTCTGATGTCCAGGTAACATCCCACATACCCAACAGTTGGAGGTATTAGTCATATTATGTGTATGATGTAAAATTTGAATAAAACTATTATTCAAGTAAGTCTGTCTATGTCTTTCTTCATGATAGGGCAAAGTAAAATGGAAATGTTCAGATGGAATTGGAGTGGTAGGCAGTAAATATTCTCGTGCAGGAAACAGTCTTTCTGTAGTCCAAGCTATTACTGCAATTACCACTATTGTCGTAGCAAAAAGAACTGCACCCAAAATCCTTCTGTTTCTCAATGTAGGTGCCATAGTACAAAGAACAAAGTCTCAAGAAACAAACTAAAAAATAAAAATATAGTGCTGAGAACCGAGGCTGCCGCTGATTTCTTCTCCGAGATTCAAGACGGGTGTCGCTACACTGGACAGAACTGATCCCCCCCCCTTGATATTCCCGGCTTCCGTTTTCACAAACCTCGGAACGGTTACCAACCAGTCATGAAAAATACAAAAAAATGTATTTCCTTGGCCGCAGATTGTACTTCACTCCACCAGAAACAGTGTGGTCCGGGAAGGCTCCCTCCGACTCATGAGACGTAACAGCTGGGCTCCTCTCCGCATCCAAGATGTCTCTGTAGTCAGACAGCACAGTAGGGTTCACCAGATCCGGAGAGACACGTCGGCAGTGCGTTGAATGTATCCACCGCTTCTTATTCGTGACGCGCACAGCCGTCCGCGTTGCCAGCAGCACTTGCTCAGGGCCACGCCACCTCGGCTCCAAGCTGCTGGATCTCTCAAACACCCGGATCATCACAAAATCGCCAGGATGAAGATTGTGAGCCTCTCCAATGGAATTGTCGGGGAGCGCTTCTCGAACCTGTTGATGAATAGAAAGTAAATCATTTGTTAATCGTGCCAAATAATCGTTCATCATTATACCAGGCACATCATGTATCAAACGAGGCTTTGGAACTCCCCAGATATTCATGGGCCTTCCAAACACCACCTCATAAGGTGTGAGGCCAGTTCGAGAGTGGGGCACTGATCTAATAGACAATAATGGCAATGGCAAAGCGTCCGGCCATTTCAAAGACGTGGATGCCACGATCTTTGCTAGCTTCAGCTTCAGAGTAGCATTATACCTTTCTACTAGACCTGCTGACTGCGGGTGGAATACAGCATGGAATTTTTGTTTAATTCCCAATCCTTTCAGGACATGCTCCACTATCTTCCCAATGAAATGAGGACCATTATCATTCCACAAAAATTTACAAACACCATAACGTGGGAAGTACTCTTTGAGTAACACCTTAGCTGTTGTTAATGCTGTATTATCCTTCGTGGGGTAGGCTTCAACCCATTTACTGAAAGCACACACCACCACTCGGACATACTTGAAGTTATTACAGCGCTCCAGCTGGATGTAATCCATTTGCAGTACTTCGAATGGTGCAGTAGGTGGAACAAACCCTCCTTTAGGCGTAGAGGTCTCCCTTTAGCAGGATTGTACTGTAGGCATATCAGACAGGTCTGCACTACTCTCCTAGCCGTGCTGGCAATCTCAGGATGCTCCCAAACACGTGTAAGCAATTTAGTAATTGCAAGAGCTCCAACATGTGCCAGCCCATGTGTCATTTGAACCATTGCTTGCAAATAAGCAGCAGGCAATTTCCATTTCTCCATGTCTTTGCTTCTCCAACAACCCTCATCATCCAGTACTCCCTCTGTTGCCCAGTTTGCGAGTTCTGCTTCAGATGCTGACTTCTGTATATCTAAGATTTCTTCTCTAGCATCATGCCATCGCTCCGCTTGGGATCTCACCACATACATAGGGGAATCATTTTGCAACATGGCAGTCTCTCTCGCTATGCGGTCTGCAAAAGCATTTCCTTGCCCTATTTTGTCTGTCACTTTCTTATGTGCACTACATTTTATTATCGCCACCTTCTTTGGACATAATAGTGCATTCAGGAGGTCGCATACCAACTCTCCGTACATGATGTGTGTTCCGTGTGAAGTCATAAACCCTCGTTCCCTCCAGAGTAGGCCAAAATCGTGCGCTACTCCAAAGGCGTAACGACTATCAGTATAGATATTCACACATAAACCAGCACTTAACTCACATGCTTTTGTTAGGGCTATCAATTCAGCTGCTTGAGCCGACTTTTGCGGTATTCGTGCTGTTTCTACCACTGTCTTAAGTGTCGTGATCGCATAGGCCGCGGAAGCCGTACCATCTGGTAATCTCACACACGATCCATCAACCCACAGTTCCCCATCTACATCAGGAAGTGGCGTGTCCTGTAAATCGACACGACCCTTTGTTTGTTCGTCAGTCAGAAAAACACAATCATGTTGTTCTTCTTCCTGGGTCTCAGTAACAGGATATGGCAATAAAGTAACGGGGTTCAAAGTGGCGCACCTCTTCAGTGTAATGTGTGGCACCAACAGTGTTAACTCATATCCTGTTAAACGGGCACTGGTTAGATGCTGCGTCTTCGTTTGGTTCAATAATGCATCTACTGCATGGGGAACTAACACCAACAATTTGTGTGACAAAACTATTCCCTCACTCTGCCGTATAGCTACTGCTGTTGCTGCAACTGCTCGGAGGCATACAGGCAGTCCTCGAGCCACAGGATCGAGTACCGCTGAAAAATATGCACAAGGTCTCTGTTTATCTCTGTGTAATTGTACTAAAACTGACAATGCGCACCCATCCTTCTCGTGTACATACAGTGTAAAGAGTTTTGTATAATCTGGTGTACCTAACACTGGTGCAGAACAAAGAGCTTGTCTCAATTGTTCAAAAGCATTCTGACATCCATCCGTCCATTCAAGAGGAGTTGGTGCAGTTTTGGACAGCAATGCTAACAACGGTTTTACAATGTACGAAAATCCTAGTATCCATTGCCTACAAAAGGACGTCAAACCTATGAAAGCGCGAACATCCTTCTGCGTGCAAGGGACTGGTGTATCTAAAATTGCTTGAATTCGGTCTGATGTTAATGCACGTCCCTCCTTAGACAAAAGATGACCAATGTATGTCACCTTTGGTCTACAGTATTGTAGCTTCTTTCGTGAAACCTTGTGATTGTGTTCAGCAAGGAAAGAAAGCAGGGAGAGTGTACTCTCCTCTCATTGCTCCTGTGTGTCTGCCGCAAGCAACATGTCTTCAACATATTGGATAAGTGCCACCCCAGACTGCAAATTAAAGGAATCAAGCTGCCTTTTCAAAGCCTGGCTGTAAATGCTAGGACTTTCTGTGTAACCTTGAGGAACTCGACAAAATCTATAAGATTTATTATTTAATGTAAAGCCGAACAAATATCGGATATCAGGATGAATGGGGATCGAAAAGAATGCGTTTTTTAAATCGATCACCCTAAATGTAGTAGCTGTGGGTGGAACCAAAGTAAGTAATGTGGTAATATCGGACACTACTGGATACTGGGGTACAACTATCTTATTAATTTCCCTCAGATCAATAATAAAACGATAGATCTTAGAATCTGTATCTTTCTTTAGGATCGGAAGAATTGGACTGTTGCAAACATTGTAGGGAACTTCCTCCACCACCCCTGCCGTTATCAAGTCATTCACAATATGTGTCAAAGCTATTTCGCCTTCTCTAGAGATCTTGTACTGAGGAACACGAGGTAAAATCGCTCCCTCCTTCACAGTGATGCGCACAGGGGGAATAATCATTTGACCCACATCAGTATCGGAAGTAGCCCATAACGTGCTTGGGAGGGAAGCTAATGCGTCGGCCTCCTGCATGAGGCACGATCTCTCAATTTCTGGGTAGTTCTCATTCAAAATAACCCGCACCCCTTCAGGGGCACAGCGTATTGTTGCACGAAAATGCTTTAGCATATCAAGTCCCATAATATTATCTGGTGTATTTGGAGATAATAAAAACAGACATGGGGCAATGAATTTATCAACATGAAATGTAAGGGTTTGAGACAATGGGCTTAGTGAAGGTGTTCCATCGAACCCTATTTCAGTAATTGTTTCGCCAGACAGGGGAGCCCTTGGAACCAAGTGTTTGGACAGAGCGCTACGAGTAGCTCCTGTGTCAACCAGAAACTGATCCGTAGAACCCAAAACATGTGCTGATATATATGGACCCCTTTGATCGACTGGTACTTCAACCGATTCCACACCCCATCCTACGCAATCCTATGCATATCTATTGTCCTGAGACTCCGTATTCTCTCCTTCAGCTATCTGATATTGATTCCGTCGATCAAAAGTATTATGTTCAACCTGACCACGACCCCTTTCTTCAAACCTACCACGATCATTCGCTCCACCTCTCGGTCCTGAATAACTATTCCGTGACCTTCCACTTCCTCGACCCCTCTGACTACGCTGTTCACGAAGTACCGGACAATCTGCGACCCAATGTCCAAACTGCTTACAGTATGCACACTGATTCTCAGAAATGTCAGAACGAGGGGGAGACATAACATACGATCCTCGTCTACCCCTATCATTCCCTCTCGATTGCGTAGCATGAACCTGAGCCAACATCACCTTCGCCTTTAAGTCCTTCGCTTTCTTATCACTACTTTCTTTAGCCTCCAATTCCTGTCGTTCATAATACTGAGCCATAGTTAATAAAGAAGCGGGCGTTGCAGTGGTCCATGAACTTTCGCTAGCCTTTAATCGTTTTGCAATCTCCGGTAGGAGATTAGCCACATACTTGTCTATGAACAAGTGCCTGCCCATGTCCTCTGTTAATGATTAACCACTGTAATCATGGAATGCCTCCTCAAAACGTGAAAAGAAATCAGAAACCGATTCGTCTGACTTCTGCTTACAAGATGCTAACACCGTCCAACAATCTATTTTCTTAGGGGGAACAAGCGTTTTTAATTTATTCAAGATAGCTGTCAGCAATTCTAAAATCAACTGACACGGCTTACATGCAGGTTCCCTATCTAAATCAGCTCTCACTATGTCCTTCCAATCTGCACCTAATATCGTTCGATCGTCAAACTTACGAATCGCCCTCCACATATCAGGAGGCAATATCAGCCCAAAGAAAAGATCAATATCAACTAACGTCATAATACATGAAGAAATAGCGCCCTCCACACCTTCATAGAAAGCTGCTGGATTTTTACGGGGGTCAGGCAAAGCATTCTTAAGTGCCATAACATCTGCTCTATTCCATGGCGTATAAACCCAATTATACACAAAATAGCCCCTTGAATCCTTAGACGTCTTATCCTCATCCGTACCATCCCCTTTAGGAGGGACATACAAAGGTGCAGCTTCCCGCATAGGCAAAACATTAATCGCAACACTCTTATCTGATCCATAGATAGGGCACACTCGGGAATTTTCCATCGATCCAGACGCTGGTGGATTCGATGCCTTTTTCGCCGCTCGCAATCGTGCCGCCTCATCCCGTAACCAAATCAAACGCTGGAAAAATTCCTCCGCATCTGAAAGAGCAAAAACACCTTTACGGAAATGTCACGACCAACTGATATATCCTTAGGTTCCAACTCAGGAGATTGTTTCCTAAACCGCTCAACAACTTCACCTGCAAAATGATCTAAAAAATACAATCGTTCCTTGTCAGACCACTTACTCATAAAATCATCAACCTCTGAAACAGTTATAGAATTTATATTAAGTTTACGAGCAATCGAACGCAATTCCGTCATACGCTCGGTGTGTAACCTGGTACGCTGTTTATCCTGATTATCCTCGGCCGATTCCACATCCGGAGCCGTAGGCTGAACATACGGAGGCGGGCAACGATCTAACAATGAAAAATCATCTAATTCATTAGTAAGGACAGGATAAAGAGGACGTCGAATAGGAAACTGACCATTAACCTGTAAATTACGTTCTCGACTCTTTCTCTTTCTGTTCCTGCAATTCCTTCTCCTGCAGCTGTAAAGCTTTATCCCGAGCAGCCTTTCGCTGCTCTTTGTCCGCCAAGGCTTCTGCACGCTTCATTCGTTCACGCACCGCTTTCTCCCACATACGCACACAATCAAACATATCCTGTCTAGACCTGCGCTGAAACAAACACTGTTCCACATACTGGACTTTTCGCAAGTCGAATGACCCATGTAGTGGCCATTGCAATTCACGATCAGGTTTAGTGTATTTGTGCCATAATGTGCTATACATTATGGGAGGAAGGCCAAATTTAATGTACATTTCGCGATTAGGAGTCCCCTCTGGGGGAGCCGGTTGAGATTCATTTAATCGATAATTGGTACCATTTCCAAAGCAGCACATTCCTCGGAGTGTGCTGAGAACAGGCATGTTCAAAATATCACGGAAACGCGATATTACAACAAATGGCACTTAAAGGTACTTACACACGATGTGCCGTTCAAACAAATTAAAAAAACAAAGAAATATCCCTACATGCCTGCCTATGTGAGGTGCACTCCACATATAATTCAAATCATAGGTCCAAACGTTAGCTAACTCATACAAATTCAAATTCAAATTCAAATTCAAAAAGCCATAGTAAGTGTCAGTAGACTACCTTACCAAACATAAGCTTACCAAATATTTTCAAAAGTGTCCAGATTCCAACTGCCAAGTTCCGTAGCTGAATCAGCCAAACGGGCACTACACGACAAACCGAACGATCAGGATCTCAGTCGAAGACCGGCGCCACCTGGAAGGTCAGATCAGAAGGAAAGGAAAAAACACCGTGGGTGCCAAGACTCGGGTCACTCAGTGGCAGCGTACGCGTCCATAGCGAGTTTCCAATCCTTCGTCGTGACCTCTCCTTCGGGCATCCGAGTCGCCGATGAGTCCCTTCGTGGTCGCCAATTGTGGTATCGGGTTCCTTCAGGCCTACATACTCTGCAAAAACACTCGAACACCATAAACAGAAGTTGGCACGGAAACTGAAAATGCAAAGAGACAAGTTCATTAGGACCCCATGGGGTGGTGGTACATTCCTACAGCACCCTTCGGCAATGCAAGAAGTATCACCCCGAACATCGGTGCGCAACCTCTTTTATACAGTTTAACAGCAATAAAAGGTAGGCGGTATACATTTTTGAACAGAGGTTCAGGATCAGGATCAGGATAAACAGCGTACCAGGTTACACACCGAGCGTATGACGGAATTGCGTTCGATTGCTCGTAAACTTAATATAAATTCTATAACTGTTTCAGAGGTTGATGATTTTATGAGTAAGTGGTCTGACAAGGAACGATTGTATTTTTTAGATCATTTTGCAGGTGAAGTTGTTGAGCGGTTTAGGAAACAATCTCCTGAGTTGGAACCTAAGGATATATCAGTTGGTCGTGACATTTCCGTAAAGGTGTTTTTGCTCTTTCAGATGCGGAGGAATTTTTCCATTTTTTGATTTGGTTACGGGATGAGGCGGCACGATTGCGAGCGGCGAAAAAGGCATCGAATCCACCAGCGTCTGGATCGATGGAAAATTCCCGAGTGTCCACAGACACGCCGTCGAGCTCTGGAACCTGCTCGACACCACAGCCCCAGACGTCGCCTTCCTCACGGAAACCTGGATGAACACCTCCTCAGCACCCGACATCGCCATCGCCATCCCGGACGGCTACAAGATCATCAGGAGAGACCGCGTCAACCAGACAGGAGGAGGCATCGCCATCATTCACAGGAACACCATCCGCATCACGACCAACACCGACGACACCATCGCACCCGCCGAACACCTGCACTTCCAGATCCACGTCAACCCAAAGACCACCCTCAGAGGCACCCTCATCTACAGACCCCCAGGACCACGCACACAATTCAGCGAGGACATCGCCGACTTCATCAGCCCGCTCGCCCTCCCCTCAGCCGACTACATCCTCCTCGGGGACCTCAACTTCCACCTGGAGAACAACGACGACCGCAACACCACCACCGTGCTGTAAAACCTCGCAAACCTGGGACTCAAGCAACTGGTGACCACCCCCACCCACCTCGCCGGACACACACTCGACGCTGTCTTCTCATCCAGCAAAGACATCGCCTTCAGCCACGCCAGAGGACTCCACTGGACGGACCACAGCTGCGTCCACTTCACCTTCAGAAGAACGACGACCCACCACCACCAGCAACAGGTTGCCCGAAGAAGCTGGAACAAGATCACAGCCGACCAGCATGCCGCTTCCCTGAGTCAGCACCCTCCCGCCAGCTCAGCGAACCCCAGCCAGGCCGCCGACAACCTCACGAAGTGGATCAGCAACTGCGCGGACGAACTCGCCCCTCTGAGGACCCCGCCCAGCAGACCCGGCAGCAAGAAAGCCCCATGGTTCACCGACGAACTCAAGAGCTCCAAGAAGAACTGCCGAGCCCTCGAGAAAGTCTGGAGAAGGGAACCTACACCGGACAACATGACCACCCTCAAGCTTGCCACCCGGAAGCACCACCAACTGATCCGCGCCACCAAGAAAACTGCATTCAAGGACCGACTGGACAACAACGCACACAACTGCAAGGAACTCTTCAACATCGTGAAAGAGCTCTCCAACCCCAACGCCGGAAACAACGACATCACCCCATCGCAAGACCTCTGCAACTCCCTCGCCTCCTACTTCCACAACAAGATCGCGGACATACACAACAGCTTCAGCAGTCAACCATCGCACACAACGACCGCAGCAACGCCACCCACCACCACCCTCCGCGCCTGGACTCCGATCAGCACCGATGACACCGTCCGCATGATGAACTCCATCCACTCCGGATCTCCGACCGACCCCTGCCCTCACCACGTCTTCAACAAGGCCGACGCTGTCATCGCACCCCACCTGCGGGACATCATCAACACCTCCTTCGACACCGCCACCTTCCCGGAGAGCTGGAAGCACGCCGAACTCAGCGCTCTACTTAAGAAACCAACAGCGGACCCCACCGAACTCAAGAACTACCGCCCCATCTCGCTCCTCCCGTTTCCAGCCAAAGCCATCGAGAAGACCGTCAACAAACAGCTGGCCGCCTTCCTCGAGACAAATGGATCCCTCGACCCCTCACAGTCTGGCTTCCGAGCCAACCACAGCACCGACACCGCCCTGATCGCTGCCACCGATGACATCCGAGCCCTGATGGACAACGGAGAAAAAGCGGCCCTCATCCTCCTAGACTTCTCCGCGGCATTCGACACTGTCTGCCACCGCACCCTAGTGCAGCGCCTCAGCAACGTCGGAATTCAGGAGAAGGCACTGGAATGGATCGTCTCCTTCCTCGACGGAAGAACACAGAGAGTCCGCCTACCACCGTACAAGTCAGAGGCCACCGAAGTCATCTGCGGCGTCCCTCAAGGATCCTCGCTGAGCCCCACCCTCTTCAACGTCTACATGAGCCCCCTCGCGCCCATCGCACGCCAACACAACCTGAACATCATCTCCTATGCCGATGACACCCAGCTGATCCTCTCACTGACCAACGACCCCGCCGCTTCCAGAGCCAACCTTCACGAAGGGATGAAAGATGTAGCCGAATGGATGACGACCAGCCGCCTGAAACTGAACTCAGACAAGACGGAAGTCCTCATCCTGGGCTCCTCGCCCTCCGCCTGGGACGACTCCTGGTGGCCCCCCGCCCTGGGCACCGCACCCACACCGACAGACCACGCACGCAACCTGGGCTTCATCCTGGACTCCTCCCTCTTCATGACCAGACAAGTCAAGGCCGTCTCCTCGTCATGCTTCAACATCCTGCGCATGCTACGAAAGATCTTCCGGTGGATCCCCACCGAGACCAGGAAGACGGTCACCCAGGCCCTCGTCACCAGCCGACTGGACTACGGCAACGCCCTCTACGCCGGAACCACCGCCAAGCTCCAGAAGAGACTCCAGCGGATCCAGAACGCCTCAGCCAGACTCATCCTCGACATCCCCTGACGCAGCCACATCTCCGGACATCTGAGAGACCTGCACTGGCTCCCCGTCAACAAGAGAATCACCTTCCGTCTCCTCACCCACGCACACAAAGTCCTACACGACCAAGGCCCGAGCTACCTCAACAACCGCATCAACTTCTACGCTCCCAAACGCCACCTCCGATCAGCCAGTCACGTCCTCGCCGCCGTCCCCCGCATCCGAAGATCGACAACAGGAGGAAGGTCCTTCTCCCACCTGGCGGCCAAGACCTGGAACTCCCTCCCGACCGACCTGCGCCTGACCCAAGACCACCTCTCCTTCAGGAAGAAGCTCAAGACCTGGCTGTTCGAGCAGTAGCAGCACCCCCCCCACCCAGCGCCTTGAGACCCTCCGGGTAAGTAGTGCGCTATATAAATGTCCATGATTGATTGATTGATTGATTGAACAGTTTAGGTACATATAAGGACATTTTTGGAGCACAGCCAGCATGTGGGAGGAGCTTAATACCACTGGTCAGTTGGGGGAACATTCCTAAGGAGTGACCACTCACTAGTCCAAAGATCGTATGTACGCATGCGCAAAACTGACCATTGCTAAAAATAGCCTGTTGCCGGGCAGGGTAAAGGTTCATTGGCATGGAGGAAGGACGAAAGGGCACGCTGACCACGAGGCCGCATGTTCATACAAAATGGAAGCCACCAAATACAAAATGCCCCCCGTACGTTTTAGGTCAAGTAAACAGAAAAGCTTGTGTAGCTGAGCTAAACGCTAAGTCAGGTACTGCCAAATTACGACAGATGTATAAGGAGTTTGTGTGTGTGTGTGTGTGTTTGAATGGGTGTGTCTAGATATGAGAGCGTGTGTGTGTGTTTGGGTGTCTACATAGGGCCTCAGAACCTTGGCACCAATGCTCCTGCTGCACTAATGGAGGCTACGGCTCTGGTCGGTGCATCTGATTAACGAAGGAACTGAGATTAGAGAAGGTTTAAACCTAGTTCATGGCTCTGGGCCCACAGCAATGGAGTACTGTAATGTTACTGCAGCACCTGGCCTCGCGCTGGCTACATTAGGGAAAAGCATAGGTTTTCCGGTCCGAGGTGCTTGAATGTGCAGAAATAGAAGCGAGTGACAATGAACTTCTGCTGCATCTCTAGCTGCCACAATCTGATCCGAGGATGCATGTCTATTTTTCTGTACTACACAGGACACTCAACACTCCTCACTGGAAAGCACAAGGAGCACATTTCCTTAAACAATGTAAGAGCAGAAAGGTATTCCATCATCAAACCTGCACCATTAAAGGCCCTTCCATGATGTTAGCGTTTCTGAATCCCCTTGCTCCGATACCCCTGCGTCACATCCTGTTCGGTGACACACTTGCTCCTCCGAGAAGAACAGATTTTCCGGGTAGTATTGGGGAATATCTAGTTCTAGACAAGAAAATATACAAAGGTGCCATGTGCAGCAGACAGCCGCCTTGTGCCCTACAGCATATTACACTCAATGACGCAATAAAAAATGGTGGGGCCCACAGGCAGAATTTGAAGAGGGCCCCTGAGTCTCCCATACCTCACAGATAAATCTTGGCCTTCGGTGTGGGCTCACTGGAGGATTTGCAGTCACCCTGCACCAGATGGACGGCAGGGTGTACTTTATGCCCTTTTTACATTAACATATTCCCTCTTATCCAAAACTCCCTCTCCGCCATTCTACATGTCTCTACATGAAGGAAATGATGTCTGGTGAATGTTGGAGCTGTTCAATAGGGCCTCAAATCACAGCAGCACGTATATTGTGAAAGCGGTGCCAATTTTGGAGGATTGCATTGAATACGTGTCCCCTCTTTTTGTTGAACAAGGTCCTCTGCCTACCTCCTTTAATCCCACTTGTAAAATAAATATATGCTGTTACCAGTGAAAAGGAAAGCCGGTTGGGACAGTGAATGTAAGTGCTTAGAGAAAACCTGCATTGCAGCATCAGAGTTCTGAAGCACCAAGTCCTCTCAGCACCTCAGCCGTCCCCGCTGCTCCAGCCGGATCGTGCTGTTAGAAAGATGAGCTCCGGAGCTCATCCCTTGAAAGGCCTCGCCTTAGGACGGGTAGGTAACACCTAGCGTTCCTGAAATCCGGAAGTGAGTTTGATCCGTAAACGAAACACAAGGTGATCCGCGAGTCCTCGGCACGGTTGAGGGAGGGGGCTCTAATCAAAACTAAATCAAGCTAGATCACGTCCCTCGCCTCACACCACCACCACCTCCATGGGAGCCGCTTACCTTGTGCATTCCCTCTGCTGGGTCAGCACGCGATGGCTTTCCCGGAGCCCGAACGATTCTCACAACACTTCTTGTCTGTGCGCCATGATCATTCCGTGTCTTCCCTTAACAAGGGTAGTGAGTTAAAAAATACACTTATAAACTACTTGGCTCGTGGGCAACCCGGATCCCACCCCGGAAGTACCTGCTGGGCCTCAAGCGGGAACTCTCTGCCTCCGCAGGTCACGCGCACACGTCCCCCGCCTGTGGCGCCGAGCGTGAGGGCACGTCACGTCGAATTGTAAAAGGCGCAAGTCGCTACCCAATGCGCTTTTGAGGTCTAAGGCCATTTCGATTCCCTAACTCATGTATTTTGCCGCCCTCCTCCTTTTTCCGCCCTAGGCAGCTGCCTAGTCTTGCCTAGTGGTAGAAACGGCCCTGTCTTGGAGTGACAGTCGACGTTGAGGTCTTGCTAAAGCCACAAATATACTCTGTAATCTCATCATCCTTTCTAATACTCTGCAAAATTCAGAAAATCTCCAAATGTGTTACTTTAGAGGCCCTCCCTTATTCAAGCCATTATCGCCCTCGTTCTTTTTAGGATTGATTATGCCAAATCATTAAATGTAGACCTGCCTACATGCCTCATTTAAAAGCTCCGAATCGTGCAGCCCGTCTAATACATAAACAGCCAAAGCGATGTCACATCACCCCTCTCATGAACGACCTTCAAAGTCGGTTGTGTTTTCTTGAAATCACTGCACAATAAATACCCCTCCTTTATCAACTCCCGGCTTCAAAAGTACACTCTCAAGTGAACATTACGATCTGCTTACCTGAACTATATATCAGTTCCCAAATTCAAACGGAAGAGACCTGGCGGTGCCATATTTTCGGTCATCGCTCCGAGCTTATGGAACTCTTCCCAATGAAATAAGATCAGCATCCTGTTACATTTTCATAATTCTGGAAAACATTGAAAAGCTGGCTATTTAGATAAGTCTATACTTAACACTATACCTATGTGTTTTCCCTTCCTTGTTCCTCCTCAACACTTTGAAACCGTTTGGTGAACATGAGCTTTATAAATCCCTGTGACATAACATCAAATATTTGATTCAAGAATACCGGATGTCTGCATGCAGTGATTGAAATATGGAAAGTTGAGACATGTGCTCCAGGAGTATGTAGACCGAGATGAAGGGACTCAAGAGGACTCTCCATTAGAAAGAAGACTGCTGAAAGGACATGTCTGCAAGAAGCTTATATTGTTGGCATATGGGACATTGATAAGGAACATGCAGGGGCCACACTTGCAACTATAGGGATGCTGGGAACAAGACTTGGGGGACCTGGGTGAGGAGGACAGGCAAACGGCTCTTAGTATCCTGTCAGAAGTGGGAATTAAGGAGAGCTATCGACTGATCCAATTAAAAATCCTTAACAGAACATACTACACAAGGACAGTGCTGTACGAAATTGGGATAGTGGGATACGCGCTGTGCTCGTGGTTGTGTAGAATAGAGGGCACACTATTTCACACATGGTGGCTTTGTCCAAAGTTGCGCCATTTGTAGGAACAGGTGACTGAATCACCTGAGGAAGCAATTGAGGAAAGTGTAGAACTGCAGCAAAACTGCCCATACTTGGGATATGGGGGTCCTCAGATCTCTCACGCTACCAGAAAAAACTAGTAAATATGGGATGCATGGTAGCAAAGTGAGACATAGCCTAGAAATGGGGCAGCGGGACTTGGAAATGAGTATGGAATAATGCAGACCATAGAGAGAGAAAAGTTGGGCTCAAACAGTGCACACTAGGTTGAACAGACACATGGAGATGGGTCATGACTGGCTAGGAAAGGATTTAAACCATGTTCCTTACTTAAATTCTTTGGGTGGAGCTACACACTTCCCCTGTAGGGTCGAGGATGGTCACAAAAGACATACCTTGTGACAGGAAGTCTATGATTCAACCAGAGTAGACTGGTTCTGCAGAGGGGGAGGCTTGGCTTGGTCTGAAAGGTGCTGTGCTTTTGTGTCATTACGAGGGTTGGGTGTAACTCACAGAGTTTGACTCCGCCGTGGTCCGTGGAGTTACCAAAAACTCAGCAAGATTCCAGAGTTTTTATACGTGTGCTGATCACACAAACATTTAGAACTGGGAGCTTGTCCCGCACTGTAAAATCTGTGTGAACAGCACTATGCAGCACTATGCAGCGCACCAGAGGGCGCTGCTTCTTTCCACCACCAGAGGAGATTGCCCACCCTAATGGCAGTTTGCTAAATACACGCAGCAGCTTTCTCAACGCGAGTCAGTTGTGAGAAAAAACTCTGCCATGCAGTCTCCAGTGGAGTTTTTCTGGTATTCCCCAAGTGGAGTGGAGTAGGCAAAACTGCGAAGTTTGCCAGAGGAGCAGAGTTTTCGGGCCACTCCTACTCAATACAATGCTGTATTTTTTTTTAAAACAATAAAAAATACATTTTAAAAAAAGTTTGAAAATTATCTGAAAAGCCCAGAAATTTATCAAAAACATCAAAGATTAAAGTGACATTAGAGTAAGGTGTTGTGATGCAATTAGGAGTAATGAATAAAAACCAAAAAGACTGCAATTCTCCTGTTATAGTTTCTTGAGATAACTATTTCTTCCACCCCAGCCATGCACCACTTATGACCTTAAAATTACAACAATGATGACATATTAAATGACATGATCCATGAAATCACTAATGGCATCTCAAACAATATCATTGATAACCTCCTTCATGAAATCATCCAGTCATTATGCGGCATCCATGAGAGCTTGTTGGCTTGAAGAAATCCAACACATTACACCTGTGTGTCATGTTCTGTCACAAATTGTTCATGCTCATAACACTTGATTAAAATTCTGGACACATAGCATATCTGTTAAGTCACCCACATTTGATGGTTGTTACCATCTTTTTGATGTTATTCATCCATCTAACTAACAAAAAACCAACACTTCAAAGGGTTCACAGTCGTTTTAACCTTGAGAATCCTCCAAAAGAGAGTTTGTACTATATTTATCTTAAAATGACTACCGTTTAAAAAACTTCATAAGACCCGGAATTTCAAGTCAAGAGGTTGAAAGCTATTAATTTGCTATTGAAAAGACACTTGCTTTGCAGTTTGTTAAAATATACTACACAAATTCCCAGAGATGGTAATGACAACGTTAGAGCCATGCTTACAATCTCAGTGTGTGACACCACTACATTATACATTATTCAACAATCTGCAACGCCTCAACATTTTCAGCGAAGTTCCCAAACAAAATACCCACACCTTATGAAGGTCCTAACTACATAGGATCTGCCAGTGGCACTGTAAACAAAAATGTAACATATACATGTGCACAGATATCCACTGGTGGACAATGTATTGTCAACAGAAGCATTGACCTCTTTCATTTATTTTGAGTGGCATGCTTTAGCTTTAACCCATAGCCTACTTTGCAACTTATATGAGGCCCTCTCAGCCTTTACCTTGTTTAACATAGAGTAATACTTGCACCCCAAACCTTAGTGATTTGTAAATAGTTCAACATATTACTTTCAACATACACAACCACACTTGCCTCCGGGATTTACACTATTTCAATGTTATGAACCTATATGTGTACACTCAGTTGCTCTATATTGTATATGAATATGTTATCAGTGATATCATCAGTGATGTAACCAATGATGACATCAATAATGTTAGCAAATATGTCATTTTACTCGTCAGGAGAGATATATTATGCTAGGTCGTAAGTAGGCACAAATTTTAATAAGCTTAGTAAACTATAACTGGTGAATTTCAGGGTTTGTTTTCGTTTTTTACCATGAAAAATGAACAGTTAAAGTAACATTATAGTTAGTTGCTAAAATAAGATGGAAGCTAATGCTTAAAACAGAAAAACCCTTGAAATTCAGCTGATAAGGTTAGCGAGCTAAATATTACTTGTTCCCCCCTCATACACTGTACACCATGCCTGCCACTTGCCTGTGGCTTCCAGTTCCTGCTTGTTTCAGACTGCCCGTATTTTCCCATCGGGGTTTCCTGTCTAGGTTTTCCCACTCACCGTTCTTTGCACCAACAGAAGCCCTGCACACCCTGGGACCTACTTAATGCAGGTTGCAGCACCCATCCGTGCCTCAGCTGTGTCCAGTGCCATAGCCGCTGGCCTACCCACCGCCAAAGTTACACCACCGTCCAGTTCTACACCCTCGACCCTGGATGCTGCAACAAACCCTGCCACCTTACACCTACACCCACTTCCACTTCACCTGTCATGGCAGACATACCAGGTCCCTGGCCAGTCCTACCCCAAACACTTGCTTCTCCGCCCTTCAGTAAGTAAGTTCTCTGACTTGAGCAGGATTACCCACCCGCTTTGATATCATTTCCCATTTTAGATAGCCTAGTAATGCCCAAATGTTCTGCCTTTTAGTTTATTTACATATTTTGACCTCAGGACCGTATCCTATCTGTATCACCAGTTTCTGATGTTTAGAAATTCGGCCTTTGCAAATGCGAATTTGCATGCAAAATAAGGAATCGGAAAATTTGCGATTCCTTATTTTCCAATTGCATTTAAGGATTCGCAAATTTTGCAATTCCTTAAATGCAATGTATGAAGCAAAAAAAAAATAGCAAAATGTCCTTAAGGAATCACAAATTACCACCAACTTCTAGTTGGTGGTAAGTTGCGAATTCCTTGAAAAATGCACATTTTTGCATTTTTCAAAGTGCCATGTGACGCACATACATGCCCTAAGGGCCACATTTCTATACAAATTGAGAAAAACTTCCCATTCATTCCAATGGGCCTCCTGGCCCATAGAAATGAATGGGAAAGTATTCCTTAATTGCGATTCGCAATTTGCTAATCGCAATTAAGGAATTTTAAGAAATCGCAAAAGAAATGTGATTTTGTACATACATACCTATTTGCGATTCTTAAGTAGCGATTTCTTAAAAATCCCTATTTGAGAATCGCAAATGGGTATCTTGATTCATATGGCCCATAGTCTCTACATGTACTGAGTTACAGGGAATTTACTATCCCCTAATAGATTGCATGAAACAATAGAAGGTGTAGTGCAGTTATGGGTGCATGTGAAACATGAAGCCACAAGAACCAATACAGATTTCAATATTTCCCATGTTGATACATATTATTGAAACAAGAGTACAGAATAACTGAGGCAATATTTTTCTTTCCTCTTTTTTCCCATTCTTATTGCTGCTTTCACTAATTGCGGATGATGTGATGTCGCTCCTGCATTTCTTTTTGATCATTAATATTCTTTTGGGCTTGTAGGTAAAATTTTTAATTCTCAAGTACTAATGGATATTTTTCTATACAATAACTACATTGTTCTTTTAAATGAATGATTTTTGCAATTTCCATGAACAATATTAATCACTTACTTATTATGAGCCATAGGTATATTATGTTTCCTCGCTGTTTTTCCTTTGGACATGAACCTTTTATTTTTGCATACCCATCAACTTTTGCATATGCTTTCTCTCTGACAATGTTATCTCAGTGATGGAGAACTGAGCTACTGGCTGTGCTTTTGAATTTAATTGTTGATTTTGCACTTGACCAATGAAATCAGGGACCATATATGGAATGTTAATTGATTAATTTATTGATAATGAAAATCTGCTGTACTGGAACTTTTCTCTTTTTGGTTGGAATCTCTTGATTCCAATATGCAATTTGGTTTCTCCTTATCTCTTTGTCTTTTTTTGTTTCTTGCCTTTGACGAATGACATGATCACCTATGGGTTCTCTCTTTTTTCTATTCAATGTTACAAATATACCTTACAATATTAGCCTTGAGAAAGCCTCAGACCAAGAAGGGGCGAATCATGTGTTGGCTGTTTATCTGCTTTGCTCTGGAAGAATTATTCTGGACTATCAAAAAAAATTATAAAAATATTTTGGTTAGTTTGGACCTGCTTATACATTTTAGAAATAAAATAAAGCAAGATGATTTAGTTACCCAGCTCTGCCTTCACCCAATTCAAGCACTGTGTCTTAATGGGTTTTCGGTTTCCAATTTGGACACATTATCTCTATTGACTGTTCAAGACCACCCCAAACTCACCCCAGACACCACCTGAACAAAAATAACAACAACTTGGATGCACCCTTCTCAAGACACGCTCACTATGCA
Organism: Lissotriton helveticus; assembly: GCF_964261635.1. Lineage (NCBI taxonomy): Eukaryota > Metazoa > Chordata > Amphibia > Caudata > Salamandridae > Lissotriton > Lissotriton helveticus. The sequence continues at coordinate 968,403,791 of NC_136071.1, read as the reverse complement.
AGCACTTCTCTGAATAATGGGACCTCACACCCAACATTGTCATCCTCACTGAGACCTGGCTCAACCCCACATTCACCCCAGACATTGCCATGGCGATACCCTTTAGATTTAAATTCACTCATCAGGACCACACCAACAACCGGGAGGAGAAACAGCTGCCATCCACAAAGAGATCATACAGTGCACCAACACCATGACCCCCTGTAACATCTCAACTACAAGCTCCACACGGATGACAAGACTATTGTTCGAGGCACCCTCTCGCACTGACTCCTAGGCCTTTGCTCCAGCTTCTGCAATACCATCATATACTACATTGCATCCCTAGCCTTAGACTCCAAGGACTACATTTTCATCAGTGACCTACATTTCCACATCGATGACCCCAGTGGCAATAACACCGCACACATAATCGACAGTATGAGCAACTTCGGATTGACCGAGATATTCCATGACCCTACACACATCAAAGGAAACCCCTAGCCCCCATTTTCTCCCCAGAAATCTCATCAAGTACAGCCATGTCAAAGAACTCACATCGACCGATCACTTCATCGTCCACTTCAGCATCTGCATCCCCTACACCATCACCCCCAATACAACCAGAGCCCCCACTGGAGATGGAAAAAAAACTCAGAGACTGGAATAAAATCTCAGAGACCGGCTTGATGGATGCCATCAACACCTCCAAACCTGCTAGCACCCCCAACCTGGAACAGGGAGTGAAGAACTTCAAAGCCTGGATTGCCAGCTGTGCCAACAGGATCGCATCCATCAAGAGCAACCTCCAGAACAAATCCTCCAAAATGGCCAGCTGGTACACCCAAGAACCTAGAAAAGCAAAACAAGACAGCAAAGATCTGGAGAGGAAATTGCGCCAGCAAGGACACCTGCAACATGTCAGCCTTCCTAGTGACCTCTACCACCACATGCTGAGAGCAACAAAGAAAACAGCCAGAGGTGCCCGCATTGCAACCAGTCCTAACAAAACCAAGGAACGTTTTTCAATATCATTAAGAAATTCTAAAAAACCCGGCTGCCAATAAAAACAACTTCATACCCTCAGAGGAGCTGTGTGACAACCTCACTGACTTCTTTTATGAAAATATCACAACCATATACATAAACTTGTTACACTAACCCACAACAATGGACTTCTTCAACAGATACATCACCACTGAAACCACAGACTGACCACCTAGAACCTCCTCTCCAACCAGGACACCACCTTCACCACAAATTTCATCTACTGAGGAGCTCCCAGAGACCCATGCTCGAACCACATCTTCAGCCTCGGAAACCAAAAGATTGGCCAGGGACTCACCAACCTGCTCAACACCTCTATCTCCACCGCAACATTTCCCGACACCTGGAGACATGCCAAAGTCAGACAACTACCCAAAAACACTCTGCCGACCCCGGCAAGCTTGAAAACTACTAGCCAATCTCCCTGCTCCGATTCCCAGCGAAGGTACTGGGAAAGATCATCAACAAGCAACTCAGGACGTACATGAAGGAGAACCTGCTATTTGACGTCTCCCAATCCGGCTTCCACAGCAATTAAAGCATGGCAACTGCCCTGATCACAGCCACCATTGATATTTGAACTCTCCTTGACCGAGGGGAAACAGCAGCTCTGATCCTCCTCAACCTGTTGGAAGTCTTCCATTCCCAATCTCACCACATGTTGATAGAAAGACTCCACCACATCGGCATCCCAAGGAGACCCGTTCAGATGGGTCACCTCTTTTCTCACCGAGGGAACCTAGAGGATCCACCTCCTCCCTTTTTCCTCTGAACCCAAGGATATCACCTGCGGTATCCCCCAGGGATCATTCCTGAGCCCAACGCTCTTCAACGCTTATATAACCCCGCTGGCCATAGTCTCAACATAATTTTCTACACAGATGATCCTCTTACTCATTGACAACACCACCACCACCAAAAGCAACTTCCAGAAATGCATAACAAGTGTCATCAACTACATGAAGAACAACTGCCTGCATTTGAACACAGACAAGATGGAAGTACTGCTGTATGGCAACAGCAGCAACACATGGAAGGACTCCTGGTAGCCATCAGATCTAGGACCCCCACCCACTCCTCCAACCATGAATTGAATTGAATTGAATTGAAAAGGTTCTTCTATAGCGCATGGCTACTCGAAAGCATCCCAGCGCTTGATAGTTAAACAGAAAGGAAAAGAGAGAGAGGAGATAGAGATCTAGAATATACTGGGCCGGATTATCTATATATTAGGGAACAGAACAGTTTTTAACTTTTTCCGAAAAACAGTCAGGCTGGGCTCTAAACGGAGTGGAAGAGGAAGAGCGTTCCACAGCCTAGCCGCATTACGCGAGAACAGGCGGTCCCCTGTTCGAGCTCTGTAGGTCCTAGGGATTATGAGGAGATGGTATTATGAGGAGATGGTATGTATGGTATGACCATGTCATTTAAGATGGGAGGGCCATTCCCATAGAAGGTTTTGTGAACCAGACAGAGGGATTTAAAATGTACCCGCTCCTTTATAGGGAGCCAGTGCAAGGTCCTAAGTGATGGTGCAGCTGATATACGGTGACTGGTTCCGGTAAGTAATCTTGCTGCGGAATTCTGGGCGATCTGAAGTTGTCGAATGACTGAAATGGGGGCGCTCAGATAGAGTGCGTTCCCATAGTCCAGCCTTGATAGAATAAGGGACTGGACTATGGTTTTTTTAGCAGCTTCTGGTAACTGGGGAAGGATTTTTCGGATTGTTTTGGTTAGGCCAAAGCAGGTGGCTACTGTCTTTCTTGCCTGGATTTTGAGAGACAATTCCATGTCAAGCCAGAAGCCGAGGCTTTTTATTTCAGATTTTGGAGTGGGCCCGGGACCCATACAAAGGGGCCACATGATGGTGTTGTTAAAGGTGGCCTTCCTTCCCAGCAGCATTAGCTCCGTTTTTCCCCCATTCAACTTCAAATGGGACGCATCCATCCATTTCGCCACCGCCTCCAGGCAGCTGCAGAGATTAGTTGGAGGATGGTCCACTCGATTTAGGGAGACTACTAACTGAGTATCGTCAGCATAGCTTATCAGCTGGATTCCAAAAGGGGCTACAACCTCCGCTAAAGGTGCCATGTATATATTGAGCAGTGTGGGGCTAAGGGAAGAACCCTGTGGTACCCCACACTGCAATGGCACGGGGAGGGAGCAATTGGTGTCCGAGAAGACCTTAAAGACTCTGTCACTAAGAAAGGACCGGAGCCATTCGAGGGCCTTGCCTGTGACTCCAATCCTCTCGAGGCGAGCTAGAAGGACACGGTGGTTAACCGTGTCAAATGTGGCACTGAGGTCCAGGAGGATGATGGCCGCACTGCCACCTGCGTCCAAAATCCTCCTGGAGTCCTCGACCACTCTCAACAAGGCTGTCTCGGTCCCTTGTCCCTTTCGGAATCCTGTTTGGGTGGGGTGTAGCAGATCATAGATCTCCAAGTATGATGCTAGCTGTTTATTTACCCATTTTTCAGTAAGCTTACTGATACCGGGGAGGAGGGAAATTGGGCGATAATTTGAGAAATCATCAGGGTTGAGATTTGGTTTTTTAACAGGGCCTTTACCATAGCTAGTTTCCAATCTTGTGGTACTATACCGGATTCCAGTGAGGTGTTGACAAGATTAATGATGTGATTACTAGCATAGGGTATGGCCAGTTTCAGGACAGTCATAGGTGCAGGGTCGAGTGGAGAGCCACTTTTTATGGAGTTGAAAAGAGCGGGAAAAAGTTCAACGTTAAGCGGATGGAAAGATGCCAGGCGGGGTGGAGTAGCATTTGCAGCATCCATCAGCGGCAGATTCGGTTCGGTTGCTGGAAGGGGGGGGAGAGAGAGAAGAATTTTTTCGATTTTTGTGCCAAAAAGCTTGCGAGATCATTGCAGCGAGCACCAGATTCCTCTGGAGAAAGTTCAGAGGAGGGTGGGTCAGGGGCTTTTACCAGAGTTTTTACTATTCTAAACATCTCTCATGGGGCATTAGCAGAATTTTCAATTTTTTCAGCATAAAAGATGGATTTAGCTGTATTGAGGGCAGATTTATATTTTTTTATGGATGATCTATACATAATTTTCTTCTCATCAAAATGTTTTCGCCATAACCTTTCCTCTCTTTTACATTCCTGTTTAAGTAACCTAAGGTCTGAATTGAACCAGGGCTGTTTATTGGAGCTTTTTTTGTTTGTGATTTCTTTTTTTGGGAGCACACTGTCCAGTGACAGCTCAATCCAACGATTGAAATCTGCATTGGCCCTTTCAATGTTTTGGTTGGCCAGAGGTTCATTCTGCTTCAGTGATTCAATCCAGTCACTGGGTTCCAATTTTGTCCAGCGTCTATTTAAAATTTTATGGGAAGGTTTTTTGTAACTGGGTCTGATTATTTTCCATGAGAAAGGAATGACCATATGGTCTGACCAAGGAATTGGATATAAATCATCTGTGGACAGCTCTAGGACATTGGAAAATATAGGATCTAGAAGATTCCCTTTAAGGTGGGTGGGATGCCGAACAATCAGGTTGAGATGACAGGTGGCTAGATCTTTGATTAATTCCTGTGCGATAGTATCCAAGGGATTGTTAAAGTGGAGGTTCATGTCTCCTAACACTATAAAATTAAAGACCTTACTGGCCGCGTCCACGGTGGCTTCAATTAGCCCTTCTGCAAATTGACCTATCGAACCAGGTGGGCGATAAATTAAAAGACCAGAGAGAGAAACTTCTGAGGATTGTGCAATAGAGAATTGTATACTCTCACAGTCTGGGATAGGGCAGTCGATCAGGCGACAAGCTAAGTGTTCCCTATATAAAATAGCGATCCCTCCACCAACCTTCGGTCCTCGATCCCTATGTTGGATCAGATATCCGGATGGTAGGGCGCGGACGATATCGGGACCGGATGACGGTCCAAGCCACGTTTCTGTTAGAAAGAGAATGTCTAAATTTGAATTTTCAATTAGTAGAGCAATCTCTGTGGCATGCTTTGGTAAAGAGCGGCAGTTGACCAAAGCCATCTTTAAGACAACCTCTCCTTTCCTACTTTTTATACTTTGACTGGTGTTGATGGTAGCCTCAGTTGCCCTAAAGGGACAGTATATGCAAGAGAGACAGCCGGAATCGAAGTTAACAGAGTGGCTACAGTGGGATGGGAGTTCCCCTTTAAGCGAAAGGAGTGTCGAACGAGAGTATAATGGGGGGCATGGGGATGAAGTACCAGGGGTCCTGGCCCGTGGTCCCGACTGGTCGCGAACGGGCATGACTCTGGCACGACTCCGGCGCAGATCCGGCGCGTCCGCAGTACGTGTCCGCTGCGTGGAGTCGTGACCATTCTTTTTATGGCGCTGCTAGAGCGCGCGATTTGCCTGGCCCACAACCAATATGGCCGCCAATAACGAATCCCAGCCCTCGGCGTCGATACTCAGCCGAGGGCGGTTCGGGGTAGGGGAGGTCACAGAGCGCTCAAGAGCGCTGAAGGTGTCTCTTAGTCTAAGCGCTTAGTAATCAAGCGCTATCGGGCACACTAAGAAACAGTTTAAAAGTGCTTTTTTAATCATGCACAAACAGTACAAACAAATTACACGGTTTTAAAAGTGCTTCCTAATCAAGCACTAATACAAACAAAGTAAAACGCTACTTCTAAGGTGCCAGAAGAAAGTGATAGAGAGAGAGAGAGAACCTCCCGGCTTTCCGCCTCAGGAGGGAAGGGTCCTTTCTGATAGTTATCGCTGGGGCAGAAGTCTCAGGTTCCTTTTTATGGCGCTGCTAGAGCGCGCGATTCGCCTTGCCCACACCCAATATGGCCGCCAATAACGAATCCCAGCCCTCGGCGTCGATACTCAGCCGAGGGCGGTTCGGGGTAGGGGAGGTCACAGAGCGCTCAAGAGCGCTGAAGGGGTCTCTTAGTCTAAGCGCTTAGTAATCAAGTGCTATCGGGCACACTAAGAAACAGTTTAAAAGTGCTTTTTTAATCATGCACAAACAGTACAAACAAATTACACGGTTTTGAAAGTGCTTCCTAATCAAGCACTAATACAAACAAAGTAAAACGCTACTTCTAAGGTGCCATAAGAAAGTGATAGAGAGAGAGAGAGTACCTCCCGGCTTTCCGCCTCAGGAGGGAAGGGTCCTTTCTGATAGACAACCTCTCCTTTCCTGAAACATCAGAATCATCCTAGACAACAAGCCCACCATGAAATCACAGAACAACGCCGTCTCCTCCACCTACTCCCTCACTCTACGCATGCTATGTAAAATCTTCAATTTGCTACCCCTACACAGGCACTGTGACACAGGCCCTCATCATCAGCCAAATGGACTATGTCAACACCCTCTACGTAGGAATCACCACACAACTTCTACAGACAGGTCAGACCATACACTGCAGCCAGACTCATCCTTGGCCGTCCCTGATGAACCCACGTCACACCCCTCCTCAGGAATCTCCACTGGCTCCCCGTACAGAAGAGATGCCAGTCCAAGCTGCTGGCTCACATACACATACACAAGGCTCTACACAACCAAGGACCTACCTACATTAACCACTGCCTAAACTTCCACCAACCATGAGTGGCAAGGTAAAATAACTTCTTTTAATAAATGCCAGTCATCCCTAAGGTAGGCCTATTTAGCCCAGAAGACTGGGTGCTTTATGTAAGAATTGTGGACATATAAGTGCAAGCTCATATGTCCTTATCGTAGCCTCTTTTCATTAAGTGGTACTATACGTTTTTCAGAGACCATAGGATAACATGTGGTGACACCTGGGAACCCCAAGGTTTCCAGCTCCATTATGGCCCCACTGAAAAGTGTCATGTTTGGTATAAAACAACTTGTGTCATCAAATACAGCTTTTTTTCCCAAGTCAGATTTAATGTGGCATACAACTAGGTGAATACCTTAGAGGTTGCCCACCTGGTTGCCCCAGCCATTCCTGTGCCCGAGCTGACAGCCTACAGCTACTGCTGCCAAGACAGGAATCTGACCCCCTGCTAGGAGGTGTGAACACTGACAGAAATCAGAAACAAATGTCTGCCTGTGTGGGAGGTATTACTTCCCTCCCTAACAGGATGGCTATAAGAGGCACATGAAGGTGTTTTGAGCTTCAAAGCTCTCACCACCTCTGATATGCAAATCAGGCTGCCTCTCAAAGGAGGAAACCACCTCCAGGCACATTTGCACCCAGGCAGGTAGGAAAATTAGGTAGACAGGAGGCGTACACCTCCAAAAGGCTAGCCAAACCACTAGGGTGGGACACCTGGTCTATATTATATAGGATAGGTTCTGCCATTTTTGAAAGTGGCAGAATAGAGGGATCTTGGTAGAAAAAGCGTCACACACCCTGACATGTTTTCACCCCAGGAGTGGATTAGCCATTTGTCCTAGTTACCCATTGGCTACTTGCACCCAAAAATCTAAGATTTAAGGGGCACCCATGGCACCAGAACCTCAGATCTGCTTGAATTGCATTGAAGGACAAAGAAGAGACCTAAGTCAGTGAATTCAGGTCCTGCATAAAACAAAAGTGTGATAACCTGCACCTGTGGCAACCACCCTGCAACTGCTTGACCGTGACTCGTCGTGGACCAGAGACCGATTCCAAAGGGAACGACTCTGCGATCCAAAGGCTACACCAAACCCCCCTTGGACTACATGTATTAGTCCCCTGCAGAGTGCAGGCAAATTGCACTCCCGGAACTAAAGAATCACTGGTCATCGGGCCTACCGACCGATAACTGAAAAGTAAATGGCCTGGTGCACTGCGAGAAACATATTCCTGACCTCCAGGAAATTTCAGACGTCTACAGTTTTCCCCCAGACTCTAGGACGTCCAGGTAACTGAAAGCTGTGTTTGCTACTACCAAGGCTTGTTGGTGGCCAGTTGTGCTACAACTATCTTTGTTTGATTCTGTGCCTCGAGAGAATCCCCCAGCTTCTTCAACCCACCACCTCAGTGGTCCAAGTGCTGAGATTTTGAATCCCTGGGGCAGATGTGCAACCTTTTTTTGTGGTGGCAAACAGGAATTCGCCCGTTTACGACCGCAAAATTGATCAGCCCCATGTACAAACCATATTTTGCGAGTCGCTAACCTATTAGCGACTCACAAAATATGGTTTGCGATTCACTTTTAGGAAGGGGCGTGCCAAGGGCGTACCTTCCTAAAAGCGGGTCTGACTGCAATATACTATTGTTTTGCGACTGCATTTGTAGAACACTCGCAGTTTACCACCCACTTCAAGTAGGTGGTAAACCATTAGCAAATGGGAAGGGGTCCCCAGGGGACCCCTTCCCCTTTGTGAATGGGTGCTTAAATATTTTTTAAGACCAACAGGAAAACAGGCTGCATTTAAAAAAAAAAACAGCTTTATTGAAAAAGCAGTCCCATACATGGTGATCTGTTGACCCTAGCAGGCCACCATCCCTGTGAGTGCTAGCCATTCCCAATGGGAGTCACAAATTGCGCTTGCCTCATGAATATGGATGAGGCATGCAATTTGCAACCCCGATGGGAATCGCAAACAGTTTCTGAGACACTGTTGTACATTCAGTTTATCGGGGCCCAAATTGTGAGTCACAATTCTGTGCAATTTACAACTCGCTAAACTGAACAGTCATACATCTGGCCACAGTCTTCAATAACACAGTTCAAGCAGCAAAACTAGCACCAGCGGCTCACACGTTCAACGGCAGGCACTGCCAGGACAACTCTGTACCTGGATCGTATAAGCCAGGTAAAATTTAACTGAATGTCGCAGCCTGGTCCTGGTACCCACATCACCATACCCAACCACTGGACTCAACCTGCAAACAACTAGTGTCACTAGTGTGTTTTCCCATTGAACTTAACATTATCGTTTTGCAAGAGTTAAATGCACTTAGTTCCTTTAAAAATCCATAACTCCGGTTATACTCATCCGATTGTATTCATTTTAGTATCCAAAATATATATATATATTCTCTATATTTTTAAATTGGGGTAGCATTTCTTTCAAGTTGTGTCAGTTACTTATCATCCATGTTGGTATTCTGAAATGCTTAACATGTTCCTCTAGTAAAGCCTGACTAATCTGTGCCACACTACCAGGACTGAGCTAGGGATTTACTAGTGTGAATCCAAAGGACTGATATGGGGTAACATGAAGGTATTACATAATGAAGCCTAACCAGCTCTCACTGCGTAATACCCCACTGCGTAATAGGCAGATGTTTTAAAGCAATTGAGTAAATGCAACTGGATATTTTTTCAAGTAAATACAGGCTTTCCTGTTATTTGAATGGAATGTGGTATGCACAGTTCCAGGAACGGTTTGCCAAAACTATTGTTAATTCTCATAATTATTGTTTGGTTCTTAACAGGCGTTTAAAGAATCCAATATTGAGAAAAGGACTGCCTTTTCATTTCTCTAATTCTGTTTTTTTATAGGCTTATCAAGATACTGATATCCGTAAAAGGAGCGAAGTAACAGCGTTATTGACACTGATTTTCTTCGTCTTTGGAATAATTAGTCTATTTGCCTACATTATTATCGTAAGTGAAACAAAGTTTTTAGCTACAGAAAATGAATTACAGTGAAACTAGCTATCCATATATTTCCTTCTAATTAGGAGCAATTTGTTGTGCGAATAAAATCTGTTTTATTTTCCATCATCATATATGAAGTTTAAGCTAACAGTAAATAGCAGCTTTCCGTATAACTAGATGAGACTGTCCTGAAAATAATTTCCTATGCTGTTGGCTTTTAACATTTATAACTTTTAATCCAAAGATGTTATACTCTATTATCAGAGAGAACTTTGGGAGGCATAGAGGAAAGATGAGGAGAAGGTAGAGAGAGGAGGAGACACTGCAATGCTCCAACTCTGAGTGAGGCAGTGGTGCAGTGGAGCGTTCCTGCCACAGCTGATCTGGTGTAGTGGATCTGAGGGGAGGGGGCTGTTGGCCTTGCAGGGACGCAAGAGGTGGAGGCAATGAGGAGTGTGATGGAATTCTCAAAGGAGCCAATAGCGGTACAGGGGCGACAAGGCCGTAAGGTGGTAAGACTCTCCTGATCCTGATACTTTTGGAGAGAAGTTTCATAATCTGCTGCCTAGCTTGCCTTCCCCGCCCAACCTGAACTGACTAGCTGTGGATTAGCCTGGGTGATTGGGGGTGTCCCGGTGTTTAGTGGTGGTTCAGTGCTCTACTCTGAGGTTGCTGACACTTGTGCCCTCCTGTGTTTGCATACTGTGTTTCCATAAATATACTGATACAAATCAGGCCAATTGAGATTCCAGAAGGATTTGTCTCACCTCGTCTACTCTAGCTTGGCATGGGGGCTTGGAGGAGGCAGATCAGGCATCTCTGGAGAAACCTCAGAGTGGTCTGAAAGAAGTGACAGACTAGTGGCGCACAAAGGTTGTAGTGGAGATTAGGTGGTGTGTAAGCTTGCAGTAAGTGCATAGGCATGAGGGCAAACCTACTCAGCAAACTGAGGCAACTAGTGTTAGATTGGTGTGGCTTGGTTACTATGTAGTCTGCTGCTTGCACCAACGCAGAAGGCTGCCCCCCCGTATGCTACGCGTGCCCTTCCATTGTGCACACAATAATGGACACAGGTTGATATTTATGGAAAGAAATGTGTCACTACTTTTACTGCCCTCCTGCGATACTCCAGCAACCAACTTATCCTACAATAATATAGTTAAAAATTGGGTCTCTAGCTGGCAGTGGTATGCGCCCTGTCCAAGTATGGACCACAATCTTAGTCAAGGTAAGTCAGTTGCATACTATAAATTAACCTGTGCTCACATTATGGAAGCTTGGCACTGAACAGGCAGGTAGGCTTAACTCAGAAGGCATTGTGTAAAGCATTTGTTCAACACTTAAAACAGTAAAACAGTGACAACACACATAAATAATCCATACCGGGTAAGACGAACTGAGCTCATTTTAAAGAACAAAACAAGACCAAAACAACAAAATCCTTTAAACAGAACCACAATTATTTATTTTTCAAGACTACCTGTGAATATAATGCTTAAAATCCTAAGGTGCCAACTGGGGACATCTGGGTAAACCCAAACGTTCAGGCCATCGCGATGGAGCACTGGTCACACAAGCTTACAGGGACCAACCTTGTCCAGGTGAAGAAGTACCTTTGGATGGAGGATGCGTTGATGATGAAGACCTTATGTGAGAAGCAGAGTAGGCAATGCCTCAGTGTTGATCCCTTCGGATGCTGGCGATGCTTCATTTCTGATGAGCACAGCCGTAGATACATCATCGGCAAACCAAGTATGATAAAGGTGATGCATCATCCTTGAGCAGTTTAGCCAGCAATGCAATGTCTTTGACCTCAGCGTCAGCAGCAATGCATCGAGGGGAGATGCAACACCAGCAATGTTTGGATTTTGCAAAACAAGGCCCAAAGCCTACTTCTGAGGGCCCAGGACTGGATTGGCACCTCTTGGCAGGACAGGACTCACAGTTGGCGATTATCCTCCTGACCAGACACGGTTGGGGCAAATCAATTCGTCTAAAGAAATGCCTTTTCCCCAGTAGGTATACAATTTAACCTCTTTCTTTCACCACTTAAGGGGACTACTTTTGAGTCCAGACTTTAGGGGACGTGACTTTTGAGTTTTAATTAGTCACACCTTACACATTCATTTGAACTGAAGAGGGTATAATTCTTCCTCCAGTTTCAACTCATAGCACAAGAACCCAGTGAATAAACTACCCTTGGAGATCCTTGTAGCTATTTTTCAATCACACTCACTCCATCCCACCTCTACTTACTACACATAGGCCCTCTCCAAAATGCCCTTAACTTCACGACTGGGACCAGAGAAGCCCTCCGGCAAAGTGCCCCCACGTGGGGCCTGTTGGGCATTGAAGTGCCGGTCCAACAAGGAGCTGGACTATGATGACGCATGACAACCGTCGGGTGTATGGTGGCCCTTTCTCCTTATTGGAGCTATCCCAGTGCAACTATGCATTCTCTTCTTCCAGCACCTGGTTGTAACCGCCCTAATCCCCACCTCTCCCAATGTTCCTTTTCCCTTATCTCCCTCAGAGGAACAGCATACTCTTTCTGTTTTGCCATAGTTGAATGTGGCGTGTGTGCTGGGTCTCCCGAGCCCCTGTCCCTCCTTGTGATAATCAGTTTAAAACTACACACACTGGTTCTGAAGTGGGAGGCCTGAGACATGTTCAGTGTACAGGCCCTGGCCACAAGTGGTTCATGTTATTAGGGACTTACAAGTAAATTAAATATGCCAATTGGGGATAAGCCAATGTTACCATGTTTTAAGTACAGAGCACATGTACTTTAGCACTGGGTATCAGTGGTAAAGAGTCCTAAAGCTGATTTCAGCAAAAAGGGGAGGAAGAAGGCAAAATGTTTGGGGATAACCCTGCAGAAAGGGCCATTTCGAAAAAATATTATCAGCAGCAACAACTGGAATACTGAACAACATCTCTTTCTCTCAGAAAACATCTAAAATCAGGTAGCAAATGCAAGAAACGTTTCTCAATTGTAGAGCTATGACACTAACGAGTAGGCACACCAACAGGAGGAAGAGATAGAGAAGCTCACAAAGAATTTTAATAACTACTCATAACCCTCTTAAAGGGAAAAAGGAACTTGTAGAAGTAAGTAGGAATTCTACCATTGGATATATCAGAACCTGCAGTTGAACCTTTGATGGTTCCATCTGCTCCTCTAATATTGTTTGTAGGACTACTCCCAAGTTAAGAAAACGATTCTTCCAGAAGATAGACAAGATCAATAAAGAATGAATAACTGTTCCAACTGTTCCAACTGTTCCAACAGTCAATACTGCTCTAAGTATTATGTTCTCCTAGGAAGGTTTGTCTAGAACTTTTATTAAGAGTCTGGAATAGGTGCTGTCTAAAGGTGGAGCCAGGCATGTAGATAGTTTAGACGCAGAGGAATTGAAAGGGGTCATCTGTAAGTATGAGGCTAATTTAGATTACCAGCTAGCCCAGGAACAAGCTGGAGGTTACAGAAAAGTGATTAGCACCTAAGGAGCCCCGAATGTGCAATCAACTGAGCGATCAGAGATGGCAAAGTTTGGTGCCTGTGTTCCAAGTAAGCCCAGAGAAATCAGCGAACTTTCTCCCTCTCGCTCCACCAAACATACTGTTCCGGTGCATGAGAGTCAGGAGCCTGCATTGATGTGTGACCAACCAGGAAATAAATGCCTTGGCAGCGAGTGTCTGAGTACTAGCTCTTTAATATTTCTAGATTACACCCACCCCAACATACGAACAAGTGCTATAACTTCTAGGTGGGCGATCAAAGAATTGTTGGGCAAAAAGCAGGTCCAACTGCAATAGAAGACAAAAGGGAGACCCTAGGAGAGTCTGATAATTTACCTGTGGAAAGTAGTAGAGATCCCACCTAGATGATTTGATCTTCCTAAGCATCCCGGTTAATAATTTTGCAGAGGGCACATCTCTTAAACCAGATATTCCACAGGATGTTATTATCTCAGAAGCTATGAATGCCTTACATAGAGTTCTGCACTCAATTCTCTTGTTAATGGAGAAGTCTCTTGGTGGGACAGAACATATTGGATAATTATTGACTTTGATACTTTGTCCTCTAGTGCCAGCAGGATGAAATACTGATGCAGCCACCTAGGCAAATATTTGGAGTGAACACGAAGATTCAGAAGTGTCAGTGGTCCAGAATGCAACTTCTACTAAATCATCTGACATATCGCCCAAAATATGTACTGCCTGCAGTTGCCTGATTGTGCTCTTTGCCCAGTCGATGGAAGAAGTACACAGAGAGGGCAGCATGGTCAGTACAGACAGTATCCCTTTCAATATCAATACTGAGTGCCTTGGGTAAAACCTGCTAGCATCGAGGGAAAGAGTGGGCTAAAGACAGGGAAAGTCACATCGGCATTAACTAGTGATAGGATTTGCAACCTGGGGAGTACTGCACACCAAACAACTTCTGGGAAAGGCGTAAGCATCACTGGAGTAACTTTGAGTTAAGGAAAGAAGCGAGACCTAGTAAAAAGTTAAAGAAGGGTCCAATTCCTCCAGTATACTAAATAAAGTGGCTGTTCTCCCTGATTCGAAGAAGCATAATAACAGAGATGATCCTAGCAGTAATATGGCAATTACTTACACAATGTTGAATATGGTTTCTCAAGATTCATACCTCAACCATCTCACCAACTGCACAAATGACACAAATGATGCAAACCTCATATAATGCCCTAAGAACAGTGCAACTTTGCAGGGTAATGATGGCCAGAGCCCTGATGATTTCAAGGAAACGGCAAGTCAACAAGCGAAGCCCATTAAGAAAAGGATATATAAGAAGCAATGTCGACCTAGGAGCTGCAGTTGGAAATCACATCTGAGCCACATAGCGCACTGTCTGCCACAGAAGGCCCTTCTACCACCCAAACTCTGAGATCTGGCACCTATTTCAAGAGGATTAGGGGCATCTTAAAGCCTTAACTCTTCTGCCTCGATATTCGTTAGTATAGTACTTGAAGTGGAAGGAAACCTGTAAATAATCAATCAAAAAGCAGCTAATTGTCTGGAATTTATTGACCTCTTTCCAGACATAGGAGGCATGAATCCCATGAATAGGTCAAGACTGCTAGCCCTCTTTTGCATGAGTTTAAAAAAAATAAAAAGTCCTGCCTGGATACTAGGTATCAAGTACAGGATCTTCACATCATTCATTACTCAGTGAGTGTATCTTTGGTGAATTGGAGTACGGTGACTGAAGTCTGGATGGAGGACTCTGTGCACAGAGTGGGATTAACTGATTGTAGTTAACCTGTTTACCGCGGCCGTTATTTTGGCGCAGTGCAGGTGTTCTAAGGAGTGGGCGGGGCCGCGACGCCCGTTGGACGTTCGCAGCACCAGCCAGGTAGTGCTTGGGACGGCCAACGGCCGACGGGAGCACGGAAGGAGTTAATATAGACATGACAGACTGCAGTGCTAAATGTGTGTCATGCATGGTTGATGTAAAAACCTAGGTATATAGCAGTTGGGGTTGATATTAAGTGTTTCAGTGTCAGTACCACTTCAGTACTGAAGGCACTGAGGGATTATTCATGTTGAGCTAATTGTGTTTAAAAAAGTAATTTTAGCAGTACCATGCATTTTATTGACCTAACGTGAACATTATAATATGTGTATTGTATTTGTCGCAATTTTTACATCTTTTTATGTGAGAGAATCAATTTGTTGGTCCTCAAGAAGGTGGCTAAAAATTCTCTGTGATCCACCGAAGCACGTTAACAAAAATTCTGACTAATCTGTGTAAACTGTGGATACGAGTGATGTTGATTCAGATACTATGCAAAGTATCATTTAACACAGTTTGAACGCATCAGTTTGTTTGCATAGCCAATGGTCATTGCCTGTTTTGTCTCTCCCTGTTTTGGTTTTAATTTTGTCTCATGTTTACTGAATAAAATAGTTGTGAGCTGTACTGTGAAGATCCTATCTGGAAGATTCCTCTATTTTTAGAATCATGTGTAACTCTTTGAATGGCACGCTAATTACGATTTTCACTGTGACATTATGAATGTATACACTGTAAGGTTTTAAAGCTACAATTTTCAGCACTCTATTAAAGCTGTTTGTCTTTTAAATACTGCTGTGTACTGGATTTGTATTGGTGGTGAATTGCTCAAGGGGCGAATGAGGAGTGAGTGCATATGTGGATTGATTATTTCCCAAGGGGAGATATATCCTTATTGTCAATAGAGAATCCCTTGACAACTTGTGCATCAATACAAGCAACAGCCATGGCAACCAGCAGTAGTGTTACATCAAGAGAGGAGCCTGACTGAGTATCAGGGAGTCCATCACTTCCATATGCTGCTGTGCACTTTTATGGGACGCCTAGGGCTAACAAAATGGGTAGCATCAAGAAAGAATGCTTGTTTATTTTGTCATGGACCAGTCGACGAAACAGAACAAAATCCTGCCTGGTAACTGAAACTAAACTATATATATTAATAGTCTATATAAATCTACATGACGTCCCAAACCAGCCCAAAGAACCTCAGGATTCTCATAATAAGTCCTTCTCATGATATGTTTATTCATTCATTTCTTTTGATAATGTGATCAAGTTTAATACTTTATTCTTTTTTATACAATTTAAACAGAAAAGAAATACATCAGGAATACAAGACACCTCTAATGGACCCCCCAAACACACAATAACCCCTAGGTTAACTCACTCAAACTGCCATTCACTCAAACCATACTGACCAGACTGATATCACATTTCAATCGTTATAACATATCACACATCACTAAAAAACAACAACAACTGTTTTTCAATGGACCGGAATAGAATCAATTAGATGATAACAAATTATTCTGAGAGCTAATACATGACCTAAGGTTCCTCCATCCAGTAGTAATCAAGTGAAACAAATGTCCTGGTCCAAATAGTTGTAAAAACGTTTGTCATGGAACATTGTGGATTGGCTAGCTAAATGGAGGATGAGGAATGGCTAACGTTTATTGGCCAACATTCCATATGCTACTTTCAGGAAACTTGGGCCCTAAGTGAAATTAGTACAAATGTCTTTTTTAGATATAAGCATACCAGCTAAGTACCCCAGAAAGGAGCACCCATCTGGGGGGGGGGACATCCTTTTCAACGCAACTTTTACCACGCAGTGCTTTTACAACGCAGGCTTTACCACGAAAACCATTACAACGCATTGCACTGGGGGGCGCTCTAGGATAAGTAATAGTATAATTTACTATCCAACACCTTCCCTACTATCCACGGGGACTGGAGTTGGAATAGTAAATTAAACTATTCACTATCCAGCACCCCCCAAAGCAATGCATTGTAATGGCTTGCGTGGTAAAACATGCGTTGTAACAGCATGCGTGGTAAAAGCATGCATTGTAACAACGTACATCCATCAGGGGGTCTTGTTGGGCTAGGTATCATGTTAATTGAAATGCAAGATAGAGCGACTAGGGGTAGCCCTGTTTTCTCCCAGTGTATTGCATGTGAAGGTCTGGTTTACTGGACATAAAGGTGATGTGATTGATATCTTTCATTTTTATATTCCACCCACCAGGTGCAGTCGATATGGGGGAATCTTGTTTCTTACATTAGATGTATTAGGAAGGACATTGGTGATCAAAATCTCCTTGAGGAGGGTGAAAGGGGGAACATTTGATATTGATTTGTGGTGATGTTAATACCTAACCGTCTGATGCCATTGCTAACAGCGAAGTCCTAAAGAAAGATCATTGCCTAGGTATCCCTGAGACAGCCATAAGCCATTTTAAATCAACTAAGAAGGGTGATGCATTCTTTGAACTTTTGATAAATCACCGCTGCATTTCATTAATTGTGGGACTGCCTCAGATGGTACTGCCAAAGAGACATATGATAAAGAGAGGTGATTGTCACTAATTGACTACATTATAGTAAATACCGAGGGTTGGGAATATGTGTACAATTTAACTGTTATCAGAAGAGTGGAGAGCAACTGTGACTCTGTAATTATTTACATTAATTTGAGCCCCTTGTGTTCTGACAACACCAATAAATCTAGCATGGTGACCTTTGGCCACGAGATTGTTCTAACTAGTGGTAGGCGGTGCATACAATGGAGTAGAGAGAAGTACAATCATGATCTCCCAATGCTCAAGTGTATGGCGGCAAAGTATGGATCTAAAATCATGAATACCCCAGGTGATAACAGCAAAATACTTTTAGTGGCCTATGATGATTTGGCTGAAGAGTTGAGGTCCTTGTGGTCTAAGCAGATTTGGGCAAAAATCATAAGTCCTATAGCCGGTAGACCGACAAAATTGGCATAATTGGTATCACGAATAAAGTTTTCACATGAAGAGAGCTGTCTCTCATACTCTGATACTGTGCCACTGTAATCACCAGAATGAAGGATTATTTTGAAAATGTGTCCAAGAGCATAAATTCCTCTTAATTGTTAAGAAAGCACATCTGCAGAATACACTATGGGTGAACTGGGAAAGACCACTTGTGATAACAAATCTAAGAGGTTTTGGGAACTTGTCACATGGGTAGTGATAGGCAATATATTGGAGAACCATATTGGCCCAACAGTGTGGGTATAACATTTTAGTGCTTTGTAGAGTGCAGTGATCAAAGGCCTGCCTGAACCCTCAATACTGTGCGAGGATTTCCTCAAGGACTACTGTGCAATTAGTATTTTTGTACCAGAAGTAGACAGAGCACTGAATGGCATGAAGAAACACAATGTCTACGAAAAGGGAGACTGAGGGCTTTTTACAATAGGTCCAGCATACATGCCCGGCAATACATAAAAACAAAAAAGGTATGCTCTTTCTGACAGTCAGGAGAACAAGCTGTGAAAAAGAGTGAAATCCAGTAAGAGGAGTGAATTCCTCTTATCGGAATTAGGACCCTCACACACCCGACCCGCTAGGTGTCATGCTTCATCATTGGGTCTGCTCCTTGTTGGGTCGGTGCTGCAATACCCGACGGGCACCCATGAAGGGGCTCTTTGGCGGAGATCTTTTGTTCCTTGCCCTAAGGTGTAGTGCATGTGAGGGGCCTGGTGAGGGTAGATACATAAGAAAATGAGGTTAAAATAGGAGGTAGGAGTCCAGTCAGACCAATTTTAATGAGTGTGGTACCTCTCCTAGTTAAAAATATGTGTGACGCACCGCTGAAATTGAAAGGGTATCGCATATGTTGGTCAACATGTTTCTTGCCTAACTGTCTAGCGGACGGCAATTCGTCAGGACAAGTATCAGTTAATTCTACACTATCAGTAGTGGTCGATATAAAAGTGCGAGACCACAACCAGTATCATAAACAGTGTGATACCTGTCACTTTAACTGAACAACCTGTAAGAAGTTAGAAGAGAGAGTAACAACATCAATTTGATGGCACTCATTGGATGGGTAAAAACATGACCGTGCAGCACTCAATGGTGAGTAAGCATGCTACATGTTGGTGTGCTGTGACAGACATGTAAGGTGACAGTTTACAATAAAACAAGTGGCGAAAGGATCTTGACTCACTCCATTGTGGTCATTACCACTCATCTTTGTGTTCCAGCAGGTGATAACACTGTAAAGACTAGTGTCCTGTAAGAATGAAAAAGAAGGGTAAATCATGGGGGACCTGTGTCTTAATGGTAGTGTGAACTTTGTCTTAGCACCTGTCACAATGGTCCAATGGTCAGGGGGGGGCACCAATAGTGTGAGGTTTCAAGGCACGGAGGTAATGTGTCCTGCTGTCTGCATATTGATAGGGGTTGCTAAGGAAACGCTCATGTATAACGGAGCGGCGTGCAACAACTCAATGGCAGCGGCACACAAGTAAGTGCACCGAAAAAGACTAACACGAAGCCTCATCAATGCACCTGCTGTGGCCAAGGCAATTGGGTTGTAAGCAACTGCACGCTTCCTTAATGACATGGGAATCTGGAATATCACTGCCTGCGGCCCGGAATCACAACAAACACCTAAAGGATTTACCGATGAGCCTCATAAGTCAAGGTATAGCCGACGAGTGGGAGGCAAAGGTCTGTTAGCGGTTGGTTACTCACAAGTCTTCTCCGTGCATTGGTGGAGGACTTACCCCTCACGCTGCTGAAACCGGGCCGTAACTGCCAGCCCAGCCACAGCGGCTGGTGCCTGCAACAGGAAACTGCCCATAACGCAACGTGGATACAGGCAGGGGATTTTGGGTAACAAAATATTGGGAATCCATACAAGCTACACCTCCCTGGACTCCCCTGTGTATCTAATTTACAGAAATGTCTGGGTTTGGTATGCTTTCCTAGATGGCCATCAAGCAATCCACACAACTAGCTAATGTCATCCACGCACATCACCAGCCAAGCACCATCCATGCACACCACCACCCAAGCACCATCCAAGCACACCGCTAGCCAAGTAACAGTCCACGCGCATCAACAGCCAAGTAACAGTCCATGCACATCACCAGACATGTGCCGTCCACGCAGACTGCTAGCCATGTGACAGTCCATGCACTCTGCCAGCCAAGCGCTAGTCCACACACAAGGCCAGCTAAGCACAAGTCCACACACACCACCAGCAAAATGCAGGTTCACAGCAGAACTCCAATTCACACACACACAAAGAAACTGTCACTAATGTTTAATGTTTTTCTGCCCCCTAGGGAACAGATGTGCCTAAAAATATTGCTGATCTTCCCTCAAGGGGGGTAGAAGCAGCCAAAATGTGTTCGCACTTGCCTAAGGGTTGGCTCCATGACATGCCCATAAACATATCTCTGGTGCCTAGTGGGCTTTCTACCACCTTGGGGTCAGATTGGGGGCTATTGCCCCCATCCGCCTCCCAGGTGGGGCAGAAAAAAGGTCCCTTTTGTGTTAGGGGTGGGGCCATTGTCATGCCTATTGTGGGCAGCCACACCCCTCTTTTATATAAAAAATTATCACTGGTGGCTATTGGGCTTTCTGTCCCCAGGGGCTGATCAGGGACTATTGGCCCCATCTGCCCCCGGGGGGGAAGGGGCAGCACGACTGTGGCAATTCTTGGAAGGGGTGGGGTCCTTATAGTGCCCATTTAGGCAGCCCTCACCCCCAAGTACTAAACAAAAGAATCCCTGGCATATATTGGGCTTTCTGCCCCCATCTGCCTGTGGGGGAGGGGGGGAGAAAGACTGTTCCTTTTGTATTGGGGGTATGGCATTGGTATGCTCATTGTGGCCAGCTCCACCCCTCTTTTATAATACAAAAACAACCACCCCTGGTGCCTAGTGGACTATTGCCCCATCTGCTCCTAGAGGGGCAGAAAGACTGCACAGTTTTGAGATGGGTGGGGATGGCAATATAGTGCCCATTTAGGGCAGCCCCCAACCCTAAGCATTACAAAAAAGAATCCCTGTATCTAGTGTGCCTTCTGCCCCACCCTCAAGGGGACCAGAAAGTCTGAATATGGCCATATAGTAATGGGGGAGCAAAAGCCCTTGCCTAAGGGGGTCCTCCCACCCTCCCTGGTGTCTAATGGTGAAACCCTGCATGGGGATCACACTCCTGCAGCGATCCCTAAGCAGGGATCCATTAGGAAAGGTTATCATTTGAAAATGGAGATTCTAAAAAATCTCGATCAAGATGTAATTACAAATTAATTTGCTCTAAGGCACTTGCACTGTACCGAACATTTGTGGTACTATGTTTATCCATGTTTGAATTTTATTTTGTGTCACTTGCAGGAATTTAGTTATGCTTATTTGTAACTGTTGTTCTAATATTGTAACAGTTAGTGAATAACCGTAAACAATAAAGTATTATTATTATTAGCATTCATGAATCCCCTTGGGCTCTATTGGGAACTATAGGAGTGTATTGCAAGGGTGCCAAGCCTCAATCTGACACACACTGTGAGGCGCACCTCGGGGGAATTTCATCCAGGTGTGATTCCAATCCCATGGATGCCTCAATAAAAATATTTCTTGAGGAGAGAGAGCTAGTTCCCTTTAGCTTTGTGAAGCACTCATTCAAACACGCAGCTCTTAATTGCCCGTGTCGTTGTCCTGATAACACATTCAGGACTATTTCATAGATTCCCTTGACCAGTCTTGTGCAAAATGCTCTTTGTATATAATAACCATTTGCAGTGCAAAGAGCCATTGTACAAAGTGCTGTATGAACTATAAGCATAACAAGCCATATTACAATTATATCACCTGTGAGGTCTAAGCCAAGTTTGAACCAAAAATTTGTTTTGTGAGGCCAGCTTAAGGAGGAATTCAGAAATCGGTTATTTTGCCCCAGTATTTTAATAATCTCAGTAAACCCCCACGACATAAACACAGGTGGCAACCACCTACTCTCTGTGAAAAGTGAATATTATAACCTTATAGCCCGCCGTAGAGGGCTAGGCTCGGGCCTTTAACAAGGGAGAGGGACTTTAATAGCCGGTATAGCCCGGCTACGAAGGGCTATAAGGCTATTAGAACATTCTGCCACTAGAGGGCAGAATGTTCTAACGAAAAAAAAAACAAAGACTTATGGGAGCGTGTCAGGATTGGAATCCCCTCAGGCTCCCTGAAGCCTTTGTTCACAGCCAGAGCTGTGAACAAAGAAACATTGGAATGTTGGAGCTCCAGGCTTATACCAGCCATTATAAGCCCGGAGCACTCCATTGTTTTCAATGGAGCTCCCAACATTCCAATGTTCTAATGACACTTATGGAACTTTTCCCTTTGTGGGTCCCAGGTCAGATAATGATCTATTGTGATAGATACAAAGTTAGCAAAGTGGCTTACCGTCTCTAAATGGACACCCTTCACATTAAGGATGTTTTTCAACAGTTGCTTTATGTTCATACCCAAATATTTTTATTTGTTAATGTTAACCACCAGGGTTTTTCTTGACAAAACTGTTTGCACTCCATTAACAAACCATGTATCGATAACTGAGTTAGGGACAATAGTACAACATTGTCTGTACCTCTCCCATATGTGTGTACCTAGGTTTACAATACAAAGTAATCTACCAGCATCATTAATAATCATCCTAAATAGCACAGGAGCGAGAACACTACCACACTCGCCTTCAGATGAAATCCCAAATTCTTCGGTGCACTAAACCAATGATCCATATGAGACCTTTGTTGTATGTTTATCCAAGTGTTACAGGACTTTCACCCTCCATTCAGAGATCCCCTCCCTTCAAAGACAACCAAAATGGGAAAAGTCAATATTCTCAAAGGCTGACTTCAGGTCGAAGAATGTCAGTTACTATGGAACAGGGCCAGACTGGGAAACCAAATTATTCCTGGGAATTTTTGTCAGACCAGCCCCCATACAGTGCTTAGCAAGTGAATGCAGCGAGCTAACCTGACTGCTACACCGGAGTTTGCTTAAGAGTGTCCTCCTCCTCCAAGACTATTTGTGGACAAATGTAAACATTCTGCATTCTATATGCCATTTTTCATTGTATATTCAATTCTATTAGCTTTTAAAGCATGGCAAAGGATTACCTTACAGTGCACCAGTATGCCCAGCCACTTAAACAATTATAATTAGGTATTTTTCATGTTTGCTGCAAAACCTGCCCCCTTACACAAAACCATCCTCCCAGCCTCTTTCGGAAATGCCTGATGCCGCATACGGCCTGTCAGGCTTTGCAACGGGGACCATTTTAAGATTACTATACTTTGTAGAGATCAAAAATAATTAGAATGCCTGCTCAACAGTCTCCATACCTTTTCTGAAACCATCTCTATGTTACATGAAATATTATTGCAGTCCACTCTCTCCTTATGTACAATGCAACAACACTTTACTATATGTTTTTCAATCCCCATTATGCAGAGAAATTGCCAGATTGCAACTGGAGTTAGATCAAAAACCTTTTCTTTTATAAAGGTGCAATCGGGTTACTGGTTGAGGGGGAGTTGAAACCCTACTCAAGCAGCAACGACAATCCAAGTCACAGAAAAAAAAAGAAAAAATAACCCATGATTATCTCTGGTAGCTTGGGCCTTGGCACAAAATAAGTCATGCTTAACTTAGAGGCAATGTGTCAAGTAGTTATGCAGCACTTCAAACATTAATAAAGTGAAATACAACACAAGAAAAATCCCACACCAATTCAAAAAAATAAAATAAAATGTAATAAATAATGTAAGACTAAAAGGACAAAAATCCAATCAGTAGACCTGCAGATATGACATTTTTAAGAATTAAGAGAAAAAGCTCCACTCGTGGCTATCTAGTGGTGCGAGACCAGATGAAAGTCAAATGTTCAGGCCAACTGCGATGGAGCAAGGGACGGATACCAGGACTGGGTTAGTCCCACCAAAAGACCTATCTTCACAGTTCAGCACAAAGAGTTCAGTTCACAGTTGATGGAACCAAGAGGAGCAAGAAGAGCATTGTGGATGGCCTTTGAAGTAGCTTGAAGGGCAGGCTGAGCAGCACGGACGGTCTTCGCGGTAGCATGAAGATCCTGTTGAGCATCGAGGATGGTCATAGCTGGAGCTTCACGTTGGTGATCCCAATGAACTGTCGATTCTGTACTGTGAAGTACAGGCATCATCGGCAGTTGCTGTAGATTAAAGAGTCTGGTTCTCCAGACCTTCGTGATGGCGGCAAGATCTTGGTGCGAACGGGCCCCTTCATATTCACGAAAACCCCCAATAGTTCAGGTGAGCTCAACGGTAACGGTAATGGGAGTTCCTTTATTCCTTCTCCTTTTGTTGTGTGGTTGCTTTTTGCTGTTCCTTTCTTTGCCAAAGCGCCGGGATGCTCCTTTGGAGTTGCCGTGCGCTATAAAAGAATTAAAGTAACATAACATAACATAACCACAGCAAAGCCCGAAACTGACTCCAATACAGGCCAGCAGGCCTCATGCAGGTCCAGGCAGCAGGTCAGCTGGGTAAATGCAGAGATCCTCCGGAGTTTGGTATAACCCTATAGCTCAGAACAGGAAGTCCGCTGACCGAACCTTAGAGTCACTTCAGCCTGGAATGAAGGATGCAGGTCCAGTCTTTCTTACCAGTAAGCAGGGCAGTCTGCAGTAGAGCAACAGAGTAGCAGGGCAGTAGAGTGACAGGGCATCAGAGTGACAATCCTTTTGGCAATAAAGCAGCAAAGCATACCTTCTTCTGTAGAATCCACAGGCCCAGGAGTGTACTGAAGAGTTGGGTCTGTGGGTCCAATATTTATACCTGCTGCCTACTTTGAAGTAGGTGAAGCTTCTGGAGAATTCCACCCCCAGAGTTGATTGGAATTTCCTGCCTCCCTGCCCTGCTACCAGATTGTATGGGTTGACAATAAACTAGTGTCAAACCTGTTTGTGAAGGTGCTTAGGCAGGGCCTTTTTGATATGCAAGTGTGGTAGGTGACAGCTCCTCATCCTCACCAACTCAGAGTGGCTAATACTGCCAACACCTTTCTTATCTTTGTCTCACTGTATGGGAGTAATACACAAAAATCAACTGCTAACTAAACCTAGTCATGTGACACATAATACAGGCGGTATACACCAAATACTTGGGACAAGAAAATGGCAACTTTCTAAAAGTGATATTTTGAGAATTGTGACAAAAAATCCAACTTTACCATTAAAGAGGGCTTTTAATTACAATTCCTTCCTGCTCCCAATTGAAATGTATCACTTATTAAATATAGTAAGGTAACCCAATGTCACACTCAGAGAGAGGTAGGCTTTACAGTAATGAACAGCTAATTTAGAAGATTTTCACTGCCAGGACATGAAAAGCTCAACAGTCAATGTCCAACATTTGAAATACACTGCATCCTGGCCTATGGGCTGTTCATCCTGCTCTAAGGGTGACATATGTATTAAACAGGGAGATTTAGGCTTGGGAAATTGTTTATTTTGGCAGGTTGAAATGGCAGTTCAAAACTGCACACCAGCAGCAATGGCAGGCCTGAGACATGTTTGCAGGGACACTTAAGTGTTTGGCACAATATGGTCTGCAGGCCCACTTGTAGCATTTAATTTACAGGCCCTGTGCAAAATAGTACCACTTTTACTAGGACTTTACAAGTAAATTAAATGTGCTAATTGGGTTTAGGCCCATTCTACCATGTTTAGGGGAGAGAGCACAAGCACTTAAGCACTGGTTAGGGGTAGTAAGGCTAACAATACCATGATCAGCTAAAATAAGAGGGCTGAAGACAAACAGTTTGGGGGAAGACCACCCTTAGGCTGACAGGTCTAACAAAAGTATAATAATAGCTGTGCTCCACAAATCAGCAACAACACCACTATAAAAACATGCATTAAAGGCTGAGGCAAGTAGTGCGGTGCAAATGCTTGCAGCAGCTTTATAATGATCAATCGGGACCTTGACTGGGCCCGGTGTCTTCTTTGCCACCTAATCTCCCTGACTTCCCTTCGGGCATTTGTCCAGCCAGGTGGCCTCTTGAAGCAACCCAAAATCCAGTAATGCTGAGAGGTACTTTTTAAATTGATTTAATAATTGCAACTGTTAGTTAGAAGACTTACTGGCAGTGACACAATTGTTGCATGCAGCTCGCTAGCTCTCACATAGGAATGGTTGTTGACTCAAGTTTAGGTGATTATGTCAGTATAGAGTGAAGGGAAAATGGCAAGTTATTGCACAGGCAAGATGCCTTAACTACAAAGCTCTGTGTATGCAGTTTGGAATAACCAGAAGTATTGCATCTGCAGAGAGCAGTGGCCTAGTGAGATCATAATCACAATTTATTTTCCTCAAGATACTTGGGTCCTCTCAAGTGAATAGCTCTGTGTACCAAGCAAAGTAATTTAAAGATGCTTCTTCAGGGGAGAGGTAGGCTTTACAGTTTACTCCTGGCCATATGCAAATCAGTCTTGACCTTGTGCCTCATGGGAACAGTCCAGCCCGAATGGCCAAACTAGTTCCTCCCTGGACCAGAAACAAGCATGCTAGGA
This sequence comes from Lissotriton helveticus, assembly GCF_964261635.1. NCBI lineage: Eukaryota > Metazoa > Chordata > Amphibia > Caudata > Salamandridae > Lissotriton > Lissotriton helveticus. The sequence goes on along the minus strand of NC_136071.1, from coordinate 968,377,330 downwards.
CCGGGTTCGGGGGTTCCACCCCTCATGAGCCAGGATAGCTTGAATCCAATGCCCAGGTCCCATGTTTGGGCATACCCGGCGCACTTAGGGCGAGAAAGCAAAAGACACACAATTGATGGATGGAATACAGAACAAATCAAAGTATTCACCCCAGTCAAGAGATCTGGGTTAAATCCATCATTCCTTTGCTCACCATGCCACCCCAGCTTAGACCTCACTATATGCAAATCAGTCTTGATCCTGTGCCTCATGGGAACAGTCCAGCCCGAACTGCCAAGCCAGGTCCTCCCTGGACCAGAAGCAAGCATTCTAGGACTGGTTTTGGGGCCAGTTTAGCTTGAATCCAGTGGCACAGTGAGCCCAGGACCCACGTCTGGGCATACCCAGCGCACTTAGGGCAAGAAAGTAAAAGACACACAATTGATGGACGTAATTCAGAACAAATCAAAACATTCACCCCCAATCAGGAGATTTGTGTTAAATCTGTCATTCTTTTGCTCAACATGCCACCCCAGTTTAGACCTGGCCATATGCAAATCGGTCTTGACCATGTGACTCATGGGAACAGTCCAGCACAAACTGCCAAGCCAGGTCTTCCCTGGACCAGAAACAAGCATCCTAGGACCGGTTTCAGGGTTTCACCCCTCATCAACCATGATCGTTTGAATCTAGTGGCACAGTGAATTCTAGCTATGTCTAACTTTGACCCATTGGTACTGTTTTGAGTTCAGGCAAATGCAACAAAGTTGTTTTCTTTCTTATGTTGCCTCAGGCCAAATAGAGAAATTTGCTTTGCACATAATTTGAGAGGGACGGAAAGAGCTACAGCACTTTTAGTGGGACATTCAGTAAAGTACTACATCCAAATGGCACTAACCAAGTAACGGCACACTTTGCATGCAGTCAGAAGGAATGAGGGAAGTTCTGTCATGAAAAATACTACAAAGAAGGTAGTCTCCCCTCTAATGTTTAGTTAAAAAAGCCTGCACCCAACTACTATAAACAATTGCTATCAAGCATGACTACTATCATACACTGATCATGGGCGCAGATGGAATGCCATTCTCTCATTGGTATGCGGCAACCGGATGCAAACCAGGCAGCATGTGGCCAGTCTGGGTCACATCTCATTTACTGGAAAGATGGATTACTCTTTAGTGAGCCTAAGGTCGCTAAGCCCGGTGCACCCCGTGTGCTGGTGGTACCCGAGTACGTTTGATTTAACATCTGGGTACTGGCAGATTGCTTTAACTGACGGGGCCAAAGAGAGGTCAGTGTTTTCAACACCTGAAGGGCACTTCTAGTTCCGCGTTATGCCCTTTGGGTTGAAAAACACCCCTGCCACGTTCTGGAGACTGGTCAACCAGGTGCTGTCCGGGCTGGAGGAATTCAGCGCCGCTTATCTGGATGGCATTGCTGTGTTCAGCTTCAGTTGGGAGGAACATTTGCAACACCTCTGCGAAGTGTTGAAAGCTGTGCAAGGGGCAGGCCCCTTTATCAAGGCGGGTAAGTGCCAGATAGGTCAAGGATATGTGATGTACTGGGACACCAAGTAGGGAGCAGCCAGGTGATGCCCCTACAAGAAAAGATTGATACCATGCTGGCTTGGGAGCCCCCCAAGACACAGATAGAGGTGAGAGCCTTCCTAGGTCTCACCGGGTATTACAGACGGTTTGTCAAGGAGTATGGCACCATTATTGCCCCCTTGACAGAGCTGACTTCAAGGAAGCAGCCCCGCAAGGGGATCTGGTCTGATGCCTTGCCAGACAGCGTTTGATACCCTGGAAGCTGCCATATGCATGACGCCTGTGCTCAAGGCGCCTAATTTCACCAAAGAATTTTTGGCGCAGACAGATGCTTCAGAGCATGGTGTGGGAACAGTACTCTCACAATTGAATGACGAGGGCTTGGACCAACCCATACCTTTCATTAGTAGGAGGCTACTTCCCATAGAACAGAGGTGGAGTGCAATTGAAAGGGAGGCTATCGCTGTGGTCTGGGCGCTGAAGAAGCTAAGGCCCTACTTGTTTGGCACTCACTTCCAGGTTCAGACAGACCACAGGCCCCTCAGATGGTTAATGCAGATGAGGGGTGAGAACCCTAAACTATTGAGGTGGTCCATCTTCCTACCGGGAATGGAATTTATGATGGAATACCACCCTGATACAGAACACCCCAATGCTGATTGTCTTTCCATGTTCTTCTGCCTAAGTGATGAGAACTCCCAAGAGGGTGGGTAGTTCTCCCCAGTTTTCAGCTGGAGGGGACACGTGTTAAACCTGCCATCCTTGGCATGGTTTCCCATGACTTTTTGCCTCTACCTTCTGTATTTTTGACACTGTGCTGGATTTCATTTTTGCTGGTTTAGATGCTTTGGGCAATTTGCCACTGCTGACCAGTGCCAAAGTGCAAGTGCTCCTTGTAAATTGTTATTGTGATTGGTTATCCATGATTGGCATATTTGTATTACCAGTAGGTCTAACGGCCTAATGGCTAGGGTGGTCGACCTCGAATCTGGGAAACTGGTTTCAAGTCTCGGCAATGACCCTGAACATCCTGTGATTCTGGGCAAATCACCTAATCATCCCATGCCTAACAAAAATTAATGTATCCTCATGTATTGCAACTGTTGCTATGTAAAGCGCTCTGATAACCAGTTTAGGCCAGGTTTGTGCTATATAAAAAATACCCTGAGTGTGCCAGGGCAGGTAACTCAACTACTACCAGTGGGCTTGCAGCACTGATTGCGCGAACCACATAAGTAGCACTTAAAAGAGGGTCTCAGGCCTGGCACTGCAGTTCCTGTAAGAGGTTTGTTAACTGTCATGTCGACCTGGCACCACTTGCCAGGCCTTACCCTTTCCTTTTCTGATACCTAGGACACCCCTATGATAGGCCGAAGGTACCCCCCCCCAACCCCCTGGGCAGGGTGCAGTGTATGTAAAGGTAGGACATGTATTAGTGTGGGTAACATGTCCTGATAGTGAAATACTGCCAATTTCATTTTTTATTATTGAAAGGCTATATTGCCAATAGGACAGAATGGGGAATGCTGTGTAACATGTTTACCTGCATATCTTCCCATAGGAGTCTGATAGAAACTCGGATTCTGGTATCCCTGAACTCAGAATTTAATAACACATCTTTTAGGAAGGATGGTTTTTAAATTCTGTGTTTGAAAATAGCACTTTTAGAAAAAGGCTATTTTCTTGTTCAACCTTTCTGTGTGCCTCTGCCTGTTTGTGGATTGACTGTCTGGTTTGAGAGTGACAGGAGCTGGGGTGGCTCAAGGAGTCTGGGTGAGTCAGCACTAGGCTGAATAGGCCTATCTGCATTTGGAGTGGTGGGAGGTGTAGCACCAGGGCCTGAATAGGGCTGTGCCTGTCTCCCACAATGCTGGCTCCACCTCCTGCAGTGCCTCTGAAGACCCAGGCCCACATTCACAAAGGAAGAAGTTGTGCACTGGCAGAGTGCACCCCAAACTGGTTTGGACTGGGTCCAGAACCCCTCACACATAGAGAACAAAGACTTTTGGGGTATAAATATGAGAGCTGAAACCCCTGAACTTTAGACTACTTGGTGATCAAGAGGAACCTGTTGCCAAAGAGGACAGCTAAAGAGACTCAGCAGAAGTACTGCCCTTGCTGTGTGTCTGGGGATGGCCTGCAGTTTGCTGTTTCTATTGAGGAGAGGACAAAGGGACGTTGCTGTGTGCTGTGTCTCCTGCTTGAAGAACGACTTGGCTGTGTGCTGTGTCCATCTGAAGGAAATCGCCAAGGGCCTGAGAAGAGCTGGCCTCCTTTTTTTTAAGTCCCAGGCACAAAAGGACTTTACCCCCAGCTTCCCTGAACTTCCTTGCTGGGAGTTCTAACCTGCCCAGACTTGCCTGTAACTGTGTGTGAGGCCCTTGCTGTTGGGAGCTAAAAGCGCGATGCAGCCGCTCTCGCATTGAAGAGGAAGCGTGTCGCCGCTGTCGCTGTTCGCCACTGCATCACCAGAGAAGCCTGTTGCATGGCCATTGCATCGCTAAGGAAGCGTGCCACTGCTAATTGCCATCGCATCACCGGAGAAGCGTGTAGCAGTGCCTGTCGTGGCTCAGGAAACCACCGATTTCGCCGCACAGCCATCGGGCGTGCCCGCGAATCACTGACATATTATCGAAAGACACAATATCGTGATACAAAAATATCGGCACAAATATATCGAAAGCATTAATACCGACATCCTGTACTTAACTATAAACATACAAAAATATCGGGTACACATTATCGACATACATAAACACCGATATCAATAATATTGACTACATACATATCGAAGGTAATAAATATCGATCACATTATAATAAATACACCAGAACAAATATATCGAAATCACTAATATCGTCAACAATAATATCGCCAAATTAAATATATCGATATTTTATATATATATATATATAAATAATTTAAAGCTAGAAATAATCTTATTGGCAATAAAATACACACCGCTCATTTAAATATATATTTATAAACATTTTTTTAAACTCTGAAACATATAATAATTATAAATTATATTACCTAAATATTTATATAAAAATCTTTTCCTTTCTTTTAAACATAAATAAATTAGATTTGCCTTACCTAACAACATGAAACTCACAACCGAAATTCAAAAATACAAACTAACCAATAAACACACAGAAATACTAATATAACCAATAGCAAACTAATTGCCAATTACAATCCTCTATATAAACAATTACCCACTAAACACAAACCACATGCTAAAACAAACGAAAGGAGATACATCTGTGGATGAATTGCACTACACCACCAAGAACATCAAAATGTACTGGATAAATTAATGGATTTCAAGTAAGTAACTCTAATAAACTAAATATAAGTCACTGCTAAAATGTAAATTTATTACTAAATATCCACTTTTCCTTTTCTAAAACTACTACAGAATACTCTACTAATAAATAACAGACAACTGATTTCTGAAAACAAAGAAACTACTAAAAATGTAAATATAATCTCAATCTTAAGTAAATAGTTAAATCTTTTAAATAAAATACAAGTTATAATGAGTAAATGCTATGCTTTTTTATTCTCTCCTAACGCTACAGAAAATTCTACTAACAAATACAAGACTACACAACTCAAAAACAAAGATACAACTAACAAATTAAGTATAGTTAAACACTAAATTAACTGCTACAATCCTAAAATATAAGCACATGTTCTAATTAATTATACATATCTACATTTTATTTTCTACTACCACTACAGAAAACTCTACAGACAAGAAACAGTAACTGGTAAAATGTTAAAAATAAAAACACACATTTAAATTTCTAACACATATCTAATTTTTCTTTCCAGATACCACTACAAGAAAACTAGACTAAAAAAGAACAGACAACAAAAATCCTATTTCCAAAAGAAAACTAAAAAAGTAAGTATATCCAAACACTAAAGTAACAGGTAAAAAGCACCAAAAATAGCACTTGTTCTAATTAATAACAAATATCTACTTTTTATTTTCTCCTAACACTACAGAAAACCCTACTGACAAAATACAGAAATCAAAAATCCGAATACCAAAGATACATCTAACTAAGTAAGTATATTCAAGCACTAAAGTAACTGGTAAAATGTAAAAAACCTAAACACATGTTTACATTTCTAACACATTTGTACTTTTTATTTTTAGACACCACTACAGAATACTCTACTGAGAAAGAACAGACAACTCTACTCCAAAATTCTATCTAGAACAAACAAAGTAAGTATATTCACAATTTTTTTTTAAATCCTACACTTATTAGCAGCCAATTTTATAGCAAAAATTGGCACTGAACCTCAAACAATATACAAAATCAAGTAATACAAATTGCATTTATTTTTTCCGAACAGATCAAAGAAAATCAGAAAACACAGTCCACAACTAAAGAATAAAGCATATCAAAATATTTCACTGATTTCGAAAAAAATGTAAGTATATACAATACAATTGTTTACTTAATTAAGTTTAAAAACAAACATTACCTTTAAAATAACTATTAAATATATCTCTTGTAGATTTACAAACAACAAAATGACTGAAGGAGCTGAATTTGTAACCAGCCAGAAAGGAAAGCTATTACTCTGCTACATGGGTTACACTTATACCCAAGAGAAACAATTTGGGATGAAAGTAAATTGGAAATGTTGCAAATATTATTCCAACAAGTGTTATGGAAGGGCAACAACTAGAGAAGCAACTGTACTTCATACTAGGGAACACAACCACCCACCAAACATAGCAGAAATAGAAGTTAGAACAGCATTAGAAAGCATAAAAGAGGCAAGCACAGGTTCCCAAAAACCAACCAGTGTCATATTAAAAGAAGAAATTCCCAAAATTGCTAAAACAGCAACAACACAGATGCACTAAACAGAACTATAGCACGAACAAAAAGAACTACTACTACTACCACACCACCTCCAAAAACATATTGGGGTCGATTCCGATCCGGTAAAATGCGCTCCGAATCGTCGTACGGAGAGTTTTTTCCCCATACGAATCGTACCCGTAGACGTCCCGTACGTACGACGAAGTACGATCCGTACCAGGTGCCAAACTCCGTACGAGTCGTACAGGACTCCGTACGACTCAGATCTCCGTACGAGTTTCACTCGGAATCGGCTGTACGCGACATCACTACGGTTCGCGGCTGGTTTTTACGACCCAGCAAGTACGATTCGTGTCGGGTACGCGCCGTACGACCCTTTTCCTACGGGAGCCGAAAACAGTCGTAAACGCAGAGTTCGCGCCGAAACAGGTACGGAACGCCCCCCCCCGGGTACGGCACGTACCCCCCATGATCGCAGGGGTACGCGCCGTACCCCTGTGATCATGCGGGGTACGTGCCGTACACCCAGCGTACATGGGGTACGCACCGTACCCCATGTATAGTGGGTGTACGGCACGTACCCCATGTACGCTGGGTGTATGGCACGTACCCCGCATGATCACAGGGGTACGGCACGTACCCCTGCAATCATGGGGGGTACGCGCCGTACAGTGTGTAGGTGATCATGCGCTTTTCCGTACGAATCGACGTGTACCGTACGAATCGCGCCCGGGTCGGCCGATCGGGATCGGAATCGTCCGGTCGTACGGCGTCCGTACGAGTCGTACGGAAACGGCTCCAGGTACGATTCATACGGATGGGGATTTTACCGGATCGGAATCGACCCCATAGTGATATAAGTTTTAATGCCAACCAAATTATAACTTTAAACAAACTACCATTTATCATTTACGACAATGAAAGCACTGATAAAAGACTTATAATTTTTGGAACAAATATGAACCTAATAAAACTTCAGCAAAGCCAATATTTGATGATGGATGGGACTTTTAACATCTGTCCCAAACCTTTTTTCCAATTATACACTATACATGGCCTATATCAAAACTGCAACATACCTCTGCTTTATGCAATACTACCAAATAAAACTAATTCCACATATATGGAATTATTAAATATAATCAAACAAAAAACTAATGACTATTCCCCTGAAAAAATAATCCTAGATTTTAAGCAAGCAATGCTTTCAAGCATCTTAAAAATACACCCCCATACCTGCATTCAAGGCTGCTACTACCATTTAAACCAGTGTCTATGGAGACATCTACAAAAGACAACCTTAAGCATAGAATATGCAACAAACTCATCTTTTGCATATCAAATAAAAAAACTCATAGCACTGGCTTATGTTCCAGAAACAGACGTAGCAGAACACTACAACATTCTAATAGATAGCACCTTTTATAAACAAAATGAAGCAAAATTGAGTAAATTTTTAGACTACTTTGAAGACACCTGGGTAGGCAGACTCCATAGATCTGGCCACAGAAGAAACCCAAAATTCCTAATACCCTGGTGGAACGTTTACAAAAGCACCTTAAATGGTGAATCAAAAACAAACAACGCAGTTGAAGGTTGGCACAATGCCTTTATACAATCAACTGGCAGAACTAAACCAAGTTTAGAACATTTTATTAAATGCCTACAAAAAGAACAAAGCTACCAGGAGTTCCGAATGGAACAATCCATTACTGAACTAGTCCCTAAAACTTCTAAACAAAACAAGCAAATGCACAAATACCTAGAACAACAAGTAAAGTTATATCCTAGTACAAAAGGCATTGAATACCTAAACATAATTGCCAAAACACTACTCTAAATAAATCTGAACACCAAACCAGTCCCTAAAAATGAAACCTAAACAATCAAAATAACATTTAAATCTTTATTTTCAAGACTCTTTAATGTATGCAATATATATATATTATTTGATTACATAAATATGCACACATTACTTTCAATTAACAACAATAAAACAGAACTATAATAATAATTACATAACCCACCCACAAATAATAAAAGAAAAATAACTTACCAAGCATTTCGCAAATCCAGGAAAATCCTTCTCCACCAAAATAATCCAATTAGTGAAAAGTTGCCCCAAAAAAAAAAGAAAAAATACAACTGTCCCAAAATTCGACAATCCATCCAACGAATATCCTTCGAAGAACCATAAAAATCCCGAAAATTGGTAAAAAATAGAACAAACGCTCCAGGAAAACCGAAAACTTTAAAGAAGTGTTTGAAAACCATTAGTTAATAAAACTAACAAACACTTCCTTAAAAAAAACCGCTCCTTCCGATATGGCGAACACCTAGAACAGAAATATATAAAACATACATTCCCACCCACATAAAACAACACATAAACAACTACTAACATTAGTATTAAAATTATATTCCTACTACATATACTTTAAACATGGATATTTTGACTCTCCAAACAAGCCTAAAACAAGCCAAATCTACGAGTAGCTACCACACATAAATAAACGATCTCAAAAACGTTAATACAACTCACTTACATCTAACAACAGTAAATAGTACCAGACTACTCTCAAAAATACTTTAAAACACACATAAAACATATAAAACAAACCTTACCTTAAGCGACGTGAAGCCTCTCCCAACCGCGAGCTGCTCTCCATCCAAATGACACAAAACTACCTAACCTGGTTACAAAATAAAAGACCCAACAATAACAAAATAGTCCAATATAACAAAATTATTATTAATTCTGTCTAAATTCACCTACAATAATTAAAAAATCACTACTATATTTTATAAATTTTTTGTTCTTCCTTGTATTAAATAATTGTGAAATATGTAGTAAAACTGTACAAATAAATATTATAAAAGAAATAATATTTATTAAAAAAAAAATTGAAATGTAATAAAATGTTACAAAATGTAGTGATATCCAATTTCTGTTTCTATATAAATAAACCTATGTTGACACAAATATATTGTTTTAAAAATTAATATTAATATTTTCAATATTAATATTAATGTAAAAATTGTATGTACTAACAACATATGTAACACTATAAAAATGTGATATTACATTTAACAATAGTATGTTTTCTTCGTATTTAAAATAAAACTTGCTTTTGTATATTTTTATTTTTTTTAAATATACATTTTTCAGAAATGTAAATAATATAAATAGAAAATTATTATCTCTGCAAAATAAACCTTACCTAATTAATTTATGTTGTAGAAAAAAATATTATTAATTTTCTGTGTTTTTACTATTATGATCTTAAATAAATATTATTTCCCATACACAAAAATTATATATATTGATTTATATACTTAAATAAACAACTCTTCCCACACTAATACACATAAATATCAAGTAGTTTCTGGACACTATTTAAATATAATTTACTATTCCCACTTCAGTCTTCATAAAATTGAAGTAGGTGCTGGACACTAATAAATATCATTTACTATTCCCACTCCAGTCTACATAAAATTGAAGTAGGTGCTGGATACTAATTAAATATAATTTACTATTCCCACTCCAATCTACATAAAATTGAAGTAGGTGCTGGACACTAATTAAATATAATTTACTATTCAAACTCCAGTCTACATAAAATTGAAATAGGTGCTGGACACTAATTAATTATAATTTACTATTCGAACTCCAGTCTACATAAAATTGAAGTAGGGGCTGGACACTAATTAAATATAATTTACTATTCCCACTCCAGTCTACATAAAATTGAAGTAGGTGCTGGACACTAATTATTTATAATTTACTATTCAAACTCCAGTCTACATAAAATTGAAGTCGGTGCTGGAAACTAATTAAATATAATTTACTATTCCAACTCCAGTCTACATAAAATTGAAGTAGGTGCTGCACACTAATTAATTATAATTTAATATTCCAACTCCAGTCTACATAAAATTGAAGTAGGTGCCGGACACTAATTAAATATAATTTACTATTCCCACTCCAGTCTACATAAAATTAAAGTAGGTGCTGGACACTAATTATTTATAAATTACTATTCCAACTCCAGTCTACATAAAATTGAAGTAGGTGCTGGACACTAATTATATATAATTTACTATTCCCACTCCAGTCTACATAAAATTGAAGTAGGTGCTGGACACAAATATTTGTTATACATTTATAATTTTATAAAAAATATCTACAATTATCACATATATAGCCAAGATAAAGCCACAAAATTTTAAAATTTTATAAAAATTGTGAATTATTTAACCAATATTTTAAATTTTAAATTATATGTACATTTTACATTTTTTGCATTAGTTATTTATATTTATTATTCAAATTACTCCCTAGCCTAATCCCCTAAAAATAATTTTTCAACTCCGACAAAAATTATTTTATAATTTTTAAATTTAGAAATTTGAATTTTCAAATTAAAATTTCTGTTTATTTTTTTTTTTTTTAAAATATGTAAATATTTGTAATTATATTTTTTAATTTGTTAAATATTACTTTATTGAATATATATTTTTTAAACACTCCTACCATTTTTTAATTATTTTTAATTTTACATTTTTATTTAGAAATTTTAAATTTCGAATTTTGAAAAAAATTGATTTTTTAAATTTTATTTTGAAATGTTTAATTTCGAATTTTGTTATACATTGATTTAAAATATGTAAATATTTGTACATATATATTTTAATTTATTAATTATTAAATTTTTTAATATATATTTTTAAAACACTCCCCACCCTTATCCCCTATAAACGCAATAACCCGCTCCTAAAAATATATATGTATTTTTAATTATTATAATATAATATTTATTTTTTTATTTTTAAAAAATTACATTAACTAATTATACTACAATATTTGCATAAATTATAAAATTTTAACTATTATTTACTATTATACGATATTTTTTAATGTCGATATTTTGTCTTCCGATATATTTACTTTTGACATTATGATACACATACTAAATACGATATTTTTGTATACGATATTTTATTATTCAATATATTTTACCTACGATATTAAATCTTCGATATTATGTCATGTCGATATTAATAATTCGATATTATGTCTGATTACCGTGACCGCATAGCATCTACCTTGACGTATCGCATCAAAGACGCCATTTTGTCGCATTGCACCGGATCGTTGCAACGTATCGAGGGGCTCTCTTGTCGCATCACAATCGGAGTGCAGGAAGAATCGACACATCGCCTTCTCGGCTACCCTTTTGTTTGTTCTGCTTTACGCATCTAAGGTGCTTTGAGAGAAAAGTGTCGGATTTACCATCTACAACTTTATTTTTGCAACAACCCTTTTTAAAGACATTCTACTGAGTATCTGTACGTTGGATTTTTGTCGTTTTGGTCTTGTTTAGCTTAGATAATGATATTTTATTTTTCGAAACTGGTGTGGTGTCCATTTGTGGTGATTTCACTGTGTTACTGTGAGTGTTGGTACATCTACTTTACACATTGCCTTGGGGATAAGCCTGTCTGCTTGTGCCAAGCTACCAAGGGGGTGAGCAGGTGTTATCTAAAGTGTGTATCCCCCTTACCCTGACTAGAAGCAAGGCTCCTATTTTGGAAAAAGGTACCTACCCTACCTATTCCAACTACAGACCCCCAATTCTAACAGTAGCATTAAGAGCAAGTTATCAAACGAATGCAGCCCTTGTGTTGAGAATCTCCTGAATATTCCTAAGTACAAGTGTACAGATAGGGATTTTACAGTCCAGGCCTCTTGCCTATGGAATAACTTACCTCTTTTCCTTTGTGCACCCCAAGCTTCCTGCAATTTAGCAAATCATGCGCAGCTTGCTTTTACACTTTTTAGGATGTGAAGGAGCTAGCTTCTCATTGCGGCAAACTTTGTTAGCCAGGATTACTTCCAGATGACAGCTTGATATAAAAAACATAGAAATTCAGACATGTTCAACCCTCTAGGAAATTGGGTTTTTGGTTGAGGGAGGTGTTAAGAACACAACAACCACAATGATTGTCTGGGTGAACCACAAAAGTCACTAGATTATCCTGTGCTTAACCCTGTGGTAGCCTAGCAGTCAGAGTAAACTGAGAGGCAATGTGTAATGTATTTATTCAGCCCTTAGGGGCATATATATGAAACTAAGTTTTAGTCGCAAACGCTGCGAATTGAAAAAAATTGCGTTTGCGACTAAAAATTTGCAAAACGCGATGTGTGAGCAAAATCGCATCGCAATATTAAGGAATCGCAAATTTTGTGATTCCTTAATTTTGTGTAAGCATTTAAGGAATTGCAAATTGTGATTCCTTAAATGCTATGTAGCAAGCACCCAAGTTGTGCGATTTCTCCTTGAAAAAATCACAAATTACCACCAACTTCAAGTTGGTGGTAATTTGCGATTTCTTTCAAAAATTCACTTTTTTGCATTTTTCATGGTGCCATGTGGCGCACATACATGCCCTTAGGGCATGTATGTGCGCCATATGCCCACACATGCTCATTTCAAGCTCCTCACCCACGCACACAAAGCACTCCACAACGCCGGACCAGCCTACCTGAACAGCAGACTCAGCTTCTACACCCCCACCCGCCAGCTCCGCTCTGCCAGCCTCGCCCTCACTGCTGTACCCCGCATCAAACGAACAACCTCAGGCGGCAGATCCTTCTCCTACCTCGCCGCCAAGACCTGGAACACCCTCCCTACCCACATACTTCAGACCCAAGACCTACTCACCTTCAGAAGACTCAGACCTGGCTCTTCAAGAAATAGCAGCACCCCCCTCCCTTCAGCGCCTTGCTACCCTCACGGGTAAGTAGCGTGCTCTACAAGTACTATGATTGATTGATTGATTTCAGGGGTGCATCAGGGTGTCCTTTTGACACCCTTGAAATTATTCTAAATTTGTGATTCTCAAATTGCGAATCGCAAATTGAGAATGACTTCCCATTCATTCCTATGGGCCTTCTGGCCCATAGGAATGAATGGGTAGGTATTCCTTAATTGCAATTTCGCAATTTGCTAATCGCAATTAAGGAATACTAAGAAATTGCAAACAAATTGCGAATTTTTAAATATATTTTGTTTTGCAATTCTCAAATAGCGTTTCTCAAAAAATCGCTATTTGAGAATCGCAAAAACGGATTTTCATACATATGACCCCTAAACAGTAATGAAATGAAAACACATCACAAGAAAAATCCCACACCAATTTAGAAACATAAAGTACATTCTTAAATATTATCTGACACCAAAACAGCAATAATCTAATGAGTAGAAACAGAGTTATGATTTTTCAATATATGTTAGTAAAAACTAGTGCCTAAAAGATCAAAGTGCCAACATGGATAGCTAGTCACACAAGACTGGGGAAAATTGGAAAATTATGGCCGTCCACAATGAAGCCTGTTTCAGATATACCAGGTGGATTGGGCATGGTCTTGACTTAACTTTAGAGTTCGAAGGATTTACAAAAAAAAAGTCTGAGAAGGTAAACTTTAGCGTGGCAGTGCAGCCGACAGAGTCCACGGACGAGGTGTTGTTGCTGGGGAACACCTAGACAAAGACGTGGTGAAGATTTCTAAGTCTGCATTTAGGCATTTCTAGAAAGTTAGAAACCTCCACAAGATGAAGCTGTATGCTGTGTTCGACGAGTGCTCCACAATGATGGATTTCCCTTCTACAAGGAGCAGCTGAACAGGATTCGCTGCTGCAGAGAAGAATGTATCAGGAGCTACTGCGAAGTCAGGCCAGCCAACGATGCATCTTGGGCAGATTGGAGATCAGGTAGGTCCTCATCTTCTCTCGGTTCTCAGGGCCCTTTTGGGCTGAACATATTCAAAGTCCCAAGCTTTGGTTTTTGTCTGTTTGTGAACCTTAGCATCACTTCCGAAAGTCCAGGACTCAGTGCGCATCATTTAGAGGGAAGGCCACACTTCAGCAGGCTACGTGTGCAAGAGTCAAGTTATTGAAGCTTTCTGTGTCCCTGTTGCTCAGACCAGGAGGCAAACCAACTAGCCCTTTATCTTACTCTGATAGTCCTGGTTTCAAGCTGCAAGGCAGTCCACAAGTAGCACAACAGTTATCTGAGGTTTCACGGCAGGATTCCAGGAACACTGCAGTCCTCTGGGAACAACAGTGCAGTCCTCTAAGGTGCTAAGCAGGCCTTAAGCTTCAGAACAGTCCTATAAAGTGTAGGGCAGCCCTTCTGAGTGTTCTAAGCAGACCCTGGAGTGAACTGAAGAGTGGATCAGAGAGTTCTTTCTTTATATCTGGTGGTAGCTTGAAGTGGGCGAAGCTTCTGGAGTTCTTCCCATCCCCAGATTGTTCTTGAATTATCTTCCACCCTGGCCATGGTCCAAGGATCCTGGGGTGGCAAAAGGCTAATTTGAAGTTCTTTGTGAATGTGCTGAGGCAACAGCTCCTTTGAAATCTAAGTAGGGCAGGGAATAGCTTCGCCCCACAAATCCTTGTAGAATGGCCCTTCCTACCGACATCTAATCCCTCTTTGTCTCCCTTTTTCAAATACACAAAGGTCAACTGTCATGCTAATCATAGGCCTGTGTCCCAGGAAGCATGCTGCAGGCATCAAACAGTTAAGACAATAAAAAGCCATCTTTCTAAAAGTTTATCATTTGTATGTCTTTTATCACTCTAAAAGTGGCATTTTCAGTTGTGTGCCTTAAAATTCAACTTTACCATTGAAGATAATTTAAAAAACAATTCTTTAGAGACAAAATATGACAATTCTTCCTGTTCCCAATCAAATGTTATCACTTACTAAATGAAATAAGTTAACCCAATGTTATCCCATGGGATAGGTAGGCCTCACAGTAGTAAACAAAGAATCTAGGAGCTTTTCACTACCAGGACATGTAAAACTAAAATGTACCTGTCCAACTTTTTAGATGTAGTGCACCCTCCCTGTGGGCTGTTTAGGATCTACCTTAGTTATGACTTATCAGGATTTAAAAGGGAGTTTAAGGCCTGGAATAAGGTTTATTTTGTAAGGTCGAATTGGCAGTTAAAAACTGCAGACAGGCTGCAATGGCAGGCCTGGGGCAGGTTTTAAAAGGCTACCTAAGTGGGTGGCACAATAAGTGCTGCAGGCTCACTAGTAGCATTTAATTTACGTGCCCTGGGTACATATTGTGCCACTTTACTAAGGACTTATAAGTCAATTAGTAAATGCCAATCAGCTACAGGCCAATTTTACCATGTTTTAAGGAGTGAGCAAAAGCACTTTAGCGCTGCTTAGTAGTGGTAAAGTGCACAGAGTCATAAAGCCAACTAAAACAAGTCTCAGTAAACTTGAGGGGAGTAGGCAAAAGGTTTTGGGTGAAGAGAACCATAAGACTGACCGTTCTAACAGCCCATACAACGTTTTTCTTTTGGAATGCTTTCAATGGCTATTATATCCCAGATTTATATTTAAATACGAAGGCCCACACTTCAGTCCCTTTTCTTGCATGATGTGGGCAAAAAGGTTATTTTATGTGACTCTATATGTAGCTCTGAACTGCAAATGATTTATTCAGAAACTGTTAGCTTGTCTGAATAGCAGTATTTTAATATTTGTTTGCCGGGTTTTCTAAAGACAATAATAGTAAAGTGTAATGCTATAAGCTTAGACTTCATGTATTATTTTTTAGTAGGCAACTCATATTTGAACCCAATTGCTACAGTATGTATGGGAGGGCACTCTTGTTATGCAAAACTCTGTAAATCCCCAATCATTGCGTTCCTTTATTTACCAATATTAAAGTATGTGGATGCATTGAAAAGCTGCACATCTTTACTCAAGTGCCTGTGCTATTCTGAGAAAATAACCCACTTAGGGGTCGATTCCGATTTGGGAAAAAAAACGTCCGTACGATTTGTATCCGGAGCCCTCTCCGTACGAATCGTACCCGTCCGTCCGAGTCGCGAAGTACGATCCGTATTCCGTGAATCCGTCCGAATCGTCGCGATCCGTACGTATTGCAAGGCTGAAACTGTGAACCGTACGACTCGTACACATACCGTACGACTCGTACACATGCCGTACGACCCGACGAGTACGATCTGGACCGGGGTATGAGGACGCGATTCGTACGGTCCACGTCAGGTAAGGGCGAGTCGTACGGAAAAGCACACAAACACATACACACCGTACGGTCCGTACCCCCCATAATCGCAGGGGTATGCACCGTAACCCTGCGATCATGGGGTGTACGAGCCGTACCCCCATTGTACGATCGGTGTACGAGCCGTACCCCCATTGTACGATCGGTGTACGAGCAGTACCCCATGTACGATCGGTGTACGAGCCGTACACCCATCGTACAATGGGGGTACGGCTCGTACACCGATCGTACATGGGGTACAGCTCGTACACCGATCGTACATGGGGTACGGCTCGTACACCGATCGTACAATGGGGGTACGGCTCGTACACCGATCGTACATGGGGTACGGCTCGTACACCGATCGTACAATGGGGGTACGGCTCGTACACCCCATGATCGCAGGGGTACGGTGCCTACCCCTGCGATCATGGGGGGTACGCACCGTACCCGGGGGGCCATTCCGTACCTGTTTCGGAGCGAACTCTACTTTTACGGCTGTTTTCAGCTCCCGTAGAAAAAGGGTTGTACGGTGCGTACCCGACACGTATCGTACTTGCTGGGTCGTAAAAACCAGCCGCGAACCGTACAGATGTCACGTACAGCGGGTTCCGAGGGAGAATCGTACGGAGATTAGAGTCGTACGGTGTCTTGTACGACTCGTACGGAGTACGGCTCCTGGTACGAATCGTACTTCGTCGTATGTACGGGACGTTTACAGGTACGATTCGTATGGGAAAAAACGGTCCGTACGACGATTCGGAGCGCTTTTTACCGGATCGGAATCGACCCCTTAGTCTTTTGACTTTAAACATCATTTTGACTCCTGCCAAGTCCCAAATTAGAAATAGAATTGGTGAATTGTGATACCTCAGGATGGCTTATTATGGGGTGCATGATTACCACATCATTCTGCTTTTTGAACCTCTGAAGGGGGCTAATAGAGTAACAGCACCTGTTTCTCAATTCCAAAGTGCACTAACTCCCATGATTGTCTTTAGTTTGACCCAAATCAGACACAAATGGCAGTTTGCACCTGAACTGGGATTCACAGGAGAATTACACAGGACCTAATAAAGTGAAGTAGTTGATTCAAGTTACTGTAATTCAGTTACTGTGATCTGTAAAATACAAATGTACATAAGCCTGTTGACTCTTTTGTGATAATTTGGGGACTCTTTAACATAAAAATTATTCCAGAAATGTCATAAATCATATGTCTGTTTCCCTCCATAATTCTATTTTTTTATCTAATTTAATCGCTTGTTTTAGGTAGGGGTGTGGGGAACTCACAGAGTTTCACTTTACGGAATTACGTAAAAACTCACCAAGATTATGTGGAGTTCTGCGAGCAGGAGGAATTAAACACGTCACATTGCTCATGCTGATTTTTAGCACCAGGAGCTTATACCTTGCTGTAAAAACAGCACTAATGGTACATTCTGCCGCTCAAGTAGCTTTTCTACACATGCGTCAACTTTCTCAACGCAAATAGCCGGTAGTCGTTTTAGCACCTGAAAATCACGCTCGGATCGCAAATTCTCGCTTGTGCTTGTCAACGTAACGTTAAAAAATTCACCCACACAGCGGCAGACACTGCGAACTCCGCAAGAAAAGCAGAGTTTATAGCCCACCCCTACTTTTCTTTCTTATTGTTTTAAGTTCTTAAACACACACCGAACAGGTAATATTATTGCTATAGTCTTCATTTTAATTAGCATGTTCAGTTTCTCTACCTTTGTCTCTGAATCCACCTCAGTTAATGGTGGTCGCCAGCTTAGATAATGGGAGTCACAATTTTAATTATGAGTAATTTAGATGTAAAAGTTAATTTTAGCAAATCGTTCATAATGACAAACGGACCAAGAAAAGTGAACTTCACATCATATTTTATCAGCAGGGAGCAGGTCATAAGCTCACAACCTTTAATTACATGGCTAGTACGTTCGACCCCTCACTGCGCTGGGGCCATATGATCAAGAGATTGTAGAAATTTGTGGGAGCCACAGAAGCCATCTTTTAATTTTGCATCTAGCAAGCTTGGCCATAGACCACTGAATGAGAATTTATAGATGTATAAGAGTAAATGTTTACCGGGTGCAATGTACGGGACAGGTATGTGGGGGGTGAGCAGATATAGAAGCTATTCAAAAAGTAGAACATGCTTTTTTTACAAGACTCTTTTCTGTTTCAAAGAACACCACCGCATACATTTTCTATACTGAATTGGGGAAAAATATTTATCAGACATACAAGTATCCCTTTGTTTCTATGGATCAAGATCTGGCTTTCCCTAGAGGCATCCTTTTCACTGTACCTTTTGAAAGACTGTCTAGAATAAAACAATGTATTAAATATTCCATAGCTAACTTACATCAAGAATAGAATGTCAAAGTTGGGTGTTCCTCCAATTTCTTCAACCCTGAGTTCATGGATAAGCATAATAAACTCAGGTTCGAAACTATGTTTAAATTATTGTGCTAAGGAGAGAATGAAACACTCATATGACGTGTCTTCTGTATTTAAATATGCTCCCTTAATTACTACCTGCACCATAGAACGTATTTAACGTGCTTAAGTAATCCTCTATAATTTCTATCTTACTTGTTTTCGCTTAAGTACTTTTCATTTCTTGGTGCGTTTACTTTTATGGGGGAGTGGTTGGGATGCAAATTTGCCAGAGTGCCTGTGTAACATTATGTCTCAGCAAACCACAATTCACTTTACACTGTTTTCCGCTTTATGCAGTGTACCCATCATTAACGTTTTCTTTTGCCAATCCTGCCGGCCTCTGCTATTAGATCCCACAAGCTTGGTCAGTTATACTTACAGCATCTTGAAACCCAAGAAACAAGCTCAGCCATATTGAATTTTAGCTGTACAGCGCCAACAGAAAATATATCAACTCATTATTTTAGTAATGCTTTAATTGTTGTGTTATTGTCTATATTTAAATGTAAACAATTGCATAAATGAATTGCTCTGATGTTTTGATTGTAACTTTCAGGGTATTTTACTGAATAAGGTTGATGAGTGACTCTGCCATAAAGTGTAATTGAGATGTTACTTTTTAAATTGGGGGCAAAGAACAAATACTAACTTTGAGGATTACTTGTTTTTGTTTTAGGGTTATACACTTGGAAAGTCTGGTGAAAATCTTACAATGAGACTAAGGCTGTTATCATTCAAAGCATTGCTTCGACAGGTTTGTATTTTATATATATAAACAATTTTTTACAATTTAATACTGCCAATACTTGGAAGTCCATCATGCTAATATTCACAGGCAAAGCACAAGTTAACATTTGTGGGAAATAGTTAATCCAAGCATATATACAAACTCACGATAATGAAAGGAAAATGCTAGAAGTATGCTTTGAAATTCATTTTGGGTTCAATGTAAAATAATGGAATAAATATTCCCCCAAATTCTTATTTTATCATGGTGCTAGTAAAGCGTTCCCATGAATCTTAAGTTACATATAGATGTTAAAAGTATGAATTTACCAGTTACCTTGTTCAAGATTTGAAACCTCTTCCTGAGTTGTAAATATGAAACTTGCCACTTATATCTGTGCTCTTCCTTTCATTTTTCTTTTATGATTTATGGTACCACTCTTTTAATTATTTGCGCTACTACAAACATCGTCTATAACCTACTAAATGGAGAGTCGCTGTTAGTGCTGTATGTACAGCATGGTTAATCAATGAAAAGAAGCAACCTTGAAACAAAAACTTCCCCAAATAATTCTCCCCAAGTCTTCTGCCTGGCTACTATTCTTGCCCTGAATACATTAAAGTGGGAGCGGTAGTTGTATGCAGTAGGAACAAAGTGGACCCTTGGGAGGGAATACCTTTGGGAGATAAGTCCACTAGGCACCGTTTTGTAACATAAACTGCAAAACTGTTAGATATTTATGACCTAATGACTCTCTGTTTTTTTCAAGAGGATCTCTATCAAGGATTCTCATTATGTTTCATATGACTTTAGTCTGTGCTTGATAGACACGAAAACCTTTCTCTATCCATAGTCTTCTATAGTTGAGCAACCAATCTCTAAGTCCAAGACATCTCATTTAACCCAATATATTATAATGACTGGTATTGTCATGTTAGTGTTTACTGTAAGTTGATTGTCCTACAGGGATTTCTAAGATATTCTACATGAGTCCCTTGGAATGTGTACATAGTATGCCAAATGTAATTCACTATCAACCACCTCCCTATATCTATGTGATTTGATACATAACCAGAGAGCCTCCTTTCCAATGCAAACCTGGCCAACTTCTTCCCTCATCACTACAATGGCAATCTGTTAGGCTTTCCTGGGGGTGCTTCCTAGGACATATGAAGTCTCCTTTCTTGTGTCCTGAATGGACACCGTCACAAAAGTAGGGTTGGTGATAGGTGCCGCTTGTTTTTTTCTACCAGAACCTCCCTTCTTCTGTTATTATTATGTACAGAAATTCCTTCCCTTAAAAGAAATTGAGGCTCTTTAGAGAACTCACTTGCATTATCCTTGCCTCCCCATTGTGTGGCTTCCTAAAGTTGGAGATCTGGTCCTAGAAAAGGTGGAGAACAAAAGAGAATTTGGTCCATCCTACCGTGCACCAGTCAGAGTCCTTGGTTTGAAAGGCACTAGTACTGTGATCCTGCCTCCTTTACCTGTTCGTAAAGAGAACCATTACATTTCCATCGAACATGTCAAGCTACACCATATGGCTGATACTGAATGGTATGCCTCCAGGCATTCCATGTTGAGATCTTTCATTGAATCCTATGGCTTCTATTTCTTCTACCACACCCAAGCAATCTGAGGGGGAGATGGAATCTTCAATTGATCTATTGCCTGTTTTTCCTTTTACATCCACATCTGCGGATATTGAGCATGCTACTCTTCCAGTTGAAGTCGTAATTGACGTTCTTGAGATTACCATCCCTGCAACAGTCAATGCAGCTCATCCCCTGTTGTTTCAACTGGGGTCCAGTGGTTTTTATATGGATTGTAATAGCTTTTCCTCCGACACATCATCCTCGTCATCTTCTGCGCCAGAGACCCCTACTTGTGCCAGTGTTTTCATCACCTGGTTCAAAAAGACTTACTTGATCCCGCCCTGGACATATATCTGGATGGTGCTTACAATGCTATTACTCTTTATGTGGATGTGATATGTGACTGTAACTTTCTCCTTCCTAATGGCCATTTACCTGAATGCTCTGCTGTGAACTTTGTGGATGGAGTTCTGGCCCCTCACACATTGCCCCATGTAATGAAAAGAACCCAAGCCCTTCTCAATATATCAGTGTTTCCTGTTGGTGATGGCATTGTCTGGGATAAGGTATCACACAATATACATGGCCCAACCGAAATTTTGAACATTCCACACATCTTCCGCATTTCCTTAGGTAATGTGGTGCTGCCCGATATACATTCAGATGACTGGGATGTTCATGCTGTTCATTCATTGTTCTATGATTTAAAATATTATTCTGCATTTGACACTGAGGATTTGTATTTGAATTCGGCTAATTACGCAGATTTATTCTGTTATCAAAATCATGCCCATCATTTTATGCACAAGACTAAAACTCAAAGACCCTTTTTTAATTATACCCAATGGGAGCATTGTCCAACACCGTTAGAGGGCAGTTTGAAGACCCAACAAAGTAAATGTGTGCATTCATCTGGTTACAATCTGTCTGACCCACAGTCCTATTTTTATAAATTGAAGATGCCACACCAATCTAAATTTATGTTAACACACACTAAATTGGTTTACTCCATGTCATTCAGGAAGGATTTGTCTGTGAAGGGTTATGAGCATTGGGAGGACACAATTGATTTAAAATCCATTTGGGTATTAGAGATTGGCAGGTGCAAGGCACTATAACTTTGCATCATGCATGTCTGATATTGTCTCAAATTTTATTTTTAAATGACAGTGTACAATACACTTCTTGTTTTGGTTTAGCCATGGCCAAAAATCTAAATATTCCCTCCATTCTGTTATTGGCTCCATATTATACATGGCTAATTTGGAAAAAGTCCTTGCAGTGGTGGATAACAGCATTAATATACTGTCTTCCCACTTATATACTTTAGATAATATTGTATCTTCTGTCATTGACACTGTTTAGCATGAAGTGTCTGTTTTGTATCATGGTCAAAATCAGTTACGTTTTATAATGCAGTTTACTTGGACATTGCAAACAGTCAAACATGGGAAAGTACCATGGGATTATTTGAATGCTTCTGCACTGTTTTTGCTGTTTAATTTGACTGATAAACAGAAATTAATGTCCATGAAAGATGCCACATACACATTCTTACATATTGAATAAGTAGAACAGTTACCGTTTTCCGGAGCCGAGACTGATGCAGCTGTTTGAATGACATTACAACGCATGCTAATACATCGCATGCCATTACATTGCGGTTTTTACAACGCAAGTTGTTACAACGACTTGCGTTGGAGGGCGCTGGACTTAGGAGTAGTATAATTTACTATTCCAACTCCAGTCTACATACAGTAGGGAAGGTGTTGGATAGTAAATTATACTATTCCTTGTCCTAGAGCGCCATCCAGCGCAAATTGTTGTAACGACTTGCGTTCTAAAAACCGTGATGTAATGGCATCACGATGTAACGACCGCGTTGTAAACGACGTTTCCCGATTCAGCTGTGTGGTTAATACACGAGGTTATTTCACTGCCTATCTCCCTTTTTCAGATCACAGCTTGCATGAAACATATCACATTGGGAGATATGAGCCCCTTGGCAATAATTTTATTCACAAATTATGGTCATTACCTTTCATCCACAGATGTCAGTGTGCAGATAAGAAAGTTTTCCTTACAGGGTAGGACTGTGATTCCACAGTAGGACATCCCCTGATATGTAAAACAATTAAGCTTCATGGAGCCTGTAACGTTTCGGCCCCTAATCTGGCTTGTTTTTCTAAAGGTACTGTCCTTGCCATTATTCCCGTAATAACTTTGTTTTCCAACGGTAGTTATCATATTTTGAATATTCATGACTGCTGCGGTTTGAGAGCTTGCATCCCGTATAGAGTAACAGTTGCCTAACGGGTTACTTGTAGCAGCAATGTCCTATTTTCACCCTGCATGGAATTGTAGATAGTTCGCTTTGGCCTTCCATTGTCACTTTGAAAACAAATTTTAACAAGCTAAGTAGACTCAAAGTGCTATTGTTTCAACAAGAGGTTGCTCTCACATCAGGTCGAGTGACCTTCGAATTGTAGGCGGCAAGAACCACAGGCGAGATACACTTGCTGCTAAACACAAATCTGCCACTCCATTTTGGAGAATTAATACACCAAATATTTAATGCGTCTGAGAAGGAGGGCCTTGATCACTTTTTAAACTTTTGAGATCCGGTCTTGTTTCTTCATTTCAGACTATTTGTGGATTCATTCTGGCCTTTATCCATTCTATTTTTTTCAGCGCCTTCGGAGGGTTTACCCTGGTGCTCCTGTTGGTTTGAAGTGTGCTGGGTCTCCTATTATTGCTTCACAATGGATGCTCAATCTGTGGAGCTGGCAAGCCCGGTCCAGGTGCAACTGTACCGTGATTGAATGTGGCAGCTTTTTGGTTCTATGCCAATGGAGTCTTTTGCCATTGACTACTGGCTGACCTTATGCCTACTTCACCTGCGTGCAACCTGTGTTCCACTGTCTTTGATAGCCTTTTGAATGGGCCATGGATGTCTGCCTGTCCACTACCACACATGCTGCACTGGAATAAGATCTGTAATGGGTCAGTTGAAGGCCATATATGTGCCATGGATAGGCATTAGGTGTGTGATCCTCTACTTGGGCCAACAGCAGACTTGAGTACTTGTGCTCTTGTGCAGCACCTCATAGACCGCAGTTTCATCGAGGTTAACGCAGGTTGCCCTGAGATGCTCCTAACAGCCTCAGGATATGAAGAGCATGTGTGCTTGTTCGATCTATTCAACTAGCTGGCATACCTTTTCAGAATGGAAGGAATAGACAACATTCTGGAGTTCACGGCATCCCGCTTTTTCCGCAATATATTTGTCTCTGACAACTAACCATGAATGGATTGCATTTATTGAGCACCCCATTTGCAAAAACATTTGGGAACCATGCATTACATAATTTTTTTTTTGATTAGGCTTCATAATTACACCAATTGGATTACGCCTAAGATGCTTTCTTTGCCTTTGCTTGTCTCTGATGTTTGTTTTTCGCATATGGCTAACACCCTGCCCAAGGGGAGGATGTCCCGAAGCCCATTGGGACATTGTCGTTTGTCACTACCTTAGCAGGAACAAATTTCAGTTTGCCTGCTGCTTTTCCTCACGTCACTACACGTCTTTATTTTTGCAACAATTAAGTATGGGTGAATTTTGAGGATTTGCGGTCAGCAAAATCTGGCGAAATGGCAAAAAAATCCGCGAGTTCGCGAAAAAATTCGCGAACTCGCGGATTTGCACAAATAGTACTGTTTTTTTTCTACTGGCTAATCAGTAAGTGCTAGCTCGTTGGGTAAGTGTATAGTGCTTTTCCTACACTGCAGCTGCGTAAAGGCCAAACGAGTTGTGTCCAGTGACCACGTGTGTTTGTAACTTTGCCACCGCGCCGAGGTTCCTCTAGTGAGCTGTCCATCACAGTGGGGGAAAGGGCGGGAAGACGTTGCATACCCTAGTGTGTGTGTGGCGGGGCCAAGCGGGCAGGGCTTCTATGCGAGTTCACATGCCTTTTGTTTATAAAGGGTCAGAGACCGATCAGATCAGCAGATGAGAAGAAAGCAGCCTCCTGGTCACTGCAAGTACACGGGGATTGCGCTTGAGAAACTCGTGGATGCAAAGACCTCCATCAAGGATTACATCTAATTGTAGGCAGTAGATATAGGGAGGAAGCACACCTGCCTAGCCTAGACAGTGCTCACTAGTTTTTTGGGCTGATTACAATGCATTACTGAATTTGAGCTTCAACTCGGGCGCCTCCTTTATTTATATCTGTAAGTGCTTCCTGTTGAGGTTTAATTTTTGTGACAGGAGCATCGTGCCAGAGTGAATCCTGCCTGCATATGTATCCACGAAGATGCCACTGTGTTGTGCCATACCTCTACTCAACTGGAGTACTTTTACTGGCTAATCAGTAAGTGCTACCTCTTTGGGTAAATGTATAGTGCTTTTCCTACACTACAGCTGCGTAAAGGCCAAAAGAGTTGTGTCCAGTGACCACGTGTGTTTGTAACTTTGCCACCGTGCCGAGGTCTCTCGAGTGAGCCGTCCATCACAGTGGGGGAAAGGGCAGGAAGACGCTGCATACCCTAGTGTGTGTGGTGCGGGGTTAAACGAGCGGGGCTTCCATGCAAGTTCACATGCCTCTTGTTTATAAAGGGTCAGAGACGGATCAGAGCAGCAGATTAGGAGAAAGCAGCCTCCTGGTCACTGCAAGTACACGGGGATTTTGCTCGAGTAACTCGTGGATGCAAAGACCTCCATCAAGGATTACAGCAAATTGTAGATGGTAGATCTGGAGAGAAAGCACACCTACCGAGCCTCGACCATGCTCACTAATGTTTTGGGCTGATTAAAAAAGTAACGTTACTGAATTTGAGCTTCAACTCAGGCATGACTTAGTTGTAACTATTCTCTGACCCTGCCTCGGGCACCCGGCTGTTTAGGGTCAGAGAATAGTTGCAAGTAAGCAACTTCAACTCTGGCAGCTTGCCGGCGCCATTTGTAACTATTCTCTGACCCTGCCTCGGGCACCCGGCTGTTTATGGTCAGGACAGAGTCAGAGAATAGTTGCAAGAAGTAAGCAACTTCAACTCTGGCAGCTTGCCGGAGCCATCACCTGCCAGTTTACTCTGTAAGTGCTTCCTGTGGAGGTTTAATTTTGGTGACAGGAGCATCCTGCCAGAATGTAAATCCGCCCGCGAGCGGATTTGTGGATTTTTCGGCAATTTCGCGAGATTCCCGGATCTTGAAATTGCCGAAAATCTGCAAATTCCGCGAGCGGAACGGATTTTGTGCCCAAACTTAGCAACAATTTCAATTACTCCTGTCACATGAGAACTCATTGCTGTGTTCACTCTCTGCATGTTTCTGGGATTTTGACTGAACATTATGTGAAAGGTAGGACAACAATGCCTCTTGTTATTTTGTTCTGGCCCGACCTTAGACCTGTGACTAAACATACTGATGCAGCTGTTTTTGGACAGCTTGTTTGGGTTTTTATTAGAATACACAAACAGGTAGGACACACTTGGAGAGGGACATTTCAAGGAGAAGAGCAACGCAGCACCTATGATGTAGATCTACTATCTATAGGCTAAGGTGTGGGGTCTGCCGACAAAGCCGTAATATCTTCTATTATATAAAATACTTCTTCTTAGCAAGGGGGGAGGTTAGGCACTATGATCTCTTCTCCATTGTTTTTTTTATGTGTAAATCTCCCTTCATGATAGATGGACTAGCTGCTATGCTGATTATATTTGTACTGTGCATTTTTTTAACTGATGTGGCATGTATACTGCATGTATACTGCATGTAAGGGCACGTTCGTTAAAATAAATATTTTAAACTATTCTGTGTCTCTGTCAGATCTTATTGTGGACAAGTACAAGACTGCAAGCAAAAGGGTGATTACTGAGAGATTGGAGAGTCTTAAGTTCTGGGGTGTCTAATCATTTGTTTCTCTGTAAGTGAGAAGGAGAACTAATGAGATACTATAGATAGTCGGTCCTGGGTTCATGGGTACTAAGCTGGTAGGAAGACCCAGTCCCTATACACTAAGGTCCCATAATTCTGCGCATAGTTCTGTGTTTGCTCAGAATCCCTGCAACACCAGGCACTTTTCCATGCACTCTTCAAGTCACCAAGTCACTATCCTAGCACTCATCTATTCAATGAGGTGAGACCAATGCACTCATCCAATCACTCAGGCTCTACTCTTGCACTCATCCAGTCACCCAGGTATTGACAATGCACTCATCCAATGACCCATATACTCATTCAATCACCTAATCACTATCCATCCACTCATCCAATCACCCAGCACTACTCAAGCACTCATACAATAAACCAGGCACTACCCATGCACTTATCCAATCACACAGGCAGTACCCATGCACTCATCCATTTACTCAGGTACTACCAATGCACTGTACCAATCACCTTGGCACTATCCATACACTCATACAATCACCCAGGCACTACCCTTGCACTCATCCATTCAATCAAGTGCTACCCATGTACTTATACAATCAACCAGGCACCACTCATGCACAAGTCACCCAAGCAGTACCCCTGCACTGATTCATTCACTCAGGTCCTACCCATGCAGTCATGCAATCAACCAAGCACTACCCATGCACTCATCCAATCACTCAGACAGTACTCATGTACCATCACTGCACTACCCTTGCTCTCATCTATATACTTAGACACTACTCATGCACTCATCCAATCACTCAGGCACTACCCATGCACTCATCCAATCAACACAGCACTACCCATGCACTCATAAAATCTCCCGAGCACTACCATTGCACTCATCCATTTCTTGAGGCACTACGCATACATGCATCCACTCACCCAGGCACTACTCATGCACTTATCCAATCATCCAGGCACTACCCATGCACTCATCTAGTCACACAGGCAGTACCCATGTACTCACCCAAGCACCATCCAAGCACACTTACCCAGACAGTAACCTTGCACTCATCCATTTGCTCAGGCACTACCCATGCACTCTTCCATTCACTCAGGCATTACCCATGCACTTATCCATTCATCCAGGCACTATCCATGCATATATCCAGTCACCTAGGCACTACCCATGCACTCATCCAATGACCCAGTCATGACCATTGCACTCATGCATTCACTCACACACTACCCATGCACTCATCCATTCACCCAGCACTAACCATGCATATAATAATCACCCACTCACTACCTTTGCACATTTCCATTCACCGAGCCACCACCCATGCACTCATCCATTCACTCAGGCAGAACCTTTGCACTCATCCAATTACCCAGACACTATCCATGCACTCATCCAATCACCCAGGTGCTACTCTTGTACTCATCCCATCACACTGGCACTACCCACACATGTATACACTCAACCAGGCACCACCCATGCACTACTCCAATCAATTAAGCAGTGACCATATACTCATTCATTCATTGAGGCACTATCCACTCATGCAAACAATCACCTAGGCACTGTCCATGCACTCCTCCAATCACCTAGGCACAACTCTTGCACTCATCCATTCAATCAGGTGCTACCCACCCACTAATACAATCAACCAAGCACTACCCATGCCCTAAACCAATTACCCAAGCAGCACCCATGCATTCATCCATTCACTCATGCACTACCCATGCAGTCATGCAATCAACCAGGCACTACCCAGGCACTCATCCAATAACCCAGGCAGTACCCATGTACTCGTCCAATGACCCTGGTGGTACCCATGCACTTATGTAATCCCATAGGCATTTCAATGCACTCAAGCAATCACCGAGGCCCTACTCTTGCACTCATCTATACACCCAGGTACTACCCATGCACTCATCTAAGCCACACAATACTCATGCACAAATCTATTCACCCAGGCATGACCCATGCACAAATCCAATCACACAGGCACTTTCCATGCACTCATCAATTCACTCAGGTACTACCCATGCACTCATCCATTCACTCTGCCAATACCCATGCACTCATCCATTCACCCAGATACTATCCATGCACTCATCCAATCAACCCAGCACTACCCTTGCACTCATCCATTCGCCGATGTATTACCCATGCATCCATCCACTCACCCAGGCCCTCATGCACTCATTCATTCACCCAGCACTAGTCATGCACAATTACCCAGGCACTACCTTTTCACATTTCCATTCACCAAGCCACTACCCATGCACTCATCCATTCATTCAAGCAGAACCTATGCACTTGTCCAATTACCCAGGCACTATCCATGCACTCATCCAATCACCCAGGCACTATCCTTGCACTCATCTATTTAATGATGTGCTACCTATGTACTCATCCAATCCCCCAGGTGCTACTCTTGCACTCATCCAGTCACACAGGCGCCACCCACACATGTATACACTCAACCAGGCACTGCCCATGCACTACTCCACTCACCTAAGCAGTGCCCATGCACTCATTCATTTACTGAAGCTCTGTCCATTCATGCACACAATCACCCAGGCAAAACCCTTGAACTCAACCATTCAATAAGGTGCTACCCACACACTAATGCAATCAACCAGGCACTACCCATGCCCTAATCCAATCACCCAAGCAGCATGCATTCATCCATTCACCCAGGCACCACCCATGCAGTCATGCAATCAACCAGGCACTTCTCAGGCACTCATCCAATCACCCAGGTAGTACCCATGTACTTGTCCAATCACCCAGGCAGTATCCATGCACTTATGTAATCACCAAGGCAGTGCAATGTGTTCAACCAATCACTCAGGCCCTACTCTTGCACTCATCTATTCACCCACACACTACCCAGGCACTCATCCAATCAGTCACACACTACCCTTCACTAGTCTATTCACCCAGGCATGACCCATGCACACATTCAATCACACAGGCACTGTCCATGCACTCATCCATTTACTCAGACACTACCCATGCACTCATCCATTCACTCAGACAATACACATGAACTCATCCATTCACTCAGCCACTACGCATGCCCTTATCCAATCACCCACACACAACCCATGTTATTATTATTATTATTAGGGAAATTTGTAAAGTGCCTGGTTACACGCACCGGCATGTCCCCGCACTATGGTAAGTAGGGTAAACAGTCCAAGCAGCCATCACAGCCGCCTACCTCCCGTATAGGTGAGTCTTAAGTTTCCTTCTGAAAGTGGGCTCTGAAGGCTCCAAGCGTAGCTCTAATGGCAGGGCATTCCACTGCTTAGCAGCCAGATATCTAAAAGACCTGCCCCCCATTCGAGCCTTCTTTATTTTTGAAATTTTCAGTAGCCCTGTACAAGAGGAATGCAGGTCCCGTGTAGGCTCATAACGAGTAACCAGACTCTGTAGCGGGACTGGGGCTTTGCCGCTCAGGATGCGGTGACACGTGGAAAGAGCCTTGAACTCCACCCTGCTCCTGATAGGAAGCCAGTGCAGGGCCTGGAGCGCTGCCTTTGAGGGTGATCTCCTGGGGAGCCTCAGAACTAAACGTGCAGCTGCATTTTGCAGCACTTGGAGGTGGTTGATGGCCCTTCCCGTGGTCCCCAGATACAGCAAATTGCCATAATCTAGGCGCGCGGTGACGAGGGCAGGCAGAAGGTCCAAGACCTTCCTCAGAGTTTTTACCACTCCGAAGCATACCCCCACCACCCGGCCAATCTGGGGGCCAAAGGCAAGGTCGGCATCAAGCCATACCCCAAGATTCCTTGCTTCCTGGCAAGGAACAGGTGTTTCTCCCAGACAGGGTGGCCACCATGCCGACAACCAGACCGATGGCCTTCCCCCCACCACGAGTACCTCGGTCTTGCTTGTACTCATCTATTCACCTAGGCATGACCTACGCACATATCCAGTCACATAGGCACTTTCCATGCACTCATCTATTCACTCATACACTAAGTTTGTAATCATCCATTCACTCTGCCAATACCCATGCACTCATCCATTCACTCAGCTACTATCCATGCACTCATCCAATTACCCCAGCACTACCCTTGCATTCATCCATTCACTGAGGCATTACCCATGCATTCATCCACTCACCCAGGCACTACTCATGCACTCATGCAATCACCCAGGCACTACCCCATACACTCACCCAGTCACCCAGGCACTATCCTTGCACACATCTATTCAATGATGCAGTATCCATTCACTCATCCAATCACCCAGGTACTATTCGTGTACTCAATTAGTCACCCAGGTATTACCCATGCATTCATCCAATCACCCAAGTATCATCCACACACTCACACACTCACCCAGACACTAACCATGCACTCATCCATTTGCTCAGGCACTAACCTTGTAATCATCCATTCACTCAGGCATTACCCATGCACTTATCCATTCATCCAGGCACTGCCCATGCACACATCCAATCACCTAGGCACTTCCCTTGCACTCATCCTTTAACTCATATACTACCCATGCCCTCATCCATTCACCCAACACTAACCAAGCACATATCCAATCACCCAGGCACTACCTTTGCACATTTCCATTCACCAAGCCACTCCCCATGCACTCATAGATTCACTCAGGCAGAACCTATGCACTCGTCCAATTACCCAGGCACTATTAGCACTCATCCAGTCACACAGGCACTACCCACACACTTATACACTCAACCAGGCACTACCCATGCACTACAGCCTAGGAACGACTGTTTGAATGAGGAGAGGCTGCCTTTGAGATCTTAGGCGAGTGGACTCAGAGGGACATGTTGAGATCTTATTAGATCTTGCAGTTTTGAGATGATCTTGTATGCAGAAGACACGCAGGTGATAAACCCCTCTGAGTCGGATCCCATGGCAACCAGAGCCAAGTTTAAGCTCTGCATGTTGAAAATAGCCTCCTGGATGAGTAACAATTTCCTTCAGCTAAACTTCAACAAAACAGAGATTCTTCTGTTTGGGAAGCTGAGGAATTATGGTCAGCAGACTGGTGGCTCACAGAACTTGGGGAGTCATCCATTCAAACAAAGCAGGCAAGGAACCTGAGAATTGTGCTCGACAATAAACTTTCTTTGGAAGATCACATGAAGACACTGTCGGGCACATGCTTTGGGATTATGCAGAAGCTGAGGAAAATGTTTCCGTTGATTTCCCTTGAGGCCAGAAAGATCTTAATTCAGGCACTACTAGTTAGTAGATTAGATTGTGGTAATGCACTACTAGTAGACATAAGGGAGGACCTATCATAGAGCCTGCAAGTTGTGCAAAACACTGCAGCGAGGCTGGCTCTCAACAAATCGGGCCGTACCCCATCACTACCTCTTCTGAAAACACTGCACTGGTTACCTATTAGAAAGAGAGCAATGTTTAAGCTTTTGACATTAGTTTTTAAAGCAACGTAAGGGACGGGCCCGGCATTCCTAAGGAAGAAGGTAATCCCCTATGTCCCGGCCCGCCAGCTTAGATCGAACAATCTGAAACTGCTATGCTCATGTAAAATCAGTAAATACGACATGGGTGGGCATGCTTTCTCTCATCTCGCTCCCTTCCATTGGAACAGACTACCGGATGTGATCCGAGCATGTACTACTTAAGAAGCAGTTGAAAACATGGATGTTCTAATGACCATGGTGTCTTGAGTGACCGGGAGTCTGCTGCCAAGGCGCCGGGAGATCCCCCTGGGGATAATTCGTTGTGCAATACAAGTTTTAATAATAATAATAACAATAAAATACTCCACTCACCTAAGCAGTGCCCATGAACTCATCCATTCACTGAGGCACTGTCCATTCATGCACACAGTCCCCTAGGCACTATCCATGCACTCTTCCAATCACCCTGGCACAATCGTTGCACTCATCCGTTCAAAAAGGTGCAAACCACACTAATACAATCAACCAAGCACTGCCCATGCTCTAATCCAATCACCCAAGCAGCATACATTCATTCATTCACCCAGGCACCACCCATGCAGTCATGCAATCAACCAGGCACTGCTTAGGCACTCATCAAATCACCCAGGCAGTACCCATGTACTTGTCCAATCACCCAGGCAGTATCCATGCACTTATGTAATCACTAAGGCAGTGCAATGTGTTCAACCAATCACTCAGGCCCTACTCTTGCACTCATCTATTCACCCACACACTACCCAGGCACTCATCCAATCAGTCACACACTACCCTTCACTAATCTATTCACCCAGGCATGACCCATGCACACATTCAATCACACAGGCACTGTCCATGCACTCATCCATTTACTCAGACACTACCCATGCACTCATCCATTCACTCAGACAATACACATGAACTCATCCATTCACTCAGCCACTATGCATGCCCTTATCCAATCACCCACACACAACCCATGTTATTATTATTATTATTATTAGGGATATTTGTAAAGCGCCTGGTTACTCGCACCGGCATGTCCCCGCACTATGGTAAGTAGGATAAACAGTCCAAGCAGCCATCACAGCCGCCTACCTCCCGTATAGGTGAGTCTTAAGTTTCCTTCTGAAAGTGGGCTCTTAAGGCTCCAAGCGTAGCTCTAAAGGCAGGGCATTCCACTGCTTAGCAGCCAGATATCTAAAAGACCTGCCCCCCATTCGAGCCTACTTTATTTTTGAAATTTTCAGTAGCCCTGTACAAGAGGAATGCAGGTCCCGTGTAGGCTCATAACGAGTAACCAGACTCTGTAGCGGGACTGGGGCTTTGCCGCTCAGGATGCGGTGACACGTGGAAAGAGCCTTGAACTCCACCCTGCTCCTGATAGGAAGCCAGTGCAGGGCCTGGAGCGCTGCCTTTGAGGGTGATCTCCTGGGGAGCCTCAGAACTAAGCGTGCAGCTGCATTTTGCAGCACTTGGAGGCGGTTGATGGCCCTTCCCGTGGTCCCCAGATACAGCAAATTGCCATAATCTAGGCGCGAGGTGACGAGGGCAGGCAGAAGGTCCAAGACCTTCCTCAGAGTTTTTACAACTCCGAAGCATACCCCCACCACCCGGCCAATCTGGGGGCCAAAGGCAAGGTCGGCATCAAGCCATAGCCCAAGATTCCTTGCTTCCTGGCAAGGAACAGGTGTTTCTCCCAGACAGGGTGGCCACCATGCCGACAACCAGACCGATGGCCCTCCCCCCACCACGAGTACCTCGGTCTTGCTTGTACTCATATATTCACCTAGGCATGACCTACGCACATATCCAGTCACATAGGCACTTTCCATGCACTCATCTATTCACTCATACACTAACTTTGTAATCATCCATTCACTCTGCCAATACCCATGCACTCATCCATTCACTCAGCTACTATCCATGCACTCATCCAATTACCCCAGCACTACCCTTGCATTCATCCATTCACTGAGGCACTACTCATGCACTCATGCAATCACCCAGGCACTACCCCATACACTCACCCAGTCACCCAGGCACTATCCTTGCACACATCTATTCAATGATGCAGTATCCATGCACTCATCCAATCACCCAGGTACTATTCTTGTACTCAATTAGTCACCCAGGTATTACCCATGCATTCATCCAATCACCCAAGTATCATCCACACACTCACACACTCACCCAGACACTAACCATGCACTCATCCATTTGCTCAGGCACTAACCTTGTAATCATCCATTCACTCAGGCATTACCCATGCACTTATCCATTCATCCAGGCACTGCCCATGCACACATCCAATCACCTAGGCACTTCCCTTGCACTCATCCTTTAACTCATATACTACCCATGCCCTCATCCATTCACCCAACACTAACCAAGCACATATCCAATCACCCAGGCACTACCTTTGCACATTTCCATTCACCAAGCCACTCCCCATGCACTCATAGATTCACTCAGGCAGAACCTATGCACTCGTCCAATTACCCAGGCACTATTAGCACTCATCCAGTCACACAGGCACTACCCACACAGTTATACACTCAACCAGGCACTACCCATGCACTACAGCCTAGGAACGACTGTTTGAATGAGGAGAGGCTGCCTTTGAGATCTTAGGCGAGTGGACTCAGAGGGACATGTTGAGATCTTATTAGATCTTGCGGTTTTGAGATGATCTTGTATGCAGATGACACGCAGGTGATAAACCCCTTTGAGTCGGACCCCATGGCAACCAGAGCCAAGTTTAAGCTCTGCATGTTGAAAATAGCCTCCTGGATGAGTAACAATTTCCTTCAGCTTAACTTCAACAAAACAGAGATTCTTCTGTTTGGGAAGCTGAGGAATTATGGTCAGCAGACTGGTGGCTCACAGAACTTGGAGAGTCATCCATTCAAACAAAGCAGGCAAGGAACCTGAGAATTGTGCTCGACAATAAACTTTCTTTGGAAGATCACATGAAGACACTGTCGGGCACATGCTTTGGGATTATGCAGAAGCTGAGGAAAATGTTTCCGTTGATTTCCCTTGAGGCCAGAAAGACCTTCATTCAGGCACTACTAGTTAGTAGATTAGATTGTGGTAATGCACTACTAGTAGACATAAGGGAGGACCTATCATAGAGCCTGCAAGTTGTGCAAAACACTGCAGCGAGGCTGGCTCTCAACAAATCGGGCCGTACCCCATCACTACCTCTTCTGAAAACACTGCACTGGTTACCTATTAGAAAGAGAGCAATGTTTAAGCTTTTGACATTAGTTTTTAAAGCAACGTAAGGGACGGGCCCGGCAATCCTAAGGAAGAAGGTAATCCCCTATGTCCCGGCCCGCCAGCTTAGGTCGAACATTCGGAAACTGCTATGCTCATGTAAAATCAGTAAATACGACATGGGTGGGCATGCTTTCTCTCATCTTGCTCCCTTCCATTGGAACAGACTACCGGATGAGATCCGAGCATGTACTACTTAAGAAGCAGTTGAAAACATGGATGTTCTAATGACCATGGTGTCTTGAGTGACCGGGAGTGTGCTGCCAAGGCGCCGGGAGATCCCCCTGGGGATAATTCATTGTGCAATACAAGTTTTAATGATAATAATAACAATAAAATACTCCACTCACCTAAGCAGTGCCCATGAACTCATCCATTCACTGAGGCACTGTCCATTCATGCACACAATCCCCTAGGCACTATCCATGCACTCTTCCAATCACCCTGGCACAATCCTTGCACTCATCCATTCAAAAAGGTGCAAACCACACACTAATACAATCAACCAAGCACTGCCCATGCTCTAATCCAATCACCCAAGCATCACCCATGCATTCGTACATTCACTCAGGCACTATCCATGCAGTCATGCAACATACCAGGCACTATCCAGGCACTCATCCAATCACCCAGGCAGTATCCATGCCCTTGTGTAATCACCTAGGCATTTCAATGCACTCAACCAATCACCCAGGCCCTACTCTTGCACTCATCTATTCACAAAGGCACTACTCATGCACTCATCAAATCAGCCACACACTACTCATGCACTCATCTATTCACCCAGGCATGTCCTATGCACATATCCAATCACACAGGAACTTTCCATGCACTCATCCATTTACTCAAACACTACCTTTGTACTCATTCATTCACTCAGACAATACCCATGCACTCATCTATTCACTCAGCTACTATTCATGTACTCATCCATTCACTGAGGCACTACCCATGAATGAATGAATGAATGAAGTCCGATTTATTGTGCGCTACTAAGCCCATAGGGCGTCAAGGCGCCTAGTCCAAATATCTAGATATCCACAGAGCAGACATACTGGTAGGCCTTAATGAAACACCACGTTTTTAATGCTTTTCTGAAAAGGGACAGTAATGGTTGTGCCTTAATGTCGGCGGGGAGGGCATTCCCATGCACATATCTAATCACCCAGGTTTTTTCTATGTACTCATTCAATCACCAAGGGAGTACCCATGCACTTATGTAATCACCTAGGCATTTCAATGCACTCAACCAATCACCCAGACCCTACGCTTGCACTCATCAACTCACCCAGGCACTACCCATGCACTCATCAAATCAGCCACACACTACCCATGAACTCATATATTCATCCAGGCATGACCCATGCACACATTCAATCACACAGGCACATTCCATGCACTCATCCATTCACTCGGACAATACCTGTGAACTCATCTATTCACTCAGCCACTACTCATGCACTCATCAAATCACCCACATACAAACATGCACTTATCTATTCACACAGGCATGACCTATGCACATATCCAATCACACAGGCACTTTCCATGCACTCATCCATTCACTCAGACAATACCCATGCACTCAGCTACTATCCATGCACTCATCCATTCACTGAGGCACTAGCCATGAACATATCTAATCACCCAGGTTCTTTCCATACACTCTTCCAATCACCCAGGCACTATCCATGCGCTCATCCTGTCACCCAGGCACTACACTTGCACTCATCCATTCAATGAGGCAATACCCATGCATTCATCCAATCACCCAGGCACTTCTCATGCACTAATCCAGTCACCTAGGCAATACCCATGCACTCACGCAGGCAGTACCCATGCACTCATCCAATTACCCAGGCACTATCCATGCATTTATCCAATCAACTAGGAACTATCCTTGCATGTATCCATTCAATGAGGCCCTACCTATGTACTCATCCAATCACCCAGGTGCTAGTCATGCTTTCACCCACTAACCTAGGTGCTACCAACACACTCATACAATCAACCAGGCAAAACCCATGCACTAATACACTCATCCATTCACTCAGGTACTACTCATGCACTCATCCATTTACTCAGGCACTATCCATTCCAACACCCAATAACCTAGGTACTGTCCATACACTCATCCAGTCACCTAGGTACAACACGTGCACTCATCCTTTCAATGAGGCCCTACCCATGCACTCATCCAGTCACCCAGGTGCTTGTCATTCTCTCACCACTAACCTAGGTGCTACCCACACACTCATAAAATCATCGAGGCAATACCCATGCACTAATACACTCATCCATTCACTCAGAGACTACTCATGCAGTCATGCAATCAACCAGGCACTACCCATGTACTCATCCAAACACCTAGGTAGTACCCATGCACTCATCCATTCATTCAGGCACTATCCATTCATACACCCAATTACCTAGACACTATCCATGCACTCATCCAGTCACCCAGGCACAACCATTGCACTCATCCATCCATTCAATAAGGTACTACCCACCCACTCATACAAACAACCAAGCACTACCCCGCACACATCCAATTACTCAAACAGTACCCATTCACTCAGGCACCACCCATGCAGACATGCAATCAACAGGAACAGGTAGAAGCCATGTACTCATCCAATAACCCAGGCAGTACCCATGCACTCATGCAATCACCCAGACAGCACCCAAGCACTCATCTTATCATATTGGCACTACCCATGCACACACACATCACCCAGGCATTACTCTTGCTCTCATATATTCACCCAGGCAGTACCCATGCACTCATCTAATCATCCACACACTACCCATGCATTCATCCATTCACCCAGGCACTATCCATGCACTCATCCATTGACTCAGACACTGCCCTTGTACTCATTTGTTTACTCAGGTACTACCCATGTTCCCATCTATTCATTCAGCCACTAACCATGCCCTCATCAATTCACGGATTCACTACCCATGCACTCAACCAATCACCCAGGCACTTCCCATGCACTCATCCAATCATCCAGGCACTATCCATGCACTCATCCAATCGCCCAGGCACTACCCTTGCACTCATCCATTAATTGAGATGGCACCCATGCACTCATCCAGTCACCCAGGCACTATTCTTGTACTCATTCAGTCACCCAAACAGTACCCATGCACTCATCCAATCACCTAGGCACTGTCTATACACTCACACAATCACCCAGGCACTACTATTGCACTCATCTAGTCACCCAGGTAGTACCAATCACCCAAGCACCATCCATGCACTCACATAGTCACCCAAACACTACCCTTGCAATCACCGACTTACTCAGGCATTACCCATGCACTCATTCATTCACTCAGGCACCACCCAGACACTTATCCAAGCACCAAGGCACTACCCATGCACACATCCATTCACCTAAGCACTTCCCTTGCATTCATGCAGTCACTCAGGCAGTACCCATGCATTCATGCAGTCACTCCCCATACACTCATCCATTCACTCAGGCACTAACCATTCACATATTCAATCACCCAGGTACTACCTTTGCACTCATCCATTCCTCAAGGCACTACCCATGCACTCATCCATTCACTGAGGTAGTACCCATGTACTCATCCAATCACCCATGCACTACCCTTGCACTCATCCATTCAATGAGGCGCTACCAATGTACTCATCCAATGACCCAGGTGCTAGCCTTGCTCTTATCCAGTCACCTAGGAACTATACATGCACTCATACAATCAACAAGGCACTATCCATGCACTTATCCAATCACCCAGGAACTACTCTTGCACTATTCCAGTCACCCAGGCAGTACAAATGCACTCATCCATTCACAAAGACACAACCCATCCACTCATCCAATCACCTAGGAACTATCCTTGCACTCATCCATTCAATGACAAGCTAACTATGCACTCATCCAATCATTTAAGCACCACCCTTGCACTCATCCATTTACTTAGACGCTACTCATGTACACATCAATTCACTCAGGCACTACCCATGTACTCATCCAATAACCCACACACTACACATGCACACATCCATTCACCCAGGCACTAATTATGCACATATCCAATTACCCAGTACTACCTTTGCACTCATCCATTCCCCAAGCCACTACCCATGTACTCATCCATTCACTTAGGCACTGTCTCTGTGGTCATGCAATCAACCATACACTAACCAGGCAATCATCCAATCACCCAGGCAGTGCCCATGCACTCTTCCAATCACTGAGGCAGTGCCCATGCACTCGCCCAATCATCCAGGCAGTACCCATGCACTTATGTAATCACCTACACGCTACTGTGCACTCACTACATCACCCAGGCACTACTCTTGTACTCATCTATTTAGCCAGGCACTACGCATGCACTCATCCAATCACCTACACACTACCTGTGCACTCATCTATTCACC
Organism: Lissotriton helveticus; assembly: GCF_964261635.1. Classification (NCBI taxonomy): domain Eukaryota; kingdom Metazoa; phylum Chordata; class Amphibia; order Caudata; family Salamandridae; genus Lissotriton; species Lissotriton helveticus. Next base: position 968,337,058 of record NC_136071.1, on the reverse strand, counting down.
CAGGCAAGACCCATGCACACATTGAATCACACAGGCCCTTTCTATGCACTCATCCATTTGCTCAGACACTTCCAATGCACTCATCTATTCACTTAGACAATACCCATGCATTCATCCATTCTCTCAGCCACTACCCATGCACTCATCCAATCACCCACAACTACCAATGCACTCATCTATTTACCCAGGCGTGACCCATGCACTCATCCAATCACCTTGGAACTTTCCATGCACTCATCCATTCACTCAGCCACTATCCATGCGCTCATCCATTCACCAAGGCAGTACCCATGCACACATCTAATCACCTAGGCACTGTCCATTTACTCACCCAATCACCCAGACACTACTATTGCACCTATCTATTTACCCAGGCACTACCCACACACTCATCCAATCATGAACACACTATCAATGCACTCATCCATTCACTGAGACACTACCCTTGCACTCATTCATTCACTCATGCACTACCCATGCACTCATCCATTTACTCAGCCACTATCCATGCACTCATCCATTCACTGAGGCACTACCATTGCACACATTCAATCGCCCAGGCACTTTCCATGCACTCATCCATTCACCTTGGCACTACCCATACACACATCCAATGACCCAGGTACTTTCCCTGCGCTCATTCAATCACCCAGGCACTATCCATGTTCTCATTCTATCACCAAGGCACTACACTTACACTCATCCATTCGATGAGATGATGCCCACACACGTATCCAATCACCCAGGCACTGCACTTGCACTATTCCAGTCACCCAGGCAGTAGCCATGCATTAATGCAGTCACTCCCCATACACTCATCCATTCACCCAGGCACTATTGGATAACCATTCACATATCCAATAACCCATGTACTACTTTTGCACTCATCCATTCCTCAAGCCACTACCCATGCACTCATCCATTCACTGAGGTAGTACCCATGTACTCATCCAATCACCCATGCACTATCCTTGCACTCATCCATTTAATGAGATGCTACCTATGTACTCATCCAATTACCCAGGTGCTAGCCTTGCTCTCATCCACTCACATAGGAACTATACATGCACTCATACAATCAACAAGGCACTATCCATGCACTTATCCAATCACCCAGGCACTACTCTTGCACTATTTCAGTCACCCATGCAGTACCCATGCACTCATCCATTCACAAAGACACAACCCATCCTTTCATCCAATCACCTAGAAACTATCCTTGCACTCATCCATTCAATGACACGCTAACTATGCACTCATCCAATCAGCTATGCACCACCCTTGCACTCATCCATTTACTTAGACGCTACTCATGTACACGTCAAATCACTCAGGCACTACCCATGTACTCATCCAATAACCCACACACTACACATGCACACATCCATTCCCCCAGGCACTAATTATGCACATGTCCAATTACCCAGGCACTACCTTTGCACTCATCTATTCCCCAAGCCACTACCCATGCACTCATCCATGCACTTAGGCACTGCCTATGTGGTCATGCAATCCACCAGACACTAACCAGGCAATCATCCAATCACCCAGGCAGTACCCATGCACTTATCTAATCACCGAGGCAGTGCCCATGCACTTATGTAATCACCTACATGATACAGTGCACTCACCGCATCACCCAGGCACTACTCTTGTACTCATCTATTTAGCCAGGCACTACCCATGCACTCATCCAATCACCCACACACTACCTGTGCACTCATCTATTCACTCAGGAAAGACCCATGCACACATTGAATCACACAGGCCCTTTCCATGCACTTCTCCATTTGCTCAGACACTTCCCATGCACTCATCAATTCACTTAGACAATACCCATGCATTCATCCATTCACTCTGCCACTACCCATGCACTCATCCAATCACCCACAACTACCAACGCACTCATCTATTTACCCAGGCATGACTCATGCACTCATCCAATCACATTGGAACTTTCCATGCACTCATCCATTCACTCAGTCACTATCCATGCGCTCATCCATTCACCAAGGCAGTACCCATGCACACATCTAATCAGCTAGACACTATCCATTCACTCACCCAATCACCCAGACACTACTATTGCACCCATCTATTTACCCAGGCACTATCCACACACTCATCCAATCACGAACACACTATCCATGCACTCATCCATTCACTCAGACACTACCCTTGCACTCATGCACTATCCATGCACTCATCCATTTACTCAGCCACTATCCATGCACTCATCTATTCACTGAGGCACTACTATTGCACACATTTAATCACCCAGGCACTTTCCATGCATTCATCCAATCACCCAGGCACTATCCTTGCACTCACCCAATCACCCATGCACTACCCTTGCACTCATCCATTCAATCTGGTGGTACCCATGCACTCATCCAATCACCCTGGCACTATCAATGAACTCATCTATTCACCCAGGCATTACCCACGCACTCATCCAATCACATTGGCACTTTCCATGCACTCAGCCACTATCCATGCACTAATCCATTCACCAAGGCACTACCCATGCACACATCCAATGACCCAGACACTTTCCCTGTGCTCATTCAATCACCCAGGCACTATCCATGTTCTCATTCTATAACCAAGGCACTACACTTGCACTCATCCATTCAATGAGATGATGCCCAAACACTTATCCAATCACCCAGGCACTGCACTTGCACTATTCCAGTCACCCAGGCAGTAGCCATGCACTCACCCATTCACCACACCACTACCCATGCACTCATCTATTCGCTCAGGCAGTACCCATGCATTCATGCAATCACTCCCTATACACTCATCCATTCACCCAGGCACTAACCATTCACATATCCAATCACCCAGGTACTACCTTTGCACTCATCCATTCCTCAAGCCACTACCCATGCACTCATCCATTCACTGAGGTAGTACCCATGTACTCATCCAATCACCCAGGCACTACCCTTGCACTCATCCATGAGACGCTACCTATGTACTCATCCAATGACCCAGGTGCTAGCCTTGCTCTCATCCAGTCACCTAGGAACTATACATGCACTCATACAATCAACAAGGCACTATCCATGCACTTATCCCATCACCCAGGCACTACTCTAGCACTATTCCAGTCACCCAGGCAGTACCCATGCACCCATCCATTCACAAAGACACAACCCAGCCACTCATCCAATCAACTAGGGACTATCCTTTCACTCATCCATTCAATGAGGTGGAGATTTCGGCCATGGCTATATCTCCAGCACAGGCCGGAATCCCCACCTCTGGGCCGGAAACTCTGCCTCCAAGCCGGAAGCTCCGCCTCCAGGCTGGAAGCTCCGCCTCTAAGCCGGAAGCTCTGCCTCCGGGCCGGAAGCTCTGTCTCCTGGCCGGAATCTCCGGCCTGAGTGCGGACGTAAAGTTAGTAGTTGTAAATCCATTCTGTGAATACCAAAAGTAGTAAGTGCATTCTGTGAATACCAAAATTAGTAAGTTTAGGATTTTGTCTTAAGTTAATTCTGTGAATCTGGCCCTTCATGCATTTACTCACACACTCCCCATGCACTCATCCATTCACCAAGGCACTAACCATGTACATTTCTGTTCACCCAGGCATTATCTTTGCACTCATCCATTCATCAAGCCACTACCCATTAACTCATCCATTCACTGGGGCAGTACAGATGCACTGGTCCAATTAACCAAGTGCTATCCATGCACTCATCCAATCACCCAGGCACTATTCTTGCACTTAAACATTCGATGAGGCACTACCTATGTACTCATCCAATGACCCAGATGCTAGTCTTGCTCTCATCAGCAACCAGGTCAGCGCTCTAGTTTCGCTGACTCGTTTCCCTATTTAGCTCAGGGGAGTTAGCGGCCACTTCGTGGAGAAGAGCTTGTCGGTGGCAGAGACAGGCTCCATCCGCTGTTACCACTACCACTGTCACGCACTAGCGCTGAGTAAGAGCGCGGGTGTTTAAAACTGCTGATGCTTTTAGAAACAACTGCATTTTAATTATTTTAAAGGTTGCTGCACAATCTGGGGAATCGGTAGTGGGGTACTTCAAAGGGCCAATTGGCTGATTGGCGACTGACCTGTTTTGCACTCCTGCCCCGGTCCGCCACGTCCAGTGTGGGCGTTTGCTGCGGAGGGTGAGGAGGAGCCCAGCACTTCCAGGTAACAGCAACCAGGTCAGCGCTCTAGTTTCCCCTCCCATCCCCCTACTTATGCGGGTAGGACAGCGGCCACGCCGTCAGCGCGCCGAAGTAGCGCCAAAGGCAAGCCCGTCTGTGCCCGTCCGCGGCCGCACGGGGACCGGGGCCAGAACCCCTGCCCAATTTATGCACCAGCCCGCTAAGTATGGGAGAGAGGAATTGATACAGCTCTGTCCTCCCACAATGAAAGCGTGCAGACACTCAATGGCTGCGACACAACTTAGAAGCTGCCTATACTGCCCCTTTATGGGGAGGGACGTGCAGGTCAGGAAAAGGGAGCAGAAGTTACTCAGGGGTGGTCTGCTGAATTGCAGATCCCTCAATAAACATAGCGTAGAGATCTCAGAGCTTATCTCTGATGAAAAACTCGAGGTGCTGTTCCTAACAGAGACCTGGTTAGAGTCTAATTCGGACCCGGATATAGTGGAGGCCCTTCCCCCCGGGTACCCCATATCCAGAGTGGATGGAGCAGTAGGCAGAGGGGGTGGGATTGCAATTATTACCAAGGAACCTTAAGACTGCGTCCTGGAACCCCTAGATGTGAGCAATAGTGAGGCCGGACACTTTGTATTAAAACTTGGTCCTAAATCCTCCGTAACTGGGATTCTCCTTTATAGACCTCCCGGAGCCCTTGGGAATGTTAGACTCAGTCTTCAAGAATGTATTGCCCACTTAACGATTAGACGGAATAAACTTATTGTGCTGGGTGATCTGAACGTACACTTTGAAGACCCCTTGCACAAAGAGGCAGTGGAGATAAGTAAGGATTTACAGGCTATGGGGTTAGATCTGAAATTCTATGCCCCCACCCATCAGCTGGGGCACTTGCTTGATCCAGTGTTTGCCAGCTGGGAAGGGGTGGAGGTGGGAACGCCGCTTCCGGTCCCTTGGTAGGACCATTTCATGGTGCCTTTTAGCATTGAGTCTTCCTTGGAAGTTCCATTGAAGGGAGGGAGTAACGACCACCCCGGTAGAAAGTGGAAGAACTTCTCGCAAGCCGTCTTTAGTGAGAGGCTTAGGGAAGGAAGGCCTCCAGGTGGGTTGGATAGTGAAAGTGCCAGTGAAAATCTGAATGAGCGCATCCTGATGGCCCCTAATAAGGTGGCACCTCGGTTTCTGAAGAAATCTGAAGGCCGAGCCAGTAAGTCCGCTCCCTGGTGTCGCCGGCCTTACAGAAGGCCAAGGCGGGATGTAAAAAACTAGAGAGGGGCTGGAGAAAGGGTTTCAGGTCACAGGAGAGGAGATTGTACCCAGAAGGCCAGAGGAAATACCAAGTCCTGCTTAGACGGGCGAAGGCCGCCCATTATCAAACCAGAACAGGGGAGGCTGAAAATTCCTCAACGGAGCTCTTCAGAATCTATAAGGAGATTTCCATTGTGGCTGGCTCGAACGCCCCCAATTACGACTTGGTGGAGAAATGTAATAAAGTAGCCGACTACTTCTCGCTGAAGGTGAGGACGATATACTCCTCATTTACCAGTAAGCCAGTAAGTGGACATGATTTTGAGGAAGTGCCAGGAGAAAATGTAGCGGAACGGAAGTTGGAACGCTTCACGGTACCCCCCCTGAAACCTTAAGGAGTATCTGTCGCAGTATTAAATCGGGCTCCCCTAGAGATCCTGCTCCCGCTAAGGTGCTAATAGGGAGTGTGGAGACGTTGGAGCCATACATCAGGCATGTCTTGGAGGTCTCCTTTGCATCTCAAACATTGCCAGCGACTTGGAAAAGGGCGGTGGTTCTGCCTATTAGAAAAAACCCCACTCTCAGCCATGATATTCTTGAGAACCTAAGACCCATCTCGCTGATGCCTTATGTGGCAAAGGTAGCGGAGAAGGTGGCTAACATTCAACTCATTGCGCATTTGGAGGCAGCTAATCTTCTGCACCCTTCGCAGTCAGGGTTTCGGGCGGGCTATTCTACAGAAACCGCTCTGTTAAGAGCCACAGAATCCATTAGGCAAGGGGTGGACACAGGGCACACCATGGCAATGATAATATTAGACCTCAGTGCGGCGTTCGACACTGTAGCACATTACATCTTGCTGTAGTGTCTGAACAGAGGTGGTGTCCTGGGGCTGGCGCTAGGCTGGCTGAAGTCCTTCCTGGCAGGGCGTAGCTTTCAGGTCCGTCGAGGGGCTTTTCAGTCCAATGAGGTTGCTCTGGAGCAGGGGGTGCCTCAGGGCTCTGCCCTGAGCCCCACTCTATTCAACCTGTACCTGGCTCCTCTGGCTGAGGTGGTACAGAGGTTTGGGGTGGAATTAGTCACATACGCAGATGACACTCAACTGCTGATCTCCCTTTCCCAGGCACCCTCGGCCGAGGCCACCAACTTTAGGACGTGCATGCAGGAGCTTGCCTCCTGGATGAATAAAAACTGCTTAAAGTTAAATGGAGGCAAGAGCGAGGTAATGGTGGTGGGTAGAGATAAATCCTGCTGGACTACAGATTGGTGGCCTCAATGTCTAGGCCCGACTCCTGTACCCTGTTCGGAGGCCAAGAACCTAGGGGTGTGGATGGATTCGACCCTCTCCTATGAAGGTCATATCTGCCGGCTAGTGGGGAAATGTTTTGGGGTGTTAAAAACACTACACAAGACTTTGGACCTGCTCCCGCTAGAGGCTAGAAAGACTATGACACACGCCCTCATTACTTCCCGTCTGGATTATGGGAATGTCTTGTATTTGGGTGCCCCGGACAAGAATCTCAAACACCTACAAGTCCTGCAAAATGCGGCGGCACGCCTTATTTTGAGACTTCCTAGACGGGCAGCGTCAAAGGCAGCATTGGACTCTCTCCATTGGCTTCCTGTCAAAAAGAGGGTGCTGTTTTAATCCCTTCTTTTTTGCCATCGTATCCTCGGGCACAAGGCCCCTGCCTACCTGGGAGATCTGATCACCATGTATGTCCCGGGCAGAGCTCTGAGGTCGGAAGGGACTGGGCAGCTTGTCATCCCCAGGATTAAGAAAGCGAGAATGGGTGGACGCTCATTCCGCTTCTTGGCCGCCCAAAATTGGAATAAACTCCCTGCCTATTTGAGGAGGGAGAAGTCGGAGATCAGGTTTAGGAGTCTGCTCAAACCATACCTGTTCGCCAACTAGTGGCTACGATTAGCGGGGACGTGGCTCTTCTTGCCCGCCGGGCTAGTTTCTTTTCCACAGCGTGGGGACACGCCGGGATGGCGTAACCAGGCGCTCTACAAATGTCTTTATTATATTATTATTATCCAGTCACCTAGGAGCTATCCACGCACTCATATAATCACCCAGTTACTACCCTTGCACTCATCTATTCAATGATACAGTACCCATACAATCATTCAATCACCCAGGTGCTACTCTTGCACTCATCCAGTCACCCAGGCAGTATCCTTGCACTCATCCAATCATCCGTCCACTACCCTTGCACTCATAAATTCACTGAGGCACTACCCATGCACGCATTCACTCACCCAGGCACTACCCATGCACTCATCCAATCACCCAGGCACTACCCATGCACTCACCTAACCACCCAGACACTATCAATGCACTCATCCAATCGTCTATGCACTACCCTTGCACTGCCTAAGAGAGACGGCTGGATGGCTACACAGTAATTCCCTCCAGTTCAACTCCGCGAAAACGGAGGTCCTGTTCTGCTCAGGCACTAAGATACCCCGACAGTTTCCGAACGAATTCTGGCCCCCGGAGTTCAGAGACAAACCTCTGCCAGTTCCTTCGGTGCGCAACCTGGGAGCCATGCTGAACAACAAACTAAGTATGGAAACCCAGGTGACGAAAACCGTGGGGATCTGCACTGCCCTGCTTCGATCACTGCGGAAAATCATGCCTCTTCTCCCGGCACAAGCCAGGGCGTCGATAGTCAGGTGCACGATACTCAGTCGCCTTGACTATTGCAACGCCCTGCTCCTGGAGTCTCCAGTCACGATGCTGGACCGACTACAGCGAATTCAATCTGCCGCCGCCAAGCTGGCTCTTGGCTGGACGAGGAGGGCCTCAGCCACAGCAGCTCTGGCTGAGCTGCATTGGCTACCCCTAAAACAAAGAGTGGCCTTCAAATCCCTCTGCATTGTCTTTAAGGCGCTGCACGGACTTGGACCTAAACCTCTGCAAGTCCTGTTCCGGTGGTATACTCCTGCCAGAGATTTACGTTCATCTTCTGCCTGTCTGGTAAAAGTACCCAGATTTAACAGAACTAGAACAGGGGGCAGATCATTCAGTGTAGCAGCGGCCAAGCTGTGGAACAGCCTGCCCACTGACATACGTCAGATATCACTGCTACTTCCCTTCAGGAGACGTATTAAGACCTGGCTCTTCCCCAAATAAATTGCCCGTCCGACTGCTCTTCCGGTTTACCGTCAACAGAGTAATTTCCAGCGCCAGGAAGCCTGCAAGGTGTCAGTCGCGCTTTACAAATTCTAAAATAATAATATAATAATATATTCATGCACCCATCCAATCACTCAGGCACTACTGATGCATTCATCCAATCACCTGGGCACTACCCATGCACCCATCCAATCACTGAGGCACTGCCCTTGCACTCATTGATTCACCGAGGCACTACCTCTGCACTCATCCACTCACCCAGGCACTACTCATACAGTCATTAAATCACCCAGGCACTACCCAAGCACTATCCATTCACTCATCCAGTCACCAAGGTGCTAGTTCTGTACTCATCCACTCACTGTGGCAGTACCCAGTCAGTCCGCCAATCACCCAGACACAGCCCACACACTCAGTCAATCACCCAAGCACTCACAAATACCCTGACACTGCCCTTGCACTCATCCATTCACTCAGGCACTACCCATGCACTCGTCCATTCAGTCTGGTACTACCCATGCACGTACCCATTCACCCAGGCACTACCTATGCACACATGCACTCACTCACACACTACCCATGCACTCATCCATTTACCCAGGCACTTATGTTGCATAAATCCAATTACCCAGGCACTACCTCTGCACTCATCCATTCACCAAGCCACTACCCGTGCAGTCATCCATTCATTCAGGCCTTACCCATGCACTCTTTCAATTACCAAGCAACTATCCATGTACTCGCCCAATCAGCCACGCACTATCCATGCACTCATCCAATCACCCAGGCACTAATAATGCTTTCATCCATTTAATGAGGCACTGTCTATGCACACGTCCAATCACCCAGGTGCTAGTCTTGCTCTCATCCAGTCACCTAGGTGCTACCCACACATAAATACAAATAACCAGGTACTACCCATGCACTAATGTAGTCACCCAAGCAGTACTCATACACTCATCCATTCACTCAGGCACTACCCATGCAGTCATGCAATCAACCATGCACTGTGCATGCACTCATCCATTCAATGTGGTGCTATCCATGCACTCTTCCAATCACCCAGGTGCTACTCTTGCACACATCCAGTCACCCAGGCAGTACCCATGCACTTATCCAATTAATCAGACACTACCAATACACTCATCCAATCACCCAGGTACTATCCATGTCCTCACCCAGTCATCTAAGCACTACCCTTGCACTCATCCATTTACTCAGGCACTACTCATGCACACATCTAATCACCCAGTCACTACCCTGAGACTTGTCTTCTTCAGGCAGTACCCATGCACTCATCCATGTACTAAGCACTACCAATGCAATCATGCAGTCAACCAGGTACTTCCCATGTACTCATGTTATCACCCAAGTAGTACCCATGGACTCATCTAATCACCTAGGTACTATCCATGTACTCACCCAATCACACAGGCACTACTATTGCACTCATTTATTCACACTGGCACCACCCATGCACTCATCCAGTCACCCACACACTACCCATGCACTCACCAAGGCACTACCAATATATCCATGCACTACCCATCCAATCACACAGGTGTTATCCATGCACTCACCTATTCACTCAGACACTGCCCTTGCACTCACCCATTCACTCAGGCACTACCCATGCACTCATCCATTTACTCAGCCACTATACATGCACTCATCCGTTCACTCAGGCACTACCCATGCACACATCCAATCACCCAGGCACTTTCCATGCACTCATTGAATCACCCAGGCACTACTCTTGCGCTCATACAGTCACCAGACAGTACCCATGCACTCATCCAATCACTCAGGCACTACCCATACACTCATCCAATCACCCAGACACTATCCATGCTCTCATACAATCACCCAGATACAACCCTAACACTCACCCATTCACGCAGGCACTACCCATGCACTCATCAATTCACTCAGACTCTATCCATGCAGTCATCCATTCATTCAGGCACAACGCATGTGCTCATCCATTCACTCAGGCGCTACCCAAGCACTCCTCTATTTACTCAGGCGCTACGCATGTCCTCATTCCATTATCCATGTACTATTTATTGTTCAACATGCCATTCATCCATTCATTCACCATCACAAACATTATACCCAAACTTACACGCACATTACCTCAATCACATTTTTTTATAACTGTACAAATGTTTTTAGGGGAGGATTTTCAACTTATTATTATTATTATTATTATTATTTAAATCACGAATTAACTGCAACAGGCAGTGGAAAAACTTGAAGATGCTCTCAAAAACATGAGAATACAGCAAGGACCCAAAGACAAAATCATAATTTATGAGTCTTGCAACTGTTGCGGAACGCTGTTATGCTCTACTCACCAGCACTAACCACAACTCCACACTCCACACTCCCTACAATAAATGGCCGTCCGAGTGCATTTAGGTGCGATGTCTTGAGACTGTTATTGAACTTCAGAGGACACTCATTGTCTGGGTGTTGATGTACTTGCTAAAGATGTAGATGGACGTGCAGCCTCTCGTTGTCTCTTTGCAGCTTTTATTCGGTGGTTGTGGAAAGTTTTCAGATGTACAGGAGTATTTTTAATTTATACCTCTTGACAACTTTTTCTCACCAATTGTGCATTGTGCAATTTTGGCCGCAGTTTTGGATTCTCCAGAAGGAATTATGAAGATCTCCCATGCGATGCAGCTTTTTACTGTGGTGGCCCCTCATCTTCAGAGTCTTCAGAATGCAATTCTTGGACTTCCTGGTTTTCCTGTTGTTGCTGGATTTCCTCCTATTGATGTTGTTGTTCTGTTGTTTGAGTTGTAATTTCTTTAATAAAGTTGTTAGAATTTCAGAAGAAAATTCAAGACACCTCTCACTGAAGTGCTAAGAATTCAATAAAATACGACAGTTGAGACTAAAGACAAGCAAATATTGAGCTAAAATCTTTGAATTGGAAACACATAAGGTGTAATAAATTCAAACAGCCTAAAAATAACTACAGAGGACTGCGAAGTGCCTAAAAATTTCACCTTCTATTGTCCGAACCTATAGGAACCCCTTTAAAAGAGAATAAATGAATAGATCTAAGCTGTAGAATCAATCGTTGTTTCAGCAATTGTTACAATTTTTATAATTTGACAAATTAATGGATAGTAAACACCAGATAAGTATAGATGAGGTCCTGGCGAACAGATCTCAACCATGCTTTAAGAAATAAAGCTATTAATAATGCATGACATGCTTTCAGCAATTTTGGACGGGCACACATGATATTCAGTAAAGTTTCATATGACCACCCACACAGTCTACATTCACTGATTGACCACTGTTATATCCAAGTGGGGTATCTGCCAACTCTTAATTTTAAAAATTAAAAATATGCAGTTAAATAGGGCTGAATTTGCAAAGTCTGATAAGAATTTGTCACTGACCAAGCATGTTTGTTTGCTTCTAAAGCCTCTTTATTGGCAATAAGGGAGTTGATTCAAATCTTTTTATTTAAGAACTCTTTAAAACTAAGCGTTGTCATTTCTGGGAACCCTTACCACAAGTCAAACCTCTGGAAACATGTTGAAATGTGGGACCTCCAAGTGCCTGTATAAACAGAGTGATTTATTTCTCGCAAGCAATTATTTGCTTGAGAGTCAACATCAGATAAACTCCAAACGAATTTCAGCTTGGCCAGTTGACCTATGAATTTCAAAGACTGAGTTATAAGCCTTGATTGTTGGTAAATCCTATAATTCAGCATCTTTTCCCCTTGTTATAGTTCGCTGTAGCTTGACTTTAAGGTGTTCATGCGATTGACATCGAAATGATTTATGTAGAGATTTAAAAGCATAGATTAAAGATGATGTTTTTGCTCTAAGAACATTAAGATGGCTTTTTAATTAGACTGTCATATCAAATAAAATACAGTAATATTTATATGTCTTCACAGCTTCGATTGGCCCACCTTCCACTCTCTAGGATCCAGTTTTGACTTCACTGGGCCAATTTCCCTGATTTTAGTTTTTTTGCCATTCAGCTCCAGGCCATTAGCTAAAATCTAATCATCAAATGCAACAATTAATCTCTGTAACCAGTAAATTTGTATCATCAGCATATTGTAGATATTTAATGTGGGCATCTGCAAGTTTCAGAGGGTGGGGATTCACAGACTCAAAGTGCTGTAGCAGATGTGACATAAGAATATTAAAAAGGAAGGGGCAAGTACACAGCCTTGTTTAAGACCATTAAAAGTTTAGATTTTTCCAGACAAACTAAAATCATCACCTAGCTTAACCTTAAGTAAAGTATTTGTTTATAAGAGTATTATCGCATCAAGCAACTTTTGTTGAATATCCTATCCTGCAAGTTTTGCTAAAATAATTGCAGTGGCACTGAATCGAAAGCAGCTTGTAAGTCTATAAAACAAAGATATGTTTTTTTTTTTTAAACAGCTCACTCTGCTAATAAAGTAAGGGTCAGTAAATTTGTAATTGTATATTGGCTGTTTACCCAAGCCTATTGTTAGATCATACCTCGGGACGGCTCCCAACCTCCAATTAGCGCCAAGAGAAATTTTAGTGTACGTGCGCTTAACGAATTCCCTAAACATTAACATAAACATTGTCCCTTTACACAATCACAACTGGTTAATTGGAATTATTTCCTGTGATACTGCCCAATCTTCCAAATCGATCAATAATCGAGAAGCAAAACCCTTAGCTTCTACATCAGTTAAGGCAATTAACTGATATTTCGAAGGATTATCTGCTTGGCTGCGTTTAAAAATTGGCTGTACAATGCTTGTTTGCCACAACTCAGGAACTATATTTAATGCTAATATCTCATTAAACACAGAAGTTAATGCTTTGGCCCACATATCCACATTGGCACCTCATATAGCAATAGGGAGCCCCCTTGGGCCAGGAGCCCCAATTGATCTAATTCAGCAAACAATGTTAGCTATTTCTGTATTACTTAAAAATCCCAACTCTGGAGCAGATTTGGGCTACTACCTTTTTCTGCAGGAGACTTAATAAATATCACAATATACAGAGGGGGGTACGGGGAGCTGTTAGGAATGAAGAAGGTCCAGTACCAATGCTCCCAATGACTAAAGTAGAACTCACTAGGTGGTAACTGTTCCTACAGAGAAAAGGATAGACAACCTAGTCACTGGTGACTCACGGGCGGAAGGGCAGGTATCTGGCTATCACGGAGTAGAGCTACTAGACTCATCATCATTACCGTGGTGAGCTCTGGCGAGGCCACACTGTTTGATTATAGGGGTGTGGCAAAGGAACCTGACTCAGACGTTCCCAAAATCGCTAAGACACTTTTTGACCTGAAAATAGGTACATCAGGAATACAAGGTGTCCTGTCCTGATTCCTAATCCTACTTCACTCATTATTGGTTAATTTATTATTTTTTCACGGTCCTGACGAAGCGCTCCTGGATCCGTTAGGGACCACCCTGTAGCGCAAAACATATTGACCTAACACATCACTTCTCACACATGTACACGGAAACTGAGAGCAGCAGGAAGACACTCATCCCTCCAACATTTTTGTTAATTGGAGGTACTCTCAGTCCCCTGTTTAGATACGTTACCTTCGGGACCCCTCAGGGTACCGCGCGGGTATTTTTTAATCCACTCACCTACTACTTTATATAGTCCCACACACCTACATGCAGAACTGCTGCTTGTCCTTAAAATATCTCCCATAAAGAGCCCTCTCGTGGGCCCGTGGAGGACAGCAGCGCCACCCCCATTAGGAGCAAGGCCCGATGATGAAGCATGATACAAAAAGGGGGGTTAACCCATGCAGTCGCGGGGACCTGGGCGTTATATGATGTACTAGAAAGGGGGTCCCCGCAAGGAAGTAGTGTTGTGTGTAACACACACTAGACTGGACAATAAAACTGGAATTATTCAAAACACAATTGATTATGAATAAATATTGTCCTTTATTTGACAATACCAGATTCCATTTGTAAAACACACATCATGTTTGTAAATAGTAATAAGCCCCAATCGGGTAGTGAAAGGAAAAGGAGGGGGTGTGCTCAGGTGAGTGAAAAGTCGTAAAGAAATAGAAACATTCAAGGAAAAATGCAAATGCTAAAGTTTACATAAATTTCAAAATAACTCAAAATTAAACCAAAAATTTTTTTAAGGCATTATTTGAAAACAATCAATTCAAGAACATTCTACGGCTATATACATGGTTGAAATAAATCATAAGCATGTGCCGGATGTCCCAAAAATAAGAAGGCGTCGACGTTTCGACCCCTAGCCGTGGGTTACTTTTAATCCTATGAACGGGGTCTTCATCAGGACAGTAGTGAGGGGGGGGTTGTTGTGGGGCATGCGAATTTCAAGTTAAAGCATGGGGTAGCGGAAGGTGATGGTGGACAGCAGTTGCCGTGATACACCCCCGGTCAAAAAACCGTAATTAACACGAATTTATCAGATGTAGCAATTGGAAGAATCTCGACTTTTAATCTTGGATTATAGAATTCTGAGGTAGTTGGGTGGCGTGATTTTGGTTATATTAAGGTCTCAGTTTGATAGAGAAACGCGGCTGCACATCATATAGTATTGTGATTTAATTGCGCCACTCTGAGAAAGCACTCGTGATTTACTCTATCAATACAGGCTCGGCGGGGTGGCGCTGCGTCGTCCGACGTCAGACTGTCAGCCGCCAGTAGCTTGCCATGCGAACTGTTTACGGAGTTGACGGAGTTGGACGTGAAGAGAAGACGAAGGCATAGACCACTAACGCTTGGGCCATTTCTTTGACAAAGGCCGGCACTACTTCCTTGCGGGGACCCCCCTTTCTAGTACATTCGATGATGAAGCATGACACTGGCAAGGGTTTGTCAGGGCACTAAAGTCAATAGGAGACATTCCCCTCCCCACAGCGGACGCGCGCAGCGGGCGCGCCGGCGGCGCGCCGAAGGCGCTCCAAAGTCAAGCCCGTCTGCGCCCGTCCGCGCCAGCCCGGGCCCAGGGGCGATATACCCTGGTCAAATTATGGCTTATTGCTCAGATGAGCTTAGATCTCTTGAGCAATATGAATCCGGGCTACCATCGGATATCATGGACCGGTTTAGGATGCACGGTATCTCCCATGACCAGGTAGATTACCCTACTCCTCTCGGAAACCGTGGAGTCGCCAACTAAACCTAACTCGACTTCCCTTCGGGTCATGTATCTTAATACCCGTTCGCTGGTGAGGCATAAACTTGAAATTTTTTTAGGGTTGACGTCAGCGAAACCAGACGTCTTGTTGCTCTCCGAGAATTGGCTCACTCCCAACTCCACCCCCGACATCTTAGCTGCACTTCCCGCTGATTATTACATTCTATCAGTCAATAGGCCGTCAGGGAGGGCGGGAGGGGGAGTTGCTGCCATTATAAATAAATGCCATAAATTCAATACATTGAACTCTTTGATCCTTCCTGAGGTTGAGAATATGGTCATCAACTTTGATACAAATTTTGGATCCTTGGCGCTGGTACTCATGTACCACCGCCCCCCCCCAGCCTATGCCTTCATTTCCCCTTTCTCTTAGCGAACAGATAGCCAACCTCGCAATGAACCACGCTAGAGTCATGCTCATTGGAGATTTGAATTACTGGTTCAACGACGAAGGAGGAGGGACTCAGTCGGCAGAACTGACTGAAACGCTTTCTAACCTAAACTTGGTCCAACATATCTCGGCTTCCACGCACATAAAAGGCCATATCTTGGATCAAATATGGTCGTATAATATTGAACTGTCACCCCCGTTCATCTCCCCATGCATCTGGTCGGATCACCATTTAATCGAATTTACAGTTACTTTTAATGGAAGGGTTAAGCCACTGAAAGTAGCGGGAGGCATGACTAGGAAATGGAAAACGCTCGCCACTCAGGAATTTCTGGCTACTCTAACTAGTTCCCTCCCCTCTGCTGACACTAATATTAATGTTGATTCTATGGAAAAGGGTATCTCTAACTGGTTACTAGCTGCTAGTGATATCCATGCCCCTCTTATTAAATTCTCCCGGACGAGACAGGCCGAAGCCCACAAATGGTTCACTACGGACCTGAAATCACAAGAACTACTTCTGCGTCAGTCAGAAAGGAAGTGGAGGCACAGTTACGCCAGTGATGAAAGACAACGTTATCTCAATGCTCGCATGGACTATAAGAAAGCCCTATTGGCTGCGAAGACCCTATATTATTCCACAAAGGTGCTCGCTGCTCCAAATAAATCCAAAGAAATCTTCAGGATTGTCAATGACCTCAGTAGCGAAGACAGAATCACCCCTTGTTTGGTTCCTACTCAAGAGCGGTGTAATGCACTGAACAGCTTCTTTGCCAAAAAGGCCGTGCTAGTCCCCCTGCTCAAGAAACCAGGAGCAGATCCGTCCATCTCTGCCTACTACCGTCCCATTTCGCTTCTTCCCTATCTTTCAAAAATACTGGAGGCCCATGTGGCTAGATGTTTGTCTAAGTTTATTGAAAACTCCAACTACCTAGAACCGAACCAAGCCGGCATCCGGCCTGCACCACTCTACAGAATCAGTAATCCTGGCGGTGATAGATACCCAGTGCCAACGCTGACAAGGGAACCCCGCAGGCACTCGTGCTGTTATATCTGTCGGCCGCATTCGACACGGTCAATCATAACATCTTAACCCCTTCCATGCTCATGACGAGCTGAGCTCGTCATGCAGTACAGTGCTCCTGTGCTCATGACCGAGCTGAGCTCGTCATGACCACACCCGTTTTTATTGCTGTCCAGCACAGCAGCAGAATCGCTCTAGCAGCGATGCGGTACATGCACCGTGTCGAACAAGCGGGGATCCGGGGAACAGCACATGGGTGGATACAATCTTTTTTAACAGGTAGAACACAGGCGGTACGTCTTGGCAGTTATACGGCCCCTAACCTGACTACCTCATGTGGAGTTCCTCAGGGTTCATCCCTATCCCCATTGCTGTTCAACCCTGTACATTCGCCCCCTGGTTCACTCACTCAAGGCTAGGTAAGCAACAGTATTTAATTATGCTGACGACCTTCAGTTGGTCTTTAAGCTAGATTCCCAAAATGCGGCAGGTGAATTTCAAGCTACAATGCTGCATATTCAAGGCTGGATGGAACAGAACCAACTGAAGCTTAACCCCGGGAAAACCAAACTGGTGCTGCCTGGGAAGAGTCTTACTAGTTGGGGACCTCACTTCTGGCCAGGCGAATTAGGCCCCCCTCCTGTTACGTCCCCATCAGTGAAAAGTCTTGGAGTGACCATAGATTCCGATCTCTCCTTGAGGGGTCATGTGGGCACGGTGATCTCTTCCTCTCTGTTCCAACTACGAAAAATAAGAAAGATCGCCTACCTGTTGTCTCATCAAGCCCTGAGCCAGGAGGTGATTGCGCTGGTACTCTCCCGCCTTGATTTCTCCAACTCTCTGTACACCTGCTTTCCTTTAGGTCTGGTAAACCGCCTACAAATAATTCAGAATCAGGCGGCGAGACTGATCTACAGGCAGCCGAGATGTCAATCTGCCAGGATGTTACTGCACAGCCTACATTGGCTACCTATGGCGCAACGCTCTGCGTTCAAGTCGGGCTGCATAATTTTTAAGGCCTTGCATTGCACCAGCCCCAAATTTCTTAACAGCTTAATTACGAGCACCAATAGCAACCACCTGAAGTCAATCCTGCTCAACACCCGCTCCGTCCACAGACATGCCGTGGAACTCTGGAACCTGCTCAACACCACATCTCCAGACGTCGCCTTCCTCACTTAAACATGGATGAACGCCTCCTCAGCGCCTGACATCTCATCGCCATCCCGTACGGATACAAGATCACCCAGAGGGACCGCGTCAACCAGACAGGAGGAGGCATCGCCATCGTTCACAAGAACACCATCCGCATCACGACCAACTCCGACGACATCCTTACAGCCGCCGAACATCTTCACTTCCAGATACACACCGACCCCAAGACCACACTCAGAGGCACCCTCATCTACAGACCCCCGGGACCACGCACACAATTCAGCGAAGACATCGCAGACTTCATCAGCCCACACGCCCTCTCCTCCGCTGACTACATCCTCCTAGGGGACCTCAACTTCCACCTGGAGAACAACAACGACAGCAACACCACCACCCTGCTGGACAACCTAGCCAACCTCGGACTCAAGCAACTGGTGAACACCCCCACCCACTACACCGGACACACGCTTGACCCAGTCTTGTCCTCCAGCAAGTACATCTCCTTCAGCCACTCCACCGGACTCCACTGGACAGACCACAGCTGCGTCCACTTCAGCTTTAGAAGGACCACGACTCACCACCACCCGCAACAGGCTCCCCGCAGAAGCTGGAATAAGATCACCACGGACCAGCTCACCACATCACTGAGCCAGAACCCTCCCGCCAGCTCAACGGACCCCAACCAAGCAGCCAACAACCTCACACAGTGGATCACCAACTGCGCTGTCAACTTCGCACCTCTGAAAAACCACCCCAGCAAGCCCGGCAGCAAGAAAGCCTCCTGGTTCAACGACGATCTCAAGAACTCCAAGAAGAACTGCCGTACCCTTGAGAAAGCCTGGCACAAAGACCCGACGACAGACAACATGACCGCCCTCAAGCACGCCTCCCGCAAACACCACCAGCTGATCCACACCACCAAGAAGACAGCATTCAAGGAACGAATAGACAACAACACACACAACAGCAAGGAACTCTTCAGCATCGTCAAAGAGCTCTCCAATAAGCATGGGCGTAAAATCCGTTCCGCTCGCGGATTTTGCGGATTTTCGGTAAATTCGCAATCCGCGAACTCTCGCGAACTTACCGAAAATTCGTAAATCCGTGCGAAGCGGATTTTTTTGCTTGGTCGCACTTGCCAACTAGAATACTATACAATTTCGCGGGAGTAAACACTCGCGAAAACGTAGATGCGGCGGGCAGCGGCAATTTCGCACAAGAAATCCACCAGCAGGCAGCATAAACCTTGAAAATTATGATTTTTATTAGAATAACTCCTCAGGTTGAAATTTGCCTGCACTTTTTTTTTGCAAGGAGTCCATTTTGGGGGGGGGGTGGGAGGAAGGAAGTGCCCCACAGTCTCCAACTTCCTGTTCCTGTCCAGCAGGCTCCTCTCAGTGCTTTCTTCATGTGCTGGTCACTTTGATTTGGATCTTGACCTGGAAGCACACAGCAGGTGCAAAAGTTCAAACTCATCATTAGTAACCATTCCCTGTAGTGCTTCCTGAGGGGCCCCTCCAGAGTTCAGTTGCCTACTTGCAACTATTCTATGACCCTGCTCTGACCCTCACAGCAGGCTCAGAGAATAGCTACAAGTATACAACAAAGGTCCTGTTAAAAAAATTACACTGCAACAGAAAGCAATTACAGATAAGGAAGCAGGTGCCAGGGATCTTGACCTAGAAGGATTACTTTTTGTGGATGCTGCTGGATATTTGGATTTTTGCAAAACTGAAAGCACTCAGCAGGTGCAAAAGTTCAATCTTATCATTAGTAACCATTCCCTGTAGTGCTTCCTGAGGGGCCCCTCCAGAGTTCAGTTGCCTACTTGCAACTATTCTATGACCCTGCTCTGACCCTCACAGCAGGCTCAGAGAAAGCAATTACAGATAAGGAAGCAGGTTCCAGCCAGGAAGTTCAAATTCAGTAACACATTAATCAGCCCCTAATTCATTTATGTCACTTGAGGCAGGGCAGGTGTGCTTTTCCACCCATAATCTACAGTGATGAACTAGAGGGTGGCATGGGTGAGCCAGAGGGTGGCATGGGTGAGCCAGAGGGTGGCAGTGGTGAAACAGAGGGTGGCAGTGGAGAAACAGAGGGTGCTGTGATGAACCAGATGTAGAAACAACATGTTCGCGACCGTTGCTATCCGAAAAGTAAGTTCGCATTTGCAAACTGGTGCAAAATCCTTGCGAACTGCCAGAAATCCTTGCGAACACACAAAAAAAAAAAATCCGCAAATTCGCGAGAGTTCGCAGATTTTGCGGATTGCGAATCCGTAAATACGCAATTTCGCGGATTGCCAATTCGCAAAATCCGCCCATGCTTACTCTCCAACCCCAACATCGACATCCCTCCCTCACAAGACCTCTGCGACTCCCTCGCCTCGTTCTTCCACAGCAAGATCGCCGACATACACAACAGCTTCGGCGCACAGACCACGTACCCAACCACCGAACAAAGGCCCCCACCACCACCCTCCGCACCTGGACCCCGGTCAGCACCGAAGACATCATCCACACGATGAACACCATCCACTCCGGATCACCTACCGACCCATGCCCCCACCACGTCTTCAACAAGGCCGACTCCGTCATCGCACCCCAACTCTGGGACATCATCAACTGCTCCTTCAACACCGCCACCTTCCGGGAGAGCTGGAAGCATGCCGAACTCAGCGCCCTCCTGAAGAAACCATCTGCAGACCCAACCGACCTCAAGAACTACCACCCCATCTCGCTCCTTCCTTTTCCTGCCAAAGTCATCGAGAAGACCGTCAACAGACAGCTTGCCACCTTCTTCGAGACGAACGGATCCCTTGACTACTCGCAGTTCGGCTTCCGAGCCAACCACAGCACCGAGACCGCCCTCATCGCAGCCACTGACGACATCCGAGCCCTGCTTGACAACGGGGAAACAGCGGCCCTCATCCTCCTGGACCTCTCGGCAGCATTCGATACTGTCTGCCACCGCACCCTAGTGCAGCGCCTCAGCAACATCGGAATCCAAGAGAAGGCACTAGAGTGAATCACCTCGTTCCTCGCCGGAAGAACCCAGAAAGTCCACCTCCCCCCGTTCAGATCCGAGGCCACCGAAGTCATCTGCGGCGTACCACAAGGATCATCACTCAGCCCCACCCTCTTCAACGTCTACATGAGCCCCCTCGCAGCCATCGCACGCCAAAACAACCTCAACATCATCTCCTACGCCGATGACACCCAGCTAATCCTCTCCCTCACCAACGACCCAGCCACCGCCAGAACCAACCTACACAAAGGGATGAAAGACGTAGCCGAGTGGATGATGAACAGCAGCCTGAAACTGAACTCAGAAAAGACGGAGGTCCTCATCCTTGGAGCAATACCCTCAGCCTGGGACGACTCCTGGTGGCCCCCTGCCCTGGGCAGCGCACCCAAACCAACGGACCACGCACGCAACCTGGGCTTCATCCTGGACTCCTCCCTCTCAATGACCAGACAAGTCAACGCCGTCTCATCATCATGTTTCAACATCCTACGCATGCTCCGAAAGATCTTCCGATGGATCCCTACCGAAACCAGGAAGACTGTCACCCAGGCACTCGTCACCAGCCGACTGGACTATGGAAACACCCTCTACACCGGAACCACAGCCAAACTACAGAAAAGACTCCAACGCATCCAGAACGCCTCCACACAACTCATCCTGGACATCCCCCGACACAGCCACATCTCCGGACACCTGAGAGACCTGCACTGGCTCCCCGTCAGCAAGAGAATCACGTTCCGACTCCTCACCCACGCACACAAGGCCCTCCATGACCTGGGCCCCATGTATCTCAACAACCGCCTGACCTTCTACACTCTCACCCGCCAGCTACGATCGACCAGCCACGCCCTCGCTGCCGTTCCACGCATCCGAAGAGCCAACATGGTAGGAATATCCTTCTCCTACCTGGCAGCCAAGACCTGGAAGTCTGACCCAAGACCACCTCTCCTTCAGGAAGCGACTCAAGACCTGGCTGTTCGAGCAGTAGCGGACCCCCCTCCCCCAAGCGCCTTGAGACCCTCCGGGTGAGTAGCGCGCTATACAAATATCTTGATTGATTGGTTGATTAGTCCCCACACGCAATCTTCGTTCTGCTCACCTCCACCTTCTGTCTATTCCATCAATTAAGTTAAAACGACTAGGTGGGTGTAGGTTTGCCTATCTGGCCCCCAGGCTCTGGAACTCATTCCCACTCTCATTCAGGAACTGCAACAGTCTCTTGGGATTCAGAAAGGCCTTAAAAACCTGGCTTTTTGGACAAACTGATTAAACCGGATCCTCGCAGCTGCTAGTGTACAAACAGCGCCAAGAGACTTATGGTGTAAGCGCGCTTGACAAATTCATCTTAACATAACATAACATGAGTAATTAAATCGCCTCTAGAGCGACCACCTCTATATCCTTTCAACCAGAGTAGGTTGTCTATCCTTTTCTCTGTAGGAAAAGTTACCCCCTAGTGAGTACGAGTTACTATATTTGACATGATAGTGACTCACATCTTGGCAAAATGGGTTAGAAACATTAGGTCTATACAGGTTAGCAATGAACCACTTCCTTACCTCTTAGATCTTGACTTGGAATTGCCATACCTTTCATTTCCTTTTTCTAGTTATTGTTTCAACGATACATTGTTCTTTTTTGGCACACTGTTTTCACAGCCAGTTTTTATAGTGGCTCTGCGTTTTGGCACATAGAATGGCTTAGAAAATACTGATGTCCACACACCAGAGGGGAATTATACGACTCCACTGACATCATAACGGGAGTTGATGTAATCTCGGAGTAGTTCAGCGCCATCCCCAGGCATGCAGAGGAACTAATAAAAAAATCCGGATCCAGTCTGATGCCTGCGGAGAATTAAAAAGTTAAGAAATCTGTGGCTAGACTATTGGCAGTTCGGGCTGTACTGTTCCCATGAGGCACAGGGTCAGACTGATTTGCATATAGCCATGTCTGAAATGGGGTGGCTGAGTGGGCTAAAGAATGGTGGTGTATTAAACCCAGATCAGTTGACTGGGGGTGAGTGTTTGATTTGCTCAAACGCTCCGTCCATCATCCCCTTTTGTTTCGCTTTGTTCGCCCGAAGTGTGGCAGGGTATGCTCAGACGTGAGTCCCTTGCTCACTTGGCCACTGGATTCAAGATAGCCTGGCTGATGAGGATTATGAATCCGAAACCGGTCCCAGGATGCTTGTTTCCGGTCCATGGAAGACATGGCTTGGCAGTTCCGGCTGTACTGTTCCCATGAGGCACAGGGTCAGACTGATTTGCATATAGCCATGTCTGAAATGGGGTGGCTGAGTGGGCTAAAGAATGGTGGTGGATTAAACCCAGATCAGTTGACTGGGGGTGAGTGTTTGATTTGCACAAACGCTCCGTCCATCATCCCCTTTTGTTTCGCTTTGTTCGCCCTAAGTGTGGCAGGGTATGCTCAGACGTGAGTCCCTTGCTCACTTGGCCACTGGATTCAAGATAGCCTGGCTGATGAGGATTATGAATCTGAAACCGGTCCCAGGATGCTTGTTTCCGGTCCATGGAAGACATGGCTTGGCAGTTTGGGCTGTACTGTTCCCATGAGGCACAGGGTCAGACTGATTTGCATATAGCCATGTCTGAAATGGGGTGGCTGAGTGGGCTAAAGAATGGTGGTGGATTAAACCCAGATCAGTTGACTGGGGGTGAGTGTTTGATTTGCTCAAACGCTCCGTCCATCATCCCCTTTTGTTTCGCTTTGTTCGCCCTAAGTGTGGCAGGGTATGCTCAGACGTGAGTCCTTTGCTCACTTGGCCACTGGATTCAAGATAGCCTGGCTGATGAGGAATATGAATTCGAAACCGGTCCCAGGTAAGCATGGGCGTAAAATCCGCTCCGCTCGCGGATTTTTCGGATTTTCGGCAAATTCGCAATCCGCGAACGCTCGCGAATTTGTCGAAAATCCGTGAATCCGCTCGCGGCGGATTTTTTGCTTGGTTGCGGCGTGCGGCGTGGTGCACGGCGTTCACTTTCCGTCATTTTAGCGTTTGCCGAGTTGTTTTTCTTTGCGAGTGACGCGCCATTTTAGATCTTGCTGCGTGTTCCCGCGGGATTTTGTCGCCCGCGAATACGTACTCGCGGCTTGCCACCTTGCACAGCACACCTCGCGAGAGTTCGCAATTGCGAACACGTAGTTGCGGCGAAAAGGAACAATCTCGCACTTGCGAAATAGAGATTTTGCAATTTCGCACAAGAAAATCACCAGCAAACAGGATAAACCTTCAGAAAATTATGATTTTTATCAGAATCACTCCTCAGGTTGACATTTGCATGGCCTTTTTTTTTGCAAGGAGTCCATTTTGGGGGGGGGGAGGAAGGAAGTGCCCCACAGTCTCCAACTTCCTGTTCCTGTCCAGCAGGCTCCTCCCAGTGCTTTGTCCATCTCCTGGTCACTTTCATTTGGATCTGGAGCTGGAAGGATTACTTTTTGTGGGTGCTGCTGGATATTTGGATTTGAGGCCTTTTTGACTGTCTTTGGATCACTTTTGGATTAGAAATCAACTTTCACAAGTAAGTTTGTTTGGGGCATTACAGTTGCTGCAAGTACAATTTTTGAACTTTTTCAGAAAATTAAATAAATTATATTGTGGGTAGCCACAGTATCCAGTAGGACCAGGGTTGGTTATGGGTGCATGATACAACTGTTTTGTTGAATTTAAACACCATTGAGGCCATGGATGGGCTGGGATTGTGCAGATTTTATTTATTTTGTCGTTTTTTTGGGCCTGCTGGTGTGGCCCTTTGCCCAGGGGTGGTGAGTGTTGCATGGGCCTAGTCTTTCTGTGGGGTGTCTTCTTGAATTTAAACATAATTGAGGCCATGGATGGGCTGGGATTGTGCTTATTTTATTGTTTTTTGTCGTTTTTGGGGGGCTGCTGGTGTGGCCTTTTGCTTGCCCAGGGGTGGTGGTGGTGCATGGACTGAGTGTGCCTGTGGTGTGGTCTCACATCTCTTTGATGTAAACATCATGGATGGCATTGGATTGTGGTGATTTCTGGCTGTTTTTCTGTTTTTTGGGGGTGTACTGTTGATGTGGACTGGCCATGTGGGTGGTGGTGGTGGCCATCTTGAGTGCTGGCTGGTACAGGCAACATGTGCTTGGGGTGTAAGGGGGCCATTTTGAGGAGAGGCAGTGTCTGAGGCCTGCACTTATTTTGCCTACTTTTCATCCCTTATGCCCAGGGGTAGTGAGTGTTGCATGGGCCTAGTGTTTCTGAGGGGTGTCTTCTTGAATTTAAACACCATTGAGGCCATGGATGGGCTGGGATTGTGCAGATTTTATTGTTTTTTGTCGTTTTTTTGGGCCTGCTGGTGTGGCCCTTTGCCCAGGGGTGGTGAGTGTTGCATGGGCCTAGTCTTTCTGTGGGGTGTCTTCTTGAATTTAAACATAATTGAGGCCATAGTTGGGCTGGGATTGTGCTTATTTTATTGTTTTTTGTCGTTTTTGGGGGGCTGCTGGTGTGGCCTTTTGCTTGCCCAGGGGTGGTGGTGGTGCATGGACTGAGTGTGCCTGTGGTGTGGTCTCACTCTCTTTGATGTAAACATCATGGATGGCATTGGATTGTGGTGATTTCTGGCTGTTTTTCTGTTTTTTGGGGGTGTACTGTTGATGTGGACTGGCCATGTGGGTGGTGGTGGTGGCCATCTTGAGTGCTGGCTGGTACAGGCAACATGTGCTTGGGGTGTAAGGGGGCCATTTTGAGGAGAGGCAGTGTCTGAGGCCTGCACTTATTTTGCCTACTTTTCATCCCTTATGCCCAGGGGTAGTGAGTGTTGCATGGGCCTAGTGTTTCTGAGGGGTGTCTTCTTGAATTTAAACACCATTGAGGCCATGGATGGGCTGGGATTGTGCAGATTTTATTGGTTTTTGTCGTTTTTTTGGGCCTGCTGGTGTGGCCCTTTGCCCAGGGGTGGTGAGTGTTGCATGGGCCTAGTCTTTCTGTGGGGTGTCTTCTTGAATTTAAACATAATTGAGGCCATGGATGGGCTGGGATTGTGCTTATTTTATTGTTTTTTGTCGTTTTTGGGG
This sequence comes from Lissotriton helveticus, assembly GCF_964261635.1. NCBI lineage: Eukaryota > Metazoa > Chordata > Amphibia > Caudata > Salamandridae > Lissotriton > Lissotriton helveticus. The sequence goes on along the minus strand of NC_136071.1, from coordinate 968,310,683 downwards.
GGCTGCTGGTGTGGCCTTTTGCTTGCCCAGGGGTGGTGGTGGTGCATGGACTGAGTGTGCCTGTGGTGTGGTCTCACTCTCTTTGATGTAAACATCATGGATGGCATTGGATTGTGGTGATTTCTGGCTGTTTTTCTGTTTTTTGGGGGTGTTCTGTTGATGTGGACTGGCCATGTGGGTTGTGGAAAAGTAAATTTTGCCATGTTCTGTGTCCCTACGTGTCATCCATCATATGTTATGTGTGCATGATTAAATATGCATATGCATACCCCATGTTCGATTCAAGACGCAATTATAGTTGTGTCCACCTCTAGTATGCCAGTTTCCAGTCCTCGTGAATACTACGAATATCAGGCCTATGTAAAGCTACGTTGCCACGTCTCTCAGTGTGCACGTTATTTCATTGTAAAGTCCCCGTTTCTAGGCCTCAAAAGGGCCTGGACACCAGATTCAGCTCCTGTCTCCTGAGCCCTCGCTGAGGAGCGATACAGCCCCCACCTGTATCCTCGACCCTTCACTTACTTCCTGCCTCGCAGTGCCCGGTTCAGCCTGGCTCTGCCTCTGAGTCTGCCAAGAGTATGTTATAGTTTCAGTTATCAGTTCAGTCCTCCTTCTCTGCATTCCTAAGCTACTGAACTGCATCAATAGTTTCCGTCATTGTCTAGCCTTTCCGGCTCCATCTAAGAGAAATACTGCATTTAATGGTCATTTAATATTCTTCATCACGCACTACATGTAGAATAATGCATGGTCCAGTCTTAGAATCAAGTTAGCCTTTCCCCTCCTGACTTCTAGTTTATATCAACATGTTCTCTAAACATCAGATACTAGATACTGCTTAGGTACATGTCGCCCTGACTCTCCAGACTTCAGTCTCTGCTCCTAGCACAGAGTTCATAGCCCCCAGCTTCTCCTAGTAACACGTCATTGCTAGTTTGCGCGCACCATCAGGTTAGAGGTCCCGGCTCCTCAGGTAGCCCCCTCCATGGTTTCCGCCCCATTCATGACATATTCTGTTACGTTTGCATCACATGTCTATGTATACGCCCTGTTACACCTCTTTTCACCCTTATCTTTCGCGACTGCTACGCGCCACGCCTTTTGCTCCACCCACTGCTACGCCTATTGCAATGTAATGCTATGTGTTTGCGTTATGTATATATGCTCATGCACTGTTATTAAAAGGTTATTCCCTTGTCCCGATCCTGACCCCGGCAGCGCTGCTGGGCCCTGCCATCCTATTCCTATGCAGGTTGTCCTGTTCCTGTCCTTTATGCTGTAATAAACCTGCGAAACTCCTACTACCTCGAATCTTGACTCTTATTTATTGAGCTATCTGTTATTCATTTATACATTCAAAAATAGGGTATTATTTATTTATTTACCACATAATGGCGCCCGAACAGGGACTTGCCCTTTCCCCACGCGCCGGTGAAGCCACGCCGGCCCCCTGACCCTCTGCAGCCGTGACGGAACCATACCGTGCACGTGCAGATATTTCTGCTTCAAGTATCCCTCAGGCCCACGGAGGAGACGGAGGAGGCGGTCCAGCATCCAGACGAGGCGGTGGAGGAATGCGGCGAGTCCCGACCAGAGCCCAAGCCAAGAGTCCAAGGTCCGAGGTATCCGGAGGTCCACCCGTAACTTAAGTCCGAAGTTCGTTGTCCGTTGTCGAAGCAGTCCAGTCCAGTCCGAGGCCTTCCGTTCTTGCTGCCCGGTGAGTACCATTACTGGGGTAGTATCTAGACAGGGTCAATCTAATTGACTCTGGTCCGTGGGTTGGTGGTACCCAGACACACAAACGAAGTGTCCACTTCGGTGGATGCGGGTCCTGACGTGTCTCTTTATGAGACCGGTAAGTTTCGTACTGTTTCAGCAGTGCATCTAGTTTCTGTTCCAGTCAGTTCTGTTCTCGAGAAAATTCATATAAAGTCATATATTCTGTGTTCCGTATTCCAGGTGGTATTCTGTTCGAACTGTTATTCATAATGTTCTTCATGTATCTTGATGTTGTGGTATGAGTGAGAAGTGATTTTCGTGTTTATTGTGTATTGTATTGTGTCCAGATTATAGTTCAGTCATGCCGCTGTTTTCAAAGTTACGTCAGTTAAAAACTAGAAAGGGTTTGTTAGAGGAAGCAGTTCCTGTCCCGCCTAGGGACAGTCCAGGTCATTTTATGTATCAGAAGCATGGCATAAGTGCCATACTATATCTAGATTTATGGGTAGAGTATACAAAACAGTTAGAAGAAAAGTATAGATGGCCCGTATCGGGTACATGGGATGCCGAGTGCATCATGCGAGTAGAAGAGGCATTATGGAAAAAGAAAGCCAGACAATCACAGAAAGATGCCATCGAGCTATGGCGTAAAGAAGCTCATAAAAGAACCGAAAAAGAAATCAGAAAGTCAGAATTAAGTAGAGAATCCTCGGAACGAGCACAAGAAAAAGAACTAATCGAGATAGGTGAACAAGTCAAAGCCGAACAGTCAGACAGACAGAGGAATGCCCTCATTAAGGGTATGTATCCTCTTCTTGCCGAGGGCTTGCCAAAAGCGACCCCGGAGGCATCCAGTAATTTTCCGCCACCACTAGTTCCGATCAAGTTACGTCACAAACCAACCGCAGCTGATATTTTCATCTCGTCCTATTTGGACGACACAGTCCCAGAATATGCAAATCCTGTTCCCGCTCCACCAGTCCCTGTAAATCAGGCACTTCCCGTTCCTCCAGACACCGGGGCACCCTTTGCAGCACCTGCTACGGTTCCCCCGGTCCAGCCCGCCATACAAGTCCAGCCCGCATTCCAATTTCCCACCCTGCCAGGACGAAAAGCATCAGTTGATGATTCTAGTCTAGGGGCCGCAGGAGGAGGTCCTCCTCGAACCCCGCCGCCACATAAGCGTTTAACGGCAGCCGAATTACATATGCAAGCGTCACAACGTACGCCCAGACTGTCTGTTGCAGAAATAAGAAAATCCCTTGCCGAATGCTGCTATGACCCAGTCCCAGGCGAAGATGATATGGTTTTATATTCATTACGCGTAAGAAATGTGGCCGAGTATCTAGTCACCCTACCAGATATGAAGGAAGATCTAGACAGAATATATCGTTTCATCCGTACAGGGGAAGATCCAGAAAGTATTAGTGATGTCATGTCCCAAAGGAAAGCTGAGACCCAGCTCATGATATTAAAGTTTCTGATTAATTGTCTAATAAGAGAACAAGATTACCCGTCCAAAAATCAGGCCGAAATGAAAGCCCTGATGAAGTGGAGTAATAGTATAGCCGAGGGTAAGCACAAGACTATCGGTGCTATGGAGAGTATGTACAAGAAAATCCGTAAAGAAATAATAAAGTTACACGAACAACGTAAAGCAGCACAAGTAAACGAGAAAGAAAGTAACTCTGATACTGAAGAGTTAGACGACGAGAATTCCGCCAGAATAGCGTATGTAGGACAACCTAGATTTCCAGATCGCCATTTACGTCTAGAACCCAAGTCTACGTTCCATCATCCAGTACCAGACCAAGGTTCTCTAGAACAAGTATTTCAAGCTACCGATCACATTCTGAAATCACGAATCGGTTACAGTGAGTTAAGTACTATGCATGAACAAGAACTAGCCCGATCAGCAGTCCGATGGATTACTGATTCTACCACTTTTCCAGACGAAATAGTGGCACAAATGTTTCTGAAAATGCCCCCAGCCGAGCAACGACTGGTGGGTATGTATATGATTCAGCACCTCATTACTCTGTATGAGGGTCAACATTCTGATCCAGGTCCGTTACATGATATCCTGAACGAGTTACTCCAGTATAGATGGAGAGGTCTAGGTACCGATTTAATTAGTGTCATTCTAGAACAGCGCCACAAATATAGAACGTTTCTGAACCCGCATTTTGTTCATGTCTCACCCCCAGAAAGTAAACCATTTTACATAGACAGACAGAATCCGTTACGAGAAGTCCACCCAGTTAGAGGAACGGGTGGCGAAATGCAGCGAGTGTTTGTATACACTCCGATCACAAAGATGGAACTTCTGGAGATGAAGAAATTAATTCCCTGTCATGATAAAGATCCAGCAGGGTTCCATAGAGAATTAAAAGACATGCTCCGTATGGGAGAATACACGTATCCAGATATAATTAAAATGTTAAAGGTTCTGTTGCCCGCAGGGGTGTATGAAAAGCTCAAGGAAAAAGACTGGGAGGTGGGAGAGAAAAAGATCGATTGGGCAGTCCTAGAAGCTGAAGATAAGATACGAGTACCAGGTACCGGTCTCGGAGATAAATGTAAAGAATTACCTGAATTATTGATTCAAGTTTTACCCAGATTATTAACAACTAAAAAGGAAGACTGGGATGCAATCTCAGCCTGTAAACAGAAACAAGACGAAGATATTAGTGATTTTTATTCTAGATTCGAGAAATGTTTTAGCATCAACAGTGGCCTCAAGACAAGTAGTGAGTCATACCCTCACCTTTTTGTTACTAAATTAGTCGAGAATTCAAGTTCACCAATTAAAAATCGAGTTCTGAAAGTCGAAAGTACCTGGCAAGCTAATACCCCGTCCCAGATGTTGCAGATGCTCCAATACCACCAGAATAGAATCAGAGAAGAGCAAGAACATGAAAGAAAACGTATGAAAGACACGAAAATGAAAGTACTAGTTGCACAATCTGTTCCTCAAGACAGTCAGAAGAAGGGTCCAAATCAAGCCAGTCATCCTGCAGCTCCCGTTAAAGGGAATTGCAATTATTGTAAACAGCCAGGTCATTTTATAAACGAGTGTGCAGTTCTGAAACACAACATAGCTACTGGTAAGACTAAAGAAAGACCACGTCCGCCTAGACAAGAACAAGTTTCACAGACTCCTCAGCCACAGAATGCGCCACAGACAGTTACAGCTCCGCAGCCTATTGCTGCAACACAGCATGTCACACAGCAGATGTACCAGTATGCACAGTCTGAGTATCCAGAGTACCAACAGTATTCATGAAACAGCCTAGAGAGGGAGGTAGGCTTGCCTCTCATCGAGATACCTGTAGATCAAGAAGGTCCCTATGTTCATAGTCAAGTATTAGGGAAAGACAGAAAGTTTTTGATTGATACAGGGGCAAGTAGGACCACAATTAGTCACGCCGAAGTTCCAGGGGCTCCGCTCTCAGGCTCAAGAAATGTTTCCCTTGGATTTTCAGGAAAGCCTATCGTAAATGAGATCTCAAAGCCAGTTTCTCTAGAAGTAGGTCCATTGTCCCGCACTACTGATCTGTTACTTACTAAGTCATGTCCAGAAAACCTATTAGGCATTAAAACACTGAAAGAGTTAGGTGCAGTTATATGCTGTTCCCCAGAGGGAATACGATTATTCCTACGTGACTTCAAGGGTCACTATGTATTACGAGATTTTGATTCAAGACTGTCTAATGTTCCACAGCACTTATGGGCTCAAGGTCCAACTGATGTAGGTTACATGCAAATCACACCCTATCGTGTGACTCTCAAGCCAGGTGTAGTGTTACCACGAATCAGACAGTACAGATTGCCACCTGAGGCTGTAGCAGCCTTATCCAAAATTATTGACGAGCTTATTGCTCAAGGAGTGGTTGTAGAAACTGACTCCAATGTATGTAATTCTCCGATCATTCCAGTCATGAAACGTACTGATCCAAATGCACCCCCAGTATATCGATTAGTGATTGACCTACGAGAGCTTAATAAGTGTATTATTCCTCAGTACCCAGTTGTCCCAGACATCTCTTCCCTATTAACAGCCATTGATTCCGAAGCCACGTTCTTTACTGTAATCGACCTCAAGAACGCGTTTTTTAGTGTTCCCATTCATCCAGACAGCCAGTTCCTTTTCGGATTTTGTTTAAATGGAAGGAGCTATAAATTCACACGAGCTCCTCAAGGTTTCACAGAAAGTCCTAGTATTTACAGTCAAGCACTTAAGAGACAACTAGACAACATTCACATGCCAACTGACACTGCCCTGCTCCAGTATGTCGATGATCTACTGATCACAGCCCGTTCTGAACGTGCTTGCGAGCAAGCATCCCTTACAGTCTTGTATTTCCTAGCCGAGATGGGGCACAAGGTGTCCCCTTCTAAGCTTCAATTCTGTGTCCAGCAAGTGGTCTACTTAGGACACTTACTGTCCAAGAGGGGTAGGCAGTTGACACCAGACCGTATCCAGTTAATAGCGAGTCTTCCTCAGCCCAAGACCCAGAAGGAGGTACGTGCTTTTATCGGCCTTACTTCTTATTGTAGACAATGGATTCCTCAGTATGCATTCCTAGCTAAACCACTGATACAGTTAACGACACAGGAGGCAGCCGTATCGACTGTTCTCCCTTGGACATCTGAACATACACTTAGTTTCAATGAGTTAAAGAAAGCCCTATGCCAAGCTCCAGTTCTAGCGACACCGAACTACAGTAAGCCTTTTACACTTTTCGTCACTGAACGCGAAGGTACAGCATTATCTGTTCTCACACAAGATCAAGCAGGACAATACAAGCCCTGTGCTTATTTTTCGAGCACATTAGATCCTGTAGCCCAGGCTCTGCCTGCGTGCCTCAAGTCAGTTGCAGCCGCAGCCCTAGCTATCAGACAAAGTGATTCCATAGTCTTAGGACATACCTTGACAGTACAAGTTCCACACTCTGTGGAAGTTCTTTTGAACCGAACACAAACTCAGCACTTGACAATTGCACGTTTAACAGGTTATGAATTGACATTATTCCAGCCACACATAGAAATCAGACGCTGCAACATCCTTAATCCTGCTACACTGTTACCATCAGTTAATTCAAATCCAGCCACACATGATTGCGTGGAAGTAGTTAACATTACGACAAAGCCAAGACAAGATCTGACAGATACTCCGTTACCAGATCCCGACCTGACACTTTATGTGGATGGTTCATGCATGAGAACTAGTACAGGAGAACTAGTCGCCGCGTATGCAGTGACTACTGACACTGAAGTTATTGAGACACACCGTATTGACACCCTGTCCGCTCAAGCAGCAGAGCTAGTTGCTCTGACACAAGCCTGCATACACGCCAAGAACTTGAAAGTTAATGTTTACACAGATTCACGTTACGCATTTGGAGTCGTACACGACTTCGGAGTGCTCTGGCAGGAGAGAGGTTTCATGACTTCTCATGGAACCAAGATTCAGCATGGTCTCCTTATTCAAGCTCTGTTAGATGCCATACACTTACCGACATCTATCGCTATCATGAAATGCAAAGCACATACGAAAGTTACTGACATTATTTCCCAAGGTAATGATCTAGCAGATCGCACAGCCAAGCTTACAGCACAGACTCTAGACATTCCAGTTAACATGACACACACTCCAGATCCGATTACATGCATGACAGTTAAGGACCCTACTCAAGATGTCATAGACATACAGTTACATGCTACTCCCGAAGAAATTAAGAAATGGTCCGAACAAGGAGGGGTCCAGACAGATCAAGGATGGTTAACGAAGGGTAGAGCAACATGGTTTCTCCCCGACTCTATGGTTCAAGTCATTATTAATACCGCACATAGTCCAGCACATTTAGGAGAAAAAGCTATGTTAGACAGTATCCAGAACATTTGGTTCAACAAGCATTTACGAGCTGCAGCCAAGCAGAAAGTCCGTACCTGTATGATATGTTGTCAGTTTAATCCAGGTAAAAGTGTCCCGGTGGAACAAGGTGGATTCCAGCCTCCTGACCACCCTTTTGAAGTCCTCCAGATGGATTATATTCAGATGGAGCGATGTCGAGGTTTCAAGTATGTCCTTGTAGTTGTATGCGCTTTGTCCAGGTGGACAGAAGCATATCCAGTCCCCGATTACACAGCCGCGACCACTGCCAAACAGTTGGTTCGTGAGTTCTTCCCCCGTTATGGACTCCCTAGAGTCGTATATTCTGACAACGGCCAGCCATTCTCATCTGAGTTGATGAAGCATGTTTCCCTTTTGTTGGGGTACCAGTGGAAGTTCCATTGTGTACGCCATCCTGAAGCAGCCGGTCTCGTAGAGAGACATAACCAGACTCTGAAAATCCGAATCGCCAAAGTATGTAAAGAGAAAGGTGTGGACTGGCTAGTAGCTCTGCCAGTCGCTTTATTTTATATGCGCATGGTCGCACATTCCAGATCAGGTCTGTCCCCGTATGAGGTCATTTTCGGCCGCCCCCCTAACATGTGGGGTACTCCTAGACCCCGAAGTATTACCGATGTTTCAAGTAATATGCTGACAGATTACCTAGCTTCCTTGATGTCTGCCCTCAACTCATGCCGTTCACAGGTTGCCGCCGCATTTCCAGACAATACCGAGGTGGCACCGCATGAAATCGTTCCAGGATCCATGGTGTTGGTGAGGAATTTTGACAGATCAAGTCCGCTGGAGCCTCGCTGGAAGGAGCCCCGACAGGTCCTCCTCACCACCCGTACAGCCGTGAAGTTGGAAGGTCGCAAAGGCTGGGTGCACCTTTCTCATATAAAAAAGTTTTATGGACTGAAACCCGTCTTAAAGAACATTTCCCAGGATTTGAAGGATTGCCAAAATATTGTTCTCAAGGACTGTCCCGCAAAAGACATTGCTACAAACCCTCCCCTGTTAGAGAAAACTCCGCAACAGGAGTATAAGTTGAAACTCCGGTCTAGTAAAATAAGTCAGTCAGTTTGATTGTCTAAGTCCTCCCCTAGGTGAAACGGTTAGACTGTTTCTGACATGTATAAAATAGACCCCCATAGTGAGAGAGTTAGTCAAAACTCAATTCGATGTATCGTTTTTCTATGTTTCATATTGTTTCTCAGCATTATGATTTCCTGCACCAGTTATGCATTTTTCTTGTATTTCCCAGTTCTTCATGTAAATAAGTCTGCTAATGCTACAGTAGAGCACACGTTTAGTGATCTGCCTCCTCATGAACTCTCTTACCGCCTCGCTATGCGAAATAATTCCTTTATCCGCATGTTACATTACTCACACCAGACCAGCAATGCCACTAATTGTTGGGTATGTGGTCGACTCCCCCCTTTCCAGACACCGAAGGGAGTTCTGCCACTCTTTCCTTATCCATTTTCACATAATGGTTCGTGTGGAGCATGGTCCACGTTAACGTCATCCTCAACAGATATGTCTTTTCTTAACAGTACATGTTTTCCAGACAAGCAAGGTCTTCCCCACAGAACCGGGTTAGATCTAGAAAATGAAGTGTATAATTTAGGTAACTATTCTTCGAATTTCATGGTCCTGAATGTTCAGTCTGATACTACTCCAGACTTACCTGCTATTTCAGTACTGCCAGTCAAAGGTGAATTATGTGTCCGAAATTATGGTTCCGTACATGTAGGACATAGTGATTGTACTACTATTGTCAAGTATAGTGACAGTGGGAAATCCATTTTCAAAGCTTCACGTCATTCTTATTTTATTTGTGGTCAAACTGCATATGTTCGTCTGCCCCTCGATTGGGAGGGAACCTGTTACATTGCCTTCCTACTGCCACCAGTTTTCCTAGCCCCACCTGATTATCATAGAAACACACATCTAGTACACATTAGACATAGAAGGGAGTCCCCAATTGTCGATTATACTGAAACTGCTCTAGAACAGTATACAGATTTCAACAGAGGTTTCTTTTTCTTTATAGGACCTATCCAGAATAGTAAACTGATCCGTAGGTTAACAAGAACCCTCGAAGCTGTAGTAAATGAGACTGCCTCTGCTCTAGGTAACTTAACCGAAGAGCAATCTGCTATGAGATTTGTCGTTTTACAGAATCGTCTCGTCCTTGACGTCATACTGGCCGATAGGGGCGGGGCCTGTAGAGTCATCGGATCTAGTTGCTGCATTTTCATTCCAAATAACGCACCGTCTGTTTATTCAGCTATAACCAGACTCCATAAAATTGCCCATCTGTTACACCAAGATCCAGGCACCTGGACATGGTCCGGTTGGTTCTGGAATATAATTTCCGCCTGGGGATGGAAAGTCTTGTCCTTTCTAGGTATTGCAGTAGCGATCATATTCAGCTGCTGCCTCTGTATACAATGTGGCCCTGCGATTTGCGGCATTTGTGCTACATCATGTATTCCTAGTCCCAAGCCCCGTTCTAAATCCCGTTCCAGGATAATTCGAGACGAGCAAATGATACTGTATGAAATGATAGATGGTATCATGAATATTGATGTTTCCTGATGGAAACGTAGTGACAAGGAGGGAATGTGGAAAAGTAAATTTTGCCATGTTCTGTGTCCCTACGTGTCATCCATCATATGTTATGTGTGCATGATTAAATATGCATATGCATACCCCATGTTCGATTCAAGACGCAATTATAGTTGTGTCCACCTCTAGTATGCCAGTTTCCAGTCCTCGTGAATACTACGAATATCAGGCCTATGTAAAGCTACGTTGCCACGTCTCTCAGTGTGCACGTTATTTCATTGTAAAGTCCCCGTTTCTAGGCCTCAAAAGGGCCTGGACACCAGATTCAGCTCCTGTCTCCTGAGCCCTCGCTGAGGAGCGATACAGCCCCCACCTGTATCCTCGACCCTTCACTTACTTCCTGCCTCGCAGTGCCCGGTTCAGCCTGGCTCTGCCTCTGAGTCTGCCAAGAGTATGTTATAGTTTCAGTTATCAGTTCAGTCCTCCTTCTCTGCATTCCTAAGCTACTGAACTGCATCAATAGTTTCCGTCATTGTCTAGCCTTTCCGGCTCCATCTAAGAGAAATACTGCATTTAATGGTCATTTAATATTCTTCATCACGCACTACATGTAGAATAATGCATGGTCCAGTCTTAGAATCAAGTTAGCCTTTCCCCTCCTGACTTCTAGTTTATATCAACATGTTCTCTAAACATCAGATACTAGATACTGCTTAGGTACATGTCGCCCTGACTCTCCAGACTTCAGTCTCTGCTCCTAGCACAGAGTTCATAGCCCCCAGCTTCTCCTAGTAACACGTCATTGCTAGTTTGCGCGCACCATCAGGTTAGAGGTCCCGGCTCCTCAGGTAGCCCCCTCCATGGTTTCCGCCCCATTCATGACATATTCTGTTACGTTTGCATCACATGTCTATGTATACGCCCTGTTACACCTCTTTTCACCCTTATCTTTCGCGACTGCTACGCGCCACGCCTTTTGCTCCACCCACTGCTACGCCTATTGCAATGTAATGCTATGTGTTTGCGTTATGTATATATGCTCATGCACTGTTATTAAAAGGTTATTCCCTTGTCCCGATCCTGACCCCGGCAGCGCTGCTGGGCCCTGCCATCCTATTCCTATGCAGGTTGTCCTGTTCCTGTCCTTTATGCTGTAATAAACCTGCGAAACTCCTACTACCTCGAATCTTGACTCTTATTTATTGAGCTATCTGTTATTCATTTATACATTCAAAAATAGGGTATTATTTATTTATTTACCACAGGGTGGTGGTGGTGGCCATCTTGAGTGCTGGCTGGTACAGGCAACATGTGCTTGGGGTGTAAGGGGCCATTTTGAGGAGAGGCAGTGTCTGAGGCCTGCACTTATTTTGCCTACTTTTCATCCATTATGCCCAGGGGTAGTGAGTGTTGCATGGGCCTAGTGTTTCTGAGGGGTGTCTTCTTGAATTTAAACACCATTGAGGCCATGGATGGCCTGGGATTGTGCTGATTTTATTGTTTTTTGTCGTTTTTTTGGGCCTGCTGGTGGGGCCCTTTGCCCAGGGGTGGTGAGTGTTGCATGGGCCTAGTCTTTCTGTGGGGTGTCTTCTTGAATTTAAACATAATTGAGGCCATGGATGGGCTGGGATTGTGCTTATTGTATTGTTTTTTGTCGTTTTTGGGGGGCTGCTGGTGTGGCCTTTTGCCCAGGGGTGGTGGTGCATGGACTGAGTGTGCCTGTGGTGTGGTCTCACTCTCTTTAATGTAAACATCATGGATGGCATTGGATTGTGGTGATTTCTGGCTGTTTTTCTGTTTTTTGGGGGTGTACTTTTGATGTGGACTGGCCATGTGGGTGGTGGTGGTGGCCATCTTGAGTGCTGGCTGGAACAGGCAACATGTGCTTGGGGTGTAAGGGGCCATTTTGAGGAGAGGCAGTGTCTGAGGCCTGCACTTATTTTGCCTACTTTTCATCCATTATGCCCAGGGGTAGTGAGTGTTGCATACTTGCATGTCCCTAGTCTTTCTGTGGGGTGTCTTCAATGTAAACATCATGGATGGCATGGGATTGTGCTCATTTTTCTGTGTTTTGTCGATTTTTTGGGGTGTATAACTGAACTGATGTTCCTCTGTCTTCCATTGCTTTTAGGTGCACAAGAAGACTCAAGAGAACCACCAGTGCCAGGAAGAAGTCCTGCAGCGGTGTGTGCAGCATAACGTCACGCGACGTCACGTCTGGACACAGAACCCTCTGCAACTCGTGCAACTGCTGACCTGCTCTGAAGAAGATGGCCCCAAAAAAAGTAACCCGTAGCTCCTCTAGCAAGAAAGGTGCCAGTAAGGAGCAGAGGAAGCAAGTTACCAAGGACACTGGTGTGCCGCCCGCCCCTTTTTTTGGGAGTAAAAAAAAAAGTATGCCTGCAGCAGCAGCAGCGGGATCTGCTGGGGACCAAGCTGGCAGCAGCACCCCCGCTCCATTGGGCTCAGTGCCACCACCACCACCACCATGCCAACTGAAGTCCAAGCCCTTGAGTGCTGCAGAGGCAGCCAGTATAGTTCTTCAATCACCATCGACCAGTGATGTTGGCTCATCGCAAGAAAGCAGCAGCAATGTCCCTCAATCAACACAGGTTGTTGTAGCTCATCTGACGAGTGTTGAACAACCACAGCCGCAACAACAATCACATGTGCAAGTACAAGCCCAAGTACATGTGGAAGGAGAGGCAGCGCAAGGAGATGCGCAAGCAGAGGTGCATGGAGGGTCACAAGTGCCCACAATAGTTGTTCCTCCCGAAGTAGGGGCACATCAGGAAATCGACAATCAAGGCGAGGTATCATTTGAGGAAGCCACTCCTCCTGATGATCCTTCATTGTCTTCCGCACCCCTAGCAAGGAAGAGATCAAGGGTGGTGTCTACATCCTCTTCAAGCACACCTCCTTCTGATGATACGGATCAAACTTGGGAACCAGCACCACAGCCGTCTGAGAGTGAGGCACACCATGATCCAACAAAGGTAGTTAAGCGTAAAAGGAAGCTCGTCCAAAGTCTCAGAGTTATGGAGTGTGATGAGGCTCAACAAGAAGTGGCGGATACTGCTGCTGATGAAGACTCTGCCAACGACGACCCAGTCATCATAAAGGTCACTGCAGCCCCAGCGGGCATGCAGCAACCAGACATTTTGACCCTAGCCCGAAGAGCTGCTCAGCGTGATGATGATGATGATGTTGTCGATGAGGAGGCAGTGGAAACACCACAATCATTGGAGTTAAGTAGTACACCAACTCGTCCCGCTTCCATATTTCTTTCTGGCAAGAAGAGACCTCCGTCAACCTCTACCTTAATTAGTGGCGGTGAAAGTGCAAAACGTACAAAAGTTGGGCAATCCAGATCCTCCACTTCATCTGGCATTAGCTTCATGACCACCACCACCAGTATCGCCGCCTCCTCCAGGTCCCACAGACACTTCAAGTCCCCAGTTTGGGACTTCTTTACTGTTTGTCCAAAAAATCCAAAGTTTGCCATTTGTACCCTTTGTAAGCTTGCAGTTAGTCGTGGTAAGTCAGGTACCAACTATGGTACCGGCGGCCATAGAGGTCATCTTGAGAGAAAGCACACTGTCAGATGGTTTGCGCACCTAGATGCGATCAAGAAAGGGCAAATTCAAGGAAACGTTGATGTTTCATCTGATGATGACGAGGAGGAAGAAGACGTGTCAAAGACTTCCCTTACACCCAGTACCCCTGTCAGCAGCACACCCAATGTGAGGCACACTAAGAGTGTTGGAGCGAGTGAGACACCAAAGCACAAAAGTTCACCAGCGAGCAAAATTGGGTCAACGAAGTCATTATCAGCCCGTAAATGCTTGGTCCAGGGCAACATTAGAACAATGCTTACTTCAGACGTGCCATATGAACGCAACCACCCACTGACGCGTCTGTATAACACTAAGCTGGCTAAAATGCTAGCTGTGGACCTTCTACCTTTTTCTTTTGTAGAAGCGGTAGGTTTTCTTGAATTAGTGGCAACGCTCTGCCCTAAATGGAAGGTTCCGAGCCGGTTCTATTTTGCCAGAGTTGCGGTTGCAGCACTACATGAAGATGTGCTGCAGGCGATTGGGGCAGCTTTGCAGAAGAGTGCTGTTCACACAATACATCTGACAACAGACATGTGGACCAGTGGCCCAGGCGATGATTACATGTGCATCACTGCACACTGGGTCTCTTTTTCAGGTGTTAAAGCAAAGCTAAACGCAGGTGTTGACCCGGACCAAGTTTTCAAAGCTGCTCGGAAACATGCAACACTAGCCATGTTTGGCTTGGAGAAAAGTCACACAGCAGAAAACCTTTTGGAAGAGTTTAACAAAAAGGTCTTGACAATGCTATCCCCCCTAAAACGCAAGATTGGTTATGTTTCCACGGATAATGGCGCCAATGTAGTTAAGGCCATGTTCATGGGTGACCATGTTAGAGTGCCGTGTTTGGCGCACTGTATCAACCTGGTAGTTCAAAAATTCTTGAGTGATAAACAGAGTCCAGCGTTCGAGGTAATGGCCACCTGCCGCAAAATGTGCAACCATTTCAGCCATTCTTTTAAGGCCCGGAAGCATCTGCGGAGACTGCTACTTCAACGTAGAATGCCAGTGAAAGCACTCATCCAGGAGGTGGCAACACGTTGGAACTCAACCTTCTACATGCTTGAGCGTCTGTATGAGCAGTATACGGTACTCGATCACTATTTCTTCACAGAGGCTACATCTCAGAAGGAGGACCTGTGGATGAGTGCGGCGCAATGGGACATAGTTAAAAGCCTGACAGACATGCTTCGTCCTTTTGAGTTCTTCACACGTGCAGTCAGCCAGGAGGACTGTAATTTGGGAAAAGCTATCCCATTGTTGTGCATGCTGGAGCACCAACTGATGGCGGTGTCTTCTGAGTTTGAAAAAGATGAAAAAAAAAAAAACCATTTCATTTTGTCTGAGAAATTATTAGATCGCCTACGTGGTGATGAACGTCTTCAAAACATCAAGTCAGATCAGCATTACATTTGTGCTACTATTCTGGATCCACGCTACAAAAAGGCGCTGGCAGGCGAAGCATTCTTTCCTTTTGCTGATGCAGATGTTCAAAAGTACAAACATTGGTTAGCCTGGTCAGCCAAGAGGTTTGAAAAAGAACGGCAGGTTATTGAAGGAGAAGCCAGTACATCAGCATCAGCATCAGCAGGCCATCCGCAGTCACAAGAATCCACTTCTGCACCTGTGGCTGGGGCACAAGTGACCTCTCAGCCGTTAAAGACACCGGCAACTGGATCATCTGCACCACACACAATGACAACACTAACAGTGGCTGCGGAGGAGGATTGGCTAAGTTTGATGGGGTATGGTTCTCGAAAAAATGTCACAGGCACAGCAAAAAGTAAGCAAAGTGGAGGAACAGTTGATGACCTTGAGTCGATGGTGCAGGACTATCTGAATGACTCAACAGAGGTCTTCCTTAATGATGAGCCATTGCAGTATTGGCATGGCAAAAAACAATTGTGGCCACAGCTCTTCAACCTGGCTATAAACTATTTGTCTTGCCCACTCGCAAGTGTGTCTTCTGAACGTGTTTTCAGTGCTGCTGGTGGCATTGTAACTCCCAAACGGAGCCGCCTCTCGCCCAAAAATGTGGAGCAGCTGACAATGATCAAGATGAATCAGCACCTCATACCACCAGATTACAAAGTACGAGAAAGCACGCCGCATGAAGACGAGGAGGACAGCAACGTAGATGAGGGGATTTTTTCTCTGTTCGGTGCCACTGACCTCATCCAGCCTGAATTCGCAGAGTATGATGACGAAATCTTGTTCTTATTCCCTGACACCGAGCCCTGAAAATGAGACAATCAATCAAGAACTTTCTTTTTCGTCCTTATTCACTTTTATTCCTGTGTGCTTTGTGTCTCTCTTTCTTTGTTTTGCACAGTTAATTTAATTCAAACTTTAATCACCTAATCCCAAAAACAAGACCATCATCAGAACTGTCTTCACTTGTTTGCTTATTGATTTGAAGGTGCCGCAGTCTACATTCCTCAGGTTTACAAGTTCTGAAGAACATGCTCCTCTATCCTCCTCCTCCAGACTGCGATTTCCCTCCAAGCAGAGTGCTGGATTACGCCCAATGAAGAAAGACTCAGCACTTGTGGGGGTGTTGTACTTCTTTGCGGGTGAGTTGACGGATTTGGGCCCATTGCTGTGAAGCTCTAATAATGGACAAAAGTGTTTTGGACCAAATATGAGGTGGAAATTTCTTGCCGTTTTTGCTGACTTGCTTGCCTTTGAGGTGCTCTTTGGCGGGGTTCCGGGGGTTTGTGGGTAATTTTTGGTGTCTGTCGAAGCACTGCTGCGACAGTCTAATCTTGATTGCATTTGCTTTTCAGGAAATCCGTGGTGGAAAACAGGAGTTATGATGATTGATGATGATGACCTAGCTGAACAGCGCCGCATTTGGAACGAAGGCCGAGAGATATTGTAAGTATGAGATTTAGCTTTTTCGCTGTTTGGGGGTGTTGTCGGGTGTTTTTTTGCGGGTGGGTTGGCGGGTCTTGCCTGGGGCATTCCTGGGAAGGTCTAATACCGGATAGAAGTGTTTTGGACAAAATCCATAAGGAACAGCCTTTTTTTTGCTATTTCTTCTGACATCTTGCTCAATGTAGCGTTTTGGGGAGCTTCCTGCTGTTCGTGGGTGGGTTGCGGCCGGGGTCTCTGTCGAAGCACTGCTGCGACAGTGTAATCTTGATTGCATTTGCTTTTCAGGAAATCCGTGGTGGAAAACAGGAGTTATGATGATTGATGATGATGATGATGATGACCTAGCTGCACAGCGCCGCGTTTGGACCGAAGGCCGAGAGACATTGTAAGTATGAGATTTAGCTTTTTCGCTGTTTGGGGGTGTTGTCGGGTGTTTTTTTGCGGGTGGGTTGGCGGGTCTTGCCTGGGGCATTCCTGGGAAGGTCTAATACCGGATAGAAGTGTTTTGGACAAAATCCATAAGGAACAGCCTTTTTTTTGCTATTTCTTCTGACATCTTGCTCAATGTAGCGTTGTGGGGGGCTTCCTGCTGTTCGTGGGTGGGTTGCGGCCGGGGTCTCTGTCGAAGCACTGCTGCGACAGTGTAATCTTGATTGCATTTGCTTTTCAGGAAATCCGTGGTGGAAAACAGGAGTTATGATGATTGATGATGATGATGACCTAGCTGCACAGCGCCGCGTTTGGACCGAAGGCCGAGAGACATTGTAAGTATGAGATTTAGCTTTTTCGCTGTTTGGGGGTGTTGTCGGGTGTTTTTTTGCGGGTGGGTTGGCGGGTCTTGCCTGGGGCATTCCTGGGAAGGTCTAATACCGGATAGAAGTGTTTTGGACAAAATCCATAAGGAACAGCCTTTTTTTTGCTATTTCTTCTGACATCTTGCTCAATGTAGCGTTTTGGGGGGCTTCCTGCTGTTCGTGGGTGGGTTGCGGCCGGGGTCTCTGTCGAAGCACTGCTGCGAAAGTCTAATCTTGATTGCATTTGCTTTTCAGGAAATCCGTGGTGGAAAACAGGAGTTATGATGATTGATGATGATGATGACCTAGCTGCACAGCGCCGCGTTTGGACCGAAGGCCGAGAGACATTGTAAGTATGAGATTTAGCTTTTTCGCTGTTTGGGGGTGTTGTGTCGGGTGTTTTTTTGCGGGTGGGTTGGCGGGTCTTGCCTGGGGCATTCCTGGGAAGGTCTAATACCGTCTAGAAGTTTGTTGGACAAAATCCATAAGGAAACACCAGTTTTGGCACTTTTTGTAAGTTAGGGTTCGTTAGGGTTAGCCCTAGCAGCAGGATTGCATGTGTTTCGGGGGGTTCTATTGCAACGCGGTTCTGTTGTTGTAGAGCACTGTTGGAGCGATGCTGGCTATGGATACTTTTGCTTGCTTGCAAGTGGTTTGAATACAATCCACGGTCTGTATTTGGGCCTACTGTTACTTTCAAAGTACGTTTTGTAAACATTTTTCTGCTAGGCATCGTTTTTGGAGATATGATTGGGGTTCTTCTACATTTTTGCGACTGGCTTTAGTAAGGGTCTTGGTGGGAGCATTGCTGGGAAGGTCAAATTTTGTTCTAAAACACAGTAGTACACCTACCTTGAGGGGAAAGATCCGCTATAATATTTTGGCCATACTTATTGATCCTTAAAAAGGTGACTCAGACAGAGCACGCAATTTCAAAAATATTGTACTGTCTATTAGGGAAATCAAAGTGTGACTTTTTGCACCACACAGCGTACATACCTTTTATTTATTTATCAGTGGTATTGTAATAGCACTTCCTGTTTTCCGTTCAATAATTACAGGCCGGGTTTCAGTCAACATCCGCCAGGCAGGCAGTGGACAGGGTGTCTTCTGTCAGTGGTCACCACATTGATGGACGAAGCGTCAGCTGGAATGGAGGGGTGCCGCCAATAAGAGGAATTGTTTGCTGCATGCAACTTACTTACCAAATTCAACAGGACAACTCCAACAACATACGCAATACAGATACAGTATCCATTGTTGTCTTTTATTCTATGAGTGTGACTGCATGTGCTTACCTTTAGTTTGTAACCAAAGATTGTCTGTATCTTCAATTATTGTTTGTCCATGCTCTGCTTTTTTTTTCTTCTCTCAACAAAACCTACCCAAAAAGAAACCCCCATTCCCATCCATTTTACAAACCCTAACCCTCTTCCCCCGGGCTGTGTTGTTTTGCTTGATGTCTGACTAAAATGACATCAATAATTCCACACACTTGCTGGGGAGGATAAGGTCATAGCAGCAACAGGCTGGTGAAGGAATACGAGGATATCTTCTAGACTTACTCAGCTTCAGTACTATATCTTCTAGTAGTAGTAGCCAATGTCAAATAAATTCAACGCAAGTACTAGTTATACTTGCAAGCAAATACTTTACCATTTGTTAGGCTACATTATGGCACTGTTCTAGTGTACTGTCACCTGCTATTTTCTCGATCGTACCGTAACCGTTGTAATGCTACAGTAAGGAGGACAAACAAGGTTTCGTTTTCTTTTTTTCCATAGGCATGCAACTGCCACTGTGTCACACCACTAGTACCACCGCAATGAGGAAATGTCACCCGCCCAGGATTGACAACGTTAATCCCCATTTCACCTGGAGCCAGCCCTGGGCCTAGCCCTAATTTCTAACACAAATTACAGGTAAAATAAGCGTTTGGTGGGAGGTAGTATAATGGAGTATTATTTCGGAGTAGACAAGAGATTGACGGTTGTACTACTAAAGTCCTACGACTGTTCAGGAAAACAAAGTTACTGTTACACCCCCGCCCCCCACCCACCAGACTGAAAAGCAGTAAAAAACAGGTATGGTCAGATAAAGTTTAAAAATATATTTATTTAGCCCTAACAAAATAATCTCCCTCACCCACCCTAACCCCAACGATTGTCTTTGAAACGTCCCAAAACGATCCCAACTCCCAAATCCCACCCCCCAAAAGTCTGTAAAAAAAGGGCAAGGGACACTCCACTACTGGAGGGTGCTGGTGCTGGTGCATGATGCGGCATGGGCATCATACTCCTTGCGGAGGGTGGCAAGCTCGGAGCGGAGGCCCTTAACCAAGTTCTTATACTTTAGGACCTCCTGCTCCAGGTTGGACATGCGGACTCGTAGGCGGCGTTGGCGGTCCTTGCAGCTCCTGTGGGGGGCAGCTGGTATTTCGGTTGCTTGGCGGTGGCGGTCGTCTTTCTTAGCCCGGCTCGGTCCCGCTGGCTTAGTCACGGAGGAGGATGCAGTGGTCACAGTCGAGGATGTCGTTGTTGCCCCGCTCGACTGCGTGTCCTCCTCCTCCTCCAGGGCCACCAGCCGCCGATATTCGGCGACTGTGGCCTCCAGCCTCCGTTGCCGGGCCAATCTAGCCTGCTCCCTCCTTGTTGTTGATTTGGAAGGAGCAACTATATGAAGAAAGAAAGACATAGTCTGTAACCAATGCTCCTTATTAATAACACAAAGTGATTGAGCCGAAAGTTGGGTCACAGAGTACAAGTAGCAAATTGAAAGCACAGTACATAACTATTGAGGACAGTATCTATGTAACCTCCCACTTCTGCATCCTTGCTCTAACATTAGTGGTAGTTTAATGAACAAATTCTACGACCACTATGGACTTCCATTACAGTCGACTATGACAGTGCACCAGTCTTATTCTTCTTCTTCTCTCTTGTTTAGGGAAATTGGTACGTTATCTTATGCAAGCCGGCAGAATGACATGGACAGCACAGTGAACTTGCACCCGAGAAAAAAAGTTGCACACCATGATGAGTGAGACAGACTTGCGTTACTGTACCGGTCCAGTACATGCAGGTGGTGAAGCTATTACTTTTCTATTACGGGTGGCACTGAGAATACTCTGTTACAAGGGCTACTGCTTAATTAATTTACCTTTCACCCTACAGTGCAAATGAGTACTAGAAAAGGAAAATGAAGAAGCTAACTAATTTGATTATCTATCACTTCACATGGGACGTATTTAATGACAGATGAGATGACTTTAGGTGCTTTGCTTAATATTGAGTGAACAGTGATACACCCACACATGAATGACGTACTACAAGTAAACTAAAGTTATTAAGAGAGGTACGAAGTGTCCACCGTAATAACCAGATATATGCTGTGAATGCAAACGCAATACAAAGTACTGCTACTATTCATGGTAGTATTGGACACATTTACAATTTCTTTTCCTTGCCTTCCCTGCACTGGAACGGACGTGCGGGTGCGGTGGTACATGCTCTTCAAGGTAACACTTACTTCACCTGGCGACCATCTACTCTCTCTAGATACACATGTGCTATCTAAGAGTCAGAGAATACCATGCTCCAGGCATCCATTCAGTCAAAGTATATGCACACATACAGTTTCTGTTTCACCCACCCAGGCTGCTGTCCTTCCACCCATCCTTGCTTCATCATTGACCCAGCCATGCACCATACCATATTCTTTCCTTCCCAGCCACCTCGGGGGCCAAGCAAACACATATCGTTCTTCTTTGCCAGCCATCATACAAGTTCGCGTCCCACTTACTTACACCCTTCTTTCGCTTTTCGTTCATCCCATCCATCACGTTCGTCTAAGAACTTATTGGGATTCTTCTCACCAAAAACTTCACAGCTAAGTCGAAGTACATTTCGAGGAGGCTACTACCTGGTTGATTTGTAATTGTAATACACCCGTGCAGAAAGCACACTATGCAGTCTTCAATCTCAATAGGTAAGGAATATATAGCTTACCTGTTTCCGCCACCACCGTTTGATCCCCCACAGGACCGTCCGCCGGCTCTTGCACCGCCTCCTCCCCAGAGGCCTCCGAGTCCTGGTCCAACACAGCCACCTCCGCGCTGGCCCCGTCACCAGATGTTACACCTACAAAGTACATTTAAGAATGTTAGAATACACCACTCACTACTATATAATATTTGGTCTAGGAGAAATGTTAAAAAAACAGAATACAATGTAATAATTTGTGACTGTCTACTCCATAGTAAAAATGTCCCATTTTCCAGGGAAGGCTGTTGTCTTGCTGCACTTTTATGCACAACTGATTAATGCTTGCTTTTGATTTTTAACACGCACCACTTTTTCTCCTAACAGACAGAAGCTTGACTCCTAAGAACACGACCAGGATCAAGTTCAAACCAGGTGAGAGCTCGGCTCGACCACAAGAAATGTGTCCAATTAATCGTCAGCACTAACCACTTTTCCGTTTTCAGTTAAATAGTTTTATGACAAAGTAGATTTTAATAAATGTGTTTACTTTTAATAAAGCTTTTAAACTTAAATAGACTCTGTGGTTTTTGTTCCTCTAGACTAGAGTGGATGAGCTAAAGGTTTTGGAATTTTTGCAAGCATGAGTGCCTCTGACACTTCTTGACTGTGCTGTGACTCCGTACTACTCTCTTGTCCTGCGTACGATAATCTAGAGATCATTGGGGATCTATAATCGGTGACTTCGGGAGCTGAATGACTCTGCCACACTATCTAGTCAGTAAGGAGACAGTGCATAGAGGTATTGCTGAATATAA
Organism: Lissotriton helveticus; assembly: GCF_964261635.1. Taxonomy (NCBI): domain Eukaryota; kingdom Metazoa; phylum Chordata; class Amphibia; order Caudata; family Salamandridae; genus Lissotriton; species Lissotriton helveticus. Next base: position 968,288,411 of record NC_136071.1, on the reverse strand, counting down.
TGGGAGTCCAATGGAATTGCCAAATGTCCAATCTTAGTTAGCTACACAGACAGACTAATAAGAATAGTCTAGTAATACCACAGGGAGTCATATTCGAGGCAGGATAAGAATTTATATCCAGTCTACAAGAAGATCAAAGACGATTTAGAAAAAATCGAATGAGGAACGCTAGGACAAAATAGGTACTGTTTATTAAAATGTAAACTTACTGGGGCCAGCAAAGGAGCCCTCGCCTGCCCGATCCTGGCCTGCATCCTCAGCACCCTCCTCCTGTGTCCTCTTGCCCTTGGGGGGAGCTGATGTACAACATGAAAGAAAGAAAAACCAGAAAACATGGATGAGATTTTTCAACCAAATCAAACATTTCAAAAGAACAATAACAAAATATTTTGGAAAAATAGCAAATAGATAGACAACTATTCCACGGGATCTATCTCATGTGGTATACTACGTTATTCGTATTGCCTGATTTGCGGAACGTTGACTTAGAAAGTTCCTATGTAACTCAATAAACAGACTACTAAAGAGGTTTGCCTAGGCCTGGCACTGCAGGCAGCAGTGCGCAGCACGCGAAGTGACAGACAAAGTCCATCCTGCTTGCAGATCAGTGAATACTCAAACTATCAATCCACCCGCCACCACCGCCACTATTTCTTCTTATAGCCATGTGTCTAAAGGAAGGACTGGACTTCAGTCTGTTGGGGCTGATTTAGAAGTCCCTTGCGGAAGTTGCGGCTCATTTTCCTCCATTGTTGCGTGCCTTTTGTGACGCAGCGGCAGAACAAAAGACTCGCCATGGTGTTGGTGCGGCGTATATATTAAAAAAAAACACATATGGGCATATGGGCGATGCATCACGTTGTAAAGCCCTGCGCCATCAGGGGGCGTTCCGGCGCAAGGGAGGGCGTACCTGCGCAGGAACGAATCCTAAAAGTGGTTGAGGGAAATCTACAAGATGTCAGTCAGTCACTTTTAGGACAATGATGCATGACTCAAACCCTGCGCGCTTGAAGCCGACGTACGGCTTGATGCAGCATTGGGGAGATAGGGTACCCCAGAGCATTGCTGGAGCTGCGCCATCGTTGGCACGCAACTCCAGCAATGCGCTGCCTTTACGGCACAGATGCGTAAGGCTTCTGTGACGTTTTGGGCCAATGGGTGGTGGTGGCATGGCACACAATTACTGCCGCATCCCTGCTACTTTGCAGGGATGCGCCGGTAATTGAAAATATGACCCTTACTGTCTAGCATTACGCAGTTCTTTTCTTTACACTACACTCATACATAATTTCTCAGGCCAATGAAATGCTTCTGAACACAACATACAAAACAAAGAAGCATAGTAGCAAGCAAGGCTACTGAGAAGGAGAGCAGTGCACCTGAAATGCATAGAAGATTTTGAAATATAATTTACCTCAATGTAATCGGCAGCATTATTGCTCTTGGTAAAGAACAAAGATTTGCAAATAACAGAGCAGGATAAAACAGAGTAGTAAATGTACTACTACTACTACTCACCAAGCCCGGGGACCTCTACGCCGAGCGCGTCCAGCAAGTCCCGCTCCCGGTCCATGACATCGGTCCAGCGGTGGGTGGCCTGGTTATATGTGCGCCGGACCCCAGAGATCTTGTACATGGCCCGGCACACCTTCTCCCACCGCTTGCGACGCTCCCGGATGCCATAGCCAGTCGCGATCTTGCCGCCTCCCAGGATCGTCTTGGGGAGGCGGCGCTGGACATGGAAGATCAGTGCCGCCACTTCCTCCGCGCTGAAGATCTCCCTCGGGACCACTTGCTCCCCCCTTAAACGCCCGCACGGGAGCCGGGCACGGGGTGCGGGACCCTTCCCCTTCTCAGGGTGCTTCCCGGCTCCCTTTACCATGGTCTGGGCAGAAATAGAGTTAAATGATAAACAAGAAATAGAATAGTGAAGAAGAAAAGAAAAGAGTTTAAAAAAGTAGTTTAAAAGTAACTAAAAGCTGCAGAAAACACAAAAATATAGAGCTAGAAAAATAGAGGGATAGATAATAAGTAAAATTAGATCAAAAAAACTTCAAACAAGCAAAGGATGGCAGAGATTGAGAGAGGATAGAGAAAGCATGCCCAGAACCATAGCAATGAATGAGAAACAAGATGGCCGCGCCCGTTCACGACCGCGTGGGTAAGTTCGCGCGAGATTTTCCTTGCGAGTACGCGCGAAATTGTACTAGCGAGCAGCACACTTTGCGAGATTACACATAGCGGGCGGAAACGGAATTACGTCACGCCAACAAGATGGCCGCGCCCGTGTACGACCGATAGGGTAACTTGGCAAACGTATAGCTAGAAGCGCCTCGCGAACACGCGCAAGATCACGCGAACATACACGTCGCAAAAAAAACAATTTTGTATTCGCACGTATTCGCGGCTTCCGAAATCGATCTCGCACGGATTCGCGCCCCAAAAAACGCGCGAAATTGCAGAAAAAAACGATTTTAGCTAAACTGAAAGCAATGAGCAGGTGCAAAAGTTCAAACTTAACATTAGTAACATTCAAGGTAGTGCTTCCTGATGGGCCCCTCCAGAGTTTGCAACTATTCTATGACCCTGCTATGACCCAAACAGCAGGCTCATAGAATAGCTACAAGTAGACCATAAAGGTCCTGTGAAAAAAAAATTTCACTGCAACAAAAAGCAAATTACAGATAAGGAAGGAAGCAGGTGCCAGCCAGACTGGAACTTTCAAAATTACTGACACATTAATGAAACACAAATTAATTGATGGCAGTTGAAGAAGGGCAGGTGTGCTTGCTTTTTTCAACCACCATAATCTACAGTGATAAATAAACCTAATGGGTGGCAGTGAGGATGTACCAGAGGGTGGCATGGGTGTCCCAGAGGGTGGCAGTGGTGAAACAGAGGGTGCTGTGAACCTGTGATGATAAACCAGACGTAGAAACAACATAGTCGCGGCCGTTGCGAGCCGAAAAGTAAGTTCGCAATTGCGAACTTGTCCCAAAATCGGCGCGAACGCGCGCCAACACAAAAAACTGGAAAATCCGCAAATCCGCTAGAGTTCGCGGATCTTTGCGGATTGCGAATCCGTAAATCCGCAAGTTCGCGTACGCGAGATCCGCTAGATCCGCCCATGCTTAGTCCCAGGATGCTTGTTTCCGGTCCATGGAAGACATGGCTTGGCAGTTCGGGCTGTACTGTTCCCATGAGGCACAGGGTCAGACTGATTTGCATATAGCCATGTCTGAAAAAGGGTGGCTGAGTGGGCTAAAGAATGGTGGTGGATTAAACCCAGATCAGTTGACTGGGGGTGAGTGTTTGATTTGCTCAAACGCTCCGTCCATCATCCCCTTTCGTTTCGCTTTAGACTATGTCTCCACCAGATAATGCGTTACCAAAGGTAACTTTCACACAGTCAGGGAAATAGTTAAAGCTGATTACCTGTGGCTCAAACAGAACTTTTTATCCCGACTCTCTGCCTCCAGGGAGGATCAGGATTTTTATAAACCAGCTGTTCGAGTGATAAAAATGGTTAGTCCTATAGAATCATACCTGACCTGGGTTAAAAACTGTTTACCATTTTCAGCTTTTATTCAGGCTTAGGTTGAATCCTTTTTTCCCACTGATTAGATTACCTAAAGGTCAGGCTGCAAATGATACTTTGGGCCCTTGTGAGTGTGGTAAGTCTTCAGCTTAGTCCATGCTACAAGTTGAAATGTTATGTAGTCTTTATACTCTTCCAAGAAAAAAGTTTCTGATCCCTACTCTGAGAGAGTTTCAGTTTCAACAAGTAAGGCCAATTATGGTATTCCTCTCCAAAGGGTGGATTAGGATGGTCCGCTCACCATCCTCGCAGTGTTGGGACTGGCCGCCAGACATGAGGCTGTCCCGCACCGCAAATTAGGATGCGACTGCCACCCTGGCGGTCGCATTCCGCAGTTTAACATTGCGGCTGGTGCTGCATACAGCAGGACCTGCCGCAATGTCAAATTGCCATGTTGTGCATTGGAGGGGGGTACAATGGGCACCCCCCAAGTGCGCCCCCAACACCCCCAAGGGCCCGCAAAGCACCCCCAAAGCAACTCCCAGCTAGTCTTGAAGGCCTTTCTCAGCACACATCCTAATATGGATGGTGGTGCCTGCTTGGCACGGCCACCATATTAGTGGCCCAAGTCCGCCCGGCCGGCAATCGGAACGATTGCCGACCAGCGGAAAAGTGCCGGAGCCTCTTTGCGCCCACCGCGATAACCACCGTCATTATAATATGACGGGGGTATTACTCGTTACGATGGCATAACAGTCGCCACCCCCGGCTCGGCGGTGGCGATCGTTACGCCATCCTAATGACTACTATGTTGGGAGAAATGCACACCTGTGTAAACATGGGTCACCTTTTAAGTAGTATTGTCTAGATTTGAGGGGCTGGACCATAACTGTCCGCATTAGGTGTTTGTATATTACCGCTCACCCTTCAGTTGAATATATTGAATTTACTTTTTTAACGATTCGTGTAATAACGATACTTGTTTTATCATTTATGTTTTAGGGACTGTTTATGATGTATTTTATCTGCTTATGTATGGACCTATATGTTTTATGAGTTTTTATATGTTTAATTTCTTTTATGGTTATATATTTAACAGAATAAAGAGATTATCTATCCATCTAGCTATACTGTGCTTTTAGGTTTTTTGATTACTTGTTACTTATTGGCATATAAAGTCATAAGCGTTGCACATGGTATGTGATTTATAATTTACATGACTGTTATTTGAGTTATGAATTGCTAAGCTAACCATAACTGGTGAATTTCAGTGGCTCATTTGTGCAATCACATTTCTTAATTTTTTTTAAATTTGTCTCAAAAGATGGTCTGTTTTGTGGACTATCCATGAATTAACATTCTAGATATGTTTGTAATACTACTTGATTGAAAACTACTGAACTAATTCACATTAAGCCAAACAAAGGCACTTCTTTAGGTAATATTCATTTTTCTTGCCAAATTTGTCATAATCAATTCAGCAGTTTTTTTCTTTTGGGTAGACAAATCATCCCTGTCCCGACCAGCATAAAAGTTGCCGTGCCTGTCCCAAATTGAATCAACTTCTTTCTTTTGAAATGTTGTAAGTTTTGTTGAACAGAGCCAACGTTATTAAAATAAATTGTATTCTAATGGAAACACAGGACTCACCATAACTTCACATGGGACATTGCCAGTGTGTGATATGTAGAATACTAGCTTACCCGTCGCGCGTTGCTGCAATCTCCGAAGAGAGGAAATTCAAGGAAACTCGTTCTGATAACATTCAATTTACATTGTGTAATTTTTATTGAAACTTATTCATTTTAATATGGAAAACGTTTCAAAGTGTCGTTTTAATTCTATTTATTTATTCGTGTGGGTACACGATTTTTGGTTTTTCCGTCTGGTGCGTACATCAGTATTCGAAAGATTATGTGGGCCCTGGGGGGGCCGATCTTTAAAAAAAATGTATGCCAGAAACCTTTGCGGGAGTGTACTCAACAACTTCCCAAAGTTTCCTGGCAATCGTATGAATACTGTTTTAATCCTATTTCTTTATTCGAGTGCTTGTGGATACACGATATGTTGTTTTTCCGTCTGGTGCGTACATCAGTATTCGAAAGATTATGAGGGGCCTGGGGGGCAATTAAAAAAAAAAAATTATGCCAGAAACCTTTGCGGGAGTGTACTTAACAACTTCCCAAAGTTTCATGGCGATAGGATGAATGGTGTAATAATGCATTAAGGACAAACAGACAGACTGGCAGACAGACAGACATACATTCGTTTTTATACATATAGATAGTTAAATAGCAACTGTGAAAATTGATCCACTAATGCAGCGAGGAATTCTGGTGACATAATTAACCGTGAGGCAAAAAGCCAAGTGGTTTGTAAATGGCAAATGCACAAAAGGTCCAGGGGGGAATGCTTGCAATTTGTCTAATAACTGACAATCAGGCAGGGTAGCATTCCAGCCCATTATTTTATTACCTTCCATGTCATCTCAGTTTGAACACAGCCATGTGCAAATCAGTCTAAAAGGATACGTTTACCCTGAGCTGCAAGGCCAAGTCCCCCCTGACCCGGAACATAAGAAACCCAAACTGGCTTAGCCCTGATTGGGACTCTTCATTTGGGTGTTACTTTGTTCTAGTGGCACAGTAAGCCCGGAACCCACATCGGAGTATACCCTTGTCACTTCAGGCCGTACATCAAATTCACAAAAGGTGCTGGGAGGAATGCTTGCAATTTTTCTAACCACTGGCAATTGCTTGGGGTAGAATTCCAACCATATATTATTTTACCCACTGTGCCACCTCAGTTTGAACCCAGTACTCTGCAATCATTCTTGACCCTGCTCCAATAGAAACTTCCAAACATTGTGTGTTTGATGTGGGTCTTACTGTTCTGTATAATTTGTGTTTTTGCTCTACAATTTAAATAATCTTGACACATAATTTGGCCCTTTTGGTTGATAGTAGTCCTAATAGTGCTGACACTGTACATAAGGGTTTCATATTGTTTTGGGTCCTTTATTATCACTAAGAAATTCATGTTTCACAGTCTTTATTTTCTCATCCAGTAAAAAAAGTAAAACATGTTGGTTGATCAAAAAAGGAGCAGGAAGATCATCCCCTGACCCACTGGCTCATGTGTGACCAACCATTTGTGTACAAATAAATCTAATAAACGCCATGGGACTTGTGTAGCCTGGCCAGGAGTTGTGAATTTCTGAGTGAGACTTTGAACTTTGCAGACCTTTCTCCTGGATTAGTGGACCTAAAGCTAGAGTTCTTTGACATTTGTTTGCCCCCATTATTGAATTCAATGGTCCCAGATTGTAAACCACATGAGTACTTTGGAGGCCCAAAAAGTGCCAGTGAGTCTTATGGGTTCACCAGCCCAGATTAGGGTTCACAAACCAAAAATGAATTTTAATAGTATATAAAATATTAACAATAAGAGTGGTATACATATTTATATATGTATTAATAAAATAACAAAGACACTGACTGAAGGCCAAGCCATATAGCCAACCCCATGCTTTGCAGCAGGGGCTGTCTGTCAGCTCTGGGTTGCCTACCCCAGCAGGTTGGGAGCAACACCTGACCATAGGACAGACGCCATGGTAAGCCCCAGCTGTGCACGGCCATCAGCCATACTCAATAGTGAAGGTAATACTTCCTGAAAGGTTGGTGTAGTACATCAACAGAAAAGAAAAAATATATAAATACATTTGATCGAATGAGGAACTTTTATTCCTGTCATCCATTTCAATTCAGCTTACCCAGAAATAGATTAGTAGCAACTGATTTTGCTTTAGGATTTGCAAACCTATCAGAGGGAATCTCAAAACTATAGCACCAAATTTAGGTTTGCAAGCCCAGCCTCGGGGTCCACAATAACTTTGCCAGATATGGGGCTTGCAAATTCCACAAAGGGTCAGCATGGCCCATAACTCTGTAAGGATCACCAAACCAATATTAGGGTTCTCAAACCTATGAGAAATAAAAATAAGTATAGTAAACAAAAACTTCCAGATTTTGCTTGGCTTCCCAATGTGGACTTGTGGTTGTTTGGTGCCAGCTAAGCCTGCTCCGAGTATGCAACTTAAGGGCTCCAGTAGGTTCTGGGCTGTACTCCTGCCACTGGCCCTGTACTTATAGCATGCCTGGTGTCCTTGGCCAGGAATGATTGAATCAGGAGTTTGAAATCCAGATAATTATGCTATATTTTAACTATGTTCTTGATTTCCTTGAGAGGAATCCACGAACCGTGTGTACCCTTCGAATCCCTTTATGAAATGGGGGTATTGGTCAAAGGGGGGTGTAAGCCCTAAACAAGCAGCAACCACAATCCTTGTCATGGTGAACAAAACAAGCAGTCAGGCTTAACTCAGAGGCACGGTGTTATGTATTTATGCAGCAGGGGCGTGTTCTGGCATCAGCCAAGATGGTGGCATAACCTTCTCGCTCCATCCGGGTCCTCGCTTTTCTCTGCAATATCTGTCCTTGCTCCATCAGCCGGACAGAGGAGGTGGTCGGCGCCGTGTTCCCCACAACATCCTGAGGTGAGGGAAGTATCTCAGATCCCAGACGGCACGACAGCCCGTGTGTAGAATCAAGGGGCCTGCCCGGCGATTACAGAGAAGCTCCAGATGGTGTGGGGGCAGAGCCACGTAGGTGTGCTGACTGCCTTTGGAGTGCACGGCCCGGGATCTCTGCCACTTGAGATTCGCTGTCTGGGGCTTGTGACTTGTGCTGCGGATGATGTCAGTGCAGAGTACCCTGGAGCCTGCAGGCTGCGAGCGCTGACCTCCCCAGGGCCGGACATCTACCTGGGTGAGCCTTCTGGTGGCACCTACGCTACGTGGGTTAACTCTGGGCGTAGTTTGTGCAGTAGCGCTATGCATAGCTACATGAAGTGCACTTCGCACTACGCACGCTACGCGTAGCTTGCGAACTGCATAGTGCGGTAGGGAAAATGCTGTTCGCACTGATTGCACAGTGCCAAATGCTTGTCCATACTGTGCAATCATTGCAAACGGCATCTTGCACATGGCAAGCGGTCATTTTCTGCCGCTCGTGTAGATTTGTACTCAAGCGGCAGCAAACGCGAGGGGTCGCAAGCATAAGTGACCACGCGCAATGAGAAACCTGAACTCCCCACGTTGAGAATCTCAGCGGGAGGTTTATTTTCCACGCTCTTGATCGGCAACTTGATGTTGCTGATCGCAAACGAGGAAAAAGTCTCGCCGGGATGGTGGTTTTGCTCGCTCGCGGTCGCCAACTCGACGTCAAGGACGGCGAGTGAGCAAAAAATGCATGCTACGCTACGCGTTTTGCACTCTGCTTCCTGCAATTCGCATAGCGCGTAGTTGGGCAAACTATGCACACTACGCGAGTGTAGCATAGTGTTCCGCCCAGGGTTAATGTGGGTGCCATCCGCATTTTGTCAACAAGCAGTGACAGCTTACTGAGGTGAGGTCAGGCTTAGTGGGAGAAACAGAGGGACATCCTTGGCTGTTTTAGAGTCTTTGCCTACCCCTTACCTTGCAGGTGATAACGAGGGAGCAGCGATTGGGTGGAACAGTGGCTACTGCTGGGCGGCAGTGATTGGTGGGGGAGCTGTAAAAATCCATAGGGCGTGGGGTGCGGTGCCTTACCCTGCGAGTCCCTTTGCCAAATCCCATCTGGATCGCAACTGTGGAGTCCACCTGTGCTGCGAGCAAGCTGTGTGAAGCGTCTTGAAGCAAGTGACCAGGGGAGTGATCGGCCCTGAAGTGCATTCCTGCAGTACTTGGTGCCCAGAGACCAGTCCCGGGGGTGGCCCACAGGTGGCTTGTGCAGGGGTGAAGGGGCTCTGAGTCCCATTACAGAGGGAACTTGATCATGACAAAGCCAAAAGAGGCCCACGCTGCTGTACAGACAAATAACGTCTTGACGCATGAGGAGGGGGCAACAGGGAACAAATCGGTTTAATCATATCGGCGATCCAATCCTTGGGTACGACTTTGGAGACCAAAATTGATAAGGTCACTATAGAAATGAACATGTTGAAGGCGGACATGTGGAAAACCTTGGGGAGGGTCACAGCATGGATAAAAACGTAGGAGAGCTCCAATCCATGACGCATAAGCTGGAGGGACGCGTTCAGAAACTGACTCACCAACACAAGCTGATGGCCTTGAGGTTGGATGACCAGGAAGGGAGGCCGGCCGCAACAACATTAGGGTGGTGGGAGTGCCTGAGGGGGCGGAAAGCCACAGCATAGATCTCTTCATTGAGGACCTTATCTTGAACCACCTTAAGGCTAAAAGACTGTCTACTCTGTTTACTGTGTAGAGAGCGCACAGGGCCCCAATCCCAAAGTCGAAACCCGGGGCTCCTCCTCGGATGATCATTGTGCGGGTGCTCAATATTAGAGACTGGAATACCATTTTGCAGGCAGCTACAGTGAGTGGAGCCCTTCTCTTTGAGAACTCGACAGTAAAGTTCCACCCAGAATTCATGTTGAGAGGGCAGCAGGAGAGGCGCACGTTTGACGGGATGAAACAAGACCTTCGGGAGAAGGGGAAAAAATGCATGATGCTATTCCAGGCAAAACTCAAAGTCCTCGACAATGACAAGTCCTTGTTCTTCACCTCACCTACAGAAGTCCAACAATGACTGGATGGGGGCCCTCATTGGTCTCTCAATCGTCACATTAAAGGGGACTGGCGCGGGAGTCGCTTCTGCACTCTTGAATCTCCACCTTGACGCATAGAGGGGAAAAGGTTGGTATCATGATCCAGGAGCTCCCTGTCTAAAAGGCCTGTGAGTGATGCACGCTCTCCGGGGAAGTAAGAGACTAGTCTCACTGCTGTGTACCATTGTATACTTTGAAGGACTTAAGGTACAGTCTTTAATGCTGGATACTAGAGTACACAATTCAGCTAAGAAGAAGTTTGGGGCATGGTCGGATGGGACACTGTTTTGTATGCTCCGGCTTTATGATGAGTTGAGGGGTGGGGCGGGGTGGCCTGGGAGGGGGCCCTATTGAGTGGTGGTACCAGACAGCCCTACTTTAGTTTCTGGTTGATTGGGGTAACAGGCGCTCTGCTATTTCGCATGTGGGTAGTTCTAGAGTGGGTGCCATAAGGCGCGAGGAATATCCAAACATTAACTGGTAGAGGTGCAGCTGCACGGGCCAGCTTGCAACTGGTCACTTCCTCCAAGATTAGACCCCTTTATGTTTCGGGACCAGGAATTTTGGAAGCGCTTCAAGGAACACACGGAACTCTACTTTACTGAAAATGTTGGCTCTGTCAGGTACCTTAAATGCGCTCCTGTGGAAGGAACTTCAAATCAAACCAACATGTCCAGCAAGGAGGTATTTGGAGGGAGCCAGTGAGGATCTAGGAGTACAGCAACTTTGGTCACTCCCAGTCTCCGCAGCAGTCTTTAAAAAGGTGTTCAACAAGACAGTCCGGAAGGAATCAGTACTGCAGGACAAAGCCGCCCTAATCGAGCGGGCTCATGGTTGGCTTACAGTTCAATCATACACCGCGCCTTTGCCCCAAACCTATCTGCAGATTGGTTTCACCCAAAAAATAAAAGAGAAATTTCTGACATTTCACCTGGTGCTACTGCCTTCAGCGGCCCACCTGCCTCCATGGTTACGGCCACCATCACCTACAAGATGTCGACTTTGTGGGGACGGAAAGGAAAACATAGTCCACCTGATCACCACCTGTTCCGAGCTCACTTGCGAATGACAAGTCTTCCTACGTCCGTTTTTCAACTTCCACAAGATACGGACTTGTAGACAAGCAGTTCTGGCCTGCTTTAAAGGGGACAACATCCAATTGAGTTGTCAAATGGTAAAATTTCTTGAAACAGCCGAGGCCCGTTATAAAATCTTGAAGGAACCAACTAAAACGAGCAATACCTTAAACAGCCCAAAGGAAGTCCAATTCCTACATTGACTCCTTGATTCTCACACTTGATCGTTTTTAATAAGATGATAAGCCCCTTCCATTTGTTTTGTCGATTTTCTTATTCAGTATTCCTGTTTACTTGTCTAATGTACAGAATTTTAGTTTTTGTTTTTAACTCGTTCAATTCAGACACACATTTTATAAATTGGTGCTTGTTTGTTTTATTAACATTGTAAAAGTTTTAATTAACCATGTACAATAAAGTATTTACTTACTGTCAGGTCCGTCGGTATCCTCTGAGAAGCGTACAAGGTGGTGGCGAGAGATTTTGTGCAGGCGGAGCGCGGTGCTCAATGTAAAGAAAACCGGGTTCAGTGCGAGGAACTCGAATAGTTTGGTCCGAAGTAGGGACCCAGGGTGGTACTGGGGCGGCCCTAATGGAAAGTTTTGCCAAATATTTCAAAAACATTAAGCAATATCAATCCACATGGGGGGAACCGGAATGCACTGAATTCCTACGTGACATTTCTCTGCTGACTCTTGGATTGGAGGACAGGGAGGGGCTCAAGTCTGACTTCCACTTGATTGAAGTAGAGAGTGCCATGAGAGACTTGCAATCTGGGAAGGCGGTGGGCCTGAATGGGCTCCCCACTGAAATGTTTAAATGTGTGGCAAGCAAACTTGCTGCTTATATGCTTGACATGTTTAGGAAAGCATCCAAAGTGTGGCAACTTCCAAACGACACAAGAATGGTGACTATTGTCGTTCTTCGTAAGAAAGGAAAACCGCATGACCTCTACAGCTCCTATAGACCTCTGACCCAAAGGCCCGAGTTCGGGTTAACGGGGTCATCTCCAGAGCCTTTGCATTGCACAGGGGGACACACCAGGGGTGTCCTCTGTCCCCGATGCTATTCGCGCTGGCCCTTGAGCCTTTGGTGGCGTGGATTGGGAGGGACCCGGTAATGAGGGGGATTGATCTAGGGGGGCTGGGAAGAGTGCATGTCATTGTATGCAGATGATATCCTTCTTTACGCACACCGGCCCGACAAACATTCTATAGGCTCATTCACATAATACGCTCCTTTGGTTCCTCCTATGGATATCGTATCAACTGGGACTAGTCCTTGCTCTTTTCTCTAGCTGGGAACCCTCCAGTTCTGACAATCACATGTTCAGAGATGGTGCTCCAGGATGAATTCAAGTACTTGGGCATTTGGATAACTAAGACTGAAGTGGAGTTTACACAATTGAATCTCTAGGTGCAGCTTTCCAGGTTGCGAGATGACGCATCGCACTCGAGGGGGCTCCCTATCTCCCTTATGGGACGGGCAGTCCTCAAGATGATGGCCTTCCCACACTTACTGTACGCCGTCCAAAACACTCCTTATCACATTCCGGACTCCTTCTGTTACACGATCGTGTCCAAGCTACACCAGTTACTATGGGGGGGAGCTCCAGGATTGCGCTCAAGAAACTACAGAAGGGGTCATACTAGTGGGGGGGCTGGCAGTCCTGGATCTTAGGCGATACTACTGGGCTGCTCATCTTGTTAAAGTCAACGGTTGGGTCTTCTCCCCATTAGAGGAAACAGCTTACCGAGTGGACAGATTGGTCTTGGGTGAGCGTACTCACTTGGGGGAATAGTACCGCTGGGGTAGGGGCTCTGTACATCTGCCACCACACACTAAAATGGTTATTGATATTTGGCATGAAGCAACTAGAATGACGTGTGGGAGCGGAAACTCATTGAACCGACCCCACTATGGGAGGGAGACTTCCTGAAAGAAGTGCACAGACTGCAGGGTTTCTGGGAGTGGAGCCTTATAGATATTGACATGCTCGGGACGTCTGGAAAGGTGGTAAAATGGTGACATTTGATAGTCTACGGGAGGGCTTCAAAACGGGTGAAGGTGAATTCCTTAGATATCAACAGTTGTGTTTGGCACTTCATAGCCACTTGAAAGAGGGGACTGTGTTTCCAGAATACTCCCCACTGGAGAATAGGCTTCTCTTGGACCCCATGATACAGAAGGCAGTGTCACTGATGTACAAAAAAGTGGTAAACAATACTCTGGACTGCTTGGGTCCCTTGCGGGAGGCCTGGGACACTGATGTGGGTCCGATCTATGGTCTGCCCCTGCGATCGCCTGCGCCACGATTTCAAGGAAACAGCTACTCTCACTTTACCGAGAAAACAAAATTGTGGCTCAGAGACAGGGCATACAGTCGGGTACCCTGACTGATTCTTTCCTAAGGATCAAGGACATTTATAAGTTGGAGGGAATCCTAGATGATATATTCCCATCTAATACTAGGAAACTGTATTTGCAGTGGAGGTACGGAAGTCTGCCAATCTGAGCCTTTACTAGCAAGTGGACTGACCCCCCCTGAGTCACTGCCCTGGGTGCAATCATGATCAGGAAACCGAGATGCACATACTGTTTTTTGTCAAACTTATGGGCAGGCGAGAAGGAAGTGGATAGTCCCTGCCTGCATAAATCTAGGCTTTACTCATTGCCTGCAGGCATACAGGGTCTTTAAATCTGACCTTTCTAGTATGGTAGTGTTTGCGGTAGCAAAATACCTCTAAACCTTCTGGCACAAGAGAAGACACTTGCTATCCAGGGTTGTAGATTAATTGTACAATTTTATCAACCTCAAAATGCAACTATTCTTTTTTTAACTATTTCTATCTCTTATTGGATTTAATACAGTTGTGTGCCCTTTTGAATGCAGACTAGCTGCACAATTTTAAACATCATCAATTTCTAACTATTTCCTACTTTTTTTAATGCTTCAATGAATTTATTTTAGCTTTTCTAACTAATTGTTCGGGACGCAAATGCTTGTTTTATTTGTATCACCATTGTGTGTTATCTTTTATGGCAATTTAGCCGAAATAAAGATTGTTGATGATGATGTGGGTCTTTTGGAAGATGATGACTGTGAGTAACGCCTCTATTGCCCCAGGGGAATAGTTATCATAGCGCATTTTCGACTAGTCCAACTTCGCATCCTTCACAGTTCATATGCCACAAGAATGGTGCAGGTCTGTATTAAAGGCGGGGGCTCCGAGGTATGCACCAGGGGATGTGGCGAGAGGGGATCATTCTTTCATATTTTGTCGTCTTGCCCCAGGATTCAGAAGTACTGGAAGGGCATTTACAGAGTGATGGAGGCCGTAGTGAGTGAACAGGTCCCACTGGAATCCAGATGGCACATCCTCAGTGTCACGGTAGAGATTACGTGGCCGAAATGGGCCAAGATGTGGCTAGTTTTGGCAGGGGGGTCACTAAGAGGAACATTGCACGCGCATGGGTGGTGACAGAGCCCCCGACGGTGGCCCCATTGCTTTGCATTATGGACTGGTGTCATAGTGCCGAGCAGGTAGTGTATCAAAGCCAGGGATGCCCTCGCAAATGGGAGAAAATATGGGGGTCATGGCCATTGTATAGGAGTCTGTGAGGGGACTCATGAGGTGCACTGACTGGGTTTTCTGGGAGGGTTTAGAGACGTACTCCAATGGGTAGTGTGGGGCTGTGCATACAATGTAATTGTATACTGCGTGTTATAATGCTTGATATGTGTCCTGTCTTCTAAATGCCTTGTATATATATACTAAAAGATGCTTATATCTGAAGCTTGTTATTTATATAATAAAAAGAATTTTAAAAAAAGTATTTTTGCAGCACCCAAACAAGTAATAAAGTGAAAACACAACAACAAAAAAAAGTCCTATACCAATTTTGGAAAATTGAGAAAATAGTAATTAAAAGTTGAACTGGAGATATGCAATTTGAAAGTTTTGAGGAAAAATAGCACAAAGAAGCAGAGAGTTCTAACTCTGTGTAGCTGGTCACGCTAGACTGGGTCAAAGCTCAGTCAGACTCACTGTGATGGACTGCCGTGGAATGAAGGGACCAGATTAGTCCAGCGGAAAAACGTACCTACTGAAAGTCTGTGCACAGAGTTAAAAAAACTTCAGGATTTCACACGAGGAACGCAACTGATGCCAGTCAAGGGCCAAGATCTGGGGAGGCACCACTTGGGGATCAGGAAGCCTCCATGGCTCAGGCAAGTCTGTTTGCAGGTCTAGACAGGAACAGTTGCAGCAGGTCAGTTGCAGAGAGGCTTCTGGAGCTTCTTGTGTCCCTGCAGCTCATAACTGGAGATCAGCCAACTGACACTTGCATTTACTCAGGTAGCTTAGGATGAAGGGAGCAGGTCCAGCCTTCCTTCTCAGAGAGCAGGCAGGCCTCAAGCAGGAGGGCAATCATCTGAAGAACAAGACAGACCTCAAGCAGTGGTTCAGTCCTCTGGAAACAGTCAGGCCTCAAGCAGCAAGCCAGTCCCCTGTTAGTAGCAGGGTACTGCTCTGAAGTACAAGGTAGGCCTCAATCAGCAGGGCTGTCCCATAGTGAGCAAGCAAGGGCTCAAGCAGCAGTGTAGTCCTCTGGGGGACGTAGCAATCCTTCTTTTGGTATGTCCACAGGTCCAGCAGTGTACTGACGAGTGGCTCAGGAGATCCAATATTTTTGTCTGGTATCAACCTTTGAAAATGGGGAAACGTTTAATCTACCCCCACATCTGGTTCTGGAAAGTTCTTTCCTTCCTCTATCATCCCCAGCAAAGGCTTCAACTGGTCCTGGGTGACAAAAGGCCAGTGTGAAATTATTTTATGAGCATGCTGGAGGAAGACCTTTGAAATGTAAGTGGGGAGGGAACAGCTCTGCCCCACCCATATTAGCCAGATGGCCCATAGTGCCAACACCGAGTCCCCCTTTTTCTCACTGTCTGAGTGGATTGCACAAAGGCCCACTGCCAACTATCCCACAGTCGTATGCCCCATGACACCAGTTGCAGGCAATAAATGGTTAGGACAAGAAAATGGCAGCTTTCGAAAAGTAACATTTACAGACTGATGTCTTCAAATCTAACTTTATCTTTAAAGAGTATTATGAATTACAATTAATTTGAGACCAAACATGACATTTGTACCTGTTCCCTATTAAACATTAGCACTTATTAAATGAAATAGGGTAACCCAATGTTATCCTGTGGGAGAGGTAGGCCTCATAATAATACTGAAAAAAAATTTGGGAGTTTTTTACTACTAGGACATATAAACCTTTAACGTACATGTCCAACTTTTTAACTAGAGTGCACCCTTCCCTATGGCCTGTTAGGGCCTACATCAGGGGTTACTTATATAAATAGGAAAATGAAAAGGTAGGTTTAGGTTTGGCAAGAGGCTTATTTTGCCAGGTTGAATTGCCAGTTTAAAACTGCATTACAGGCTGCAAAAGCAAGGTATGTTTTAAAAGGCTACTTTTAGTGGCTGTCTCTATGAGTGCTGTTGCCTACTAGTAGCGTGTAATTTACAGGCCCAAGTTACCTGTGGCACCATATATGAGGAAATTACAAGGAAATTAAATAGCGCAATCAGATGTAAGGCTATTGAACCATTTTATAGAGCGAAACCACAAGCACTCCAGCACTGGTTAACAGTGGTGAAGTTCACAGTGTCATAAAGAACAAACAAAGGATTAAGAAAATAGAACATGTGAAGGTAAAAAGATTGAGAGTCACCCTGCAGACAGGGCCAAGTCCAATAATTCCCAACATGAATGGACACAAATCTGACTTGCTTGGATACATTTTGTGGAAGATACATTATGATGGTTGAAGCAAAAACTGACTCAAACATCAAAAGATTTTCAGGACTTGTGAGGAAAAACCTCATACGATAGGTGTGACTGATCTAATCCTCTGCAAACTCAAAACCTACAGCCTCATGCACATGCAACAAGGGAGCTGACTGGGCCAAACTAAGCATGTGCCTCATCAATCTATTATCTAGATTATCTAGGATAAAGATGTAAAGCTTCATAAGCATCACTGCTTTGTATCATCAAATCATCTTGTGATTAATGGCTTAGATATTCAAAGATGAGGCTATGTTACATGTGAAAGTTGTGAAAACTAATAGGAGGTTATGTCAGTAACAACTATCACCCAAAAAGATATACTTACAGTGCAAGGATTTATCAGGAATTATTAGCCAATTGGTACTGCCTGAAAAGAAACGAGTCTGCACAGACAGCTTTCAAGTTAAACAAGCATTTATTATGAGTAAGTAGTTCAATGAAGCGGAGAGGTGCGACAACAAGATGCAAGGCACTCTCAAAAGACACCTCTCAGTGCTTCATATTGACTTTTTTTGTCTCAATAGGATTACATGGAAACTATTGACACATATATTTTCCAGCCCCAGGCTGTCAATGCCTCATTGCCTTGAGACAAAGCATAAAAAACAATGTCAATGTCCACATTTCCTTATATTTTAATAAAATACACAAAGTTCAGCTGACTATAGCTAGTTTCCATATATCTATTTTGGGCTACAGTCCCAAGACAGACCATCCTGTATTATTACTAATTCATGCACAACTCTGTCAACAGATTCTCATTTGATCTGCAGTGTTGGCAATATTTAGTATACAAAACACAAAAGTTGATTTATATCTTCCAGCTCTTCTGACAAACTTAACACATAAACCATACTTGACAGATGAATAGTACATTTAAGCAACACCAGCTGCGTCAATTGCCTGGACAAAGGTTGGCCCTGCTACATAGCACACTTTAGCTATATATCCTTATATAGGCCTGTAAAGGCAAAATAACTGATGTTCTAAAACAAATAGAAGAACTTTTAAAATGACAGAACTGAGGTGTACATATCTATTCATTGCTAACAAATGGCTCTTGACTTGTAGTTCTACATTTCTGTCTAACCTAGTGTAATGGCACATATATTGGCTCACCATCATTTGTGTTGGTATAATGGACATCTTCTTATTCATTCAAATAGCAGCACATGGTGGGTTCACAGAATTATCCATGTGTATCAATCTATTTATTGCTGTATCTTGCATTATTGGAGTATTAGTAAGCGATACAGGAGGCATTGCATGAGGTTTCAATATTTGTCCAATAAATTGATAATACATGGGCAGAGAATTCATGAAGAGGCAACAGAATAACACTATCAAGAACATTCCTATATTTCATCCCCATGTGCTCAGGAGATTCCATTATGAGCCCGCTAGGTCGCCTGGACCTGTGTCACTAAGGGCCTGTATACGAATGTCATGTAATCTTTTAATTACATGTCTGACTGATGTAGATGAATCAGGAATGTACGTGCAACAAGCTGCACCTACAATTTTACAAACTCCTACTTTTTGGGCCAGCATAATTTCAAGGACCATCCCAAATCTGTAGGGCAACAAACCTAACAGCCTGTAATTCAACTGGTAAGGTTCAAATGATCTCTGTTGTTTCATTTACATTACCTTCCAGCAGTCAAGCCAGTCTGCGTATATTTCAATTATTGATAGCAGTACCGTACCGTTAATACATCACCTGCCACTTCTGAGGCAGTATCGACCTGGATAAGACTTCTTTTTCCTCTAGATATGTCCAATCCTCTTATTCCCTTATTTATTTCCTTTGTAGTTTTGACAGATATGGCAGGCATTATAAAATATAGGTGCAACTACACCACCCAATCTACTGGAAGCCAGGAATAGGCTTTATCACCCCAAATGAAATTCACAGAGTCGCCTACATAAAGGGAAAACATCTCATCATTGGAAAAAATCCCAAAAGTCATGTTACAATTTTTACTATTGCAAACACAAGGAGATGATGGACGGAGAGCTGAAACTTTTCAGACACTCACCCTCAGTCACAGATCTGAGTTGAATCCATCATTGCTCTTTAGCTCAACTCGCCACCCCAGTTCAGACACAGCTATATGCAAATTAGTCTTGACCCTGCACCTCATGGGAACAGTCCAGCCCGAACTGCCAAGCCATGTCTTCCCTGGACTGGAAACAAGCATCCTGGGATAGATTTTGGGCTAACAGCCCTCTTCAGCCAGGCTAGCTTGACTCCAGTGGCAAAGTGAGCAAGGGACCCACGTCTGAGCATAACCTGCCAATTTTGGGCGAACAAAACAAACACAAGGAGATGATGGATAGAACGCTGAAACATTTCAGACACTCACCCCAGTCACAGATCTTGGTTGAGTCCATCATCATTCTTTACCTCACTTCGCCACCCCTGTTCAAACACAGCTAGATGCAAATCAGTCTTGATCCTGTGCCTCATGGGAACTGTCCAGCCCGAACTGCCAAATGATGTCTTCCCTGGACCGGACACAAGCATCCGGAGAATCTGGCCCATTGCTTCTCTCGTCTTAGGATTGGCATCTAACTTTGGGGGGCACCTATCTAATTCCCTGTTAAGGGCACAATTAAAGTCTCCTGCAATAAGTAGCTCAGTTTCCGGGTCCAGGTCTAACTGTCCCATCACTTGACCTAGAAACACCCCATCATCACAGTTTGGAGCGTATATATTTACCAGGCATATATTATGTCCATCTAATGTCCCCGCCACCATCACAAACCTTCCCTCCGGATCCTGTTTAGTGTGCACGGCCTTAAAGGGGACACCCGGCGCAACCCAAATCAATGCACCCCTGGCGAACCCCAAGTAAGATGTTGCGAAAAACTGACCCACCATCTACGCTGGATATACTTGATATAGTCCCCCTATAGGTGCATCTCCTGCAGCAAGGCTATGCTTACCCCATAGCGCTAGAGATATGTGGCCACCCTAATTCTCTTAATCATGTTATTGAGTCCCCTGACATTCCATGTTATCAGCTTATACCGTAGTGAATCACCCATCATGTGTTAGCAGTCCGTGACATCTCAGCACCCTACTATCCCACAAGGGGCCCCCCAGGATTGCAATGCAACCCTCCAAAAAACAGACATCTTGCATGTCCCATAAAGTAGCAACATTTAGACCCAGCAGCGACCCCCCCACAACCATATCAAGAAACGCCAACTCCCCCCACCCACAGGCGGTAGCCCTGCATTCACCTAACCCGTCGTTGGTCAGAGGACACAGTACCCCGCCCCACAGCTCCACCTACCCCTTAGACCCCCCCTCAACTTCTAATCAATGAATGGAAAAATATCAAAAAATACGTCTAAAAAGTCCGGGGGTATCCCTCACCCCTCTGAGTTGATGTTCAGCCGACTGCCTGGTACCGTGCAGCCCCGCCCGACCATCGGTCTAGCCCAGCCGTTACAGCAGTCTACAGCCGGCCAGGTAGTTCCATAAGTGGTGCAATAGTGCACCCTCCTGAAAGCAACAGGTTTCAATCCCCCTACCCTCCCTGTCCCCCGAGTCTCCGGGCGGAGGGCCCCTTTTACAAGTCCTTCGGCCCGAACAGTTCCCCCGGGACAAAAAAAATATAGAAATACTCGCAGTGTCCATGACCCCACTTTTCGCACTCTCACCACTGGGTTCACAAGTCAATTGCCTCCCGAGGTCTCAACCACCGGGCCGGAAGCACCTCCCGACTTCGATTGCGTTTCCTGCACCAAGCACAATGGGGAGAACTGGTTCTGGGTCGGGTCCGCCTCCTGTTCTGTCCGGAGAGTACCGTCCGGGGCCACCGTGATACATCCTCCCTCTGCAAGATCACGGCCTCCCGGGTGCTGATCTCCCTCTTCACGTCGTGGTTCCGCTGCCTCCCACTCCGTCGTCTCTGCTCCTGTCATCCCTGTGTTTGGTCGTTGTCCGCCAGGCCCAGGGTGTCCATCCAGCTATCCTCGTCCGATGAGTTATGAAAAAAATGCGTCCTGTCTCCGTGCTGTACTCGGAGCCTGGCAGGGAAGAGCAAGCTTATTTAATATTCTGGCTCCGCATCCGTCTTTTTACCCTTGGAAAATCGTTCCGGAGATCTTGCACTCTCCTCGTGTAGTCGGGGAAAATATGGATGTCGTGATTGTCAAATCTAGGCGGGTCCATTTTGCGGATGTGCTGCAGGATTCTGTCCCGGTCCCTAAAATTGAATAGTCGAGCTATTATGGCCCTAGGCAAGGATCTTATGCGTCGGCCCCAGAGTCCTGTGGGCCCTTTCCACTGCAAACATTTTGGAGAGACGTAGGGTCGGGAAAACCTTGCCAATCCAATCCTCGATGAATAGGTCCGCCGCTGGCCCTTCTGCCTGTTCCGGAAATCCCAGAAAGCAAAGATTATTCCTTCTGGACCGTCCTTCCGCATCCTCTGCCCGATCCTCCAAGCAGGCCGTATGGCCCTGGAGAGCCATGACCGTCTCTCTCAGCTGACGGACCTCGGATTGCAATGCGCTCAGGTCTTCCTCCGTGGTGGTAACCCTGTCCGCCACCTTCCTGAGGTCCAGGCGCAAATGGTTGATATCCATAGCCATCCCTTCCATTTTTGTTTCCAGCACCACTCTGGAGTCACGTATCGCCGCTAAAATATTGTCTTTGTCCCGGGCTGCTGTATCCCGGTGGGACTCCATTTCCCGGTCCATTCTGAAGCGTTCCACCGACGTTGGGCGTGGGACCATGTACAGCACAATTGTATTCATCTGGGCTCCCCGTAGAGGCTGGTCCCTCCCCATAGTTGGCATGGCTGCCCAAGGGTGCTTCGCAGAGGCCCTCTGTTATCTGGCGCAACCGCGGTCGAGACCACCTCGTGCCTCGCACCCAAGCCTCTGTGTTAGTTACGCAGCTTCCGACAGTTCAGGCCGCTAGCTGTTGATGGAGTCTGGGCCTACTCTTGTGCCACCCCTAGGACCTGTCCGACCAATCTGCACCACCACACACTTACTGCCCCGGGACCCATCCGCTAGGCCACCCTCGGCTCGGGTATCTGTGCAGTTCCCACGCCGCTGTCAGGATATTTTGGCCGAAGTGGATGCTGTCCTCCACACAGCGGCCCCCCTAGGACCTCACCTCCAGGCCTCAGAGTCCCATCCACGGGGCAACAATGCGCCGGCACGTCACCGCTCCACCCCCGTCGCGGAATCAGGGCTCCCCACAGCACACACTGTCACTGCAGGGGGAGGGGGTTCCTCCGGGCCGCCCATCACGCCCCTCTAGCGTCAGTCCAGCACACAGGCATTCGCGCTGCCTCCAGGCCGTGGTATCCGGGACCCTAGCGAGTCTTGCCGCATCAGCCCTGCCTGGGCAAAGACCTCCAGTCACCAGGGGCATGTCTCCAAGGGCCCGTCCACAGAGGCCCAGGCAGGCCCACCAGCAGACCCCCTCTCCTTCCAAGCTCCACCGGGCCCCGTGTTCTTCCGGGTGTGGGGGGGGTCAGTCCCCAGACAGTCCAGCCCCCACGGGCACCAAATCGCCGTCGGGCTGCCTCGTTGCCCCCAGGTAGTTTCAGCCGGGGTGCGAATAGGCCGCACCTCCCCGGCCTCACATAGACTCCGACGCCGGAGCCCCGCTGCGGTCAGCCAGCCGGCCGCTCACCTTTGCCGCCAATTGCCCGCACTCTCCGGCCGAGGTCCGCACCTCGTACCCCCTTCCAGTGCGGGAACACCACCAACCTCCGGGGCCCTCACAGTCGCGCTGGCGCGCCTCACCGACACCGCACCCCGGCGGCCGCCGTCTTCCACTTTCAGGCTCCGGCGGGACTGCCGCGAGTCTCGAGGAATTCTGCAGCTGCGGGCCAAGGTAGGGGCTCAACTCTGACACCACGGAGGTCCGGTGGGGCCCCCCCCAGCTCAGGATCAGATTTAGAGGCACCACTGCACCAGGATTATGAAGGATTACGTTCCGTTGGGGCAGGAGCTGAACAAATTCACGTCTAGCCCGCCATCTTGTTAAACCATGCCCCCCCCAAGACAACAACTCTTATGTAGGATGCATCACATCTAAATCCCAACCAAGTTCAGTAACTGATGAATAGCAGATCACGTTGCAGCCTCTTCAGTTGCATAAAGTGATGTCTGATTCTCCAGTATAATGCAATGTCTGGTTAGGCCTATATTTGCATCACACAGCCCCAGCCCCTGGTCTACATAACTCTAAATATAAGTGTAAGTGCGGCCGTTGCAGATAAGAGTGATGGGGTAGTGGGGCCGGGTGGGGGATTTTGAGAGATGGCCACAAGGGAAAATTACTTATTTATTTAATTTCCCATCATGGTCGTCTCTCAAAATCCGCCCATCCCAACTGGCCCAACTGCTCTTACTTGCAGTGGCTGAGGCTGAGTCAGTGATATATCTGTACATGTGTAAGCATACCCTCTGCCACTTGAGTAATAGGTACTAACCTTATGTGGTTCATTGAACTAAGGACAAAAAAATGTAACCATTTGTGAAAATGCATTTAACAAACAGGTGAAATCACGTACAGCACATAAAAAGGCATATTCAAATTTTAGAGTTACAATACATAAGCTACTTGGTGCAGTAATGGTACAGTCTAAAATGGTGCTCCTTCCTCAGAGCAAAGAGGTACTATGGCGTACTAAATAGAAAATGCAATCATACATAAAGGTTCTGATTCACAAAGGTAACTGACACTTTTGAGTAAGTTCATACTTTTCTATATTCACAAACTGAACTTATGTAGTAACTCACACTTTTGAGGTAACATACTCGTTTGTAGGAAGTCCAGAACTACACATTGCCAACCACTGGTACTGTAACCCCCTTCCATAGAAAATAATGGCAGTAGTGACTTACTACAAAAGTGTAAGTTCCTACAAGAGTGCAGTTTGTGAGCACAGAAAAATAGTAAACTTACTCAAAAGTGTAAATTACTACAAAAGTACAGTTTGTGAATAGCACTTTATAATACGTTCTGTAATAGTACTGTAATAACGCCCAATGTGTGGAAACAAAATCCCTCCACTAGCTTTGAGCAATAATGGCTTAGCGGAAGTACTCTTATTGCCTATAAAAACTATCCTTTCAAATTATTCCTTTTTTCTTTTTTCAGGAAATCGGATGGTTTGATGATTATAGGAATGCAGTAGGAGTTTGGATCACACGTCTTTCTACAGATGCATCTCAAGTTAAAGGGGTATGCCTAATAAAAAATCTTGGCTGCTTACAAAAATCAAATGCAACTCATATGTAAATGATTAAATATTCTACCTTCCCTTTTTCAGGCTATTGGCGGCCGTTTGTTTATACTTACTTCGACCTTCTGCAACTTGCTCGCAGCACTTATAATTTCCTTTCTTAACGGATGGCAACTAACTCTACTTATTCTTGCCTTTATACCAATCATGGTTGGCGCATTTACCATTAAAACAAAATCGCTGGCTGGCCATGCTGCGAATGACCAAGCTGCCCTAGAAGAAGCTGGAAAGGTATGTTTCGTTGGTATAATTTTATGTTTGCTCTGCTTCAAATAATATGCGTTTTAGTCCAGTTTCAGTCTGGGCTTGACAGAAAATAATCTTAGGTGACTGCAGTGAAAAATATAAATTGCATTTTACAATTAAATATTTCAATCAGTATTGATAATCCGGCCAATTGCAGGTATTTAAGAGTCTTGGCTGCATTTTAAATGTTGTTTGTAAATATGTATTACCATGGACATTAAAATGTGTATGAACTGCTAATTATTAACAATAACAACATCATTATCTTTTTACTATTTTCTATCATTCGTCCAAAAAAGGTAATTTATGACTTTAAAAGATTGGACCCCTTTCTCAAAACATTAAATTTGTTTTTATAAAAAAGTTCAAGTGTAACATCAAGGACACATAACCCTATTAACAATTAAAAATAAGCAATATTTGTTACAATTTGCAAGTGTTCTGGCATATTTAAACATATTGGCTCTGCTTTTTCAAAATGCATTTAATACATTAAAATATATGCCTATTCATATTTTGTGGAAAAGTTGAAAAAATATGCTTAATAAACATAAAGGCCTTGAAATCAAAAATAATACATACAACTGTCCCCTAAATTATATTAGTAATTACATGAAATATTTGCTTTTAACATTCCAGTATGTAGGATTAGCTGGTTTCTGTTGATGACTTATCATGGTTCAATATCACATGTCATATTATGTAGTTCCTGGTTTACAATAACCAATGGAACAATAAATATATCAATGAGAGCCCCATATCATACTTACCTTCGATTATAATTACACAATGATAGCTGGTAACTTCCCTCGGTGTAATGTTCATTTACCTATGCTGTTGTTTAATAATCTCTCTGGTAGATGTGCTATAGTATCCAGAAAATCCTGAAAATATAAGAACTGCACATGGTTACCCTAATTTTAACATGTTAAATCTGTTTGATAGGGAACTTGAGTATTCAATAATATCTTATCATTTAGCATATTTAATTCATTGGTTTATAAAGAACTCCCTTTACCAATCTGTGACACTATACCTTTGCTGCCTACATGCCGTAACTACTGACTCATGGCCATCCATCAAAATGCCAAGGTCAGTGGAAGTAACATACTGTGTCCTAATGACATCACACAGTTGACTACATGATTCACCCCGGCCGTTCTTTTTTCTTGTTTGGATGTATCTAACAATTTTACAGCAAATAGTTTTTTAATAAAATTACATTAATTATTGCTGGGTCAAATTATCTAAAGTGACATTGCATACTTAAAATAAAATTAAAATGTGTTCTCGTTAGAAGCAAATTTACCTCATTGTTATACATACCTTGACAACTGATTATTGCGTATATGTAATACCAGTATTCCGGTTTTCCATATTTTTTTCATCATCTGTCTCGATTTATCAATATTGGTGCTACAGAGTGATTTCGAATGTGTCATGATTAAAGAACGAGCAATCAACATTGATATAAAAGAAAAATAAATACAGTTTTTGTAAAAAATTGATTGGTTGAAACACATTAATAAAGCTATTTTAAGTTGAGTTTGAATGTTACTGTTTAGTTTGGTAATAATTTCGGCAAAGATATACTGCGAATATTGATTTAATGCAGCAACCAACCGGAACATATGCAACTAATCTTCCCTATCTTTCTACCTAGGACAGTTATCAGAAATAGACAGGAATATCATATTTAATCTATGAGGATGAGATATCCAGTCATTAAAAAATACCATATGTTTTAAATTTGCCCCTTGAAACCTGAGACACAAAACCACCAATATGCTTTCCGTTCACATGGTTCTAAATAGACTCCTGTACATAAAATGTATATTTCTATCATCTCACCCCCACTTTCCTATTTCCCAGGCATGGTTCTTTGTACCAACACATAAGTGCCACCTTTTGCACATTAGGGAAGAAAAGGTTAGTATTAAAACTCACCAACTAAGCTAAATTAGTGCCCAAAATATTGAAGAAGCCATGGCAAAGCGGTTGGTGTGAAAACCTGTACCATCATATCTTAGAAAACTCCATATTACACAATGCTTTGAAATTGTTAAAAGTGCTATTAGGAAAAAAGTCACCAATTTTAATTATTGCCTGTATTGCCCATGTTTGTATCTCTCCAGACCTCCAAGGAGAGATAAAAGGTAATAATTGTATACGATCATGAAGGGGTATCTGTGCCTGTGAATGTGGAAGAGAGATAACATATAACATGGGCTCCCTTCTACTATGAAGTGAATGGAGAATGTTATACTTGATTGCCTAGGCACTTTTGGAATCAGAATTCTAAATATGAAATTTTGAATGTTTAAATTATAAGCATCATACTGATAATATATTTTCAATGCTATAAGATACCACTTAAAAGTGTGTGCCGTGGATCTAAAGCAGGCAAATAATAGAAACAAAAGTCCTGGCAACTGTAGATCCACTTCTGCATGAGGTAGCTTTAAAATGCTTAGTAGAGTATGTAACTACTTACCTCCCCAGAAAAAAATGAAAAAAGACCATGAAATGTTCCTAAAAATCTACTGACAATGAACACGGAATAGTTAAATAATAAAATAAAAATATAGGAAGAATCGCTAAGGGCTACCCTGCAAAATGACCTCTTGGTCATATTACCAATGGCTTAAAATCATCATGGTAAAGGTCTGTTATGTGTTCTGAAAAGAATACTCCTAGCTATCTCTTATGTCATTTTTGATAATTTGGCAATAGAGGACATTCTGTAGTAGGATTAAACGACACAGTATAATTTTATCCTCAAGCCTCCTAAGTTAGAAGATTAGTTAATACTGTCTAAGGCATTCCAAAAGTTATTTGGGCCTGATTTAAAAAATAAATAGGGATTATCTGTTACTACTGCTATTTGTGTCTGCCCTCAGTGCTCAATCTGAGCCAGTTGTTTCTTGTCCTTGGCTCCGGCGCTTAATTGTAAACACCGGTATATGTCAGTCAGTTGCCACATGGTGGCAATGTTTGTGTAATTTCGAGATAAGCAGAACAATTGTTTTGTTAATTCAATATGCATTAAAAACAACTACCACCTCCCACCCAAACCTTTCTGATAGCTTTGGGAGCCTAGAACAGTCTGAATTTGTAGCAGTGTGTTTCAGTTTGCTGTGCTTTCATTTGGCCTTTTCAGTGACCCTAGGGTATTCAGGAGGGTGCAGGTGGTGGTTACAGCACATCATCGGAGGTTGAGTGTTCCAGTTTTCCTTTACCTCAACTACTGGCTGTTAAAGATGGGCTCACCACAGAAAGTTGTAGATCACCTCCACATGTTGAAAGCCTCTGACATCATTAGGGTTCTTTGTCTATATGCCAAAATCACACCTGACTCTTTCCCTTTCATTGGATTCAACCTGGATACTGTGCAGTTTCGGTCTTTCCCTCCACCACAACAACTTCAGGACATACTCGATAAGGGTGGTAGCGCCGCTTTTATACTTTTGGATCTCACTGCGGCATTTGACATAGTCAACTATGATGTGTTGGTTGACCGCCCCGCTTTGCTGGGAATCAGGCATAAGGCGCTCCTCCTGCTTTACTCCTTCTTTTCTAATAGATGTCAAATGGTGGCTCACGATGCCTTTGTGTCCCCGGCTTTTTCCCTTCCATGTGCCCCACTGTTTTTAACCTTTATGTTACTCCACTGGCCAAGTTAATAAGAAGCTACGGTTTCACTCTGGTGTCCTGCGCAGATGACATGCAGATTATAGTGTCAATCAATAGCTCGTCTACTAAAACTGCATCTCGGTTCCATGACTGCATGGGCCATGTAGGAAATTGGATGCAGGATAATTGCCTAAAACTTAATTAATCAAAAATGGAAGTCATGCTCTTTGGCAACTCTCCCCTGCTCTGGTCAGATAGCTGGTAGCCTTCTCATATGTTCCCCCTTCAGACAGCAGTAAACAAAGTAAAAATCTGGGGGTCCTCTTCAGGGGCGGTGTGTCCATTGGGGCGTTGGGGTGTAGCTCCTCGCCTGCAGCTGCTCCCTCAGCATCTCTGAACTTAAGTTCAGAGACACCGAAGGAGAACTGACAATCATGTCAGTCAGCATGACGTCGGACCGCCCACCCCCTTCAGAGTCTGAAGGGGGTGGGCGGTCAGGCATCATGTTGACTGACATGATTGTCAGACCAGGGGCAGGCAGCAGCACAAGGGCGTATAAATGGGGACGGAGGGCGAAATTTTGCGCCGTGCCCACTCATGCGCACTAGTGTCTGCTCTGCTGGCGCATGCCCCTTAGGAGAGTGAGGGTTGAGCAAAGGCTCAAACTTTGCTCTCCTAATGGGCAGGCGGGCGAGTAGTAACCGTGCCCGCAGCCAATCTTGGCTGAGAGGGGTTTTCCACTTGCCAGAAGTGATGCGGCTCTTCCTGTAGGCGCCAGAATGGACCCGAGGCGGCGCGGACCTTGTCAGGTAAGATTTTTTACTTTATTTTAAAACTATCCCCCCACCCCGGCCCTCACCCCGCGTGACCCCCCCCTCCACCCTCCTTCCCCGCCACACCCCACCCCCGCTGCACCCCACCCCCCACGGGCCGTGACTAATAAACTAGCAGTAAATCGTAAAACGCTTTCCTGTAAGTACGGGTCGGCTCCGTACGCCAATCTTCAAAAGTCATACTGAGCTCCAGGTGGCTCTACTCCAATAGGATGGGGCGACATCTGAGGTGCAGGGCACAGGGGGTACTTTGGGCCAGCCCACGGCCAGTGTCCACACAGATGGTGTTAGCCTCTCCACGCGTGGAGGAGTAGGGGGTTTCAATGACCTGGCTACGCATTTATTTGCATAGGTTGCATGTTATGTTGTTTTACACACTACTGTATTCACCATTTTCACCATGGTCGTGCAATGATTGCAAGGGTCACCCTTCACTAACCCAGGGTGTGCTGCTCTAGTGGTGGTCTGTGCTCATTTTAGGGAATTTATGTCGTCACGGTGAAGACAGCTCACTTCGTGCCTCGAGGTTCTCTTGTCCTTCCTGCTGGGGAGCACTGCTTATATGCTATTGTATATTACGTTGCCGTACACTTTTTTATGCTCGTGTTATTGTACGCTATTGCTATTGTATGTGATAGCACTGCCTGTAATTAAAGGCATTGCATGTGATACAGTGAGATGTCACCATTTGTGTTATTGTGTTACACTATTGATCACTATTTCATTATTTTTCACGCTAAAGGTATTGCAATGAATGTGTGTTATGCTGTTATGTTATTGTATGTTCCTGTACGTGTATAGAGTTTTACGTTAGATTGCTGTACCTTACATCACTGTATGTTATTGTATATGATGCCAAATTCTATTGAAAGGCGCTCGGTGCCATGCTGTGTAAAGCCACTAAATATGTATTTTATTGTATGTTAAGAGTGCCTTTGTAGGTTGTGTTAGTGTTAGGTACTGTTGTGAGGCGTAAAGAAAAACTTAGCCCATGTTGTATAGTGTTTGGTACACAAATGTCTGCTTTCCAAGCACTACCAGCTGCAGCCGATTAATCTTGGACACGAGGAATGAGGGTAATTGCCCAAGATCAACCATACTTGAGATAAGCTGGAACCCCGGTGCTTGTAAAATGATGACACATGCAAGCACAGTGGGACGCGGCCTTTGAGCAGTGTACAGGCCGCCCCCAGTTTCACTCTGCCAGACACTCTGCCCGCCTGTGAGGCCCTGTTTCAGGAGCGCCACATGCACCCTCCTGCGAGGCGGCCACCTGGCCAGTATCTCTCCCAGGGGGTGTCTCGCTCCAGGACCCATTTACTGCTGCTCCCACAAGCTCTGGCCTCTAAGGAGTTAAAGTGCGGCCTGAAGGGGCGGGGCTTGCAGAGACTAAAGTCCCTGTCTAATCTCTGGGTCACACTGCCCTTGTAGGCAACTTAACTGACATGTGACTGTCTGTTTCAAACCAGGCCACTCTCAGAAAGATATGACGAGCCCTGCCCCAGGCCTGCTGGCGTTT
Source organism: Lissotriton helveticus (assembly GCF_964261635.1). Lineage (NCBI taxonomy): Eukaryota > Metazoa > Chordata > Amphibia > Caudata > Salamandridae > Lissotriton > Lissotriton helveticus. The sequence continues at coordinate 968,257,744 of NC_136071.1, read as the reverse complement.
TATTGGAACTGCCTGTATCTAGGCTGACTATGCCACAGGCCTGGCTTCTGGCCTATCAGTGAAAGTGGTCGAAGGACCAACCCTGCCCCAGCCCTACCGTTTTTTCATAGACAGCAGTCAGATATGTGATTTACTTTTGACCAGCCCTTCCAGTCGTTGAGAGCCACAGACCTGACATGTGGCAGACTCAGCCCCAGCCCTTTCAGCCTTTGAGAGCCACACAGACCTGACATGTAACAGACTCTACCTCAGCCCTTCCAGCCTTTGAGAGCCTCAGCCGCATACCTGATGTGACAGACCGTACCCCAGGCCTTTCAGCCTTTGAGAACCACATACCTGATGTGACAGACTCTACCCCAGCTCTTCCAGCCTTTGAGAACCACAGACCTGATGTGACAGACTCTCCCCCAGCCCTTCCAGCCTTTGAGAGCTGCACAGAGGCCGGTCTGGATGTGTAATGATCGCTTTGCTCATAAGGAGCATGTTAAAGTAAATGGCCTCTCCAGCTCATGGGCATCACGGCCGGGGCTGAACGCTGTGCTGTTACCATGTTTTATGTAATTTTCAGCGATGTTGCGCAATGATGACAGACGCTACGTATTAATATTGTCTTTTAAGTATGATGCTCTTCTGGTACAGTCCACACTGAGCCCCTTCGGTATCTGGAGTGGACCACCCTTCTTATAGGTGATCCCTGCTGTGGTGTGCTGCAATGAACGGGAGATCCCCTGATATCAGCACGCACGAGGGATGCCAGCATAATGCACTGCCATCATGCACTGGGGACTGAAGCCACTACCCCATCATAGAGCACTGTTGTGAAGTACTGCAGCGCTCAGTACACCATCAAGCACTGTGAAGGACGCCATACTGCCATAAAGTAATGTACTGCAGTGCTTATTGTTTTATTAATTCCGTGTGCATGCATAATATATTCACACTGTGAGATAGGGTAACAGATCTTGTTTTAAAAATGTACATTATATAATTACAGTATAGTATTACAAAGAAAATGTTAAATGGTTACAATAGGCAGGCCTCAGTAGGTGACGTGCTACCGACCGAGATTTCCGATTTGTCAAGACAAGGGTTACCATTGTGTATTGTATGTTGTGTTAAAGGGTTGCTCGAAGCCTCCTTTTGTTCTGAAGCCCCTGGTCTTGTTGTCCTAGCTAGTAGTAGGAGTCCAATAGATGGTTGAAATTAGTTGGGTGAGAACAGTTGCATTGTCACTCCACTTTTCTAAAGTTGTCAGAATGTCTGAGATGGTTCAAAATGTGGTAACAAAATGTGGCTTTTAATTTGGCACTTAAGGCTTTGAAATAAAAAATGGACAGTTACATTGTAAATGTGTCCTATTAAAGATCACATGATATGTAATATAATAGTGTGTTCCCTTTTACAGTGTATCTTTTAGAGACAGAGCATATAAGTTCAGGAAAAGTGTTTTTAAAGATTCACATGTCTAAACAGAATACTGAAATTTATGGAGTTGACTTCTCATCTGTGTTTCTTTCCCCGGTCTTCAAATGCTTATGGTGGGTCTTTTTGTGTTTCTCTATTACTGTTCAGTTTAGTTATTTTTGTATTAAGTGTATTGTGTTTTTATGGTACTCAAGCAACCAGCTGGTAGCTTCAAAGAATTTGTTAAGGGACGAGGGTCAGGAATTACCATTCAACAAGGTGAGATCTGCAAGTAGGGTTGGGTGTCCAGCCTATCAGTGTCTAAGATGTGCTAGATGAGGAAGCTGTAGATAAGCCTGTGAGGGCAGTTTAGGCCCAGCGCTAATTGCTTTATTAACCTTCCTCCTTCCTCAAATTTGCTTAAAAATGCACCATTTGTCCACTCTTTTTTTTCACAATTTTCTTGGGGGAGAACCCCAAAAACCCCATGTAGGTTGTGCGATTTCGCTCGCTCGCCGCGGTACAGTACGACAATAACGTTACGCCTCACCACTTTCAAATGTCACCAGCCACCACTGGTCATCTTTGACTCTAAACTGTCATTTGATACTCAGATTAATCATACTACCTCTGCATGTTTTTTTAATTCTGAAAACTCTGAAAAAAGTACTCCTGTTCAACCCTTTTGAGTTAAGGAAAACAATGGTCACTCGTTAAATGCATCTAGGCTGGTTGACTGTAATGCCTTATTTACTAGTGCAACCAAGCGTAGCATACACAAACTACAGATGGCCCAAAATGCTGCAGCAAGAGTCCTGTTTGGCCTTTCCTGCTGCGCCTTAGTCTATAGTGCTCTCACAAAGTTACACTCTTTGCCGATTGGCAAACGTATTCAATTCAAAGCGTTGTGTATAGCTTTGAAAGCCAAACATGGCCTTGGCCCAAAGCAGCTCTCACAGCACTTTTATTCCTACATTGTAGCCAGACAACTCAGATCGGAAGATAGTGGTAATATGATCATTCCCAAGGCACACAAAGTAAAATGGGGAGGAAAAAGCGTTGACTATATCACCACCAAACTTTGAAACTCCCTTCCTGTTTCCCTAAAAAAAGAATCTAACTTGCTTAAATTCAGGCCCTAAAAACCTGGCTATTTTAGTGCACGCCTTCCACAGTATCTCTGCCTGTATGCTTGTTTTCAGCACCTAGGCACCTTCGGGTATATGTAGCGCTATATAAATCCTTAATTTAATTTAACTTCATTGCAGTTAAGGCCGTGATTCTGTATGTTTCAGCCTCAGTCCTGATTCTTGGCGAGATGGGCTCTCAGAATTTTGGGTCTCTTGGCATCCTGCTTGTCGACTATGCTAGATGGCATATGTAGGCTTTGCAGTTGAGCCAGATCTCTCAGTGGGCCCCGGACTATGGGAACCTGTTTGATTCTATCCAGGTTTTGGCAGAGAATGTAAACGACCTGCAGTGGTGGCACAGTCACAATTGAACCCTCAGCAGATCCCTATCCCTGCCCTACCCAGAGCTGACAGTGTTGAAGTATGTGCCACTTCTGTAATGGGGAGTCAAACTCGGAGAGGTGGAGATCCAAGTACTCAAGTCTCCACTGGAGTTGGAGACCATTCGTCTGGTGCTGAAAGCCTTCCTACTGTCCATCAAAGGTAGGATGATTTAGGTTCTCACAGACAACACCACCACCATGTGATACTGCAAGTAGAGCAATGTGGGGTCCTGGGTCCTGTGCCAGGGTACACTTTGTTTATGGAAACTGGTGAAGCACTAAGGCATTGCTGAATTTCTGAAAGAAAATGGGTCTGCTTTAAAATGTCCTTTTAAAAAGGTTATGTGGGAGTTGGCAGTTGTCCCTTTGATCACATCCTACTTCCTAAAATGTTTTCTACAGCTCACACATATGGAGGGGTTCAAAGGGGAACCTTACCCTCCTGCGAATAAGTGTTCGCCACAACTTGAGAGTCAGTAACTTTTTTATGGTTTTAAATGCGAATCAAGGACAACCATTGATATGTCTGGAACCAATTTGGTATTAGGGCACCCAAAATTTAATTGATATCCAGTCGCTACCCCAGTTTCTAAGTTGATAACATTTTACAGACTCCTAAAAGGAGATTGGTGCATGGCCCAACATTTTCTTGGTCAATACAATCTCTAAATTGAAGTGTTTTTTATCACAAAAAAGCTTCATACATTAGGTACTATATAAGTTCATGATATGTAATTATTCACATGAAAAATCTCTAGTGGCATATGCCATGGCATATCGTCTATGAAGTATTCCTTGTCCCACTTAAATAATTTTGCTATATAACAATGTTTAGTTGTTTGCAAACTTTATTAAAAAACAATGCTCTCAACCAATGTTTTTGAATGCATCATGAAAGAGTAAAGTACTGCCTATGCCTTGTCAGAGTTCCCAACTGAGATCCTACTGTTTTCATACCGCAAATGTTATGATCCAATCTTAATGCCAAAATGTCAGTTTCAGTTCACAAAATCTGGCTCCATTCAATGAATGCAGACAACACTGAGACCCCTTTAGTCATATATACATGAAGATCAGATGTGGTCTTAAAGCATGCATTGTAAAGTAAATAATCTGAATCTTATCTGAGAATGATAGGATGCTTTAACCGTGAAGTCATCCTTCCATACATCCATGCAGTCATAAATTGCATATGTTCATAAATCCATTGATTAATTTTTTAATTTACCCACGTACTCATCCACAAAACCCACATTAAAACTCCGGAGTCATTATTGGGTTGCTTACAGTTATAAGTCCAATTGATTTGTTTTTAAGTGTATTAGAATTCTTATAGTAGTATACGTGTGCTAGGATGTTTTGTATTGTGTAGAATTATTCTCATATAATTATTGTGTACAGTTATTCTCATTTAGGTGTAACGCCATTTTGTCAAGTCATTGAAGTAATATTAGGTAGATTTAGAACAGAATGATGTAACTGGAATGATGGAACAAGGATCTTGTGATCAGCTGTTGAACGTTTTTGAAGTGATTGCTACTGCCCCCATTGCTGGGGAATTTATTCTACAATAAAGCTTCTATAAAACTTAATTTGTATACATGGAGTTACTACAGTTGGTGCTGAATTGTTTCCTATGCTGGCTACTGAAAACTTACATATTCAGAGTTGTTGTGCTTTCTGGGCTTTTATAAATCTCTCTTCTACTGGTGTTTTTTGAGTGCCGACTACGTTTAGATAACATAAACCAAGGGATTGGTGTTCAGACTGATTTCAGACACCCCCAAACAATATGCTAGCTTTCAGACCAGCTAGCTAACAGTGCCACCATAATCCCCCTAACCTTACCAAGGACCGAATCATTTCTGGTAACTATCTAACATTACAACTCTTGATCCTTCAGGGATTGTGGAAATAGTGCAGTACCATTCGCGCAGCAAATCGTGCTCACTTTGTCACAGAGTGATACACAGAATAAATGATGGGGGTGTTTTAATAAGCATTTATTGAACCAGCGTTATTCTAGTATAAAACATGTTCGGAAACAATCATGAGACAGAAAAAGATATATACGATTACAAGCACTGATAGAGTACATACAAGGTATAATTCCACCATGGTGCTAAAACAGTAAGTACTTGCAGGCATATCAATACATGGCAGTAATCAAGCATACCCCTATGAGACAATCCCTATCTGAGTGCACCTAAGTGTACTTCACATGTATGTAGGTGTAAAGCCTAGAATCCCCTAGGACAGAGCAGAAAATGAAAAGAAAACAATGTCTATTTCCAATTTGGCTTGTTTTGAAAAAAGGCTGAATTGTTCCCAGCACACGGAGAGCAAAATGTTTATGTGTAGAGTGTGGGAGACGCTTGCATTCGCAGACAACTGTCTTGAATCAGATCAATGGAGCAAAGGTGATCATCTTCAGTTCCTGCAGCAGCCACTGATGAAACACTTGGTACCTGTGTGCTTGCTGAAGGGCCGGTGTCTGGTCGACAGGAGCTGGAGTATTCCATGGAGGCTCTAAGAATGCTGCCATTGACATGGAAATACGGTGAGGACACTGAAATAAATTGACCTTTAAAGGGTCCAGTAGTACATCAACATCTGGTGACACAACCAATGGAAGTATTAGACGTAGGTCCGACACAAATTCATATCAGCAGAATAAGCAGTGGAGCACAGGCAAGATACAGTCAACCCAGAATGATCTGAACAATCGGACCCAATGCTCGCCTATCTCCTGAAGCTGAGGTTCACCCAGATCGAGTACCATGAGTTAACGGCAGCGTCACACAAGGAGTTCTTTTTCCATCTCTGGTGGAACTGGGCTGTCCATTGCATAGCAGGATAATTAAATCCAGGATACCCACTACAAGTAGAAGGACTAGTGGAAGCCCTCCAAAAACGCTTCACAATAAGGAGTGTATGAAGGCAGGAATAACTCCCAAGATTGTCTGAAAGTTGCTCAATAGTCTGGAACCTCTGCACTTAAATAGGTGTATGAGCCCACTTGTATCAGACATGTTAAAGATATGATGTATCATTTCTCTGAAAAGGAGTGGGAAGTTCATTAGGACTAGCGCCTGTATCTCAGCCGAAGACCTTGCAACCCGGAGAGGAAAAGTCTCTGGAGCTTAGGTTAAGGCCACATCCTTCTGTAACAGCATGGCTTTCAGTCTGCTAAGAGAATCAAAATGCATAAAGGAAACATCCAATGAAGGCCATAGCATTTCCTCCCTAACTGTGTGGGTCAGTGGAAACAATACTTACATACAACAAGTAACCCTGGAACTTACTGTAACCAGATATGTGATGCCCGGTATCATTCACAACTAACCCTGGGCGGGCAACTTTGCTACGCCCACGAAGTGGGCGTAGTGTTGCCTACTTCGCCCTTTGCAAAGTAGGCGAAGCAGGCAACACTACGCCCACTCCTTGGGCGTAGCGAAGTTGCCCGCCACCCGCCTCCCTCCCGCCCTGCCGAACATACCTAATTTAATTAAATAAATAAAATACACTTACCTTGTCCGTGGCGTCCCGGGGCTCCCTCAGCTCGTTCACGGCGCTGTCTACTAATCAATGCCCATTTCTCGCGAGAAATGCGCATGCGCGTCCATCCGCGCATGTGCATTGATTAGTAGACGGCGCCGTGACTGAGCAGAGGGAGCCCCGGGACGCCGCGGACAAGGTAAGTTTATTTTTGGGGCCCATTTAATTAAATTAGGCATGTAGGGGAGGGGGGCATGCGGCGCGTAGTGGGGCTACGTGAAGTGTGCAGGTGGGCGTAGTTTCTCGCCCACTTTGCGTAGTTTCGCGTAGCCCCACTACGCACACTACGCCCAGGGTTATTCACAACAACCTTGATCATTCAACATTAAATAGTTCCCATTCAAGAGCAGTTTGAACACTGGATGAATCACGGCCGCTGGGGAACCTTTCAAGTGACTTGATACATTTACAACTGAGTCATTACAGGCTTAGTGAAGCAAAATATCCTGACAAATTAGAGACCCACTTAAACAAACTTGCACAGGCTGAACCACAGAGAAAAACGTCAGTGTCCCCATTCCTGAATTTAAATATGTACGGCAAAACCCCAAGACTCATGTATGTATCCCTGTCCTAACGCTTCATATCTGCCTACCTGGTGATATTGAAGACAGTATTAAAATTAGAATGTCGTGCTTGGCAGTGTAATATGGCCATGGGTTAACCATTCTGTGGAAGGTGACTCAGTCACAGTAAAGGGTAATTGGTCCAATTTTTCACTGTGCAGCATTGTAAACTCTGCGTCTCTTCGTGCCATTGTTATCTGTCTTTCTGTTAGATTTTATGCAGAGAACAGAGTTGTATTGTTGATATACTGCCAGGGCATATGACCAGAATGCAATGAGTGTAGCGACCAGCTTAATGATAGAATGGATCGCAATTGTGATTTTCCATGTTGTAATATAGACAAATCCTGTTCCATGCTATCTATTGCACAAGACACAATGTTGTCCAGTGAATAAATCCTAGATAAAAATGTTGTCATACCATTGTCAACCACTCCCAAAGTCTTTTCTAGGTTAACCCTATCATTTTAACGTAGCTTTTCAGCAGCTTCTCGTGAGAGAGTTTCCAAACCTCCTTGTAAATAGAAGATAAGGAGCGTTTCCGATGTGTCTTGTGGTGACCTAACAAGAAATCCCTGAGATCCATGTTATCTGAAGGTAAGGACAAGTGTTGTTTCACCTGGGACAGTGTTAAGGTTCTTAGCCACTCTAGGCATAACTTCCCAATACTGTAAGATGTCACCACCCCCGGGTGTTCTGTTGGTACATAGCGCTGGTCAGGCCTATGGGCACTAAACCCATCGGTGTTACCCTTGAATCTTGACTTATTTGTGTCAATAGGCCAAACCAACAATCCCTTCTGATTGGGGTCTGATGAATTGCACTAATCATCATGTAAAATGTAATCTAATGTATCCTCACTATGTTGTGTAAAAGTTTGCCATCTCTCAAAACATGTAAGTGAGGGAATCCGTGGTTTGTTCAAGGCCTTGCTCTTGGCTAATCCAAGGAAAGTCTGTTGCACTGTGTTGTTCAGGAAAAATATCTGATGTGGCATGAGGCAAGCTCTAAATAGTGTCTCAGTTCTATGAACCTGCCAATATTTAGTCCCCCAGGCTGATTTTGTATCTATAGTGTCCATCTAAAAGTCAAACCCTGTAAAGACAGCTGGGAAAGAAAGGAAGCAGAATATATTTGTTTAGTGTTAGTGCGCATATTTTACTGTGCAGTTGTAGGTGCACTCTTGTAATAAAAAGTGATCGGGTCTGATGTGTTATACCCAGAAAAATAAGCAAACGTTTGTGCAAATGTAGCTGAACTATCTTTTGGTAGTGTTGGGCAATGTTACCGTTGATGGTCGGTGAAAACTTTACGTGGGATAGTTGCTTTGTGCAAGAAGTGATGACCATAATGTTGGTAACAAAACATGGTGTCAAAATTAGATGCGTCATCATACAATTATTCTCTAGACAATGCAGCAGATTGTTCTAAATCGGACAGCATTGTATTTACAGTTTCAAAGTCCCAATCATCAGAGAAAGTACTTGAGGGGATGATATCACTTAATGACATTTTAAACAAGTGTGGTATTTTTAAAAGTTCAGGTGGACCATACACACCACATGAAACCCTGTCTAAAGTATTTTTTCAGGGACTGGAACTGCTGTAATGTTCACTAAGGACAGGTCTCTCTCTTCACGGTGTGATGATGCATTCGGTTTCAAGATCAAGCTCACATGTTGTACTGCAGAGCATTCTGGGAGGTAATGTACATTCAGGAGGAAAAAAAGACAAATAATACACCTATCCAGAGGATTAGGAATAGTAGATCTATAGCAATCCAAAGCTGTGACCAGGAAGAAACAGGGTAAGTCACAAATTTGTTGTTTGTGAGTAACAGGCGGTGGCGGTAACTCAGGTTCACTTGGATCCAAAGAGAAAGTATCAAAATTGATGAAGCAGCCAGATGCAGTATGATCTATCTTTGGTAGCTCAGCAGGACTTGTAGAACTGGAAGATTTCTTTCTCTGAGATAAGTTCACATAGATATCAGTGTTAGGCCAAATTCAGATCTGTGTGTAATTTGTAAATGGAAGTCATTCAATGTCAAGTTCCATTCCATTGTTCATTGCTCCTTTCAGTTCGTGGAGTAGAATCTTTAAACGTTATTAGTTTTTCTGTTTGAACTTCCTGTATGGTAGTGAGAGGAGATCTGGTGCTACCGAGGAGCCCATGCGGCCTACTATTGAGTATCTGCCACATAGTGTGGTTTGATCAAATCAATTGAGACAAATCTTTTTATTTTCTTACCGGCAAGAGGCAGAAGAAGTACTGTTCTTGTTCCTTTGACAGCGTGGACAGGCTTTTCTTTGACCAGGTCCCCAATCTTCGGGATCCAGGCAGGTCTTGCTGGTACAGCTTGCTCTTCCCCAGTGGTGGTGCGTTTTCCTTGGGCGTCGCTTTGTTATGTCTGGAATTCATTGAGTTCTTGTAAAACAGCCAAACGATCATTGATGTCAAATGGGTTTTAATCTGTCACTGTGCTGCCACAGTTGAGATCAGGTACCCACATTCTAATCCCGAATAGGACTTCAAATGAAGTACGGCCCCCTAGGGTACTTCTTGGCATATTGTTAAGTGCCCTCTGAAACCCATATAGGTGGTTGACCCAACTGCCACCCAAGCCTACTACCCTTGCTGTTAAGGATTGTTTTAAATCTCAGGTTTTCTTCTCCACAATCGAATTTCACTCAGGATGATACAGAGAGGAGTACCGCAAAGCAACTCAATCCACAAATGATGAAAAGTAGAGTTTGTCAGATGATAAACACTCAAGCTAAGAAAATAATTACATATTTTACCCTATGCGAACATTACATCATCTTTATACAAGGAGTATATAATGTGCAAACCATGTACAATTTATTATTTTTCCAAATGTATCTGTCTTGTTGCTGTTAACATTAAAGAGATTTTGAGTGAACAATTATATGTTTTCTAATTGGAAATATATAAAAGTGGAAATATTGAGGATCTTTACCCAAAGGGTCTCTGGACATATGGCGGAGGCCCCAAAGTTGTGGGGGAACCTCTGCACTTGGGGAGGGATCTCCACAATGAGAATTCTCAATACAGAGACTACGCCCGAGTACGCTAGACCCCCATGACTTCAGGGCCTCTGCCAAGAGTGCAAAGCTGCTGGACCTCTGCCACATGTGTGGAGGCCCTTTGTGAATTGGGCCCTGATTTTACAAAAGTGCCAACATTTTACTTCATATTAGCTGATTGTTAGACCTATGAGTAATAGTGATAATTACGAAAAATATAATCAAATCATTATCAGAATTGAGGATTTCATGACCACAAATGAGGGAGCACTGAAGTTCCTGGTAAATAGGAGGTGGAATCATTTACAATGAAAAAAAAAGACAGGGGAAGGAAATCTTGGACACATGAAATTACCCAACAGATTGGATATGTCCATGTTATTTGACAAACATGAAATCCTACAATAGAATGCAAGAAAAAGTTGCATGTAAATGAATGGCTCAGGAGAAAATAGCACAGAAATGCTCCACTGATGAGAGAGCGGTGTGGCTTTTCCTCTTTCTCAAACACCTCTTTGCCAAATCCTGCCTGGTGTTGGTAGTGATGGGAGTAAATGTGGGTGCTTACTTTGTGGACAGACATGAGGTTGATGTATGTGTTGAGTGCCCTCCAAGACATCAGAAAATATTAAAGGGTAAAAGGATAGCTATAATAAAGTGACTTGGCTCATGTTCAGGAGACCTGAAATTACAACTACCAACCAGTCCATCTTGTTATCAGGGGCTGCGATTCGCAAAATAGCAGCGTTTGCGACAAGAAAAACTGGAAATGAGATGTATCATCCAAAAAGTTAGCAATATTAAGGAATCGCAAATTTTGCGATTTCTCAACATTGTGCAAGCATTAGAGAAATCGCAAATTGCGATTTCTTAAATGCTATGTATGAAACATTTCATTTTAGCGAATTTTGGCTAAGAAATCGCAAATTACCACCAACTTGTAGTTGGTGGTAATTTGCGAATTCTTTTACAAATGCACTTTATGCAATTTGTAAAGGTGCCATGTGATGCTCATACATGCCCTTAGGGCATGTATGTGCGCCATATGCGCACACATGTCATTTTCAGGGGTGCAGCAGGGTGTCCTTGAGACACCCCTGCACCCTTCAAATTATTCTCAATTTGCGATTAGCAAATTGCGAATCGCAAATTAAGAATCATTTCACATTCATTCCTATGGGCCTCCTGGCCCATAGAAATGAATGGGAAATGATTCCTTATTTGCGATTAGCAATTTGCTAATCGCAAATAAGGAATTTTAAGAAATCGCTAAAAAATTGCAATTTTCTAAATACATGCCATTTTGCAATTCCCAAATAGCGATTCCTTAAAAATCTCTATTTGGAAATCGTAAAAGGGTATGTTGATACATCTAGCCTCAAGTCCCTTGTTGCATGATTGTATGGCTCCTAAATATCAAAACCGGTGTAATTAATGTAATTGAGAGAGTTTATTCTATCCTCAATGCTGACCGTACCAACTAGCTTACCCACAATGTCTGCTAATTACTCATCCATACTATGGAGCCATACTTCTTTGGTGGACTTGCGGACACACTGGTTTTGGCTAGGGCATATCACAACTCCCTCAAGACGATCATGGACAAACACCATGCCATTTTGAAGCTCTTCCACTATATTCTGTAGTGGCCTGTGGATGAGTCTTACAAATCTTTCAAATTGTTCTCTTGCATCCATTGGTGGGTGAGATATTCCTTGGCCCATGAAGGAGCTTTCTGATGTGTGTGCTAGTGTTCATTGCACAGCCCTATCGCTTGCCAGAGAGACTAACATGACTTCCAAATCATTATGAAGCAGGAAGAATGTTTCGTTATCCACAGGTGGCTGGGATGGCTTTAAGTTGTCCAAGGACTTATCTAGAGCCACAGACTGTTCCTGAGCAGTGGCCAGTCCCACCAAGAAAACAAAATGATGTATATCTCAATTTATTTTAGCTCAACTATGTCTTTTTGTCTGCCTCCGAAAACATGAAATGTTAAATTCCCAACAGCAAACTTTGACTTCATATCCGGTACTATATTTTTATTACAGATTATTAATGACGTTGCATACTCTCGTTTTCACATACTGGTATGAATGGCATTGCATACCCTTTTCAGGGCCAGGATGACAATGCAGATACATCTACCAAGTTGATGATTTGTGTCTATGCTTTGCCGTATGTAGCAGTTTTGTTTTTTATTTATAACCATGCACGATTTTTTTGATAACCAATTTTATTGATTTTTATGAGAGACCAACAAGAGATAGCAATACCAGCTGTTCATACATTAAGTCGTGTTGTACTCAATCCAGTCCTCGAATACTCATTGAGAGTATCAGTCTTCCATCACCCCAAACCATTTGCCCCACATTCTAAGAAATTTCTTCAGGCAGCCTCAGGCCTCATACTGGGGCTACTCCTGTGCAGCGCACCAATCCACACCTCTGCGCCAGCGCCTCATGGTGGGGGTGGCCGAGTTCAACCAATTGGCCACAATGACCCTTTTGGCCACCATCAGTGCCGTGTTTAGAAAGAGTTTTTCAGCTCTGAAACCATCCATCCCCTTGGAGATACCCAGACGAATGTTAATTGGGTTAAGGGACACTTCCCAGCCCAGACTCTCAGTGAGTTCCCCTGTTACTGACTCCCAGAAGCGCGTGATTACTGAGCAAAGCCATACCATGTGGTAAAAGTCAGCTTGATGGCAGTTGCAGCGAGGACAGGATGCATCGGGTCGGAGCCCAGCACGATGGAGACGCAGTGGCCTAAGATAGACAGTGAGAAGGTAATGTATTTGAACTAGGCGAAGTCTTGCTGATGCTGTGACTGTTTTGGGAGCCATCAATGCGTCCCTCCAATTAGAGCCAGGGACCCGAGCCAACCCTCCCGCCTGTCTCTGAGTTGTGATAGTGTGTTAGGGGTGTTATTGGTAAGGGAGCAATAGATACAGGAGATCCCTCCCTTCCCTAGGTTATTGGTCATGGTCTGGGCTTCGGGCGGGCTATATACGGGCAGGTAGGTGCCATACGAGATGTGAGAGTGGAGGGCATGGCATATCTGCAGGTAACGGTAGAACTGGGAAGCGTGCAGGGAGTAGCGAGTCTGCAATTCTTGGAAAGTGCGTATGTGGCTCCCACCCCAGATGTCCCCCAGTAGCGAAATGCCGATGAGATCCCACGTTCTAGAACCATAGAGATTGGCAACCTCTCCGAGCCGCATGGTGAACCACAGTCGGGTATGTTGAGTCAATTTATCCGACCATTGAGTGTGACGCAGAGAAGCCCACCAGGCCAAAAGCACCCCGCGAGTGACCTCAGGTAAAGTTTGGGGAATGGTGCACTCATACATCATCCCTAGAATGTTAGACAAGCACAGGGTGCGAAGCTCCGAGCGTTATGCCGGGTCAATCCAGCCACCATTAAACCAGTCATGCACCGTGAGGAGCCAAGTCGATAAGTAGTAAAGGTAGAGATTTGTCATCCCAGGCCGCTGTCAAAGGGGGGGATTCAACACTGGGCGAGGGCCAGTCTAGGCCTCCGACTCCCCACAAGAACTTAGTGGCCATGCCATCCAGCTCACGGAACCATGACCTTGAGAAGGGGAGGTGTTTGTACTGAAGCATGTAAAGGAATCTGGGCAGGATCATCATTTTAAATAGAGCTATTCTGCCCATTGGGTTCAGTGGCAGAGTTTGCCACTTGATTAGATCAGCCCGAGCTAGCGTGGTTACGTTGAGTGACCAAGCAAGATCGGGGGGAGGGCAACCCAGATTCCCAGATACTTGAAGGACTGTCACTGAAGGGGTAGCGATGAATGCCAATCAAAGCACTCTCTCGAGAGGTGCAGGGGGACCAGGACTGACTTACCCGAGTTTAATCGAAGACCAGATGTTTGTTCGAAAAGACTCAGGGCCCAGAGGCAACGGGGTCCTGACCAAGCTGGATCTGCTAAGAATAGCAGAACATCATCAGCATAGAGGGTGATCTTATCTTCCTCTACACCGGGCTATCGCCATCCCGTGAGGAGCTGGTCAGATCGGACAAGGCAGGCAAAGGGCTTCATCGCCAATGCGAACAGGAGGGGCGAGAGGGGGCATCTCTGCCTCATGCCTCTTCTGATGGGAAAGGGGTGTGACAGGGCTCCATTGACTAGTACCTGGGCCCTTGGTTCACAGTAAAGCACCTTAACCAGGCAGTGGAGAGGGGCTCCGCACTCATTTCCATCAACACCGCCTCCAGGTTTAGCCAATCTCCTGAGTTGAATGCTTTCTCGAAATCTACGAAGAGGAAAGATATGTAGGGGGTCAGTTGTTGTCGATTCGCTAGGGCGAGGTGGAGATGCCTGAGGCAGTGCCGGGTTCCCCGGGAAGGCATAAATACGCACTGGTCAGGGTGGACCAGGTAGGGTTGCATGCGATTGGCTATGGCAGAGGCGAAAATGTTGAGCTCCGAGTTAATGAGAGAGATGGGGTGGTAATCAGAGCAATGCTTCGTGAGAGGCTGAGACATAGGGATCACCACTATGGTGGTCGTATCCATCTCAGGACGGAATGAGCTTTCGTCAGACACCTCCGGATACACCTCTAGAAGGTGGGGAATCAGGGTGTCAGGAAGGACGCATAGAACTCCTGTGTGAGGCCGCCCAGTCATGGCATCTAACCTGCAGCCATACGCGACATTGATCTCCTCTGGGATGACAGGGAGGTCTAGCGCCTCTGCCTCAGACTCACTGAGTCACAGGAGGGAAAACTGTTCGCGCTGAAGGAGGTCCGGGAGTGAGAGAGTGGGCGGCTGTGCAGATTAAAGAGTAGCTTAGTAGGAGGCGAAGCATTGGGCCACTGGGTCGCTTCATCTGAGCCGATCACCTCAGGGATGATACGATTGGCCATCGGGTAAGTGGCCAGACGGTGAAGGAGTTTCCCATTTTTGTCACTCCAACCATACACTCGAGCGATGGAGGACCTCCACAACAGTTTGGCAGCTTCCAGGGAGGTCTGCTTAATCTTGTCTTTCAGAAACACCAGTCTCCTATCATGGGCTTCAGTTCTCTCCTCCAGGGGTTGAGCCTCAATTAGGACAGCCTCCAGGAGAGTGAGGCTGGAGTCCTGCTTCACACATTTAAGTTTGAGTTGGCCTTTGGTGAAGCCCCTGATGGTGACCTTCCTGGATTCCCATATGGTGCCAGGAGAGGAAACTGACCTGTGGTTAGTGGTAAAGGTATGGCGGAGCTCGTCTCCCACTTGGTCCCTGAAGTCCTTGTCCTGGAGGAACCAGGCATTCAGCTGCCATTTTGGGCGCAACGATGCAGGGAGGATGCCCATCCGCAGCACCACTGGGGAATTGTCCGATAATCCTCTGGGGAGGATGGTGACATCCTGAATTGCTCGACAGTCCAGGGCCAGCATGAAAACGTAATTGAGTCGTGCGTGTGTATGATGGGAGGCTGATGTGTGGGTATAGAGTCGAGCTGACGTGTGTCAGAGTCGCCAGGCATCCCCAAGACCTAAATTGGCCACCCAATTCGACAGGAGGGTGGATTGAGCGACTCTGGAAGCAGGCGGGGCCCCAAAAGTGTCAAGGTCAGGGTCAATTACAGCGTTGAAATCTCCCCCAATGATGGTTGTCCCCAAAGGCAGGGAGGCAACCAGTGTAGCAAGAGAGTGAAGTGTGGAGGTCAGTAGGGAGGGGGGAGTATCCAGCGAGCAAGTTCAGAGGCTGGTCCCCAAGGCTCCCCTCCTAGACAACGAAGCAGCCCTTTGGGTCATGGGTTGTTTTGCTCACTACAAGTGGAAGACCACGTCGCACCAGGACAGCCACCCCGTGATGCCCGCTTAAAGGCAGAGTGCCAGACTCTGCCATAACCATAGAGCACCAGGAAAGGGTATTGGTTGCCTACCAGGTGGTGTGGGGGTTGAGCCTTTTCAGGAGCCCACTTGGTGCCGGGGTTTGCCCTTTTGGACACTGGTCCTTTAGACTGACAAAGAAGAGATTGGCACGGAAGCTGTAATATCAGGAAGGTATTTTATTAGGACACATGAGTGGAACTACATTGACACAGAACCCTCAGGCAATGTATGAGGCAGCACATGGAGTACAGAAACCATGTGCTTTATATACAGTAGTAAGTGCAATGTAAGCATGGTGGTTCAAAAAGAGGTGGTTTAAGTGTACACACAAATAGTCAGTTACATACAAGGATACATCAGAATTGCTTAGTCAACAGAATGGGAGGAGCTACAGTGCTGTTGACATCAGTTAGAATAGCCTGACAGTTAAATACAGGTGCATCCTAACAGCTACGGCCTCGCTGGGCATGCCCAGTACTCAGGCTCAGTGCTGCAGGAGATAATTACAGATGATGACTCAGGCGTAATAGAGAAGCAGGCAACAGCGAAGATGGGGAAGCACATGCCAAACACATGGCTTAACTAAAATGGATGCCAAAAACAAAATGCTGTCATCTCATGCTAACAGTAATCTCTGCCACGTTTCCACAGACAACCCTTTTAGCATTAGCTGAAGACATCTGTGACTTAGAAGGAACGAAGAAAACATCTTGTACATCAATTTGCATTAGCTGATTAACTTCTTGGTCTAATACATATTGGGCGCTTACATTCTTAATGTTGCGGTTGGTAGGTATACAAGCAGTGATACAGAGGGAACAAGGCATCGGGCCACATTGTAGACATAAGCAACATAACAGTAGGATTCCAAAGAAAATACATAGAATTGTTAACAGTTTCCAGCCCCAGGTAACAAATAGTTTCCAGAGCCAACCGGTTAAAGTCCATGTTCTGGTATCAGGTTGAATCTCAGCAGCAATTTTATGCAGTTTAGAGATTGCATCAAAAACTGAATGGGCTTGATCTGGGATATAAACACAGCAACTGCTCCCGATGATGCAACATGCACCACCACGATCAGCCAACACAACATCAAGGACCATTCTATTTTGGAGCACTACAATCCTTGCAATTTGCAGTTCTTCTGTGATGTTCACAAGTGCCATAGCTGTCTGGTTGGTCACAGCCTCTAAGACACTTGTTAAGCGTCTGATTTTCCTACTGTTCAAGGCGGCATCAATCCTAAATTAAAGTCAACATATTGCTGCAGTGCAGTGTCAGTCTGATCCACCTCATCATGATTTGTTGTCCTCTTAAATCGGTTCTTGGAAATGTAAATAAACAGCCTATAGTCCTTGTGGTAGGATGCAGGAGGTAAAAACACAGGTGGCAAAAAAAGGACACATAGCAAGTTCCTGACCATCCAATGGGTAGATGGTAGTATCCTTTACTCCCACAGATGAAGGAAGTATTGTGGGATGACATAAAGCTACTATTATTCACCCCAGTGATGTTCAGTACCAGGGTACAGTCGCTCTTCCCCACAGGAATATTTCCAACACTGTTCACACACATGTCTGCTCGGGCTCTAGTAACAGCTACAACAGGAGGTTCATTAATCTTAGATGTTTGGGAAAACATAGCGCTTGGAGGTGTTTCTTTGACGATACTCCTCCATTTCCGATACAGTTCCCTATACCTGCGGATCTCCTTCCTCATCAGGGTAACACACTTTATTTAGCTGGAAATTCTGTCTTCCTAGATCAGCATAGGTGATATTAGCAACTTCAGAATCCCACAGCAATGCAAACCAAGCCTTACAAGAGCCATTGTGTGAAAAGGGCAGAGGAATGAAAGGTGTTCCTCCCTTTTTTGATGAGCTGGCATCATTCCACACGCCTAACAGTTGGTGACATTCGTAGCATTATGGGTGTGATGCAACATCTGAATGAACGTATTATTGAGGTAGGACATTCCATGCTGCTGCTCATGATAGGGAAGGGAGAAATAATGGTGCTCAATGGGGGATGGAGTAGTGGCGTTTAGACCTTGTCGAACAGGAGCCACTTCCTCTACAACCCAAGCTATTAATAATCACGATGAAAGTGAACCCAGCAATGAACATAGTTTTCTTGTCGCAGATTCTCGCAGCAGTCAATGTCTTTTCCATAGGCATGATTATCTCAACGTTGAAGAAAAAATACAGATGGAGCTCTAAAGTCCTGACCCACTGTTGGTTTCTTCACTGAGAGTTTAGATGGGTGTCACTAGGAAAAAGATCCCCCCTCTCGGCTCAGCCTATCACTAACCCAGGACGGTTGCTCAACCAGATTTTTTTCAGCAATACCGTTTCTCTCTGGGGTCGCAGATGATATCGAGATGCAGCAGGGATTGTGTGGTCCGGGACGACTTCTTCAGGTCCTTCAGGTGATATGGCTTGGCCTCTCTCTGTGCCCAGGATGTCTCGATGGTCAGTGAGTGCAGTGGGCTCCACCAGGATTGATGGCACCTTTTTACAGTGGGTGGAATGGATCCAGTTTTTTCGATTGGTTACCCGGACTGCAGTTCTGGGTGCCAGGAGCACCTGCTCAGGGCTGCACCACCTTGGTTCCAGGCTATTCGACCTCTGGAAAATCTCTACCATGACTTGATCTCCAGGGCAAAGATCATGGCCATCACCCTGCAACCTGTCAGGAAGAGCTTCTCAAACCTGTTGATGGATAGAAAGCAAGCTGTCAGTCAACTGAGACAGGTAGTAGTCACTCATCAAGACACAAGGTACCTCATGTATAGGGCGTGGCTTAGGAATCCCCTAAATGTTCATTGGCCTTCCAAATACCACCTCATATGGTCTGAGGCCAGATCTTGTATGTGGCACCGAACTAATGCAAAGCAGGGCAAGGGGTAATGCATCAGGCCATTTCATAGATGTGGAAGCCTGGATTTTAGACAATTTAGGCTTGAGAGTAGAAGTGTATTGTTCCACTAACTCTTCTGATTGTGGGTGGAAAGCAGCATGGAACTTCTGCTTGATTCTTAACCCTTTCAGGACATACTCAACAACGTGCCCAGTAAAATGAGGTCCATTGCCACTCCACAGGACTCAACAAAAGCCAAATCGAGGGAGGAACTCCTTTAGAAGCACCTTTGCTGTAGTAAGATCTGTATTATCTTTTGTAGCGTATGCCTCAATCTACTTACAAAAGGCACATACCACTACTAGGATATACTTCAGGTTATTACATTGTTCTAGCTGGATGTAATCCATTTGCAGAACCTCAATAGGTGCAGTCGGTGTGGCAAACCCTCCTGTTGGAGTTCGTGTTCCCTTTTCAGGGTTATACTGGAGACAAATCAGACAAGTCTGGACAATCTTTTTAGCTGTGCCGGAAATTTCTGTATGATCCCACACTTGCATAAGTAGCTTTGCTATTGAGGATGCTCCGACATGTGCCGGCCCATGTGCCATGTGAATCTTAGGGTACAAATAGCCTGTGGGCAATCTCCATTTGGTCATGTCTTTATTTCTCCAGCAGCCCTCATCATCTAATGTTCCCTCCTTAGACCATAGGTCGAATTCTTAAGCAGAGGCAGATCGCTGCATGTCTAGTACTTCTTGCCTGGCATCATGCCAACGTTCAGCCTGTGACTTCACCTCATACGTAGATGTAGTGCTTCGCTGCATTGCAGTCTCATGGGCTGTGTGACCTGCGAAGGCATTGCCCTGTCCTCTTTTATCAGTCACTTTCTTATGTGCACTGCACTTAAAAATCACTATTTTCTTATGATATGTCAAAGCCGTAAGGAGATTATGCACTAATTCTCCATGCACTATTTGTGTCCGATGTGATATATGAAGCCTCTTTCTTTCCAGAGTAGCCCAAAATCGTGAGCCACTCCAAAGGCATATCGACTATCAGTGTAGATGTTAACAGACAAGTCAGTGCTAAGTTCACTTGCTCTCATTAATGCTATCAACTCAGCTGCCTGAGCTGATTTTTGTGGAATGCGAGATGTCTCAACTACCGTCTGAAGTGTTGTAATTGCATATGCAGCTGATGTCTTGCCATTTGGTAATTTCAAACAAGACCCATCAACCCACAATTCCCCATCAACACTTGAAAGGGGTGTATCTTGTAGATCAACACGACTCTTTGCCTGTTCCTCAGTAAAGAATATAGTCATGAGACTCCTGTGACTCAGACTGAGTAGTTTGGAATGGCAATAGATTAGCCGGATTAAGAGTCAAACATATTTTCAAGGTGATATGAGGGGCCAAAAGTGTTAAATCATACCCTGTCAAGCGAGCACTAGTTAAATGCTGTTTTTGGTTTGGTTTAAAAGGGCATCAACTGCATGGGGCACTAACACAATCAGTGTATGTGATAAAACTATTCCATCACTCTGATGTATGGACACAGCTGCCGCTGCTACAGAATGAAAACACCCAGGCAAGGCATGAGTAACTGAATCAAGGACAGCTGAAAAATTTGCACCAGAATGCTGCTTTCA
Organism: Lissotriton helveticus; assembly: GCF_964261635.1. Taxonomy (NCBI): domain Eukaryota; kingdom Metazoa; phylum Chordata; class Amphibia; order Caudata; family Salamandridae; genus Lissotriton; species Lissotriton helveticus. Next base: position 968,237,296 of record NC_136071.1, on the reverse strand, counting down.
CCATGTGTCTGGGTTAAGACCGAGAGCGCACAACCGTCCCTCTCGTCTACATCAAGTGTGCAGGCCTTAGTGTAGTCTGGAGTGCCTAATACTGGAGCAAAACATAGAGCTTGTCGCAACTGTTGGAAAGCCTTCTGACATTCAGTAGTCCATGGGAGAGGCATTGGAGTGTGTTTAATCAAACGGGCCAACAAAGGTTTAATAATCTGTGAAAAGCTAGGGATCCATTGCCTACATAAAGAAGTAAGGCCAATCAGTGCACGAACATCTTTCTGAGTAGCTTGAATGCAATCTGGTATAAGTGCACGTCCCTCCTTGGACAGGAGGTAACCTAAATAGGTAACCTGCTGTCTACAATATTGCAATTTCTTCCTTGAAACCTTGTGATGGTGAGATGCAAGAAAGGAAAGTAATGACAGTGTTCCTTCTTCACACTATTCAGTTGTATCTGCAGCCAACAAGATATGATCAACATATTTTATGAGAGCCACCCCTTTTGGCACAGAAAAAAAAACAGCTGTCTTTTCAATGCATGACTGTAAATGCTAGGACTTTCTATATACCCATGTGGAGCTCTACAGAATCTGAGGGATCGATTATTCAAAGTGAAGCCAATCAAATAACGGCTGTCAGGATGAATAGGTATCGAGAAGAAAGCATTCTTCAAGTCGATCACACTAAATGTAGTAGCAGTCGGAGGAACCATAGTAAGAAGTGTTGTGATGTTAGAGACTACGGGATATTGGGGCACTACAATCTTATTAACCTCTTTCAAATCAAGATAAACCTGTATATTTTAGTAACAGTGTCTTTTTTCAAAATCGGAAGAAAAGGACTATTACAAATATTGTAAGCAATTTCTTCTATAACACCTACTGCAATCAAATCTTGAACAATACATATTAGTGCCTCTTCACCTTCTCGAGATATCTCATATTGAGGGAGTCGTGGTAATGAAGCACCTTCCTTTACTTGAATGGGCACTGGCGGGATAACCATTTGCCCGATCATCAGTGTCTGACGTAGCCCACAAAGTACTAGGTAGTGAAGCCAAAGCAGTATCCTCTTTAAAGAGACAAGCTCTTTGAACAAGAGGGTAATTGTCATTTAAAAAAACACGCACACCTTCTGGGGAACATCGTATCATGGCACGGACATGTTTGAGCATATCGAGACTCACAATATTATCCGTGTATTAGGGGAAAGCAAGAATGGACATGCAGTAGTGAATTTATCAACATGGAATACAAGCGCTTGTGACAGTGGACTGTGGGAGGGTGTCCCATCGAATCCTATCGATGTTATTGTTAAGCCAGTCAGGGGAGCCCTAGGAACCAATTGTTTAGACAGGGCTCTACGAGTAGCTCCTGTGTCAACCAAAAAACGATCAGTAGAACCAAAAATGTTTGCATTAACATAGGGACCCTTCTGATCAACTGGGATTTCAACTGATTCCTTACTCCATCCTAGGCATTCCTATGCATAGTTAGAAACCTTCAAATCAGCGGGCAAATAAGCAGACATTTGATATTGATTACGCCTGTCAAAAGTAGTAGAAGAATTTTGAGTATGTTCTCCTGCCTAAAACCTTACACGATTATCCATACCTCGCCTATTTCCTGAGTTAACTGGGCGGCTTCTCATTTGTCCTCTACCAAACTGATATTACTGGCCATGCAACAGTGGGCGCTCAGAACACTAAAGTCCTATCTCCTTACAATAAGTACACTGTTCAGAAGACAAAGGAACTCGAGGAAAAGAGGGTGCACCAGGACAAACCATCGCCCGTCCGCCTCTTCCACCACCTCTATAAGATGGACCATAAACCTGAGCTAACATAACTTTTGTTTTAAAATCATAAGTCTTTTTATCCTCCCTGCCTTTTTCTTCCAATTCCTGATGCTCATAATACTGGACCATAGTCAAAAGGGAAACTGGGGAAGACGTAGTCCATGAACCCTCGCTGGCCTTTAGGCAACTAGCTATTCCTGGCAACATGTTTGTAACAAATTTGTCAATGAACAGATGCTTGCCTGTGTCATCTGTCAATGACTGCCCACTAAAGTCATGGAATGTCTCCTCAAATCATGTAAAGAAATCAGAAACCAACTCAACCGCTTTTTGCTTAGTGGATGCTAACATAGTCCAGTCTATCTTTTTAGGAGGTATAAGGGTTTTCAACTTAATTATGATAGCCTTTGCGAGGTCTAATATCTCTTGTTGTGGTTTCTGCATTGGTGCCCTTTGTGCATCTTTTATCTCTCTTCCTGTCCAAATATCTTCAAAATGTATCTGATCATCTACTTTTGAATCAATCTCCAAATATTAGGGGGTAAAATAAGCCCAAAAACCATGTCGATATCAGGCAAAGTCTTAGTGCAAGAACTAATAGCCCCTTCAGCTTCTTCATAAAAAGTATCCAGATTTTTTCACAGGGCTAGGCAAACAGGCAAACAAAATATTCCTTTGCATCTGCTGAATCTTTATTATCACTTGTTCCTGCACTCCTAGGAGGGATATATAAAGGTGCATCTTCACGCATTGGTTTCCCATGAACTACAGTATCCTTATCTGTCCTCGGAACTTCCTCCTGCGGCATGGGGGTATGAGCTGTTTGTTCAGCTGCAGCAGCTGCCTTTTTCTCCTGTCTCAAATGGAACGCATCAGTTTGTAGTTTAACCACACATCTAATTAAATCAGCCACCTGGGAAGGGAGAAAAAGACCGTCACTCAATTGTTTATGATCACATTTTATATCAACAGTCTCTAAGTCCGTGGAATGTTTCCTAAAATTTGCAATTACTTCTCCAGTAAACGATTCTGTAAAATGTAACTGCTCTGAGTCCCGCCATTGTTAAACATCTGATATAATGTCTGGAGAAGAGGCTGCACGGTCAGGGGTCAAAAAGGAGCGAGTGTGTCGTTTAGGGTCTAACTCTGTCTCTGTGGGATCTGGGGAAGATTTATCATCATCAGAATCATCCTCGGGGGCAGAGGGAAAGTATATGGTGGTGGAGAGTGTTCTAACAAAATTGAATCATCCTGTGGTTTATTAAGTAGAGGATTGAGAGGACGCCGGACAGGGTATTGGCCATTTACCTGTAGATGGCGCTCCCTATCCTCTTTTTCTTTTATTTTCTTAATTTCTTTATTTTTCATTTCCTACACAGATAGATGTTTTTGCGCTGTTCTTTGTCTGCTTAAGCTGGCTCTTTCCTCACTCTCTCATGCGCATCTTTCATCCACATTCGCACACAGTCAAACATATATGGTCTTGTTGTAAATTAATCTAGGACTCTAGTGTAATTTTTCCTGATTCATGCCCTTATATAGGTATAGATTATTCTAGTCTTATATAGGCATAGAAATCATTAGCATATTTAAACTGGGCCTATGCAGCCCAAATAGGGCATGGGCTATGCAGCCCAAATAGGGCATGACTGACACTCCACTAAATTCCAAGAATCAACAACGATTTCTTAGAGAAACCTGCCTTCAGCAGCTAGGGACTTCCCCTTGCCTGAATACTAATTATCTAGGAAATCATGTACTTTTCGAAGAACTGAGTCTTTGGTGACGTTATTAAGTCCAATCACACGTCAAACTCGGCACCTTCAAAGTATAAATATGCCCAGACAAACACACGGTGGTTTGGAGCAGATCGACTTACTACTTGCCCGACGCCCTGCAGCAGTGAGTGCCGAAGGAAGCCGACCCTCCAGCTGACGCACTGAGAGACGCTGTCTTTTCTCCTGCAGAGAAATCCAGCTCCAGTTTTTCCAGGCTGCCCTTGCGGGTTGCTGGGAAATCGAGTCTTGAGATAGAGATACAAGACCTCCTTCATTCTAAACCAAGGTACGGAGCTGATTAGACCCTTAGAGAATTCTTGGATAGATTGTTGGCAGAGAAATACTAAACTTAAACTACTACTCCTTACTTACTTCTTCCCTTGTACTAGACTTAGGTTAGGTACACCGGGGAAGGCGTATTTTAGAAGTACCAGTTGAGTACTCTTAGTCATTATTTTATCACTGTATGTATTTTACATGTTTTAGGCAATTTATGGCTTAGAAACCTTATCATGCTTATTATAGTATATATATTATTATAACAAAGTGGTACTTAACACCAATATTGTACCGTTCAAGAATTAAAAAATTAGAGAAAAATCTCCACATTACCTACCTACATAAATTGCAATTTATATATACCCAAACCAAACCAGAATCTTGGCCAAGCAAATCCAAACAAAAAGTGTCACATTTAGCGCCATTACCAAGCAAACGTCTCCAGCCTCCAACTGACGAGCTCTGCATCAACCAAATGGTCACTGTAAGACGAACGCCAAAAGGGATCTCAGTCGGAGACCAGCAACACCTGGAGTGTCGAATCGGGAAAATAGGAAAAGCACTTCGGCCTGCACAGACAAGGGTCTCCTCAGTGTACATCCCAAACATCCCAGGATTCAAACCTCAGTCAAGACCACTCCTTTGGGCATTCGGGTCGCCGATGAGCCCCACGTGACGGGCCCCAATTTGTGGGGGTGAACCTTTTCAGGAGCCCACCTGGTGCAAGGGTTCGCCTTTTTGCGCACTGACAAAGTAGAGATTGGCACCGAAGCTGTAATATCAAGAAAGTATTTTATTAGGACTCATAAGTGGAACTACATCAATAGAGAACCATCAGGTAATGTATGAGGCAGCACATGGAGTACAGAAACCATGGGCTTTATATACTGTAGTAAGTGCAGTGTAGGCATGGAGGTTCAACAAGAGGCAGTGCAAGTGTATACACAAATAGTCAGTTACATACAAGGATACATCAGAATTTCTTAGTCAACAGAATGGGAGGAGCTACAATGCCGCTGACATCAGTTAAAATAGCCTGACAGTTAAATACATGACAGGTGCATCCTAACAGCTAAGGCCTCTCTGAACATGCGCTGTACTCAGGCTCAGTGCTGCAGGAGCTAATTATAGATGATGACTCAGGCGTAATAGAGAAGCAGGCAACAGCGAAGACGGGGAGCACATGGCAAACACATGGCTTAACTAAAGTGGATGCCAAAAACAAAATGGCCTCAGCTCATGCTAACAGTAATCTCTGCCAAGATTCCACAGTGGATCTCCTGGAGCAGCAGTATGTCTATTGTGTGATGCTGGGCATATCGCAGGACCACTGTGCACTTAACCTTATCCAGTAAGCTGTTAACATTTCAAGACATTATGTGAAGCGACGGCTTCTCCATAGTGGTATCAGCCATAGGGAAAGCGGACAAAGGACAGGACATATAGCATGGATGACCAGTGTGTACGAAATGGTGCATGCACGCAAGCCAGTGGGTGCAATTCTATAATGTTGGGTCTTGCACGCTTGTTGTGTAGCTGGAAATGTATGCTGGTACAATAAACAAATGGAACAACAAAAACAAAAACAAATCGGGACAACAGTCCCCCCAAACCAGCCTCCTCCAACTTCCCCCTTCCATATACTTCAAGAATGGAAGCATCTGTCACCCTAACAATGGGTAGCCAAAAGAGAACCAAACTAAATTGCTTGGGAATGAGGAATCGTGGAGGACCCCTCCTCTTAGTAGAATGTTCGTGACTGTGTCCATCAGGAGATAGAGTTAGTAATTAACGGAAGTGCGACACCCTGTCGCGAAGTCAGTTGCATCTGAAGGATGTAGATGGGTTCAAGCAGGTCCAGTGAACAGCGCTGGGCTGCGAGAAAGATCTGTTTCCAGTAGATCTAACGGTGATGGGTAAGGTGAGACGCCCACAGAGTCTGAGTGGCCTGAGGAACCGGATCATTGCACAGCCAGGATTGCTCCCGAGAGTGTCCCCGGTGCCAGTTGACGAGAGGAGCCCCCTGGTGAATCTGAATGGGCCCGTCTCTGACCACATCACCTACATGAGTAGTTGCGCTGTGGCCGGGGGGCAGGGATGCCTTGGGGGGCACCACCAGCATCCGGTATAGGAGATGTGCTATGGGTGTTCAGCCGTAAGGTGCGCTACTCTGTCACCCATGTCCATGCCTCTTCAGGGGAGTTAAAGAAGAGGGTTCTGTTCTGGAACACAACCCGTAGGCATCCCGAGAAGAGGAGCCGGTATTGCATGTAAAGGGCGAGCAGCTTCTGCTTGACTTCCCCAAATGAGCGGCTCTGGTCCTGGACCTCACGAGTATAGTCGGGGAAGATCATGATTGTCTGGCCTTCATACTTGAGGTGTTGCAGTTTGCGGGCTTCTGTCAGTACAGAGTTTCAATCCTTGAAGTTAAGGATTTGCATTATTATCGGTCTGTAGTGCACTTCCGGAAATGCCACTAAGCGAAGTTTGTTACGAAGGGTCCTATTTTCGGCATCTTTGGCCCGTCGGTGAAGCTCCTGGGTGTGGGACCGGAGGCAGGCAACCAAATCCTAAAGAAGCTGGACCTCATCCTCCACTGTGGATATACGGGATTCGTTTTCTTTAATCCAAGCCGTGGCATTGCGAAGATCTTGCAGAAAAAGGGTCACTTCAACCCAGACCTTGGCAATCTTGCCCTCTATCAAATATTGCGAGGCATGGATAGCCTGGAGGATAGTGGACAGGTCCGCAGAGGCGGGATATCTTTGTCTCCAGATCCCGTAGCTGCTGCAGAGTCCGTGGTGGTGAATCGGTCCATTTTAGTCTGGGTGGCGGGGGTTTTCAAAGCCCTGTCTCTACCCATGGCCGTCACCCAGCAAGGCAGGAGGTCTAAACGGGATCTTGGCATCTGGGCAGGAGGAAGGAAGGGTGGCGAAGGAGGATGAGAGGAGAGGGCCCTGCAGCTTTGTGCTTTGTCGCCCGGCCGACGGCCGATGTTCTCTTCCCATTGGCCCCTCCGTGTCCCCGGGCTAGTTCAGGCATGCAGGGTCTCTCCGGTGGTCCGGGTTTAATGCCGGAGTCAGGGCCCTGGCCATCATAAAGGGCGGGACAGAGCGCAGCTGTCAAGGTGCGCGGGGAGCAGGGCAGCCAGCGGCGGGGTGGAGAAATAAGAAGACCCCTCATATCCCTCCACCCGATGTGGTGACTGATACTCCCCCAAGAAGCTCCGTCTCCTGGGTCTGCAGTGTCTCTCAAAAAGGGAGCAGTGCCTCTAAACGGCACTGCTGCTCAAATCAGCAGCTGAGGCACCTCTCACACACCACCAGAGCACCAGGGGGGATGTCTTGGGTGAGAGGACCACCCCAGTCAATGTCCACTTACAGGGCCACTGCCACCAGCCAGAGAAGCGGTACACTTAGGAATCTCAGGACACAATGGTGGGGGCCTAAGTAAATGGACCCCTGCCGCTCGATCGATGGCCGAACCCTCGCCACCCATGGTCAAGTGGGCCCACCAGCTCCTCACCTGGGCAGTGCAGCAGTCCGCCACCAGGCCTTGCACCTACTTTTGATGTGCAGTCACCCCCAGGGAGGGGGGCCCACATCCAGCGCAGGGCCCCCACAGCACCAGTCCAGGCTCCCATATGATGGCCTGAAGGGGGAGGGGAAGGACCATGCACTCCTTCCGCCGTTGTCTGACTGACAGCGGATCTCACAGCCAATGATGCAGCACCCGGCTGCCGTACGGGACCGGCCACACCAGGCCACCAGCCGCAGGCCCAGATCTCAGGCCCAGCAACCTGTAGAGCCTCCCACCAAGGCGGAGCAGCAAGGGGGCACCGGATGAAGCATCGCTCCTGTCTACCCTCCCTCTCCCCCCGGTGGAAAACCGATTGCGCACTGCAGCTCCTCAGCAGCACAATTCCGCCGAGGGACACTCGACTGGCAGGGCCTCCTCAGGCCGTCCCCAGGGCCTCCCGTGTGTGTGGCCGGGCACAGTCCGTTACCAGGGGGGGAAGAGGTACCGTAAAAACTAGGCGGGATGTCACTAGCAACTCTCCGGGATCTTCCTCTCTTTGTTCACCATAGGAGGAGTCCCAGAGCTCAGGGCCACGGCGGGCTGGGAGATCTCTGCGCTAAAGCCGCCATCTTGGGATTGCCACAAGGTAGGATTCTCTGCAAGGGCTGCCCACAGCACGCCACACACACTGCTTCCAGGGATGGCTCGAGGGCTTAGGACAGCCAGGCAGCCGGGGTGCAGGGTGGGAACTCTCCAATGGTGGTGGATGAAGGAGGGGATGACGGAGGGGTCCGGAGCACTTCTAACGTGCAACAGCCATCTTGACGCTCCTGGCCATGCCCAACCATACACGATTTTAAATTCATTACATGTTAATTTCATGTCCTTTCCTATATATTTATGGTTATTATTTATTAAGCATACGGCACATGGTGAAGTCTTGTAAATTATTGCTTGATCACTTAACCATGTGATATACACATATTTGTTTTGGATTCTCTGTACTATCATGTATCTTTCTGGCTGGAATGTTCACTTCATAGTTTTTGTGGGTAAAAGGGAAAGCACCACATTTTCATATTGAAAGTATTTGTTGTGTTTTGTGGGTTTTCTATTTTGTTTTATGAATAATAATACTTTTACACAGGCTATTATGGTTAGAATTTCTTTATAAACTAGTGTATTTACATCCTATTTTTACTGAGACGAACCACTTTCATTTGAGGAACGTAGGAAGTACTTTTTGATACATTTCTTTAAAGACAAATGAGTTGAAATGTCTTGGTAAGGTGAACAATCACTTGGAGAAAAAAACATAAAAAACATAACCAGTATGATTGAGTATGGATTTTACAAATGAACATAAGGAAGTCAAGGATATTTTTGTCTGTATAATCATTATATATCTATGATATTTTCATAAAAGTACAACGCCTGTGCAGATTTAGAAACTGTAATCAGGTACACCAACCAACATGCAATTGTTACTAGTACATGGAGCAGTCATATACCTTTCAAACTATTCTTTTCCCACAGGTGAAGACATTGTCAAAGTAACAAGTACATTTCCTATCAGTGCCCTGCATATGTTTTGAAAAAAGTTTGAAAATGTTTGTGCCCTGCATATGTTTTGAAAAAAGTTTGAAAATGTTTGGACTTTTGTTAGTATTTCAGCTTATTGTGACATTCCTCTTTTTCTCAATATTAATTCCATTTACACATACTAAAGGATTAAGGTCTTTATGTATAAACGTATTTACCTATAGACAGAGAATTAGCAAACCTCTTTAATTCATCAGGCCCTAAAAGGTTGACAGAAGGTCAGACTGCTCAGTTGCTATCACTTCACATGAGTGCTGTGGACAAATGCATCAGGAAATTTCAGTTATAAACTGTTACATCAACACCTGCAACTTTGATACAACATCATTTAAACTTCACTCTTAAGTCATGTGAGTGTATGAAAAAACACAGAAACATGACTACTGTTGGCTATTAGTCCTTTGTAGAATTTGTATACCATACACCTAGGGCCTGTAAATTAAATGCTACCAGCGATCCTCCAGTACCTATTGTGCCACCCACTTAAGTAGACCCTTAACACATGTCCCAGGTCTGCTACTGCAGGTCGATTTGACATTAAAACCCCCTGGCCACGCCTTAAACTCTCCTTTCATACATATGTCATCTCTAACGTATGCCCTAAGTAGGCCATAAGGCAGGGTTCTATGTAATTGACTGGTTGGATGTGTACTTTTAAGTTCTACATGTCCTGGTAGTGAAAAATTCCTGATTGGTAGCAGGTAGCTATTTTATGACTGGTACCTATGAAATTGCATTGATAGCTGCTTAATGGTAAAGTCATGTATTTTATTACAATTTTGAAAAGTCCACTTTTAAAAAGATGCTGCTGCAACAAATGATGGATGGAATGCTGAATAAATTGGCCTTTTCCCTAACCTGTTTCGAAACGTGGGTTAACATCTATTATTTTTTCCTCACTACACCTCCCCAGTTTGGACCCAGCCATATGCAATTCAGGCTTGACAGTGCTCCTCAAGGGAACAGTCCAGCTGGAACTTCCTAGCTGGGTCCTCGGTGGGAACAGTTTTGTGGTATCACTCCTCATAGTCAGGCTAGATTGAATCCAGTGGCACAGCAAGCATGGGACCCACGTATGGGCATACCCATCCCACTCGGGATGACAAATGCAAAAAGAACAATTGATTGACAGAATGTTGAACAATGTACAATGCTTAAAAGCCCATCTAAAGAGGCACCTATTTTAAAAATGTTGAGGGCTTTAGATGTAGACAATCCACTTTTGTGCATTTTTCAAAGTTTTCGCAAATTACCATTAACTTGAAATTGATGGTAATTTCCGATTCCAAAATTGCAAAATCGTATTTTTGATGTGCATCATGCATTGCATTTAGGGAATCACATTTTGCGATTCCCTAAAGGCATTCCCAATTTAGGTAATTGCAAAATTAGTGATTACCCAAATTGCAAAATTGCCTTTGGGTTGATGCATTCCAAATATCGGTTGCAGAGGGGCAGATTCTGTGAATCTGTCCCTTTGCGACCGGTATTTTCGATGATTCATGTTCCCCTTATGTTAATGGACTTTTAATTGTTGTGAATTGCAACATTTTCAAAAAAGTATATAAACAGCTAAGCAAGTCATTATTTAACATGACTTAATTGCTACAGCCCATTTATATCCGTTATGAATTTTATGCTAATAGTTATGTTATGTTATGTTATGTTATAGTGGCTTTTATAGAGCGCACGGCTACTCAAAAAGAGTGTCCCGGCGCTTTTAATTAACAGGCTGCAGTGAAACAAACATAACACATTAAAAAGAGAGTAACAGATACACAGTCAACAACAAAAAAAAAAAAATAAAACACCGAGGACCTACTGGGAGAATAACCACGTTTTAAGGTCCTTTCTGAAGGCTAATAAACTAGATGCTCCCCGAAGAGACAGGGGCAGAAAGTTCCACAGTTGGGGCGCCAGTAAACCAAATGAGCGGCCTCCCAGGCGTGCACGCTTTACTCGAGGGACGGTCGCCAGAAGTAAGGATTCTGACCTCAGGGAGCGCGCCGGTTGGTAAAAGGTGAGTCTCCTCTGGAGGTACTTAGCCCCCGTCGCATGAAGCGCTTTGTACGTCAGAGTCAAGGTCTTAAAGGCGATCCGCTTACGGACTGGCAGCCAGTGCAAGGTCTGTAACAGAACCGTAGCACTGGCCCGTCTGTTCAATCCATAGATTGCACGCGCCGCAGCATTCTGCACAACTTGCAGCCGCTGTAGCAGGTATTCTGGCAGGCCCAGGTATAGAACGTTGGAATAATCCAACCTGGACCCTATCAGGGCCTGCACAGTCAGCCTCCTGTGCTCCTCCGATAGAAGGGGAAGAAACCTCCGTAGCATCTTCAGGAGGCCGAAACACATACCCGACACTCCGAGGATCTGGGCCTTCATTGTTAGCCCCGTGTCCATCTTCACACCCAAGTTCTTAGCCCATTGGGATGAGCACGAAGGGGGGGCCATGTTAATGGGCCACCAGGCCTGCCACTCTGGTTCCACATCACACCCGAAGAAGAGTACCTCAGACTTATCGGGGTTGCACTTGAGGCTGTGTAGATGGAACCATTGAAACACAGCCTCAAGGCAATCCCGGATACTCTCCCCCTCAAAGTCCACTCCTCTCTTACACGAGAAGAGGAGCTGGGTATCGTCGGCGTACGATACGATCCGGGCCCCGAAAGACTCCGCCAAAGCCGCCAAAGGGGTCATGAAGATATTAAAGAGGGTCGGGCTCAAAATAGAGCCCTGAGGGACCCCGACTCCCAGAGGCGGCATCACGGCGGAATCCGGAGCGGCCCAGACCGTTTGCCGGCGGCCGGCTAGAAAGGAAGAAAACCAGCTGAGCACCGTTCCCCGAAGTCCTATCTCATAGAGTCTTGTGAGAAGACCATCATGGGGAACGGTGTCAAAAGCCGCCGACAAGTCCAACATCACCAGCATGGCTTTACCCCCTGAATCCAACGACTCCTTGATTGTTTCGGAGACCTCGAGGAGCGCGGTCTCCGTACTAAGACCCGGGCGAAAACCTGACTGGGTGGCGTGCAGAATCTCGTTCGACTCTAAAAAGTTATATGTAAGTTTAATGGATTCATGTATTTATTAAAACTGTGTTTTATCTTTTTGAAATATTTGGGGTAGCTATCAATTGTAAGTTTTTTTTACAATAATTACATCCAATAAAGAATATCATCATCATCATACTCATCATCACAATCCTGAAGGCAGGCCCCCACAAGGTCGTTATGAGCTACCAAGGTTGCAGAATGCTTACATATTCCAATAGTATAGCGTGTACCTAATTGCATTCACAAAACATTTTTTGAGATATGATGTACTAAATTTTGGTTTACTAATAGTGGGGAGAAACATTGTGCCGGCGCAATACTGTTAACAATACAAATGGAAGAGTTGTACTGCCAGGGTTACGACTACTGTAAATAAGATGATTATTATTTGGGGTGGGTGACTGACCCTTTCGGGGAATAATCAGAACTTTTGCCTGGGTGATCCCTCAAACTCACTAAATTATTAGACGTTCAAACCCCCTCTACCTATGAGGATATCATAGTGTAAGAAATGGGGATATTAGTCAATGGGGGGTAGGGGGGTAACTACCATCTAGAGTAATAAACACATTCTTTGTTAAGTTAAACCCTCAAAGTTGCTGAATCAACCTGAGCTCAGCCCCTTCATAGTTATGGCACAGAGCTGACAGGCTTAATTTAGGGCAATGAGTAAATTATTTAGGCAGTGTAAAAACTGTAAAAATTCAAAATACCATGCAATAAAAATCATAATCCATAGTAGAAAAATAGCATACAATGTAATAAACAAAATTACACCACAACAAAAATGAAATAAGGGGAATCGGATATATGATTATTCAACGGTTTAAGTTAAAATAGCGCAACAAACTGCCAATGATTATTAATCTTCACAGTAGATTGGGAGGCGCAATTTGAGGTCAACTGAGATGGATCATGGGTCTGGTACACCAGCCGGGTTTGTGCTGGTGAAAACCTTTACCATCTGGCTTAGTATTTTAGGTCTCAAGCAACCACTGGAGTACACCTCTATGCACACAGAACCTTAGGAGAGGACACTGAGGGGCATATTTACAAGCCCCTATCACCATCACAACATCACTTCCAGTGATGTTGTGATGGCGATAGGGGCCGTGCCTTATTTACAAGGCAGCGTTAAGCAACTGTCACTGCCACTGTCTTAACACTGCCTTGTAAATAAGGCACCCTTTCATGCTGTATTTACCATGAAAGGGGAGCGGAATGGGTGTTGCGGTGGGTGTTCCACCGCAACACCCATTGATTTTTACCCTGCCTCCTATTTACAGGGCAGCACCAAAATTAAGACCAGGGAGAGCCTGGTCTTAAACAGGCTAAATGAGGAGAAATGCTTTATTTCTCCTCGTTTTTGCTGTTTCCATGGGTGCTGCCTTGTGCAGCACACATAGAAACAGCAAATTGCCTATGATTGTTGATGTGCAGGAAGGTCCCCCTTCCTGCACATAAACAATCATTTAAAAAAATTCAGTTTTGCGACTCCTATGTGTGCTGTGTTTAGCAGCACACATAGAAGTTACAATACAGCATTTAAAGATTGTCTATGTGCAGGAAGGGGGACCTTCCTGCACATAAACAATCTTCCCTCAAACACAGGAACCCTTACCTGTGTTGGTGCTAGGCAGCTAAAGTTAGCGTCAGTGCAGGGCGAAACGCAGGGCTGCACCATATTCTAGTAAATATAGTGCAGCCCTGCGTTTCTAAAGTGACGAAGCATGTCATTAGCCTTTTTGGCTGAATGACAAGCTTCACCACTTTATTGTAAGTATGGCCCTAAGTGACTCTCATTATATCAGGTGAAGGCCAACAGCAAAGTCCAGGATAAGTCCAGTTGCCACTTGTCGGCTTGACACTTTAGGAGAAATGCCGATTGCAGCTTGTGATATCCCTGTAGCTGCACGGGAGGTCAGCCAAATGATGCTTGAAGTCCACCTCTTTGTCCTGGTTGCAAGTAGGAGCTGGGTCAGTCCTTCAAGCCTCCTCTCAGGTCAAAGACGGCAGGTACAGTTCCATTCTTTTGCAGGTCAGGAAGTGTTCTAAACAAGCATTGGAAATGCAATAGGTCTCGCACCATTAGAGTTAGTGCTTTTAGAATTGTTTATGGGTTTTTTTTGTAAATGTTTAGCATTTTTGTTTCCTGTAGCCAATGCTAAAGTATTACAAATAAAAAAAGCCATAAACATTTCTAAAAGCTCTAACTGAAATGGTCTGAGAACTATTGCACTGTGTGAGGGTGAGGGTGAGTGTGAGTGAGGGTGAGGGTGAGTGTGAGTGAGGGTGAGTGAGGGTGAGGGGGTGAGGGTGAGTGAGGGTGAGTGAGGGTAGGGACCACTTCGCTTCCAGAAAACGTCTGGTAGGAGTCCTAGCAAGTAGGCTTGTTTAGCTCTCTGCCCCTCCCTGGGTTTCAGAGCAAAGTAGAATCATTGTCTGACTCTCAGCTGAAGCATGTAAACTATCGGAATTACCGTACCGGGTCGGTTGTACTATCACAAAAGGTAGGGGAACTGTTTTTCATAAATAAGTCTCTCCGATCCCATACACTTTGACCTCTGACTCCACGAACGACTTCAACACATCATCATTCCTAACAATGAACACACTAAACATTCCCCCTCTACAAACATCATCTTCAACTCTAAAGGTGCAGTTTTACATTGATGCCCACGCAAAAATAAAACTTGAAAACTCCACCCTGACTTCCCTCTGGTTCAACAAAAAGATAAATATTGATAGTAATTACTTGGACTGACCGGACTGGTCGTTCAAGGGTATCATATTCCTCAAACATTCCAGCACCAACCAAAATCCATTTGCCAATTTATAGGGATCTCATAATCTTAATAATTAAAACTTCTAAACATTTTTCAAATTTATAACATACTTAAGTAAATGATCAATACCAGATTAAAAAACGACATCATTTAATTCGCAAGTGTATTAAATAAAAGTGGTCACCTAGTTTTAAAGACCTACGAACACTTACAGCCCAACTCTTCGAAACTCTTACAGAAATACAGAATCTTAATCCACACTCCTACATTGTATTTAAAAGTGCATAATGAACACGACACAAATAAACAGGCGTAACATATTTAATACACAATTTCTAGCATTCAGCTGCTGTTGGAATATTTTTTTTAACTCAGTAAATTTTGTGAGCGAAGAGGCGGTTTGGTCCTAAGTGGGCGCTATATGAGTGACGTCAGTGACTCAGCGAGTAAAGACAGCCGGTCACACCCGCTTTAATTGCTGGGGGTCTGCGGGGAGGAGGGGCACATCTATTTTCGAGCGCCTACTGCAGAAGGTGATGGGCGCTAATTGCCCCCCACCTGCAGCGTGGGAGCACCCCATGAAACTCATACCCACACAAATAAACGAAAAAAAAAAGGCCGCCTGACATTAACTGCGCATTGTTTGTTCGACTCTTTAATTGTGAGAGGAGGATAAAAGCGATTGTTAAAAAAAAAAAATGGACAGTCCGGAACTGAGGAGAAACGAGACGAAAAGGTCAAAGGAGGAAACGAAAAAGAAAAATAGCCTTTTGTGAACGATAAAAAAACTAAACGGGTTGCGTTTGCCTGTTCCGCTAAAAATAAAAATAAATCGACGAGATGCGAGTTTTGTTGCTAAGAACGTTTGATTTTCATTTGTTTTAAGGGGCAAAGGAGAGCGTTCTAACTGTTCAGTATAACATACATTCTAATAGTTAATGCCCACTTCAGGCAACGAAACAGATGGTGCATGTGAACGGACTGCTAAGTATTTGTGATTTTTTTTCTGTTCCATTACTATGTTTGATTTATGAAGTAGGGTCATATTTGTTGTAGTACGTACGTTCCAGTGTTCAGTAGTGGAACTTGTATTTCTGGTAAAACTGCCTTTTTCCACAGTTTTGCTGTCATTGCACGCAAACAAAGAGAGAATGACTGATGAATTAAGTGAGAGAAATGTGTGGAGAACAGATGAGCACGAAGAGAAGTGGGGGCGAGAGGGTAGAAAGAAAAGAGAAAGATGTGAGAGTAGGCTGGAGAAACGAGGAGCTAAGGAAACAGAGGTAAAGGGAGGCAAACGTGTGGGGAGACGAGGAAAGCAGACGTGGCAAATGTTGGAGAAAAGAAAGGAACAGGAGATGGGCATAGAAGGAGGTTCAGAGAGGGAATAGAAAGGAAGGGATAGAAGTAAGGGGCAAAGAGTGACAAGTGAGCAAGAAGAACAAGACGGAGGGAAGAGAGGGGAGGGGGGAGGAGAAATGCGACACGGCGGGAAGGGGCAGGCAGGATGACTCAGGGGAGGGGGCGGAGCAGGGCAGAGCGGCATGTGGGTGTGAAGAACCGGGCCTTTGAAGTGAAGCTAAGCTTCACTTCAAAGGTGTCGGAGGAATGCGGGCGGCTGTGCACACGCTTTTAAGCTCAATGCACATGCGCATTGAGCTTAAAAGTCACGGGCACTGCAAGGAATCGCCACGATTCCTTGCAAGTTAGATAAAGTCTGGATGAGCCCCTATAGTCTCGCTTGCTCGATGCGCATGCGCATCGACAGGCGAGACCTAAAAAGCTAGGGTGAGGTTCCAGCTTTGGAACGTTCACCAAACTGTGGGTAAGCAATGGAGAGTGTATTTTGGTAATCCTATGTGGCTCAACAGACCTGTCAAGCATGGTTGGACACTGTGCTGCCAAAAAGCAATGTACTTAGGTGCCTCCAATTACATAGTCTGTTGAGTTCGGAGAATCATCTTAGCCCATTCAGGTCAGCCAATTATTTGCTCCTGAACAGCATTTCACACACCTCATTCACACTCACCACTCAAGGCTGAGCACAGGCTGGGAGCTGGCATATGCTAATGCAAATTAGCCTTCTGAAAGCTCAAGCAGGGAAAGGGAAACTTCCTAACATTTACTTTTCCTTAATATTTATTAAAGATCTAACCTCATCATTGACCTGGACTTCTAATAACTATTTACAATAGTGGTTAGTTATTTTTCTAGCTTGTCCAGTTCCTGAGTTAGCAGTATTAGTATTTTAATGTGCACTATGGTTTCCCACATAGGGCAACTAGGCCTGCCACAGTGAAAAAAGCTTTTTGGGGATTTGTTATTGTAGGGACATGGTAACATTAGTTTTTTACATGTCCCAGTTGTAAGTACCAAACACTCTACCTTGTGGGCTATACAGCATGCTTGGGGTAAATTACTAATATTTACATGGGAGGTTCTTACTTATCAAAAAGGTTTATTTTAATAGATTGTGATGCAGGTTTTATACTGCGTCACAACCTATTAATATTATAGTCAGGTTACACATGAGAGTTCTAAAACCATGCTTATATTGCCAATGTAGAGGATGGCACAATAGATGCAGCAGTCTGCAAGGGGAATTTTACTTTCAAGACCTGTGTGCACTTACTGTTCACTTGAAGGATGATGATCTTTGTTGGAGTTGTGGCCTTTGTCCAGGTGATTATTTACACATGTTTTATGAATGCTCACTTCTCAAACCCTTTTGGGATTTAAAACACAAGCATCTTCAACTGATCTTCAACCTCCGCTTTCAGCTTTCTTTCCCCATGATTTTGTTAGGCCCTCTTGCGTCTAGTTCTCCATTACCCTTGGATTTCTTGGATTCCCAATTACTCGATTTGCTACTAACTATTGCAGTGAAAGTCATTCTTATGGAATGGAAATCTTTTTCTTCAATTTCGTACCACACTTGGTGGGCTTGGGTATCTTTCCTGAGAGGTGCACACACCTCAGTTGATGATGCTCATCTCTCTCCTTCAATCTCTTCTGGAGTCTGGAAAACTTTAGATTTATATATGGATTTAGCTTCTTAAGGGTTTGGTCGCTCAATATCCCTTTGACTCGGTTGTGTGAGTGTTGTCCTTCTGTTTTTTTTTTGTTTTTTCGTGTAGCTCCCCAGAAGTTCCTTTCCTTTCTATCCCTTCCCTTCTCTGCATCCTTTCTTTTTCTTTAATCTCCTGTCTGTCTCTTCCTCTTTTCTTCTCTTTCCTTCTCTATCTCTTTGTTCTCTTTTCCTCTTTCTATTAATTCTCTTGTTAACCCATGGTGATACCATTGATTTAAATTACGGTTTTCTGGTTTTCATATTATACTTTATCTCATGTAATAATCTAAGATGACTTTGTATTCTATGTCTCATATGTATCACCTTTATGCTACTCAAATTTTTCTTTACTCTTTTAATCCTAATCAACTTATTGAACTAAAAAAGACCTGTGTGCACTTTCTGCACCATATACTAAGGGCTTACGGGCAAGTTAAATGTGGCAATTTCGAATAATCCAGTTTAGCCATGTTTAAAGTGGAATCACTGGCACTCTACTCCTGGTTAGCAGGGGCAAAGTGGCAGTGTTCTGTAGCCATCAATAAATATATATATATAGGGTCCTGCATCAGGGTAAAGCTAGGAGACCATGCATTAAAGGCAGACTTTGTACACCTTCCAAAGCAATTGTGGCACACATTTTCCTGCCACGAATCACAGACAGAAGTCTCAATATGTTCCCAGTATCCTGAATTTTCACCTCATGGTGAACCCTATATTTTTGCTGTCTTTAGAGGTCCGACATTTTAACCCTGCTGACCAGGAGAAGAGTGCCAGGGCTAGAAAACTTGTTTTTTTCATAATACATCCTCACCTTCAAAAGAATCATTCTTGCAACATTTGAGCCATGCTGCCAGTCAGTGAGTCGGATGCAGCCGGACTAGCAGAATTGGTGCCCCTTGCCCACCCAAAGACATTAGTAGAACAGCCTAGCAAATGCTAAAAGAGACCGTAAGTATTATCGTATGTAGAACATCAGGATACAATATCCTCATGCACATGATATTATATTTGTTACTTAGTTTGTCAAAATAAATTCTGTTTATTGATAATATGTTTGCATGTCTTCATGTCCTATTAGATATCAACAGAGGCTGTGGAAAATATAAGAACTGTAGCTTCATTAACTCACGAAGATGTATTCTATGAAAGATATGCAGCAAGTCTGCAGAAACCTTACAGGTGAGAATTTCACATTAATAATGAGTCCGTCTTTTCCTCCCTTAAGGTATCGTTAACAATGTTGTTGCCAGAAAAGAAATGGAAAGTAAACTTAATATTTGAAATTCAACTGATTAGAAATATATATACTATTGAAAACTAACATGTTTGGCATAAGATGAGGTTTAGAGGGAAGGACGGCTTTGTTGAAGAATTCTGTCACCTAACCCTGAAAAGGTAATATATACTATTGAAATACTTTGTCAATGAAAGTTTGTACTTATGTCATGAAAACAGCAAGTATGAAATGCTGGTCTTCATGATGTCAGAGCTTCAGGCAGATCCAACATGAGGAAATTCATATATGTGCTGTCTATTCTGGCGCAAATAGAGACTAGCCAGCTGGCCAATAGAGGCAGTTAAGTGTGGCGGATATTCTGTTGCAACATTTTAGAGACAGGGGAAATATAAAGCATAATAATAAATGTGTACTTAACACCTTAGTTACATAAACCTGCAGATAACACTAAGACTGCTTGCCTGATGACCTTCAGCTACTGTGACTCTCATCCTAAGAACAGAGATCTGCCTCAGAGTTACCCTCTCAAAGCTATAACATGTTCTCATTTGTGTTGCCACCGACATTACTTAATAATTGTGCAAGTTGGTCTTCAAGAATTCCTTCACTGCATGTAATGAGCTTTTGGTCTTACTTTGTCTCAGAGATGTGACTCTCTCATTTCTGCTGCATGTGCATGTATAACTGATATAAAATGGGCTCCTTCAGCTGGCCTCTCTCTATTTAACTTTGAACTGGTTTTATGTGGTGGAATGAAACTTGAGGGCCCCCCCGTGCAAAAACATAGAGGGGCCTCACTCCGGGCTCACTTCACTAAGGAGCGCTCAGGCTCTGCAGGGCTGCGGGGGTCTTTGTTACACCACTGCTGTCTTCCCCTGAGCCTCCTATGGTTTTAAACCCCAGTCCTGAGCCATTTTTGAGGTTTGGGGCACTTTGTGTTTAAACTCGGATAATTTGTTTGAAAACAAAAGGTATCCTGGCCAAATTTGTGCCTTTTTTTCTCACATGGAGGATGTAGCTTCTAAAGCTAACCAGTGTTTATAGATTCTCTTGGAGCAAATCAAAAATAGCTAACAAATAGCAATATTTTGAGTTCTGTAGAAGAAATGGGAAAATGTGCTGTGCAAGAAAGCGTATCTATTTCTTTTTCTTTATTTTTTTATGAATCAACAATAGGTTTTTAGTGCTAACGTCACCACCTTCCTAGCATTCAAGAACAAGCAGAGTTATAGATAAAAAACCCTATATTTTTATCACAGTTTTTGCATTTTTCTACGTGATTGTAAACTTTTTCTACTTTTTGTGGTTTCCGCGAACTTACAGTTAATGGTGGAAAACAGAGGTGAACCTCATGCTTGAACACAGAAAGCTATGCATTTGGGGAAACTACACAAAATTATGAACTCAGCAAGAGGTCATCAATATCAATTGCTCTCGTTTTTCCCAAATACACTAATCAGTGAAAAGAATAAAAATAAAAAGGAGCAGGAAAACAGAACTAAAGGTTACAATATTTTTATCTGCACTGATGTTCCTACAGTAATATACCGTTACATCTGTTGCACCTTTCTGGTCACATGGATATATTGTGTTTGCTGGTTGTCCAAAACCATGCAGAGAAAACAACTGAGCTGCAGCTCATAATGATAATTCATTGTGTACCAATCAATGAGTAATTCATATGGTAAAATCTAATGAATAAAAAATAGTGATACAACAAATCAACAAATGTGTTAAATGTTTCCAAGATACTGACTTTAAGAATAGTAGTAATTTAAAAGCAGAAACTCTATGCTACAAGATAAAGGTTCCTAGGGCACCGCTAATATACAATATTGCAAAAAGAGACCCCAGCAACCTCACTTGTTAAATTATGAATTTATCCACAATGTATAGCTCAGAGAGTGCATGTACTCTTCAAATTCATTTCTTTGTTAAAATTCTGATTGAAAAAAAAAAGTTTTCCTCTTTATGTATAGACAGTAATATTAACAAAAGGGGATTGCACATTGTTTAAAGGTTACATAAACATGTTAAAATACAATAACCCCATCCTACATTCTCTCCACACATTCTATCTCTCAACCTTCGAATGCAATTTTACATCCTTTGCCATAAAAACAATCATTAGTTTCCGACAGGGCAGCAATACAGATAGGTCTTGTGCATATAAGTCAGTGACGGTTCTATTTCACAATCAATTATGTTGTAAATGACACACAATTATTCCTCTTGCACCTTTGGTATATGATATACTCAATTCCCAAAACAGCTTAAATTATCAATATGTGTGACTTGTATATTGTATCCTTTATTTTCTCTCTACACACCTTTCGGTGACCAAACACCTTCTTCAGGAAAGCCAATTTAAGACCATATTGTGTGGAATATCTGTAATCACATTTGGCATTCTACTGAGCCAAAGGACAAAAATCAAAAAATAAAATAACTTACTCAGTCATAGAACAGAACCTCCACCAGTGATACTTTGTGTGTTATACTACTCCTTGTGGGATTGACCACCATCATGCATGCTCATAAAGACATGCTCGTAATCGTGTCCATGGGTGCATATGGGTTTTGTTTATCAACATGAACAGACCCATGATCGCCATGCCATCAGAGAAGAGATGTTCTAACTATAGCGTAATTACCAGCAATAAACTTGTACCCCAACATTGAGTATATGTCTATGATGGAGAATAGGTGGGATAAATGTTCTATGATTAACTGATGTCAAGATTCTAAAAAATGCATAAAGACACAGGCATTAGTCTTAGGATATAGATATATCTAGTATCTGTGCAACCCCTCATGACAAATAAAAACGCGAGCAATCTTATGCAAAGGGACTTATGTTTTTATGACAAATCGAGAAATTGTTTGCTCCAAAAATCTTTCCAATATGTTTGCCCATGGTTACAAGGAACTAAAACTCAAAACTTGATAATGAAATATAGCAAGATAATATCCTCGCACATGAACTTGTGCCACTCTCTATGGGGTCCACCTAAACTTGGGACAGAAGGGTAGCATAGTTGTGAGAACCGGGTGTAAAGTCAAATATGGGCATTTACTAGAATTCCTGCTTGCTTGAAACATGTTGCCACATAGAGAAGTGCGCTTGATCACACATTCCGTGATCCGCGCAATTGGGAATGAGCATAGCAATGCACAGTCTGCCTGTAATACATCCCAGATAGAAACAAGTGAAGCATACGATGTTTTGCTCACCTTTCCAATCGGCAATGCAAGATATTGGAGACTCTGGATTTCACAGGATAATCAAGGTAGCCCATATGTGCTTGGCTGGAAGGACACGCCAGTTTCTAACTGTTTTTAAAAGGACAAAAGGGGATAGGATACATCGTTTCGAGGGTAGCAGATGGGGAATCTGGTGAATGCGTCCCACTACAACCACAAATGCAGCAGCCATATTTCAATTCATATAGCAGACAAGTAGCCATTAAGTTCCTTGAATATAACTGCTGGCACTACAAGTGTGAGTCTGCCGTGTTCAAGCAGTCATATTTAATGCATGATACAATGTATTATGACAGTTACATAGACCCCACCTTAGTTCCATATATTGTAGAATAAATTCTATAACTGTTTGCCCGATGGAAAGAATGGTCAAAGAATAGGGGAGCCACCTGAGTCCTCGGGTCGCTAGCTACAATAAAATCAATATGGTGGATGTATACATGGGATAGGAGTCATCAAGTGAATGTGGATGAAGACACTGTGTGGCTTAATATAGTTCTGAATCTCAGTGGGGTTCAAAAGAATGTTCTGTGGAAAATGTGTACAAAATTTACACTAGATACTAAGAAAAAATGAGGAAATGATGATGAACGGATACCAGTGTATGTGATGCATACAGGTCCATCCATGTATTAATAGCGTTCCCATTCGGGATCCAACTATTTATTGAGTCTTTATGTGTGTGTTCAAAGCTCCGGAAGGCATCTCTCCTTTCCATTATTTCCATGGAATCTCCTCCTGTTATTATAACAATTTTTTCAAGAGTTAACCACCTGATCTCCTCTGGTTCATCCATTTTTCCATGTAATGTCACAGTAATGGGGCATTGATTCTCGCCATCCTGATTGCTTATATATCTGCTCAGTGAGATGATTAGCAAGGGACCGGCCGTTTCACCTACATAGCCCAAAGTACATGGGCATAGTGGAAGATATATGATATTTTCTGTCATGCAGTTTGTAAAGATGTACTGTGTATTGCTTCAGAATGAAATATCTATTTCACTGGAACTATTATCAAAACAAAGAGGAGCCCCTTGAGACCAAAGGAATAGGGCACTCTACAGTGATGAGGAAACAGTATCCTTTGGACCAGATTATATTATCTAATCATCAACCATTCTGCACATTTCATTCAACCTGATTTTTTACCTCCAATTCAATCTCGTCCACACTTCAAAAGAATAAACCATATATCGCCAAAAGATAATCGGAACACATAGGATTGTACAAAAGTATTGTTGACAATCAATATACGTGGAGACGATATCATGCGGGAGCGTGCGCCCATTTCAAACCCTAATTATAAAAGGGAATTGTTACAATGTGTATTTTCTCTAATGTATATTTTCTCTTCTTTTGTAAAAGTTGCCATTGCCAAATATAGCATGTAAGTTACATATATGGTATGTTCCTCCTTGCTCGCCCCTGTTCCCTTTGGTACACTCCTTTGTTCTCTGGAGGCTACCTTAGAATTTTGAGTGAGGCAGTTGCTTCTTACAGGAGTTGCTGACTACTGGTGGAGAGAGGAGTTGGGAATAAAGAAGAGTTCTTACCTGAGAAGCTTTTGTCTTTTTGTCACTGGCGACGTTCTGTGTAAGGGGACAGATGTAACCTGCTCCTCCCCTTTTGTGTGCCACTCCACCAGCTCTTTTTGAAGGCAGCAGTCATCCTGGTCGGCATCCTGTGAGATTTCAAACACCACTTCTCTTCACTTCAAACTTCCTGGTGAGGTGTCTCTGATATCTTTGGGGGGACTATTGTCACTTTCTTCATTGGAACCATATTTTCAGCGCTTTTCACGCTTCTGGAGGTGACTGCTTTTTGCCTCAGGGCTTTGACTGCCCTCATGCCATAACTGAAAGGACCTGTTTTCGCAAGTTTTTCTGTGCCTGCAGCATCTCTGTGAACTTTCATTGTGTGGGCCGGTGCAGCGGCGTGGTCTACCCTGATGGTCTTGCTTATGCCGTCTGTCCTGCTTCTGCTCAGCATTTGCGCACCTGTCCTGCAGTGTGCCTGGAGCAAGCAGTGCTTCCTCCCGCATTTCTGACTGTCTGGTTGGTTAATACCTTCGTTTTGCCTGCCCGCTCCTGCCCCATTGCAGTGTATCTTCCGGCTCCTGCCCCATGGCTGTGTAGCACTTTCAATTTGCTCTCTGGCTTCGGCGGTTGCTATGGGTGGCAAATGAACTTTTGACCCATTCACATGGCACCATGTCCTGGCCCATCTTGCCGACTGCCGCTTTCACCTCCTGTGGTACTTCAACGTCACCATCTTTTGGGCTTCGGCGGTGTCACTGTGTGAGCGCTTAGAGGTCTTCCGTGGCTCCTCATTCGGTGGTGATCTACAGGGAAGCGTGTCCTGGGAAACAAACTCTGGTGCCGGTATTTTCTGTCAGGGAACGCTCCCGGAACACCAGCCTCCTCAAGACCGGCCAAGACATCAGTTTCCTGCGCAGCTGCACACTTCAATTCCTGTCAGTGGAACGCCCCCGGCGCCCCAGCCTCCTCACACGTGAGGTTCCTTTATTGACGATCCTGGCGCTCCAGCTTCATTGGGGCTGGAATTTCTAACAGTTGCCATTTCAGAAAGTCTTCTCTTTATTCAGTACCCTTCGGAGACACGCACTCCTCAGCGTGTCAATATAATGTATTACTGGGTTTACTGTGACATGCACACCAAGTTGGATTCAGTACCGTTTGATTTCGTTTACTGGGAATGGTAATGGTCTGTCAGTTGTCATTTCAGAAAGCATTATCTTTATTCAGTACCCTTTGGAGACACGCACTCCTCAACGTGTCAATATAATTTATTACTGGCTTTTCGGTGACACACACACCAAGTTGGATTCAGCACAGTTTGAATTCATTTACCATTACCGGTGTGCTTCAAGAGAGGCACACACTCTACTAAAATTGTCATTAAGATCACGGTGACACGCACACCAATAATTGTGTGTCATCATTTTTTGGGTAACCTCATGGAGACACTCACTCCTTGTTCATCTAAACACACCTCTTCTGATTAATTTTTCATGCACTTTCCAGATAATTTCCTCATTTTGGAACATCCTTGTTCACAATCCTTCTTCTTCATGGTGTGTGATTCCCATTCACGGTGTACACACACCTTGGAACATTTTCATCTGCTGCACTAGGTCTGGGCGTTAAATTTCGATCCGTTCGCGGAATTTGGGTAATTTCGTGTTCCGCAGAGAACGCGAAATTGCCCAAAATTCTGCGTTTCGTGAAATATTTTGCTTGTTTGCTTTCTCAAATGCGTGTTTGCGAGATATTTCCCCAGAGCACGCAAACAGCTATTGCGAACAGTAGTAAAGCATCGCGAATAAGCAATTCCGCGTGTTAGCATACTTATCGCGTGTTTGCGGAGATTTTTTACAGTTTCGCAGAGATTTGCATAACGAGATTACGCAAATTCCGCCCACCCCTAATTATGATGATACGTGGTACTTAATTATATGTAATCTCTTTAATATTTTATTGTATGCATTCTTTATAGGTTTTCTTTGTGTGCACACTTCTCTGACTGTTAAGACAACTTCTAGTGTATCACTTGTCAAACCATCGTACACACGGTGATACACCATTGATACCTGCCTTTTCATATTCATATTTCATATTTTCCTTCAGCTAGTACTATCTAGTATTATGGTGGCTGCAAGAATGTCTCAACAAGCACCATTTTTTAAGGAATTCAGTGAACCCAGCATCCCATGGGAAGATTGGGAGAAAATCTGCGAATCATATCTTGTAGCCATTGGAGGAGAAAAGTTCAGTGACTTCAGGATGCAGCATATACTGCTACACAACTTAGGCCCTAATGGAAGGAAGATATTTGAATCACTTCCAGAACCAGAAGTTGAGGATGATGATGTGGATATTTACAATACCACATTGATAAAACTACGTATTCATTTTGGGGACAAAGTAAATATAGTGTTAGAAAGACACAAGTTCTTCAGTCTTTCCCAAGGCAAGCAAGATACTTACATTGCTGTTCTTAGGGGTCTCAGCAAACTGTGTGATTTCCAAGATCTTAATGATTCATTATTCAGAGACCAATTAGTACGTTGTACGAATAACAAAGAAATTCAGAGAAATTTATTGTAAAATCAACCCGATCTCCAAGAGGCAATTAAAATTGCCAAGTCCATTGAGCACACAGCAATTTGCATAAAAGAAATACATTCTTCCAACTCTAATGATAAAGTGGCAGAAATAACCAATCTAGGAGAAGAGTCAGAAGTCTGCAAAATCAAGAATGACCAACCCAAACCTAAGAATGAGAATTGGCGCAACCACCAGGGGATTCGGAGAATTCCAAATCAAAATGCTATCGATGTGGAAGCAACAATCATTTGGCCAACGATCCTAATTGTCAAGCCTAATCTGCTTGGTGCAAGAGTGTAACAAAAGGGGACACCTAGCAAGAGTTTGTGGATGCTTCCCAAGGAAAACTGGAGATAATAAGTTCAGTGATGATAAAACCCAAGTCAAGAAGATTATTCTACAAATTAATGAACTTGGAGTTAATGACCAACAAAAGTATCCTGAATGTGATGTTTACATTGATGGAATTTTTTTTCTAAATGTTTGCAGACTCTTGTTCTCCCTTCACCCTTGTGCACTTCGCAGATTTCAAATCCATATTAGGCAAAGAACAAGATAAGCTTTAAAAGGCAGATATAGCTCCAAGTGGTTACAATAGAGATCCCATACCTATGAAGGGAATGTTCATGTCTATCATTTCTTTAAAAGACCGTTCTACTGTAGGTAAAATATATGTGGTGGAGAATGGATCCAACTTATTGGGATGGCAACATCAAAGGGAACAGGGGATTAAGCTAGACTCCAACAATCCAGAACATGTTTTGGCTGTAAATCTTTCAAACAATAGTGAGCATATTGCTAATGAATTCCCAGAAGTATTTTCAGAGAATTTAGGGTTACTTAAAGACTTACAACACAAAATCCAGTTAAAACAAAATGCGAATTCAGTAGTTCACAGAGCCAGACCTATTCCTCATCTTACGTGGGAACCCTTAACCCTTAAGAAAATAATTGTCCAGATTGGAAAAATTAGACATCATACAACCCGTAGATTGCTCTGAATGGGTGGCCCCATTGTTATTGCTAAAAAAAACATAGCAAAGATATCGGAATGTGCATCGACCTACGGGACTTAAAGAACAGCATATTAGTGGAAAGGCACCCTTTACCCCGCATCCATGAGATGCTGACCACTATGGGGGAGGCCACTCATTTCAGTGTTCTGGATCTCTCCATGGCGTACCATCAGGTGGAGTTACAACCTGAATCTAGAAGACTCATCGCATTCGCTACGCCAATGAGAACTTACATGTTCTGTCTCATGCCATTCGGGTTGGCCTCTGCGGCAGCGGTATTTCAGAAAATTATGCAATGTGTCTTAGACAAAGTACCCTAGACCCTATGCTTCCAAGATGATGTTCTAATCTACGGTGCCAACATTAATGAACATAACCACATCCTAAGACAAGTTCTTTCTAAATTCAAAGATGCAGAACTCACACTTAAAAAAAGAGAAGTGCCAATAAGGTGTGGAGTCTGTAGAATATTTAGGACATTACATTTCTAGGGAAGGATTCAAACCTAAACATTGTCTAATCGAAGCAGTGAGAGATGCCCCTGCACCTACCAATAAAGATGAACTCAAATCATTCCTAGGATTGGCAGAGTATTTGGCGAAGTACGTCAATCATTTTGCTGACTTGTCTGCCAACCTCAGAGAACTCACGAAAAAGAACACTCAATTCCAAAGGTCAGATGAACATCTGTTGTCGTTCTCAAAAGTAAAAGAGGGCATACTCTCAGCTCCGTACTTGTGTAACTTTGAACACAACCTATGACTATTCTTACTACAGACGCTAGCGAAAAAGGTTTTGGGGCTACCCTCTCACAGGTTATTGATGGCAAAGAAAGAATTGTTGTGTTTGCCTCATGATCCCTTACTAAAGCAGAAATAAACTATTCTGTGGTGGAAAGAGAAGCGTTAGCTTGTTTTTGGGGGGTGAAACATTTTAAATTCTTTCTTTGGGGCATTCAATTTTGTATACGTAAAGTTCACAAACCCCTGAGTTTTAAGTTTAACCCGAAAAATAACTCTTGCAACACTCCTCGTGTAGCTAAATGGATACAGGGGTTGGAAGGTTTCTGTTTTAGAATTGAATATGTTCCAGGTATACAAAATTCTGCAGCAGATTTTCTTTCCAGGAGTCCCATTCATAAAGAAGAACAATTTGAAACCTCTGAGTACCCCATCTTCCAACTCAATCTCTCTACCATCACGTTTCAAGAGTGGTTCGATTGCATGGACACAGATAGCACCTTGACACAACTTACTTATTACACTATACAGGGTTGGCCCAATTCTCCTGACCATATGGGTGCAGACATAAAGAAAATCTGGGAGGTACGTCAGGAACTCAACATGGATCAAGGTATTTTGTGTAGGAACAACAAAATAATTCCACCTGAAGCTCTTAGAAACAAGATAATTGATCTTGTTCATGAGGGTCACTTAGGCTTGAGCTTAACCAAAGCTAGACTAAGTGAATGATACTGGTTCCCCAATATGGATTCAATGGGGGAAGCTAAAGTGAAGAATTGCTTAATATGTGCTAGCAGTGACAAATCTAAGATAACCAGGAAAACTCCCATCTCCCTGATTTCTGTACCAGATAAACCATGGGAAAAGATTGCATTAGACATAATGGGCCACCCTTCAACTTCAGAGGAATAGTGAAACAGGTCGCTTTGGTCTTAGTAGACTACCATTCACATTGGACAGTAGTCAAGATGGTCAACCAGATAACAACTGTGTCTGGTATTCAATTTCTTAAAGATACATTTGTTATAGAAGGCATACCTTTCTCCATATTCACAGATAATGGGGTCCAATTTACTTCCCATGCTATGGCAGAATTCCTTAGTAAACGTAACATATCCAATTTGCGAACACCCCTCTACTGTCCCACAGCCAATGGTCTAGTAGAAAGAATGAACCGTATGGTCAAAGGTTGTATACAATTAGCAATTGTCAACAGAATTCCCACAGAACAAGCATTACAAGAGATGTTGTGGGCTTATCACACCACTCCTAATCTAATTATTGGCATCTCCCCTTTCTCTGCTTTAAGAGGAAGGAAACCTGGTACCAAATTCTTCCCGAACTGGTTACTTTGTGGGTTCCCACATCACGAATGACATGCAAGCTTTTAAAGACAAAATATGCACTCACCAAACCAAATATGAATAAAACTCACTATAACACCAAACATAGAACCAAAATTCCACAATGGAAAGTGGGAGACTGGGTATGCATTAGGAATCCAAGAAGAAGCAATCCTGAAACTAAATTTTCCAAACCTATGCGTATAACAGCAGTGAGAAACAACACAGCCATTTTAGACAATGACCAATTGTGGAGTATGGACAGGTTAACTAAATCACAACATGCGCGCAGCCAATCATCTGATCATGGGCTCACCATAGAGTTTCATAGTCAAGACCCAAACATCTTACCTACTACTCAAAGAACCCACAAGACTCTGGGGTGGCATAAGGACGTTGTTATGTACAAATAATTCATATTTTATTTGACATTAGGGGGAAGATGTGTTACAATGTGTATTTTCTCTAATGCATATTTTCTCTCCTTTTGTAAAAGTTGCCATTTCCAATTATAGTATGGGTATACAGTCAAAATATCGAGTTAAAAATATAGAATTGCATTAATATCGAGTTAAAAATATAGAATGGACTAAATATCGAATGGACAGAATATAGACAACAAAAATATCGAATGTAATGGACAAAATATCGAATGGACACAATATAGACAACAAAAATATCGATTTTGAGGTAAGTAAGTTAATATCGATTTACATCAATATAGAAAGTCAAAATATCGAAGTGTATAATATAGATGTTAAATATATCGATGTTTTAATAATATCACATTTTTTAAAGTTTTTTTATGTTAGTATATGTGTGAAAAGTGTATATTTATTTTATAATTTATTTTAAGTAATGAATTTTATGCTATTTAATTTTTGCATAATTTAATTCTGTAGCATGTGGGTTTATATGGGAATAGGGTGGGAAGTAATTTAATTATAATTGATTAAATGTTTTAATTTGTTTATTGGTATTTATCTTGAATTAATTGTTAAATAATTTTCAATTGGTAATTAATTAAATTATAATTGCCAATTATTTTTTATTAATTGATTAATTGATAATTATGTTAATTGTATTATTTTTTTTCTGTAGCAGGTTGTGGGTTTATAGGGGAAAAGGGTGGGAAGTAATTTAATTATAATTGATTAAATGTTTTAATTTATTTATTGGTATTTATCTTGAATTAATTGTTAATTAATTTTTAATTGGTAATTAATTAAATTATAATTGGTAATTAATTTTTATTAATTGATTAATTGATAATTATGTTAATGTTGGTAATTTATTTACTGTAGCGGGTTGTGGTTTTCTAGGGGAATAGGGTGGGAAGTAATTTAATTGTAATTAAATACATTTTTAAATTTATTTATTGATATTTATTTTTAAATTGTTAATTATTTTTCAATTGCTAATTAACTAATTGTAAATTGGTAATTAATTTGCATTAATAGGTAATGATTTTTAATAAACATTTTTTTATTTGTATTTTTAATTGATTAATTATTATATTATATTAAATTCATAATTATTTTTGATTAATTTGTAAACGGTATTATTATATATATATTTGTAATTAATGTATGAAGTATTTACTTTCCCTACTGTTGCACTCACTGGAGTGGGAATAGTAATTTTTACCCCTACGCTATCCAACGTTTTACCTACTGTTGCACTCTCTGGAGTGGGAATAGTAATTTTTACCCCTACGCTATCCAAAGGATTCCCTACTGTTGCACTCACTGGAGTGGGAATAGTCATTTTTACCCCTACGCTATCCAACGCTTTCCCTACTGTTGCACTCTCTGGAGTGGGAATAGTAATTTTTACCCTTACGCTATCCAACGCTTTCCCTACTGACGCAGTCTCTGGAGAGGGAATAGTAAATTTTTACCCCTACGCTATCCAACGCTATCCCTACTGTTGCACTCACTGGAGTGGGAATAGTAATTTTTATCCTCCCGCTATCCAGCGCTTTCCCTACTGTTGCACTCTCTGGAGTGGGAATAGTAATTTTTACCCCTACGCTATCCAACGCTTTCCCTACTGTTGCACTCTCTGGAGTGGGAATAGCAATTTTTACCCTCCCACTATCCAACGCTTTCCCTACTGTTGCACTCTCTGGAGCGGGAATAGTAATTTTTACCCCGATGCTATCCAACGCTTTCCCTACTGTTGCACTCCCTACTGTTGCACTCTCTGGAGTGGGAATAGAATTTTTTACCCCTACGCTATCCAACGCTTTCCCTACTGTTGCACTCTCTGGAGTGGGAATAGTAATTTTTACCCTACCGCTATCCAATGCTTTCCCTACTGTTGCACTCACTGGAGTGGGAATAGTAATTTTTACCCCTACGCTATCCAACGCTTTCTCTACTGTCGCACTCACTGGAGTGGTAATAGTAAATTTTACCCTTTCTGCTATCCTACGGTAAAAATATTGTATAGTTTTTATTAATATTACGTTCATATATATATATATATATGTATTAACAAATCAATTTGCATTTTTTTACTTGCATTCATTATTTATTAATTTTAAAGTTATTTAGGTATTTTAAGTAAGTTTAAGTTAATTATATTTATTATTTCATTAATTTTTAATTACTTTAAAGCATTTAAAAAAAAATCGATATTTTGACTAGCTATATTTTTTACAACAATATTTTTGTACTTACCTGTTTGGAGATAGGAATTCGATATTTTGGCATTCTATATTTTTTACTCGTTATTATGGTAGTTCTATATGTTTGTCATCGATATTGTTTCAGTGATCTATAGTATGTAAGTTACACATTTGGGATGTTCCTCCTTTCCACCCCTGTTCCTTTTGGTACACTCCTTTGATTTCTGGAGGCTACCTTAGAATGTTGAGTGAGGCATTTGCTTCTTACAGGAGTTGCTGACTACTGGTGGAGAGAGGAGTTGGAAATAAAGAAGAGTTCTTACCCGAGAAGCTTTTGTCTTTTTATCAGGAATTTTGGAGGACGACACATCAGAGCATTTTTTTCGGGGGAGCCAGACAACAAGGCCCTGTGTGAAAGGAACTTACTGTTTAAAATATATACTGCAGTGCAGAAAAAGCAGATTCCGCTCACAATCTGGTGCGGAATGTTATATGTCCATCTGCCAGATCGAATAATACAAGTATATTTGTATTGGCTTAACTAGGGAACATTAGGATATATCCTAGTGCATTTAGGATACAACAGAGGATACAACGTCCCAACAGTTTCTTGGAAATCGTTTGCCCAGTATATCTGGAGCGACTCTCCTCGCCAACATGAGGTGTTTTTAACTCATCAAAGTTCAAGTTTTATGTCAAAGAAAGTCAGAACCTTTGTCTTGATAAAAATGGTGGTATAATACATCCATCGAAACGTGTAGACGCCTAGTAAAGCACAAAATCTGTGAAAGGGTCTGTGGCCAATGAGTATTCGCTAAATCAAAAAATACCAGGTTCCACACCTTTGCCATTGTTGTAACACGGATGGTAACCATTTAAAAGACATATTGTGTTTGTCTGTGTAATGTACTCTCTTTTTTAACTTGTTTACAGCTATTTAGTTAGTATTTTTTGATAATATATTGGGCTAATGTGAACACTGTTGACTAGTAATGCTACAAATTGTGTCAAACACTTCTTTTTATTTTTAATTATACTGTGTTTTATGAATTTTTAATCAATAAATTGATTTATACTTTTGTATAATCCTATGTGTTCCAATTATCTTTTGGCGATATATAGCTTAATCTTCTGAAGTGTGGATGAGATAAAATTGGAGGTAAAAAATCAGGTTGAATGAAATGTGCAGAATGGTTGATGATTAGATAATATAATGTGGTCCAAATGATACTGTTTCCTCATCACTGGAACTATCACATGCCTTACACGATATGCACTTGTAGTTCCTAATAACGGGTGTACTGTAGTTAATGGTTTGCTGCACAAACTGTACAGATGTCTGTAGGCGGGATCTCAAAATGTGCTCTTTGAGACACTTATTCCGACTGTGCGCAAACATGGGTAAGCAAACAAGAGTTATTCAAATCAAGGTGAATGAAAACCATTGAAGCATTTAAATGTGTTATCATGTCAATAATGTGTGGACCTTGGTGTTGTTCTTGTACAACTGCCTTGTTTGCCTTATGCATGTTAATGCATATGCGTACGATCATTCACTGTCCTTTTTTGCCACAACCACGATGAAAGAAACCCATGGAGTAGGACCAGTAGAATGCTCAATAATATCATGCTTAAGTACGATTGAAGTTCCTTCTCAACAGAATCTTGTAAATGGAGAGCAACAGGGCAGACGTCTTCATTAATATGCAGCTTTACTTTTAAAGTCTTAAGTTTTCCGAAACGATGAAACACTGAAAGAAATGTGTTCACTATTTCATGGTGAGCATTCATGTTATAATTTACAAGATTCTTTACCCAGAGTCATAGGCAAAGTCAATTATTGTACCGGTTTTCAAAAAGGGTGGCTACAGGCCCATATCACTGCTTGACTCAGTGGTTAAGGTGGTGTGGGGCATTCACTTGAATAGGCTTTCTGAGTGGGTAGAGACTGACAATGTTTTTTTGGAGGCACAGAACGACTTCCGGTCCCCGAGGTCAACAGTGAATCGATGCCTGAACTTATAACTAGTACTAAATAAATACACTATTGCAAGGCCTAGCTCCATACATCTGGTATTTCTGGATCTATCATCCACGTTTGACCGAGTAAATAGATCCAAATTCTGGAAGATTATGTCATCCATGGGGGTTGATTGGGAAATTGTTTTATTTTTTGAGGGACCTCCACAGGGACACGGTAGCAGTAGTACGTTATTCAAAAGATTTGAAAGTCACCCGCCATTTTAAAAAAATTAGAAAGGGGTATGGCAGGGCTGTATTTTGGCCCCATTCCTTTTTATCTTATACTTTAATAATTTGGAGCAGGTCCTATTTGTTTTAAAAGAAGACTGGCCACAGGTGGGGCTCTGGAGTCTGCTGGTATTATTATACACAGACAATGCAGAACTTATGGCCAGATCCGCCAGGTCCCTAAAGACCTTACTGGATTTGTTGGTTTATTCTATGGAGGAGTTGGATTTATCAGTGAAGGATACAACTCTTTTGTAATGATCGTAGGCTCCTGAACCCACTAATTATTTACTTTTAAAGTTGGGTGTTCTCCGGTGCCAAAGACCAGGGAGGTTTCTTATCTGGATTTGCTGTTCGACTCCTCGCTGCAGTGGCATGCCCTGGTTAACAGTTGTTAGGTTGAACGCCGCTGTATTTAATTTTGCTACACAACAAGGTAGCAGACCCAATGGTGCTCTCCTATAGATTTAATGGGCTAAATCCATCTCTAAAGCAGTTTATGTGAGTGAAATCTAGGGTATACCAATCAGAAGGAGTTGCAAATTGTCCAAAATGCTATTTTTAGATGTTTTCGCTGTGTCCTGCAAAGTACCCCAACCTTCTCATTGCATGGGACTGGGAGTGGCTTATCTAACTGATATCACTACCTTTCTGCCACTCTCCGTCTGGATAAATATCTGGACCCAGCCTGGGATCCAACTGAGCAAAGAGGTCATCAGAGATAGCCTTGCCGTAGATTATTCCCTTCACATTCCCCGGGTTAAATATATCAGGTACTATTTTTTTAACTGAGCTAGGTGTGATTTATTTAGGAATCCAGACAGTGTCTGCAAGTTGTACCACACATGTGTGAAAGAACACATTTTCAGAAGGAGGCAGTTGGCTAGGGAGGAGAACATTTTAATGAAGACTAATGTTCGTCGATACGTCCTCTTGAAAACCGTGACCTCTATCTAGGCTTAACTCTTGTGTGTTGAAAATAAGTACGACTGAGGTTTCGGCTGGATCTATTGTTCTTGTTAGCCTACCTGCGGGGGGAATATGGGCGTTAATCTGTGGTTGCGACTGTGAGTCTCCGCAGGACACGCTACATTTTATGATGTTTAGTAGTGTTAAATATTGCAGGGATTTGTTAGCATGAGCTGAAAGCCATTTTGTATTTCTGGCAGCCATCTTGTTTGCCATGTGCTGCCACGTGCTCGCCATGTGCTCTGTCCTCCCTCAGTGTTGACTGCTCTTGTAATCTGCCTCGAAATGAACTATGTTTAGCATCTTCCACCTTCGCACATGCTCAGTTGAGCTTGTAGCTGTCCTTGCAACTGTTCCTAGTCTGTAAATGTTAGGATGTGTTCACCAGAATTAGCAACTGTTAGCTCCTCCCACTTTGGTGAGCAAGCCGATCTTGCAGGCCCATATTAGTCATTTTGCATGCTTGCATGTGCCAGGACTGCCCATTGGTCTTATGCTGACTATGTGACCCTAAGCATATATAAGGCCCCAGTTTTCTGTACCCCTTAGACTGCCTCATTCAGTTGCTAAGGCTTCTGTGTGTTGTAGTCTCCCTCATTTGAGGTTAATAAAGATGTTACTTTTATATTTCAGCTTCTGCGCTAATTTCTTCTTTGTTGGGTTAGGACAAAGTATCAGTGGGACCCCTGAGAGGGTTTATATTTTCTTCAGTAGCTTCTATAAAGTACTGAGGAAATAGTACATTCTCCCCTTACTCAAAAAGGCACATTTTACTCAGGTTCACCCCACACTCATATATTTGCAGATATACTTGCAGATTCTTTTAGGAGATATTATTCCTAATGATCTCTGCTTGATAAAAGTTGCTGTTAGGTTGAGTAACAGTTGTGATTATACCCCATTGAAGTCTAGGAAATTTGCTATATTTTTATCTTTGTAGGACCCTTTTAACTGTGTATTTCTTCTATGTATTTTTAAATTGTTAATATCAAAGATGACTTTGAAATGTGTGTCATGGCCTCTTTTACTTGTATGGTTTTTATTTCAAAGACCGAATGAAGTTTATATTGATTGGTTGATTGAGTAGACTGCCACTTGACGCTGTACCTTGAAGCACATCAATGAGTGTTTGCACTTCTGTTTTCTTGTGTTTCATTGTCGCTGTAAATTAACCTTGATTTTTTAGGGGCATCCATGCAGCCCATGTATACACTTTAGTTTTCGATGGCATAAGTTGTGGTATTCAAAATCATTCATTATATTCTCCTCAGGCCTAATGTTATTGATGCACCACTGGTAATGATAAAAGGTATCAAACAACCATTTACTTTCAATGTAATCTTCGGGCAATCTTTGAACGACTTTGGGGCATTGACATGTCGACTTTTCTTTGACTGACATTTTTCTTCACATGCGGCCAACCCAACATGCACAGTCTTTTCTTAGGTAAACATTGACATGGCACAGCCATCTTCTTCATTTTCATTTAATACCAATGTAGACAAACTGTTTGACAATGATTTAATGACAATCGATTTCAGTGTCAATTTGTCTTAGCTTATGAAGCCGCTTGGTCTTGTGGGTGCATGTCAAGTGTTGGTTCTGGAATGAGTCAGCGGCCGTTTTGTGTTTGCCCCGTAATGCACTTGCTTTTTCCTATGCTTACAAACTGTCACCAAATGGTTCTAATTTCCACAGCTTTTGCATACATGTCCAATGGTGGGACATTTACCTTCATGTGGAAATGAAAAAACATAATAAAAGCACAACTTCTTTTCCTGTGTAGAGATCACATTGTGTCTTTTAGTCTTTTGTCTTTGTGTACTTCTCACACTCATGCCTGATTCATTCTGGGCACGTCCATGTCAGCAGCTTGTCTATCGGCACGCTCTTTAGCTCTGGCCGCTGTTAACACTTACTCCAGACCAAGTGTTTCTTTCAGCATATGTCCTCTAAATGAATCTGACAAGCATCCATCAATAACTGTAAAACATATAGCTTATTTTTCATAATAATAATCCGTATCTGTAAAGTATAAACATATCACCCCTTAAGATTTCGAGGAGCTGGTGCCGTTTTAGAGATTAAGTTAACTATTACCCAGAGTCACAAGGTGTTGAGCTTCGCTGCTGCATATTGATCAAACTGGGAGCCTTGTGCTCTGGAGTCTGCCCCTCTCGGCGCTGCGCCACACCTCTCCCCTATATTTATTAATGTCATTGAATTTACAGTGTTTGATGAGTATGCCAAGTCTTTCCACAAATCTCTGTCTGTCATTCTTAACTGGAAATGTATCTCTCATAACCTACATTGGGCATTGGATTGAACTTGATATTCACTCTCTTTGTTCTGATGGTATGTGATTTGTTTGTCAATTTGCAGCATCCTTCTTGTGACTTGTTTCACGCTCTTACCAGCAGGATTTTGGAGGTATTTGATAATCTTTTTTTATCAGTCTCTTCAAGTGCATCTATAAAATCTTCAAAGTCTCTATCCAAACAGTCCACTGTTGCTTGGTTCACAAAACTCATAAGTAAGACCTGGCGATGTGCTGGCCTCTGGATCACCGTTAATGATAACTGAAAAGGGACTTTCTTTGCAGCCAACTTAAACACTTCACTATTCCGAAAGTCACTCTTGGCTTTTGCTTTTTGGAAGACCTGTAAAATTGTTCTGAGCCTTTCTCAGCAGTTTGGTGACTTACCACTTCAACTATAAACTGCTCTGTAAGCACAGCCAGACACATCTCTTTGAGCTATTTCACAAACTGCAGTGGTACAATGACTCTCTCTAATGAGTGAGGTAAGCCACTTATTTCTTCCTTTCTACTTGTCAATTTATACTTTCTAACACCTGCTTGATCTCTGCCTTTAGCATTTATCTTTTCGCATGAACTGCATAGCTATAAGTTGCATAGTAGTACGGTACCTCTATTTACGACCTTTGCAGTAGGGTTTTCGGTCATCGATGTGTAGCCTTTAAATGCTTGGGGCTGGACTTTCACTCCACATAAGCCAATGTTGATTCCGTTCTACGATGATGGCACACATGGCGCACACAAGCAGTTTGCTTTGCTATCGATCTTCGGGTTGGCTCCTTCCTATCTTATCACCAAGTGTAACATCCTCCCAACCTAGGTACTTGCCTATGACTACTCCACACACGGATCTTAGTATTCTGCGAATTCCAAATTGCGAAAATTACCGAATCGCAATTTAGAATTCGCAGAATGGGATTCATGTAGAAAAACGATCAAAAAAAGCGAATCGCAATCGGCCGCAATTGCCGTTTGCGATTTCGCATAAATCGCTAAAAAATAGCAGAATCGCCCTTTTTCCGTGTTGAAATTGCGATCTCGCAATTACCGAAATCGCTAATTGCGAGATCGCAAAAACGGGAAGTCGCATTTCGAGCACAATGATGACATCACAACCAGGAAGTAAGCAGTTTCCTGCCTCATTCTGCTCACTGAGCCTGAAACTGGAAGCAGCACTTGTCAGAGCTCCACAACAGAGCACCTCCAGCAGCAAACCAGGACACAATCAACCCCAGAAAATGTCCCAGGAAGCAGCAGGGAGCAGTGCCCCTGGAAGAAAAAGAAAGATCAAGTTTTCCGAGCAGGAACTAGAATATTTATTTGAGGGAGTCACGAAGGACCATGACCGGCTCTTTGGGAAGGATTCAGGGAGGGTTCCTGAGGCGGACAAACAGCGGATTTGCTGCGCATCCGCGTTAAGGTCAATGCAGTGGGAGTGACCCAGCGCTCCATAGACGAACTCAAAAAGAGGTGGTATGACCTCAGAGGGCGTGCAAAAGAAAGAATTGCAGAGAGGTTGGGGGAGCGAACTGCAACCCGGAGGAGGAGAGCCCACCGTACCACCCAACACCCCACTGGAGGACCTTGTTGAGGA
This sequence comes from Lissotriton helveticus, assembly GCF_964261635.1. Classification (NCBI taxonomy): domain Eukaryota; kingdom Metazoa; phylum Chordata; class Amphibia; order Caudata; family Salamandridae; genus Lissotriton; species Lissotriton helveticus. The sequence continues at coordinate 968,197,918 of NC_136071.1, read as the reverse complement.
CACCCTGAATCCCCAAGCATGCGTGGGGGTCACCCGGCTGGACTCATCCTGACCCATCCAACAATCCCAAGGTAATTGCCATGCGACTGCGACCCTGTCCCCTGACAATGGCCATGACTCCAGAGCTAACCATTAGAAAACCCCAGTCATGCTGGCCATGCACACCATAAATGCCCAATTGCATTGTGGGACTTGTAGTGTGACCACAATTTCCAGATAGCCCCATATAGCCAGACCTGTCAAGTGAGAGTCGTTCCTAAAGCCAGTCAGGGAATTCTAGCCTGCATGCATGTAGGAACCTCCCATGTGCAAGAAACATGTCATTAATCACGGTCCCATTTACATCACAGGTGGCACAGAACAACCCAGCTCGGACAGTGAGGCCCTACATATTGACGACAACCCAGAGGACACCGAGGGAGAGGGCCGTCCTTCACACCAACCAGGACCATCACAGGCAGCACCAGCAGCAGTAGTACCACCACCTGCCCCTGTGGTCAGTGCCACCCCTGCAGCCATATGTGCGCCACAACCAGCCGGTGTAACACCCATGGCAGTGGCACAGGCCACAACAGTTGCAGCACGGAGGCAGACAAGCCATCACAGTCCAGTGGTCTGGTGAGGGAGCAGCGCAACACAACATCACGCGCTGGCAGGGGGGGAAATATCCGGGATCCTGGCCAGTCCATTGAACGTTGCATGCTCCGAGTCCATCAGAAGCAGGCACGTCACTTGGCTGCCATCCACCTGCAGCTGCACAAGACTGCTCATAATGTGGGACAGCTCACTGACAGCATGCAAATCATAACCGCTGCTGTCCAGGAAAACACCCAGGTCCTGATGTCCCAGCAGGATGTCAACCGCTGCCGCCACCGCCAGCTGCTGACCCGCCTGTCAGCGTACACATGCTCCAATCACATCATCGGGAATGCCACCTCCCAACTCTCGCGTCGCTCCCTTGCGATGCAAATTCAAATGGTGCAGTGCTGCCAGGATGTCGCTAGGGCACTGGAGCAAGTCACCACAGCAGTGCAGGGTCTGCAGGCGACTGGCCATGGACCAGCTAGTGGGGGGATGATGCCAGCGAGGGCAATTCCAGCCACAGCAGCCTGTCGTTGCCGCTGGTGACGGTACCCCGCCGCAGCACCAGGCCCACTGCAGCCTCACGGGCTAATGCAGAGGTGGAGGAAGTCGAATGGTGACTGGGAGCGTCTGTCCGGAGGCGCCACTGACTCTTCCTAATGTACCTGCAGGGCCATGCTGATGATACAAGCAGGCCCTCATCACAAACATGGGGATGTATGAGTCAATACAGCTCTCATGCAATGTAAAAATAATATGACTACATTATTGTGAAAAAAACAATAAGGTTTAATATGCACAAGTTAATCTGAGTCATGTCATTATTTCATTTATCATGCATGAGTGAAGTGTCGGGTGAGGGGAGTGGGTGCGCTAAAAACAGTTCATTGTGATTTGGTTGCGGCGCCTGTGTCCTTCAGTAGGATTCTCCCCCCGTGCATGATGCACATGTGCAGGTGGGCAGTTGTCCCCGTCCGACTCACTGCCAGAGATCTCTACAGGTATTCTCCGCTTGGTAGCAATGTTGTGGAGTATTGCACACATGGCCACGATGCGGCAGCAGACTTCAGGCTGGTTTTTGAGGGCCCCACCAGTCTTGTGTAGTATGCGGAATCGGCTCTTCAAAAGCCCAAATGTCCGCTCAATGCAATTTCTTGTGCGGATGTGTGCAGCATTGTAACACCGTTGCTGTGGTGTGGCAGGGTTGAGGTATGGGGTGTGGAGGTACTCACGGAGACAGTAGGCACTGTCACCTGAATGAAAGGAGCGGAGGGTGAGTGCCTGTTATGCACAGCTACATGGCCGCGATGTACTGTTTGTTGACATGTGTACTTACCTAGAAGGTGTCCTTCGCCAAAGTCTCCCCTGGCCAGTCGTGTGTGCATGCCGCTGTGCCGGAATATGAACGAGTCATGTGTGCTCCCCGGGTATTGTGCCACTATGTCCGTGATGATTGTCTTGGTGTTGCAGACCATCTGGATATTGAGTGAGTGGTAGCACTTGTGGTTCCGGTACATGTATTCTGTTTGTGCTGGTGGGCAGTTGTGGATGTGGGTACAGTCAATGCATCCAATGACATGGGGGGATTGCGCAATGTTGTAAAAATAAAGCTTGGTTTGATTCAAGTCCTGTTGGGTGGATGGGAATTTGATGTAATGGTGTAGCCGGGTCAGCATGGCCTCCAGGAAACTGTTTAGGCAGCGTGACATGGTGCTCTGCGAAATCCCCCCTACAACGGCAACTATCCCCTGGAAGCTTCCCGAGCCTAGGAGATGCAGGCTGCACAAGACCTGGACATGGATGGGCACGGCATTGGTCCTCCTTGTTGGGTGCTGCATCAGAGGGTCAAGGTCGCGGATGAGCTTTGTAATCATTGCCCCATTCAGCCGGTACTTTGAGTAGATTTGCTCCTCAGTTTGGCCCAGAAGTGTGATACGCTGGCGGAAAATTCGCTCCTGGATCCTGCGTCTGTTCCTTGCTACTGCCTGGAGCCTTCGCCGCCTAACCACCATGTATAGTCTTGGCATTGTGAAATTCCTCATGCTCCTACTGTGTCTCCTTAAGTGTGTTTGGTCAGGGCCGCACCTGTGGCTAGTATAGGATTTTTTAAATCTTTTTATGGACTTCATGGTTACCGCCTGGTTTGGGTTCTCCTTAATTTGCGCCTCTCAAATAGAGATTTTGTGGTTTTTCGCAATTAGCGATTTTTGATGAATTTGGTTTGCGATTTTTTTGCGATTTCGCTAACTAAATCACAGTTTCATTGGAATCTCGCTAATTATGAATCGCTAAGGGGGTTCCACCTTGATTCTGCGATTTTATTTGCGAATTCGCTAAATATATTTTGCGAATTCGCAAATTGTTCTTTTTTCCTATCATGAATTGCAGATCATTCAATTGCGATCGCAATAGCTAATTTGCAGCTATTGCGATCGCAATTTTGGATGATGAATCTGCCTGTAAATCCTTTCCTGTGCCAACCGACAACAGTTGTCAAATCCCAAGCCATATTACACAAAAAAAACCTGGGTGAAACCAGCATGTGCACCTATTTTCTGCGGCCCAGAGGCCCTTTAGTATTACAGAGGGAGAAGCAGATGTTTGTGCAGCCTGTTCTGTCAAGTGCGATCTCCAGAGGCTGTGTCCTCATTTTCTTAGGGCAACACTTCATGCAAATGAAGGAGCACATTTCGCTCTGCACCCACACTGTATTGTAGGTATTAACAGAGCTGTATATGGGAGTGTCAACTGTGCACCAGAAAGATGCCACACAAAGTCAGTGCACTACCCCAAGGATGACTGTTAGACCTGTCAGCCTTAGGCTGGTCTGCGCCAAACTTTTTGCCTTCACCATCCTATTTTGCTGAATTTGTTTTTGTCGGCTTTAGGGCTCTGCGACTTTACCAATGCTAACCAATGCAAACATGTGTGTGCTGTCTCCCTAAAACATGGTCAAATTGGCTTAAACCTGATTGACATATTTAATTTGTTCATACATCCCTAATAAAGTGTATATCCAGGGCCTGTAAATGAAATGCTACTAGTGGGCATGCAGCACTAAATGTAGTTTTAAACTGCTAATTCAATGTGGCAATATAACCTATTTGCCAAACCTTAATCTCCCCTTAAATTGCATATAGTTCACTCCTAAGGTAGTCCCTCTGTATCCCATAGGGCAGGGTGTGTATTGTAACTAAAAGGTTGGACATGTACTTTTGACTTTTAGATGTCCTGGTAGTGAAACACTCCTAAATTTGTTTTGAACTACGGTATGGCCTATATCTGCCCTAGCAAACATAGGGTTGCCTCATTACATTTAATAAGTGCTAACATTTGAGTGGGAACACGTACACAATTAGGTCCCGTTTATGATGTTGGTTGGAGTTGCCTCCAACCGACATCACTGCGTTTTTGGAACTGACCGAACTTGGGTCAGCGGTCCAAAACCACAATTACGATGCAACTGCACATGGTGGGGTCGCAAACTCCCATTTGCCTATAGGAGCTTCTGCGGCGGTCGGAAACCGGCCGCAGCACACAAACACCATTAGAGAAATGGTAGTTACAGTATATCCTAATAGTGCCTGCCACACGGTGCAGGGATTTAGAGGGGGCACCATACTGCCCCCCCGGCCCACAATTGTAGGCCGAGGAGAGAAGGGGACCTTGCTAGGGATCCCCAAAGCCACTTTCCAACAGAATTTCCATGTCGGATGACCGACATGGAAAGCCTGTCAGAAACCAATATCATAAACCCATCAATAACCCAACATCATAAACCTGACCTGATGATCGGTTTCTGACTGGCCGGCGGGCTCCTTGAGCCCATCAGAAGCCTGTCGGATTGACCGGCCAGTTTAAACTCCAACCGCCTTCTTTGTATAAAAGCGGCCAGAGTTTAAACCATGGATGTCTCCGACCAGCGGTCAGAGGCTTTCCGACTGAAATCAAAATGAGGCCCTTAGTGTCTTGTGTCTGATTATTTGTAATTAAAAATGCACTTTAATACTTAAGTCAGATTTTTAGTTACAATTTTGAAAATACCACATTTAAAAAGTTGCCATTACCCTGCCCTATTTGGTGTCTGCAGCCCGTCCCTGGGTCATATAACAGGGTGTAGATAGACTTTGTTTATTCTTCCAAGAAAGCCACACTGGAGAGAGATTAGGTGTGCCTGACTGAGCCATTTGCTGGCAGGATGGGGGCGGAGCTGGGCACAACCCCACTTGTAATTTTGTAGGCTTTGTTCTGCCTTCACACAAACAACTTTTCACTTGTGCATTGTTCAGGCAGTCAGCTTCGAGCCAGGCAGGGGAAGAGGGAAACTTCAAGAAAGTCATAGGGAATTCTCTAGAAACCTCTCCAATTTCAATGGCGGGGGCAGGCATTAAAAGAGGACTCACAGTACCATTCTTCAATTCACTTTCTTGACCTGTGGTAGAACTCTTCAGAGGATTGCCTTCTAGTGTTGCCTTCTGTGTACTTCAGAGAACTGCTTTGCTACACCTGGAAGAACTGCTGTGCTGCCTGAAGCCTGCTTTGAATGCTCAGAGGCCTGCCCTTCTGTTTGAGCCCTGTTCCAATGTTGATCCCAGGACTACTAGAGTGACTCCACAGGCTAGTTGGCTGGCCTCCTGATCAGAGTGCCAGGGGCAGAAGAGGCCTCAGTCATCTTGAACCAGCACCTGGACCCAGTCAAACACCCCGAGTGGTGCTTCTTCAGTTCTGGACCATTGGCTGGGATTTTAAAATATGCCAAATGGCCAAAACCCCTTTTAGAAAGTAGGTATTTTCCTGCCTAACCATCCAGTATGCCTTTGCTAGGTTTGTGTATTCCATGTCTGGTTTGTGAGAGACAGGGGGCTGGAGAGGGCTTTGGCTGCAGCAGTCTGATGAGTCAGGGCTGAGCGGAATAGGACCTGGGTTGAATAGAAAGTATGGGGAGGAGATTTCCTTTCACTTGCCTGAGTCTACATAGAATATAGAGTATGGGGAGGAGATTTCTTTTCAGCTATCTGGGCCAGGTCTGCTTTCAACAATGCTGTCTCCACCTCCTGGGTTGAATCCATCATCATTCTGTAGCTCACTTTGTCACCCCAATTCCCCAAATAGCCAAAACCCAAAACATGGCTTAAAACTGCTTTGAGAACCGATAGGAGACTGGGACCAACCCTCTTGTCTATCCACCCAAGGTGCATCTTGTCGGCTACGGCCTCAAACTGTGTCCCATTGGAGATTTTTGACTACCCAAACATTTACTAACTCCAAAAAAAACCTCTTCAGCACGACTTAGTCAAATTTCTTCAGATTTCTTCTAAGTCTGAACATAAGCGCCTACTGGGCCCAATCCATTTTTTGTATCTGACTCGCGCTCCATTGCCGTCTGCCATTTTTTTTTAATCTTACCCTGTGTCTTGTGAATAGATTTCCTCAGTCGGTGCTTTGATTTTGTAGGTGCTGTTTTTTACCTTAAACTCTGGTTCTACTAATTGGATATCTGCTGTTTTCCAGTCGAATAATGTATTAAATGTACTCTATTTAACTAAGTTGGTGCAAGATTTGCCTTGTGTTGTGTTTTCAATTTATTACTGTTTGTGTGCTGCAAAAATACATCACATATTCTCTCCAAATGTTAAGCCTGACTGATTTTGTATCAAGCTATCAATGGGTTACGGACAGATTCATTTAGTGACTGTTGTGGTTTACCCTGAGGGGGATTGCTAGACCTGGCACCATTGGCGTGGGCCTCCCTTTCATTTTTGCTGTTGCCTCCTGTGTTTTTGCTATGTTTTTGCTGGTCTATATGCTTTGGGCACTTTGCCACTGCTGTTCAGTGCCAAAGTACAAGTGCTCCGTATTGTAAATTGTGATAATGGATTAGTGACTCCATGATTGGCTTATTTGATTTACTTGTCAGACCCTAGTACAGTGCACCATGTTTGCCCAGGGCCTGTAAATCAAATGCTGCTGGTGGGATTGCAGCACTGGTTGTGCAACCCACAAAGCAGCTTGTAAAGTGTGTCTCGGGCCTGCCATTGCAGAGTCTCTGTGTGGTCCCGGACTGCCATGTTGACTTGGCAAGTGCACCCACTTGCCAGGCCCTAAACCTTCCCTTTTCTGCATGTTAGTCATCCCTAAGGTAGGCCCAAGGTACCCCTGTGTGCAGAGTGCATTGTATGTGAAAGGTAGGACATGCCCTGTTGTGTGTGGCATGTCCTGATAGTGAATTACAGCCAATTTTGTTTTTCACTATTGCAAGGCTACCTGTTCCCATAGGCCTCAATGGGCAGTTTGATTACAACATCTTATAATCCTAAATGACCCAGGAAACAAGGTAGAAATAGAGTTTAGTGTGCCTGAACTCAGAATGTTAAAATACATCTTTTAGTGTGGGTGATTTTTACATTCTGTGTTCGAAAATACCACTTTTAAAAAGTAGGTTTTCTTGCCTAACCATCCAGCATGCCTCTGCTAGGTTTGTGTATTCCATGTCTGGTTTGTGAGTGACAGGGGGCTGGCGAGGGCTCTGGCACCAGCAGTCTGATGAATCAGGGCTGAGCAGAATAGGATCTGAGTTGAATAGAGAGTAGGGGGAGGAGATTTCCTTTCACTTGCCTGAACCTACATAGAATAGAGAGTAGGGGGAGGAGATTTCTTTTCAGCTACCTGGGCCAGGTCTGCTTTCAACAATGCTGTCTCCACCTCCTAGGTTGAATCCATCATCATTCTTTAGCTCACTTTGTCACCTCAGTTCAGACACACCTATATGCAAATCAGTCTTGACCCTGTGCCATATGGGAATAGTGCAGACCGAACTGCCAAGCCATGACTTCCCTGGACCGGACACAAGCATCCTGGGATCGGCTTTCCCAGTGATGCAACGACAGCAGTTGCGGCAGCGATACGCTTCTCCAATGACACAGCGGCATCTGGTGCGACATCGATCCTCTTCTCCGGTGATGCGAGGCAACCCTGCGTTGCGAAGCAACAGCGGCAGCAGCAGCAACACGCTTCTTCTTCGTTAATCATGCTTCCAGCTCCTTGCGACACGCAGTCCCTCAGGAAGCCCAACACACCTACAGGCACTTCCAAAGAACTCTTAGGGAGCTGATGGGCCTGTTGTCCCTGAGACTTCAGCAGGAGGCAAGCTCTATCTCAAGCCCTTGGAGATACTTCACAAGTTGAATGAAAGTAACACAAAAGTCCTTTCTCCTCTCTTTGGCAGTCAGGCAGCCACTGCAGGCCAATCCCTCATGCTTAGGAATAGTCTCGCCCCAGTCTCTATGGTTCCTCTCCTCAGCAAAGGTTTCTTCTTGTTTACCAAAAGTGATCTAAAGTTCTTGGGTCTGGATCCCAATATTTATACTCATTTTCCCTTTGTTCTCTGAAGGCAGAGAGGCCTTTGCCTAGTTTAAACCAGTTCTCGTCAGTCCTGGAGCACTTTGTTGACAAGGCTCCTTTTTTCCTTTCACAGTGTAGGCCAGGGACATCGGACGCATCATGGGAGGTGGAGCCAGCATTGTGAAGGATGTATGATGGTACAACGTGTGCTTTCATAAGGCGTACGGATGTATGACATTACAACGCATGCTTTTACCACGCATGCTTTTACATCGCAGTTTTTACAACGCATACCATTACAACGCATAGCGCTTTGGGGTGCTGGATAGTGAATAGTTTAATTTACTATTCCAACTCCAGTCCCCGTGGATAGTAGGGAAGGTGTTGGATAGTAAATTAAATCTATTCCCTATCCTAGAGCGCCCCCCAGCGCAATGCGTTATAATGGTTTGCGTTGTAAAAGTTGCAATGTAAAAGCACTGCGTGGTAAAAGTTGCGTTGTAAAGGATGTTTCCCAAGGCGTACCGTTACCACGCAGGTTTTACTACGCAAGTCGTTACAACGACTTGCGTAGGGGGGCGCTGGATAGTGAATAGTTTAATTTACTATTCCAACTCCAGTCCCGTGGATAGTAGGGAAGGTGTTGGATAGTAAATTAATCTATTCCCTATCCTACAGCGCCCTCCAGCGCAAGTCGTTGTAGCGACTTGCGTTGTAAAACCTGCGTGGTAATGGTACCGCGTTGTGAAAGTTTCATTATAAAGGATGTTTCCCTTGTGAAGGGAAGCTATAGCCCTATTCAGGTCCCAGGTGCAACTCCTCCCTCCCATCTGCATGCAGATCCCTCTATTCAGCCCTGTGCTGACTCCCCCTGTCTCCTGGAATTCCCCCAGCACCTGTCACTCAAACTCCAGACATGGAATACACAACCTAGCGGAGGCAGGCTTGAAAAAACCTACCTTCTAAGGGTGGTATGTTCAAACACAAAATGTTAAAACCAACTTCACTAAAAGATGTATTTTATCATTCTGAGTTCAGGCATACTAAACTCGAATTTCTACCTAGTTCCCTGAGTCAGTTAGGATTATAGGGGTTATAATCAAACTGCCCATTCTGGCCTATGAGGAACAGTTAGCCTTGCAATAGTGAAAAACAAAAATGTCTGTAATTCACGATTAGAACATGCCACTCACACCAGGGCATCTCCTACCTTTTACCTACAATGCACCCTGCCCTTGGGCCTACCATAGGGATGACTAATATGCAGAAAAGGGAAGGTTTAGGGACTCGCAAGTGGGTGCACTTGCCCAGTCAACATGGCAGTAGCAGACTGCACACAGGCTCTTCTGTTGGTGGCACAACCAGTGCTGCAAGCCCACCTGCAGCATTTGGTTTTGTAGTGTAGTTCCTATATTACCAATAGACTCTGCGCATTGGAATAATATATTCTATAGATTAGATGTAGGACTGAGGTCGACTAGGTCTCTATCGAATATACTAAACTTAATAGTGAGTGCCAGCTAGCTCAGAGGTCACTAGAAACTTTCTTGAATTCACAAGAAGGGATTCGTTTCTGACAACCGCATAAAGATGACAACTTTGTTTCTCAAGAATAAGAAATATATCTCTAGAGTCGCGGAAACAATAGATAAGTATTTCACTCAATCGTGCATTCTTCCTTTCTACAGAGTTGCAGAGAAATAGAGAGGCGGGCGTTTTCAGTAAAAGGTTTATTGAACAGTCTTCTTTCTCATGCAAGAAAAGTGAACTGCTACAATCGTAATGCAGACTGCAAAGTATAATGCTTACAGCGAGGACAATATTATAAAATAATACTGTAAGAGCATTGTATGGTTCCTAAACCATATATAAATACATACATAAATAAAAATGACAAAAAATACTCAACTGGTGCTTCTAAAATACGCCTACCCCAATGTACCTAACCTAAGTCTAGTACGAGGGAAGAAGTAAGTATTGTGTAGCATAGGTTTAGTTTTCTTTGCCAAGAATCTCTCCAAGATTTCTCTAGGTTCTAATCATCTCCATACGTTAGTTTAGAATGAAGGAGGTCTGGTATCTCAGTCTTGAGACTCGATTTCCCAACACCCCGCAAGGGGAGCTTGGAGACACTGGAGCTGGATTCTTGGCGAGAGAAAGGCAGTCTCTCGATCAGTGCGTCAGCTGGAGGGTCGGCTTCCTTCTGCACTTACTGTAGCGAGCTGCGTCAGGCAAGTAGATCGTCGAACTGCTCCTAACCACTGTGTCTTGCTAGAGCAAGTGAAGGTATATTTATACCTTGAAGGTGTCTAGGAATGCCATAGTTTGACGTAAAGTCGGGCATAATAACGTCAGGAAAGAACCTCTAGGGAATAGTCGTTCTTTGCAAAGTACATGAGTTCTTGGATAAATCAATATTCAGGCAAGTGAAGGTTCCTGACCGCTTAAGCCGTTTTTCCAAGAAATCATTGTGATGTTTGGTACGGGTAGAAGTAACCATGCCTGTATTTGGTGTGCATGAGTTATGTCTAAATAAGGGCTTGATATCTATGCCTATATTAGGGCAATGTGAATTGGAAAAATTCACTTGGAGCCTAAAACGCCACACAACAGTTTACAAGCCCTAGGCACACTCAATGCACTGTACTAGGGTCTGACAAGTAAACCAAACCAACCAATCATGGAATCACTAATCCATATATCAATTTACCATAGGGAGCCCTTGCACTGTGGCACTGGACAGCAGTGACACGTTGCCAAAGCATCTATAACCAGCACAAACACATGAGGCAACAGCAAAAAATGAAAGGGAGATCCATGCCAAGGTGCCAGGTGTAACAGCAAGGTAGGCCCAGAGGTGGGTCCCTTGCTCACTTTGCCACTGGATTCAAGCTAGCCTGGCTGATGAGGGTTGTGAACCTGAAACCGGTCCCAGGATGCTTGTTTCCGGCCCAGGGAAGACTTGGCTTGGCAGTTCGGTCTGGACTGTTCCCATGAGGCACAGGGTCAAGACTGATTTGCATATAGCTGTGTCTGAACTGGGGTAGCAGAGTGAGCTAAAGAATGATGACGGATTCAACACAGATCTGTGACTGGGGGTGAGTGTTTGAAAACTTTCAGCACTCCGCCCATCATCTCCTTGTGTTTGATTTACTCAAATAACAAACACATGCTAGAAACAGTAGGGGTTACCTCATTCTTATGCACATTCAGCAATAGATTATGATTGGTGTCTGTAAATACTTTTGGAATTAATGAAACATTTTCTAGTTTTATGCAACTGCTTTTGGTCCGATATCTGAGATGTGAGAAACACTACTGAACATTCGCATTCGTAATCTCATTCTTTTGTTTAGCAAAGCATTAATGGAAATTGCAATTTTTTATTCCCAATTATTTTGATGTAATGTATCCCATGTTTGGACATTTTTTAAATTTTAGTGCTCCATATATTTTTCAATATTGACCAATGTATTTACTGTAGAAAACATTTTCACTTTCATCAATAACAAATCAAATTTAGAGATCAAAAGTTATTTGTCTGCTTTGTCTGTTACAAAAGTCTCAATGGTGTACTTTGTTATCTCAACCATACTTACTTCTCCTTGTTTACAGCCACTATGATCCAAAGATACTTTAAGAACACGCAACCTTGGAGAATATGTTCTTAATGTATTAGTATTGTTGTTGATATACACTTCCATTCTTCAGCCTTTATATGGTTTAAAATAATTCTTTTTGTTGTGCACAAAAATCTCCTCTGATAGAAAAGCTTATTGGTCTGTCGTCTTGCCCCTTCATGCTCTCAGCAGTTGCCTTGCTCTTAAGTCAGACTTCACTGATGACTGCACTCTGCATTTCCCATGGTGTCCTGGCCATTTTGCAGGGCATATGTGTGTCTTGCAGCAGCCCAGAGTACCACTGACTAGAGCAACTGCATGCAGAACTGGTCCACATAAGTTCCAAGGAAAAACTCTCCTCCAAGCTCCCTTACAAACTACTCTCCACTGTCCCCTAAAGGAAAAAGGTAGGCTAGTGCCACTGGCCCTGGAGACAACAATGCCAAAAATTCTAAGAAAGTACAAGCCTAGGAAGCATCTCCATTCAAGACAGGAGTTTTCGGTTAATCCTTTCTCTTCTTCTTCCGTTCCATTTTCTTGTGCTGGGGGTTTACAAATGGAGGTAGAGAGTTCTAGAATGTGGGACTCTCTGCTAAATCCAGAGATGCCATCATTCTTCTACCTGTAATGGCACTGTCTAGGACCAGCTAACTGGCTGGCACATCCATTAGTACATCAATATGGTATTTATCAAGTTGACAGAACCAACTATCGATGTACATATGTTCTTTCCTGGACCTTGGCTATGCCCCTAATCACGCCTGCAAACTGCTTTCTTCCTTACAAGACATCAAATGCCACCCCCCCCCTGGTGTGGCTACTGTAGGAGGTCTGAATGCCCAACCTATCTCTTTGAGAAAGGCCTACCTGGGCTCATTAGTTCAAGTTCAAGTTCAAAACCACCTTATTTCGATTAGTAAAAATCATAAAAAGCACACAATAGGCACAAGTACATGTTCAGGGGAATACACTTACAGTCAATTGATAACGCTATTAAAAATGAGCAATTAAAATATATACATTTTTTTAAAAGGTAAAAGAGTATTTCAAAGATTTCATAAGTTATCGCTAATGCTGTTAAGTTGTCTAATCCTGGTACATTTTTTGAGGCGAAAAGCAGCCACCAAAAAATTTGCAACACCAAACATAATTAGTGGGGAGTCTAACTGTTTTAAGTAAAGGAGAGCTGGTTTAGCTTGGACGAACCCCTTGTTTTTAAGCAATGGGGTAATATATTTTTTCCTAGGCAGAGAGTAAAAATTACAGAAAAACATAAAATGTAAAGTGTCCTGCAATGAGTAGCTATCACAATTACAAAGGGACAAATCCTCGAGCTTAGCCCACACCTTAGAATCGTTTATCAAAAAATGAATCTGGTTGAATCTTAATTTAGTTAGTAACCAGCGGTGAAACGGGATTGACACAACCGTTAAATACGGTTCGATAGCTATGGTTAACTTGGAAATATAGTGCTCCCTCACTGTAGGTTTCACAAGTTCTCCGCTCTCCCGTTCTAATTCTCTGCATTTAATAAAAGTCAATTTAAACCATTCCAAGTCAGCTTTAACAATACATTCTGGTTTGCAAAATAAATCAGGGCGGCCCAGGGAGCTTAGGGTATTTTTAATGTATGCTAGCCACGGGATGTTTTTCATATTGTCCAGACGTAAGCAATCCCTTAAGATTGCATGATTCAGGGTTAGGTTAGGGTTCAACCAAGTACTTAGCCACATCAAGATTGGAGACTGTTTAATGATATCACTTATGTACCCCTGGCCTAATTCCGTATGGACTTAAAAAGTAGCCGTGGATTGTGGCAGACCTAAGAGCATACGTAGGAATTTGTTTTCCTCTACTTGAATCGCTACTACGTTGTTAGTGTAGCCCCATATAGAAGCCCCATACCTTGCTATTGCAATTGATTTAGCTCTATATATTGCTAGCATTGCTTCTGTAGGTTTACCACCCAGTCGTTTAGCAAAACCTGAGATTGCTGCCGCGGATCTTTTCATGGCATTAACTTTTACTGATATTTGGGGTGCCCAGGAGCCCTTTTCGTCATAAACCACCCCATAGTAGGTAAAAGTTTTTACACTAGAAATTGGTGTGTTGGCACAAAAAAAGGACTTCGAATTTTTGTTCTTCCCCCCACCCACTGACATGACATGTGACTTGTCAGTGTTTATTTTTAAGTCAAGGGTGGTCATAAAGGCGTCAAAAGCCGCCAATAATCTCTGTAGTCCGAGGGGTGTTCGTGCCACAAGCACAGCGTCATCCGCGTAAAGAAGGACCGGGGTGGACAGCCCTCGAAAGCGCGGGACGTCTATCGTCGCCAGACCCAGGGTGGATTCGAGGTGGTTTATGTACAATGTGAATAACATAGGGGCGAGGATGCAACCCTGGCGCACCCCTCTGGTGGACTTAAAACCAACGGTGAGAGCTCCCCCCTGAGTCATCCTAATTGAGGCTTCCAGGTCCCGGTGCGCTTCTGCCAGAAAGTATACCAAGGAATGGTCCATCCCCAGGTCCAGAAGGATTTCCCACAGCCTAGACCTGTTGACCAGGTCAAAGGCCGTGGACAGATCCATGAACCCTAAGTAAATCGATCCACTAGATGCTACTGTATACTTTCCCAGGATCAGGTGTAGGTTAAGGCACTGGTCCTCAGTCTCCCTTCCTCTTCTGAACCCATATTGGGAATTTGATAAAATGTTATTGCTAGCAGCCCACTCGTCGATTCGTGCCAATATCACCTTCCCTAAGATTTTGAAGGAAGAATCAATGAGTGAGATGGGGCGATAACACCTCGGGTCTCCCCGTTGACCTTTTTTAAAAATAGGTATAATGGTTGCGTGCGACCAGGAGGCAGGCAAACTATGGTTGGTAGCAGTGTTAAAAGTATTAGTCAGGATTTTGGCCCAGAAGGGGGTATTGGCCTTGTACATGTCGGCTGGAACACCATCCGGGCCTGGGGCTTTTTTCCCTTCGGTGTTGATTATGGCCTTTTCAACTTCTACCTGGGCTCATTAGTAAAATGACAGAAAATCAGCATCTGCAGATTTTTCCTCCACTGTCTTGTAAAATGCTTATTTCCCTTCAAATGCGCCTATTATTTGTGAAAGGTTTTGTTACACCTTAGCCAATAGAGTAATACATTGGGCTCAGTTGGGGACTTAAGAACTTGAATTTCATGAAGGTTTTATTCAGGAAAGTAATGCAAAAGCCTCAGGATATAAAGAAGTGCAAATATAGGCAAATTAACCATTTAAATATTGAAAATATATCTTTAATCAATTCTCTTTGTTGAGCCAATGCAAAGTTAACATTTTGGTACGGCTTTTACCAAGTGTGTGATTATAGTAAAGCTCTACACACACGCGCGTGCGCACACACACACACACACACACTGGTAAAAAAGAAATGGGATATTCCTTTGAACATGGTCAAATAAAGGATAAGGTCTGCATAAGCCATAACCATATTTCTAAAGGTCCCATATGTGAGAGGCTGGCCATAGCGATTTTTCTTAAGGTCCTATCTGTGACAGGCTACCTGTGCACAGACACTGGGCTGAGTTACACAGTAGTTCTGGAATTCAAAAATGCCTGTCATATTGCTCAGGTGAAAAAACATTTTCACATATGTTAATTTAACATGTGTGCATTTATGCATGTGAAAATATTTATAAATAGTCCACGGCAATTCAATATTGTTTGTAATGTGGCATATTGTTTGGAATGTGGCAATGCTTATTCCCCTTTCTCACCCTGGATATGTATTTAGTCTTGACTTTGTCAGAAATAAATCCCTGACAGTGTCGAGGATGGGACTGTGCCTCACAAACATTTGTGAGTACCCACATAGTCACAGGTTTTCAATGCATCCTTGCTTTTGACTTCCAGCCTCTGTGATTAGATTTGGTCACAAGTAAAGCATGTTGCTGTAATATCACACATGAAGAGAACATGAATGTACAATCACAAAATGAAACATGCACACCTAAGTGCAGCATAGTGGTGCAAATGACCCAAAGCTTTTTAAATATGTTTTAGTGAACACAGAATGTCAATTGTCAAAAAAGCCCTGCACTCAATGTGTCACAATGAAAATCAATCCATGCAACATTGTAATTTGTGCTCTGTTATCTTGGTTGTTTATGGTCTTACTTCCATGCTTTTTTCTCTCCCTTCCTACTCAGGGATGCTTTGAAAGCCGGTCCTGTAAATGGATTAGTTTATGGACTGGCTCAGTCCCTTCAGTACTTTCTATACGCGGCTATTTTCACATTTGGAGCCTGGCTGATTGTGCATGGCTACACAGATATGGAGAAGATGTTTATGTAAGTATCTTATTGGATGTTATACGAAACTATAGAAATATATTTTTTGTGTAGACTATGAATATTTGAATACTTCTCAATGACATTGCACTAAGATGACAGCTATGGACCTTTGCTTTTGCGTCAATAATGTGTCACAAATAAGGTCTCATAGCAATCCTAGAATACTGCTTAAGAAGCCAAGCAAGGGCTAGATATCTCAAACTACATCGCTGAATGTTAGTCGGTTTTGCTTTGAGATGATGTGATCTATGTCTAGGGGATGGAGATGCTATAGGGAAAGATGTTGCTTTGGAATTGACAAGGCAAAGGTATGGTGATTATTTTCAGTTTTTTTTATCTACACAATAGTTGACCACAGTAATTTTTAGATGAATGAATTAAAAGAGAAATACTGACTAGTCAGTTGCGTAGGGCATTAGTTAAAAAAGAGCGGCTGAATGCTTTGTTCTTTGTTGATTAAAGCGCCTCAATAGTCTTTCTCGTCCATGTTTATTGTTTTATTTAATATCAATGTATATAGCACATATGTTATGCAGATCAGACTTTTCTTTTCAGCTTTTATTTAGATCTTGTTCTCTGGGCACTCTGTTTAGAGAGTTTAAGGTCTGGGAAGAATCAAGGAAATCTCTCTGTCTAAGCCATGAAAGCATAGAAAGAGCAAAGTAAATCTAAAAAAAAGCTTTTAACAGCTGTGGGAAAAAGTTTTAAGACTAACATTTTATTGTTCAACATGATGCTGAGTAACGTTTCCACCTCGGAATTTAATTGATCCTTCTGGATCGGATGGGTAATGCAGGCATGAATTCCATAAACAAGTGGGCAGTTAGAGACGAGGAAAATCGTGGCAAGCAGTGGTTGAACTATATACCTCCTTAAATTAGATCTGAAATTAGTCATTCTGGCCTTTCATTCAGTTGTGTATCCTATAAATACCCTTTTATTCGGGTCCTGCCATGAGGTACTCTAGTCAGGGCCGTCTTAACATCATTAACGATCACTGGGCAAAGCAGTACATTGAGCCCTGCCTACACAATCACTCATTCATTTCATAAGGCTTTATTCGGAACAAAGAAGCAATGTCCATAAAATCATAAAAAATTTCATTACAGTATTACATTAACCAATAAAAATCATGGTAGAGATTTACAAGAACAGAATAAATAATTAAAAAAACATACTTTTCCTTGCCTTGATTGCTTTAAGAAGGAATGTGGCAGTAAAAAAACAGACATCGGGGTGGTACATGTTAAAAAGCAGCTTCATAGAATCATATACAGTACTAACACCAAACTTGAGAAATAGGGGTTTTAAATAAGCTATGCGAAAATTTCCATAAAGTTTACATAGCAGTAAAAAGTGCAGAGTGCTTTGTGTAGTAATGTTGTCGCAAGGACACGGGCCAGCCGGATGCTTATTATTTAGAAGAAAAGCCACCAAGTGGTGCACAATCCCAAACCTCAGCCTGGTTAAAACAAACCGATGAGACGCTCTGGTTACTTTACTTAAAAATAGTTGGTATCCCACACTCTCATTAAATCTAGCATGAAACACACAGGTGGAAAGATTAACACTATTACTTAGCCGCCTTTCTGACTTGTAAGTCAGGAAGACATTCTTCATTACAGTTTTAGGCAAACCGGAGGCAGCTAGTCTGTCTACTTTAATGTTAAAGCCATAGATCTCTTGGTAGCTATCAATAATATATTTAATCCAAGGGATCTTTAAGTAATTGTCAACAGAGAGGCAGTCGCCAATAATGGCTCTGTTTAGAGTTGTCTCTTCTTTCATCCAGATCGCGCGCCATAGCATTAATGGTCTTAGGGCGATCAGATCGGACAGGTGTTGAATACCGAGATCTCGGTGAACCAGGTCGTTAGAAGCTGAAGTGGGCAGGCACAAGAGTCTCTTCTACTTGTAAGCTCCCAGCTGTGGCAAATCCCCAAGCCCCGGCACCATAGAGGGCAATGGAAAGACATCTCGATTGATAGATTTTTAACATGTCTTTAGTCCGTTTGTCCCCTAATTTGGCGGCAAATTTAAACACCCCATGGGCATTTTTTGCCATCTTTGCCCGAACGTTATTAAGCTCACTGGCCCAGCTGCAGTTCTTGGAGAAAGTTATACCAAGGTAGCTGAAGTTGTCCACTTGTTGGACCTTATGTCCATCAATAAAATACGAATGGGGTTTCCCACGCCTTGTTCCACATTCCATGGTATAGGTTTTGGACTTATTAATTACCAATTTTCTGTGCTTTATAAAAAGCGAAAACCTATACATCAAACGTTGAAGGCCTATAGGGGTCCTGGACAGTAACACGGCGTCATCCGCGTAGAGTAATACCGGGATGTCGAGATTATTGGCTTTTGGAGCATCTGCCTCTATCGTCTTTAAAACGCTATCAACTTCATTAATGAAAAGGGTGAAAAGCAGTGGGGCGAGGACACACCCTTGCCTTATACCTCGTCCAATCTTGAACTTATTAGTACACTCCCCATTTGGACCATAGCGTACACTAGTGCGCAGATTGACCTAAAGTCGGGCCAAAAAGTAGACAATACCCTCGGGTGCCCCCATATCTAGCAGTGTAGTCCAAAGGATGGCATGGTCCACCTTGTCACAACCACTCACAGGAATACAAATGTTTATTCGAAAATTAGTGTTAAATTCTGCATAGGCCCCTATGCTTCTGGGGCCCTCAGGCAACTGCACAGTGTGCCCATAAATTAAGAAGGCACTGACTCTAGTGCGGATGAAATCAATTAGACCCAGGAAAAGAGGTAAGAAAAGAGGACAGGTCAAAATGTTAGTCTAAGATTGTACGAAAAGGGTACTGGGTTGCAAAAGGGACTGCAAGATCCAGGAAAAATATAATGTGTTGTTTATTATGACTATGAAGAGGACCTAAGAAGAACATAGTTTGAACTTTATTAGAGCAATTCAACATTTAAGGTCCCATTATGATGCCAGTGGGACTTACGTCCCACCAGCACCGTTGTAGAAGCAGGACCGCTCGACTAGTAGTTGGTAGTCCCGCTGGCCGCATTACAATGCAACCAGCTTCACGGCGGTCACAAAGTTTATAGTTTGTATTGCAGCATGTGCTGCAGGCTGCAGCAAATGCGTTACAAATTAAACACATCTCACATATCCGTAAACTATGTGGGAGTCATCACACAGTGCCTGCCACATGGTGCTGGGATATGTTGGGTCATTGCTGAGTCTAAGGGGGACCCACTGGGGGACCCCAAAGTCCCTCTACACCTGCCTTTTCATGGCAGGTTAACCAACATGAAATGGCCGGCAGACAGATACATTGCAATCACTATGATGGTGCCTGATCAGGCACCACCACTGTTGCAGGGATTGCAGTCACTCCGACGGTCCGACAGGCTCCTTAAGCTCGTCGAACGAATGGCAGTCAGTCTCTCCATCCGCCCTACATCCGCCTACCATCATAATGCGGCGGGTGGTCCTGCAGGGTCCAATAGCGGTGGAACTGCCACCGACGGCCTGACGTTGGCGGTTCCACATCCATCGTAATGGGGCCCATAATTATTACATTGACATCATGAAAAGACCAATGAAGTAGGCAAAGTAATTGCAGCACCCAGTGGTGGGAACCTGGTGCATCCAACAAGGTATACATTGTGGTTGATGAGGCAGGACTTGAAGGTTAAAATACACTGTGGCAGCTGAGGCAGGTAAACCCAACTTTCAAGTATTACCATACATTCACGTGCAGAGGTACTCCCACCTACCCTCAAATAATACATGTAATTTCTTTCATCTTTAATCTGTAACTTATTTTAGCTCCATTGCACCACTCCTCATTAAGATGGAGGCTCACTGCTTGCATTTCTATGTGCAATATAACAACAAATAGTAGGTATTCTACTTCCAGGCTACACTGTTTGTGTTCCTATGTTTGTTTAGGGAAGGTGATAGCAAAGCAGATCAAATGTTCCATGTGTGAAAATCAGATCTCACAATGGACTGGTTAAAATAATCATTGGACAAGCAGCATGATGAAGCATTTAAACACAATCCAATGGATTCAGCTTGAAGAGCACAATTACAAGAAGACACACCATAGACATCAACATTTGCTATGGCACAGTTGGTGCCTGGTGAGCAATTGCCACCTAGTGTCACCTCCCACCTGCCTGCTACCATACCTAAGTTCCGCACGGTTAGACCATTTTGCATGGAGTGCAGATAGTTCTAACAATAGAAGAGCAGTCCGTCACTGCATTACAAGAGGTTGCAAGAAGCGATAAATGCTAACGTTTTTTTGCGGAAAAATTAAGTTTTTGGTTTTTATTTAGTGTAAAAAACACAAAAATGTTCAAAATGTTATAGAAACACAAACAAAATCAGGTTAAACAAAACAAAAAAAATGTTGGTTCCTAGAAACACCTTTCCTGTTTTAAAGAAGATAATGTATTTGTTTGTGAATGTGTGAATATCTGTAGGCTATGTGTCTACATTTTTACTAGGTATTTGAGTGAGTTAGTGAGTGGCTGTATGGGTATCTTAGTAGGTGTCTGAGTGGATGTATGTTTGAGTGAGTGAGTGGGTGTGTGAGTGGCTTTACGGGTAAGTGGGTTTGTGAGTGATTGTATGGGTGAGTGAGTATGTGAGTAGCTGTATGGGTGAGTGAGTGAGTGGGTATGTGCATGGCTATATGAGTACTTAGGTATGTTTGTGGCTGTATGGGTGAGTGACTGGCAGTGCAAATGGCTGTATGTGTGAATTACTGGGTGTGTCAGTGTCTATATGTGTGAGAGAATGGCTGTGTGAATGGCTGTATGGGTAAGTGAGTAAGTGTGTAAGTGGTTGAATGGGTGAGTGATTAGGTACATGAGTGGCTGTAAGGGTGATTGAGTGTGTGAGTAGTTGCATTAGTGTGTCAGTGGGAGTGTAAGTGGCTGTATGGGTCAGCGAATGGGTGTATGAGTGGCTGTATTGGTGAATAGGTGGGTGTGTGAGTAGCTATATGTGATCGACATTATGCAACCAGTATTACTTAAAAAGTTGTATTCTAGATTTCTGTATGGGTATGGAGAAGCCTATATTTCTTGCCTGAGGCTGCCCCGGTAAACATTACAAGATTTGGAAGAGGTGGGCTGATTACAGAGGTATCTGGCTAGAGCCCCCGACAGAACAAGACCCGGAGCTGGAGGTTTGAGTGAGCTCTGCCGTAGGATGTGTGTACGTGAATGGTCAGACTTGTCAGAAACCGTGCAGGGGGGGAGGGATCCAGGTGGGATGGAGTTGGGGTCAGTTGGGGAGGGCGAGGGGGGGAAGAGGGGTGGATTGGTTACTTGCATTGATCCCATTGTACTGAAGGTAAAAGAAATGATGGATTGCGTTGTTTTATATGTGTGCTGATATCTGGCGGATACCTCTGGGGTACAGAGATCTGCGACTGTCTATGTGATCTATCAATAAAATCTGTTTTGAAAAAAAAAAGTTGTATCTACAATTTAGGTACGGGACCCTCCCACTTGACGCACGTACAAACAAGTGGGAAGGCGCGGCAGGCCGCCTTTGCCCTGGGTGTTCAATGGAGGAAGAAACTGCTATACATGTGGTATTCTTCTGTCCAGCATATAGGAGTCCCAATAGAAGATGGGTGATCCAATTTTGTAAAAACATGGGTATCAGTAACTATAGAGAAATCTTTAGAATTCTAAAATCAGACACTGACCCAGTTACTGTTGCTGTAATATCAAAATTTCTATTTGCAATGTGGACCAAGAGAAGGTATCTGCTAGCTACAGGTTCTGCGAACTTGTAACCTTTATGTAGACTTTCATTTATGGCAACGTGCTAACAAAGAGGGCTTTATATGCAGTTTCTTTAAAATTCCTTCCTAATGTAATCTGACTAAAAAGAGGGTAATTGGTGAACGGACTTCCTTATCTTATGTTTAGTCGTACACTATCTACTGGTTGGGCGTTTTAAGCTTGCAATGTTTTCATAACATTGTTTTAATTGGATTTTAATATTCATATATTAACTTATATTTTTAAGATATATTTTTTATAAGCTTTTCCCAGACTGCTGCTATTGATGCCCTTTCTCCCTAATTCGAAATATTGTATCTTTATAGTGTTTATATCTCTGCACCTGTGAATTGGACTCTTCATTGTTTTTTTTTATTTTTTGGATTGTAAAAACAGTACTTTTCTCAATGCACTTTTATGGCCATATCGGCCGAAATATGGTTATTATGAATGAATGAGAAGGGGTTTTTTCAGTGAATATATATATATATATATATTCACTGAAAAAACCATAGGTTATAGACCATATATAGTTAGGAATTAGCATTTAAAAAACCTTATTTTACTCACACAAAACCATTGAAATTCCATATAAAGTTAGTTGCACTAACTATATATCGCGCACCCGCAATCCACTGCTGATCATGTCACATATTACATCATTCATGACATGGTCAGTGACATCACTGATGACATCACTGATGACATCTCAAATGACATCACTGATGACATCTCAAATGACATCACTGATGACATCATCTAGTGTCTGTGTGTTTTTGTAAAGTTTAAATATGTTTTACATATTGAAGAATGAGTGGATGTATAAGTGTCTGGATGAAGGATTTAGTAGGTGCGTGACTGACTGTATGAGTGAGTGATTAAATGTGTCTCACTGAATGCATGGGTTAGTGACTAAACTGTCTTAATTTGTGCATCATTATGTCTGTTGTTCTGTAAACTGCTGCATGTGTTGATCATTAGCTATACGAGAGGCTATATGTGTTATTAATTGGTTGCCCAAGTATTTCTATGGGAGATTGAGTTTGTGTAGGGGTGGCTGGAAGGTGTGTGACTCTATGCATAGATGTGTGAGCAGTTTATTCACTAGGTGTATGAGTTCAAGAGTGCATGTGGAAACAGCTACATGGGCAGTTGACTGTGTGCATGAGTGTATTGATGAGTGAATGGATATCTCAATGCTACATGTCATAGTAAGTACATATGTAAAACACAGTACATGTGAGAGTTGGCATATATAAATAACTGTGCATGAGAGCCACTGAATGAGTGAGTAGTTGTATCGATCATTGTGAACTTGTATCAGGGATTGTATAAGAGAGTAAATATGTGTTAGTATATGTTTCAATAAGTAAGGTGTGTTTAACTGTATAGTTGAAGAAATGGAGGTGAGATTGTTTCTTTGCATGACTGACTGGGTGTGTGAGTAACTCCATGGATGAGTGGCAGTGTGTGAGTGTCTGTATACACTGAGTGTATCTAAGGTTATATTAGAGTCTGAAGAGGTTTATCGTATTAGCACAAGAATGATGTCAAATGAGATGTCATCAGTGATGTCATCAGTGATGTCATTTGAGATGTCATCAGTGATGTCATCAGTGATGTCAATGACCATGTCATGAATGATGTAATATGTGACATGATCAGCAGTGGATTGCGGGTGCGCGATATATAGTTAGTGCAACTAACTATATATGGAATTTCAATGGTTTTGTGTGAGTAAAATAAGGTTTTTTAAATGCTAATTCCTAACTATATATGGTCTATAACCTATGGTTTTTTCAGTGAATTTTCAAGGTTTTGTAAATGCTAATTCCTAACTATATATGGTCTATAACCTATGGTTTTTTCAGTGAATTTCAATGGTTTTTTAATAGCAAATATCATAAGCTGTCGAATGTCAAGTACGTGGTAAGTGAAAACATTTTCGTGTTTATGCACACTGATCTGCTTTGAATGGTGCCCCCCCCCCTCATTTCTATTAGGAGTACTCTCTCTTTGCAGATAGTGAAAGGTAGTTAACGCAGGCCTTTGCCCCCATTGTAATCCGTCGTGCCTGCTTCTCTCTCCATTTGATTGATTGTTATCCAAGTATTTACTGTTTTAGAATTAGTTCTCTTTGGTTCATTCTCTATTTACAAACAAACACAGAGTCGCAATACTCTGTTTAGTCTTTGCAGATAACGAAAAATCGTGTAAAAAAAAAGAAAAGGAATCGAGCAAAATCAGTAGGCCACTAATGGGATCTCTTTTTGACCTCGCTAAAATAGAAACATTAGGAACAACCCCTCATGACAAATACAAAACTAGTGAGATGAACTGAACTCCACACAATGATGGCTGCAAAACAGCTCGGCTCCGCCACCCACCCCGCCCAAAATAACGATAAAGAACGGCTGCCATGATTGGTTGCGGAATGACCACGACGGAGCTACTAAATGGTGCTGCTCTCATGCTAACCCCAGCTTCAGTCTGAAACATCCAGAAACACTGTAGACTACCAATTCGATCAGTTCCGGTAGCGCCCCAATGTAACCCGGTAGAGAAGAACTAGCCCTCCCCTCTTTGACTGATGGTTCTTGTTGCCTGTCCCTTCTGTTGTCATTTAACAGAACTATTTAGCCTGCTGAAAGGGGTTGTGTTCCGACCGCTGGTTGGTGGAGACATTTTGACTATATTCTGTACCTGCGTTGTCGCGTAATGCGTCATATGACGCGCCGCGTTAGCGCATCCGGAAGTCATCCGGGGCGCGCAGCGCGTAACGTAAGCATAACAAGTCATGTGACTTGTTAATAAAACTTTTCATTGGTTCATTTTACTTTTCTTATTGTAATGATGAAAGGCTTGGTCATATAATTACGCTTTTCATTACTTCCGAACATTATTTTTTCTTAAATATATGTTATAATGTTCCAGGCTAATGTACTTTCCCGGAAATTTTACAACTGTCCTGCAAGTAAAATATATTCTTTTTTCGAGAAAAAGAGCGTTTCTTCGTCCCATGACGGAGCCGTTGAGCAAAAGAGGGTCGACCTGCTGTCTTAGTCGCCGATACGCCTGAATATGAGATTCTTATCGATCACTTTATGTTGCAGGAATAGAAAACACAACAGCCCTTGACCATTTATCTTTACTGCGTTCCTTCGTATTATACCTTTTACCCTTCATGTAATTGGTCTGCTTTATTTCACTTGCCTTTTAATGATTCTAAAACAGTCACTATTATTAAAAACTTTACCAATGTATATACTACTACCATGTTTTCTTTTAAAAACCTTTATTGTGAAAATTTCATTATACAAATACGAGCCTATAACCACGTGGGCCTGCCACAGAGCAAACTGTAATCGTATATGATGAATAGACATTTACACTGTAGAGGAACGTAACGGGCGGGCCATTAGGTTGCAAGAACTAAGTTGTCTAACAGTTACGGAATCGGTGGACGTACATTTTATAATTAAAATACGACAGGGCCAGTTACAATAAAATTATCAAGATATACATTTGCGGGCAAGTACCATGGGTGACGTTAATTCGAACTTTCAACAGTACAGTAATCAATAACACATCAGAACTTAATATCAATAGGGATGTCGAAATATTCAATCAATTCTCGTCCCCGCCCGCCATGTGCTTCAAAACTGCATACGTATCTCGTGATTTCAAGGTTCTGCAACCAGTACACAACAAGGAGTTACGAGTCCCATTTATTCCGGCGCCATTTTGGGCGAGGACGGGCAGGTCCAGGATATAGTCAAAATGTCTCTACCAACCATCGACTATGATGATGTTCATATGCTGTATTTATTAGAGTAACACTCATCTGTCCACATGAAATTAATTTGCCACAATCTAAACATGTCATTTTAATCTTTCCAAAGTTCTTCTAAATATTTGGGACCGTTTCCCTTGCCTCTGAAGCTCTCAGTGCCACTTCTTTGATGAATGTACTAGCAGGTCAGGGGTTCTCCTCCAAATCTCTCTTTTATGCAGCACTATAATTAATTGGTGCCACCTCTCCATATGACGATGCATGGTATAGTTACCACAACTATATTTTTTTTCGGTTCCTCTGGAGAGTTCATCGTGGCAGATGAAGCGTGTAACGTACCGGGCATTTACCTTTTTTTGCATGTACAGGAAAGGAAAAAAAATCGAGCGTCCGAGTTCTAAGGTGTCCCAGGGCCATTTTAGTGGACCAGGCCCAAATCCAAAGAACAGGCCGCCATTTTGAGAGTCCTCTTGCAGCCGCCTGTCGCTGTAGCATCAAGAGCAGCCGAAACTCAGCTGAATGGCAACTGAAACGGTAAAGGGGCGCCCCACTACAGCAGACGAGCCTCCACCTAGGAAGGCCCATTCACGCCGGCTCCCCCCCCCTTCGGGCACCCCACGCCGTTATTCGGAGCAGTATTGTAGGATGGCCACACCAGTGCGGCAACTTGCTAGACATCACCTCGGTGGTAACCGAATCTCAACGCCTTGTGGTGTCTCCTATTCAGAAAACATTGTTATGCTGCCTTCGACCTATTCGCCGCAAGTGCGCACACAACTCAACTGCATAGCTTGCTAGACACCACCTCGGTGCCATCCGGATCTTGGAATGTCAGCACCTTTTGGTGTCTTCTCTTCAGAAAATATTGTTGCGCTGCCTTTGGCCCCATTCGCACATCAGTCCGCTACTGACGCCATCTCACAGGCTAATGGGGCGCCCCACGCCGAGTTTCAGCATTGTAGAATAACCACACCAGTACAGCAACTTGCTAGACATCACCTCGGTGCCATCCGGATCTCGGCGCCCCACTGCAGATGAAGTGCCTCTCAACTATGAAACCACCACGGTGACATCCGGATCTTGGCGCGTTGTGCTGCCTTCGGCCTATTCGCACATCGGTCCGCTACTGACGCCATCTCACAGGCTAATGGGGCGACCCACGCCGAGTTTCAGCATTGTAGGATGACCACACCAGTACAGCAACTTGCTAGACATCACCTCGGTGCCATCCGGATCTCGGCGCCCCACTGCAGATGAAGTGCCTCTCAACTATGAAACCACCACGGTGACATCCGGATCTTGGCGCGTTGTGCTGCCTTCGGCCTATTCGCACATCGGTCCGCTACTGACGCCATCTCACAGGCTAATGGGGCGACCCACGCCGAGTTTCAGCATTGTAGGATGACCACACCAGTACAGCAACTTGCTAGACATCACCTCAGTGCCATCCGAATCTTGGCATCTCAACGCCTAGTGGTATCTTCCATACAAAAAATATTGTTACGCTGCCTTTGGCCCCATTCGCACATCAGTCCGCAACTTAGACATCACCTCGGTGCCATCCGGATCTTGGCATCTCAGCGCCTTGTGGTGTCAGTCAGAAAATATTGTTGCGCTGCCTTTGGCCCCATTCGCACATCGGTCCGCTACTGACGCCATCTCACAGGCCAACGGGGCGCCCCACGCCAACTTTCAACATTGTAGGATGGCCACAGAAGTGCGACAACTTACTAGACACCACCTCGGTGCCATCCGGATCTTGGCGCGTTGTGCTGCCTTCGGCCTATTCGCACATCGGTCCGCTACTGACGCAAACTCACAGGCCAACGGGGCGCCCCACGCCGACTTTCAGCATTGTAGGATGGCCACACCAGTGCTGCAACTTGCTGGACACCACCTCGGTGCCATCCGGATCTTGGCGCGTTGTATTGCCTTCGGCCTATTCGCACATCGGTCCGCTACTGACGCCGCCTCACGTGCCAACGTATTTTCTCCGCATTTTATACCCTATGCCGCATAACAGGTCATGTGACTTGTTTATAAAACTTTTCATTGGTTCATTTTACTTTTGGTTTCCTAATGATGGAAGGCTTGATCATATGACCTAAAAACAACACTTTTCATTGGATGAAAACTTTTTTTTCCCCCAAACGATGAAAGCCCCACCTTGTTTCTGGATGTTTCAGACTAAACTGGCGTCAGCATGAGAGCACCACCATCTCGTAGCTCCGTCGTGGTCATTCCGCGAGCAATCATGGCAGCCGCTCCCCACCAGAAGCCTGCAGGAGTCGGGGCCCCCAAAACTTTTGATGAATTCTCAAGGCGGAGGGGACGCTTTCGAGAATGGGGTCCAAGACCTAGCAGACAAGCGTCCGATTTCCAAGGTGTCCCAGGGCCATTTCAGTGGACCACGCCCAAAAAGGAAAGAGCCTGCCGCCATTTTGAGAGTCCTGTGGCAGCCGCCTATCGCTGCACCGCAAGAGTGGGCGCAACTCAGCTGAATGGCGGATTTTGACACAGTGGACCAAAAGCGGACGGAATGGCAACTGAAACGGTAAAGGGGCGCCCCACTAAAACAGATGAGACTCCACCTGGAGAGGCCCGTTCACGCCGCCTCCCCCGGGGCGCCCCACGCCGTTATTCGGAGCAGCATTGTAGGATACCAAAACCAGTGCGGCAACTTACTGGACATCACCTTGGTGCCATCGTTCTGCTGCCTTGGAACTATTCGCACAACAGTTTGCTACTGATGACCCACCCCCCGCGACGCCCCACGCCGTTATTTGCTGGGTGGCAACTTACTAGACATCACTTTCGTGTCATCTAGATGTCGGCGCGTTCTGCGCCTTGGAACTATTCGCACAACAGTTTGCTACTGATGACCCACCCCCCGCGACGCCCCACGCCGGAAATCTGGACGTTGTGCTGCGTTGGGACTATTCGCACAGCCGACCGCTACTTCGTTGTTTTTCCCTAAAAATGTTTATATGTTATTACTATTTTTGTTTTCTTGTATATATTTATAAATTATTAAAGTTTTATAATCTTACTACTTTGTCGGAGTGCTATATATTTTTAATGTGACACATAATTGTAAAAACTTTGATGTACAAAGAGTCATCCCTGGAATCTTCCGCTTCACGCTCGGTCCCCTCCCCAATCACAATACAGGATGGTTTTCAGATAATAGCAACGCTTCTGCTGTGACGGATCTCATCGAGTGTGGGCCTTGATCTACTATAACTCCTTTGAAGAGGGGTGATTCTTTACAGCTGTGGCCATAAACTACATCTGCAGGGCTAGCTGATAGCCTAGGACCGGCCTGGACAATCGGACACAGAGGAAAAGGAGTGTCAGAGGGTGCGGTAGTGAATAGGGCGAAAGGGAGGTGTCGGGCGGGCACAGGGTGTGATTCTCAGGGAAGAGCAGCGCAGATGGGGGGAGGTTTATTACCCATGCATAAGACAGAGAGCGGGGGTGACCACTGCCTGGGTGAGATGCTTGCGAGGGTGGGGAGCCATGCTAAGGATCGACAGCGTGCACAGAGTGGGTCTGGTCAAGGCATCTAAAATGGCTGCCGTGCACGACAAAAGTGTGGCATTTGAAATAAGACAAGATGGCGCACACAATGTTTTTCAACAATTCCTGATTTCCTTCGAATCGAACGTTAACAGACGTTGGGGCATATTACCAAAGTTAAGCGATATTTATCCCTAACGATGCATTGCAAAGATTTTTTTACCGTCAGAAATTATCGCAGATAAACCTTGCTATTATCAAGGTTTATCGCAAATACGATAAAAAACGACCGCAATGCATTAATATCGCTGAAAACTCAGCGATATTCATGCATTACCGAGCTAATGCTCTTAGCCATGTTATCCACCTCCCATTGGATAACATGGCTAAGAACTGCTCAGGGCAGCTGTTACTTTTTGGAGATATTCGCGCTTATCTCGAATATTTCCAAAAGTTGATAATAGGAGATAGCGATGTTAGCGACTGTTTCCAGTCGCTAACATCTTGGCATGCCCACTTTGCATGTCATTAGTGATAAATATCACTCACATGCAAAGTGGGACCCAAGATGGTCGCTATCTCCTACTAGCCGTCGCTAACTGGTGTTAGCAACAGCTAGGTAATACAGATATAATTTTATCTCCGCGAAGCGGAGCGCTGTTACAGATATATATCTTGTTTTTGAACGTTAATTTCTCAAAATGCACTGAAGCACATATATTGAGACATAGCAAAGGCACATCGGGCTACCAGTCCCTAGGAGATAGCGATGTTAGCGACTGTTTCCAGTCGCTAACATCTTGGCATGCCCACTTTGCATGTCATTAGTGATAAATATCACTCACATGCAAAGTGGGACCCAAGATGGTCGCTATCTCCTACTAGCCGTCGCTAACTGGTGTTAGCAACAGCTAGGTAATACAGATATAATTTTATCTCCGCGAAGCGGAGCGCTGTTACAGATATATATCTTGTTTTTGAACGTTAATTTCTCAAAATGCACTGAAGCACATATATTGAGACATAGCAAAGGCACATCGGGCTACCAGTCCCTAATATTTTACCAAGTTTCGTGCAAATCCATTCAGCCGTTCGATTATTATTATTATTTATTTTTTTTGCCCCGCGGGGCCCTTTTAAAACCTCCACATCAAACCTAGGGGGTCAGCGAGGATCTACTATGCCCCCTTATGGTCATTTGCCCCTTCGCTTTGGCCTCCTCTTGTCTCTCGATCCTACCGAGAGACAAGATGGCGGCCGCTACGTACTGTTTGGAATGTTTACAGACACCGGAGAGCCAATCAGCTTCGCTTCGCAAAGCTCCGTAACGCGAAAAGTACGCGAAGCGGTGCGCTGTTACAGATATATATCTTTTTTTGAACGTTAATTTCTCAAAATCCACTGAAGCACATATATTGAGACCTAGCAAAGGCACATCGGGCTACCAGTCCCTACAATTTTGCCAAGTTTCGTGCAAATCCATTCAGCCGTTCGATTATTATTATTATTATTTTTTTTTGCCCCGCGGGGCCCTTTTAAAACCTCCACATCAAACCTAGGGGGTCAGCGAGGATCTACTATTCCCCCTTATGGTCATTTGCCCCTTCGCTTTGGCCTCCTCTTGTCTCTCGATCCTACCGAGAGACAAGATGGCGGCCGCTACGGACTGTTTGGAATGTTGACAGACGCCAGAGAACCAATCAGCTTCGCTTCACAAAGCTCCGTTGCGCGAAAAGTACGCGTCCTGGGCCGCTGCCCGGTCCGCTGTTACAGATATATATCTTTTTTTAAACGTTAATTTCTCAAAATCCACTGGAGCACATATATTGAGACCTACAAAAGGCACATCGGGCTACCAGTCCCTACAATTTTGCCACGTTTCGTGCAAATCCATTCAGCCGTTCGGGCTAAAAGTGAGGCCAACCGCCCTATGGAAATTAACACGGGAAAAACGCGTTTTGGGACCCCCCTTTTTTCTCGGCCCCCCCCTTGACGAACCCCCCCAAAATTTTCAGGGGCTGCTCAGAAACAAAATGTGCCATTTTCCTGAAAATTTCAGCCAATTCCGTCCACAAACGCCAAAGTTATTAGACATAGAATTTTCAAAAATCCCATAGGGAAAAAATCCTAACTATATATACCTACTGGCGACCGCCAGTAGGTAATATATATATATATATATATATATATATATATATATATATATATATATATATATATATATATATATATATTTATATATATATATATATATATATATATATATATATATATATTTACCACCAACAGAATATATATATATTACCTACTGGCGGTCGCCAGTAGGTATATATAGTTAGGATTTTTTCTCTATGGGTTTTTTGAAAATTCTATGTCTAATAACTTTGGCGTTTGTGGACGGAATTGGCTGAAATTTTCAGGAAAATGGCACATTTTGTTTCTGAGCAGCCCCTGAAAATTTTGGGGGGGTTCGTCAAGGGGGGGCCGAGAAAAAAGGGGGGTCCCAAAACGCGTTTTTCCCATGTTAATTTCCATAGGGCGGTTGGCCTCACTTTTAGCCCGAACGGCTGAATGGATTTGCACGAAACTTGGCAAAATTGTAGGGACTGGTAGCCCGATGTGCCTTTTGTAGGTCTCAATATATGTGCTGCAGTGGATTTTGAGAAATTAACGTTTAAAAAAAGATATATATCTGTAACAGCGGACTGGGCAGCGGCCCAGGACGCGGACTTTTCGCGCAACGGAGCTTTGTGAAGCGAAGCTGATTGGTTCTCTGGCGTCTGTCAACATTCCAAACAGTCCGTAGCGGCCGCCATCTTGTCTCTCGGTAGGATCGAGAGACAAGAGGAGGCCAAAGCGAAGGGGCAAATGACCATAAGGGGGAATAGTAGATCCTCGCTGACCCCCTAGGTTTGATGTGGAGGTTTTAAAAGGGCCCCGCGGGGCAAAAAAAATAAATAATAATAATAATCGAACGGCTGAATGGATTTGCACGAAACTTGGCAAAATTGTAGGGACTGGTAGCCCGATGTGCCTTTGCTAGGTCTCAATATATGTGCTTCAGTGGATTTTGAGAAATTAACGTTCAAAAAAAGATATATATCTGTAACAGCGCACCGCTTCGCGTACTTTTCGCGTTACGGAGCTTTGCGAAGCGAAGCTGATTGGCTCTCCGGTGTCTGTAAACATTCCAAACAGTACGTAGCGGCCGCCATGTTGTCTCTCGGTAGGATCGAGAGACAAGAGGAGGCCAAAGCGAAGGGGCAAATGACCATAAGGGGGCATAGTAGATCCTCGCTGACCCCCTAGGTTTGATGTGGAGGTTTTAAAAGGGCCCCGCGGGGCAAAAAAAAAAAATAATAATAATAATCGAACGGCTGAATGGATTTGCACGAAACTTGGTAAAATATTAGGGACTGGTAGCCCGATGTGCCTTTGCTATGTCTCAATATATGTGCTTCAGTGCATTTTGAGAAATTAACGTTCAAAAACAAGATATATATCTGTAACAGCGCTCCGCTTCGCGGAGATAAAATTATATCTATATTACCTAGCTGTTGCTAACACCAGTTAGCGACGGCTAGTAGGAGATAGCGACCATCTTGGGTCCCACTTTGCATGTGAGTGATATTTATCACTAATGACATGCAAAGTGGGCATGCCAAGATGTTAGCGACTGGAAACAGTCGCTAACATCGCTATCTCCTAGGGACTGGTAGCCCGATGTGCCTTTGCTATGTCTCAATATATGTGCTTCAGTGCATTTTGAGAAATTAACGTTCGAAAACAAGATATATATCTGTAACAGCGCTCCGCTTCGCGGAGATAAAATTATATCTGTATTACCTAGCTGTTGCTAACACCAGTTAGCGACGGCTAGTAGGAGATAGCGACCATCTTGGGTCCCACTTTGCATGTGAGTGATATTTATCACTAATGACATGCAAAGTGGGCATGCCAAGATGTTAGCGACTGGAAACAGTCGCTAACATCGCTATCTCCTATTATCAACTTTTGGAAATATTCGAGATAACCGCGAATATCTCCAAAAAGTAACAGCTGCCCTGAGCAGTTCTTAGCCATGTTATCCAATGGGAGGTGGATAACATGGCTAAGAGCATTAGCTCGGTAATGCATGAATATCGCTGAGTTTTCAGCGATATTAATGCATTGCGGTCGTTTTTTATCGTATTTGCGATAAACCTTGATAATAGCAAGGTTTATCTGCGATAATTTCTGACGGTAAAAAAATCTTTGCAATGCATCGTTAGGGATAAATATCGCTTAACTTTGGTAATATGCCCCAACGTCTGTTAACGTTCGATTCGAAGGAAATCAGGAATTGTTGAAAAACATTGTGTGCGCCATCTTGTCTTTTTTCAAATGCCACACTTTTGTCGTGCACGGCAGCCATTTTAGATGCCTTGACCAGACCCACTCTGTGCACGCTGTTGATCCTTAGCATGGCTCCCCACCCTCGCAAGCATCTCACCCAGGCAGTGGTCACCCCCGCTCTCTGTCTTATGCATGGGTAATAAACCTCCCCCCATCTGCGCTGCTCTTCCCTGAGAATCACACCCTGTGCCCGCCCGACACCTCCCTTTCGCCCTATTCACTACCGCACCCTCTGACACTCCTTTTCCTCTGTGTCCGATTGTCCAGGCCGGTCCTAGGCTATCAGCTAGCCCTGCAGATGTAGTTTATGGCCACAGCTGTAAAGAATCACCCCTCTTCAAAGGAGTTATAGTAGATCAAGGCCCACACTCGATGAGATCCGTCACAGCAGAAGCGTTGCTATTATCTGAAAACCATCCTGTATTGTGATTGGGGAGGGGACCGAGCGTGAAGCGGAAGATTCCAGGGATGACTCTTTGTACATCAAAGTTTTTACAATTATGTGTCACATTAAAAATATATAGCACTCCGACAAAGTAGTAAGATTATAAAACTTTAATAATTTATAAATATATACAAGAAAACAAAAATAGTAATAACATATAAACATTTTTAGGGAAAAACAACGAAGTAGCGGTCGGCTGTGCGAATAGTCCCAACGCAGCACAACGTCCAGATTTCCGGCGTGGGGCGTCGCGGGGGGTGGGTCATCAGTAGCAAACTGTTGTGCGAATAGTTCCAAGGCAGCAGAACGCGCCGAAATCTAGATGACACGAAAGTGATGTCTAGTAAGTTGCCACCCAGCAAATAACGGCGTGGGGCGTCGCGGGGGGTGGGTCATCAGTAGCAAACTGTTGTGCGAATAGTTCCAAGGCAGCAGAACGATGGCACCAAGGTGATGTCCAGTAAGTTGCCGCACTGGTTTTGGTATCCTACAATGCTGCTCCGAATAACGGCGTGGGGCGCCCCGGGGGAGGCGGCGTGAACGGGCCTCTCCAGGTGGAGTCTCATCTGTTTTAGTGGGGCGCCCCTTTACCGTTTCAGTTGCCATTCCGTCCGCTTTTGGTCCACTGTGTCAAAATCCGCCATTCAGCTGAGTTGCGCCCACTCTTGCGGTGCAGCGATAGGCGGCTGCCACAGGACTCTCAAAATGGCGGCAGGCTCTTTCCTTTTTGGGCGTGGTCCACTGAAATGGCCCTGGGACACCTTGGAAATCGGACGCTTGTCTGCTAGGTCTTGGACCCCATTCTCGAAAGCGTCCCCTCCGCCTTGAGAATTCATCAAAAGTTTTGGGGGCCCCGACTCCTGCAGGCTTCTGGTGGGGAGCGGCTGCCATGATTGCTCGCGGAATGACCACGACGGAGCTACGAGATGGTGGTGCTCTCATGCTGACGCCAGTTTAGTCTGAAACATCCAGAAACAAGGTGGGGCTTTCATCGTTTGGGGGAAAAAAAAAGTTTTCATCCAATGAAAAGTGTTGTTTTTAGGTCATATGATCAAGCCTTCCATCATTAGGAAGCCAAAAGTAAAATGAACCAATGAAAAGTTTTATAAACAAGTCACATGACCTGTTATGCGGCATAGGGTATAAAATGCGGAGAAAATACGTTGGCACGTGAGGCGGCGTCAGTAGCGGACCGATGTGCGAATAGGCCGAAGGCAATACAACGCGCCAAGATCCGGATGGCACCGAGGTGGTGTCCAGCAAGTTGCAGCACTGGTGTGGCCATCCTACAATGCTGAAAGTCGGCGTGGGGCGCCCCGTTGGCCTGTGAGTTTGCGTCAGTAGCGGACCGATGTGCGAATAGGCCGAAGGCAGCACAACGCGCCAAGATCCGGATGGCACCGAGGTGGTGTCTAGTAAGTTGTCGCACTTCTGTGGCCATCCTACAATGTTGAAAGTCGGCGTGGGGCGCCCCGTTGGCCTGTGAGATGGCGTCAGTAGCGGACCGATGTGCGAATGGGGCCAAAGGCAGCGCAACAATATTTTCTGACTGACACCACAAGGCGCTGAGATGCCAAGATCCGGATGGCACCGAGGTGATGTCTAAGTTGCGGACTGATGTGCGAATGGGGCCAAAGGCAGCGTAACAATATTTTTTGTATGGAAGATACCACTAGGCGTTGAGATGCCAAGATTCGGATGGCACTGAGGTGATGTCTAGCAAGTTGCTGTACTGGTGTGGTCATCCTACAATGCTGAAACTCGGCGTGGTTCGCCCCATTAGCCTGTGAGATGGCGTCAGTAGCGGACCGATGTGCGAATAGGCCGAAGGCAGCACAACGCGCCAAGATCCGGATGTCACCGTGGTGGTTTCATAGTTGAGAGGCACTTCATCTGCAGTGGGGCGCCGAGATCCGGATGGCACCGAGGTGATGTCTAGCAAGTTGCTGTACTGGTGTGGTCATCCTACAATGCTGAAACTCGGCGTGGGTCGCCCCATTAGCCTGTGAGATGGCGTCAGTAGCGGACCGATGTGCGAATAGGCCGAAGGCAGCACAACGCGCCAAGATCCGGATGTCACCGTGGTGGTTTCATAGTTGAGAGGCACTTCATCTGCAGTGGGGCGCCGAGATCCGGATGGCACCGAGGTGATGTCTAGCAAGTTGCTGTACTGGTGTGGTTATTCTACAATGCTGAAACTCGGCGTGGGGCGCCCCATTAGCCTGTGAGATGGCGTCAGTAGCGGACCGATGTGCGAATGGGGCCAAAGGCAGCGCAACAATATTTTCTGAAGAGAAGACACCAAAAGGTGCTGACATTCCAAGATCCGGATGGCACCGAGGTGGTGTCTAGCAAGCTATGCAGTTGAGTTGTGTGCGCACTTGCGGCGAATAGGTCGAAGGCAGCATAACAATGTTTTCTGAATAGGAGACACCACAAGGCGTTGAGATTCGGTTACCACCGAGGTGATGTCTAGCAAGTTGCCGCACTGGTGTGGCCATCCTACAATACTGCTCCGAATAACGGCGTGGGGTGCCCGAAGGGGGGGGAGCCGGCGTGAATGGGCCTTCCTAGGTGGAGGCTCGTCTGCTGTAGTGGGGCGCCCCTTTACCGTTTCAGTTGCCATTCAGCTGAGTTTCGGCTGCTCTTGATGCTACAGCGACAGGCGGCTGCAAGAGGACTCTCAAAATGGCGGCCTGTTCTTTGGATTTGGGCCTGGTCCACTAAAATGGCCCTGGGACACCTTAGAACTCGGACGCTCGATTTTTTTTTCCTTTCCTGTACATGCAAAAAAAGGTAAATGCCCGGTACGTTACACGCTTCATCTGCCACGATGAACTCTCCAGAGGAACCGAAAAAAAATATAGTTGTGGTAACTATACCATGCATCGTCATATGGAGAGGTGGCACCAATTAATTATAGTGCTGCATAAAAGAGAGATTTGGAGGAGAACCCCTGACCTGCTAGTACATTCATCAAAGAAGTGGCACTGAGAGCTTCAGAGGCAAGGGAAACGGTCCCAAATATTTAGAAGAACTTTGGAAAGATTAAAATGACATGTTTAGATTGTGGCAAATTAATTTCATGTGGACAGATGAGTGTTACTCTAATAAATACAGCATATGAACATCATCATAGTCGATGGTTGGTAGAGACATTTTGACTATATCCTGGACCTGCCCGTCCTCGCCCAAAATGGCGCCGGAATAAATGGGACTCGTAACTCCTTGTTGTGTACTGGTTGCAGAACCTTGAAATCACGAGATACGTATGCAGTTTTGAAGCACATGGCGGGCGGGGACGAGAATTGATTGAATATTTCGACATCCCTATTGATATTAAGTTCTGATGTGTTATTGATTACTGTACTGTTGAAAGTTCGAATTAACGTCACCCATGGTACTTGCCCGCAAATGTATATCTAGATAATTTTATTGTAACTGGCCCTGTCGTATTTTAATTATAAAATGTACGTCCACCGATTCCGTAACTGTTAGACACCTTAGTTCTTGCAACCTAATGGCCCGCCCGTTACGTTCCTCTACAGTGTAAATGTCTATTCATCATATACGATTACAGTTTGCTCTGTGGCAGGCCCACGTGGTTATAGGCTCGTATTTGTATAATGAAATTTTCACAATAAAGGTTTTTAAAAGAAAACATGGCAGTAGTATATACATTGGTAAAGTTTTTAATAATAGTGACTGTTTTAGAATCATTAAAAGGCAAGTGAAATAAAGCAGACCAATTACATGAAGGGTAAAAGGTATAATACGAAGGAACGCAGTAAAGATAAATGGTCAAGGGCTGTTGTGTTTTCTATTCCTGCAACATAAAGTGATCGATAAGAATCTCATATTCAGGCGTATCGGCGACTAAGACAGCAGGTCGACCCTCTTTTGCTCAACGGCTCCGTCATGGGACGAAGAAACGCTCTTTTTCTCGAAAAAAGAATATATTTTACTTGCAGGACAGTTGTAAAATTTCCGGGAAAGTACATTAGCCTGGAACATTATAACATATATTTAAGAAAATATAATGTTCGGAAGTAATGAAAAGCGTAATTTTTAGGTCATATGACCAAGCCTTTCATCATTACAATAAGAAAAGTAAAATGAACCAATGAAAAGTTTTATTAACAAGTCACATGACTTGTTATGCTTACGTTACGCGCTGCGCGCCCCGGATGACTTCCGGATGCGCTAACGCGGCGCGTCATATGACGCATTACGCGACAACGCAGGTAC
Source organism: Lissotriton helveticus (assembly GCF_964261635.1). Classification (NCBI taxonomy): domain Eukaryota; kingdom Metazoa; phylum Chordata; class Amphibia; order Caudata; family Salamandridae; genus Lissotriton; species Lissotriton helveticus. The sequence continues at coordinate 968,159,843 of NC_136071.1, read as the reverse complement.
AGAATATAGTCAAAATGTCTCCACCAACCAGCGGTCGGAACACAACCCCTTTCAGCAGGCTAAATAGTTCTGTTAAATGACAACAGAAGGGACAGGCAACAAGAACCATCAGTCAAAGAGGGGAGGGCTAGTTCTTCTCTACCGGGTTACATTGGGGTGCTACCGGAACTGATCGAATTGGTAGTCTACAGTGTTTCTGGATGTTTCAGACTGAAGCTGGGGTTAGCATGAGAGCAGCACCATTTCGTAGCTCCGTCGTGGTCATTCCGCAACCAATCATGGCAGCCGTTCTTTATCGTTATTTTGGGCGGGGTGGGTGGCGGAGCCGAGCTGTTTTGCAGCCATCATTGTGTGGAGTTCAGTTCATCTCACTAGTTTTGTATTTGTCATGAGGGGTTGTTCCTAATGTTTCTATTTTAGCGAGGTCAAAAAGAGATCCCATTAGTGGCCTACTGATTTTGCTCGATTCCTTTTCTTTTTTTTTACACGATTTTTCGTTATCTGCAAAGACTAAACAGAGTATTGCGACTCTGTGTTTGTTTGTAAATAGAGAATGAACCAAAGAGAACTAATTCTAAAACAGTAAATACTTGGATAACAATCAATCAAATGGAGAGAGAAGCAGGCACGACGGATTACAATGGGGGCAAAGGCCTGCGTTAACTACCTTTCACTATCTGCAAAGAGAGAGTACTCCTAATAGAAATGAGGGGGGGGGGGGCACCATTCAAAGCAGATCAGTGTGCATAAACACGAAAATGTTTTCACTTACCACGTACTTGACATTCGACAGCTTATGATATTTGCTATTAAAAAACCATTGAAATTCACTGAAAAAACCATAGGTTATAGACCATATATAGTTAGGAATTAGCATTTACAAAACCTTGAAAATTCACTGAAAAAACCATAGGTTATAGACCATATATAGTTAGGAATTAGCATTTAAAAAACCTTATTTTACTCACACAAAACCATTGAAATTCCATATATAGTTAGTTGCACTAACTATATATCGCGCACCCGCAATCCACTGCTGATCATGTCACATATTACATCATTCATGACATGGTCAGTGACATCACTGATGACATCACTGATGACATCTCAAATGACATCACTGATGACATCTCATTTGACATCATTCTTGTGCTAATACGATAAACCTCTTCAGACTCTAATATAACCTTAGATACACTCAGTGTATACAGACACTCACACACTGCCACTCATCCATGGAGTTACTCACACACCCAGTCAGTCATGCAAAGAAACAATCTCACCTCCATTTCTTCAACTATACAGTTAAACACACCTTACTTATTGAAACATATACTAACACATATTTACTCTCTTATACAATCCCTGATACAAGTTCACAATGATCGATACAACTACTCACTCATTCAGTGGCTCTCATGCACAGTTATTTATATATGCCAACTCTCACATGTACTGTGTTTTACATATGTACTTACTATGACATGTAGCATTGAGATATCCATTCACTCATCAATACACTCATGCACACAGTCAACTGCCCATGTAGCTGTTTCCACATGCACTCTTGAACTCATACACCTAGTGAATAAACTGCTCACACATCTATGCATAGAGTCACACACCTTCCAGCCACCCCTACACAAACTCAATCTCCCATAGAAATACTTGGGCAACCAATTAATAACACATATAGCCTCTCGTATAGCTAATGATCAACACATGCAGCAGTTTACAGAACAACAGACATAATGATGCACAAATTAAGACAGTTTAGTCACTAACCCATGCATTCAGTGAGACACATTTAATCACTCACTCCTACAGTCAGTCACGCACCTACTAAATCCTTCATCCAGACACTTATACATCCACTCATTCTTCAATATGTAAAACATATTTAAACTTTACAAAAACACACAGACACTAGATGATGTCATCAGTGATGTCATTTGAGATGTCATCAGTGATGTCATTTGAGATGTCATCAGTGATGTCATCAGTGATGTCACTGACCATGTCATGAATGATGTAATATGTGACATGATCAGCAGTGGATTGCGGGTGCGCGATATATAGTTAGTGCAACTAACTATATATGGAATTTCAATGGTTTTGTGTGAGTAAAATAAGGTTTTTTAAATGCTAATTCCTAACTATATATGGTCTATAACCTATGTTTTTTTCAGTGAATATATATATATATATATTACCTACTGGCGGTCGCCAGTAGGTATATATAGTTAGGATTTTTTCTCTATGGGATTTTTGAAAATTCTATGTCTAATAACTTTGGCGTTTGTGGACGGAATTGGCTGAAATTTTCAGGAAAATGGCACATTTTGTTTCTGAGCAGCCCTTGAAAATTTGGGGGGGGGGTTCGTCAAGGGGGGGCCAAGAAAAAAGGGGGGTCCCAAAACGTGTTTTTAACATTGAGTTTTCCATAGGGCGGTTGGCCTCACTTTTAGCCCGAACGGCTGAATGGATTTGCACGAAACTTGGCAAAATTGTAGGGACTGGTAGCCCGATGTGCCTTTTGTAGGTCTCAATATATGTGCTCCAGTGGATTTTGAGAAATTAACGTTTAAAAAAAGATATATATCTGTAACAGCGGACCTGGCAGCGTCCCAGGACGCGTACTTTACGCGCAACGGAGCTTTGTGAAGCGAAGCTGATTGGTTCTCCGGCGTCTGTCAACATTCCAAACAGTCCGTAGCGGCCTCCATCTTGTCTCTCGGTAGGATCGAGAGACAAGAGGAGGTCAAAACAAAGGGGGAAATAACTATAAGGGGGCATAGTAGATCCTCGCTGACCCCCTAGGTTTGATGTGGAGGTTTTAAAAGGGCCCCGCGGGGCAAAAAAAAATAATAATAATAATAATCGAACGGCTGAATGGATTTGCACGAAACTTGGCAAAATATTAGGGACTGGTAGCCCGATGTGCCTTTGCTAGGTCTCAATATATGTGCTCCAGTGGATTTTGAGAAATTAACGTTCAAAAAAAGAAATATATCTGTAACAGCGCTCCGCTTCGCGTAACGGAGGTTTGCGAAGCTGATTGGTCATTCTGTCACTGGGCTATAGTTGGGCTACATCTGGCTGATATTTGGGCTACATTTGTTTTTTTGTGTGTCTGGCGGCCATCTTTGGGCTACATTGGGCTACATTGGGCTTCATTGGGCTACATTGGGCTACATTTGGGCTCCAACATATATATAGGCCAATGTAGCCCAATATATATTTTTCAAAGTTAATTTTCGTAAAAACCACTGGAGCATATATCTTGAGACATAGCAAAGGCACATCGGGCTACCAGTCCCTACAATTTTGCCAAGTTTCGTGGAAATCCATTCAGCCGTTCGAGCTAAAAGTGAGTCCAACCGCCCTATGGAAATGAAGGAAATGAATGGGTAATTTGTAATTAGCAAATAGCTAATCGCAAACTAGGAATGGTAAAGAATCGCTATTTATTCCTTAAAGTTTGCTATTTAGGAAATGCAAAAAACTTTGATGATACATATGGCGGTTCATCTCTAACAAGATAAGAAGCATAGGGATACATTTATGATGACTGGCGCATCACCAGGGATGTGTTAGTCATTCTGTGCCGCTGTTCCGTCACCTATGGTGTGCTGCATTTACAATGCGGCGCATCATGGGGCAAAAACAGCACAGATGCGTGATGTATCTGTGCCGTAAAGGTGGCGCATTGCTGGAGTTGTATCGCAAGTGTGATGAAGCTCCAGCAAGGGTCGGGGGTGCCCCTGTCGCAGGGTTTCTGTTCTCACACAGAACTGTGGACAGAGGATTGGAACCTCGGCGAATTAGGGTGTCCCAAAACTCACGTTAGTAATCAAAAACTCCTTAGCAAGCTAGGTACAGTGTCACATTGGATATAACAAACTCTCAATGTTTAGACAATCCAGAATATGAACTTATAGTACCTCAGGATACGTGGAACTCATGAACAGTCGGTCGTTATATATTTCTTAGAAACCAGAACATGGAGTTAAGAAGAACACATGTGTATTTGAAATGTTTATTTACTAATGCCGTCTTCTCAGGCGTAGTATCTTAGATAATACAAGTACACATATTATCAGTAGCAAAATTACCAGCATAGTTACTAGTACATAAAAAGCGAATGGTGATAGTATGTTAACATGCTGTAAATGAATAAGAGTTAGCAACACTTATAAGCAGCCGCGGGCCGTGGAGGGAGTTACGGTGAGGCAGGGAGGCGGGGAGGGGGAGAAGCAGGGTGGAGAATACAAGTACACATATTATCAGTAGCAAAATTACCAGCATAGTTACTAGTACATAAAAAGCGAATGGTGACAGTATGTTAACATGCTGTAAATGAATAAGAGTTAGCAACACTTATAAGCAGCCGCGGGCCGTGGAGGGAGTTACGGTGGGGCAGGGAGGCGGGGAGGGGGAGGGGCAAGGTAGAGAGGGCTCCACCCTGCTTATCCCCCTCCCCGCCTCCCTGCCTCACCGTAACTCCCTCCACGGCCCGCGGCTGCTTATATCTCACCCTCCCTAATACACATATTATATTATTTGCTAAGAAGGTCTCTTTGTGTTGGTTTAGGGCGTGCCCATACTTTAGTGTCTTAGATTTGAAGGAATCACATCAGCATACACCAGCTCTCTCTTCATGTGAACCGCATCAACTGTTGTGTATGTGTGTTCGGCAAAGCAATATAAAACCCGCCTCATGCCCAGAATTGGCAGAAGTTGCACTTATGTTATGAGTATGAAGTCGTGGAGATCAGACCTCATAACAATTCTGTATCGTGTTGTTCTTGAAACTTTAGCACTCGCTGTACAGATATAGTTTAACAAGCAAAGCAGATAGTAGAGCAATAACATATTATTCTCATGTAAACCACGATGAACTACTAGGTGGAAAGCTAAAGCAACAACTAAGTGTCGTGTGCAGAAGTTGCAAAAAAGGAAAAATGGCGTTTAAACCGGTAATGAGCCCATGCTAACTTAACACGGTGTAAAGATATCCAGGACCTAGATGACACCTCCCCATGATCCGGAAACGAACTGAATAAGATAATAGAAGTGCCATCTCATGACAGCAGATTGCAAGTTTATATGTGGACGGTCCGCAAGGTAAAGCATTAAAAACTAGGAAAATTTAATGCTAAAGAAAAATAAAACAGCCAAGTACTTTATCGAGTCTTAAGCCAATAGGCAAGGTAAATAATAAAAACTTGACAAATAAGTCAATGAATTGTCAATGAAATGCTAGTACTCAGCATATCAAACATGAAAAAGGTCTATGACATAACTGTGTATGCAAAATAAGCTGCAACAGCCTCCAATAGGAAGTCACCGTCTTCATCCGAAAACAGTTCAGCCATCCAATTTAAAAGCGGAAAAGAACATACGTGCTCTCCCAGCACCGGATCCTCTATCACCATCAGAGGACAGCTCGGTGGGTTTTCAAGAAAGCTCTGTTCCAAGAAAGACTGTGCTGCCGCCAGTAAATTCCAGGGACCAAGTAGTCCATGCATCAATGCCACAGCCATAATCCTTTCGCCAGGACAAACCAACTCGTGAGTAATGATAGGAGTCATCAGCTGATTAAAGTCGACGTCAGGAGAAACCGGTCTGCAGAGACACAAATCAATGGCCCAATCGAAATCACAGGTCAGGCAGTGAAATACAGGCTGGACACAGGTGAAGTAGGAGAATCGAAAAGATAATCCATATGCCGTGCTTAATATCGCCAACGGCATTGTGCCATAATATTCTAGCATGCGATTGCGGAACAGTGTCAGCAGCTGCAGGGTGGGAGGTTGCATAGGAGGGACATCCATATTTAAAAATGTAAAAAAGCACAAGAGCGTCCGCTGGTAATGCAAGTAAAAATGCCAATCCACGAACCAGAGTGGAGAAAATAGAATGAAAGGAAGCAGGGATGACTCCAAAGATTTTCTCAAATGAAGTCACGAGACCACTGGTAACAACTTTAAAAAAGTGCGCCAGGGTCTTTGTGGAGGATGCGTTAAAGATAGTCGGAACCATCTTGCTGAAATTGAAAGGCAAATCTGAATTAAAAGTATTCCTTTTATCGTAACAGTAAGTGAACGGGTTATTTGCTGCAGAAATGTTCTATTTCCTCCCACACATGAACATAGGGAGTTTTCAATCTGGCCACAAATACCAACCTTGGGACAGATTTCAACGGCATGGCAAGAATAAGAGCTCTTTTGTCTCAGAGAGAGGTGGCCTTGAGTTCGGCTCGTGAAACTTTCGTGCTTCACATAGCGAACACCCGTACAGAGGTGCAGACCCTTTTCAATTAACTCAGAACAATCTTCATTATTGAGCATCAAATAACTACCATTTTCCAACAACTTGAACGTGGGGATGATAGCAGGAACTGGCGTGCCTTGCAACACGCAAGCCATATTTGGTCGGTGTTTGTTGCATGAACCGTGTAACTGTATGTGCCTACACATTAGTGAATGATCTGGCGTCTCAGTGCATTCCTCTCCATTCAGATAAACTTCTTGATCATCTTTGAAACATCTGTATGTGTATGGAAGCGACCAGACCTCATGAAGAAAAGCACTACCTAAAGGTTCATAACGACCTATTGGTATATATTTCATACAATTTGAAAACTTATATAAAGCAAAAGGCAGCGTTATTAAACCGTGGATAAGGCACGTTGCCAAAAAACCCGCAATCCTCTGCTGATGATGTCAGTGAGCATGTCATGAATGATGTAATATGTGACATCATCAGCAGTGGATTACGGGTAATAGTATCTCTAGTTTACTCCCCTATAGCTGTCTTTCTTTTAACATAAGTGTCTGTTTCCTTCCCTTATACTTACTGTTTTTGGTTCGCTTCTAGTTCGCATACCGGCGAGCGAACTGGGAAGCGAACTAAGAGAAATAGAGGTTGGCACAGTTCCAAATATTGTACCAATTTTTTAATAACGGGGAGGTAGTTCTGAAAAGAACTTTTTTTTTTATTGTTTTTGTTGTTTTAGATTTTTTTTATTATTTTTCGGAACATTTTTTTACTTTTTTTGAATTTTTCTGAACAGCTTTATATTTTTTTGGGTTTTTCTTGGAGGGGGCAATGAAAACGATTCATTGTAAAGGGCTCAACAGGAGCAACAAAACAAAAAAAGAAGTATTTATTATTTTGGGCGTTTCGTACAAACTTGCATATGATAGTCAATAGCTCTGTTGATCAGAGTGATGCTTTTTTCTCCGTAGGAAATGAATCCATCGCAAAATACGCAGATGTGTTTTACTTCACCAAATTTCATTTGTATATTTGGCACCATCTCCCTGCCCTCTGGTCCCGTTACTTCCGGTACAACAGATCTTCTGGCCATAATAGGGAGATTATCTAGGTCGTTCCGAAACTGTGCAGCACTGTAGTTGTTAGGATGCCACCTAGTCATATGGCGATGCATTGTGTAGTTTCCGAAACTGTATTTTTTCTCGGTTCCTCTGGACAGTCTATCTTGACATATAAGGCAAGTTACGTATCTTGCATTTACTTTTTTCTGACCTTTGGGAATTTTAAAAAATTGCCAAATGAAGTTTTCTTTCCGGTGAGACGTCCTGGGCTGCTCAGGCAAAAACTGCCTCTCTTCGTGCTCGTCGTCCTGTTCCTCTTCTTCTTCTTCTTGTTGAATTATAACTTGAGCAGGTGGTCCACTCTTCCTTGGATGTGGTGGAGGTGGTGGGGAAGCACCAGCTGAAGCTACTAAAGAAGCCATTGCTCAGTGATCACAAAGGGTCTTTCTCTCACAATGATGAAAGTCAGAGTGAGGAAAGAAGGAGGGATTTTCATCATTTGGGAAAAACAAGAGTTCTCAACCAATCAAAAGTGTTCATTTTAGATTATATGACCTAGTCTTACATCATTAGGAAACCAAAAGTGAAATGAACCAATGAAAAGTGTTATTACCAAGTCACATGACTTGCTGTGTTTACGTTAAGCGCTTTGCAGGGCCTCCCGGTTTGCTTCCAGAAACCTGCGCTTTGCGACTCGCTTCGCGTACCAGTTCGCTAACGTAGCACGTCATATGACGTATCACGCGACAACGTGAAACGTCATGCGGACGGGAGGCGTCACGATGTTGTTTTCTAACGCGGCACTTGCGGTAAAGAAACGTTTACCGGCTCGCGGTCTATTTCGCGGCATCAAGGTCAGCTAACGGGAAGCTTCCCGATTCGCGAAGCGGGAACGAAGAAAAAAAAATATTTAAAAAAAAAATTATTCATAAACATATAAAATATATTTTTGGATTTAAAGAAGAATACATTTTTCAGCTACAGATATTAGCTGTTAAAAAACCAATGAAATTCACAGAAAAAACCATAGGTTATAGACCATATATAGTTAGGAATTAGCATTTACAAAACCTTGAAAATTCACTGAAAAAACCATAGGTTATAGACCATATATAGTTAGGAATTAGCATTTAGAAAACCTTATTTTACTCACACAAAACCATTGAAATTCCATATATAGTTAGTTGCACTAACTATATATCGCGCACCCGCAATCCACTGCTGATGATGTCACATATTACATCATTCATGACATGGTCAGTGACATCACTGATGACATCACTGATGACATCTCAAATGACATCACTGATGACATCACTGATGACATCTCATTTGACATCAATGACCACATCACTGATGATATCATTCATGTGACAATACAATGCATCTCCTCACATTTTAATATAACCTCTGTTTCACCCAGTGTTAAAAAGAGAGTATAATTTTTGAAACCATTGACACACCAATACTAGTTACTACATACGCACTCACTGATTGCTATGTCTACCCACACCTTCACTCATTCACCCATACAATCATTCATACATACAATCACTCATCTTTACAACACTATCATATGCACTCATACACCTATACAGAGACTCACAGTCTGCCACTCATCCATGGAGTTACTCACACACCTAGTCAGTCCTGTAAAGAATCAATGACACTTCCATTTTCTTGTCTATACAGTTAAACATAGAGCACCTTACATTTTCAAAAATATACTAACACATACTTACCTTCTTATACAATCATTGATACAAGTACAGATTGATCTGCACAGAGTCACACACCTCCCAGCTAGCCACACACACACTCAGTCTCCCATACAAATACTTGGGCAATCAATCAATAACCCATATAGTTACTCATATAGCTACTGATCAACACATGCAGCAGTTTACAGAACAACAGACATAATGATGCACAAATTAAGACAGTTTAGTCACTAACCCATGCAGTCAGTGAGACACATTTAATCACTCACTCATACAGTCAGTCATGCACCTACTAAATCCTTCGTCCAGACACTTACACATCCACTCATTCTTCAATATGTAAGACATATTTAAACTTTATAGAAACAAAAAATCACTGGATGTTGTTATCAGTGATGTCATCAGTGATGTCATTTGAGATGTCATCAGTGATGTCATCAGTGATGTCACTGACCATGTCATGAATGATGTAATATGTGACATCATCAGCAGTGGATTGCGGGTGCGCGATATATAGTTAGTGCAACTAACTATATATGGAATTTCAATGGTTTTGTGTGAGTAAAATAAGGTTTTCTAAATGCTAATTCCTAACTATATATGGTCTATAACCTATGGTTTTTTCAGTGAATATATATATATATATATATATTTACCACCAACAGAAATATATATATTCACTGAAAAAACATAGGTTATAGAGACGTTATAGTGAGGAAATAGAATCACAAAAACTTTTGAAATTTACTAAAAACACAAAGGTTAGAGGGATATTAAATTTAGTTTAAGATTTTGATTTCACAAAACCTACAAAATTCAACAGTTATAGTTATCTCTCTTTTAAAAATATATATTTTTATTGAAAGAGTTCAGCAATCACATAATCAAAATAATCAAACATTTACAACCTTTAAGACAATGCATCTCAGTTAAAAAAGGTATTCCAAATATGGAACATACATATATAAACCTCAGCAGAATTGAAACAATAATCTTATATTGCACATTTTCCAAATGTCCCCCATTTCTTCTGTAGATATTGTACCTTCTATCTAAATGTCTCCCAGAGTCTCAGTTATTTAGTGTAAGATCCTGACCTTAATGCATATCTCTTTTCAGATTTCTTAATTCTGCATAATTCGAACCTCCATTATTGGAATATCAAAACTCCTTTTGACTGCTAATTTTGAAGAATTATTAATCTATCTATGAAAACAATATTATACAATCATTTTTTTTGCAAGGGTTCATTGTTGAATCTGGTGAATACCCCTTAATCGCTGTTTGAGAGTATATTGGCTGTTCCAGTTGTAAAGTATGAGAACAGTACTTCTCGATCTCAGCCCAGAATTGTTATAGTCTTGAGCAACCTCAGATTATATGGGTTCAACTACCCTTTTACTCCATTAAACACCTGAAACAATCTTCTGTAACTTGGGGGTTGATTTTGTGCAAAAAGCTGGGCTTCTATACAGTAGCCACTTGGAGAAGAATTGCATTTGCCTAAGAGTTTCACCCTTCATTAAAGTAAAATTAAGCTCCTATATCGGAGTACGACTATTCCACTCCCCCAAGGAAATCTATGAAGGTAACCACCATAAAGCATTGGCGGGTATACGGACAGAGGTGGGCTTCCGGAAAATGCTACCCCTTACCCCTATCGGAAGTGTGGCACTTGCCAAAATGATAATTGTCCCCAGATTACTGTACTACTTTGCTAATTTCCCTGTCATTCCTCCCCGCCCCTTCTTCCTGGAGCTGGCCACACTACTCACCTCTCTTATCTGGGGAGCGGGCCGATACAGAGTAGCTCTGTCTACCTGTCAGCAAGCCCCAACGCTCCTATCCACTACAAGTGTCGATAGCTCACACCTGTATGTTGCGAATACATTGCATGTCTGGGAGAAAACCTCAGTATTCTCCACTGCTTCCATTGGTAGAGCTCCCCAGTGATGAGAAAGATTACACAGCCTGGACCCTACAGGTGTGGACCGAGAACTCACTAACAGAGTTGGAATCCCGCTTCAAGGATGGGCAACTGTGACCCTATGATCAGCTTGTGGAAGAATATGACCTCCCCCGGGGCAATATATATTGCATAGACGTATTGTGGCCAGTAGTTGCCAGTTCTAGGATCCACACACAGGAGAACCACCGACACACCCAATAATAGATGCCATACTACTTATGGGCATTAATTATAATTGGGGTGGCCCAATGACCCTCAGAACCTGGGTTCTAAGCTCGATACAAAAACAATGGTTCTGTCGGAACTTAAGACAGTTTCTTTGTTATATTTGAATATTTTCACTATTTATCATACATTTCGCACTATTCTTCATGGAAATACTGTATTGAACATATGTGAAAAAGGAAAAGCACACCACATTTAAGGTTTTGAGCAAGATTTTTCTTATTTTTAGATGTCTTGCATGGATTAATCACAGATAAAAATAGGTTGTCCAAAGTGACATGGAGATCACAATAAGGTGAGGTGCTTAGGTGAGTGGTAGTGACAAGTGATGGTCTAGTTGTGCAGTGACACAATAACGTATAAAGCCATAAATTAACAACTGTCCATGATTTGTAATCAATCGTTTTAATAAACACAAATATTCGTTCTTCCCAGTTGAAAGCTCGTTATGAACAGTTAGACAATGTAACATCGACGTTTCAACCCTTAGAAAAGTGTTGCAGACTTATTAGCAACCGTATCGGGTCTTCATCAGGACGGGAAGGAGACAACTGATTATTTAGAAGATGTACAGACTTTTCTCCGATCACCTGTGCAGGCGGGATGCCAGCTGACACCCTCGCCGGGAACTTCTCAAATTAGTGGTATCTTGGTCAATAATGGCTGATTTCCTACACCGTCCGGTGCAGAATGAGGGGTATTTTTCGTGCCGCATATAGCAATCACTAGCAAGGAAGAGCAGCAAACGTCTGTCTCCTTCGTCGTTCAGCAAATAATGACGTCATTATTTGCCGAACGATGGAAATCGATAATTTCATATAACTGAAAAATCAATTCAATGAAAAAATTATTATTCTTTTGCCACTCATGTGATTCAATATTTATTGAAGGATTATGCTTCTTGTGTAAAACATGTGTGCTGCAATAATAAATAGAAGGAAACAGAATAGGGTAATCAGCATTAAGAGAATGGTGGAAAAGATAGTAAATTCAACCATTGTGCTGGTACGTAGGATATATGCTCGCATACTGAAACTGTTATATTTTGTGCTCCTACCTAGCGCTACCTATCCTAGTGTGCCTAATCAATCAATCAATCAATCAGGGGTTGTTAAAGAGTGCTACTCACCCGAGGATCTCAAGGTGCTGGGGGGGGGGGGAGTGCAGCTCCGGTTCAGTTGAAGAACCAGGTCTTGAGGTTCTTTCTGGAGATGTGCAGGGTCAGGGAGCGTCTGATGTTGACCAAATAGACGGGAATATTAAACGTGCCATTACGCGACTTCGGGGCAGTGTGAACTTTTGGACTTCACTACCACTGTCTGTCATGGGTAGGGTAGCCATTTCCAAGATGGTGATGCTTCCCCGCATGTTATATTACTTTGTGAATATCCCAGTAACTCTTCCTCAACACATTTTTACCTCTCTCAACACCTTATTGATTTCCCTTATCTGGGGCACTGGGCGGAGGCGAATTAGTCTGCGTAAACTCCAATTGGGTACCAAATTAGGAGGACTTGGAGTGCCAGAATTCAGAGCCTATTATTATGCCAGCCAACTACAGTGGTTGTCATATTGGCTTGTGGGCAAAAATCTGCAGGAGATCGCCCTTAGGAAAGAACACCTGGATCATGGGGCACTACACTCCCTGTTACTACCGAAAGCCCGGATCCCCCTGGACTGCTCTCCCCTCTTACACACAGCATTGACATGCTGGAAGAAAGCATTGTCATACATGTCCACGGTTCCTCCTTATGCAAGCAACATCCCATTGTTAGGTATCCCCACGCCGCAGGGTAATCTTACCAGAAATGTGTTACAAGCTTGGAAGGACCATGGGGTGGAAGAGGTGTGCTCCTTTTTTGGCGATGAGGCGTTGTTAGATCATGACTCCTTCATGCAGATCACGGGAGCCCCTCCTAGCAGGTACCTATTACATGCCACGATCACGCATTATATAAAGTCCACATGGGTACCTATGAGAGTAAAACCTACACAACATGAACTGGTGTATCAGGTGTACTATATGGGGGAGGGAGGACACCTTGTGCGATGGCTCTACACAGGACTCAGGGAACACGCTGCAATCCTGCTTACAGTACTTAGAGAGGCATGGGCTCAGGACTCGGGGCTGGAACTAACAGACAAAAATTGGCAGCTTATATTTGAACACCCGAAAAGGGTGTCACGTAATGCTAAGTTCCGGTTTATTCAGACAATGTTGCTCCACAGAGCATACCTAACGCCCCGGAGACTCCACCGTATGTTCCCCGATGCCTCACATTGTTGCCCCCGCTGCCAAGGTGAAGAGGCTGACTTTGTTCACATGCTGTGGTCCTGCCCGCGATTGCTGAGCTATTGGGCTGACCTCTGTCAGATACTACATACTGTTACACATTTACCTGTTCCGATGGAAATCTTGTATTGTTTAGTGAGGGTGCACAGGAGGTCTAAGGCTTTGAAGGTAAAATTAAAATTCCTGTACCTGGCCATGATACTGGCGATCAGATGTATGACAAGGAGGTGGAAATCCCAGAAGCCCCCTAACATAACTATGTGGCATTGGATCTGATACAGTGGGGCCAGACAGAGAGCGCGGCTTTAAAGAGGGAGGAAGAGAGAGGTCATAGGAAACATCCTATGGCGCTGGAATGGGATGCAATGGTGGTGGAATTGGAAAGAATGGTGGACAGTACCCTTCAGGTGACTAGAATGTAATTGTTGATTCAGAAGGGAGACAGATGCCGGGGAGGTTGCCCCCTCCCCCCTCTGTAAGATGATGTGCATGAACACTATATACTAGAATCACAGCTCAAGGTCCACTATCATTTCTCTTTAGTGGATCACCTAGGTGAATCTGCCATGACCAGGAGTGGGTGGGTTAGTGGGATGGGGGATGGTTGTGGGGGGAGTTTATAGTTTTGAGAATAATGTTCCGCAGGCATGAGGCGATTTATATAACATGTAGTAAGTGTACAAAACTGGCGAGGATGGCTGCTGGTAATTCATTTCCCTTAATGCCTTGCTTTGAATCTCTGCAGAGCTAGTACTTATTTACTATGAGACGAGAATTTATGTTTGTCAATGTAAAACAAAATAGAAAAATTGACTGTGATGTGAACATGCCCTGATATAATGTGATACTTTGCTATGGTCAACAATAAAGAGTTAAAAAAAAACGGTCAGAATCTGCACTTCATTGACGTGGTTCCGATTGGAAGTGGCAAATCTCCCTCTACATCGATGCATCGCCACTGATGCACAGTGTGATGCATCATCTCCTGTTTCTGATGCATCTCCAAGTTTGCGCGGCTCAGCACTGACGTATCACCTTCCATCTAGCAGTTCAACAACGACTCATCGCCTCTGTGCTTCCCACATCTCAACCCTGTTAATGTCGCACTTAAGGTACATTTCAGCTGACTAAAGGCTGGTCTGACCCAGGCTCCCTCAAAGTCGGCCTGCATTTTGGGATTTACTCTGATCTAGAGTGACCAGGTAGCCCCGTTGTTGGTGAAGCTTTTAAGCACTGCAATTTTACTGAATCTTTAAAAATTCACACCTCCAGTTATACTTGTTGGATTTTTGTTGTTTTAGTCTTGTTTTATTTATAAAAAATACAACTTATGTTTCTAACTTGGTGTGGAGTCATTTTGTGGTGTTTTCTCTGTGTTAATGTTTTAAGTGTTGCACAAATACTTTACACATTGCTTCCTAAGTTAAGCCTGCCTGCTGTGTGCCCAGCTTCCAGAGGGTGAACACAGGGTAATTTATGGTGTGTATCTGACTTTCCCTGACTAGGATTGTGGCTCCTACTTGGATAGGGGGCACAACTCTGCCAGCCAGGAGCCCAATTCCTCTCAATTATTATTATTATTATTATTATTATTATTATTATTATTATTATTATTATTATTATTATTATTATTATTATTATTATTATTATTATTATTATTATTGTTATTCTTATAATAATAATAATAATAATAATAATACTAATAATAATAATTATGATTATTATTATTATTAGTAGTAGAAGTAGTATTAGTAGTAGTATTATTATTATTACCATCTACATGAATTTGTAGAAATAAAACTTTACTTTTCTTCTGCTACAGGAGTGGATTATTATATTTCAAACTATGAATTGCAAACAATAAGAAAAACATTTTACATCATCAGTTATAATATGTACTACACCAAACCAGCCATACATACCTATGATAAATAACTTACCAATCTCCCATACCTACCATATCTGTCTATCATATCTACCTATCATACACAACATATCATACTCACTTCACAGATATTCCAAACCTACCATAACTAACCGACCTATCTTCCACACCTCCTATATCTTCATATGATAACCAACCTATCATACATAACCTACATCAGACCTCATGAACTAAGACAACTGAACGTTCATACCTATGCACCATGCATACCATACCTTCCCAACTAATTATCTCCTGTACCTACAATATTGACTTAATACTAAGCCAACCCTGACATGCCTATCATAACTAACATACCTACTATAATTACTTATCATACTTACTTGTAATCATACATATAATACCTAATCTAGCATAACTGTTCTACTGACCTATCAACCAACCCTGCCATAATTAACTTACCATAACAAACCTACCACACCTAAATACCCTAACTAACCTATCATAACTAACCAAACATATCGATTCAGCAATCTAATCTTCCATAATGAACATACCTCGTTATCTACAGTGTGTATACCTTATGTATAGGAAATTCGGTTACTGGTTAAGTGGAAAGAAACCCTTTTCAAGCGGCAACCACAATTCTTCTCAAGTAACCTGTGGTCAAACCCTCCAGCAGCTTGCCACAAAGAAGTCAGGCTTCACTCAGAAGCAATGTGTAAAGTATTTGTGCAAAACACAGAAGATGATGGACGGAATGTTGCACATTGGCAAAACATTCACCCCCAGTCACAGATCTGGGTTTAATCCATCATTATTTTGCTCACCACCAGACCCCAGTTCAGACATGGCCATATGCAAATCAGTCTTGACCCCGTGCCTCATGGGAACAGTCCAGCCCGAACTGCCATGCCATGTCTTCTCTGGACCGGAATCAAGCATCCTAGGACCGGTTTCTGGCTATCAGCCGTCATAGCTTGACTCCAGTGGCGTAGTGAGACGGGACCCATGTCTAGGCATACCCTTCCCACATAGGGCGAACAGCAAAACACACAAAATGATGGACGGAATGTAGCACATTGGCAAAATATTAACCCCCCCGTCACAGATCTGGGTTTAATCCATCGTTATTCTGCTCACCAAGCCACCCCAGTTCAGACATGGCCATATGCAAATCAGTCTTGACCATGTGCCTCATGGGAACAGTCCAGCCCGAACTGCCAAGCCATGTCTTCTCTGGACCGGTTTCTGGCTATCAGCCGTCATCAGCCAGGATAGCTTGACTACAGTGGTTAACTCATTCACACACATTGGCACAATTTAACATATTGGATCCATCTGACACTGCGGATATGTCAATAAAGGTGTTTGATACAGCCATCTGCCATATTTTTCATCGGCCCACAGTTTGAAAAACTATATTCCAGGGACAAATTAGTCAGGTTGACACTACATGAGAACATTGTTATACATTTGTGTGGGATTTGTAATTTTGGATTTCCATCTACTACTCAAGCTTTTCTTCCTGGAAAAGCAGATCTTCCTAAAAAAGGAGCATTTCTTCTTTGTGTCTGTTTTGTGGGTGCAGCCATACCTAAAAAGAAAAAATCGCTAACTCGCTAGGCAGTTTGCTGCAAAAGTCAGTTTAGGCAAAATAGATTCCAAAAAGAACACTTTTAGGTAACCTAAGGGATGTAACAAACTTTAAAACATTGACCTAGGCAGGTATTGTTCTAGATGGGCTGCTCCTTTTCCATAAGAGAAGGCTTTTGCTGTTAATCGTGTTCTAATATTACACATTTGTGGTGCTTAAACACTTTATTCATTGCTTCCAACATAAACAATGAGTTAATGAGAGACTACCGAAGAGCTTCCTTGGCCATCTTGTACTGGCATATCATTCTAAAGATGCACCAGTAAGGATAGTTAGGGAGGGCGGGCTGTGGGAGCTCAAAGGACATGCCTGATATGAGATGCAAATTTTAGTGGGAAGGCATGTGATAGGAGAAGCCATGTACATTTGCTACCTTTCCTGAGTCTATCTGATGTGATTGGCTTATTTCTTACATGAGTATTGTCAACTCAGAACTGTTAGCATTTTAGGGCATAACATAACATGTCCATTTGTAATATTTCCAAATACAAATGTATCAGGTAACTGTTTTTCCCAAGATCTATATCTTGAGCCACTCTTCCTGAGGATTGTAGATAAAAACATTACCCAGTTTGCAGTTTTGTGTCTGATTTTCTGTAAGTCTGTACGGCAGCTTTGCATCTCACTTCTGTGTTTTTATCATTTTGTAATTCATTTTTATCTAGCACCAACACTTAACAAGGGAATAACAAGTCAAATTTACCAATCTCAGCAGAACCTATGTTATCATCCACTGAATCATGAAATGCTGTTTAGGTATTTCAACCTGTGGTTTACAGGTTAAACAGATCTCTGCAGCAAATACAACGCATGCCTGTGTTGTCATACCGTAACTCCTCCTTATGACTCCCAGCACTCCCCTTAGCTCTTCTTTGCTAGTTCTGTGATTGATTCCCCAAATTTGGGTTACAACTGAAAGAGATATTCAAGTGCAGTTCAGGCATGTATTTCACACCATTTATTTTTTTATTTTTTTTATTTTTTGGCATTTGTACAGCGCTCTGTTACCCGTAGGTATCCTGGCGCTAAGTGTTACTCCTGAAATAGAGGCAGGTTCGGGAATCAGATGGTAAACAACCATGTCTTTAATGCTTTTCTAAAAGCCATAAGGTCCGTCAGTTCTCTGAGGGCGTGGAGCAGAGTATTCCAAGCTTTGGCTGCGCCAAGCACAAAGCTTCTGCCTCCCCACCGTGCCCTCTTAAAACGAGGCATCACGATCAAGCCCATGTCAGCTGATCTAAGATTTCTCATCGGACGGTACCAATAAAAGTGTCGCCGAAAGAATAAAGGTCCCTTGCCTTGTAAGGCCTTAAATACTAGGCATAGGGCTTTAAAGAGAATTCTCTTTCGCATTGGAAGCCAGTGCAACTTGACCTGCTCCTGAGACACGGAAACAAATTTGGGGATCCCCAAAATAAGCCTTGCAGCCACATTTTGAAGTACCTGCAATTTGTTAAGTACCCCCTGTTGGGCACCAAGAAATAACCCATAGCAGTAATCCAACTTTGCCATGACCAGCGTTGTGACCACTGTTTTCCTGTCACTGTCAGGGATAAATGGAAGAATCTTGCGGATGGATTTAAGCAGGTAAGCCACCGAGGAGGATAAAGCACTGACCTGGGGACGAAAGGTAAGTTGATCATCGATCAGCATCCCCAGATTTTTCACCTTCGCTACTGGGGTGGGGGCCTTGCCCATCTGGTCTATCCACCAGCTTGGGCTCCAGAAATTGGTGTTTGAACCAAACACTATAACTTCGGTTTTAGCCGAGTTTAATTTAAGGCAGTTAACTGCCATCCAGTTCCCCACCGCCAGCATACATTCCTGGAAATTCCTAGCTACTTCTTCTTCCTTCCCTGGTAATACCGACACCACAATCTGGGTGTCGTCTGCATAGGATGTGAGATCAAACCCTTGTGCCCGGATTACTGGCGCCAATGAGCTAACGTAAACGTTAAACAACGTAGGACTCAAGGACGAACCCTGAGGAACGCCACAGGGCAGGACAAAGGGTTTTGACTCATAGGCTCCCAAGGCCACCTTCTGGACTCTGCCGGACAGGAAGGCTTTAAGTGTGTCAAGCGCTTTCCCTTGGACTCCGCGGGCCTTCAAACGGTCAAGTAGAATCCCATGGTGGACCGTATCGAAGGCCGCGGAGAGGTCCAGCAGCACCAGGGCTGCCCTCCCTCCCGCATCGGTCACCGCTCTGATCTCCTCAGTTGTTTTAATGAGGGCAGATTCCGTGCTATGGTAAGGTCTAAAACCATGTTGAGAGGGGTCCAAGGATTGAGTAGCATCCAGAAAGGAGCTTAATTGGGCGTTCAACGCCTTTTCTATTAGTTTAGCTGGTAATGGGAGCCTTGATATTGGGCGATAGCTATTTGGATCCCTAATATCCAGGTTAGGTTTCTTTAGTAGAGGCAAAATTGATGCCTGTTTCCAACAGGCTGGAAAACCTCCTGTCCCAAGCATTATGTGAAAATGGTCACCAGCGATGGAACTATCAAATCTGGGGCCATTTTCATCACAGCCACCGGACACGGGTCTGAAGGAGCACCTGATTTTGCTGCTAACAATAGTCGCCTAATTTCTTCGCCACTTACTGGCGAAAAGCTATCAAGATTATGTCCTAAAGATGACTGCATAACAACTTCTGAGGGGGCCACCAGGCTATTCAACCTCTCCTGACTAGCGAAGGCTTTAAAAATCGTCTCCACCTTACTTTGAAAAAAACTGGCAAGATCTTCACATAATTCGGCACTTGCGGGAATAGCCATGGGTGCCGGGTCAGCCAGAGCTGCCACCGTCATAAACAATTCCTTCGCCGAGTTCTTAGCCAAGTTTATGCGGTTGGTATAGAATTCTTGTTTTGCCTTCCCCACCGTTTTTTTGTATATTAGGAGACTTTGTTTCAGACGACTTCTGTCACTTTTCCTATATTCCTTCCGCCAGACCCTTTCCAATTTTTTACATTCCAGCTTGTGATTTCTTAATTCCTCCGAGAACCATGGCGCTGAAGGCCGTGCTCTGGCCAGAAGGCGTATTTTGGGTGGGGCAAGGAAATTGCAGGCTTTGTCAATCCAACTAGTGTGGGCGAGCGCCGCCGCTTCCACCTCTAATGGAAGGGGCTCTTTTGAGGAGAGCAAATGATCTTCTAATGCGCTGCCCTAAATTTTGTTCCAGGCCCTGCATACCCTGGCTGTTTTAGGTGGGCACCCCCTACCTTGGGATTTAGGTACCGAGATGGCAAATAGCAGCGCCCTGTGGTCGGACCAGGTGAGTGGAAGAGATTTAGTAAAGCCCAGAGTGGGGTGGTTCAAAAAAATCCCGTCTAGGGTATGTCCGGCGTTATGCGTGGGACCATTAACCAATTGTTTAAGCTCAACCCCCTCCATCAGGTCAATAAGTGCGTAGGTATCTGCATCCATGGGGTTTTCTAGATGGAAGTTGAAATCTCCTAGGACCGTAAAGTCCTTGGAGCATAGTCCCTCCTCCAGAATACTTCCCACAGAGCTCAGAAAGATGGTTTTAGAACCAGGGGGTCTATAAACTAGACATCCCTTAAATGACTGGTGGTTGCCTAAGGTAAAGTTAAAAGCTACCGCTTCACAGCCGTCCACAGTTAACGGGTGAAAGAGAGCGTTAAGAGAGTCATGATAGATCACTGCCAAACCTCCACCTTTCCTCAATGGCCGGTCCCTCGTAAAGGTAAGGTAACCAGGTGGAGTGGCTTTAACTAAGTCCGGGCCGGAAGCAGCGTCCTTCCACGATTCAGTCACAAAAGCGATTTTAATATTTTCTTCGTGTATTAACAGCGCACACTCCAAGCTGTGCTTTACCAGCGATCTAGCATTCACCCGGAGGCACTCAAAAGTGCATTCCGCCGCTTAATGCTTTCTTCGATCTACTCTGGATAAAGCCTTGATGGGGGACATTAATACTGCAGGGATCGCTCTCGTGCAACCTACGCAGGCACGTGGGCTTGATGGTTGATCCTTGTTCAAATTTAGGACAACACAACTACGTTTTCTCCCAGGTCCCATCAAGTCTCGCAGTGTTTCTGGGCTATATGTCACCCTCTGTAGATCTCCCCTCAAGCAACCGGCAGCGTGCGTGGCCCTAGGCCTGGGCCAGGCTCGGACAGGCGCAGACGGGCTTGCCTTTGGCGCACCCGCTGTGCGCGTCCGCTACGCGGTCGCGTCATCGCGAAATTTATGCACCAGGGGAACAGGGTAGGAGAAAGACTAGACTGCTCAACCTTGGCCCACCACAAGATGGCGGCCTTCCGGCGAGAGTCCAGTCGCAGTTCCCCTCCCTGTCTCCACCCTTGAGCTAGGCTAGGGGCTAGAAGCTCGAAATCAGCCTGTCCCTCCTGCCCAGAAATCGGAAATTGCAACCAGGGGGTAAGTTAATAAAAAACGGTACCTTTTTAAAAAACGGGGTAAGGTGATAGAATTACCTCCGTTCTTTAGGATTTGCGCACCGAACCCAGTATTGCACAATAACACGCAGTAAAACTCAGAGACAGTTTAAAAAAGCACTAATACCTCCCTAGCTCCCGGCTCACGCCTCAGGAGCAATATTCCATGCATTCAATTGCTCTTTTCTATCATTTTTAGATATCACTTATTTACTATACTTTTTTCTTTTAACCGATCTCTAGAATCAGTAAATAAATACATTGTTCAGTGGTGTGTTATTTCTGGTCTACCTTGCAACATTAGATTTGCATAGGTGTTCAATCCCTGGCAGCACAGCACCCAGAATAATGTGCAGCATGGCTAAACAATTATAATGTCCAAAGTCAAAACCTATTGGTTATGCGAGTGCTTGTTTTAATTACTGCCCTAAGATGAGTGGGTAAATGAAACAAATGAGATAGAATTCGTGCAAAATCACGTTTATTTCAGATGAGTAAACCATCAGCAATTGCTGTGCACCCTAAAAAAACTGTCCTTAAAAAGAACAATCAGGTGGGGAGGGTAACAATAGAGGAATGAGTTGAGGAGGGGAATAATACAAGAGGGAGAACAACACAGGGGTGGTGTAGAAGCACACAACTGAGAAAACAACATGGAGTGCAAGTGAAGGGGTGTTTGGCAGGTGGGAGAAGCACACGAGAGAAAGCTTGCAACATGAGGGGGACTGCAACTCAGAGAGCACAGCAGGGCAGACATTTAGTAGAGGAGAGGAAGCAGTTAAAGAGATGGAAAACACATGCACACTTGTGGAGTGTTTGAGCTAAGAAACAATTAGTTGCCTAAAAATGAGCAGTGGAAGGAAAGAAGTCAGGCAAGAAATAAGGATGGTACAAGATGAACAAAGGAAGACAACAAATAAGACACAACCAAATGAGAGTCTACATTTCTTCTACAGGCCTTAAAGACGAAGCAAAGACTTCATTGATGGATTCTCAGATCTCCTCAGCACCTTGGCCATCCAACATGCCCATGCCACCCTCTTGGGTGACTTTAACCTCCTAGATAACGGCAGAAAACTCTTTAGTGGGAGGGCAACATTCTACCACATAGCTCATTCACGTATCCATGATTTTTAGTCATAATCACTTAGGATCCAAATTCATAATCTCAGTCTTTCTTCAAGAATTGTTCTCCAAGGGCTGGAATTCACTTATAGATTATTATAAAATAATTTCCAGTCTTTTTATGGCAGACCCAGTCAACGCACTTCCTTCCTCATAGAGACTTCATAAGGGCCTAGAAAATACATACATACAATAATAAACACTTACATCATGTTAAAACATTTTTCATATTTTCCCTTCTTTTTAAAAAATAAACAATTTAATTTTGTATTTATTTGTTTGTTTTATTTCACAAAGAATTTAAAAAAAACACTTTATAAATAAGTATGTGCCCAATGGACATACATCATTCTTTATCCAAAATTGCCCCATCTTACATATTAATCCCAATTTGTTGTCAATATTTCAGAGACTGTTGTCTTAATTCCATGTGCATCCAAACCACAATCATTCCCCAGTGATCATGGTGATTACAACTGTGCAGTGTCTAATTATTCTATTGATTGTGTTCAACATCCACCATTGTGAACGTGAGTGTATATTAGATACAGACAGGAGGATCCATCCTTTACTTACAACAAAAATCTCATTTCTTTGTTTTCATCTATCTGGTTTTCCTCCATTCCAACCAATTAAAACACTAATAAGAAAACAAAACACTTAATATGCAATCCTAATATATATGAATCAAACCTAATCCCAAAACAGTAACTACCAAACTTGTTCCTTCATCAATTAACAAACCGCCATCAAAAGTAGTCCTAGCAATTTGCACTAATACCAACTTTTGTTTACCTGTATCAATTTACAGGCCACCATTAAAATTAACACTTGCGATAGACCTTGCAGTTCACACCGGTCACATTCAAAATCTGCAAATATGTTTTACAACTGTACTTGACCCCCACCTGATTTTTGATTCACATTTAATTTGTATTCAAAGTAAAACAAATGAAAGGCATACGTTTCAAGTGTGGTTTGAGTTGTGTGAGTTGAAAGAATACGTGGAGAAAATGAGGGGATGGAACCGTGCATGCGGTTATTAAATGTGACCAGTGTGAACTGCCCTCGATGTTGACTCATATGTGACCCACATTCGTAGTTAAACAAATGGTAGGAATGAGTTTTAAATGTCTTTGAAGTTGGGAGAGTTTGATGAATATGGGGAGAAAATGAGGGCAACATGCTTGTGGATTGTGAACTGCAAAGAGACACCCCCTTCAACCTACCTGACACATTCAACATGCCGCAAAATGTCACACAAACAACACACTCCAAAGGCCATATCCATGACCATGTCATCTCACCACCATCAACTATCCCATGCAAACCACCCAGACCAACCACATCCTTATGTTTCTGATCAGCATCCTACCAAGAAACTAAGTTCAACCCATACTGCAGATACTTTCAAGACTTCCCATAAGCAACCTAATGCTTCACCTATCAGCTCCCCATCTGATGTCAATACTTTTCTAAACAACTCCAATACTTTTTGGGAAAACTATGTGGACATCCTCTTTCCAAATCATATTCACAAGTGCAAGCCAAATCCTTTGAAATCCTGATATTTAAAAGACCTTGCTAACTTTATAATACTGATATCCTGCAGAGCAGCAAATGCATCAGCCAAAGCAAAGTAAAATACCAATACCATCAATGAAGCCACCAACATAAGCAGAATGTTTTTCAAGACTATCATGCATGGCATTAACCCTCAGCTGGACCCACTTATTACACAATCCACAGAAAAGTTCAGTGCCATCTACTTCTTCATGACAAAATACAGAAGTTCCAATAGCACATCAAGAACACACAACACCACTTGCTTTTCCTCTCATAGGCTAACATTGCAGCTTCTGAACATTTCAGTGTCAACTTTTCAAATACAAAAGTAATTCTATTGCTTTTCTCCTACACTGTTCCACTGCATCTGACTTAGCAACAACTTGCTGTCCTAGCTTACTCCTTGCGTACAGTGCTCTGCATTTTAGCACTCTCACAGCCTTTCATATCTTCGCTCATTCCCCTCTAACACAGGTACAGTAACATTCATTCATCAACTGTGTGTTAATAGAAAGAGTTGGAGGTATACAAACAGCAATAGGAGTTTTTGACTGAATAAGAGAGAGAGAGAGAGAGAGAGAGAGAGAGAGAGAGTGTTAACTCCTGCTCAACGCGTCCAGCAGCAGTGATCACTTCTGCCGGAAATGTTCTATTAAAAAGTGTTTATTTGTTTATGTAACTAATTAAAACAGTCTGCATGCTTGTTAGTGGTGCTAGATTGGCTCAATGAGCTTACTGATCACCAGTGAATGCATATTCTGAGTTTCCTCAAAGCCACAGTATTCATGGCAGTGAGGCCACCATGAAAACTGTGGTGATGAGGAAACTATGGGGGCCCTGCGGAGTCCCCTGTTGTGTCCGAGCCTTTGGATGCAAGCAGGGGGGCACATGGTGTGCCCCCTGTCTGCATGCACCCCCATTCCTGCATGGCATGGACTGCATAGTCCATGTCGTCCAGTAACAGAATTTGGCGCTCCCATTGCAGTGCCTTTTCAATAGGCACCGCCGTGGGAACGCCAAAGGACCCCCCACCAAACCACGAGGTAACTCACATCTGGCAGGTGGCATGCTGTTAGGTTTGCCAGTGTGGGAACGGGGTGGTGGTGTAGCCTGCTTCCACACCACCAAAACGATCCAAATCATGTCTGACAAGATTTACCTTGAGCTTGGAGAAAGAACAATGTCTGTATTGTGTCACTAGGTACTGTGAAGTTTGAATACCTCATTCCTAACCTCTTCTCCAACTCCAGTTTAACACCTGTGCCCAATTTTTGCCAGTGTCATATTCTGTTCAGCAGCACCTACTGCAATTCCAGGTGTGACATTTCTAAGGATCTCATTTTTTTAAATGTATCTCCTCAAAACTGTTGCTTCATGTAGCTCTGTCATTTCACCTCAGTGTTACATTGTGGATAGATATTTCAGTATTTAACTACAGCCTATGGTACCCCACGCTTGATGTGTGAAACTTTCCAATAGTAATGTGTTAACAGTTGACAGACATATACAATATTGTTTCAAAATACAATGGATGGACAGCATGCAGCTGTTAAATCCATGTTGGTATCTTACAGTTTTAATACAGTTTGCAGTGTATACTGATAATCATTCAGCATAAATTAGCAGCATTATTGGTTTTTAACAACCAGAAATCATCAGCTGTGATCAGAAGTTCACTTTATTTGTGTAGATCATGGGAAACAAGGTCACTGGGACTCTAGTAGCAAGGTGCTATTTTGAGAAAATCATTAGTTTTGTCCTCGTAAAAGTATCCATCACAGTAGACAATCTGCACATTAGAAAACAATCAATGGATAGCTACGCTCGTGTCAAACAGCCAGCCCTATTGGCATTGCCAGTGCTTGTTTCCTTTGCAATGACTTGCCACCGCTTCTGGGATTTCCCTGGATAGTCCTTGTTTGATTCTAAATTGCATTGACCTTTTTTCTTCAATAATGGTAATGTTGCTGTGTTGTTAGTTCCGTGAATAAGTGCAGAGATTAGGCACCTATGAACACAAAACATTGACAAATCAGTCATCTAGGAGTTACCAATTTAGTAGTGATGGGAAAGTCTGATGTCTTTGAAGCAGTGGTGGAAACTCTTGTCATGTATTGGGAAGATATGTTCTTGAGGACTTTTCTCTATTAGACTTCAATGACTTGAGGTTGGATTTGATGATTCTGTTCGTTGTAAATCCTTGATCTAAGAATTGTTCACTACTAGTTCCTCAGTTTAAATCATTTGGTATTCTGAAAAGTCAGATATTCATTTACAATGCAAATTATAGGTTGAAGTAATATTGCAATATGTCAGCAAGAGTCTGCTTGTGTCTTAATCCAGAATCACCGGTACACGCATGCTCTAATGGTTCTCTATGTCATGCTAGAGTGGTGTTTTTAGTTGTGCAATAAAAATAAAAATAAATGTAAATGTAAATAAAAAATATATTTCCTGCTGATGTTTGGGTTGGAATAGCTGATCTGTTTTCCATGATTAAGTCAAATGAAATGTCTTTAGAGAGAAAATCATTTATTTGAGAAACAGAGAGTGCAACCATGGGTGTGGCATTTCAGCAATTAAATGTATATTTTCTACATTTTTCTAGTGTGTTCTCATGTATTCTGTTTCCTGCCATAAGCATTGGACAATACAGTACCCTTGTTCCAGACTACAGCAAAGCAAAGGTTGCTGTTCAGAGAATTGCTAAACTTTTGGAAAGGCAACCACAAATAGACAGCTATAGTGAAGATGGAAACGTATTGGTAAGTATAAAACTTACGCTTTCAAATATTAATTTTAAGCAAATCGTCTGTTTTAATGAGTTTTAAATTTCTTTTGGTCTTCTACATAACACGTGCATTTATCCATGAAAGGCCTATGCTGGAAAAAATCTATATAGTAATAAAGTATATGCGTCGTAAATGCTCTATTCACGGATGTCCAGATAAAGTTTTGAGAATGTAATTTCCTTTACGTAATGCATTTACTTCTGCATATTTTCACACTTTATATGCTGTTTCCATTTGTAAATATATCGGACATTTCTGTATTATTGGGCTTCTTTAGGTCCAATAGAAATGGTATAATATTCTAAAACATATGCTCGGTCCATTAACTTCCATAATCCACTGTGATATATACAATCATTTAAATATTATGAATGTTGTATCTGGCAGGATAGAGATGTAGTCCAAAACATAAGAGGGCATACATCTACATGATTAGGTCTCTACGAAAGACTCATTTGAGCCGAGAATGTCTATAATTATTCCCCCTATTAAGGACTGCTCAACTATTAGGCTTAGTACATCTAAGTGTAAAGTGAGCTAGCCTACGTGTTCAGCTGTTAAAACAGTCATTGTCTAAGTAATGTTATTGTGTTCACCTAGTATTCACCACAGAAACATAGCTAATCGATGACGGTGCATCATGCTCAAGGAGATTTTGCATCACAACATTTTAGGATTTGCCATAATGACCAGTCCAACAGGAAATGTAGTTGGATTTGATTATCTCCTGCTACCTATATATCTCAGTTATTGTATTATAGTCTGCCTATACTAGGCATTTCTAGACCATGACGTTCAAATTGCTTTGATTTATCATCCTTATATTATCACTGCTGCATTGTCACAGTTAGATGAATAATTTTCCTTTACACTCCATTTCTGACAAGATAATCATTACATGCAGTGTAAATATTACCAGTGAAGCCCTTTAACCCTGATGTGCATGGGTGTCTTTAGTAGTATGCAGTGACTCAAGCTGGAGCTGTTAGTCTCTGGTCCCACTCCTCTGCATGCATGATTTTGGATAATGATTGTAGTTTAGCATTCTGGTCGGTTTGACCCTTGTACCCATTACCTGGCCCAACATTCATTCCCTTAGATACCAATTAAGTCTAGTGTTTCATGAAGATTGACTTGTTAAACAACAGTCCATTTCTAGACTTCCTAAAGTACTAAAAGGGAGCCATGTCCTCTATACCAGTAATCATGACTGGGTAAACTTCCCATGGAGAAGAGCAAAGGATCTGTTGTACGCCATACATCAGGAGCTAGGGCTAGGTTATGTTACCGATATTTTGACAACAGCTCTGTTGCTTTGCTGGCTCAAACCCTGGTTGATTCCCGAATTAACCTTGAACCACCTGATTTTACAAGACTGTACTACGCTGGATAAGTCTGTAAAATTCAAATAGTTGGCGTACGTTAAAAGTATGTTTTCTAAATTAGGACGACCAGAGCTCTATGGGGAACCTGATAAGATTTGGAGGGAGGACGTATTGTGGGTAAAACTGAATTTTAAGAACCTCTTGTCTGTGGGGTGAGAAGAACAGGAGCTATGCAAACCCTTAGTTAGGGCCCATTATTTGTTAAAAACATCTATTAACATTAAACCATATCTGTTAATTGTTAACAAGTCATACCACCGATGGCTCCTAACTAGGTTGCGTTTTAATTTGATTCATTTATCATTGGGGGAGTTTCAAGGATGGTGTAATCCTGAAGATGCTGAACCTTGCCAATGTGATAATTTCTCGCCCGAGGACACTCTACATTTTATGATGTTTTGTGACTTTTTTCCCCATATTCGCATGAGACTTTTGTTACCTATCCTGAGAGGAAGGGGTTTCACCCAGGTTAGACCAGCGCTAGTTTTTCTTCAATCTTTGTGTAACCCTGGTGATATTTTTAATATTGCATCCTTTCTAGTAGCAGCAGTGAGGATTAAGATTAAGAGAACTTTGAGGACGTTACCATCTTAAGTTGCCCCTTGTGGTCCTCTGCTAGTCTCAGGTCAAGGGGTCGGAATGGGTGATAGGGTTTTATAATGATTTGAAATATTGCCTATGTATTTTAACTGTTATGCCTAAAGATTTGTAATATTGTTGTCTGTGTTCCGTTTTTGTACTTTTATGATTTTAAGTAATCGAATAAAGTGGATTGACTGACTGACTGAGTAAAGAAAATCATTTATGTTGCTTAACCTGCTGGAATGTGAGTTAAACACTTGTTTAAGCCATTAAGAA
Organism: Lissotriton helveticus; assembly: GCF_964261635.1. Taxonomy (NCBI): domain Eukaryota; kingdom Metazoa; phylum Chordata; class Amphibia; order Caudata; family Salamandridae; genus Lissotriton; species Lissotriton helveticus. The sequence goes on along the minus strand of NC_136071.1, from coordinate 968,130,604 downwards.
GTGAATGTTTTAATTTCAATTAAGTAATTTCTTTTCAACTGCTCTGAAGTTATATGGTGCAGAACAATTGGTGATTCTCTCTATACTGTAGTCATGGATATTCTCCTGTGCTCAAACTTCTCCCAGCTACTCCGAAACATCTGTCTTTAATATTATCTGTGAGCATTGGCTTGTATTCTCTAATGTATGGAATCAATTGTTTTATTTATGTAGATGATTCTCAGATTTGTATTTTTTAAGCTGGAAAGGCACTCCAGTGATCATTTACTGATATCACTCCAATATCTACTAAGTCAACAATCCTTTTGAATCAAAGTGAGCAATTCACTGAGACCTCAAATTCCCATCACTCATCAGTTTGACCATGCCTCTCAACATTATTAGGGTTGAGAATTTAAGACAATCTCATCATGTTGTTAAAACCTCAAAAATAACCACCTTTGATTAATTGTATCTATCCCATGAGGCTCTGCAAAAGAATCGGCCTTTGTTTATTGTTTTCCTAAAAAATATTGGAACATGAATTTTTCCTTATCTTGGCCAACAAGCCTACTACATCATTAAGGTGCAAGATACTGAAGGACTGGACTTTCTCTAAGGTCCAGCGGTGCCAGGGAACAACACCTGAAACCTTCGTGGGATACCTGTTCAGCGCACAAATGACAGAGACACGGGACACTTCCTTCGGCGTCAAAGATCAGCGTTTATTACTGCAGGGAGGCAAAAGTCACAAGAAGTACAACAGAGTGTAGGTTCTGAGAGTCTGCTTCAAATTGCAAATGTGGATCGCTCCTTTTATACACATTTTCGTCATTGCACAACACACGAACAAAAGGTTACAACTCAGTTCCCACAGTAAACTTCAAAAGGACTTCTTTCATGTTTTCAGAACCCCGGAACATAATTTCAGTAACATTGCCGGTTCCCAACTGTAAAAGCACATCTTCTCACCATTAGGCACATTCCACTCTAGTTGTAAACGAACGAAAGAAAGAGACAGGAACTGCTGCAAGGAAGACAGACAACAGTAAAGAAAAGAGTGTGAGGGTAATATCGGAAGCATGATCACAGGATCAAAGGATTCGATCCTAACACATGCGCGGCTGAAATAATAGACCGGCACGGCAAGATTACCCTCAAGCGGAGCCATCTGCCTTTGCAGTGTCATCCCCTCGTTATAAAAGACGCACAAAAGGAATATGCATCTTCCGCAAGGCTTGGGAACTAAGGGTCATAGCGCGGACAGTTGCCTGCTCGCTGACTACGTGAGGGCAAGAAACAAAATGGGTGCCGTATCTAAAATGGAACCCGAGGGTTCAGAAGAAGAAACGCGTAAATAAGGTGAACCCTTCCAAGTAGTGTAGTGAAAACGCGTACACTTACTAAACTCGTTATTTACGGTTCATAGATACCAAACTTGCCCATATTCGACCATGCCCAGAACATCATAACGATTCTCACGGAACCTCAGACGCTCCTTTTGCCCTCATGTAGGCAAGCACTAGTCGAAATCAGAATCGATTTCAATATTCATCAGATCATTCAGGTGTTGCTGGAACATCATCCTATCCATCAATGCCTCTTTGGTAACAGATGGCCTTCTTATACACGTAGTAGCACAAAGGCCACATAAGGCAGGACCACACTGCATGCAAAGACAACACGTGAACAGAAACGTCACAACAATCCCTATGATCATCAGAATCTTCCAACCCCATGTCGACATTAGGCCCCAAAACCATCCTAGAAGCGTCCAATCTCCCTCGTCCACGTGTATGGACTCTGAGATTTTATGCAACTTTGAGATGGCTTGGTAAACGGTTGGAGCGTTATCAGGTATGAAAATGCAGCAGCTCGAATGGATGACCTTACACACACCACCTCTATCTGCTAGTACAACGTCTAGAACCATACGGTTCTGTAGCGTCATAAGCCTATCCGCTTGAAGCTCTGCTGTCAGGTTACCAAGGGCGCTTGCAGTGATATTAGCAGTCGATTCAACCACACGAGTCAGCTGTCTCAAGTTCCTACTATTAACCATAGGACCCCAAAACGGTAGGAAACCCTTAAAGAAGTCTCCTGCCTCTTGACCAGCAGTATCCTCTCTACTAATAACGCCTCTCACAATTCTAGTCTTGTGATAATCTGAGGCAACAGTAAAAGTCGGTGGTAAAAGATTCGCGATATAGCAGGTGCCTGAGAAATCACGAGGCAACCATGTATAGGCACGATCATAACACACAAAATAAGTACCCTGGGCAGTCAAGAAGACAGGGGAAGAGAGCATCGGTAAGACATACGTCTCAGTACAAGCACTCTTTCCAAACTGAGCTCTCGGATTTTGACCAAGACCTTGCAGACAGAAGTGACCAAGGTGAGGTACGATCCAAATCGGAGACGAGCTCTTAAGCTGTCTATCACCCACTGATATACTATACTCAGTCTCACTCAGATCCTTATATGCTCGCACCTCCTCCTCTGGGATAAGTAATGCATCAAAAATGTCTCTATCCAGATCAGCAATAGCTATCGCCAAAGACTTGTGGTACGGGCCAGGACCAAGGTTTGCTGAGCGTGGCTCTCGATGGGGGTAGGAATCTAGTGCACTACGGAACATAGTTTGGAATGCTCGAGCTGACCCCTGGGGACTATAAGGAAGAACTAAATGCGGAATACCCTTATCCATGGTATGTGGCATTAACCCACACACCCAACAATTAGTGGTATTCACCACCAACTGATGCTGATGCAAGAGTTGAACAAAGGAATTGTTCATAAATTCCGCACGTCTGACTTGTTCATGTTGAGGCAGAAGATGAAAGGAATGTGGAGAAATAGTGGAGGCAGGATTCAAATCATGTGAAGGAGGAGTAGGCGAAATGGACGGCAATAATAATTGAATCCCAAAATACGTTCCACCCATCAGCAACATAGAAACAGTTAGGAACAACATAAAAATCTGCAACAAAAAACATTTTGTGCACCTTATGCAATTTAGATCTTTGCGCCGACATTTTCTCTCTTTTCGACAGCATAGTAAATTCCATCCTCTAAAAAACCGTCCGTGACGTTCTTGACGCACTTCGTTCTGAGTAGCGATTATCAATTCCCAGGAGTTCCCAGAAATCGACAAAAGAAATCGACCTAGTGTCAAAAACCGGCTAAATAGAAAGAAGTACCCGCACGGCCCTACGGTCAACCCAGATGGTAGGTTTTAAATGAATTGAACATTCAACTTAATATAAGTCTCTTAGCTGCACGAAAAGAAAAGGGTACACACAATATAAAATGTCCACAATATTCAAGGCAAATGTAAGGGGGTAATGTAAAATCAAAAATAATAAAAGTATTTTATTAGTCTTTATTGCGTGGTCGAAGAAAATATCGACATCTTCCGGGTCGAGTCTGCTCTTCAAACAACGGTTCAGATAGCAAGGCAGTGTTCGATTGTTCAGACAATAATTCAGGACTTGGACTCTCCAATGGTGATGACGTAGACAAAGTTTCGGTTGATTCAACAGGGAAGTCTGATTGAACTAAGCCGTTCTCTACAAGCTGAGCATCACTGAATGGTATATAGGACAAAGGTGTTTCTATTTCAGTCGAGGCGACTCCTTTCTTTATCCACGTATCTCCTGGCAAAGGAAGCGGGACCTTCTTTGTGTGGCTCGCATGTACCCAATGTTTCCTGCCTACCAGCCGAACTGCAGTCCTCGTCGCCAATAACACCTGGTGGGATCCCACGAACCTTGGCTCGAGATTGCGTTTTGGTCCAAAATTGCGGGTAACGACCCAATCACCAGTTTGTAGCCGATGACCAGGACCCTCTGTTTGTGCTGGTAGAGCCTCAAAGACCTGTTGATGAATCAAACTCAATTTAGCAGTCAGATCATAAAGATAGTCAATCAACATTGGATATTCAAGTCTGTCAAACTCCTTAGGTCTCGGAACTCCCCAAATGTTCGCAGGATGGCCAAACACAATCTCATATGGGCTAAGCCCTAATCGAGAGTGTACAGTCGCTCTGGTCGATAAGAGAGCTAGGGGCAAAGCATCAGGCCACGATAAACCAGTCGTTGCCTGAATTTTGGCAAATTTCAGTTTCAGAGTGCCATTGTATCCTTCCACCAAACCTGCTGACTGAGGATGATTAGCACTGTGGAACTTTTGATGGATCCCAAGGCCACTACATACACTCTTCATCACACTTCCCACAAACTCACTTCCGTTATCTGACCATACAATCCGTGGCATTCCATACCTAGGGAAATATTCCTTGAGCAGGATTTTTGCTGTTGACAGGGCAGTATTATCCTTAAGAGTGTAGGCCTCAATCCATCTGGAGAACGCACAAACCACAACTAGAACATATTTCAGATTATTGCATCTCTCCATATGGATGAAATCTAATTGGATAATTTCGAAGGGACATGTAGGAGGAGCAAAATGACCAGGTGGAGTGGGGGTGCCCTTACCAGGATTATACATCAAGCATACCATGCAATTCTTTACCACTCTCTCTGCACACTTAGTATTCCCATCATTCTTCCATACAGGAGACAACAACTTACATATACCTTTCGCGCTAATGTGTGATGTGCCGTGAGCCATAGTAACAACAGCAAGCACAGTCATTCGAGCAATTGCTGCAATTCGTTCTGGGGTCAACCTTCTCCCCTCTTTTGACAATAAGTGACCCAAATAGGTTACTTCTTGACAACAATATTGCAGCTTAGAAGGTGACACCTTGTGATGTAGGTCACATAGATGTTGCAACAATGATACTGTAGCAGATCTGCAAATACCTTCGGTATCTGCAGCCACCAATAGGTCGTCAACATATTGGATCAAAGCCGCACCCGTCGGTAACACAAATGCATCAAGTTGACTTTTAAGGGCTTGGCTGTAGGTCGATGGACTCTCACAGTAGCCCTGTGGTGCGCGTTTAAACCTAAAACTTCGACCTCCTAATGAAAATCCGAATAGATCTCTGCTTTCCTCAGCGATCGGAATACTAAAGAACGCATTCTTCAGATCGATCACCGTAAACCAGGAGGCAGAAGCTGGAATCAGGGTTAACAAAGCTGTGATATCAGGCACCACAGGAAACTGTGGGATCACTATTTTATTTACCTCTCTTAAATCAATTACAAAACGATACACAGGAGGTTTAGTTGGATCGGTTCGTTTCAAAATGGGTAACACAGGACTATTACGCAAATTTCCCCGAGTTTCTTCGATGACATCTTTTTCGATCAGGTCATAAATGATCGCTAATAGCGCTCGCTCACCATCAAGAGAGATACGATACTGAGGTATACATGGTAATCGAACATTCGTTTTCAACTGGACCACATAGGGTGGAATGTTTAACAAGCCCACATCATTGGGACCTGTTGCCCATAAAGACGCAGGAAGAGAACTCAATTCCGGTGGGAACTTATCCATTGATAGGTACATAGGAGAGATAACCCTCTGACCTAACGTAAGCTCCACTCCTTCAGGAGAGCAATACAAAGTCGCATATAACTGTTTTAACAAATCCAGACCCAAAAGATTCTCACCACAACCAGTGGATAGAATCAATGGAGCCTCCAGCTCACGAGGACCAATCGCAAGGGACAAAGGGCTAGAGACAGGATTGCTAACAGGAGCGCCAGAGAATCCAATGGAAACATTCGCTAAGCCAGACAAAGGTGCGCCAGGGAGTTTGGAATGCATGATGAAACTTTTTGCTGCATCAGTGTCCAACAGAAAAGGCTCAACTACGCCAGATGTGGCAACCGCAACGTAAGGCCCTCTCTGATCAACCGGAACTGACACTACTCCCTCTCTTTGTCGATGGCTGTCCTAGTAACGGTCGCCACAGAGGTTCACATCGTGTCCAGGTCTCTGTCGGATCATCGCTACAGGAGTAGCCCTTGCTAAGAACTGTTTTACTTTGCCCGAGGAGGAGGGAGTTTGACCAGCGCGGCCGCAGAGGAGGCGAGAGGCGCAGCCCCAGGACTGCGAGGTACAGCGTAATCACCACCAGCTGTTCCTCTTCCCGTGCGGGCTGCGCCCCCTCCCAGTGCCCCACCCCCTTTCACCTTTTACTGCTTTTAAGCAAGGTCGTCAACGCGCATAGCGGGACGCGCGCGGGTCAACGCCCGGGCGAAGCCTGGGCCAAGGGCGGGCCCTCTACGGCCCTCATCGGCCAGAGGAGGCTGGGTTGGGCCAGAGGTCCTGGTCTCTGTTTACCGTAAGTTGTGTTTCACTTCTTTATTGACCCTGCATCCACTTTCCCACGTATGATGGCAACAGTTGCTACTAGCCCTGTCATTGCGGGAGCAGACAAAAACGTGGGCTTGTTAAACCGAACCTTGGACGATTATTTTTTGAAACCAGCCCCTGAGGGTAACAAGGAGCTGCTGTTAGCAGAGAGGAGGGCTGATCGCCGCCGCTCAATAGAACGTATAAAAAACAGAACTTTTTCTGAACCCATAATGTCTGTTACATTGGACGATGATCTGATTATTACCTCAGCAGACAATTCGTTACTAACAGCGAGCGTGCCCCTTCTCCTTCAAGATTGTTTAGCCCCAGCAGTGTCACCTACCCAAAGTCAACAAGACTCACTAACTGTGTCGAATGCCCCCAATAACATTTCCAAGATTTTGATTTCACCTACAATTAGACCCGGCAAAGTTGTAAGAGGAAAAAGTTTGAGGCCACTGTCACTTAAAATGATTGGGCCCCCACCGCCTAAAAGGAGACGGAAAACAACAACAGCAAATAAGTCCAAATTAAGCCACTCAGAGTTTAGCAATAAGGCGAAGATTGACGCTATAACGTCATTGGGAGGCCCCGTCACTAAACAAGTAATAGTGGCCGCTTCTCCTACCCCAATAACTCTATCTCAAGCAACTACAGAACCAGATACTGTCTATACTCAAATGGAAAAAGATTTACAACCGGCTTCCTTCAAGTCTCTTTTGGACAATATCGAGTTGATTGTACGCACCTATACACTCGCAATGGCAGAAAGATTTAAAGGGGTGGAGTCAAGGTTGGGTAAAATAGAGGAGGACCTGACTAAGTTAGGGAATTTTGTCCAGTCAGAAGGGCCTCCAAAAGTGCTACAACAAAAAGTTAACACAATAACGCACCCTCCCTCAAAAAATGTTGTCGTCCCTACACCCTTTGTATCTTCTATTATCAACAGCCAGGCAGCTGTAGCAACTCCAGCTGCCCTTAACCGTTCACATGCGGTTGTGATAATACCTGACGGCAACAGTTCAAATAAATCTCTGTCAACAGAACTATTAATAGCTCAGGGAAGATCAACTGCTGCAACCTCAGACAGTAATGCTGCCACCACAGTTAATACCCTGATTAGGGAACCTAGTACCCTCCCGGATAGACATCTTAGACCTGATGGAAATGTGATTACCCGGGGGAGAGGGGATCAGACTAGGATACCGCCTATGGAACTTCCACCAGAAGCATTACCGTATGTGGTTGTACTTACTGGGGTCCCAGAACTGACTAAAGGAAAAAGAGAGGGATACTTTCAATTAAAAAATAAAATAACTCACTGGCTCTCGCTGTACAGACCTAAACCTAACCTGGTACACGGCGAAATAGTTCATGTCCGGCGCATGTCTTGGTTGGGGGGCAGAGCAAAGGATATAGGGGGAGACATTGTGGTCATAAACTTTAGGGATAGAAAAGCAGTACAACATATACTGAATTGGCCATTTGCCAATGAAAATAGTTGTATTGTACCACGTCCTTTGACGTATTTTTACCCCAGATCTGCTGTACTTCCCCCACAATACCCAACTAATAGCACCTATTTTACCCCCCAGTCCCTAATTATGGAGTGTGCACTGAATCCTGCATATATGCCCTATTTAGCTCCGACACCTGCAATGCAGGGGTGGAACACGATACCATTAACCCACAAAATAGAAGCAAAGGGTAGCATGTCACATCTGATGCCATTCACTCCTCTAGAGCTTTATAATAGGTTTGAGGCCTTTAGTGGCCTAGAGGAATGTGACTGATGTTTAAGGTGTGTAGAGGGTGCCGGGGAGGGTGACATGTTTCCCCGTATTACCAGGTTACAGGAAGAGAAGGGTATCTGCTGCGATGAAACAGAAACACATATTGCTGTAACATATGCTGATATGAATAGTAGTTCACCCGCTGTCTTATCCACAATGCCTTTTAGGATCAACGAGGTGTCTCCACCATTTTTACCTGCTATAATGTTTAATAATTGTGTCTCTGTAAATGATGTTGTTAAGGGTGTATGTACGATAGGTTGCCATGAAGATCTTCCTAGTACATCATTTGTATCCTTGGACTTTCCACCCATAGTTACCAACTCTCCTGTCTTGCAAGGGGTTCATGCTCCAAACCGAGAGCTACTAGAACCGGTTGCAGCAAGTATTGTGGATACGGGGATAACACAAATTGAGATACCAACCCCAACTCCCGCATCATTTATCAGTGAAAGTCTCATATGTCCAGCATTAGCCGATTGTGTGAACTTAATCTAGTGGAACATAGCCGGCTTGGCCGACAAGTTATGTGACCCAGCCTGGTTATCATTTATTAAAAAATTTTCCATTGTGTGCCTTCAAGAGACGTGGTTGGAGGACAAAAACGTCCATATAGAAGGGTTTTTAAGCTTTATCACTCCAGCGGTTGCCTCGATTAGGGGCAGAGCAAAGGGGGGCTTGGCCACCTTTATAAACCTGGGCTTGCTCTGTAAAATCAGCATATGTCATAATGATAACTTAAACATTCAGATGCTTGATTTAAAAAATGGCAAGAACGCTTTGACTCTCATCAACTTCTATAATGCTGATAATAGTAATGGTGGTTGTAACATTATATCCTTAACAGAACTATTGAGAAAAAACGTACACACTTCATCCCGGAACCTGTTGATAGCTGGTGACTTTAACGTTCACCCATGTGGAAATCCAGGCTCCACCCCAATGGGCTCCTTGGGATGTAATAGTGTTGAAGGTTTTCACTTCTCTCATACCAGGGGTGGTAAGAACCTAAATGACTTAGTGAATGATAATAATAGAACAGTAGCTATGTCCATGGTTCCTGATACTAAAATCTTTGATATTCCAACTTTCAAAGGACATGGTCAGGGATCCTTTATAGATCATATATTTCTATCTTCAGATCTTGTACAATGGGTTCTGCAATTTACCATTCTCCTCAGTGTATATAGTGATCATAACCCCCTAGCTATTAGCTTGGGTGGGTTTTTGTTCACCAAACGACCGTCTCGCATTGACCGAGGCACGCTGAGTTGCATAAACGGCAGACGCCGTATTAAATGGACAATGATAAACCAAGACAGTTTATACTCTAAAATAAATAGTGCATGTGAGGAGGAGCTGTTAGCATGCTCATCTTTTGATTCATCCCCCATGAATATTTTGATCGGGTTTGCGGGACTGGCTTCTAAAATTGGTGCTATGTTAACAGCACCAACAAAGGGGCAAAGTAGAAAGCAGGTTAAATGGTTTGATCACAACTGCTCAAAGGCAAGCAGAGACCTGAAGATCGCCTTAAAAATTAAACCTAGACACCCTGACTTGATAAAAAGTCTTCGTGTGTCTTATAGGAAAGCATTAGCCGTAAGAAAAAAGGAAATTAAGGCTAATATGATAGAATCCCTCCTTGATCCTACAGTGTTGGGGAATAGCAGCAAGTTCTGGCAAATTATCAACAAACCATTGTTTGATAACCCAGATGACACAGTCCTAGGTACAAGCATCTCAGAAGGGGAGTGGGTGTCTCACTTTAGCACAATTTTTAAGAGTAACGAGCATAGGGTAGAAAATGCCTTTTTAACACCACCTGTAAACCCATTACGTTTCACAGTAAATGAGGTTGTAAGGGGGATTCAGGGTCTAACCAGCAACAAGGCCCCGGGCCCGGATGGTTTACCACCGGACCTGTTTAAGTCTAGTATCCCCTTTTGGGCTCCCGTTCTCACGGCAGTAATAAATGCAGCTGCTTCAACGGGGTGCCCAAAAACGTGGGGCCTATCGACCATAGTCCCCGTTTTTAAAAAGGGCGATCGCAGCAGTCCATTATGTTACAGGCCGATATCTTTAATAAATTCGGTAGTTAAAGTGGTAGGGGGGGTAATCCTTAATAGGCTATCTACATGGGCTAAAGACAATAATATCCTGTCACCTATACAATATGGGTTCAGACCTGGCCATTCGACCATTACACAATGTCTGAACCTATATCTGATTCTAAGTAAATATACCCTGGCCAGACAAGGAACTGTCTACATGGCATTTATGGACCTGTCGTCCGCTTTTGATTGTGTGGACAGAAGCTTATTATGGGCCACCTTGTTGAGAATGGGTGTAGAGAGGAATCTTGTCAACTTCCTAGCCGACTTACACTCGGATACTAAAGCTAGCGTCCGTTACACCCAAGACCTTAAAGTAACGGACAAATTTGGAATAAATCGGGGAGTTCGACAAGGCTGCATTTTGGCCCCATTCCTTTTTAACCTGTATATAAACGAACTGGAGGAATTTCTTTTAAATATAGAAGCAGACTACCCCCTCGTTGAACACAAGGGGGTGCCTGTGCTACTCTATGCAGACGATGCAGTTCTTATATCTAGGACAGCAATCGGTCTCCAAAAATTATTAAATTCCTTCTTTAAGTTTATGGAGTCACGTGGCCTTAGCATAAATAATTCTAAGTCCTACGTCATGAAAACAGGAAAGGGTTCCCGGAAAACTGACTCCTTTAGTATAAATGGGGAGAAAATCCCTTTAACTAACTCTTTCTCATACCTTGGGGTCCTTCTAGATCACAAATTAACGTGGGGCCCCGCAGTGTCCAAAAAGAAGGGCGAAGTAACAAGGGTAAATGCGGCCATTCTTGGCTTTGGGAAAAAAATTGGCAACTGCCCCACGGCCGCACTGCTCAAACTTTATCAGGCAAAAAGTGTTGCTGTTGCCTGTTATGGTAGCGAGCTCTGGGGCTATTGTAGGATAAAAGACCTAGAGGTCGCAGAAAATAACGTCCTGAAAAAGATATTGAGGCTGCCAAGGGGTATTGGGAATTATTCTGTACACGAGGAGTTGGGGGTCCCATATCTAAGTGACAGAATAGCAGTAAACCCGGTTTTGTGTTGGCTGAATTGTTGGCTTAATACCGACACTCCACTCACACATGCCTTATTGAAAGAGGCCTTATCGTTAGACGGTAGGTTTAAAATTCCGTGGGTAAAATATATAAGGGATTGTTTGTCGGCAATTGGCCGTTCTGATCTGTTTTATGCCCCCAACCTGATCACAAAACCTGATGTCGTTTTGGTAAAAAACGCCATATTATTGGTAAGATGTACTGATAGAGAAGAGGTTGAGATACAGAAGGATAGTGTCAGGAAACATTTATTACTTAAAACCTGTCCACAAACGGAGCCTTATTTGACATGGCCTATGACTAGTTATGAACGGTTTTTGTTAATAAGGTTCCGTTTTGATCTATATCATCTTCTACTGGCGGTACCAAGTGGGGCACAACGGGGTGAAGTGTTGCCAGCTTGTGGCTGCGACGGTAAGTCTCCTCAAGACTTGGCACACTTTCTTTTTATTTGCCCTTATTATTCTATCCCACGGAAATTATACCTTAAACCGTGTCTTAAAAAACTGAATTTTTTTCAAATCAAGCCCGCACTTTACTACCTACAACTACTGAATTGTGACTGTACCTTATTTGTCTGTAACTTTTAAAAAAAAGCCATTTGTTTTAGGAAACGGATAATTATGCTGTGAATATTTTAGGTGTTTTTTTAATCAATATAGTAATTTATGTTTTTTAATCTTATATTGCTCATGCTCATAGTGCCCGCTGTACCTTCTTTTTCTTGTACTGTATTCTGTGTCCTCTATTTGCCACATGAAACGTATTGTCTGGAATTGTTTTTAAAATGTGTACTTATGAATTGTACTTTTATGATTGTAAGTTTTACAATCGAATAAAGATTTTTGAACTTGAACTTGAACTAGTAACGGTCATCTGCAACAATCTCATGCTCAACATAATAATCGTCCACATGGTACTGTGCAGATTTATCGGACCCCACATTTCGCTGGTCGAAACAATTATTCGCGTCCGATGAAACAGTAGAGCGCTCATGATTTTGAACGAAACCTCGACCTCTACCTCGAGAGGCCTGTTGAGGACCACCACGACCTCCCCGAGCCGAAACATTATTATAACGATCACGTAAAGCGGGACAATCAAATTTTATATGGCCCTCTCTCCTACAATATGCACACTGATTATACCCAAGCGTAGATCTAAAGTCAGTGGAGTCAGAGCGCGACTGCATCCTAGTGGACTGGGCTCGTGGTCGATACTGCTGTTGTAAATCATTTTGATTTGAACGTGGAGGATACGCCTGCTGCAACAAAACCTTTGTTTTGAGCTCCTTCGTTTTCTTGTCTGAACGATCACTTTCTTCCTTTTCCCTATTCTCATAATATTGAGCCGTCGCTAATATCTGTGCAGTGGTTGAAACAGCCCATGCACTTTCCGAATTTTTCAATTTGTTGCATAGCTCTGGCAACAAATTTAACACAAACTTATCAACAAACAACCGTTGGCCTCCTTCGGTGCTCATGTCCTGACCACTATGATCGACAAATGCCTCCTCGAATCCAGTAAAGAAATCGGAGACACTCTCGTCTTTCTTTTGCTTGCAAGCCGATAATTTATCCCAATTCACCCTCATCGCTGGCATGAGTGTTTTCATAAGTGTAATGATTTTCTGGGGTAGATCCAAAATTAACTGCTCAGGCGAATTTTCGCCCAAATCGGTTGCGGTACGACATTACCAAACAGCATGTCGATGTCAGCGAGGTTCATAATAGTAGCATCTACCAATTGGGACAACTCCTTATAATAACCCGCCGGATTCTTACGCGGATCAGGCAAAGATTGTTTCACCTGCAAGACTTCTGATCGCTTCCATGGGAGGTGTACCCAAACACGTTGGAAATGTTGCAAAACTGGGGGATTAGCAGCAGGAGCACCTGGCATCCATACTGGCGGAACCTCTCTCATAGGATATTGACCAGAGTTCGTTTTCGTATTATCGGTGTCATCATCAAATGACACACGAGAAGGCACTGTGCATCTAAAGGCTAACAATCGCTCTAATGCTCGTCGTACATTTCCACCCACAATCATACCGTTCGAAAACTGACTCTGGAGTTCCGTCATCTCAGGCGGTACATTATCCAAGTCATCATTATACCATTCTTCTCTCAAAAAGTTACACATTTCTTCAAACACGAATCTCTGAGTGGGCTCATTAAACTGAGAGAATGTATCAAAAACCATGCGCGGAGGGTAGTTAGCAGGGTGTCTTATCCATCTACGCGCCATAGTTACCAACATGGCACTCTCCCTTCCACCAGGAATTTGACTTCGTCTCTGGGGAGTTTCAGAGACATCGGATCGAAATAACGATCCAGAAAGTGGGGAGTAAAGGGTAGCAACAGTATTAGGGATACGATTACGAACAGAATGAGAAAGAAGAACAGGAGCAACAACATTAGAAGTGAACGTAGGGACAGCAGAGGTAGCCAGGACAGTTGAGGTAACAGGAACAATGGACTGAGGAGGTACAGGCAAAGGAGCAGTAGGAATAGGAGCAGGTGGTGGGACAAACGCAGGACCAACAACAGGCCGACCAGCAGCCGCTGGAACAACAGGAGGAACTACAGGAGGAACTACAGGGGCTGTGGCACCCTGTGCATAAGGAGGTGGTGATTTCAATAAATAGGCTAACAAGGGATCCTCCTTCACATCTTCTTCCTTTTTAACATGATTAGATGGTAAAACCGGATAACATTTATCTACCTGCATGTGATGCAGTCTAGTAGAAACTTCTATCTCTTTTTCTGCTTTATCTCGCTGATATTGTTCTGCACCTTGCATCATCGTAATGATACCTTCTTTTTTATTTTTCTTAAGCTATTTGATTTCTTTCTGCTTGGCCTCTTTACGCCATAACCGAAAGGAATCAAACAAAGCAGGCCTAGCTTTCTTTTTAAACAATTTAGCTTCAAGATTATCTAAAATCGTAATTTCAAAACTTCCATGTGGTGGCCAACTAAGGTCACCATCGTTTTTCGTATAACGAACCCAATATTCATTGTATATAATAGGGCCTACACCATGTCGACTATAGAGCTCATAAATTGGAGTTCCAACTGGAGGTATCGGACACGAGTCCTCCAACCGGGAATCAGTGTTATAACATTTAAAGAAACCAAAGAAACCACTACGGCTAGGCATCTTGCTCACTAACCAAGTATCAAACTTCAAGGGTTATCGAAGCGCTAAATCTTCGTGAAAGACAAAACCCTCGGTTTTTGGCAATTGCAACTGTCAAATAACAACTAAGAACCAACAACTAAGCACCACAAATGCAATGGAACCATGCAAAACAACTAAACTTCAACAACAACCAAGGATACTGGGAGCGACCCACAAATACTTAACTGAGAGTACAATGGCGTCACCAGGAAGGCCCGTTTATCGTCTCGCCGTACAAAGGACTACGCCAGGCGCCAAAACAGGTCGACAGTCAGGGCATCGGTCCGTCGCAGCCGTCAGGAGGCGGGAATCTTCGCGGGGAAAATCTTCAGACCACTTATGTCGACAACAGGATCGATGAAGCGGGGTGCACCTTCCCTCGGAGATTTCACACGAAGTTCCTCACAATCGTCAGGCTTTGGACCGGTACTGCTGATGTCGCCCTACGTTGGGCGCCAACTGAAGGACTGGACTTTGTCTAAGGTCCAGCGGTGCCAGGGAACAACACCTGAAACCTTCGTGGGATACCTGTTCAGCGCACAAATGACAGAGACACGGGACACTTCCTTCGGCGTCAAAGATCAGCGTTTATTACTGCAGGGAGGCAAAAGTCACAAGAAGTACAACAGAGTGTAGGTTCTGAGAGTCTGCTTCAAATTGCAAATGTGGATCGCTCCTTTTATACACATTTTCGTCATTGCACAACACACGAACAAAAGGTTACAACTCAGTTCCCACAGTAAACTTCAAAAGGACTTCTTTCATGTTTTCAGAACCCCGGAACATAATTTCAGTAACATTGCCGGTTCCCAACTGTAAAAGCACATCTTCTCACCATTAGGCACATTCCACTCTAGTTGTAAACGAACAAAAGAAAGAGACAGGAACAGCTGCAAGGAAGACAGACAACAGTAAAGAAAAGAGTGTGAGGGTAATATCGGAAGCATGATCACAGGATCAAAGGATTCGATCCTAACACATGTGCGGCTGAAATAATAGACCGGCACGGCAAGATTACCCTCAAGCGGAGCCATCTGCCTTTGCAGTGTCATCCCCTCGTTATAAAAGACGCACAAAAGGAATATGCATCTTCCGCAAGGCTTGGGAACTAAGGGTCATAGCCCGGACAGTTGCCTGCTCGCTGACTACGTGAGGGCAAGAAACAAAATGGGTGCCGTATCTAAAATGGAACCCGAGGGTTCAGAAGAAGAAACGCGTAAATAAGGTGAACCCTTCCAAGTAGTGTTGCGAAAACGCGTACACTTACTAAACTCGTTATTTACGGTTCATAGATACCAAACTTGCCCATATTCGACCATGCCCAGAACATCATAACGATTCTCACGGAACCTCAATATTCAAAGGAGTCTTGAAAGGAACCTTTTTGTTCAGAAATACTTTGAGCAGGTGTCAGCAATAGCTGTTGCAAGGGCCCACTGTTCATAAAATATTTACCTCTGAAATCCTTTTCCCCTGAAGCACAAAATGTCATGTAATCATGTACCTCATCTCCACCCTCTCATTCTGAATGTTCCAAATGTGGAGGTAATTTGTACCAATTACAAAGTGCAAGGCAGTGGAATTCTCTGCCATTCTCATCAACGTTTGACATTTAAAGTTTTATAAACTTCTGAATGGCCATGATGTTACTGAAAAACTAATGTCTTTGTTTCCTCCTACTATACTGAGGATAGTCCCAATTTATGGATAGCATCAAACTTCACAACTAGCATATGAAATTACAAAATTAAGAATTTATTGGAGAAAAAGCAAATATGATTATTCAATTCGCCTTATTCTTAATGAATGTCTCAAATGACTTAATCAATCAATCAAACAAGACTTGTAAAGCATGGCTAATCACCTGTGAGGATATCCAGGTGCTGAGAATCCTGCTGCAGAGGTGGGGCTTAGTTTAACAGCCAGGATGTGAGTCCTTTCCTAAAATCAAGCAGAAAGCGTGAGGTCCAGAGGTGATGGGGGAGGTTGTTCCAGGACTTGGTCATGAGGTAGGAGAAGAAACGACCTCTGCTGTGGCTTCGAAATATGTGAGGGGTGTGAGCAAGATGAAGGGAGGCAGAGCGCAGGTGTCTGGAATGTTGGTGGAGATGCAGTTGGTAATTGATGTATGCTGCTCCCTAGATGTGCAGGGCTTTGAATGTGTATGAGTCAGTAGAGCTTGGGGAGGTTGGGGAAGAGTCTTGTTGCAGAATTCTGTATGGTTTGTAGTCTCTTCGGTAGGTGTGTTGTCGTAGCCCAGCCGGCCAGTTACCTGGGCTTGGGAGATGGTTTGTTAGGAGTTGCCGTGGAGCCATTTGAAGATCTTGTGGAGCTCACAAAGTGTGATGAAGCAGGTGAAGGAGAGTGCATTGATCTGGTTTTTCATGGTGAGCTTGCTGTCTAGTATGATGCTGAAGTTACAGGCATGGTCCGATGATGTGGGCGAGGGTCCTAGTTTGGAAGGCCACCAGGAGTTGTTATACGGGGAGGTGTTGTTCCTGAAGATCAGTACCTCCATTTTACCTGCATTGTAGAAGTTGGCCCTTTTCATTGATGGCTCTTTTGATATTGGGAGGATGAGCTGGATGTTGTCAGTGTAGGATATGTTGTTTAGTCCATGGATCATGGCAATTCTGGCCAGGGGGGTCATGCAGGTGTTTAACAGGATGGGGTTGAGAGAAGAGCCTTGAGGGATGCCACTGGTTATGTTCTTGTGTTCTGAGGTGAAGGGAGGAAGGTAGATTATCTGGGTCCTTCTGGTGAGGAAGGAGGCAATTTATCTGAGTATGCCTCCTTGAATTACGATATGGTGGAGCCTTTTGATGAGGGTGTGCTGGGATATGGTGTAAAATGCTGCTCAGAGGTTGAGGAAGATCATGGCCGCAGATTGGCCTCAGTCAAGGAGGTCTCTGATGTGACCAGTGGCCGCGATGAGGGAGGTTTGGTTGACAAGGATTCCTGATTGGGAAATGTCCAGAAGATTCTTGCTCTCGAGGTGTTCTTTGAGTTGATGGTTGATGGCTTTTTTGAGGACCTTGGCCGGAAAGGGGAGCAGAGTGATGGGATGGTAGTTTTTGAGTTTGCTAGGGTCAGTGGACAGTTTCTTATGAAGGGGTTTGACTTCAACATTTTTTCACTCTTCGGGGAAGATGGCCATGGTGATGGATACATTGAAAATGGTGGTGAGTTCTTTGCTGATCAGCTTGCTCCCAACCTTGAAGATGTTGTTGGGTCAGGGGTCAGTGGGTGTTCCAGAGTGGACGGAGTTCTTGATGGTAGTGGTGCATTATGTGGTGAGCTGGGGCCAGGTGGTTCGCAGGAGGTCGGGGTTTGTATCTGTGGGGGAGATGAGGATGAGGATGTTGGTGATCGTGTGTTGGGGCTCAAAGGTTTTGTAGCCTGATCCTGTCATGGAAGTAGTCTTCAAGGGTGTTGCATAGTTCTTGGGTGGGAGTGATGATGTTTTTTAATGCTGAGTGGTGGGAGAACTCTGACAATGTTGAAAAGTTATTTACTGCGGTTAGAACTGGCCTCGATCAGGTCGGTGAGTGCACTCCTTTTGTCTTTTTTAGGAGTTGGTGGTATTGTTTGAGTGATGTTTTGAAGGAGGTTCGGTCTGTGGTGTTCTTGTTGGTGTGCCACCTTCTTTTAAGTTGCTCGCTGCTGCATTTAGTAGTTCTTAATTCTGTGGTGTACCAGCTGGCCTGCTTGGAGGGTCTCATTGGTTTTGTGCGCTTGATGGGGGCAGATCTGTCACTGCAATCAGTGATCCACGTGGAGAAGTTTTTGACATCTGTTCTAAGTTGGTTGAGGTGTACGGGGAGAAGTAGTTGAGGGCATCATTCTATTGGCTCTTCGATAATTTGTTCCAGCTTTGGTGAGAGGTACTGGGCGGTTTGGTGGTGGTGTCAGGGGCTTATAATGGTGAAGTGGATGATGGCGTGGTCTGTCCAAGTGAGTTTGGTTATGTGACTCTACTTGACTCTGTTGCCGGTTGTGAAGATGGGGCTGAGTGTGTGTCCTCCAATGTTTGTAATGTTGGTGATTAGTTGAGTAAGGCCAAAGGTGTTCATGCTTTCGAGGAGCAAGACCTCTGACCTCCTGGTCAGAGAAATTGCTCTCCCCTTATGCAGCTCCATCGCTGAGGCACTGCCCCGAGCGCCTTTCTGGTTCTAGGTAGGTATTCGAGGGCCTTTTCCACCTGCAGGCTCCTGCCTGCACCTCATCCCAGTTGGTCCAGTGGAAGAGCCTGCTCTTCTGATGGCCTGCTCCGTGTTTGCCAGCCTTTTGCTGTTCTTTTTTTTTGTTGCCTGTTTCGGTCTTTTTTGTCTTTCTCAAGTTTTACCTTTTTCTGCTTTTTGTTCCCTTTTTCCCTGTTTGCCTCAGTTTCTCACTGTCTCCTGCCGCTGCTGACCCCGGGGCCCCTCCCTCCCGCTCCCACCTCGGAGCTGCTCTCCTTCTCCCGACCCCTATGCCATTGTGGCTGCTGCATGGCCGAAGGCACATCGAAGGCACATCAAAGGCAAGCCCATCTGCACCAGTCTGTGACCCGACCATGACCAGCACCAGGGACCCTGTTCCTTTGACCAATGCCAGCTCGCTCCTGACCTCGCAATTGCTATCCCCGATGGGCACAAGATCCTGAATAATGACCAGCACAACCGCCCCGCAGGAGGCCTCGCAATCATCCACAAAAGTTCCCAACCTCCATATTTTGCAATGCCTCACCACCTCATGGAACGCATCCATTTCCAGACCAACCCCAGAATGACGCTCAGCGGAACTCACACCTACAGACCACCCGTGTCCTGATCCCCGTTCACCAAAACTATTGCAGACTACATTGCACACCCTTGTCTCCACGGTCTACGTACTGCTCGGAGACCTGAATTTCTACCTTGACAACCTCAGTGACCTTAACTCTATCGCTCTCCTAAAGAACCTTGCCAACATTGAGCTGAAACAACTCATCTCCACCCCCACCCACACGGCGGGACACACTCTCAACCCCATCTTCACCAGAGGAAACAACATTTGCTTCAGTCACACCACAGAACCACTTTGGATGGACCAGAACTGCGTCCACTTCTTCTCGAAATTCACCACACACAGGGCTATGCTGCAACTCCCACGTAGAAATTGGAGCAAGATCACAGAAGAGCGCCTCACCTCCACCCTCAGACACACTCCTACCACGACAGATGCCAACACGGCAGCCAATGACCTCCACTAATGGAACGCCAACTGTGCCTAACGCTCGCCCCCCTCCAGAACACTGACAGACGACACAACTTGAAAGCCATCTTGTTCTGGACAGAGCTCTGAGAATCCAAGCGCTCAGGCCGATGACTGTAGAAAGCATGGAGAAACAGCAAAGCCCTGGAAGCACGCACCACCTACAGAACTGCCACCACAGCACACCACCAACTCATCACACTTATGAAGAGAAATTTCATTTAGGACCGAATCCTCCCCAAATCCCACAACTCCAAGGTACTCTTCACCATCATACAAGAATTCACCAGACACCACAGAAAAACCACTGACATCTCTCCCTCCCAGGACCCCTGCAACAAACTCAGCTCCTTCTTCTACCACAAGATCAAGACACTCTACAACAACTTTGATGACCAAGACCAAGGGTCTGTCTCAACACCATCCACCAGCTTTGCCACCCAGCCGATACTCATCACCTGGACCCCTGTCACCACAGAAGACACCGCAGAGACTACAAAGAGCATCCACTCTGGAGCTCCCACCGACTCCTTTCCGCAGCACATCTTTCCCTGTGCCGCCTCCATCATCGCATCAGAACTACAATGGACAATCGATAGTACCCTCCAAACAGGCACGTTCCCCCTGAGACTGAAAATGCTCCAAAGTCAAACCCCTCCTCATCCTCAAGAAGCCCTCTGCAGACCTGATGGACCTCAAGAACTACAGGCTCATCTCTCTCCTACCCCATGGCCACCAAAGTCATCGAGAAGATTGTTAACACCCAGCTAACGCACTTCATAGAAACTAACAATATCTTTGAACCATCTCAATCTGGATTACGCAGAAACCACAGCACCGAGACTGCCCTTCTAGCTGCCACTGAGGACATCCGCACCCTCCTCAATAAATGTCACACTGCAGCCCTCATGCAATCAATCAGGGGAATTGTAGGTGCGCTACTCACCTGTGAGGGTCTCAAGGCTCAGGGGGGACTGGAACTGTTTAGCCAAACAGCTGGATCTTGAGGGCCTGCCTGAAGTGTTTTCAGGGAGGGGTCGCACCTGATGTTTGCCAGTAGCTTGTTCTAGGTCTTGGTTGCAATGTGAGAGAAGGATCTTCTGCCTGCTCTGGCTCTGTGGAGGCGCAGGGTTTTGGCTAATTTGAGGTTAGAAGATCGGAGGTTTCTTTTGGGTACCTGAAAATTGATTCTGTCATTGAGGTTTTTGGGTCCATTGTTGTGGAGGAATATGTACACTTTTCTCCATGGGGAGCCAGCCTTTGTATGTGTTGGTTAATGTGCGTGTCCCGGGGGATGCCGAGGGCGAGCCCACCCAGCAGCGGTATTCTGTATTATCTGGAGTTTGCAGAGTAGGGACTTGTTGATGCCGGCATAGAGTGTGTTTCCATAGTCCAGTCTGCTGGTAATGAGTTCAAGGGTGACTGTCTTTCGTGACTCAGGGTAAGTAAGTAAGTAAGTAAATTTTTATTAGGCTTGATTAATTAAAACCTTGCATATAATACATGAACAATAAAATAAAAATTACGATAATGAAGAGTTTACAAGGCTAAAATAGATGCATTGTGTTAGCCATAAAAAAATTGGTTTTTTTTAAAATTGCATTCTAATTGAATCATACGTGCTAAAATCACTGATGCAATTAATGCTCAGTCTATAAAAAGTCAGTTTGATAAGGGTTATCACTTTGAACTGATGGGATGCTCCTGCACAGCGTGAGACAACTGCCTGGTGTCCCTGCTTGGAGTTTCACAATGCCAAGTTGGGAAGCCATAAGGTATTATTACTGGGCAAGATCTTGAGGAGCCAGGGCCGTTAAGCGGATCTAGTCCATGACAACTAAAGATAGATTTTACAGCCTTTTTCCAGTTAATTCGAAGAATTTTGCAAGACGCCAATTTAGCTGTACTAAAGTTGGATTAAAGCACAGCATCACCGTCTGTCCACAAGACCTAACACAATGCAGATTAAACAAGCATTTGCAATGCAATAGGTCTCGCATTTACGCGAGTTTGAGCTTTTGGCATTGTAAATGACAATGCCTTATATTTTCGTTTTTCCCCTATCCCAGTGAGCGCCTTACATGTCTGATATTTACTGTGCCTCCCCAGGCCCCAGAGCCGCCTCGGCGGCCTCGTCCTCCAGTGAGAAGGACACCTTGGATGCGTGGTCGCAGTCTGCGCGGTGCGGGCCCTCCTTGTTCTGGCGCAGAGTTAATTCCTCCCTCGCCGCTGCCGGAGGAGCTGGAAGAGACTAGTCATTCCGGCAGCTTCAGTTCTCCTGACTCAGGAGGGGCATTCTAGAAACGTATACAGCAAAACCACCGAGATTTGCTTCGGACAGGCTCCCGTCCTCCCCTTCAGCGCAGCGCTGGGTCGGGCCTAGTGCAGTGTTGTTTGACCCGAGCTCTGCTTTCAACGCCCTGACTTTAACTGCCCAGCCCAGGTAAATCACCTTTGGAGTCGACGTGTACCCTTAACAGACGGCTGTTATTTCTAGTGCACCAGAACGTTATTGGCAGAGCTGAGGTACTTCCAATGAAACTACAGAGATTACGGAAAATGTAAGGGGGTAATGTAAAATCAAAAATAATAAAAGTATTTTATTAGTCTTTATTGCGTGGTCGAAGAAAATATCGACATCTTCCGGGTCGAGTCTGCTCTTCAAACAACGGTTCAGATAGCAAGGCAGTGTTCGATTGTTCAGACAATAATTCAGGACTTGGACTCTCCAATGGTGATGACGTAGACAAAGTTTCGGTTGATTCAACAGGGATGTCTGATTGAACTAAGCCGTTCTCTACAAGCTGAGCATCACTGAATGGTATATAGGACAAAGGTGTTTCTATTTCAGTCGAGGCGACTCCTTTCTTTATCCACGTATCTCCTGGCAAAGGAAGCGGGACCTTCTTTGTGTGGCTCGCATGTACCCAATGTTTCCTGCCTACCAGCCGAACTGCAGTCCTCGTCGCCAATAACACCTGGTGGGGTCCCACGAACCTTGGCTCGAGATTGCGTTTTGGTCCAAAATTGCGGGTAACGACCCAATCACCAGTTTGTAGCCGATGACCAGGACCCTCTGTTTGTGCTGGTAGAGCCTCAAAGACCTGTTGATGAATCAAACTCAATTTAGCAGTCAGATCATAAAGATAGTCAATCAACATTGGATATTCAAGTCTGTCAAACTCCTTAGGTCTCGGAACTCCCCAAATGTTCGCAGGACGGCCAAACACAATCTCATATGGGCTAAGCCCTAATCGAGAGTGTACAGTCGCTCTGGTCGATAAGAGAGCTAGGGGCAAAGCATCAGGCCACGATAAACCAGTCGTTGCCTGAATTTTGGCAAGTTTCAGTTTCAGAGTGCCATTGTATCCTTCCACCAAACCTGCTGACTGAGGATGATTAGCACTGTGGAACTTTTGATGGATCCCAAGGCCACTACATACACTCTTCATCACACTTCCCACAAACTCACTTCCGTTATCTGACCATACAATCCGTGGCATTCCATACCTAGGGAAATATTCCTTGAGCAGGATTTTTGCTGTTGACAGGGCAGTATTATCCTTAAGAGGGTAGGCCTCAATCCATCTGGAGAACGCACAAACCACAATTAGAACATATTTCAGATTATTGCATCTCTCCATATGGATGAAATCTAATTGGATAATTTCGAAGGGACATGTAGGAGGAGCAAAATGACCAGGTGGAGTGGGGGTGCCCTTACCAGGATTATACATCAAGCATACCATGCAATTCTTTACCACTCTCTCTGCACACTTAGTATTCCCATCATTCTTCCATACAGGAGACAACAACTTACATATACCTTTCGCGCTAATGTGTGATGTGCCGTGAGCCATAGTAACAACAGCAAGCACATATGCGTCCGGCAACATCCATCTCTGTTTCTCTGACAAATCAACCCAACATCCATTCTCGTCTAACTTTCCCGTGCTTTCTTTCCACTGAGTCTTTTCCGTCTCGGTAGCCTCGTTCTGTATCTCCTTCACACTCTCAACTGTGTCCTCACACATACCAGTCTCCGTCGGCCATCTTTACTGAACTTGTAACATACATTCGGTTTGTCAAATCTCTGGCTGTCTCCTTAGCAATCTCATCCGCAAACACATTACCGCGGCCAACATCATCTGTCACTTTCCGATGCGCACTACATTTGATTATTGCCACCTGTTTAGGCAATGTAAGTGCTTCTAAAAGATCGTTCACATGCTGTCCATGCTGGATCTTCGTGCCATGCGACGTAAAGAACCCTCTTTCTCTCCACAATCGACCAAAACTATGCGCTACACCAAATGCATACTGACTATCGGTAAACACATTCACCCGCTTGCCTCTAGACAACACGCACGCTCTTGTTAATGCTATCAGTTCGGCCGCCTGGGCCGAATTCTGACTCAATCTCGCAGTTTCCACAACCGTACTCAACGTCACTACAGCATACGCAGTCGTCACTTCACCATTCGGCAACTTAAAGCATGAACCATCAACATACAAAGTACCATCGGGATCTACCAATGGAGTGTTTTTCAGGTCAATACGACCTTTCGTCTCTTCTTCAGTTCTTAAGTAGCAATCATGTGATGCTACATCACCTGATTCCATGCTGAGCGGCAACAATGTTGCTGGGTTCAACACATTACAACGTTTTATTCGTATATGACTTGCCAACAGTGTCAACTCATAACCCGACAATCTTGCACTTGTCAGGTGTTGAGTTTTTGTTCGATTCAAGAGAGTGTCAACTGCATGCGGAACCATCACCGTGAGCATATTATCCATGACCAGACCTGCGGACTGTCGAATAGACACCGCATCTGCCACTGTTGCTCTTAAACAACTCGGCAATGCTCTAGCTACTGGGTCTAAGGTCGAAGAAAAGTATGCACATGGACGCTGTTTGTCACCAAATTGTTGCGTCAAGACACTTAACGCACAACCATCCCTCTCGTGAACGTATAGTGTAAATGGCTTACTGTAATCAGGAGTGCCTAACACAGGAGCCGAACACAACGCATTACGTAATTCAGAAAAACCTTTCTGACACTCTTCAGTCCAAGGCAAAGGAGTCGGAACATCCTTGCACGTAAGAGCTAACAATGGTTTCGCCAATAATGAAAAATTCGGAATCCATTGTCTGCAGTATGATGTAATACCTAGAAAGGCATGTACATCTCTCTGAGTTTTTGGCACAGTCATTCGAGAAATTGCTGCAATTCCTTCTGGGGTCAACCTTCTCCCCTCTTTTGACAATAAGTGACCCAAATAGGTTACTTCTTGACAACAATATTGCAGCTTAGAAGGTGACACCTTGTGATGTAGGTCACATAGATGTTGCAACAATGATACTGTAGCAGATCTGCAAATACCTTCGGTATCTGCAGCCACCAATAGGTCGTCAACATATTGGATCAAAGCCGCACCCGTCGGTAACACAAATGCATCAAGTTGACTTTTAAGGGCTTGGCTGTAGATCGATGGACTCTCACAGTAGCCCTGTGGTGCGCGTTTAAACCTAAAACTTCGACCTCCTAATGAAAATCCGAATAGATCTCTGCTTTCCTCAGCGATCGGAATACTAAAGAACGCATTCTTCAGATCGATCACCGTAAACCAGGAGGCAGAAGCTGGAATCAGGGTTAACAAAGCTGTGATATCAGGCACCACAGGAAACTGTGGGATCACTATTTTATTTACCTCTCTTAAATCAATTACAAAACGATACACAGGAGGTTTAGTTGGATCGGTTCGTTTCAAAATGGGTAACACAGGACTATTACGCACATTTCCCCGAGTTTCTTCGATGACATCTTTTTCGATCAGGTCATAAATGATCGCTAATAGCGCTCGCTCACCATCAAGAGAGATACGATACTGAGGTATACATGGTAATCGAACATTCGTTTTCAACTGGACCACATAGGGTGGAATGTTTAACAAGCCCACATCATTGGGACCTGTTGCCCATAAAGACGCAGGAAGAGAACTCAATTCCGGTGGGAACTTATCCATTGATAGGTACATAGGAGAGATAACCCTCTGACCTAACGTAAGCTCCACTCCTTCAGGAGAGCAATACAAAGTCGCATATAACCGTTTTAACAAATCCAGACCCAAAAGATTCTCACCACAACCAGTGGATAGAATCAATGGAGCCTCCAGCTCACGAGGACCAATCGCAAGGGACAGAGGGCTAGAGACAGGATTGCTAACAGGGGCGCCAGAGAATCCAATGGAAACATTCGTGAAGCCAGACAAAGGTGCGCCAGGGAGTTTGGAATGCATGATGGAACTTTTTGCTGCATCAGTGTCCAACAGAAAAGGCTCAACTACGCCAGATGTGGCAACCACAACGTAAGGCCCTCTCTGATCAACCGGAACTGACACTACTCCCTCTCTTTGTCGATGGCTGTCCTAGTAACGGTCGCCACAGAGGTTCACATCGTGTCCAGGTCTCTGTCGGATCATCGCTACAGGAGTAGCCCTTGCTAAGAACTGTTTTACTTTGCCCGAGGAGGAGGGAGTTTGACCAGCGCGGCCGCAGAGGAGGCGAGAGGCGCGGCCCCAGGACTGCGAGGTACAGCGTAATCACCACCAGCTGTTCCTCTTCCCGTGCGGGCCGCGCCCCCTCCCAGTGCCCCACCCCCTTTCACCTTTTACTGCTTTTAAGCAAGGTCGTCAACGCGCATCGCGGGACGCGCGCGGGTCAACGCCTGGGCGAAGCCCGGGCCAAGGGCGGGCCCTCTACGGCCCTCATCGGCCAGAGGAGGCTGGGTTGGGCCAGAGGTCCTGGTCTCTGTTTACCGTAAGTTGTGTTTCACTTCTTTATTGACCCTGCATCCACTTTCCCACGTATGATGGCAACAGTTGCTACTAGCCCTGTCATTGCGGGAGCAGACAAAAACGTGGGCTTGTTAAACCGAACCTTGGACGATTATTTTTTTAAACCAGCCCCTGAGGGTAACAAGGAGCTGCTGTTAGCAGAGAGGAGGGCTGATCGCCGCCGCTCAATAGAACGTATAAAAAACAGAACTTTTTCTGAACCCATAATGTCTGTTACATTGGACGATGATCTGATTATTACCTCAGCAGACAATTCGTTACTAACAGCCAGCGTGCCCCTGCTCCTTCAAGATTGTTTAGCCCCAGCAGTGTCACCTACCCAAAGTCAACAAGACTCACTAACTGTGTCGAATGCCCCCAATAACATTTCCAAGATTTTGATTTCACCTCCAATTAGACCCGGCAAAGTTGTAAGAGGAAAGAGTTTGAGGCCACTGTCACTTCAAATGATTGGGCCCCCACCGCCTAAAAGGAGACGGAAAACAACAACAGCAAATAAGTCCAAATTAAGCCACTCAGAGTTTGGCAATAAGGCGAAGATTGACGCTATAACGTCATTGGGAGGCCCCGTCACTAAACAAGTAATAGTGGCCGCTTCTCCTACCCCAATAACTCTATCTCAAGCAACTACAGAACCAGATACTGTCTATACTCAAATGGAAAAAGATTTACAACCGGCTTCCTTCAAGTCTCTTTTGGACAATATCGAGTTGATTGTACACACCTATACACTCGCAATGGCAGAAAGATTTAAAGGGGTGGAGTCAAGGTTGGGTAAAATAGAGGAGGACCTGACTAAGTTAGGGAATTTTGTCCAGTCAGAAGGGCCTCCAAAAGTGCTACAACAAAAAGTTAACACAATAACGCACCCTCCCTCAAAAAATGTTGTCGTCCCTACACCCTTTGTATCTTCTATTATCAACAGCCAGGCAGCTGTAGCAACTCCAGCTCCCCTTAACCGTTCACATGCGGTTGTGATAATACCTGACGGCAACAGTTCAAATAAATCTCTGTCAACAGAACTATTAATAGCTCAGGGAAGATCAACTGCTGCAACCTCAGACAGTAATGCTGCCACCACAGTTAATACCCTGATTAGGGAACCTAGTACCCTCCCGGATAGACATCTTAGACCTGATGGAAATGTGATTACCCGGGGGAGAGGGGATCAGACTAGGATACCGCCTATGGAACTTCCACCAGAAGCATTACCGTATGTGGTTGTACTTACTGGGGTCCCAGAACTGACTAAAGGAAAAAGAGAGGGATACTTTCAATTAAAAACATAAAATAACTCATTGGCTCTCGCTGTACAGACCTAAACCTAACCTGGTAAACGGCGAAATAGTTCATGTCCGGCGCATGTCTTGGTTGGGGGGCAGAGCAAAGGATATAGGGGGAGACATTGTGGTCATAAACTTTAGGGATAGAAAAGCAGTACAACATATACTGAATTGGCCATTTGCCAATGAAAATAGTTGTATTGTACCACGTCCTTTGACGTATTTTTACCCCAGATCTGCTGTACTTCCCCCACAATACCCAACTAATAGCACCTATTTTACCCCCCAGTCCCTAATTATGGAGTCTGCACTGAATCCTGCATATATGCCCTATTTAGCTCCGACACCTGCAATGCAGGGGTGGAACACGATACCATTAACCCACAAAATAGAAGCAAAGGGTAGCATGTCACATCTGATGCCATTCACTCCTCTAGAGCTTTATAATAGGTTTGAGGCCTTTAGCGGCCTAGAGGAATGTGACTGATGTTTAAGGTGTGTAGAGGGTGCCGGGGAGGGTGAAATTTTTCCCCGTATTACAGGTTACAGGAAGAGAAGGGTATCTGCTGCGATGAAACAGAAACACATATTGCTGTAACATATGCTGATATGAATAGTAGTTCACCCGCTGTCTTATCCACAATGCCTTTTAGGATCAACGAGGTGTCTCCACCATTTTTACCTGCTATAATGTTTAATAATAGTGTCTCTGTAAATGATGTTGTTAAGGGTGTATGTACGATAGGTTGCCATGAAGATCTTCCTAGTACATCATTTGTATCCTTGGACTTTCCACCCATAGTTACCAACTCTCCTGTCTTGCATGGGGTTCATGCTCCAAACCGAGAGCTACTAGAACCGGTTGCAGCAAGTATTGTGGATACGGGGATAACACAAATTGAGATACCAACCCCAACTCCCGCATCATTTATCAGTGAAAGTCTCTTATGTCCAGCATTAGCCGATTGTGTGAACTTAATCTAGTGGAACATAGCCGGCTTGGCCGACAAGTTATGTGACCCAGCCTGGTTATCATTTATTAAAATTTTTTCCATTGTGTGCCTTCAAGAGACGTGGTTGGAGGACAAAAACGTCCATATAGAAGGGTTTTTAAGCTTTATCACTCCAGCGGTTGCCTCGATTAGGGGCAGAGCAAAGGGGGGCTTGGCCACCTTTATAAACCTGGGCTTGCTCTGTAAAATCAGCATATGTCATAATGATAACTTAAACATTCAGATGCTTGATTTAAAAAATGGCAAGAACGCTTTGACTCTAGTCAACTTCTATAATGCTAATAATAGTAATGGTGGTTGTAACATTATATCCTTAACAGAACTATTGAGAAAAAACGTACACACTTCATCCCGGAACCTGTTGATAGCTGGTGACTTTAACGTTCACCCATGTGGAAATCCAGGCTCCACCCCAATGGGCTCCTAGGGATGTAATAGTGTTGAAGGTTTTCACTTCTCTCATACCAGGGGTGGTAAGAACCTAAATGACTTAGTGAATGATAATAACTTAACAGTAGCTATGTCCATGGTTCCTGATACTAAAATCTTTGATATTCCAACTTTCAAAGGACATGGTCAGGGATCCTTTATAGATCATATATTTCTATCTTCAGATCTTGTACAATGGGTTCTGCAATTTACCATTCTCCTCAGTGTATATAGTGATCATAACCCCCTAGCTATTAGCTTGGGTGGGTTTTTGTTCACCAAACGACCGTCTCGCATTGACCGAGGCACGCTGAGTTGCATAAACGGCAGACGCCGTATTAAATGGACAATGATAAACCAAGACAGTTTATACTCTAAAATAAATAGTGCATGTGAGGAGGAGCTTTTAGCATGCTCATCTTTTGATTCATCCCTCATGAATATTTTGATCGGGTTTGCGGGACTGGCTTCTAAAATTGGTGCTATGTTAACAGCACCAACAAAGGGGCAAAGTAGAAAGCAGGTTAAATGGTTTGATCACAACTGCTCAAAGGCAAGCAGAGACCTGAAGAACGCCTTAAAAATTAAACCTAGACACCCTGACTTGATAAAAAGTCTTCGTGTGTCTTATAGGAAAGCATTAGCCGTAAGAAAAAAGGAAATTAAGGCTAATATGATAGAATCCCTCCTTGATCCTACAGTGTTGGGGAATAGCTGCAAGTTCTGGCAAATTATCAACAAACCATTGTTTGATAACCCAGATGACACAGTCCTAGGTACAAGCATCTCAGAAGGGGAGTGGGTGTCTCACTTTAGCACAATTTTTAAGAGTAACGAGCATAGGGTAGAAAATGCCTTTTTAACACCACCTGTAAACCCATTACGTTTCACAGTAAATGAGGATGTAAGGGGGATTCAGGGTCTAACCAGCAACAAGGCCCCGGGCCCGGATGGTTTACCACCGGACCTGTTTAAGTCTAGTATCCCCTTTTGGGCTCCCGTTCTCACGGCAGTAATAAATGCAGCTGCTTCAACGGGGTGCCCAAAAACGTGGGGCCTATCGACCATAGTCCCCGTTTTTAAAAAGGGCGATCGCAGCAGTCCATTATGTTACAGGCCGATATCTTTAATAAATTCGGTAGTTAAAGTGGTAGGGGGGGTAATCCTTAATAGGCTATCTACATGGGCTAAAGACAATAATATCCTGTCACCTATACAATATGGGTTCAGACCTGGCCATTCGACCATTACACAATGTCTGAACCTATATCTGATTCTAAGTAAATATACCCTGGCCAGACAAGGAACTGTCTACATGGCATTTATGGACCTGTCGTCCGCTTTTGATTGTGTGGACAGAAGCTTATTATGGGCCACCTTGTTGAGAATGGGTGTAGAGAGGAATCTTGTCAACTTCCTAGCCGACTTACACTCGGATACTAAAGCTAGCGTCCGTTACACCCAAGACCTTAAAGTAACGGACGAATTTGGAATAAATCGGGGAGTTCGACAAGGCTGCATTTTGGCCCCATTCCTTTTTAACCTGTATATAAACGAACTGGAGGAATTTCTTTTAAATATAGAAGCAGACTACCCCCTCGTTGAACACAAGGGGGTGCCTGTGCTACTCTATGCAGACGATGCAGTTCTTATATCTAGGACAGCAATCGGTCTCCAAAAATTATTAAATTCGTTCTTTAAGTTTATGGAGTCACATGGCCTTAGCATAAATAATTCTAAGTCCTACGTCATGAAAACAGGAAAGGGTTCCCGGAAAACTGACTCCTTTAGTATAAATGGGGAGAAAATCCCTTTAACTAACTCTTTCTCATACCTTGGGGTCCTTCTAGATCACAAATTAACGTGGGGCCCCGCAGTGTCCAAAAAGAAGGGCGAAGTACCAAGGGTAAATGCGGCCATTCTTGGCTTTGGGAAAAAAATTGGCAACTGCCCCACGGCCGCACTGCTCAAACTTTATCAGGCAAAAAGTGTTGCTGTTGCCTGTTATGGTAGCGAGCTCTGGGGCTATTGTAGGATAAAAGACCTAGAGGTCGCAGAAAATAACGTCCTGAAAAAGATATTGAGGCTGCCAAGGGGTATTGGGAATTATTCTGTACACGAGGAGTTGGGGGTCCCATATCTAAGTGACAGAATAGCAGTAAACCCGGTTTTGTGTTGGCTGAATTGTTGGCTTAATACCGACACTCCACTCACACATGCCTTATTGAAAGAGGCCTTATCGTTAGACGGTAGGTTTAAAATTCCGTGGGTAAAATATATAAGGGATTGTTTGTCGGCAATTGGCCGTTCTGATCTGTTTTATGCCCCCAACCTGATCACAAAACCTGATGTCGTTTTGGTAAAAAACGCCATATTATTGGTAAGATGTACTGATAGAGAAGAGGTTGAGATACAGAAGGATAGTGTCAGGAAACATTTATTACTTAAAACCTGTCCACAAACGGAGCCTTATTTGACATGGCCTATGACTAGTTATGAACGGTTTTTGTTAATAAGGTTCCGTTTTGATCTATATCATCTTCTACTGGCGGTACCAAGTGGGGCACAACGGGGTGAAGTGTTGCCAGCTTGTGGCTGCGACGGTAAGTCTCCTCAAGACTTGGCACACTTTCTTTTTATTTGCCCTTATTATTCTATCCCACGGAAATTATACCTTAAACCGTGTCTTAAAAAACTGAATTTTTTTCAAATCAAGCCCGCACTTTACTACCTACAACTACTGAATTGTGACTGTACCTTATTTGTCTGTAACTTTTTTAAAAAAGCCATTTGTTTTAGGAAAAGTATGGACGGATAATTATGCTGTGAATATTTTAGGTGTTTTTTTAATCAATATAGTAATTTATGTTTTTTAATCTTATATTGCTCATGCTCATAGTGCCCGCTGTACCTTCTTTTTCTTGTACTGTATTCTGTGTCCTCTATTTGCCACATGAAACGTATTGTCTGGAATTGTTTTTAAAATGTGTACTTATGAATTGTACTTTTATGATTGTAAGTTTTACAATCGAATAAAGATTTTTGAACTTGAACTTGAACTAGTAACGGTCGTCTGCAACAATCTCATGCTCAACATAATAATCGTCCACATGGTACTGTGCAGATTTATCGGACCCCACATTTCGCTGGTCAAAACAATTATTCGCGTCCGATGAAACAGTAGAGCGCTCATGATTTTGAACGAAACCTCGACCTCTACCTCGAGAGGCCTGTTGAGGACCACCACGACCTCCCCGAGCCGAAACATTATTATAACGATCACGTAAAGCGGGACAATCAAATTTTATATGGCCCTCTCTCCTACAATATGCACACTGATTATACCCAAGCGTAGATCTAAAGTCAGTGGAGTCAGAGCGCGACTGCATCCTAGTGGACTGGGCTCGTGGTCGATACTGCTGTTGTAAATCATTTTGATTTGAACGTGGAGGATACGCCTGCTGCAACAAAACCTTTGTTTTGAGCTCCTTCGTTTTCTTGTCTGAACGATCACTTTCTTCCTTTTCCCTATTCTCATAATATTGAGCCGTCGCTAATATCTGTGCAGTGGTTGAAACAGCCCATGCACTTTCCGAATTTTTCAATTTGTTGCATAGCTCTGGCAACAAATTTAACACAAACTTATCAACAAACAACCGTTGGCCTCCTTCGGTGCTCATGTCCTGACCACTATGATCGACAAATGCCTCCTAGAATCTAGTAAAGAAATCGGAGACACTCTCGTCTTTCTTTTGCTTGCAAGCCGATAATTTATCCCAATTCACCCTCATCGCTGGCATGAGTGTTTTCATAAGTGTAATGATTTTCTGGGGTAGATCCAAAATTAACTGCTCAGGCGAATTTTCGCCCAAATCGGTTGCGGTACGACATTACCAAACAGCATGTCGATGTCAGCGAGGTTCATAATAGTAGCATCTACCAATTGGGACAACTCCTTATAATAACCCGCCGGATTCTTACGCGGATCAGGCAAAGATTGTTTCACCTGCAAGACTTCTGATCGCTTCCATGGGAGGTGTACCCAAACACGTTGGAAATGTTGCAAAACTGGGGGATTAGCAGCAGGAGCACCTGGCATCCATACTGGCGGAACCTCTCTCATAGGATATTGACCAGAGTTCGTTTTCGTATTATCGGTGTCATCATCAAATGACACACGAGAAGGCACTGTGCATCTAAAGGCTAACAATCGCTCTAATGCTCGTCGTACATTTCCACCCACAATCATACCGTTCGAAAACTGACTCTGGAGTTCCGTCATCTCAGGCGGTACATTATCCAAGTCATCATTATACCATTCTTCTCTCAAAAAGTTACACATTTCTTCAAATACGAATCTCTGAGTGGGCTCATTAAACTGAGAGAATGTATCAAAAACCATGCGCGGAGGGTAGTTAGCAGGGTGTCTTATCCATCTACGCGCCATAGTTACCAACATGGCACTCTCCCTTCCACCAGGAATTTGACTTCGTCTCTGGGGAGTTTCAGAGACATCGGATCGAAATAACGATCCAGAAAGTGGGGAGTAAAGGGTAGCAACAGTATTAGGGATACGATTACGAACAGAAGGAGAAGAAGAACAGGAGCAACAACATTAGAAGTGAACGTAGGGACAGCAGAGGTAGCCAGGACAGTTGAGGTAACAGGAACAATGGACTGAGGAGGTACAGGCAAAGGAGCAGTAGGAATAGGAGCAGGTGGTGGGACAAACGCAGGACCAACAACAGGCCGACCAGCAGCCGCTGGAACAACAGGAGGAACTACAGGAGGAACTACAGGGGCTGTGGCACCCTGTGCATAAGGAGGTGGTGATTTCAATAAATAGGCTAACAAGGGATCCTCCTTCACATCTTCTTCCTTTTTAACATGATTAGATGGTAAAACCGGATAACATTTATCTACCTGCATGTGATGCAGTCTAGTAGAAACTTCTATCTCTTTTTCTGCTTTATCTCGCTGATATTGTTCTGCACCTTGCATCATCGTAATGATACCTTCTTTTTTATTTTTCTTAAGCTGTTTGATTTCTTTCTGCTTGGCCTCTTTACGCCATAACCGAAAGGAATCAAACAAAGCAGGCCTAGCTTTCTTTTTAAACAATTTAGCTTCAAGATTATCTAAAATCGTAATTTCAAAACTTCCATGTGGTGGCCAACTAAGGTCACCATCGTTTTTCGTATAACGAACCCAATATTCATTGTATATAATAGGGCCTACACCATGTCGACTATAGAGCTCATAAATTGGAGTTCCAACTGGAGGTATCGGACACGAGTCCTCCAACCGGGAATCACTGTTATAACATTTAAAGAAATCAAAGAAACCACTACGGCTAGGCATCTTGCTCACTAACCAAGTATCAAACTTCAAGGGTTATCGAAGCGCTAAATCTTCGTGAAAGACAAAACCCTCGGTTTTTGGCAATTGCAACTGTCAAATAACAACTAAGAACCAACAACTAAGCACCACAAATGCAATGGAACCATGCAAAACAACTAAACTTCAACAACAACCAAGGATACTGGGAGCGACCCACAAATACTTAACTGAGAGTACAATGGCGTCACCAGGAAGGCCCGTTTATCGTCTCGCCGTACAAAGGACTACGCCAGGCGCCAAAACAGGTCGACAGTCAGGACATCGGTCCGTCGCAGCCGTCAGGAGGCGGGAATCTTCGCGGGGAAAATCTTCGGACCACTTATGTCGACAACAGGATCGATGAAGCGGGGTGCACCTTCCCTCGGAGATTTCACACGAAGTTCCTCACAATCGTCAGGCTTTGGACCGGTACTGCTGATGTCGCCCTACGTTGGGCGCCAACTGAAGGACTGGACTTTCTCTAAGGTCCAGCGGTGCCAGGGAACAACACCTGAAACCTTCGTGGGATACCTGTTCAGCGCACAAATGACAGAGACACGGGACACTTCCTTCGGCGTCAAAGATCAGCGTTTATTACTGCAGGGAGGCAAAAGTCACAAGAAGTACAACAGAGTGTAGGTTCTGAGAGTCTGCTTCAAATTGCAAATGTGGATCGCTCCTTTTATACACATTTTCGTCATTGCACAACACACGAACAAAAGGTTACAACTCAGTTCCCACAGTAAACTTCAAAAGGACTTCTTTCATGTTTTCAGAACCCCGGAACATAATTTCAGTAACATTGCCGGTTCCCAACTGTAAAAGCACATCTTCTCACCATTAGGCACATTCCACTCTAGTTGTAAACGAACGAAAGAAAGAGACAGGAACAGCTGCAAGGAAGACAGACAACAGTAAAGAAAAGAGTGTGAGGGTAATATCGGAAGCAGGATCACAGGATCAAAGGATTCGATCCTAACACATGTGTGGCTGAAATAATAGACCGGCACGGCAAGATTACCCTCAAGCGGAGCCATCTGCCTTTGCAGTGTCATCCCCTCGTTATAAAAGATGCACAAAAGGAATATGCATCTTCCGCAAGGCTTGGGAACTAAGGGTCATAGCCCGGACAGTTGCCTGCTCGCTGACTACGTGAGGGCAAGAAACAAAATGGGTGCCGTATCTAAAATGGAACCCGAGGGTTCAGAAGAAGAAACGCGTAAATAAGGTGAACCCTTCCAAGTAGTGTAGCGAAAACGCGTACAATTACTAAACTCGTTATTTACGGTTCATAGATACCAAACTTGCCCATATTCGACCATGCCCAGAACATCATAACGATTCTCACGGAACCTCAATATTCAAAGGAGTCTTGAAAGGAACCTTTTTGTTCAGAAATACTTTGAGCAGGTGTCAGCAATAGCTGTTGCAAGGGCCCACTGTTCATAAAATATTTACCTCTGAAATCCTTTTCCCCTGAAGCACAAAATGTCATGCAATCATGTACCTCATCTCCACCCTCTCATTCTGAATGTTCCAAATGTGGAGGTAATTTGTACCAATTACAAAGTGCAAGGCAGTGGAATTCTCTGCCATTCTCATCAACGTTTGACATTTAAAGTTTTATAAACTTCTGAATGGCCATGATGTTACTGAAAAACTAATGTCTTTGTTTCCTCCTACTATACTGAGGATAGTCCCAATTTATGGATAGCATCAAACTTCACAACTAGCATATGAAATTACAAAATTAAGAATTTATTGGAGAAAAAGCAAATATGATTATTCAATTCGCCTTATTCTTAATGAATGTCTCAAATGACTTAATCAATCAATCAAACAAGACTTGTAAAGCATGGCTAATCACCTGTGAGGATATCCAGGTGCTGAGAATCCTGCTGCAGAGGTGGGGCTTAGTTTAACAGCCAGGATGTGAGTCCTTTCCTAAAATCAAGCAGAAAGCGTGAGGTCCAGAGGTGATGGGGGAGGTTGTTCCAGGACTTGGTCATGAGGTAGGAGAAGAAACGACCTCTGCTGTGGCTTCGAAATATGTGAGGGGTGTGAGCAAGATGAAGGGAGGCAGAGCGCAGGTGTCTGGAATGTTGGTGGAGATGCAGTTGGTAATTGATGTATGCTGGTCCCTAGATGTGCAGGGCTTTGTATGTGTGGATGGACCTCTAAGTGATATCACTTCTGAATGGGGAGTCAGTAGAGCTTGGGGAGGTTGGGGAAGAGTCTTGTTGCAGAATTCTGTATGGTTTGTAGTCTCTTCGGTAGGTGTGTTGTCGTAGCCCAGCCGGCCAGTTACCTGGGCTTGGGAGATGGTTTGTTAGGAGTTGCCGTGGAGCCATTTGAAGATCTTGTGGAGCTCACAAAGTGTGATGAAGCAGGTGAAGGAGAGTGCATTGATCTGGTTTTTCATGGTGAGCTTGCTGTCTAGTATGATGCTGAAGTTACAGGCATGGTCCGATGATGTGGGCGAGGGTCCTAGTTTGGAAGGCCACCAGGAGTTGTTATACGGGGAGGTGTTGTTCCTGAAGATCAGTACCTCCATTTTACCTGCATTGTAGAAGTTGGCCCTTTTCATTGATGGCTCTTTTGATATTGGGAGGATGAGCTGGATGTTGTCAGTGTAGGATATGTTGTTTAGTCCATGGATCATGGCAATTCTGGCCAGGGGGGTCATGCAGGTGTTTAACAGGATGGGGTTGAGAGAAGAGCCTTGAGGGATGCCACTGGTTATGTTCTTGTGTTCTGAGGTGAAGGGAGGAAGGTAGATTATCTGGGTCCTTCTGGTGAGGAAGGAGGCAATTTATCTGAGTATGCCTCCTTGAATTACGATATGGTGGAGCCTTTTGATGAGGGTGCGCTGGGATATGGTGTAAAATGCTGCTCAGAGGTTGAGGAAGATCATGGCCGCAGATTGGCCTCAGTCAAGGAGGTCTCTGATGTGACCAGTGGCCGCGATGAGGGAGGTTTGGTTGACAAGGATTCCTGATTGGAAAATGTCCAGAAGATTCTTGCTCTCGAGGTGTTCTTTGAGTTGATGGTTGATGGCTTTTTTGAGGACCTTGGCCGGAAAGGGGAGCAGAGTGATGGGATGGTAGTTTTTGAGTTTGCTAGGGTCAGTGGACAGTTTCTTATGAAGGGGTTTGACTTCAACATTTTTTCACTCTTCGGGGAAGATGGCCATGGTGATGGATACATTGAAAATGGTGGTGAGTTCTTTGCTGATCAGCTTGCTCCCAACCTTGAAGATGTTGTTGGGTCAGGGGTCAGTGGGTGTTCCAGAGTGGACGGAGTTCTTGATGGTAGTGGTGCATTATGTGGTGAGCTGGGGCCAGGTGGTTCGCAGGAGGTCGGGGTTTGTATCTGTGGGGGAGATGAGGATGAGGATGTTGGTGATCGTGTGTTGGGGCTCAAAGGTTTTGTAGCCTGATCCTGTCATGGAAGTAGTCTTCAAGGGTGTTGCATAGTTCTTGGGTGGGAGTGATGATGTTTTTTAATGCTGAGTGGTGGGAGAACTCTGACAATGTTGAAAAGTTATTTACTGCGGTTAGAACTGGCCTCGATCAGGTCGGTGAGTGCACTCCTTTTGTCTTTTTTAGGAGTTGGTGGTATTGTTTGAGTGATGTTTTGAAGGAGGTTCGGTCTGTGGTGTTCTTGTTGGTGTCCCACCTTCTTTTAAGTTGCTCGCTGCTGCATTTAGTAGTTCTTAATTCTGTGGTGTACCAGCTGGCCTGCTTGGAGGGTCTCATTGGTTTTGTGCGCTTGATGGGGGCAGATCTGTCACTGCAATCAGTGATCCACGTGGAGAAGTTTTTGACATCTGTTCTAAGTTGGTTGAGGTGTACGGGGAGAAGTAGTTGAGGGCATCATTCTATTGGCTCTTCGATAATTTGTTCCAGCTTTGGTGAGAGGTACTGGGCGGTTTGGTGGTGGTGTCAGGGGCTTATAATGGTGAAGTGGATGATGGCGTGGTCTGTCCAAGTGAGTTTGGTTATGTGACTGTACTTGACTCTGTTGCCGGTTGTGAAGATGGGGCTGAGTGTGTGTCCTCCAATGTTTGTAATGTTGGTGATTAGTTGAGTAAGGCCAAAGGTGTTCATGCTTTCGAGGAGCAAGACCTCTGACCTCCTGGTCAGAGAAATTGCTCTCCCCTTATGCAGCTCCATCGCTGAGGCACTGCCCCGAGCGCCTTTCTGGTTCTAGGTAGGTATTCGAGGGCCTTTTCCACCTGCAGGCTCCTGCCTGCACCTCATCCCAGTTGGTCCAGTGAAAGAGCCTGCTCTTCTGATGGCCTGCTCCGTGTTTGCCAGCCTTTTGCTGTTCTTTTTTTCTGTTGCCTGTTTCGGTCTTTTTTGTCTTTCTCAAGTTTTACCTTTTTCTGCTTTTTGTTCCCTTTTTCCCTGTTTGCCTCAGTTTCTCACTGTCTCCTGCCGCTGCTGACCCCGGGGCCCCTCCCTCCCGCTCCCACCTCGGAGCTGCTCTCCTTCTCCCGACCCCTATGCAATGGTGGCTGCTGCATGGCCGAAGGCACATCGAAGGCACATCAAAGGCAAGCCCATCTGCACCAGTCTGTGACCCGACCATGACCAGCACCAGGGACCCTGTTCCTTTGACCAATGCCAGCTCGCTCCTGACCTCGCAATTGCTATCCCCGATAGGCACAAGATCCTGAATAATGACCAGCACAACCGCCCCACAGGAGGCCTCGCAATCATCCACAAAAGTTCCCAACCTCCATATTTTGCAATGCCTCACCACCTCATGGAACGCATCCATTTCCAGACCAACCCCAGAATGACGCTCAGCGGAACTCACACCTACAGACCACCCGGGTCCTGATCCCCGTTCACCAAAACTATTGCAGACTACATTGCACACCCTTGTCTCCACGGACCACGTACTGCTCGGAGACCTGAATTTCTACCTTGACAACCTCAGTGACCTTAACTCTATCGCTCTCCTAAAGAACCTTGCCAACATTGAGCTGAAACAACTCATCTCCACCCCCACCCACACGGCGGGACACACTCTCAACCCCATCTTCACCAGAGGAAACAACATTTGCTTCAGTCACACCACAGAACCACTTTGGATGGACCAGAACTGCGTCCACTTCTTCTCGAAATTCACCACACACAGGGCTATGCTGCAACTCCCACGTAGAAATTGGAGCAAGATCACAGAAGAGCGCCTCACCTCCACCCTCAGACACACTCCTACCACGACAGATGCCAACACGGCAGCCAATGACCTCCACTAATGGAACGCCAACTGTGCCTAACGCTCGCCCCCCTCCAGAACACTGACAGACGACACAACTTGAAAGCCATCTTGTTCTGGACGGAGCTCTGAGAATACAAGCGCTCAGGTCGATGACTGTAGAAAGCATGGAGAAACAGCAAAGCCCTGGAAGCACGCACCACCTACAGAACTGCCACCACAGCACACCACCAACTCATCACACTTATGAAGAGAAATTTCATTTAGGACCGAATCCTCCCCAAATCCCACAACTCCAAGGTACTCTTCACCATCATACAAGAATTCACCAGACACAACAGAAAAACCACTGACATCTCTCCCTCCCAGGACCCCTGCAACAAACTCAGCTCCTTCTTCTACCACAAGATCAAGACACTCTACAACAACTTTGATGACCAAGACCAAGGGTCTGCCTCAACACCATCCACCAGCTTTGCCACCCAGCCGATACTCATCACCTGGACCCCTGTCACCACAGAAGACACCGCAGAGACTACAAAGAGCATCCACTCTGGAGCTCCCACCGACTCCTTTCCGCAGCACATCTTTCCCAGTGCCGCCTCCATCATCGCATCAGAACTACAATGGACAATCGATAGTACCCTCCAAACAGGCACGTTCCCCCTGAGACTGAAAATGCTCCAAAGTCAAACCCCTCCTCATCCTCAAGAAGCCCTCTGCAGACCTGATGGACCTCAAGAACTACAGGCTCATCTCTCTCCTACCCCATGGCCACCAAAGTCATCGAGAAGATTGTTAACACCCAGCTAACGCACTTCATAGAAACTAACAATATCTTTGAACCATCTCAATCTGGATTACGCAGAAACCACAGCACCGAGACTGCCCTTCTAGCTGCCACTGAGGACATCCGCACCCTCCTCAATAAATGTCACACTGCAGCCCTCATGCAATCAATCAGGGGAATTGTAGGTGCGCTACTCACCTGTGAGGGTCTCAAGGCTCAGGGGGGACTGGAACTGTTTAGCCAAACAGCTGGATCTTGAGGGCCTGCCTGAAGTGTTTTCAGGGAGGGGTCGCACCTGATGTCTGCCAGTAGCTTGTTCTAGGTCTTGGTTGCAATGTGAGAGAAGGATCTTCTGCCTGCTCTGGCTCTGTGGAGGCGCAGGGTTTTGGCTAATTTGAGGTTAGAAGATCGGAGGTTTCTTTTGGGTACCTGAAAATTGATTCTGTCATTGAGGTTTTTGGGTCCATTGTTGTGGAGGAATATGTACACTTTTCTCCATGGGGAGCCAGCCTTTGTATGTGTTGGTTAATGTGCGTGTCCCGGGGGATGCCGAGGGCGAGCCCACCCAGCAGCAGTATTCTGTATTATCTGGAGTTTGCAAAGTAGGGACTTGTTGATGCCGGCATAGAGTGTGTTTCCATAGTCCAGTCTGCTGGTAATGAGTTCAAGGGTGACTGTCTTTCGTGACTCAGGGTAAGTAAGTAAGTAAGTACATTTTTATTATGCTTGATTAATTAAAACCTTGCATATAATACATGAACAATAAAATCAAAATTACGATAATGAAGAGTTTACAAGGCTAAAATAGATGCATTGTGTTAGCCATAAAAATTTGTTTTTTTTTAAATTGCATTCTAATTGAATCATACGTGCTAAAATCACTGATGCAATTAATGCTCAGTCTATAAAAAGTCAGTTTGATAAGGGTTATCACTTTGAACTGATGGGATGCTCCTGCACAGCGTGAGACAACTGCCTGGTGTCCCTGCTTGGAGTTTCACAATGCCAAGTTGGGAAGCCATAAGGTATTATTACTGGGCAAGATCTTGAGGAGCCAGGGCCGTTAAGCGGATCTAGTCCATTACAACTAAAGATAGATTTTACAGCCTTTTTCCAGTTAATTCGAAGAATTTTGCAAGACGGCAATTTAGCTGTACTAAAGTTGGATTAAAGCACAGCATCACCGTCTGTCCACAAGACCTAACACAATGCAGATTAAACAAGCATTTGCAATGCAATAGGTCTCGCATTTACGCGAGTTTGAGCTTTTGGCATTGTAAATGACAATGCCTTTTATTTTCGTTTTTCCCCTATCCCAGTGAGCGCCTTACATGTCTGCCATTTACTGTGCCTCCCCAGGCCCCAGAGCCGCCTCGGCGGCCTCGTCCTCCAGCGAGAAGGACACCTTGGATGCGTGGTCGCAGTCTGCGCGGTGCGGGCCCTCCATGTTCTGGCGCAGAGTTAATTCCTCCCTCGCCGCTGCCGGAGGAGCTGGAAGAGACTAGTCATTCCGGCAGCTTCAGTTCTCCTGACTCAGGAGGGGCATTCTAGAAACTTATACAGCAAAACCACCGAGATTTGCTTCGGACAGGCTCCCGTCCTCCCCTTCAGCGCAGCGCTGGGTCGGGCCTAGTGCAGTGTTGTTTGACCCGAGCTCTGCTTTCAACGCCCTGACTTTAACTGCCCAGCCCAGGTAAATCACCTTTGGAGTCGACGTGTACCCTTAACAGACGGCTGTTATTTCTAGTGCACCAGAACGTTATTGGCAGAGCTGAGGTACTTCCAATGAAACTACAGAGATTACGGAATTTGAAAGTGAAGTGGCATTAGTGCTTTAATGGGCACAAGCTGAGAGCGTGCGCGTGCACATCCCGAAACCGGGAGCGTCATGCTTGTCGTGGGGCGGGACTTCCGTCTTTTGAGGGAAGCCCGCGCCCACGGAGTGGATGGCCCAGGAGCAGTGGTGACGTGGGGCTCCCATGCCTGAGGGAGAGCCCCGCGGTGGCAGCAGAAGTCAGGAGTGGTGGCTGAGGCCGCTGATGCGGTCAGTGGGGCTTAATTTTGGGGGGGGCGGTGTGTGTGCGGCGGGGATGGCGGTGTGTGTGCGGGGGGCGGGTGGTGAGTGTGCGGGGGGCTGGTGGTGAGTGTGTGTGTGCGTGGGGGGGAGCGGTGTGTGTGCATCTGTGTGTGTGCACACAAGGCTGAGCACATCACTGAGAGAATTGGGGAGGAAGCACACCACGGAGGTAAGTGGGGAGGAAGTACACATGGGTGAGCACATCACAGAGGGAATTGCGGAGGAAGCACACATGGGTGAGCACATCACAGAGGGAATTGGGGAGGAAGCACACATGGGTGAGCACATCACGGAGGGAAGTGGGGAGTAAGCACACATGGGTGAGCACATCACGGAGGGAAGTGGGGAGTAAGCACACAGGGTGAGCACATCATGGAGTGAAGTGGAAGGAAGCACACATGGGTGAGCACATCACTGAGGGAAGTGGGGAGTAAGCACACAGGATGAGCACATCATGGAGTGAAGTGGGAGGAAGCACACATGGGTGAGCACATCACTGAGTGAAGTGGGGAGGAAGCACAAATGGGAGCACATCACGGATGGAATTGGGAGGAAGCACATAAGGGTGAGCACATCACGGAGAGAATTGGGAGGAATTACACAAGGGTGAGCATATCACAGAGAAAATTGGGAAGGAAGCACACATC
This sequence comes from Lissotriton helveticus, assembly GCF_964261635.1. NCBI lineage: Eukaryota > Metazoa > Chordata > Amphibia > Caudata > Salamandridae > Lissotriton > Lissotriton helveticus. The sequence goes on along the minus strand of NC_136071.1, from coordinate 968,087,282 downwards.
GGTGAGCACATCACGGAGGGAAGTGGGGAGTAAGCACACAGCGTGAGCACATCGTGGAGTGAAATGGGAGGAAGCACACATGAGTGAGCACATGACGGAGGGAAATGGGGAGGAAGCACACATGGGGAGCACATCACGGATGGAAGTGGGGAGGAAGCACACAAGGGAGAGCACATCTTAATCTCCTTCTCCCATGCCTACTAAAAAGACCAATAGCCCAGACTGTGCTACTGTACCAGCCTTGTCATTCAGTTAAGTTATATCTTGTGGGCCCCAATAGCAATGCACAATGTCTATATCCCAGGTAAAGTAAAGTGGGTGAGTGGATATTTTTGAAGTGATTACATTAGGCCAAGAATATTAAAATGATGTATGCAACTCGTCTTTCTCCTCACATACTCCCATCACCAACACTAAGAGGAACACCACAGGACCAGAGGAGTTGAGGAAAATCAAAGCTCCTGAGTGACTGAAACAAAAACGTAATCCACATGCATTTCCAAGGGAGTCTGTGTGAGCTTTCCACTCCTTTGTCATGCGGAAGCTGTGAAAGGGGACTTGGCATGCAGGAGTCAGGCATGGAACACGACATACAAACGTGATAAGGCTGAGAACTACACTTTTGTAAACTGACATGGAACAGCACAACCTGACCATAGTGAAGGTCAATACTAGGAAGAGTAATCTCAAAACCTAATGAAAACTGCCAATAATGTAATTCTGCAGCTCTCCTGTTAAAGGCTAATCAATGCCATCAAACTAGCCACCGCCCGACAGTAGAAGACCAAACATCTAGGGAGACGTTTCTAGGACTCTTTAATTGACCTTCGGAGTGTGCTCAGAAATGCATAAGTATCGCACTCAAGGTTCAAATTCCCCATGGAGAGAGAAAGGAATACAGCACTGCCGAATTGTTTATCATTATCTGTAACCGCTTCCACACAATTGTCCACCCCGCAAAGACAGGCCTTAGGCTATGGTCAACACTCCTACAACTTGAGCTCGTGCAGGCAAGAAGTTACGAGGAGTATTTAAAAAAAAGTTCTTCCTAGGCTCAAAAACGAAGCCGCAGTTTTGAATTTGTTGTTCAGTCTTCTCATGCCAGTGACTTTAGCTTTTTTTAGACTTAAATTAAATTACTTCCCCTATTGGTCACAGAAAAAGGAAAGTATGAAAAAGGACAACCCTTTGTGCACTATGCTCTGCAGCCTATCGGGTTGTTAAAGTGATGGTAGTGATCTATGCATACCCTGATCTCGACAGCTGAACTCATTCCCAATTGTCTCAGCTGCACCACAATGTAGATATTGTCTGCAATGCAGTGAGAATACATTGTAGAAAACTCACTATATCACTCTGGTCTATGTTCAGTTTCAGAATAAGTTCAGGAGACCGCCTAATGAAAACGAGTTTAAGCTATTGGCATTGTAAATGACAATGCCTTTTATTTATGTTTTAAAAACAAAAATAAAAGGCATAGTTATTTGCAATGTCAATAGCTCAAACTCGCGTAAATGCGAGACCTATTGCATCACAAATGCTTGTTTAATATGCAAGTGGCTGAATTGATATAATTATTGTGAATTATGGAAAATATCTGCACGGTGTGGTAGTACTCGGGTGAATTTTAGGTACTGGGTATGGTGCTGTGCGCGCGCAATGATAAATGTTAGAATAAATGACGTAATCTCACAGACAGTGTCTATCTAGTGCAGTCAGGGAGGCCATCACTAGAAAAATGAAAACATTCCCAGAGTGTGCGTTGTGTACGTCACCCACGTGCAAAAACGCGCACACAGATGCAAACATGTATTCATACATATTCACACCTACACACATTCACACACAAAATACACACATACGCATAACACACATATAAACAGTCATTCACATATATACAACGATTTGTATATGCACAGATACACATACAGTGATGTACAGACACAAAGCAAATGTCACTTTACATACACACAAAAATGCACACAAGCAAACATGCGCACATGCATGCACACAGTCACATATTCATAGATTATACACACACACACACACACAAACACTCAAACATGCATGTATAAAGGACAAGATACACACTTAACAGTCATTGTGAAATAAGTGTCTGCGGCATGCAGGGGGTGAGGCCGGGGATATCCAATAGATGAATGTTATAGGTTAAAGGCTGTGGTGGAACAGGTGAAGAGAACCATTTCATACGTCGTGGCACCTTACACTGACCCCTCGGGGTGGCCTTACCATGAAAGTAGCTGCAACCCCCTGTGCAGGACAGAAGAATCGACATCATCTATTGCTTGGACTCTTTCAACAACCTCTGCTTTTCCCACGCGGTTGTGCGTCCTTACTGTCCCGGTGTCTTCACAGCTCGCTGAGGTGTCCCCTTTTGGCAGGGCCCGGCGCCCCGTTGGCTGGGACAGCTGTCTGTAAGCCTTTTTCCCACAGCCTCTGGGAAGCGGGGCTGGAGGAGCGTTGTGGTTCATCAGAGCTCCCAAAACTGCGGGCAGACAGGCAACAGGAGCTGTACAGGGGCATGTTTAGCACGGAGAAGCCCAGCGCTGCCTGCATGGCCCGCTGAGGAGTCCGAGAGGTGAAGGATGGACTGGGGTCCGACACCTTAGCTACTGGAAGGGAGCTGACCTGGCCCGGGTAGTGCCGTCCGAACTGTCCGCGGCATGCCTGACACCTGTGGGCACCATATAACGGACACTTTCCCCCCTGGCTGCGAAGAGCGGTGGCAGCTGCTCCTCGTCCTCGCCTAGCCTGTCAGCCTTCTCCTTGGGCTCCGAGACTCTGTCCAAGGGTGGCGTGAAGCCCCAGTCTGTGTTGGACTGTAGTGCAGGTTCGTCAGACGCAGAGGACCGTCCGGGACCAGAGCGCAGGGTCTGCGGGGAAGTTCGGAGTCTGGTCACGGCACCGGAGAGCCGCCTGACCGCAAGGGAGTGCCCCGCTCCTTCGTGGGAGAGATAGGGAGAGGGGAGGAGACCGCAGGGAGGAGCTAAGGGAGGGACGTGAAGTTAAGAGGGTGGGGCACTGCTGGAGCCGAGGACGGGGCAGCGGCGACTTCCTGCAGAGGAAAGTTAGCAGCTAGGACGGGAAACGACACCGAAGAAATAGAGGAGCACCGCGGCCCACGAGACAGAGAGCGGAGCATGGAGAGGCAGGTAGGGAAAGGACCTGGATAGATCCTTAGGCAGAGGGAGGACAGTAAACTACAGAAGGGGAGGCGAGAGACGCTGAGGGAAGGATGCAGGCGAGAGAGACGCTGAGGGAAGGGGATACGAGAGAGGCGGAGGGAAGGGGACACGAGAGAAGCAGAGGGAAATAAACGGGAAAGACACTAACGCGGCATGGATGCGAGGCACTGCAGCCAGTTTCACTTTCATTCATTGAAGAGCGCGCACCAGGCAGGGGATGTGCACGGCGCCGGCTGGGCGTGCGCGTGCACGCAGTGTAATCCAGCCGAAGAGAAGCTCGTGGCAGTTTCTTGTCCTTCATTCCCCCGAGTCAGCTAGCTATAAGTCTCCACCTGGACGCATCCTTTGGATGCGAATTCCAGGCTCGACCTAAAAATGGTTTCAACAAGGAGATCCGTATGTCCTTTAAGTTCTTGCAGATACATATGATGTGAAGAAGACTCTCCGTGCCACAGGTGCACAGACGGCAAAGCTGGTCACCTCCTTTTCTTTCCCAAGGCGGTAGGAATGGATTAATCAGGCCGGCTCCCAACCGAAGTCTTTAGAACTTTTCCTTGGTGGCAATCTTTGTATATGGTAAGGTAGGGTTGGGGTTTAAGGACATTGTAATTGTTGAGCACATCCCAGCCGTGAGCACGTTTGGACAATGCATTCTTGTCCTCTATTGATGATATTAATCTTGTTGTCTTTGTTACTAGTGTTTTAAACTCCAAGTGACCAATTGAGATGTTCCAGGCGTCAGTCAAGCCTAAGGTTTTAATGGATTCTTGGAGGTACATGTAGGCTGGCAATTTTACGGTGCGGTGCAGCTCTACCCAGAGATGGTTATTTAAGGACCCTATTTCAGCACCTCTAATTTTATGCCAGCTTTTTATGAAGGCTCCCTTTCTTTCTACGCCCTGTTTTTGAAGGCCAAATTCCAGCCTAATTTGAGCTGGTGAAGCGTATTTGGGAAGGTGGAAAATTTTTCTGTAGGAGTATACCATTATGTTATCAAGAGTTGCAGTGTCTCTACCGGTCAAAGATTCACCCTCGTAGGTGATTGTAGATTTCAGTTTGGCATGGAGGACTTTTAAAAAAGGGTCGAGAGTTAGATCTGGGAGCATCTTCTTCAGGGGTTTCAGCGCTAGATAACTCGTGACTCACTTCCTTCGCAAGGATTCCAGTTGCGGCTTAAATTAGTTGTTGTGATCTAACAACACGCCCAGATATTTGAAGCTTGGTAATTGGTCTAGACGTTTGCCGGCCAGATACCAACTAGGATTTGCCTTCTTATGATGATTTACTGCCATGGTTTTAGTTTATTGAAAATTTATTTTTAGGCCATTCTGTTGCGAGAATTTGTGAGTCGCATCTAGGCGGCGCTGAAGTCCGATGGGGGTCCGGCTGATCAAGACTAGATCATCGGCATATAACAAGTTTGTCAATGTTATGCCGCCTAATTTCGGAGCATGCGAAGAGCAACTGTTGAGCTTGCCCGGTAGATCCGCCAGGAAAAGACTGAATAACAGGGGGAACAAAATGCATCCTTGCTTTAGGCCCTTTATTGTAGTAATTCTGGTTGAAAGGTGGGTCCCAGCGCCTAACTTAATTCTTACCCACGTATTAGTGTGCAATTTAATGAGCTGTTCTAAGAGGGGTACTAGTATACTCCATCTGTCAAGCTTATGCCAGAGCTTCTTACGGTCAACGTGGTCAAAGGCCGCTGAGTAGTCTATGAAGCAGAGGTATAGAAGATATTTGCCCTGCTTCGCAGCATGCATAAGCATGGTTAAGGCCATAATGTTAGTGGTGGTGCCGTGCCCTTGACGGAAACCTGTTTGGGTTTTGGGTATGATGTTGTTCGCAGAGGACCAGCTAGCCAGATCGTTTAAGGTGATGCCTGCATAGTATTTGGCCTCAGTGTCTATGAGGGCTATCAGTCAATAATTATGTGGAGCAGTCTGTGTCCCCTGCTTATGTATTGGGCTAATGATTGAGCCTCTCCATTACTCTGGAAATGCAGAGGTTCTTAAAGCATGTCCTGTCACTGGAGCTAGTGCTTTGCTCCAAAATTCAGGGTCCTGTTTGTACAGCATTGGAGGTATGCCGTTTGGGCTAGGTGCATCCGCCCTTTTAACGCTGGCTATTTGTTTCCTTATTGCCAAAGCCAGGAGGCCATTTTGCTCATCTACTGCGCTAAATTGGTTGTGTAGATCTGGTAGCAGTGCTATCTCCTGCTGCGTGAGCTCTAATTGTATGCTATCGTCATTACTTAAGTGCTGATGGATTGCTACTGCCCCTGTTGAATTATCAGTGATGACGTTTCCAGAATTTACCAGAGGGGTGACGAGGACTGGTTCCAGGTCATTAAAGTGTTTGGAAAGATAATCAGCCCAAGTTGCCTCAGTATTATTGGAGTCTATGCCAAGGTGGTTAGGCCGCTGCAGTTTGTTTAGTGAATGCCAAAATTTAGCACTATTTCGCTGTTTTGTATCATAAAGAAGTTATGCCCATAGTACGTTTTCCTTTGCTCTTTTGGTCACCCATCTCTCCCGTTTAAGCGATGTCCTTAGTTCCCGGAGGGTACCTTGTAGGCCCCAGTTGTTTGGAAATTATTTGCGTTGTTGCTTTAATGTTCGGTTTATAGATTTCTTTAATTTTTTAGAAACAGGGCTCTTTACCGCTCTAATTGTGGTTGCTGCGGCCTTGCCTCGATGTGAATTTACCTCTTAAAAATGTAACAAATTCTACCCAACTTCCCATGGGCTGTTCCGAATTTGCTCCTACCTGGTTTTATAGGGCTTTAGCTGTTGTTGTAATTTCGTCTATGTTACTGGAGTTACACCTTATTCTTTTAAGATTACTGCTCTCGTCCTGCACTATTGATCGACTAATTTCTGGTCGATTGAATTATTTTGCGTTCTTGTGGGAGATGGCTGCTGAATTCATTGTTGCCGATCTTGAAAGTGGCCATTTGTTGAACAGAGTCAGAGTCGTGAAGGTATAATCTAGATGAGATGATGCTATGGTCGAATGATACGTTGCAACTGGGGGGATATCCTCCTTAAACCGACCATTTAAAGCTCTCATATTTAAGTGCTCCAATTCCTGGAGCAAGTTCTTTGTTGTTCTTGAGGCCTTGCTGGTCTCTAAATGACCTTGTGTTGGGATTTCCCAAGCATCCGAAAGGGCCTGTGTTATATCATCGGCCAGGGTGGATCCTAGAAGCTGCATGTTGAAATCTCCGCCCAGGATAAAGAGGTCTGTTGTCTCCTCATCCATTATTCTCTTCAGCTCCATTATCAACTCCTTCGCTGCCTTTGATTTTTGTTTGGGGTGCACATAAACCTTCATTATTATTATATCCTTGTTGAGCTGGTTAATCTTGAGTGTAACTTTTACGGCTTGGATACAGCTTGTAGGTGTTAAGTGAATTGTGATAGGAAGAAGGTCCCCTATTTCTGTTATTGAAGCTAGGAACAGTAAACACCGTGAGTGACGGCCATAGTCAGATCCCTTGATTGCAGGTAGTGAGTAGGAAGTATAGCCTTGCAGATCGTAAGGCTTATCTTCCTAGGTTTCCTGAAGCAAAATCATATCAAAAGATTTCAGGTAGTTTAGAATCTCTTGGTCACTCGTTTTAGAAGCCAAGCCATTAATGTTCCAGATGCAAATTGAGGTGCCATGTTGTGCTGTATGAATTGGCTGTGCTGCAGCCTTCTGTTGTCAATTTAGTCGTGCAGAGGTTATTAGTCGTTGGCTGCCTGTCCAGTTATCAAATGTTAAAGGATGAATTGGAGCAGGTCGACCTTGAGTTGGAAGTACTGCAATTGTCAAATTCGCTGCAGTAGTTGTGCCTGGTGTTCTGCTCCTTGCTCCTTTCAGAACCGAAAAAGTAGTCTGTTGTAGGTTGCTGGTATCTATCTTAAGAAAAGGAGTTGGATATAGTGGCTTTGGAATTGATTTCAAAATTATTCCCCAGTTTTGAAATCTATTTCTTTCCCTCAAGATTCTGCCTGCAACCTCCAGGGTTTGCTATCTTGTTTTGGTCGCTTCAGAGCTCTGGCTGTTGTTGGATGGCATAAATTCAACTGACAGTAAGTCCGAGGTATCGTGTTGCCTAAAGATGTGATGGAATGTAAAAGCCGTAGAACGTTCCCTCTGTTTAACGTGTCCTCATCTTCCTTTATTGAGTCCTTTATTGAGTCCTTATCTTGAAGCATCGTGCCTTCACTGTTGGTTGCTGTACAGGCAGATATTTCATGATGGTGGTGGTGTGAGGCAGTACTGTTGTATAATATGTGTGCGAGGGCCCCTTGATGTAGAGGATTGACTTTATCTCTTCCTTGGTTGTAACTGTTGTGGAAAGATATGGGTTGACCAGAAGAGGACCAAGCTTTGTCTTGCGTGCTGATGGCTTGCTCACGATTTTGACTTAACAATAATGGAGGCTCAACACAACTGTCCTGCAAGACTAGGCCTTTCAAATCTGTTACTTGTGAATCCTCAGCAGGTGCCTTTCTGTCTAAAGTAGTTGTGAATGACTCTTGGCTTGGATTGGTGTGTGCTTGGTTGGTGCATTGGGTAGAAGGGCTAAAAAGGGTGATGCTGCCAGATAATTTCCGGGTTGAATCATAGTCGACTTCAAGATAGGCACTGGCACTATCTGGGAGGCAGGAAGATCTATACTGTGTTTTTGTAAGGTTGGGTCTTTCATTCACTGGGTCCTTTGTCTCAGTGGCCAGCATTGCAGCTGCTGAATCTGGAATTTCCTCTCTTATTCGGTTCGTTAAGGCTAGAGCCAGCTTTAGATGGATAGCCGGATACCGAACCTGTGTAGTTGTTGTCTTTTTCCAGCCTTTCCTTTTTTGCTTGCGGCCTGTTTTTAATGAGAAATCATTTCCGTTTTGTAATCCGGTTTTAGAGACTTGCAAGGGAGCACTTCCTCCTATTAGGTAATTGCTGCTTAACGGTGATGGCCCTGTCAATTGTGGGCCCAGTGTTGTATTATCTACCGTCATTTTATCCTTGCTAGCAGTATTCAAGGTTATAGCTGTTGGTTTCAAGGTGGTTAGTAGTTTATCCACAATTGGGGCGCAAGAGCATTCTTGTTGCACGGGCAGTGTGTTAAAGGCCGCTTCTTGCCCTCTCCTTATTAGGCCGTTCAAATCGGCTAACTTCTTATCAATCCCAGAGGTGAAGTCCGCTAGTGTTTGGAGAACTGTGAGCTGAAGATCCAGTTTGTGAGACTGGTATATGATTTCCATATTAGGTTTTTGTTACTACGGTTAATGTTGGTTCTATCTGTCTGTACTGTTTTTGGAAGGGTATTGGAGTCCTGACTATAGGAGGCAACTAAGTCCACCCATTATTGGGAAGCTAAAAAGGACATGTCTCCGTTGGAAGGGGGCGGATCTTCATTGGGGAATGGTTGTCCATTCCCTATTTGTGATTTTCCATAGTTTATCCAATGGCGACAGTCCTGCCTGAGACCCTAGTGCTGCTGCGTCTAGGCTAATAGTTGCCAAAAGGTTAAGGGGGAGGTTTTTAAGTGTGGTCCATGCTCCTTTGGTCTTTGTTCAGAGTCTATTTGTTGTGGGGGGTTTTGAACTTCCTCGATTTGAGTTGTCGCAGCTGCAGAAGGAGTCTCATGAGGATGCAAAGGATCTGGCAGATCTGAAACTGATGTTAAGCCCTCCTGCCGCTGGGGTATTGAAGTTGCTAGAGCTGACGAATCCATTGAGTTCTCAGGTGCGGGCCTGCACAAATGAGGATGCGGAGTAGAGTTTGAAGCATTACTTAAGCTGTCCAGTGATGTGTTTTGTAAGGAGGTGACTTGCTCAATATTGTTGTCCGTCTGGTTTGCGGATTGATATTTCAGTTGTTCACGGCTAGGTTCCTTGTTTGTGCAAAGCGATGTTGTGTCGTCGGCTGCTTGCATTGTGTCGACTGTTAGGCCATGTGTTTGTTCATGATTAACTTGGAAAAACGATTCGTCACCCCTGGAAGACCCCTTGGCATTATTTTCAGTAGTTGCTTCATACCTGCCATTAGAGTGAATCATTGCTGCAGTGTCCTTCGTTGTTGTTGGATGTAGTTTTTGATCGAGGCTGTGTGTTGCTAAAGGTAGAAGAGGTGATTGCAGCCCCTCTATGGTCCCACTTTGGGAGAATATTGCTGAGCCTGGATGTTTCAGAAAGGAGAATTTTGAGTATATCTTGGGCTTGAAGGAGTACTGGTTTTTCCTTAATAGCAACACATCTGGTCTAATTATATCCTGATCCTGATCTTCTGGGTCCAACCTTATGTTAACTGCTTTATCCTTTGGTCCGGCCGCAACATTTGAAGAGAAGCTACCTTCCTGGAGTGAAAAAGCGTGGTTGGTTGCGGCGTTGGGCTGCACACTACCGTAGGGACTAAAGGTTGCGTTGACCATCATTGTTTCTTGGGTTTCTTCGCCCTTTCCACGTTTTGTTTTGTGGCAAACTGGACCAAGATCCTGTGGGGTAGTGTCTCTGGACCCTCTCGTTCCCTCATTCTTCCGTTTGGTGGCTTTGGTTTGTAATTGTTGCTTTGTTTTTGTTGGTGCTTTTCTTACTTGCCCCGATCTTATGATTCACTGGCCCAGCGTCGGTAGAATGTTTGTGGGGACGGCCTAAACGGTGGCACTCGGTTATGCCTTGCGGCCCCACACAGCTTCCCAGTAATCCCACCGGTCTGCTCGCCCAACGCAGCTTGAGCAAGGTGGTGCCAGAAAACTGGCCGATCAGTTGGTCACTCAGGCTGACCACGCGGGGGATGGAATGGAATGGAAGGGGGTAGAGCAAGCATGACTTCCAAGGCAGGATTGCAAGATTACAAACTACCTTCGTGGTACACCTCCAAGAGCCAAACACCACTGAGCTTAAGGTGGCCACATTACCGGAGTTCTTTGCACTCGGGTGCTGCAGCTCAGGTGCTGCGCAGTTCATAAAAGTCACTGAAAGCACAGGACCCCCCCACCAGGTGGGGTAAGGTTGAGAGATCGAGAGGAGAGAGGATTCACAACTGGGAGGCTGGCAGCAGGGCAGGAAAGTCGCAGCTACTCCTCTGCCTTCTCTGCGTAGGCTACCCGCTACCCGCTCACCTCGACTGGGGTTGTAGTCCAAGCACCTGTCCGAGCAGGTGGGCAGGCACCCCACCACTGGCCGGTGCAAAGTCCTTCGGAACGGTGCGAGGTCCTTCAATCAGCCAGGTCAACCAGTTGCTAGAGGGGCCTAGAGGGGCCTGGCTTGGTCCTTGCATGGCTCGTGCCTCCTGCTTCTCTCCTACTTGTAAGCTCTCCCGCTTATCGCACCTCGCACCTTCTGGCACGCTGCTCTCTACCAGTTGGCAGGTAAAGGGGGGTGAAGGGGGGTGAAGGGTTCTTGACTCATGCCACCCGCCTCGTTGTCAGCATCTCTGCCACTCGGTACACTCTCCTCTGCTCTCCTCTCCGGGCGCGCCTGGAAATCTGGAAAAGGCGTCTGGGGGGGGCTTCCGAGGGCTGTCCGCCAGCAGGTGTTGTCCCATGCTGTAGGGATGGTTCCCATGCGAGAACTTCTGTCTTTTCTGCGTTGAGCTTCAGGCAGCTGTTGGTCAACCAGATTGCGATGTCTTGCATTCCTTCTGGAAGTTTAGTCTTGTGGTGGTGGGGTCTTTGGTGAGGGAGAGGATGAGCTGGGTATCGTCAGCGTAGGGTACGATGTTGAGGCTGTGTTGTCGGACGATGGCGGAGAGGGGGCCATGTAGATATTGAAGAGGATGGGGCTCAGTGATGATCCCTGTGGGACTCGCAGGTGATTTTCGTGGGATCGGAGAGGAAGGGTGGCAGTCTGATCCTTTGGCTTTCGAGGACGGCGTTGTCTTCGATGCATTGTGTCAGTCCCCTGGTGACTGTTTTTTCTGTCACTTTGGCTGTGAAGGGGAGGAGCAAGATGGGCCGGTAGTTCTTGAGGTCGGTGGATCCAGCTGTGGGCTTCTTGAGCAGGGTCCTTGCTTCTGCTTGCATCCAGTCATCTGGGAAGTTGTCTGTTCTGAAGGTGGTGTTGATGGTGCATTGTAGTTCGGGTGCGATGGTGGGTGCAGATCTGTGGTATGTGTGAGGAGGGCAGGGGTCAGTGGGGGCCCCGAGTGGATGCCTTTCATGGTTGATGCGGTGTCTTCGGCTCTGACTGGCATCCAGGTGGAGATAGTGGGCTGGCTGGTATGTCGGGGGCGGCTGCGGTGTCTGGTTGGTGGATGACGAAGTTGTCGTAAAGGTTTTTGATCTTGAGGTGGAAGTAAGTTCCGAGCTTTCACAGAGGTCTTGGGAAGGGTGATGTCTGTGGCTTCGCTGCATGGGTTGGTGAACTCCTGAATGACACTGAAGAGTTTCTTGGAGTTGGTCGATTTGGTGAGGATTTTGTGGGGATGAAGTTCCTCTTGGTGGTCCTGATTTGGTTGTGGTAGTCCGTCATGGCGACCTTGTAGGTGGGTGTCTTGGTGTTTCTCCATTTCTTTTCTAGGCGTCTGCAGGTGTGTCTGGTTTCTTGGAGATCGGTGGTGAACCAGGTGGCTTTTTCAGGGCACTGGTTGTCGGGGTTGCGGAGCGGGCGAGCTACTCTGCACAGGTGGAGATCGAAGTGTGGAGTTTTCTAGCTGTGACGTTGTCGTTAAATGCCCAGGTGTGGTTGTCTCGGGTAAGGGTGGAGTTGAGTTGCTCGTTAGTGACCTTGATCCAGTTCCTTCGTGGTGGGCATGGGGCTGGTTTAAGTGCCTTGGGTTTGCCGATGGCAAAGTGTACGCAGTGGTGGTCGGTCCATGGCAGTTGTGTTGTGTGGATGAAGTGAACGCTGTTTCCTGCAGCGAAGAGGGTGTAGAGGGTGTATCCTGCTTTGTGGGTCGGTTTGGTGACGAGTTGTTTGAGTCCGATGTTGGTGAGGTTGTGACGCATGGTGGTGGAGTTGGGGTCACTGGGGTTGCCAAGGCCATTCTACTAGACCTCTAGGCAGCCTTTGACAAAGCCTCCCACTGCACACTTGCAGCCAGACTACACAACTCCTGCATACAGGGAACTGCCTTAGATTGGATTTGCTATTTCCTCTCTGGAAGAACACAAAGAATAAGACTCACTCCCCTCCTCTCCAAACCCACAGAAATCAATCAATCAGGAGTTTGTTAAAGCGCGACTACTCACCCGTAAGGGTCTCAAGGCGCTAGGGGTGGGGGGGTTGGGGGGGTGCAGGTTCCATTCCATCAAGGAGGGGGTCTGTCGAAGAGCCATGTTTTGAGGTTTCATGTGAAGATGGGGAGCGATGTTGTCTGTCCGAGGTGGAGCGGAAGGGCGTTCCATGCTTTGGCCGCGAGGAAGGAGAAGGAGCGGCCTCCCGATCTGGTCTTTCTGGTGCGGGGGACCACAGCGTAGGAAAGCTGGGCTGATCGTAGGGTCCTTTGGGGTGCGTGGAATTTGAGTTGGCTGTTCAGGTATGCTGGTCCGGTGCCGTGGAGGGCCTTGTGTGCGTGGGTGAGCATCTTAAAGGTGATTCTCGCCTCGACGGGGAGCAAGTGGAGTGTGCGCAGGTGCTGGGAGATGTGGCAGTGTTTTGGCAGGTTGAGGACCAGCCTTGCGGCGGCGTTCTGGATGTTCTGTAGCTTGCAGATGAGGTTTTTGTTTATTCCGGCGTAGAGTGCGTTGCTGTAGTCGAGTCTGCTGGTGACCAGGGCGTGAGTGACTGTCTTTCGGTGTTCGAGGGGGATCCATTTGAAGGTCTTACGAAGGAGGTGGAGGGTGTGGAAGCAGGAAGATGAGACAGAGTTGATCTGGCGGTCCATTTTGAGCTCGGAGTCCAGGATGATTCCCAGGTTGCGTGCGTGGTCTGTGGGGGTTGGAGGGTTTCCGAGGGCGGTGGGCCACCAGGTGTCACTCCAGGCGTCGGGGTTTGGGCCCATGATGAGTACTTCTGTTTTGTTGGTGTTTAGTTGTAGGCAGCTGTTTTTCATCCATTTGGCGACGGCTTCCATGCCCTCTCGAAAGTTGCGTCTGGCGGTGTTGGGCTCGTTGGATAGGGAGAGGATGAGCTGGGTGTCGTCTGCATATGACACGATGTTGAGTCCGTAGGTTCTGACGATGGGGGCAAGTGGAGCCATGTAGATGTTGAAGAGCGTCGGGCTGAGGGAGGAGCCCTGGGGGACTCCGCAGGTGATAGGTGTGGGGTCCGAGAGGAAAGGGGGGAGTCTGACCCGCTGCGTCCTGCTGGAGAGGAAGGAGCAGATCCAGTCGAGGGCCTTGTCCTGGATTCCTGCATCGTAGAGTCTGCGTATTAGGGTGCGGTGGGAGACTGTGTCGAACGCCGCTGATAGGTCGAGGAGGATGAGGGCTACTGTTTCTCCTTTGTCCAGTAAGGTGCGGATGTCGTCTGTTGCGGCGAGGAGGGCAGATTCTGAGTACCCCAAGGATCCTCCCTCAGCCCCACACTCTTCAAAATCTACATGGCCCTCATGTGACCATCATCAGAAAACATGGACTCAGCATAGTATTCTATGCCGATGACACTGAGCTCATCCTCTCTCTCACCAAGGAACCTAACATCACCAGGGACGGCTTCCAGTAAGGAATGAAAGGCAATGCATCCTGATTTAGCAGCAGCTGCCAGAAGCTCAACTCAGAGAAAATGGAAGTCCTCATCCTCAAATCCATCCCCACCCTCAGAAACCCTCCCACCCCCACATACTACGTCCACAACCTCGGCATCATACTCAACGCCACACTCACCATGAACTGACAAATCAATGCCGTGTCCTCCACTTGCTTCAACACCCTCCATGTACTCGGCAAGACCTTCAAATGGATCCCACCTGACTCCAGGAACACCATCACCCACGCAGTCATCACCAGCAGGTTGGACTACGGCAACGCTCTATATGCAGTATCAACAAATCACTCCTTCGCAAACTCCAGACCATCCACAACTCCACTGCCAGACTCGTCCTCAGCATCCCATGACACAACCAAATCACCAAGCACCTTTGTGGCCTCCACTGGCTCCTCGTCGAAAAGAGAGTTACCTTCATGCTGCTCATACACAGTTACAAAGCCCTCCACAACACCGAACCCCAATATCTCACAAACAGATTCTCTTTCCATGCCACCAAGAGAAACCTCTGCTCTACCGACCTAGCCCCTACCAAAATCCCCCACATCCACAGAGCCAGAACGGGAGGCAGATTCTTCTCATACATTGTGGCCAAGACCTCGAACTAACTCCCCTTCCGCATCAGACAAAACCCTACACTGAAAGCCTTCAGAAAAGACCTCAAAACCTGGCTCTTCGTTTGACCTCGGAGCTGCCTGATCCCCCCCCCAGCGCCTTGAGACCCTCACGGGTGAGTACTGTGCTCTATAAATCCCTGATTGATTGAGGTTGGCAGTGTTGGTGTCATTGGGGTTGTCAATAGGAATGTTGTGTAGTTCCCACTACTCAGTAGGAACTGCACATTTGTGGACAACTTAAACTTTAGGTGAGGTGCCTAGACTGAGTCCATGCACCCCCATAGTATATGTTGCCCTAGAGATCAGCTAGCCCACAGTGCCACCACAAACCTGACCAAACCCAAACAGGGAGCAAATGGTTTCTGACAACCACTCAACATGATAACCCTGACCCCTCAGGGATAGTGGTAACAGATCTACATACCTTTTGTTCAGTTACTCGTGCACTCTTGTTCTCAGAGAAGTATACAGAGAATACACAGAAGGACGTTTTTCAATATATTTATTGAACCAAAGTTATTCTTGGTTAGAGTACATGTGCTGCGATAATCAATAAACAGAAGCATATGAATGTGATTACAAGCACCAAAATAGTGAATAGCAGGTATAGTTCCACCATAGTGCTATGAACAGTGTATATATGTGGACATATAAAACAAGGTAGTAATCAGGCGTACTCCTATTATGCAGTCCCTCCCTAATGTGTGTCTAGAGTGTGTGCAAGTGTTATCCAACCCCATTACCTGGCAGGACAAAATGTAAGACCCCTTCTTGGTCACAAACTGGACACCCTTCATGGATATGTTAGGCAGATGCTTGGAGAAGCATCAGCATGCAGGGACCTTTCAAGATCAGCAGAAGTGTTTCCTGTGACTAACCCCCTGAAATCCTTGTTTATTTTTAATTAAAGCATCCTTGCGATGTTTATACAAATTTGCATTGCTATGGGGTTACAGATAGCCCTGTCGCCTCCATAGAAGATAGAACGACATTGCACAGGATGTGCAAAGGCCTTGTGACGGTGTTTGAGGCATCATAATAATGTTGCGTTAAGCGAAATGTGTAAGTAAATCAGTTTCAGAAACACTAATCCAACATTGTCATACACGCAAATATGTGCAAAAGGTTATAATAAAATGTTATTATACAGAAAGAGAGTAATGTAAGAAAATGTGCAGCATTACTACAGGGGCCTAAGTCAGGCACATAACAGAAATTAAGGTCCCTGAGGATCATGTAGTTCTTGGAGTCAAAGACGAGTTGGATAATAAAATCAGGGATGGCATCGCGGAAGCTGGGGCTAGGTCCTTAAGGTTTGTGATTGTGGTTTTGCAGGTGGTGGGGAGTTAGAAGTTGAGATGTTCCATGATCCAGGTGGTGTCGTCTTCAGCAGTGGTGCAGTGGATTGTTTTCTTGTGGATGATGGCAATTCCACCTCCGTGTTTGTTGATGTGGGTTCAGTGTGTTATCTTGTTTCGGTCTGGCATTGTTGAGGCAGATTCAGGTTGATCCAGGTCTCGGTAAGGAAGATGGCATCAGGGGTAAGGGAAATGATGGTGTCCTAGATCACAGTGGCATGTTTGTAGAGAGATCTTGTGTTGAGCAGGAGGCAATGGAATTGTTCAGGGCTTTTATGCAGTGTTCCCCACTGTTTGGTCCCATTTTGACTACTAGATACTGGTTTTCTGACTCTGGTTGTGCCCTGGGCTCTGCTAAACAGATCCACAGCCTGATCTCTGATTAAAAGCACATGGTAATTAGGTATACTTACAATTGGTACTGATAGCCTACCTGTAAGTTCCTAGTACATGGTATGGTATGGTATTATAGGCAAATTTGACTCTGGAATAAAAGGTGCTCCCTAAGTCTTAACCTACCTCATGTTTAGATATAAGTCACCCCTAAGGTCTCCCATAAGTGCTCCAGGGGTAGGGTGTCTTGTAACTATGAGATGGGGCATTGTAAATTATGTTTTACATGCTATGGTGTGGGAAAACTGCCAATTTAGTTTTTCCTCAATGACACAGTAATCTTGTTGTCAGTTTCTGTCCACGGAAGCAGGTATGTCGCTACGAGGGGCAGAGCTATCAGTGTGTAGCGAGTGAACCACAAGTGAAGTGCAAGCTGCAAGCTGTGTCTTGGTGGCTGTTTTGCTAGTTTTCCTGCTTCCGCCTGTTCCCCACCTGGATCGCCTGGCCCCCGATGATATGCCTGCGGCCGTAACTCCGGTGGCTCAGTTTGCCGGCCGAGACAACGACAACTGCAAAGGCAATAGCAAAGACAGGCCGGGAGGCTGGGTGACCTGCAGCGGAGTTGGACAAGCGGTTAGCCCATAGCGGTTAGCTATGGGCTAAACACCTAAATTGCCCCGGGACCAGCCCAGCTGTGTGCAGTTTGCAGGACAGTGCCCCCCTTCATTATGCCCTAAGCCCAACCTATGCTAAGCCCTCATCGCTCACCTTCACCCTGTGCCCTGATCTCCCCGATCTCAATAACCTTGCCTCGACTGCCTTTGTGACCAAATACCTCTCCCCCTGCCTCCGGTCCTTCCAGCCTCCCTTGCTCCTCCAGACTGGCCCTCGGGAGGCAAGAGAACCGCTGACGGTGGCCTCCCACGATAGGAGGCTCCAATAAACAACGATGTGGTCACAGTGGGGGCGGTGCACCACCATGCACACTACTACTGTACACACTACTACTGAGCCACGTTTGAGTCACTACTGAGCTTGCACGGCCCTGTTTGGGCCATTTACCATAGGACCAACAGGATATCCGGACCTAAAAAGGTTCGCTCCGGCAAAGAGCCTCACTGAGAGAAGACTGGGAGAAGACTAAGATGAGTTCTGATAGAATCAGGCAGACTCCAAAACAGCCCCAGAAGCTGAGTCAGACGAAGAAAAGCACAAAAAGACAAAATACAAATCAACCTGGAAAAGCTGTGGACCTGGCCAAAAGTCCTCTAATTTCACCAATCCTAACAATGTTCAGGAACATAGAAAATAATGGGACTAGGAAAATAAGCCCCAGCTTCCCCTTCCTCAAAGATCTCGAGGCCACAATATTCTCAATGCCTAGAGAGGTACCAGGCCTTCTGATGCCCCTGGTTCCGCAGAGGTTGGTCTATAATGCTTCCACAAAAGATAAGCTAAATGCCCTTATAAACAAAGTAAGGGTCCCAAACAGCCTAATTGGCCAGGCTACTTGTTCAAACTTGGGCCTGGTAGAGACAGACCAGGGATCTCCAAAGGAAGAAACAAACCTGACGTGCAACACCCACGGAATTCAACCTACACATAAGGAACCTTAACCAGAGGAAACAATAGAGGGTCCAATAAATGACATTGATATCCCGCGCGAGAACATGTTTACAGTTGAGCAACTTCCTCAACTTGGAAACGAAAGGAGCAACGTTGGAGAAAACATAAATGCGATGGAATATGTGGAGGAAGCTAATCTTCTTTACGCCACTCAGTTTGGATTCAGACCCCGCCACTCTACTCAGTCGGCCCTGCTTATGGCGGTCGAGTCCATCAGACAAGGGGTGGATGAGGGCCAAACTATGGCCTTGGTCCTCCTGGACCTCAGCGCGGCATTTGACACTGTAGCACATGTCACTCTGCTGCAGTGTCTGAATGAAGGTGGGATTTCAGGGACCGCGGTGAAATGGATTCAGTCATTCCTGGTTGACAGGAGCTTTCAGGTCCGGCTGGGGGACTGCTACTCTAGAGACATTAACTTGGGTCATGGCGTACCACAGGGTTCGTCCCTGAGCCCAACCTTATTTAACCTATATGTCTCCCCAGTGACAGCCATAGTTGAGGCCCATGGGCTGCGCATAGTGTCCTATGCCGATGACATGCAGCTGGTCATCTCCCTATCGCGCGCGCCCGGTCTTGCTGCTGACAGGTTCAGAGCATGCATGCAGGAGCTTGCATCCTGGATGTCGACCAACTGCCTGAGGCTGAATGGCAGCAAGAAAGAAGTGCTCGTGGTGGGGGGGGCCCGTCGGTGTGGTCATCGGCATGGTGGCCGTCTTGTCTCGGGTAGGCCCCTACTCCCTGTCAGGAAGCCAAAAACCTAGGCATTTGGCTCGATGCGGAGCTAACATTTGTGCCCCAGATTAGTCGCGTGGTGGGGGTATGCTTTGGCATTCTGAAAGGCCTGCGGAAGACTCTTGAGCTTCTCCCCACGGAGGCCCGTAAGACGCTGGTGCATGCCTTGGTCACTGCACGATTGGATTATGGCAATCTTCTCTATTTGTGCGCCACGGGAAACAGCCTTGACCACCTTCAGGTGTTACAAAATGCAGCGGCTCGCTTGGTCCTGAGGCTACCCAAAAGATCTGCCTCCAAGGCAGCGCTGCAGGCACTCCATTGGCTTCCAATCAGGAGCAGAATTGAGTTTAAGTCTCTGTGCACGTGCCACCGTATTATATGCGGCAAGGCACCGAAGCCATTACAGAACCTTATTGCTCCCTATGAGTCTGCCCGAGCCTTGAGATCTTCGGGCTCGGGGCTACTAAAAATTCCAAAAGTAAAAAAGGCACGTATGGGGGGAAGGTCCTTCCGGTTTCTAGCAGCAAGAAGCTGGAATAGACTCCTGCTAAAACTCCGCCTTGAATCATCAGAGTCCAGATTCAGGGGGAAACTCAAAACTCATCTGTTTATCCAGTAGACTAGCTCCGTTTCTTTGTTGTGACTGTTACTCCCACTCACTATAGCTCGGGACACGCCGGTGTGCGTAACCAGGCGCTTTATAAACCTCCCTATTATTATTATTATTATAGATCAGCCATCAAATCAACTCCCAGGCCAAAAAACTCTGCTCTACTCTACCCCCAGGCCTACAATACAACACAAAACAATCCAAGGGACTACGACGGTAGCACAGGTTCACCAGATAAAGCCAGTCGAAGAAAATGGCCCAGAAAACTCATATCTGAGATCAATAAGCCTCACATTTAATAAGGCGCCATCACAAATCACAGATTTAAGAGAGGTAAACATTGGGGACGCCTACATCTCCCCGACGCAAAGTATAAGGGAAATAACTGGCTTAATCACAAAGAAAAATGTAATGAAAGCCACCCTCTCCCAACTGGACTTCACTCAATTAAAATCTCAAAATCAGCCAACAAACCAAGGATCACAATTTTCACCATCATAAGACCCAGTGACACAACTAGCTACCTGGAGCATTTTTAAAACACAACTACAGACACTCCAATCATCCACAAAGGCTCTTAAACTGCAATCGGACAAACTTGACATTCAAATTGATTTAATAAATATCACAGGGCTACAGCACATTGCAGGGATAAATACGAAATGGGATAATCTTAGAAATGTAATAACAAGTGCACAATCCAAATATTCAGTACAGAAAAAGTGCTACACCTGCGGCCCGATAATTTACAAATTAAGCCTCCTTCTGACTCTACTTGAACCAATAAATGCTCTTAAAAAGCTAAGTATAACTTCTATCAAACACACTGTCATCGAAAATGTAATACAATCAGCAATCCCTCCACAGTCTGACACAAAAGCGCCATCCGAGCTTCAAAAATCTCCAGAAATGAGACAAAAAAAAGGAAAGCAAGAAATAAAATAACATCGCAGGTCGACGAGCAAGCTATCAAAATATACCCACTATTTACCTCATCCAGGGAGACTAATGCAAAAACAGACCTTACAAGGAAGTCCACAGACACATCCAATGCTTCGTCTGGGAACCAAAAGGAATGGGTCGTGGATATGGATACTACAGAAGAAGAGGATCAATCCAAACCAAGGGGTACAAACATCAACAGAGTCACAGGTCCTGAACACTGCGAAAAAACAACTGGACACACCTGGGAAGGCCTAGAAACCGGTATAAGTAAAGGAACAACAAAAAGGTGCCAAGGTAGTAAACGGCTCAAAGTTACCCTGGAAAAAGGCACAAAAAAATCTAACTAGAAATACCCTACAATGGGCAAACATCATATCTATAGGTTCCAGGACCTGTGTAACAAACCTGAAGTCCACAGATCTGCAATGAGGAATACTGCACACGAAACAAGCCTCTAACCTCCGATCGGGCAAAGACTCAACAACCAAGGACTCCACACAGCTAGGATGGCCAATAACAGCCCAATGCCCAGCAGATACCAAACAAGCAAGGCTTCTACATTGAAACAGGTTCTCAAGATAAGGTTCAAATGTTGACAACACCTTCTACACTTAGGATTCTATCCCTCAAAGGCAGCACAAGGGGTGCCTTGCATCATGAAAACTTTAGATTCTACATACAAAACCACAAGCAAATGAACAGGCAAACGGCTAATCCTCGAGTATTGGCTCTGGACATTTGGGACAGGATAAACCAATAAATAATCAAGAAACCACTTTGAGTAATCTACTTCTACCAGACACTTCAATATACTGCAAAAATAGGGGCAACCCACATCTACAGGGAAACACTAGTCTGCAGAAGCCCACGCTAGAAGAAGGCGCACAAGTAGGGGCAACCAGCGTGATACCCCAGCAGCACGGACTATCAACGCAACATCCTAAATCTGCTAGCCAACATCCCTGCACTAAAGCACTCAGCTCATCTACTGTCAGTGGAACTCTGCCAGAAAGGGAAAGAAACTAACAATGAACAAACACTTACCACATGTCAAACAGCGGAAGTTGTCCAACTCCTTATGAGCCACAACCAACAATTTGAATCATGGGGTATAAAATTATCTAAGCCCACCTCACTATGCTACCAGATCCTCTTACCGAAAACCCGTTCCATAAGGCAAACTATGGGCCAGGACAATCAAAGGAAACCTGCCGGTGTATTCAGTCCTGCAGAAAGCGAAAGGAAGAAGCTCAGCAACCGCATCGCGGAACGGGGCTCTTAAAGATAAAAAGGCAGAAACGGAAGTTGTTAATGATCAATGGAGCTGGCTTCCGGGTATTTTGAATAAAGGGAAGGTTAATTGACCATCTGGCAGACAGCCTACCAGTACCAACAACGTAAATCTCCACCTCCTTTTGTGGAACATAGCCGGCGCAAAAAAATGTCTGGAAGAATGTATTCCCCCTAAAGCCTGGGCAACATGCAATATAATTGCCCTTCAGGAGACATGGGCACTGGAAGACCTGCCACTCACAGTATTCACACATTTTAACATTCCAGCTGAGAAACAAAGGAAATACGGCCACCCAAAAGGCGGACTGGCAGTTTAAGTGTACACAGCCCTCATGAATAAATCAGAACAGATAGCCCATTCCGGACTAAATGTGCAATTGATCAAGCTCACGCTGCAAGCCATCAAGAAATCAAAAGTAGTATTAATGATCAACACTTATGCACATCATAAGCCTCAAAAGAAAAAAGCTCATAACACCTTGCTAACAGTTACAATTGCGGACATAAGAAACACCAACCCTTCCTGGGATATAGTGCTAAAAGGAGACTTTAACTCTAACCTAATCTACACCCCAGATGAAGACGAGATTTAGCCGCTGATAATAAATGCTGGAATGTTCAACCTCAATATCAATTAAAAACAACATTTCCTGACCACATAGGACAACACTTGGTGAAATCATTAGAATAGCTAGGATTTAGAGTTATAAACAGCAGGAAAATGGAAGACACTCTGCCCAAACACACCTTTTTGGCTGGATGTCTCGATCCAGACTCGATTACATGGCAATCTCATTACCATTGATGCCTTTTCTCCTTCAATTTGTAATCAAATTTACAACCAGGAGTGACCACTCAAACTAACACACCTACTTCCATTTAAATTTAACCAAACACCAGATTAACCAGACAACAGAAGGAAGTATCCATTCAATAGATCTAAAATGACTAAAACGGTTGAATGATACCATTGAGATTATTCAAGACATACTACAAGGGCTTGCAACATCAAGTGAAATCAGGGGCCCAACGAAGACTCAAGCCTGGGTAAATTACATCGGGAAATCAACAACACTAATGACCGGGAATTTTAGACTTGGTAAAAAAGAATAGATGGATAGATTTAACAGTCTCTACTTCTCAGATAGTTAACACAAAAGGGGTTGTCATTCTTTTTAAAAAAAACATCACTACAAAACTCTTGAAACAAAAGGTCGATCCGCATGGCAGATGGGCAATCGCGACAGTAATGATTGGGGGGTCAAGCATTACATTAGTAGGCTATTATGGGCCTAATCGAGATGACCCATCTATTCTGGCCACGTTGTTTTCCGAGCTGTTACATTTTCCAGAACCAATGATAATAGCGGGTGACTTTAACATCGTCCTTGATCCGAAGTTGGATAAGTCCACTTCTACCAGACAACAGCTACATTCCAAATCAAGAGATTTTCTAATTAAAAAGATGCACCAATACGGACTTATTGATATTTGGAGGGTAAGATCGGGCTCGAAATCTGGCTTCTCTTTTCGAAATTATAAGTATCGACACAGATCAAGGATCGATTTCATATTGGTTAACAAGTGCTTGGAAAAGTCAGTAAGGGATATAACTTATTTACCATCACACCTGTCCGACCATTCGGCAGTATGTTTAGACCTTGAACTACAGTCTCACACCGTGACAAGGTCTTGGACAATTGACAGATCGTTCCTTACATCCCCTGAGGATCTGGACTATGTTAAGGTCGAGACGCAAGAATTTTTTAAAACCAACATTGGCTCGGCGTCACACAGTTTAGTATGGGATGCATTCAAATGTTCTTTGAGAGGGATTGTCAAGAACAAAACTTCATACCGTAAGAAGCAATATACTCAAGAGGTTTCACAGATAGAGGCCAATATACTAAAAGCTGAATCATATTTAGAAAATACAAACAACAGCTCAGACTATGCTATACAGACCAAACAGGAGGAGCTCACGAAACTTAAAGGACAAATGGCTTCTGTACTAAATCAGCGAATCCTGCAGAGGTGGGAAGCTAGTAAATTAGCTAATTTCGAATTTGGCGAAGGGGCAGGCAAACTGTTAGCCTGGAAGTCCAGAACAGATCAAAAACGTAATAATATCATTTCTATAATAACGAATTCTGGTACAGCGACTTCAGACCCAGAAATAAGATTAGCTTTTAAAGACTTTTTTCAAGCTATCTATAGGGAGGACAACAATATCACCCCAATTCAGATAGAAAACTGGCTTAACAAAATCACCCTACCGACTCTCTCTAAAGAGCAGGCGAACCTATTAGACCACCCAATTATGTTAGAGGAGGTAACATCAGCCATATTAAACAGTAAAAATGGGAAGGCGGCAGGCCCGGATGGTCTTCCGGTAGAGATTTATAAGCATATTGTAGCCGATATCGCCCCTTTTCTTACCAATTTATTTAATCTGATACTGGTTGAGGGAGACTTCCCCCCTCCATCATGGAACAAAGCTTCCATTACGCTTATCTTGAAACCAGGCAAAGTAGCTACAGCCTGTGGCTCATATCGCCCAATTTCAGTCCTCAACGCTGACTATAAGATTTTCGCGTCTATACTAGCTATACGAATGGGACAGGTAGCCCCCTTAATTTTACACTCTAACCAGAAGAGTTTTGTTAAGGGTCGCCAACTCTACGAATTAATTTACGACCTTATAGGTGCAATTGACATGGCAACTACTTCATCACTGCCCTTGGCCATTCTTGCTTTAGACGCTGCCAAGGCCTTCGACAGGGTCAATTGGAAATACCTGTCGGGGGCCTTGGAAAAATTTGGGGTGGGCCGAGCTTTTCGTAGAACGGTGGAACTATTATACCATGAACCTTCAGCCTCGGTCTTGGTCAATGGTGGGCTGTCGGAACCCTTTACCATTACAAGAGGCACCCGGCAGGGTTGCCCGCTCTCGCCCTTACTTTTTGATATTTATATGGAGCCTTTCGCCCAATTGATTCGTGAAGAAATTAACATCACTCCATTTAGTCACAGAAATTGGGAAAAAAAAGTGTCTCTATACGCGGATGATCTTATGATCTTAACATCTGACATCAACACAGCATTCCCATTAGTAATTAATCTGGCACAAAAATTCGGTAAAATTTCCGGCCATGAAATCAACGCCACAAAAACCGAGGTAATGGTATGGAACATTACTAATACGACATTACCAGTACAACCCTGTGACAATATGAGATATTTAGGTATTAAAATTTTAAATGATATCAACCAGATTGCCCACATAAATTTTACCCAGGTAGCCAAAGACTGCAGGAACTTAATGAATTCTTGGAGACATCTCCCATTGACGCTCTTAGGCCGCTCGAATCTGGTCAAGATGTCCATCCTGCCTAAATTGACCTTTATTTTCAACAGTTTACCACTTTACTTTGAGAAGAAAATGATAGCAAAGATGCAAAGTGACATTACTTCATTTATATGGAGGAATAAGTCTGTAAGAATCTCTTGGAATAAACTAAGGCGCCGTAGGGAGAAGGGGGGTCTGGCTGGCCCCGATATCCAAATCTATGCTTGGGCATTCCAGTTGGCACATGCTCGAATCCTATTTAAAACTCCAAAAGATCAGGGCATAGGCCTTATGTTTTCTACACTACTAAAATGTGAAGGCTTAAATCAAACAGGATTTTTATTTAAGTTTGGAGATCCAAAATTTTTTAAGAAAATTAAGTTGAAGATACTACAGGGTCTGGCAAGAACCTGGTACAACCTTAGAACTACTACCAAAATAGGCTACTATTCCAACGGTTCTCCTATATGGGATCTTCCAGCTCCACCTGAATGGACTAAAGATGCATTGATAAGCCCGCTAAAAGAAGCTGGGATTTTGACTTGGGGTGATCTCTTTTTTGAAGGGGAAATGTATTCCTGGGAACATCTAGTGAGTAGGGTAGGCTCAAACTTATCAAGACTGAAATTTCTCCAGATCTCCAGTTGGGCGGCAGCACAAAAATCTGACTCCACTCGCCAACTAATCCCTTTATTGGGTGATATCAGCCAACTAGAATCCTCCCTACTTGACAATGCCCTAAAAACCAAAGAGGTTTCCCATTTCTATAATTTAATCTTAGAGGAAATAGACGGAATATTCCACCTTCCAGATCATCTTTGGGGTCGTCTATTGCCGATAACTAATCTGCATGAACTTTGGGAAATATCCTTTACCGTGTTATGGGATATTGTAAAACCAGCGTGGCTGCGAAGAAACCACCTCTTTACCCTCCATAGGGCTTATTATTCGCCTCAGAGGTTGTCCAAATTTTCATCTGGTACACCAGTGGCCTGCCCTCGGTGTGGACAAGTCGAGGCCTCAGATGCACATATGTTTCACGATTGCCCACATCTAACAGTTTACTGGCAATCAATAAGCAACAGACTAACATCTTCTATAGGTACCATGGTGAATATAGATTTAGGCCTTGTAATCTTTGGAGTAAAAGACAAAAAGCGTAGTGCAAATAATAACCTTTTGTTCTACTCAATTTTGGTGGCTCGACGAGAGATTTGTAAGCGTTGGAAAGAGGCCTCCCCACCGACTCTACAAGATTGGAGTTCCTCCATGCTTTCTATATCGAAACTAGATTTATCTAGAGGAGGTAAACCAGAAAAAAGAGCTTTTTGGTTGAAACTCGATTGGTCTCAATGAGTAGAAACTGTTTTTTTTTTTTTTTTTTTTTTTTCCCAGTTCCTATGATTACGAAGCCATGTCGAACTCCTTTTTGCTTATTCACATCTGTCCTTCATACCTAAGGTCAATTGTGGCATAGGCGGTGGTGTAATTTGGCTAATGGCAAGTTCCATCTTATATTGTTAAAGGGGTTGTGACTTAGCGTTAAGCTAATCTAGCTGTAGGGTCTTGGCGCTCCCTCTTAAACGACCGACCCCTACCAGTCATGTACTGAGACAGCATTTTAGTCTTCCAAGTCACACTCTTTCGAGCCCACGGCTCTGATGGTTCAGCCATGGTTGAGATGAGGAACAAAAAAAAAAAACAAACCAAAAAAAAAAAAAAAAAAAACACTAATGACCGGGAAACCAAACCAGGCACCTAGACAGAAAAACAACAGGACCCCAACAAGAGAGGTCCTCTCAGTGAAACGTGATCTAAAAAAAGCTGTCAGGAAACTTAAACGAACGTGCCAGGACTACACAGGATGGAAGATTGTATGCAATCTGAGGAAAATGTAAAAAAATAAGTTATTGGAGCATAAAATAGGAAGTGGCGAGGAATTCTGAACGAAGTTATTACACAACACCAAAAAAACAAATTCGACTACATTCTGGGAAACAATTAACAACATGAACAGACCCTTTAACTCTCTAACCTCAAATATTCAAGAACACGTGTGGGTAATGTTTTTGACAAAAAGATTCACCGATTCTGCAACTCTTGGAAACCTGGCTGGTGAGCTACAAGAACACGTAAATAACCAAGATCTAGAGGTGGCAAAAGAAAGCATCAACAATCCCATTCAAGAAAAATTCAGCATTTGTCTTCGAAACTGAACCACTGTGTTGCCAGTAGAAGGAATGACAAGATTGTTGATAAAGCAGGCACCCGTATCCTAAAGGCAAAATCAGATAAGCCCATCTACAAAGCTAAACATGTAATAAGTATAATAAGGAAAGGAAGAGGGAACGGAGCACCAGGACCCAATGGCATTCCTCAAGCAATCTTTAAAAAGTATACTTCCTTCTGTAGCAACAGCCTAACAAGTCTATTCCACAAAACTGAGCAACTAAACCAAATTCCACCTAGCTGGCAAGGCTCAATAATCTCACCGATCTACAAAGGAGGGGACAGAACATGTCCAGCAAACTATAGGCTAATTGCGCTATTGGACGTAGAAGCTACGTATTCGCCTCTCTGATCCTGGAAGACCTAATTGACTGGTCAAACAAGCTTAAATTGATCCCTGTCAATCAGACAGGTTTCAGAAAAGGGATCGGGACGATGACGAATATTCTAACTCTTTCACTTATAGCCAACAAGTATAAGTGGAGAAAACAACAACTGCACCTCTGCTTTATAGACCTTGAGGCTGCATTTGACAGTGTGGACCATCACCTTTTATAGGAAAAGCTGCAAGCCTGGAATATTCCTGAGAGAATATCAAGAGGAAGACTTCTTCAAAGATGGATGAGAGCAAACCTGGGAGATGGCTCAAGACTATCCGGAAAGGTGACTTCAAATAAAGGTTTAAAACAAGGATGCGTGCTGGCTCTGCACCTCTTTAATTTGTTTATGTTAGACCTGGCCAATCGGTTGGCAAGATCAACTCTCACCCACCGCAACTGGGAACACTTTCTTTATCCCATCTCTCATATGCAGACAATGTAGTCATTATGAGCCTAACTAAGACCGGCCTACGTAGATCCCTCATGGGCTTGACAGAATATATAAGAATTATTAAACTAGAAATCAACACAATAAAAAGCAAAACAATGCTTATCAGTAACTACCCAACCGCTAACCAGAAGATATGGCTGGGGGGCTATTTGCTAGAGGAAGTAACAAAGTACAAATACTTGGGGTTCTACATGGACAACAGACTTAACTGTCGAGAGCAGAAAACCTATAGACTACAGAGAGCCAGTGCATTGAAGTTCGCTTTCAGGACCTTGGCAAGTAAACTGAAGGATCCATCTTACAATCTTACAAACCTCTGTGCTTACGGTGATAACAGCCAAAATGCTTTCAACAATAACTTATAGCAATATAGTACTACATGGCAAAGACTCCGACTTATTGCACAAAAAACAAGTCTCAACATACAAAAAGGTTTTTCAGATTCACCAGTCCGCGTTCCAGCACAAGTGCGACTTGGATTTGGCTTAACAAATGAGACAATAGGGAGGATGTATGCTACTATCAAGCTTTGGTATTGCCTTAAACAGAATATTGCTAACTCTACACTGAACAAAGCTCTCTGGGTGGAATTAGAAAGCAACAAAAAATCAACAAACCACAATTATCTCAAAAAGGCACTAACAAAGACTTGCACTGGCGAACTTTGGAACAAGAATCTGACTTATCTAACCTTCAAACAAGTTATAAATAATACTGCAAAACTTAATTCCCTGTTAATCAATAAAAACATCTTCAGCAAGAGGTTGCATGCTTGGATGGTGATTAAAAACTATGAGCTCTTTGCACCAGCACCTTACCTAAGTATAAAATTTTCAGCATACTGGAAAAGACAATTGATGGCTCTTCGCCTTGGAAAACTACTATCGATCACGGACCAACCAGCTTGGGTCCATAAAGGGCCGACATTATGCTGACTCTGCGGCAGTAACAAAGAGGACTTTATTCATCTAATATGCAAATGTCCCAAACTTTGCACAACACGAGTCACTTTATTAAGAAAAGCGTTTTACATCAGAAGAATAAGGACATGCAGAGAGGCTATAATAGGAGGGCTGGACCCGTCTGATCCCCAGATGAACTACCAACTGATAAAATGTCTTGGCTGCCGCACTCTCGAACTACAAACAGAAACTCTAGCTATAAAGCAGGCAGAGAACTCTATGATATGTTAACAGATGTTTATTATTCATGTTATTTAAGTGTAGAACGCCAGTAACCCTATTTCTAGGTTAGAAAAGCCACTCTTAATTGAGCGGCAGAATCGTGTTGTCTTGGGACTTAGTAAGTATTAATTATATGTCGCCCATCCCACTAAAGTATTAACTGAGTATGTAAAGCTTTTAGGTTTTAAATTGATGACATTCTATTGATGACTTTTATTCATGTGATAAATTGTTAAGGTTGTAATTAACCAAACAATAAACATTCATTATCATTATCATTATTATTATTACCATTATTGTAGCACATTGCCTCCATTGGCCAACATAGGAATACTGTAATAAAGTATAACTATTAACAGAAGAAAGCTAAAAATGTACTTCAAAGTATTAAAATGATATTTAGAAAAAATCCAACAACTTGCCAAGATTGGATTTATTCTAACTATTACAGAAAAGAAGTTACAGAACCTTCAAAATCCAGCCTTCCAGCAGCCTCTCCTGGTTGGTCAGCCTTGGGCAGGCTCAGTCAAACTGCTCTGATGAGCTGTGAATTGCACTGCATTGAGACAAAGGACATCTGGGGGAGATCTGCAGGGCAAAAGGCAGGATGAGGGTGGTGTAGCCAAACTGGTCTTCAAAGAGGGAAAGGCAGTTAGTAAGGAACACAGGCTCACCCCTACATCCTGCAACCCCAGCCAGAAGGAGTCCCAGTAATTGAAGTAGAAGAAGAGTTATAGAGTGTTAGAAACATAGCCATGCCGGTGGGTTGGCTTAGCCAGACCCTGACCTCCAGGAGAGAGTTTCTCCATTTTGGATTTAAAAAGAACAGTGCTTACTGGGTCAAAAATATGCCACACTTTGGAGAAGGCTGTCATACCTCAGTGTGGCACCCTGTACCCCTTGGTCAGGGATCCCCCTGCTTATCACCCAAGTTCATTGGATAAATAGGGGAGGGCTGTCTAGCAACTCAAATCCCTGCCTGAAACTAGAAGAAAAAGAAGGGCTACCTTGCTGGTACCCTTGCTTGCACCAAGAGGATTGCACTCTTAATGACTGCACCTGCTGCACACTGTGGAACTACAGCCCTACAGACTTTGCCTTGCTTTGAAAAGTGAAGGAAAGGAGTGGACTCCCTGAAAGCAACATGTTAAAAGATCTCCACCTGCTTCATATTCAGCAGGAAGAAGTCAGCTGACCGCATTCAGCTGAACTTTATAGGATTTTGCCAGGTGCATTGTGGGAGACGTAGTCCCAACATCCAAAGGACCAACTCAAAGCTTCTGAAAACATGGATTGGTGTTGTGGACACTTTGAAACCCCATAAGGACTTTCTGGAAAAAGATTCAGAAGTTTGAGAAGCTTTCGAGAAATTTTCTCAAATAGCTCCATAAGGTGACCGACCCATCGATGAGAGTCAAGCCAGTGACGTCAAACCACGACTCAGCCTGAGTTTCATGTTTGCCCTGCTGAGGCTCCGGAGCTTTTCATCAGCCACAAGAATTCCAGGAGTTGATCGAGGCACAGCGTTGAGCCAAACCACTGCCACCGAATCCAGCCTGCATTCAGAGAAAAAGCTCCAAAAAACGTAACTAAGTCAGAAGGTAAAAATTTGACCTGGCCCTACCACTAAGTGTATGCGACAAGCGCTCCATCATGGTTGGCACAAAGTGCTGCTTTGGGCTTTTAGGCACTAGAAAGTGCTTATTCTTTATATATTCATATCTCCTGTTCCCTACATTGAATTTTTGTTGTTTTGTTGTTTTAGAGTCATTTTAATCATACAAATATGTCCTATTTTATAGATAGGTGTTGGATTTTTATTGTGTTTGTGTTTTACCTATTTAGTTTATTGGTGTTTTTAAGTGCTTTACACACTTGTTTCCTAAGTTAAGACTGCCTGCTCGCAGACAGCTACCAACGGAATGAATTATTGAGACCTTGACTGGCTCTAATAATGTGATTCTAGTATTACCAGTGCTAGGTACCTACTTACCGCTACTAATAAACCCATTTTTTTTTAATGAATATTTTTATAGATTTTTCATAGACACGATATACACAGAAGTATAAACACATATAGCATTTCTTGCGCATAGAGCACTGCGCCGGTACATTGCATAGCGTATATACGTGTGTGATCTATGCGTAGTTCTTCATCCTTGGGCATTTGGTTCAAGTCCGTTGTGCTGGTTATCATTGTAAACATTACGATGGATTGGTTCTGTTGGCGCTATGCTTGTTCATACACATATAACATAAAACATGTAACATATGGGTGTTGGCAGGTTGTTGAAGATCGGTGTGCCACATCCTGGTTCTATCCTGCCATTTAAGTTGCCTAAGGTGGTTTGAAAGGGTCTAGTGCTTTGTCTAGTGATGCCCACATCTGTCTGGTTGGTTTCTTCCAGGGAGTATTTCTCAGTGCTGTGTTGTCTGCACCTCTCAGGAAAATCACCCAGTTTATCCACCCTTTAAAGGTGGCCTTGGTGGTGTTCTTCCATTTGGACAGTATGATCTTTGTGGCACTAGTTAGGAGAAAGTCTAGAAGGTTCCTGTCTTGTTGTGTGGTGATCTCGGTGTTAAGGAGGGCTGTTGTTTAGCGTGTGGAGCTCCCTCTTAAGGTTTCAGCCTAGTGTTTGATTGGTGAAGGCGAGAACTTTGTCCCAGAATTTCATGACCTTGCTACACTGGAAGATTAGATGGGCAAGGTCCCCTGTTGCCTTGTTGCAGTTCCAGCACTGGCTGTTTTCTCTGAGGTTAAGTTTCGCCAGCTTTGTTGGGGTCCAGTGTGCTTGGTGCAGTAACCAGAATTTGCTTTGTGCGAGTACTGGTGAAATTATATTATGCGTGGGAGAGGACCACATGGTCATTTGTTCTTGTTCTGTGAGGGTTCTGCCTATCTGGGTTTCCCAGTATTTTTTGTTTTTGTCGTTGAGTTGTGAGGCCGATGGGCGGAGGAGATTATATATGTGTGATATGTGGTGCCCTGTTTTGTTTAGGTTTTCTATGAATTCGAAAATTGAT
Source organism: Lissotriton helveticus (assembly GCF_964261635.1). Taxonomy (NCBI): domain Eukaryota; kingdom Metazoa; phylum Chordata; class Amphibia; order Caudata; family Salamandridae; genus Lissotriton; species Lissotriton helveticus. Next base: position 968,055,305 of record NC_136071.1, on the reverse strand, counting down.
GGGGTTAGGCTGCTGAGGTTCGCCTTTGTGATCGCTGTTTTAATGGTCAGGAAGTTGTATAGTTCCGCTTCTGGGAGTTCGAACCTCCTCTTTAAGGTGTTGAAAGTGAGGGGGTTGCCAACTTCTTCTAGGTGTGCTGGATGTGAGATGCCTAGAGCCCTCCATCTTTTTATTTCTAGAGTTTTCCCTCTGTATCTTATTTTCGCCATCCACTTTGAGTTTTCTATGCTTACTTCTGGTTTCTGATCTAGATTGAGGAGGGCCGATCTAGTTGCCTTGAATATCGGGTTACCTTTCAGTGTCAGTTTGTTGGATGTGAGGAGGGTTAGGGGGTCTGAGTTGTATAGGATAGCTTTTTCTAGGGCTAGCCGTGTTGGCGTATATTTCTGGTTTTGGGTAGCCAGTGCAACCTTTGTCTGGCTATGCAGGCTGTCTGAAGTGTCTTTAGATCCGCTAAGTTTAGGCCTCCTAGTTCTTTCATCAACAAAACCACGGCCAAACTAGCGGCCTACGCAGATGACTTAGTGATAATAAAAGAAGACCCTACAGTATCCATACACGCACTCATGACCACCATTGACACCTACGCCTCCCACTCCGGATTCAAACTAAACCGAGACAAGTCAGAGTGCATGCCCATGAACATACACACGACCAGAGATGTACTAGGGAACTCGGGGCTAGGGTGGCAAACACAATAGATCAAATACCTAGGAATCAACTTTGGTAGAGACCTAAAGATCACCCTAGACCTAAACGAAAAGAGGACACTGGCAAAGATAAGAGACATGCTGGAAAACTGGTCACCCAAGTTTATCACCTGGTGGGGAAGAATAGACACAGTTAAAATGATGGCTACACCTATAGCTAACTATCTGGCTAGCATGCTCCCCCTAGACTGACAACTTCCACAAGAAGATAGACCAGGCAATAAACAAATTCAACTAATAAACCCATTTCAACAGTTATTATACAAAGCATCTGGCAAAAGAATCTGCAGTACAATGATGATGTTAAAAAATGAAGGCTAATGCATTGTTACAGCAGTGTGTGGCAGAAATAATGGCTATGCAAATGAAGCAAATAAGATAACAGTAATGCAGAATATTTGAAAAGAGAACAGAAACACAGTGGCTGGGAGCGAGCTCCAAGTAGCAGTGAGGGAGAGCTGCCCTAGCACCCTGCTCAATGTGGCCTACATTAATTTGGTACTGGGAGGAGGGTGAAACATCGGGGGGTGGTGGACTGAGCTTACCAGAGGCGGCAAGCAGAATATCAAGAGCAGGCAAAAATCGAAAGGCACCGTAAAATACAGCAGAAATTACAGCATTAGGGGGGCGGAGCTAGCCATCATGCGTGATGGCCGCCTGAAACTGCGGCTCCGCTGTGCACGATTCATTTATCCTAAACTTATGTAGGGAGAGAACTGCTTGAAGTGCGTTTCCTGCTTCCCTGGACCGCCTGAGGTGCGGCCGACTAGCGACGGCCACAGCGGCAGCAAAGTAACGCGCACAGGAGAGTGCAGAGCCTAGGCGACGATCCCGCACTAAGGGCCGTGAAGCCGCGGTCTTGAGTGTGCACAGGGCCCGCATGACGTAGCGCGACGTGCGGCCGCCGAAGGTGGTGCGAGCCGGATCCCCGGTGTGAGCCCGACACTGGGTGCGATAACTGCCGCGAGATCAGTGTCGGTGCAGGCGGCTTCCCGCACCACGGCTCCTCGGTCCTGGCCCCCTGAAGCTGACTCCATACCCGCCTAGAGTTACCAACGAGCAGGGAGAGCCCCGGTCACTGGAACGGGCATCGGACAGTCGGTCCCTGGGATCTGCCAGAGTGGCGGTCTACAACTGGAGCGGACGATACCCCATCCGGGAATAAGTTAAGTAATAATCTGCCTCCTCTGTCCCTATGCCGAGCGTGGTTGAGGTGCATTGGGCCCCCTGAGCATTCCCCCGGACCTGGTGGCACAGAGACTTACGGGGAGTGTACGCCCCTCTGGTTCCTTTGGTGGAGCTATCACTTGGTGTCCGGCCGCCATTTCGAGAGGCCCCCTGAGCCGGTCACGAGTCCGCTCAGCAGAGTACCCACAAGCAGTATCTGTCACATACCAACGCCTAGGCCGGATCTTGCGACGCGGTGGAGTTGAGAGAGGAAGGCATCGACCCCACTCCAGACCTTTGGGAGGCCCTGCGTTGCGGCAGTGAGAGGTGCTGCGACATACTCTGGGGAGCGGGGTGTAACTACTGCAAGTACTGCGGGCCGCCAATCGGACCACATGACCCCCCCATTGACAGTGAGTGCTGCCGGCCACAAGATGGGAAAAGGGGACAGAACTTAAAGCAAATTACCCTTTGCGCAGAAGCGGCTACTACAACTGAGCCCACAGATGGAGGGGGGGGGGCAGTGCCGCGCACTGAGGAAACCCAGGGTGCGAATTCGGATATTAAGGCCATGCTACTCTCTATGGAGCAAAGCCTACAGTCTAGTATCTCTGCTCTAGGCACCAAAATGGACGCAATGTCTTACAGAATGGACCGCATGGCGGAACGGCTGGATAAGCACGCAGAGCGACACGACATGGCCGAAAGGAGGATGACCGAAGTGGAAGAGGCGCAAACGGACCTGGACATGACAAACAAAAAGCTAGAAAGAATGATGCAGGTATTACAGGACAAAACCGAGGATTTGGAGGCGCGGTCGCGACAGTGCAACCTACGCATCACGGGCCTTCCGGAGAGCACACAGACGGGCCCAATGGAACGGTTCGTGGAAAAATTACTTACAACGCTTCTGGGCGAGGGAGTGTTCTCTGCAATGTTCACGGTGGAGAGGGCACACAGGTCACTGGCCCCGCGCCCAAAACCTGGGGCACCTCCCCGTCCCATTATAGCGAAACTACTTAACTACCAGGACAGGGACACCGCACTCCGACTAGCGAGGTCCAAACAACAATTGCAATATGAAGGATCTGCCATATCGTTGTACCCAGACTTCACTGCGAAGGTACAGGAAGAGCGCAAACAATTCATTCCGCATAAAAAGCACCTCAGGGAGTTGGGTTTCGACTATGCTCTGCTATATCCAGCCAAGCTACGTGTCAACAGACGTGGCCATTCGCATATATTCACGGACCCTAAGGCACTTCAGCAAGCAATGAAGCACTGGGCGAGGGAACAGGACCCAGCCAGCGAGGAGACTCTGGGAGCGGAGGGAGGCGGCAACCGTATGGACGACCAGGACTGAATTCCATGATTGCAGGGGAACTGACTGAGCATCAGATCGGAGACAATCTGGGGAGACCTTTGAGGGCACTCCACGGTGGCGAAACCGGGGAGGTCGGCCCGGCCTGCGAAGGAGACAATCTGTGCAGATGAGTGGTACGGGGAGCGGGAGGGGGGTGGTGAAACTTGTTGGATTTGATGCATAAAGACATTCATGCAGGTCCCCGTTGTTCCAACATTCTACTTCCTGGGATTTAAGTTAGTACTTTGAATGCTGATCCGCATTACACTGGGAACATTGATTAGGGAGTGGTTTGCGTTGGAGACGGAGCGACTTAGAGAGCATAAGCTAAACTAACGGTTAGGAAAATGTTTCTCTACTCACGGACACAGTGCATGGCGGGGGCGGGTGGAAGGCCACTCAATTGTTCTGAAACTTAGGTAGTGACTATGACCCCGGGCTACCTGCGCCCCCGTGAAGTACTGGCTTTTTCCGAACCGGTACTGAACCGGTAACCCAGCGGTGCCAGGGACAACACCCTAAGACTTCGGGTCCTTCCTGTTTCAGACTACAGAAACACAGAGTCTTCTAGGTGAAGTCAAAGATCGAATTTATTGGCTGCAACCAAGTAACAGGTATCCTAGAAGTACAACACGGTGTATATTCTCAGGAGACTGCTCAATCTTGCAAAGCCAGCCTTCTCTTTTTATACAAAATATTACGCTTTAGGCAAACATTCTTAAGTTTACAGTTGACCATTCACATATTTTCACTACAAAGAAAAAGCAGAGTCATGATGACAAGCCCATATTTCAGTTCGTCCAGCCCACAACAAATTACCCGGCAAGGCCCAACACTTTCATCAGATATCGACGGACCCCAATAAAATGGGCACCTCCTCCTCGTAAAACAGGTCATAAAGTAGGAAACAGGGACAGGTGTGTGCGAGATTAGAAAGGGTTTGTGTGCGATGAAAGGTTTATGGCATGTTGTGCCTTGATACTATCTCGCTCGGCCACTGGGAGAGGAACTGACCGAACAGGTTTGGCCTTGGGCAGTGGAGTCAGCTTGCCCAGGTCACAGAGAAGTCAGGAAAGGTTTACGTGTCCTTCAGGACCGTGTTTGGCCTTAATCATTGGCCTATGTGAGGGCAACTCACAAATTGGCTGCCATACGCAAAATGGAACCCGAGGGTTCAGGACGAAAACTACGATTTCAAGGTGAAATCGTCACTCGAATATGACGAAAATGCTTGTGCATAGTGTACTAACCATTCTCGGTCTTCTGATATCAAAATCGTCATGGTACGATGATGTTTATAACACGGGTCCAGAATTTTCAGTACCACAGACCCTCCTTTTGCCCTTACATAGGCAATAACCTATATTCATGCTAATCTGAGTCCCGGTCTATATTCCTAAAGTCATTGAGATGTTGCTGTAGCATCATCCTATTACTTAGCTTGTCCCTCGATACAGGCTTCCTTATACACAATGTAGCACAGAGGCCACATATAGCAGGAGCACACTGTACGCACAGACAGAACAGGAAAAGGATGGCTAAGATCATCCCAATGACCATTAGAATTTTCCATCCCCAGGCGGATATCAGTTCCCAGAACCATCCCATCAACGACCAATCTCCTTTATCCACATGAATAGATTCGGAAATCTTATGCAGTTTGGAGATGGCCTGGTACACTGTTGGAGCGTTATCTGGAATGAAAACACAGCAACTTGATTGGATCAATTTACATACCCCACCTCGGTCTGCAAGTATGACGTCTAACGCGACCCTGTTCTGAAGGGTCATAAGACGATCCGACTGGAGCTCAGCACTCAAGTTACTAAGGGCACCGGCAGTTTCAACTACGGTGGATTCAACCACCCTTGTCAATTGCCTTATGTTCCTGCTGTTAACCATGGGTACCCAGAACGGCAGAAAACCTTTTACGAAATCCCCAAATTCTTGTCCTGCAGCGTCTTCTTTACTGAAGACACCTCTAACTAGCCTTGTTTTATGGTAATCTGCCGCAGCTGTGTAGGTGGGAGGCAACAGGAACGAAACAAAGCATGTGCCCGAAAAGTCAGGGGGCAACCATGTATAGGTTCTATCATGGCAGATGAAATAGGTACCCTTAGCTGCTAGGAACGAAGGGGAAGTCTGAGACGCAAAAACATACGTTTCTGTACAGATACTCTTCCCTAACTGAGCTCTGGGATTCTTGCCATTACCTTGCAGACATAGGTGACCCTGATGGGGTACAATCCAAATCGGGGAAGATCTCTTGGCTTGCTGTTCCTCACTCAGAGTAGCTCCATATCCGGTCACGTTCCATCCTATATATACTAGTGTCTCATCTCTCGGGATAGTCTCGTAGGAAATATCTTCCTTAATCATGTCTACTATACCCTTAACTAGAGCACTATTCTTAGGATTGTCTGTTACAGAACGTAGGGGGTAGACTTCATGTGCGTAAATGAACATTGTTCTGTATGCCCACACAGAACCATTGTGGCTGAAAGGCAGGACCAGATAAGGGATACCTATATCCGTTGTGTGAGGCATAAGACCACACACCCAACAGTTAGTTGTGTTCATTACTAGTTGGTGTTGGTGCAAAAGCTGAACAAAGGAGTTATTAATAAACTCTAATCTCCTAGCGGATTCATGTTCAGGAAGAGGTTGAAAAGAATGTGAGGAAACAGTAGAAGGAGGGGCGATGTTGTGGGTGCAAATGTTACTTGAAAAGAGAATAAAACATATCCTATTAAAAACATCATTACACTGAATAACATAAAAATGCATAGTATCAAAAAGCGTTTCGTGGTCATCATTTTACATATTCTGGCTTTAAAGTTCGTTGTTTTGGCAGGTCTCTCCATCTCGAAAAACTCCATCCTCTCTAAAATGCTGCTCGCGATGGTAGGGTGTTCTATGCTAAGGAATGCTTCTGTCAGTCCAGGGCAACTCCCTTAGACCAACCAGAACTGTCGACCTAACGTCTTCAGCCGCACCCCAAAGACTTGGGCAACCGCGACCCTACAGCGGAACCCGGATGGTGGTTCGAAAAACAAAAATAAAAAAGTTTCTCAGATGAGAGAGCTGCACTTTCAAAATTTAGCAAAGAAAAGGAATATTTTTTATTTGTCCATAGTTCTCGGCTTCAGATTATAGCGTTGTTTCCCAGATACTGCCTTGTCTTGGAACAGGAGTTCAGGCTCTGTAGTGTTCAATTGAATTGACGGTGGCAAAGCTTCCTGCAAAAGATTATCACTTTCTTTTTCAGAAATTGTTCCTTTTATACGTGCATCACTGAAAGGCAGAAATCGAGGCACAGTCTCAGTCTCAGAGTCAGCAACACCCTCCTGGACCCATCGGTCGTACGGTAGAGGCAAAGGCACCCTCTTGCAGTGTACGCCATGGATCCAGTTCTTTTTGCCTTCCACTCGCACGGCGGATCTCGTTGACAGCAGGACGAGCTGGGGGCCGGTCCAGCGGGGCTGATTATTCTTTGTCCGCTGGACATTTTTCACAAGAATCCACGAACCAGGGTTGATGGTGTGACCTGGATCTTCAGAAACTTGAGGCAGAAAATTGTGAACCTGTTGGTGTAAAACACGCAATTTAGCCGTCAATTCGTACAGATAGTCAAGCAGTACAGGGTGTTCGATCTCACTGAATTTTGTCGGCCTTGGCACTCCCCATATGTTGGACGGTCGGCCGAACACAATCTCATACGGACTAAGTCCCACTCGCGAAGGCACAGTCATTCTCGTTGATAGGAGTGCCAAAGGCAGAGCGTCAGGCCATTTAAGACCAGAGGTTGCTTGAATCTTGGCCAATTTTAGTTTTAATGTGCCATTGTAGCACTCTACTAGTCCAGCTGATTGGCGGTATATATGGTCACTTTCATTCCTTTCGACAATACACACGCTCTCGTGAGTGCAATCAACTCTGCTGCTTGAGCTGAATTATGTGGGATATGTGCAGCTTCAACAATCGTATGCAAAGTCATAACAGCATATGCCGCAGTCGTATCTCCATTCGGAAGCTTGAAGCATGAACCGTCCACCCATAAGGTACCATCACACTTTGCAAGGGGAGTGTCCTGCAAATCTATTCTTCCTTTCGTTTCTTCTTCTGTTCTGAGAAAACAATCATGCTTTTCAAAAGCATCTAGCTCTGTTTCAATCGGCAACAACGTAGCTGGGTTAAGAGTGTTGCATCTTTTTATGTGCACATGACTCGCTAACAGTGTCAACTCATAACCTGACAATCGAGCACTAGTTAAGTGCTGTGTCTTGGTTCTGTTTAACAACGTGTCCACTGCATGTGGAACCATCACAATCAATGTATTATTTATCACTAAACCAGCAGACTGTCGAATAGAAACAGCTGCTGCCGCTGTGGCTCTTAAGCAGCTCGGCAACGCTTTAGCTACCGGATCTAAGGTTGATGAAAAATACACGCATGGACGCTGCCTGTTCCCAAACAACTGTGTCAACACTGATAATGCACAACCTTCTTTCTCATGGACATACAATGTAAAGGGCTTACTGTAGTCGGGGTACCTAACACAGGAGCCGAACATAATGCATTGCGCAATTCGGAAAAACTTTTCTGACACTCTTCAGACCATGGAAGGGGATTCAGTGTATCTTTGCAAGTTAACGCCACCAAAGGTTTGGCCAGCAAAGAAAAATTTGGTATCCATTGTCTGCAATAGGATGTAATACCCAAGAAAGCACGCACTTCTCTCTGTGTCCTTGGCACACTCAGTTTCGCTATTGCCTGAATTCTTTCTGGGGTCAGTTTCCTTCCCTCCTTCGATAAGAGATGACCTAAGTAGGTCACTTCTTGTCGACAATATTGCAATTTAGAAAGGGACACTTTGTGATGCAAATCAGACAAATGATGAAACAATGACAATGTTGCTTCTTTACATATTTCCTCAGTATCTGCAGCGACGGGCAAATCATCAACATACTGAATAAGGGAAGCACCATCAGGTAAAACAATTGTGTCAAGCTGTGCTTTTAAAGCTCGACTATATATTGATGGACTTTCATAGTAGCCCTGGGGAGCGCGTTTGAAGCGGAAGCTTCGACCTCCTAAACTGAAGCCGAAAATATCCCTACTCTCTTCGGCAATTGGGATGCTAAAGAAAGCATTCTTCAAGTCGATCACCGAGAACCAAGTCGCAGAAGCTGGAATCATAGTCAATAGGGCAGTGATATCAGGAACAACTGGAAATTGTGGCACAACTATTTTATTGACCTCTCTAAGATCAATCACAAATCTGTAAACAGGTGGCTGAGAAGGATCGGTACGCTTCAAAACAGGCAGAACAGGACTATTGCAAACGTTGCCTCTTGTCTCTTCAATGACATCCTTTTCAATTAAATCATAAATGATCATTAGCAACGCTTTCTCACCTTCACTAGAAATCTTATTGTGGGGAATGCGTAGCATTTTTACATTGGATTTCAATGTCACAACATATGGCGGTATTTCCAAAAGACCCACATCATTAGGACCAGTAGCGCAAAGAATATCAGGAAGAGAAGTCAATTCTGTCGGAAGTTTGTCCCTTGACAAATATATTGGAGAAACCACTTTCTTACCCAGTGTAAGTTGTACTCCCGAAGGAGAACAGTACAAAGTCGCATACAATCTTTTCAACAGATCTAATCCTAACAAGTTTTTACCACAACCTGTTGTCAGAATAAGGGGTGCTTCGAATTCACAAGGTCCAACAGAAAGGGACATAGGACTAGAATCTGAGTTTCTAACCGGGGCGCCAGAAAAACCTACTGAAACATTCGTTTCGCCAGACAAAGGTGCGCCAGGGAGTTTAGAGTGCATAATAGAACTCTTTGTAGCACCAGTATCCAACAGAAAAGGCTCTGACACACCTGATGTAATCACCTCAACATAAGGTCCACTCTGATCTACTGGAACTGAAACAACTCCCTCTCTTTGTCTATGGCTGTCCTAGTAATCATTACCTTCCATCTGTTCATCTTCTGCATAGCAGTCATCAGCATAGTACTGGGCTGTCCTACCAGACGCATTATTCTGCTGATCAAACCTATTCATTGAATTTTGAGGCGGAAAGGAACGCGCGTTCTGGGGGAAATTTCCACGTCCTCTACCTCTAGGTGCTTGTGAAATACCTCGACCTCTTGCGCTGGAAACACCATTCATGCGCTGTAATAAAGCAGGACAACTACTTTTAAAATGACCCTCCTCTTTACAATATGCACACTGATTAGGGCCTACAGGAAAACGTTGTTGAGGATATTCGATCCTTTGCGTGTCTCTCTGAAACTGCTGAGGCTGCTGATAGTTACTCTGAGCACCACGAGGTGGGTACGCCTGCTGTAAAAGAACCTTTGTTTTTAACTCTTTTGTTTTCTTGTCTGCTCTATCTTTCTCATCTTTATCTCGATTTTCATAATACTGTGAAGTAGCCAATATCTGTGCTGAAGAGGATACAGCCCACAAACTTTCTGAATCTTTCAATTTCTTACACAACTCGGGAAGCAAATTGTGTACAAACTTGTCAACGAACAACCGTTGACCACCTTCTGTACTCATATCTTGACCACTGTGGTCGATAAACGTTTCTTCAAACCTAGTGAAGAAATCAGACACTGTTTCATCTTTCTTCTGCTTACATGCAGACAATTTATCCCAATTCACACGCATCGCAGGCATTAGAGTCTTCATGTAATTAATGATCCTACCAGGGAGTTCTGCTACTAAAGGCTCTGGTTTAGCACCACCAACTTGTCGGTCATTTGCAGCACTGATATTAGCCCATGAGTCACCTAACTCTTGATCATGATCTGCATGACGAATCTTTCCCCATAAAGGCTGTGGAACAACATTTCCAAACAACATGTCTATATCCGCTAAATTCATAATGCAAGAGCTTGCAGTCTGTGACAATTCCTTGTAATATCCTGCAGGATTTTTACGAGGGTCAGGCAATGTCTGCTTAAGGGCCAAAACTTCAGCTCGCTTCCAAGGAACATGTATCCAAACACGCTGAAAGTGTGGCTGGATAGGTGGGTTAGCTGCTAGATCCCCTTCTCTCCATTGTGGGGGAACTTCTCTCATGGGGTATTGTCTCATCTTCTTTTTAACAGAGGAATCAGACTCAAACAATGACCGAGAAACACCTTCACTCCCTAATGACAATAATGTCGCAACTGCTTTCTTAACATCTGAACCCACAATTGCGCCTTTCCCAAACTCGAACCGTATATGACATAACTCAGGTGGATTGGGCTCCAAATCATTCTCCTCTAAATCCTCACTCAGGAAAGTACACATTTTCTCAAAAACGTATCTCTGTTTTGGTGCTTCCCACTGATGGAAGACATCCATAACAGACTCTAGCTCATATCTTATCGGGTCAGTAACCCATTTATGTGCCAAATAATTCAATGTTTCCTTCTCCCTAGAATCAGGCAGTTGGCTACGCAACTGTTTACGCTCTGAGACAGGGGTTGCACTTGTTGCTCCAAAGAGAGGATATAGGAGGTTAGCAACAGTGCTAGTCACTCTCTGGCGAACATAAGGAGAAGTCGATGAAAGGACAGGCGGAAGAGCAGGGTGAGGCAAGGCAGATGCAGAGGCAGTGTCAGGAGGAATACCAGGAGTGGTAGTCGATATAGTGGTCAAAGTTGTACGAAGTAAAGGCAGAGCAGATGTCAAAGTCGGTGGCCCTTGAGGAGGCTCCACCGGGAGAGTAGGAGCCAACTGAAGAGCAGCTGGTGGCTGTGGAAGAACTTGAGGCACTACAATCGGAGGTTGCACGACTAAAGGTTGCGGAGGTGCCGTAGCATTCTGCCCATAAGGGGGGTGGCGAACTCAATAAATGCGACATTAGGGGGTCTTGTTCCAGGTCTTTTGCTGCATCTTGCTGAAGAGGCCGCAAAACGGGATAACATTTATCGATTACCATTTTACGTTGCCTGTGCAATTGCTCGCTCATCTGTTCCTCTTCGTTATCTTTAAACTGCATAGCAGCTTGCATTATCGAGATACCCTTTTCTCTTATATTCTTTTTAGCTAATTTAATTTCTTTCTGTTTGGCTTCCTTTCGCCATAGGCGGAAAGATTCAAACATCGCCGGCCGGGCTTTCTTCTTGAAAAGTTTAACTTCTAGATTATCTAGGATTTCCGTGTCAAAGCTACCATATTGGGGCCATTTTAAAACACCATCCTTTCTGGTGTATTTAATCCATACTTCATTATATGTGATGGGGCCTACTCCATGTTTCACATACAGTTCATAAGTTGGAGTTCCAATCGGAGGAACCGGACACGAGTCCTCCAATCGGGAATCCCTATTACAACCAAGACAAAACAAATTTCCAAGTCTGCTAAGACCAGGCATCTTCACTCACTAGTCTAGCTTCAAACTTCAAAGGATTATCGAATACGATATTCTCATGAATACACGAGTCCTTCGGCTTTGGCACTTGCAAGTTCCAAATCAAAGATCCCAAGGGGATACCCAAAACTAAGAACCAACTAAGGACTGGGAGACGCTCCACTTATACTTAACTGAGGTATCGATGACGTCACCAGAAGACTCGTCTATCGTTTCGCTCTACCAATCATCAAGGGTCCAAAACAGGGCGATAGTCAGGGAAGCAGTCCTTCATAGCCGCCGGGAAGCGGGGAACCTCGCAGCAAAGACTTTCGGACCACGTTGACATGCAGGGGTCGATGAAGTGGGGGCCTTCCTCCAGAATTTTCACACGAAGCTCCTCACGAACCTCTGGCTTGGACCGGTACCGCTGATATCGCCCCACATTGGGCGCCAACTGAAGTACTGGGTTTTTCAGAACCGGTACTGAACCGGTAACCCAGCGGTGCCAGGGACAACACCCTAAGAATTCGGGTCCTTCCTGTTTCAGACTACAGAAACACAGAGTCTTCTAGGTAAAGTCAAAGATCGAATTTATTGGCTGCAACCAAGTAACAGGTATCCTAGAAGTACAACACGGTGTATATTCTCAGGAGACTGCTCAATCTTACAAAGCCAGCCTTCTATTTTTATACAAAATATTACGCTTTAGGCAAACATTCTTAAGTTTACAGTTGACAATTCACATATTTTCACTACAAAGATAAAGCAGAGTCATGATGACAAGCCCATATTTCAGTTCGTCCAGCCCACAACAAATTACCCGGCAAGGCCCAACACTTTCATCAGATATCGACGGACCCCAATAAAATGGGCACCTCCTCCTCGTAAAACAGGTCATAAAGTAGGAAACAGGGACAGGTGTGTGCGAGATTAGAAAGGGTTTGTGTGCGATGAAAGGTTTATGGCATGTTGTGCCTTGATACTATCTCGCCCGGCCACTGGGAGAGGAACTGACCGAACAGGTTTGGCCTTGGGCAGTGGAGTCAGCTTGCCCAGGTCACAGAGAATTCAGGAAAGGTGTACGTGTCCTTCAGGACCGTGTTTGGCCTTAACCATTGGCCTATGTGAGGGCAACTCACAAAATGGCTGCCATACACAAAATGGAACCCGAGGGTTCAGGACGAAAACTACAATTTCAAGGTGAAATCGTCACTCGAATATGACAAAAATGCTTGTGCATAGTGTACTAACCATTCTCAGGCTTCTGATATCAAAATCGTCATGGTACGATGATGTTTATAACACGGGTCCAGAATTTTCAGTACTACACCTGTGCGTTAAGCACACTGGTGATGTTGATGATCAAAGTTGGGGTATTGGAGCTGGGGAGCGGGGTGGGCAATGGCCTTCTGTCGGACCAGGTTAGGATGGATCTGCAGTGGGTGGGAAGATGGAGGGATGAGAAGTTGAGGTTCATGTTTGTAGACTTGTTGCTGATCCCTAAAGCTGGCCAAAAGTGTGAATGCTGCGCTGTGATGATTCTCTACTGTTCCTACTGTCTCAGATGTCTAGTGTTCCGGTAACGACTTCAGAGAATCCAGTAGGGACCCTTAGGGCGTTGACCTGGAATGTCAGAGGCTTGAATGATCACAGGAAGTTGAGGAAAGTGCTACATTACTTACAGAGACACCACATTGACCTAGCTCTTATACAAGAAACCTATCTACCACTAGCGAGTACAATGCTGCAACACAGGGGTCTAGCGGGACACACCACAATAGCAGGGTTCACCACACACTCTAGGGGAGTCCTGACGTGGGTTAATCCACGATCTAACCTAGATTTACGACTAGTTCAGGCTGATGCAGAGGGGCGATTTCTAATATCTAGATGCACAGGGAAGGGTCATGACTTGATTGTAGTTAATGTGTATGGTCCGAATTACGACTCTCCTGAGTTCTACGAACAGCTAGCTCGATGCTGTAGGGAATATTCTACTGCACACATGCTCTGGGGAGGGGACTTCAACTTGGTACTGGATCCGGAGTTGGATAGGTCCTCTGGGCCTCAACGCAGGCCTTCAGCGGCTGCTATGACACTCCAGGCTGAGCTGCTGACATTAGAACTGGTCGATGTATGGAGGGGAAGGAACGCCGACTGGGGGGGGTACACTCACTACTCGTCATACCACAACATCCACACCAGGATAGACTACTGGTTGGCCTCCTATTCCATCACTAGCCAAATTTTGTCATGCACAGTACTCGCACGCACCTTATCCGATCATTCGCCAATCTTGCTGGTTCTGGGGACGCCAACATGTAGGATCCCTCCGTTTACATGGCGCTTTCCCCCGTTCGCGTTGCTAGATGACGCCTTCAGAGGGGAACTAGCAGAAGAAATAGATCTCTTTTTTGAAAAGAACATAGGCTCTGTCGATACCTTTCATACGGTTTGGGAGGCGTTTAAGGTCTTTATCCGCGGGATAGCTATGACCAAACATTCTAGAGTCTTGAAGGCCATCCGACAGCGACTGCGCTACCTGGAGTCTCAACTGGCTGATTTGGAGAAACAACAACTGACTAACCCAGACCCCTCTATAACAGACAGAATTCGATCCCTTATTTCGGACTTTAACGAGGAGGCGGATTGGGAAGTATGCTATATGGGGAAATATGCAACGGCAAGAACCTATGGTGAGAGCGAGCGTCCTAGCTCACTATTAGCCAGAATATTGCGCAACAACAGGAGGGCCCCAAAACTGACTGAACTTGCTACGTCGGGAGGGGACACTGTCACGACAGATGAGGAGATCATGTCGGAATTCCGGGAATACTACTCCAATCTATACACTACAAAAACCGAAAACCTAGAGTCAGACATGGATGACTACCTGGAGCACATTCAATTGCCATTCCTAGCACAGTCGGACAGAGAGTTTCTAATGTCCCCTATACAGGCAGACGAGATATCTGACGCATTAGCTAGCATGCGTGTACATAGCGCCCCTGGGATAGATGGATTGACGGTGGGGTTCTATAAGGCGTTCAAGGACAAACTTATTCCCCACTTGTCCTCATTATTTGATGAGATATGCGAGGAGGGCAGCATGCCACAGACTATGAGAGAGGCCTTATTAGTTACCATCTTGAAACCTGGTAGACCTCCTAATGTCTGCAGCTCGTATAGGCCATTGTCCCTATTGAATGTGGACGCCAAACTCTACGCTAAAGTTTTGGCCACTCGACTTGCTCTTATATCACCTGAAGTGGTGGCCCCGGAACAGTCTGGCTTTGTGCCTGGTAGGAACTTGACCTACAACATACGCATGGTGTTGGGCACCTTGCAACACGTGAGGCAGGACGCGAAGGCCGTCGCCATCTTTCTGGATATGGAGAAGGCCTTCGACTCCTTGGAATGGCCATTCATGCTGAGGGTCCTGCGCAGGCTGGGTTTGGGGCAGCCATTCCTGCAAATGATTGGGGCCTTGTACTGGAGACCATCGGCCAGGGTGCACCTTGGGGACCGTGTTTCAGATCCATTTGTCATCAGTAGAGGCACGTGACAGGGCTGCCCACTATCCCCGTTGCTGTACGCGCTTGTCGCTGAGCCACTGGCCTGCGCGTTACGGGAGTATCACTGGCACCGGGGAGTCAGCTTCCCGACATACAAGATAGTCATCTCGACCTACGCCGATGACACGCTACTCTTTGTGCTTAATCCGGAGACGAACCTGACCCCAGTATTACGGGAGGTGGTGCGATTTGGCTCTCTCTCCGGACTTAAGATCAATTGGGGGAAATCAGTGGTGTTCCCGCTGACTCCGGTGACCAACCACTTCGACATGGAATATCCTCTGCATTGGTCAACGGACCCGGTGCGATACCTAGGTATAATGATTCACACGGACGCAGAGGTACTGTTCCGCGAGAATTATGGCGTGGCATTCAGTAAATGCGAAGACGATGTGGAAAAGTGGTGCAGACTCCCGCTATCGCTGATGGGTCGAATAGCCGTCATGAAGATGGTGATTTTACCGCGGTTTCTCTTCCTGTTCAACACTTTGCCCATCATACTCTCGAAGGCCTTCTTCGGGAACTTGACGAAACTTATGGTCCGCTTGACCTGGGGTGGTAAGCAGCCAAGGGTGAAATGGAGCACGCTCACGCTACCGTATGAGTTAGGTGGCCTTGGCGCCCCGGACCTTGAGCGTTACTATAGGGTGGCTCAGGCTGCCCACTTGCACACGTGGATCCATGGTGAGAGGAACATCCCGCACGTGAGGATGGAACAACTCTTTGCAGACCCTCTGCCGCTTCCTGCCACGATCTGCACTCCTGTGGATCGTAGAATAGGAGTTCTGGACTCGATTACTGCTACAAAACATGCCTGGAACTTGTTGCTGAGGGCCAGGGGAGGCGAGTTGATCTACTCCCCCTTAATGGCAGTGGAATGGATGCAGTGGCTACCGCCTATCGAGGAGAGGGGTGTTATTCGTGCCTTACATGGGCTGGGAATTGGGACTGCCGGTGCGCTGTTCGCTGAAGGAAAAGTTAAAACTTGGGACCAGGCAGCCCAGGGAGCGGATGGTCCATCGCTGCTACAGCGGTTTCAAATGCACCTTCACTGCTTGTTTCCGAGAATAAGGCTCACACGGGACTACTGTACCATTGGTGTGCACTTCTGCACAATGCTCTGACATGGTTCCAACTGCTCACTGTGGTTATAATATCTTCTTTTAAGAACCCGTGCACCGCCGTACCCCAGGGTTGACGGCAAATAGCTGTGTATCAATGTCCGAATAATTGCTGGAACTGTATGGACCGTTGCTTTGCCGGCCCTGGGGGGTTGTAGGCAGCAAGCCGTGTATGTACCTGAATATAACAATAAAGGTGTTAACAAAAAAAAAAGAAATTACAGCATTAGACGGTGCAGGCTTTGTGGTACAGAATTAAACAATGTGATAATACAAAGCGTATGGTACAATAATCTGTTGTACAATGATACAGTTAAGAATTGAAGGCTAATACAATGTTTCAACAGTGCTTGGCAGAAATAATGTCTAAGCGAATGAAACTAAAATGATAACAGTGGCACAGAGTAATTCAACAGAGACACTTCGTGATTGCAGCGGGGGCATTTTGGCAGAATACACGCCCCAGGAGTCAGTGGGGCAGAGAGCCATCTCGCAGCCCCTCCCTCACCAGCACCGGGAGGTTTAAATACTTCCCGTGCCTCCTGCTTCACGGGAGACGCTCTGTGTTTGCAGCGGGGGAATTTTGGCAGGACTACACGCCCCAGGAGTCAGCGGGGCAGAGAGCCGTCTCGCAGCCCCTCCCTCACCACCACGGGAGGTTTAAATACTTCTCGCGCCTCGCGATTCACGGGAGACGCTTCGTGTTTGCAGTGGGGGCATTTGGCAGGACTACACGCCCCAGGAGTCAGCATGGCAGAGAGCCATCTCGCAGCCTCTCCCTCACCACCACCAGGAGTTTAAATACTTCTCGCGCTCCCAGCTTTGTGGGAGACGCTTTGTGTTTGCAGCCGGGGCATTTTGGAAGGACTACACGCCCCAGGAGTCAGCGAGGCAGAGAGCCATCTCACAGCCCCTCCCTCACCACCACCTGGAGGTGTAAATACTTCTCGCACCTCCCGCTTTGCGGGAGACGCTTCGTGTTTGCAGTGGGGGCATTATGGCAGGACTATACGCCCCAGGAGTCAGCGGGGCAGAGAGCCGTCTCGCAGCCCCTCCCTCATCACCACCTGGAGGATTTAACCATCTTGCCACTCCCGCCTCACGGGACGCACGCGGGCTCGGGCCCCGGCGAAGCCCGGGCCCGTCTTAGCCCGTCATCGCCAGGAAGAGGCAGGGCAGGGCCTCCTCCCTAACATCGAGGATATGGTACACAAGGTACTCTCTTTGTTACCAAAGCTGCACGACCTCATGTGAACATTTCTAGGGGCTTGCTACTATTGCATCATTAACCGGCGGTGAACTGCCGGGAACAATTAAAACACTGACTGGGCACTGCCATTGAAGTCCTATCTAGACACACACTGCTATCAAATGGGAAAAAGGAAGGCAATGGAGGGTGGGGGGTTTGCAGGAAATAAAAAGGGTAAAAAGATCAAAAAACCCAGACATGCAGCAAGTAATTGTGTTCTTGATAGAATAGAGAGTATAGTAAATGAGTGTGAAGAAATCCTAGGAGGTGACAATTTAGGAGCCAATGTGGGTGGTGAGCACCAGGAGGCGGGGCTGGGTATTAATCCTCAAAGGGTAATTCCATCCATGTTTAAAAAAAAGCCGACCCAACAGCCTAACACTAAATGTCATAGCTCAGTGTTAGAAGGTGTCGGGGTGACTTCTGCATTTATTTCCCCAGTGCCTACTTTGAATCCAACCGACATAGGGGGTTCAAGTGATAAGAGAACTGCTGACGAGTCCTCTCTATTAATCCCCTGTCCTAATCGATTCACAGTGCTTGACTGTTTGGAAGAGGGAATAGTAACTCTAGCTGGGAGGGTTGGCAGCACCACCAGTGCAGTGGCCCCAGTGAGTCCATGTACTTGTAGAGACTCCCATGAGGGGCTATTGCAAAAAGTGGAAACTCTCCAAAGAGAGGTAGACTCCCTGAGGAAAATTGTTGAGGCCTTAAATCTTAGGGCTAATTGCTCTCCTCCTTCTCACGCTCTGTGGCCCAAACCTACCTCCACCATAGCTGTCCCACTCAGGACTAGGCCTCCGAAGAACTCCCTCTTCCTGTATGGCCCCTCCCTTCAGCTCCAAGAAGGTTTATGTCGAGACATTGAAACCCCCTGGGGTTCATTTGACTGTTCATAACATCAGGGGGCCACATGGTCACCACTCTGGGGCTTGCAATGATACTTTCAACATCAGGGGGCCACAGGGACATCACCCCATATGTAGGATGACAAACACTAGGGCCACAGTTTACATGGTGAAAGTCCCAAAATGTTCTTCCAGCCAGGGGTATGAAGGCGGTGAATCTTTCCGTAATAAGGCCATACATTGGCTGCGCCATGTCAGGGGGAGCAGATCCATAATTCAGGAGGACATTGTTAGAGCCAGGAGGATTGTATCGTATAATTCTGAGCTAGACTGCATCGAGTTGCAGCTAGCCGATGCTGTTCTTGCAGGGAATCTATTGGCCCTAGAATTTCGCACCTCTCCCCCAGAGTTTTCTGCTATCCAGATTAGGGGCTCACCCCTTTGTGTACCAAGGGGGGTGAGTGGTCATGAAATCCCGGGGAGATATGGAGGGGGCGTCGGGCCTGAATAGGGTAGATTGACTTATACTAGGTTTAACTGAAAATTGTAATACTGCTTTACTACCATCTAGTTGTAGTGAGAATAATGCCCCAGTTGCTCCTTGTTTTCTAGGACCCCCAAGTGCTCAGAGTCAGGTGGTTGAAGGAAGGTGGACATCTTTTGATGGTTCAGTTGATACAGTTGTAGCGGCCGCAACTAATACGAACAAATTTAACCTCCTTTCCTGGAATGTTGCGGGGCTAGAGAAGGAATTATCGCTCCCTGAATGGAATAAACTTGTTGAAAGGTTTGAGATTTGTCTATTCCAGGAGACGTGGAGGCTAACCCCCATTCACAAATCAGGCTACATTACCTACTTCAGCCCCGCTATTAATTCAGGCAAGGGCCGCCCCTCTGGGGGGCTCTAAATATGGGTTAGCATTAATTTGAACTGGACAATTACTGCCCATAAGTGCATTTCATGGGACATCTTGCATCTGACTGGTAGAGGTGCACCTAACAGCACAGCATTAGAACTTTTTAACATCTACACAAGGGGTTCCGTGGGTGCCCAGCTTTCACAGACTGTAACATCTCTGGAAAGCATGCTATCTTGCACCTCGCCCCATTCTAACATCATTGTAGGGGGGGACCTTAACTGCACGTTCGAACCGCTTAGTGCTGAGGATTTCCTGGGTACTGCTGAAGAGGATGCAAAATGGGATATTCCTGCTCTTAACTTAGTCCCTATTAAGAAGTAGTCTCAGAGGGCCATCAAATTAATGTCCTCACTCTGGAATTCAATCTAAGAGCTGTAAACGGGAGAATAGGCTCAGATTGACATGGGGCAAATACATTTAACAGGATAAGCACCCTGTCCAGAATATACTACATTCTTATGGATTTTCGACTATGGAGAGACCTGTTAGACATGGAAGTCAAACCCTCCATCAATAGTGACCACAATCCCCTATGCTTAGAAATTAACAATGTATGGCGGTCTCCTGGTGTAGAGGCTTGTAGCCGCCCTGTCATGTCCACTAGAGAGGTAACTCCCACTAATTGTAATAGACGCCTTAAATGGCTTAAAGTTTCCAAGCAGGATCATAAACTGGAAAGCATTAAGGAAGTTCTAGAGGTTAAGAACAAGGAACTTGTGGTGTTTACTAGGGAAATGGGGGCTCAGTCCAACCTCCATTTGATTTATCAAGAATCAATTGATAAACTGAGCTCATTTTTTATTGTTGAGGGGAAAGTGGGCTCAAGACGTGACCAGGCAAGGCCCTCTAACCCCTGGTATTCCCAGGGCTGCAGGGAAAAGAGGGTGGCCCTATCTCTTGCAGTTAGGAGAAAAGAGTCCTCAGCGATCAGAATAGCAAGGAAGGAGTATTGTAGGGCACAGGTGGAAGCCAAACGAAATTGGGAAGAGAACCATTGGCAGGAATTAAAATATGCCTCTAAGCAGAGGGACTCAAAACACTTCTGGGACTTAATTAACAGTAGGACTAGAGGTAGCTCTGTTCGGATGTATGACATTACAACGCATTCTTTTACCACGCATGCCTTTACAACGCGGTTTTTACAACGCATGCCTTTACAACGCATAGCGCTTTGGGGTGCTGGATAGTGAATAGTTTAATTTACTATTCCAACTCCAGTCCCCGTGGATAGTAGGGAAGGTGTTGGATAGTAAAATCTATTTCCTTTTTTTTTTTTTTTTTTGTGTTGACAGGCTGACAAGGAAGAAATTCATCAATATATTAATACATGAGTTTACATACATAAATTATATCATATAGCATTGATGCATGAGTTTACATACATAAATTATATCATATAACATATAATAAAGCGAATAGGCCATGAGATATGAAGGAAAAAAAGGGAAACAGTAGTGTTTTCTTTCAATAAACATACAAATTATGGTGTCCAGAAGAGAAAAAAAGAAAAGGGGCATAGCCAAATCATTCCATGAGAGATCCCCAGTTTTTTTCGTGTTTTCTCAGTGTGCGTATTCCCCTAATGTTTGCTAAAGCTAGTTCCATTGATTGTATTTCAGTTACCAATGCCCACCAGTCCCAAACCGTTGGTGTTTCTGAACTGATCCAAGCTCTAGCCAGAGTTAGCTTGGCGCATGACATAAGCACCGTGGCTAGGGCGGCCTGTGGAAAAGGGACAGGGTAGATGTCTAACAGAACAGACGCAGCCGTAAGCATAGGCAGCTATACATTTTTCATTTTCAAGACATTTTGGATATCGCACCAGAAAGTCTTAAAATTGGGACAGGAAAACAGCATATGTACCAAATCAGCTGCTTCAGCAGAGCATTTGGGGCATTTTGTACGGTCACTGTAGGTATTGTTAGAGGACCATTTAGAGATTCTTTCCGGAGTGTAATATAACATGCAGGTTGTTCTGAATTGTTGGAGTCTTAAGCTGGATGACCGCACTCGTTTATTAATATTTATCAGGGAGCGCTCTATCTGCTTAGGTGTTATATTTGAACCCAATATTCTGCTCCATTTGCTAGCCAATTTGGTACAATCATTTATTTTAAAATCAATTAAAGTTCTACATGTATCGCTTATAGCAGAATATAAACAGGTCCAGATATCACATTCAGAAACCTCCAAGATTTGTTTTTTATTAATCAAATAGTCATGTAGCTGTAAATGTTTGTATCTCATATTCTCGGATAGATTGTATAGCAGTTTAAGAGTATTAAAGTCTAAGAATCCTTGTGTACCATATAGATCCCCTAAAACAGTGATTCCTGACCTAAGCCAACCAGATGTAACGTTGTCGTTAAAAATACATGGAAATCTATTTCCTATCCTAGAGCGCCCCCCAGCGCAATGCGTTGTAATGGTTTGCGTTGTAAAAGTTGCGTCTTAAAAGCACTGCGTGGTAAAAGTTGCGTTGTAAAGGATGTTTCCCCTCTGTTCCAATCCCTAACCACATTACGTCCCGACAATGGCAGGAACATTTTTCTAATCTTTATTCGGGTGATGATGAATGCCCTCTGCCTCTAGCATCTGACCTCCCCTTAATTCTCATTGGTCCTGTTCACAACTGCTTCGAGCTCCAAGAGGTGAAGTTAGCAATAAACAGCATTGCTCCCGGTAAAGCGGCGGGTCCTGACGGCCTTCCCGGAGACCTGCTTCTGTATGATCCTATGCCTTGGGCCTTCTTCATCATATTGATAATGAATTTAATAGCGAGGGGATCAACTGTCCCAGACTCTTGGAAAGGAGCTGAGGTTGTTCTAATCTTTAAAAAGCGGGAACAGGGAGGACCCTGCCAACTATCGGCCGATTAGTTTAATCGATGTGATACAGAAGGTGGTTGGCAGGGTCCTCCTTGCTAGGATTGGAACATGGATGGAGGACGGCAGTATCTTGTCCCATTATCAAGTGGGGCTTAGACAAAAGGTGGGAACAATGGACCAGGTGTTCAGATTCTTCAAGATCTACTGGAAAACAGTAAATTTAGGGAAAGGTAGTTTGGACTTGGCCTTTATAGATCTGAAGACTGCGTTCGACCTGGTGCCCCGGGAAAAACTCTGGCATGTCCTTCAACAAATAGGTATCTCCCCCCGGTTCTTGATATTATACAATGCTTGCATAGCGACAACTATGCAAAAATCAGGTGGGGATCACAGGGGTAATTGACAGAGAGAATTGTGGTGAACAGGGGGGTCCACCAGTGATGCGTGCTGGCACCCACCCTGTTTTCTTTATACATCAACGGGGTGGTTGATTTTTTAAGGCAAGAACCAGCAGACGCTTCCATCTTGGCAGGGGAGAAGACACCACCCTCCTGTTCGCCGACGACACCCTTTTGATTTCTAAATTACCGGGGGGACTCCAGAAACTTCTGAACAGGTTTGCCAACTTCTGTAATTCCCGGGGGTTGATAATTAATACGACCAAAACAAACCTTATGAGTATCAACCCATCCAAATGTTTTAGAAACAGCATTACCCTGAACAATTCCCCTTTGGACACATGGGAATCCGCGTCTCTAAGAATATGAGGTGGGGCTCCCATCTAGCCAAGATGCTCTTAAGCGAAACAAGGGTGTCTCTGGGGCCATCGTTAGAGAGCAACATCTATCTAGGAGTAGGCCAGTAGCCCCTGCGCTTGCAGTCTATGAGGGCAAAGGACTCCCTTCCGCCCTATATGGGTCCGAGCTCTGGGGCTTCGAGAACGTCAGTGAGCTTGCTTAATCTGAAAATAAGTTTATGAGAGATCTCATCTTAAACCCTGTCTCGACCCCCTTGAAACCTTTATTTTATGATATGGGAAGGCGTTCCATTCAGGACATTGTACGACTGTGTCCCCTCCTTTTCTGTGCACGTATAATAAGGACTGCTGAATTTTCCAACTATGCGGCAGCCCTTGATGAACTGATATTAGCTGACACGGGGAGCAGGATTAAATGGATAGCTGACCTCCGACAGCTCTTAACAGATATAGGTCTTAGGGAGGCCTGGACCAGTCAGGTCCCCCCCACAAAGCAGGATTTGAAGCGGGCCTACTGGGATTGGGTCCAGACACATGAGATTTTGAACCCCAAAATAGGGAAACTTACTGAGGGGTTCTTTGAACATAAATCTATTTGTAGACTGGAACCCTACCTGGACTTCATACAGGTCCCCAGGGATAGGGAACTGTATGTGAAGCTAAGATTAAGGACTCTTCTCACCAACAGTGTGACTGTTTCTTGGAAAGGGCCAAATTGGACACCTATGCCCTGTCCAGGCTGCGCCTACCACAATGATTTGACTGCACACCTTTTACTCGCCTGTCCAGCCTACAGATAGGCCAGAGCCAAGTGGCTCAAACCGGCCTGTCAATTGATTGGCCCAATGAACCATCGTGCCGCACTCCGCATCCTGTGTACAGATACATCTTCATTGACATTGATTTACGGGGTGGCTACGTTTTTAGGCTGTGCATGGCTGATAAGACATAAGATCTTGGCAAAAAAAGGCAATATGCCCCACCAGCTCCGTCACGCTATGAGAATAGAGTTTGGGCTTAGAGTGCCATATGTTTAACCTAATTGCTGCTATGTTTCTGCTATAGTGTTCCACCTTATAAAATGGTCTAGTTTCAATCGTTAGTACTTTTTAAATGAATGGATTTTAATATGTAAATTACAAGTGTATAGTATATTGTATATTCTTTTTAATATTTTATCTTTTTTTTTAAATTGTATATGCTTTTATGATATTTTATGTATCGAATAAAGCTCATACAACTACTGTAATTCAACAGAAGAGAAAGGAAACAAAGTGGGTGGGGTGAGCAATATGCAGCTGCAAACGGGAGCTGGCACGAGGACGTGCTTAAGGTTTATTTACTCTTTTAAATTGGTCAAACTGCATGTGAGTACCAAAAACCCTGGGCAAATAAGATATTATACAGCTAAAACCAGCCCTTTATCTAGGACCATGTTCCTACTACCCTTAACATGTATTCTCTATTTGAACAAAGAAGCTCAATACATTCTCTGTTTAGGCAGCTGGGAAATGTGCTACAGTTTACCTCTATAGTTCCTCTGTATCAGGCAAGGCAGGAATCCATATTCAAGTAGAACAATGTTTAAGACATCACCAAGGTGATAGCAAGTTAATATGTCATGAAGGATATCAATAAAGGATATCAGAAGGTATTCAGCTGTAATCCCTATTGACCATTATTTAATGTAGGTGAGGTTGTTTCAGCTTATTTTATTTGCTATAACACCGTGGACCGTGCTTATAACATTCCACATGCCACTCTACAGGAACAAGAAGGTTTTGCTTGTGGCTGTTGTACTACTGAATATTGTAACAAAGAATATTGACATACAAGAATATTATAGACTGGCTGTTGAGGGACCAAATATCACTAAATATATAAAGATTTTCACTGAAAAGGCTACAGGGACTTTATAGGTAGAAAAGCGAATTTTTAAAAAAACGTAGAAATTCACTGAAAAAAACAAAGGTTACAGGTACATTATAGTTAGGCTAAGATTTCACTCATATAAAACCATAGAAATTCAACAGTTGTAGTTACCTGAGGTAACTATAACTTACTCACCCGCAATGCACTACTTATGACCTCACATGTTACATCACTCATGACATGGTCAGTGACGTCACTGATTGCATCTCAAATGAATGACATTTATGATGACATTTATGCTAACATTATCCCTCGAATGTGTTTCACAAATGTTTCTGAGATTTTAAGATATATTAAGCTACAGCATAAGTTAAATTACTATTCTTTCTGCACTAGTAATTAGTCATACTATTTCTAACATATCGCTTCTTAGTGGCTGTCTGTCTGCATCATTGTGAGTGCGTTTCTGAGTGGCTGTATGGGTGTGTGAGTGGCTGTATTGGAGAATAAGTGGGTGTGTGAGTGGCTGAATGTGTGAGTTAGTGGCTGTGTGAGTGGCTGCATAGATGTATGTAGATGTATGAGTGTGTGTGTGTGTGAGTGGCTATATAGGTGAGTGAGTGGCTGTATGGGTGAGTGAGTGGATACGTAAGTAACAGTATGGGTGAGTGAGTGGCTGTTTGAGGGGGTGTTTGGTTAACTTAATGGGTGTGTGAGTGGCTGTATTCGAGCGTGAGTGGCTATTCGAGTGGCTGTTTAGATGAGTGAGTGGCATGAGAGCTTGCAGGGATGAATACGGGTATGTAAGTGAATGTGAGAGTGTGCGAATGGGTGTGTGAGTAGTTGTATGCTATGTCAATGCATCTGCTGAGATGTTTTATGGGTGAGTGACTGGCTGGCTGAGTGAATATATGATTTATTAACTGGATGTGTGAGTAGCTGTGTGGATGATGTATAGCTGTGTAAGTTGTTGTAAAGGTGAGTAAGTGGTTGTATGAGTAGCTGTATGAGTGAGAGAGTGGTTGTATGAGTGGATATATGGGTGATTGAGAGGGTTTATGAGTGTTTGCACCGATGCGTGAGTGGGTGTGTGAAAAGTTGCATGGATATGTGAATAGGTATGTGAATGGTTCTCTGGGTATGTGAGTGAGTGAGATTATGAGAGACTGTATGCTGGTGTGAGTGGTTTTGTGGATGATGTCATCAGCGATATCATCAGAGATGTCATTTGGGATGTCATAAGTGATGTCACTGACCATGTCATGAATGATGTACTATGTGAGGTCATAAGCAGTGCACTGCCGTGGCATAAGTTATAGTTAGCTCAGGTAACTATAACGGCTGAGTTTCCATGGTTTTGAACACATGAAATCTTAGCCGTTTCAGTGAATTTCTCAATTCATTTTATTCTATTTCCTTACTATAACGTCCCTGTAACCTTTGGTTTACTCAGTACATTTGTAAGGTTTTTTTAATTATATTTCCTAACTAGTAGATAAAGAGGGTGGAGCCTCTCTTCAGCTCTCAGCAATCATGCTGTGTGGGACTTACTGTGGGTAACAGGAAGTGTTTGTGGCCCCAATGGACCCTCAGCATCCAAGCAGACTTCATCCCCCAACAAGCAGTGCACTAGGAGGTGCGTTTGCAGAGTGGTGGGGAAAGGGGGTGGGGCCTCAGAAGAGCTCTCATCAATCCCACTTTGTGGGACTTACTGGAGTTAACACCAGGTGTCTTGGCCTCCAAGGACCCTCATCATCCAAGGGGACTTTATCTACCAACAAGTAGTGCACCAGAAAGTGCTTTGCAGAGTGGTGCAGAAAGGGGGATCATTCCGTCCATCATTTATTTCTTTTGCATTTGTCGCCCTAAGTGGGAAGGGTTTGCCCAGACGTGGGTCCCGTGCTCACTGCGCCACTAGATTTAAGCTAGCCTGGATGATGAGGGGTGATGCCCCAAAACCAGTCCCTTGATGTTTGATTCCGATCCAAGGAGGAACTTGCTTGGCAGTTTGGGCAGGACTGTTCTCAGGTGGAACAGGGTCAAGACTGATTTGCATATAGCTGGGTCCAACCTGGGGGTGTGAGCAAAAGAACAATGAATGAAACACAGATCTTTGTGACTGGGGGTGAATGTTTGCATTGTTCAGCATTCCATCCATCATTTGTCTCTTTCGCATCTGTCATGCTAAGTGGGGAAGGTATGCCCAGACGTGGGTCCCGTGCTCACTGCGCTACTGTATTCAAGATAGCCTGGCAGATGAGGGGTGATGCCCTAAAACCGGTCCCAGGATGCTTGTTTCCGGTCCATGGAGGACCTGGCTTGGCAATTCAAGCTGAACTGTTCCCATGTGGAACGGGGTCAAGACTCATTTGAAGATAGCTGAGTCCAAACTGGAGTGGCCTGGTGAGCAAAAAAATGATGGATTAAACCCAGATCTTTGTGACTGGAAGTGAATGTTAGCATTGTTCAGCATTCCGTCCATCATTTGTCTCTTTTGCCTTTGTCCATGGTAGATTTGGGGTCTCTAGCTGACAGAGGTAGGGACCTTTGTCCAAATAGGGACCCTTGCGTCTAGTCCGGGTAAAGGGGTACACTCCTAAAATAACCCCTACTCACCCCCTTGGTAGATTGGCATGAGCAGACAGGCGTATCTCAGAGGCAGTGTGTAAAGCATTTGTGAACACATACAGTAACCCAGTGATAACACTACAGATGGACACCACACAACTTATAGTATAAAAAGAAGTATTTTTATATTGACTTAACATGAGACCACAAACGACAAAAATCCACAATATTGTACTTCAAAAATGGTAGAATTAGCTTAGTTCTCTTTAGATGGTAAAATGCGACGCTTTAAGTTCAATGTACCTTTGGATGCGTAACGCTATACAATGAAAGTGTTGCAGGGAAGGTGATGCGTTGGCTCCTTACACGCAAGACCGGTGATGCATTGGTTCCCTACTGCTGCATAGGGGATGCGTCAGTTCTTATCCGCGTGGGTCGGTGATGCGTCGGTTTCTTACTACGCTTACGTGGCGATGCGACCAGCAGCGCCTTGATGCTATGAAGATTCGGTGCAATGAAACAAAATGGTGTCTTCTTCTTGATGCGACATGATGCATGCACACCAGACGGCCCTAACGATTCTTCTGAGCCGCAACAGGCCCTGCAACGTGCTTCTTCGGTGATGCAACGGCATCTGCTGCAACTTCAACACTCTTCTCCGGTGATGCGAATCGCTTCGGTGATGCAATGCGACCGCGGCAGCGGCGACACCCTTCTTCAGTAATGCGATAACAGCAGCGGCAACACGCTTCTCGGAAGATGCGACAGCGTCTGCTGCGATGGTGACACTCTTCTCCGGCGATGCGAGGCACCACTGTGAGGTGAAGCGGCAGCGGTGACACCCTTCTTCAGTGATGCGACAGCTGCGTCGGCGTCACGCTTCTTCTTTGTGAGTCGCACTTCCCGCTCCTTGCGACACTCAGTCCCTCAGAAGGCCCAGCACAACAGCAGGCACTTTAAAAGAACTCTGGGGAGCTGGTTGCTGAAGTCTGTTATCCCTGAGACTTCAGCAGGAGGCAAGCTCAATTTCCAAGCCCTTGTAGATCCTTTGCAAGTTCTTTCTTTGACAGTCAGGCAACCACTGCAGACCAATCCCCCAAACAGCACTCATCTTAGTGTTAATCTCCTCCTTCAGTTTCTCTCCGGTTCCTCTTGTTTTCCCAAAAGTGATCTAAATTTCTGGGGTCTTGGTCCCCATATTTATACTAGCAAATCCTATGTCCTCTGAAGGCAGAGTGTCCTGTACCCAGTCCAAACCAGTTCTGTGCAGTCCTGGATCACTTTGTTGACAAGACTCCTTCTTTCCTTTGACAGTGTGGGCTAGGGACATGAGATGAACCTCAGAAGGTGGAGCCAGCATTGTGGAAGGCAGGCCCAGCCCTATTTAGGTCCTAAGTGCAACTCCTCCCCCTCATCTACTTGCAGATAGCTCTATTCAGCCCTGTGCTGACTCACCCTGCTTCCTTGAATCCCCTAGCCCCTGTCACTCAAACTCCAGATAAGGAATACACAACCTAGCAGGGGCAGGCTTGGATGGTTAGACAAGAAAATACCTACTTTCTAAAAGTGGTGTTTTCAAACATAGAATGTTAAAACCACCTTCACCAAAAGATGCATTTTATCATTCTGAGGTCAGGCATGCTAAACTCGAATTTCTACCTAGTTCCCTGAGTCAGTTAGGATTATAAGATGTAATAATCAAACTTACCATTCTGGCCTATGAGGAACAAGTAGCCTTGCAATAGTGAAAAACGAAAATGGTTGTAATTCACTATTAGAACATGCCACACACAGCAGGGCATGTCTTACCTTTTACCCACAATGCACCCTGCCCTTGGGCCCACCATAGGGGTGACTAATATGCAGAAAAGGGAAGGTTTAGGGACTAGCAAGTGGGTGCACTTGCCCAGTCAAAATGGCAGACCTGAGACACATTTTTACAGGCTGCTTCTGTGGGTGGCACAACCTGTGCTGCAAGCCCACTAGCAGCATGTGGTTTAAAAGCCCTGGGCACGCTCAGTGGTGCACTGTACTAGGGTCTGACATTTAAACCAAAACTAGCCAATCATGGAATCACTAATCCATACATCAATTTACCATAGGGAGAGAATATGCACTTTAGCACTGATCAGCAGCCAACACAAGCAGGTCAGAGAAAATACAGGAGGAAGGCAAAAAGTTCAGGGATGACCCTGCAAAAGGGCCAAGTCCAACAGTCGCCCTAAATGCGAAGGGTATACCCAGACATGGGTCTCCTGCTCACTGCACCACTGGATTCAAGCTAGCCTGGCTGATGAGGGGTGATGCCTCAAAACCGGTCCTCAGAATGCTTGTTTCCGGTCCAGGGAGGACCTGGCCAGGCAGTTTGGGCTGGACTATTCCCATGTGGAATAGGGTCAAGACTGATTTACATATATCTGGATCCAAACTGGGCTGGTGTGGTGAGCAAAAGAACGATGGATTAAACCAAGATCTTTGTGACTGGATGTGAGGGTTTGCATTGTTCAGCATTCTGTCCATCATTTATCTCTTTTGCATATGTAGACCTAAGTGGGAAGGGTATGCCCAGACGTAGGTCCAGTACTTTCGGCTTCACTGGATTCAAGCTAGCCAGGATGATGAGGGGTTATGCCCCAAAACCGGTCCCAGGATGCTTGTTTCTGGTCCAGGTATGACCTGGCTTGGCATTCCAGGTGGAACAGGGACAAGACTGATTTGCATATAGCTGGGTCCAAACTGGGGTGGCATGGTGAGCAAAAGAATGATGGACTAAACCCAGATCTTTGTGTCTGAGGGTAAAAAAGATTACGGTGCAGGCCCTTATTGGGTCACGACTTGATTACGCCAATGTCCTGTATTTGGGCCTGCCGGAGTATCTTCTCCAACGTCTGCAGGTGGTCCAGAACTCGGCCGCGCGGGCCATTTTTGGCCTACACGGTCGAGCTAGAACATCGAACCTCTTGCAGTCTCTTCATTGGCTGCCTAACCGGAAACGGATAGTTTTTAAAGCCCTTACTCTGGCTCACAAGGCTTTGCATGCTTCCGGGGCCAAATATATTCAAAAACGGTTGGCGATTTATCATCCTGCCAGATCTTTGAGGTCTGAGTCGCAGGCTTTGGCTGCGGTCCCAGTCATAAGAAGAGCGCGGATTGGGGGCCGGTCCTTCAAGTACCTGGCGCCTCGGCTCTGGAATACTTTGCCTATTGCCCTTCGCAGGAATGCCAATTTGTTGGCTTTTAGAAAAGACCTGAAATCCTGGTTATTTGTTCAATAGGCCATATCTCTTTCTCGCCTGTCCCTTTGTTTCTGTTATAGGTCATAAAGCGCTATACAAAACACCATTAACATTAACAACATAACATTAAATGTTTGCATTGTTCAGCATTCTGGCAATCATTTGTCTCTTTTGCATTTGTCGCCCAATCTGGGAAGCGTATGCCCAGACATGGGTCCCGTGCTCACTGCGTTATAGGATTCAAGCTAGCCTGGTGGCAGATGTGGGGTGATGCCCCAAAACATGTCCCAGGATGCTTGTCTCTGGTCCAGGGAGGACCTGGCTTGGCAGTTTGTGCTGGACTGTTCCTATGTGGAACAGGGTCAAGACTGATTTGCATATAGCTGGGTCCAAACTGGGGTGGCGTGGTGAGCAAAAGAACCATGGATTAAACACAGATCTTTGTGACTCGGCATGAATAATTGCATTGTTCAGTATTCCAGCCATCATTTGTCTCTTTGCATTTGTCCACCTAAGAGGGAAGGGTATGCCCATAGGTGGGTCCCATGCTCACTGCACCACTGGATACAGGCAAGCCTGGCTGATGCGGGGTGATGCCCCCAAACCAGTCTCAGGAAGCCTGTTTCTGGTCCAGGAAGGACCTGACTTGGCAATTCAGGCTGGACTTTTACCATGTGGCACAGAGTCAAGAATGATTAGCAAATAGCTAGGTCCAAACTGGGGCAGTTTGGTGAGCAAAAGAATGATAGATTAAACCCAGATCTTTGTGACTGGGGATGAATGTTTGCATTGTTCAGCATTACGTCCATCATTTGTCTCTTTTGCATTTGTATCACTAAGTAGAAAGGGTATGCCCAGATGTGGGTTTTGTGCGCACTGCGCCACTAGATTCCAGCTAGCCTGACTGAGAGGGATGATGCCCCAAAACCGATCCCAGGATGCTTGTTTCCGGTCCTGGGAGGCCCAGGCTTGGCAGTTCGGGCTGGACTATTCCCATGTGGAACAGAGTCAAGACTGATTTGAATATAGCTGGGTCCAAACTGGGATGGCGTGGTGAGCTAAAGAACAATGGATTAAATCCAGAACTTTGTGACTGGCAGTGTATGTTTGCATTGGTCAGCATTCCATTCATCATTTGTCTCTTTTGCGTTTTTCATACAGTGGGCATAAACATCATAAACACACTGTTAAGCAGTTTACTGTGATTGCTTAGTGAGCATGTACTTTTTCAATCTTCTAAATTCATTATTTTTCTTTATTTTTCCCCTCTTATCTTTATAATAAATGTAATCCTCTTTGAGCACCTTAAAGTGCAAGTGCTCTGAAAGTGAAAAATTAGATCCATCATTATACACAGGTGCAAATATTTGAAAAAATACAAATTAGATATTATTTACATAACTAAATATGTTAACATCTCGACAATATGATTGAAAAAATCATCATTGGTTAAAATGAATCTCAACAATCAAGTAATAGTAAAATCGAAGTCTACGAATCAGGACAAAAACAACAATAATTATCATTACAAATTCCAAGTGGGATGCATTCATGAGAAGAGTTATGGTAGGTCTTGTCCTCCTAGTGGGTTTCTATATTAAACTGTCCTACCCTCTTCTATCACAGCTCAGCTCTAGTTGCATCAATTGCTTGCCCACATTCCCCTCACAGATCTACCTCTCCTATTACAGCTGTTAATAATACATAAAACCAATTGTCCCATGTGTTAACTAACATTTCTACCATATATGTCACATTTTGTTAAATAAACTGGAAGGAATGTTGTAAACATTATCACATCAAAGTACAAAAGTACAAACAAAAACCAAAAGCATTCAATGAAACTATAAAGCGCAAAAACCAGAGCATAGTCTTTGTGCCTGAAATTAAATTGTACTAAAACATTTGTCTATCTAATCCTGGTCTTCTACTGAACAAGGAAGATTGGTTGTGGTCTTTTTTTTCACATTTTTTAATAGAAACTTTTTGTCCATAGATACATCCATATAATTCATTAAACGTGTTGAATAATACAGACTCATTAAATAGCACCAGTAGGCATGAAAACAGTAAATCCTAAAATCAGTACAAGAGAGACAATATATTCATTTAAGCCAGCATTTGACAAATGAAACATGTAATATTTTGAAGCAGCATCCACTGCCAATATTAACACAAACTAAACAATTGATTAACCTTAGATACCTTAAACATATGCAGAGAAATCAGCAAGTATGCTCAGAATAATATTTCATCCTCTATCAATGAATACAGCTATATACCAATAAAATCAGAAGTATTGTATAGTAAATTAAAGTGCTAATATTACTATAAAGAGGATTCTCAACATGCTGAAAATACCTGCTGAGATATATGCTCCATTTTGAGATCTTAATCGAAATAGGCTGCCCAAACTATCTCAAACGTCTTAATCCTCTCAGTTCGCAGTGCATAGGCTCGTTCGCTTTTTTTAACCTGCTTTATTTTCCGGACCCATTCATTTTTATTTGGTATAAGATCCGACCGCGAAGTCGGAAGCAAAAGTGATCTAGCGATTGCCATTGCAATATATAATAATTTGTTCACCTTGTTGGAGAGATGAAGGTCTAGGTCATATCCAAGCACTATCAGCCGAATATTCAAATCAATTGGAATTAAGCATTCGGCTTCAAAATAGCAAAAAATTAATTCCAAAACCTCTGGATCTGTCGGCATTGTGATATGATATGTGTCCAATTGGCTGAAGGATGGTTAAGGCAATGAAAGCACTCCCCAGATTGGTTGGGATAAGCCTTAGATGAGAAAAGTGGGGTTCTTTAAAGTAGCCATTTACTAAAAAATAACATCCTACGCCAATTTGCGCCCTTTAAAGTACTAAAGTTGAGATTATTAACTCCTGACGACATACTCACTGTGATTTCCGTCTCCTCATGTTTTCCCCATTTAGTTATTGCTTTCTCCACAAGCTCCATACCCTTGACAGAGGCTAAACACTTTTTCCATTCCTGGGGTTTCTTAACTTTAGTCTCCTCTAGTAATTCATATACTAAGCATTTTGGTTCGATGATCTGAACCAAATCGAGTTTACTCAAAAATGTACTAAAAATATTATGTGACCCAAGGAGAAGGAAATCATTTGGGATTAAATGAGACATTTCAGCAATATTCAGCCATCTATCATTCCTTAAGAAATCAGAGATTCTCCCAAAGCCAGCCTTGGCCCATTTTTGTGTAATTGCAGACAAATCTCTAATCCCAAATAGTGAAATGAAGCCAGATAACGGAGTTGAGGAGTGGATTACAGGGATTGAATATCTTCTATAAAAAGCCTGACGTTTATGAAAAAAACACTCAATATACTTATAACATACTAGTTTAGGATATTTTGAACACCAGATCCCTCATCAAAAACAATCTCGCCTTCAGAGACTTCACCTCCAATAAAAGACCCCCCGGGTCTTCATTACGGAGACCTGGGCTACAGACCATTCTGGACCCGAACTCCTGGATGCTATCCCGGAGGGTTATTCCCTGTCCAGATTGGATAGAGTTGGGCGAATTGGTGGAGGATTGGGCATCTTACACAGATCTTCCATAAGATGCAGAACTGAGCCCCTCTCCCTTCCATCCGATTCCTTTCAGGCTCTTTATTTTGTACTCAATCCCTCCCCATCAATTTCTTTTGCGGGGATCTTGATTTATAGGCCTCCTGGCCCCCGGCCTCCTTTCATTCAGAAGCTTCTCAAGCTGCTTGAACCCTATATAGACAGATCTAATTTCACCATTCTTGGAGATTTTAACTTTCACTTAGATATAGAGGACTCCTCTGATACTGTTCTCTTGATGGATTCTCTGTCATCCCTCGGTCTTAACCAGATTGTAAAAGGCCCCACACACTCAGCTGGCCACACCCTGGACGGGATCTTCACTAATGACCCCAGGGTAGAGTCCGGGACTCCCCTTCCTCTAGTCTGGTCAGATCATATGGCCATTCCCCTGGACTTTATACCTCCCAACCTTCCTTTATCCCCTACCAGCTCCTGCAAGTGGGAACTCAGAAGAAAATTCAGAGCAATAAATAGTCACCCATTGGCCCCCTTTCTGCCCACTCACCCCCAGTCTCTTACAAATGACATTGACTCTGCAGTTTCTGAACTGCATAACGCTATCTCAAAAGCGGTGGATAAACTAGCTTCCATTAAACAGACCTACTCCGCCAGGAAACGTCTCTCGGCTCCTTGGTACTCCAATTCGCTCAGATCTCTGAGGCAGGGATGTAGGAGACAAGAGAGGCTCTGGAGAGTCAATCTAGACCCAGACGAAAGGATCAAACACAAACTCCTACTTAAAGAGTACAAAACTGCGGTGCTCGCAGAAAAAAAATCACATTTCTCTAATCTGACTGCTTCCCTCACCTCCTCCAGGGAACTATTCAAAATCGTTGACTCCCTGTCAGTTTTGCAAGCCCCCAGTCAGGTAACAGAATCTCAGGAGCTATGCGATCAGATATCAGCCTTCTTTTACACAAAGATAGATGATATTTACACCAGCTTAGAAGCTTGCAACCAAGTATTAGGATCCTCCCCTACCCCTTCTCCCTATCCTTCTACCAAAGACCCGACAGAGTCATCACAGGGTAGCTCTCTTACTTTTCCCCTGATTACATTAGAGCAACTCAACGGGTATTTGGATAGGCTTAAATCAGGCTCCCCTCTTGATCCCTGTCCTCTGAAGGTCTTCAAAGAGTGTAGAGATGTTCTACTCCCTGTGTTCCTGGAAGTCACCAATCTAGCCATCCATCAAGGTGTCTTCCCGACCCTCTGGAAAATGGCTATAGTTAAGCCCCTCCTTAAAAAGGCCTCACTTGATCCTAGGATCCTTAAAAACTTTCGGCCTATCTCACTACTCCCAGCTCCCGCAAAAATGCTAGAGGCCCATTTAAGCCACCATCTGAGTGCCTTCCTGGAGAGCTCCAGCCTTCTCGATCCCTCTCAGCACGGCTTTCGCAGGTCTCACAGTACTGAGTCCGCCCTGACTGTCGTCACCAATAACATCCGTGCAAAGGTCGACAGTGGCCAGGCTACACTTCTGGTCCTGCTCGACCTTACTGCCGCTTTCGACACCCAATCCCCCTCCATCTTAGTCGAACGGCTCAAGGAGATAGGAGTGGACGGACCTGCACTCAGTCTTGTAAAATCTTTCCTGGAGGGCCGTGCACAGAGGGTCAAGCTGGGTGACTTTCTTTCCCCAGCCAAGCCTGTGCAGTGCGGCGTGCCTCAGGGTTCGTCCCTGAGCCCCACGCTTTTTAACATTTATGTTACACCTCTTGCCAGGCTTGTAAGATCGTTTGGGCTGGAAGTTGCCTCCTATGCTGACGACACTCAGATTATGGTCTTCCTTTCACAAACGATTGAAACTACATCTCGATACTTTAGGAATTGCAATTGCATGGAATCGGTTGCAAATTGGATGGTGAGGAATTCCCTTAAATTGAATGGGGAAAAAACGGAGGTGTTGGTTTTTGGAGGCAAGGAGGAGATTTGGTCAATGAATTGGTGGCCTTCTTCCTTAGGAACCTGTCCACTGCCCTCTCAATCGGCCCGGAACCTAGGTGTTATCTTTGATACCAAACTCTCCTTCCATAAACAAGTCAGCAGAACTACCTCCACCTGCAGTGGTGTTCTTAGAACCTTGAGGAGTTTAGCTCATTATCTTTCCACCGATGCCCGTAAACTGGTTACGACTGCCCTAATCTCCTCAAGGCTCCTCAAGGCTAGACTATTGTAACTCGCTGTACCTGGGAATTAACAAATCCCAGATACAGCGCTTGCAAACAGTTCAAAACGCTGCTGCTCGGTTTGTCACTGTTGCCCCAAAAATTGCCTCTGCCACTCCTATTAGGAAGGACCTTCATTGGCTTCCCATCCAGGCCAGAATAGAGTTCAAGGTCTTATGCCTCACCCATCGTGCCTTGCACGGGCTTGGCTCTGAAGACATCAAACCTCTGGTAATTCCGTATGTCCCCGGCAGGGCACTTCGGTCAGCCAGTAAACACCTGCTTGTCCCTAAAACCAGCAAAGCCAGATGGGGCGACAGAGCCTTCAGCTCTTGTGCTCCTAAAATTTGGAATACCCTTCCGGCTGAGATCAAGGAACTCACCTCCCACCCCCTCTTCCGAAAGGCCTTGAAGACCTGGCTCTTCAGGCAGGCCTACAACTGACCTTCCCTCCCGTCTTTCACCAAACCGCTCTTTATTCCATCTCTAGCGCCTTGACGCCCCTGGGCAAAGTAGCGCTCTACAAATTTTTTTTTTTTTAAATAAATAAAATAAAAATATTTTACGATTGTTAGTGGGCAGTGAATCTGATTCTCTTTACAAATTAAGTTCATACAATAATTGATAAATAAACCCGTTTGTTCTTCCGGCTTAAACCTTTATATATAATGTGCAAAATATGCAAAATAATAATCCCTAAAGGTAGGGAGAGTTAATCCACCATTTTCCATCTCCTCATAAAAAAAGTGCTAAGTGCAATTCAGAGAACCTTCTTGCCCCAAAGATGTAAACATAGACTCTAATTAGTTGTGGTCTTAATGTCAAATTCATATTTGAAAGTATACGTCTTCATCTGTTTTCAATCTGTTCTGAAACTTTTTATTGAGAATAACGATATAGTTGGACTCCTTAGTTCTCTATTACTTCACCTCCTACGTTTAGGGATCAAATCAATTACAAATTGCAGCAATTCATCACTCCTGCCTTTATGGGATTCATGCATATGGCGAGCAACTGGATAACTTCTGTCTTCATTTTTTACCGCTCTCAAATGCTGGTGCATACTCAGATGTACCATATGTATGGTGCTCCCTACATACATCTTGTGGCAGGGACACTGTGATATGTAGACCACATGATCACTCTTGCAATTATATGAATTAGATATGTTAAACAGAATTTTCAATAATGGCGACAGGACTTCTTAAGTGTTTATGCCATGTTTGCATGCCTTGCAACAATGACATTTTAGCAACCTAGAATTACCTCTGAGTGAGGTTAAAGATTGTTGTGCCTCTGGGCTGCTGACTACCAATTCCTGGCACAAAGACATTGCACATCTGATCATTGGTAGGTGTGTTTTGGGAACTTCTTGGCCAATCACAGGAATGCTCTTAATGAGGTGCCAATGCATGGTTAATATGCCTTAAAATTTCTAATGATAAGTGTGATAGCCTTTTATCATTCTGAGTTAATTTTTGTCACCTCATTTTTTACCTGCTCCCTTTTATGCGAACAACATGGATTCCCTTCACACCCTCTCCACTTTACTTTTATGCTTGACTTAATAAAAGAGGGCTATATCCTCCTTCAGCAAATCTATTCTGAAGTTCCATCTTTGCCTTCCTCTATGTGGTTTCTTCACTGCAATTCCTCTTCATCAGAAGATGTTCAGCATATGGAGTGCTTTGTTTTAATTTGCTCGGATGGAAACATTTTGAGGGCAAAATGAAAATCTCACAGTTACCCTTATGTGTGTTCTAGTGTGTATTTTGCTGTTTTTTTACAAACACCACCAAATCAAGAAAAATTACCTCAGTGGTACTAATATTGTAGTTACAATTGAGATTTCAATTATTGTTATTCAATTTCTGTACAAATGCCTGCCCAAATTCAGGGGTACCATTCCACAGAATGAATAGATTGCCAATAAAATGTGTCCAACTTAACTAGGGGCAAAGCCGTGCCCATTGCAGTACCCCTGACCTCTCTGTAAGAGTCCTTCCCAAACATGAAGAAATTGTTTTGGAGACACCACACCATCATTTCTAAGAACATGGATGCATGCTGGTATTGCTGTATTAACCTACAACGTAGAAAGTGTGACATGGCCTTAAGCCCATCCTGATGGGAGATAGTAGTGTACAGGATACTAACATTTAACATCATAAAGATGTAGGTGCTTTCCATGTGATATCATAAATCCTTTTTAGGAAATCTCCTGTATCTTGTATATAGGAGGGCAGGTTTTCGGACATACTCTTGCAAGAAATAATCTATAAATCGGGAGCTGGTCTCAAATAGGCTTGGTATGACAGAGATTATTGGCCTGCTGGGGGACTCTGATACTTATTATGAATTTTGGGAATCAGTTATAAAATTGGTGTTACTGGTGAGTCTACCTTCAAATAAAGATAGTCTTCTAGTGTAATCAAACCTTCCCCTCTCTACCTGGATAAGTATGTAAAATACCTTTCTTCTCCTTCAGACATGTTTGATTGTGACACTTTGCAGTATAGTTAGGATCACTTAGTCAATGCTCAGCCTCCCTCTGCCACATAAATTTCAACATAAAACAATATTTCCTCCTTTGTATGATTGACAGACCACTATGTTCTTTCTGGATTTAACTTTATTGACAACTTAATGGTATCTGGCCACTTGAGCGCCACTTGCAGACACAAATCCCTCACAAGATGTAACTGATTATGCTTCAAAATCAGAAATCACCAACTCAGAAAACATATACAAAGAGTCCATGGTAGAACAGGGTGAAATACGGATATCAGTTTAAATGGAGTCTGAACACTTCCATAGATGTCAAATCTAAAAGCATCTGCTATCTCCCTGATGCAGGATAGTAAATTTCTTCCTACGTTATCTCTTTCCAATTTTTCTAAACAGGAGTTCCACATCGACAATTACCAGGTTTGTTCTAGATGCTTCTCCACTTCCGCCAGGGCCTCGACTTCTCATGTCCTTATTGAAGAAATATTTTTGCAACTTTAGCTTCCTCATAAATCAAAAGAAATCAATGCAAGTTTGTCCATAGTTGAAATTGGTAAGAGTACAATATGACAGTCCCAAAGAAAGAGTTTCTTCTTACTCACTCGATAAATCCATATCTGAAAGATTTAGTATGGTTTGGGCATTGTTCATCAACATCATTTGC
The DNA here is from genome assembly GCF_964261635.1 of Lissotriton helveticus. NCBI lineage: Eukaryota > Metazoa > Chordata > Amphibia > Caudata > Salamandridae > Lissotriton > Lissotriton helveticus. Next base: position 968,015,772 of record NC_136071.1, on the reverse strand, counting down.
ACTGCTGTGTCTGTTGGATCCTGACCATAGCTTCATGCCGTTGCTTTCTTCTTTGGGACCTCCCTTGGAGAACTTTCCTCTTCTTTGTTGGCGAGGCCTTTGGTTCATCGTGCAGTCTAGCCTTAAAAAAACTGAGGTCTTCAGTTACTGTAGGAAGTTCTCTTTTATTACCTGCACTCCCTGATGCCCCCTCTTCCGGGTCTGTCTCAACGTCTGAACTAAACTCAGATCTTGTTTCCATTATTTTTGGTTTTACTTGATTAGGTGCTTTGTCAGAAAGTTGTTGTCTATGCAAGTTGTCAAATCTACACCCTTCGCCTTTAACACACACAAAAAATAAAAGCAACATGCCAAACCACACAATTTTGCTTCCCCAAGTCTAACTCACAACAATGTTACACCACAAAAACAACACAGCACTCCAACTCATTCTCAAACACCATCTCCAACACATACATATGCAGACCCGTCAAAGTGTCTTCTTAGCATGCTGGATGAGGAAAACGATAAAGAACAGCTACACGATTGCTTTCCTAATACAGCTAATACCAGCACTAAAAATACACCTGCTACACACCCACAAAATACTGATCACTCTTCTACAAAACAAAGTCCCACTATCACCAAAGGCCACTCTCTACACTGTCTACTAATAAATGCTCGATCCCTCTCTAAAAACAAGCATCATATCTACAACCTTCTCACCGATGCAAAACCAGAAATACTTTTCATAACCGAATCATGGTTGGGAGAGGATATGGCTCCAGTCCTGCATGAAGCCATTCCTCTAGGCTATCAAATAATCACCCAAAATCGTATAGCCAAAAAAGGAGGTGGTCTAGCTGTAGTATTCAGGCAAACAATACAGATCACTAAAGTTGACAACATCTCCATAAAGAATTGTGAGGCTCTTCTAACAAGATGCAATCCTACACCGTCTTCCACCTGTAACTTCCTGCTCCTTTACAGACCTCCACCTAGCAAGGCAACATTCCCAGACGCACTTCTAGACACAGTTACAAACCTGATAACAATACACTTCAACCTATGCTTCTGGGTGACCTTAACATTTGGTTTGATAAAACCAATATGACCCATCCAAAAACAATAATCACCGGCCTAGACGCATTGAACCTGCATCAGATTGTCCCCAATCCAACACACACCGCTGGACATATCCTAGATGTCATTTTTGCTTATACTGAACTAGTTACCTTTCAAACTATAACTCCAGTCACATGGGCAGACCACCACCTGCTTGCTTTCCAACATAAAACAACACTAAGCGACTCACCTAAAACTACCTTACATCCATCCACCTATCGGCCGTGGAACAAACTCAATTTGGAACACTTGGAAACACAACTAACATCCAGTATAAATCTGGAAACCATAAATTTTGTTCAGAATCTATATGAGTGGCTACAGGAAGCTTTTGACATCCTGATACCACTCAAAACCACACAACAGAGCAAAAGAAAAAAAGCTCCTTGGAGAAACATAGCAATAAAAGACATAAAACAACAAAATATAAAGCTGCAATGTACCTGGCTCAAAACAAACGGCAAACAAGAAAAACTACACCTACCAAAAATTAACAGATTATATAAGAAAATGTCCTATTCAGACAGAATTCAAAACACTAAATGTGCAAATAAAGAATTCTATAAAAAACTCAATGAATTTCGAAAACCAAATTGCGTAGAAGGAACTCATCCTGTTACTCAAGATTTCAGAGACAGCAAATCATTACACGGACAAAGCAGACACATTGGACTCGTACTTACAACAGAAACAAAGCACCATCACTAACCCTGGTACCAAACAACTATCCAAGAATGCTCTAATCAAGCCTCTCCGTTCCTTCCAAAACATCTCACACAATGAATTTATGGATCTGGCCAAAGCAAGCAGGCCTGCCGGCAGCCCTTCTGACCCCTGTCCGCCACAAACTTTAAAGACAATTCTTTTAACAACCTCTGCTGCCCTTCCAGTAAGAAGAATCATCAATGATTCCTTAACTACTGGAATATTTCCAGAAGAACTCAAAAACTCATACATACGCCCTTTACTGAAGAAAACAAACTTGGACCCGCTGAACCCTGACAACTACAGACCCATTACAAATGGACTTTTCCTGGGCAAACTGATAGAAAGAGCAGCATTTGCCCAGATGTCACAATTCATTGAAGAGATTGACATACTTTCAGATTTCCAAACAGTATTCCGTCCGGGAAAAGGCACTGAATCTGCCTTCCTTGCCATCTGGGATGACCTAAAGAATACAGTTGACTGCAATGGGGTTGCTGCGCTACTCCTCTTGGACCTCTCAGCTGCCTTTGACACGGTTGACCATGACACTCTAATACAAAGACTTTATGAAGCTGGCATAGAGGGAACTGCTCTAGACTGTATCGCTTCCTACCTTCGAAACAGAACTAATGTCATCCATACCCCACCTTTCTCATCCAAACTGTACTCAACAAAAGCAGGGGTCCCTCAAGGTTCTTTCATCTCGCCCATGCTTTTAAACATCTACATGAAGTCTTTACCAGTACTGATCAATAAACTTCACCTCACGTGCTACAACTATGCAGATGACACGCAAATACTCCTTCAACTGGAATGCCCCAAAGACATTGGAAAATCACCAATTTTCAGCTGTCTCAGAGCCGTGGATCAGTGGATGACTTGGAGCCATCTCAAATTGAATGCTTCAAAAACTGAAATACTCACGTGTGGCGATTGGAAAAATTACAACCCGCTTGCCGCATGGCCTGATGAACTGGGATCACTGCCTAAAGTATTGAAGGAAGTAAGAAACCTCGGAATGACCATGGACTCCAAGCTGTCGATGAATATCCAAGTGGATAAACTAGCAAGATAAAGCATTGCTACTATAAAAACGCTGACACAAATTTTCCCTCATTTGGGATTTCCACACAAGGACGAAGCCACCATCTCCCTTGTTCTATCCAAACTCGATTACGCCAAGAGACTCTACCACGGATCACCTTTAACGACCATGAAAAGACTACAACGGATTCAGAACTCGGCTGCCAGACTACTCTTGCATCTCAAACCACGAGACCACATCTCCCTTGCCTTGAAAGCCCTGCATTGGTTACCGGTTGCCAGAAGATCCACTTTCAAGCTGCTTTGTATTACTCACAAAGCAATACATGGAATAGGACCACTCTTCATCAGGAATAAAATCACCAAACACATTCAACAAAGGAACCTCCGCTCTAAAGGAGCATCTTGCCTCAAAATCCCACCATTCAAGAAAAAAACGTGGGTGGCACATCCTTCTCTTTTCAAGCAGCCAAACTATGGAACTCTTTACCCCCCAACATAAGATCCACCGACAACCACCTTATCTTCAGAAAACTACTCAAGATCTGGCTCTTCCCCACATAAGCACCATACGGAAACAGAAATTTGCATCATATCCCTCTATATATAAGCATTTGTTTTCACTATAGATATGTACCTATCCTTGTGTATTACTTTATAAAACATGTAAAATAATTATGTTGTTAAGAGAAAATTAAAAAATAATAATAATAATAATAATAATAATATTCATCAATAAATAAAAATCATCTTTGGTCTACATGTACATACTTCCATTGTGCATCTATGTACCTTCCATGTAATTGGATCTGTGTGTCTGTTACTTTTCTCCTGAAAAAGCATATCCAATGCACTACCCTATTTCTCATCCTGTGCCTCTATCAATATATTTAATCTAAATATACTTACTTTCTTTATGTATCTATATACTTTCAATGTACTTATGGATCTATATATTTATCACTTTCTTCTAATTTAGCATTTCCAATGCACTAGCCTATTTCTCAGCCTATACTTCGCTCAATATATCCTCTAGCCCAAACTTCTGACTCATTTCAAACTTCTTTCTACTACTCCTTCTAATGAACTACCGGTACACAGACATAATTTCGACCTCAAAAATATCGACATACACAAATATCGAGTCGAAAATATAGACTAGACAAAATATCGACCAGACATAATATCGACTACAAAAATATCGATTACTATCGATATTAATAGCAAAAATATCGAATCAAAAATATAGACTAGACATAATATCGAGTAGATAGAATATAGGCAACAAAAATATGTCAAATTAGGTGTTTTATAATTTGTAATAATTGTGTAATATAAATCTGTAGCGGGTTGTGGGTTTATAGGGGAATAGGGTGGGAAGTAATTTAAATATAATTATATAAATATGTAATATAATAGTAATTGTTAATTAATTAATAATTGTTAATTAATTAAATTATAATTGGTAATTAATAATAATTGAATAATTGATAAATCATTACTTTTTACTTTATAAATTTTTTTGCGGGTTGTGGGTTTATAGGGGAATAGGGTGGGAAGTAATTTACATTTAATTAATTAAATATGTAAATTAATAATAATTGTTAATGAATTATTATTTGGTAAACAATTAAAATATAATTGGTAATTATAAATATTTAAAGAATAAATAAATAATAATTAGTAAATTAATTTCTGTAGTGGGTTGTGGGTTTATAGGGGAATAGGGTGGGAAGTAATTTAAATATAATTATATAAATATGTAATATAATAGTAATTGTTAATTAATTAATAATTGTTAATTAATTCAATTATGATTGGTAATTAATAATAATTGAATAATTGATAAATCATTACTTTTTACTATATTATTTTTTTAGCGGGTTGTGGGTTTATAGGGGAATAGGGTGGGAAGTAATTTAAATTTAATTAATTAAATATGTAAATTAATAATAATTGTTAATTAATCATTATTTGGTAAATAATTAAAATATAATTGGTAATTATAAATATTTAAAGAATAAATAAATAATAATTAGTAAATTAATTTCTGTAGTGGGTTGTGAGTTTATAGGGGATAGGGTGGGGAGTAATTTAATAATAACTAATTAAATATGTTAATTAATTAAATTTGTTAATTAATTAATAATTGACCATTAAATAAAATTTACTTTGTAAATAAAAGTAATTGGTTTTGGAAATTAAATTTAAGTTTTGGGTTTTTGGGTTAAGGGGTATTGTTAGGGTTCAGGGTCAGTTTTGGGTTTTTGGGTAAAGGGGTATTTTTAGGGTTCAGGGTCAGTTTTGGGTTTTTGGGTAAAGGGGTATTTTTAGGGTTCAGGGCCAGTTTTTAGTTTTTGGGTAAAGGGGTATTTTTAGGGTTCAGGGTCAGTTTTTAGTTTTTGAGTAAAGGGGTATTTTTAGGGTTCAGGGTCAGTTTTTAGTTTTTGGGTAAAGGGGTATTTTTAGGGTTCAGGGTCAGTTTTTGGTTTTTGGGTAAAGGGGTATTTTTAGGGTTCAGGGTCAGTTTTTAGTTTTTGGGTAAAGGGGTATTTTTAGGGTTCAGGGTCAGTTTTTAGTTTTTGGGTAAAGGGGTATTTTTAGGGTTCAGGGTCAGTTTTTAGTTTTTGGGTAAAGGGGTATTTTTAGGGTTCAGGGTCAGTTTTTAGTTTTTGGGTAAAGGGGTATTTTTAGGGTTCAGGGTCAGTTTTTAGTTTTTGGGTAAAGGGGTATTTTTAGGGTTCAGGGTCAGTTTTTAGTTTTTGGATAAAGGGGTATTTTTAGGGTTCAGGGTCAGTTTTTAGTTTTTGGGTAAAGGGGCATTTTTAGGGTTCAGGGTCAGTTTTGGGTTTTTGGGGTACAGGGGTACAGTGTAAAAAAAAAGTAAAATTAAATTTAAATTAAATTAATTTAATGAAATTAAATTAAATTAAATTATATTCTATTAATATGTTTATTTAATAATATGTTTATTTAATAATATGTTTATATATATATATATATATATATATATATATATATATATGTATTATTTTTGGTGATATAATTTTTTTATTTATATTAATTATTTATTAATATTACATTCATTTAATAATTATTTCTAAGTTTATATTAAATATATTTATATATATTATTTTTAACTTAATTTTAAGACATTTAAAAAAATCGATATTTTTACAGTCTATATTTTTGTAAGTCGATATTTTGGTACTTACCTGTTTGAAGATAGGCTGTCGATATTTTGTACTTCGATATTTTTGACTCGATATTTTTGTATGTCGATTTTTTTGATTTCGATATTCTGTCAGTGATCCGAACTACCCTGTCTCTCATCCTATACATCTATCAATATATCCTCTACATCCACTCTCTCATTTATCCCAAACCCCATTACACTACTATGATCGCCAAAATAACCCTTTCTAGACTCTCTCCTGCTCTACCCCTCCTTGCATCATCTGACACCTCTTTTTACTACACCGATCCCCTAAAACAAACCTTTCTAAACTCTCTCCTCTTACTCCTTCCCTCCAAAACTTCTTTTTACTCATCCAAAAGCCTCTTCCTACTGCTAAGACCTAAAAAAAAAAAGAAAATCCTTCACTCTTTTATCCCTCCACTATCCTTTTTCAATCAAAATTAACGGACTAACATGTTCACTTCTCATATTCCATATTCAACTATACTAATATACTGCCCAAATAACTGAATACCATATCTACTACACAAATTACTTCATATTTATACTATACTAATTTTCAACACTAATCCTTTATGGGTTCCGGAGTGGCGTGCTACTCGCCAGAAAAGCACTTCAACACCCATTAGGGGAAAATAATTCCCATTGAATACTGGGGGTCCCTGGGGGCCAAGTAGTCCACCAGGAACCTCCAGTATGTGCCAGGGGGCTGTCTTTCCATCTCCTCATAAAAAAGTGCTGAGTGCAATTCAGAGGACCTTCTTGCCCCAGAGAAAAGATGTAAACATAGACTCTAATTAGTTGTGGTCTTGATGTCTAATTCATATTTGAAAGTATACGTCTTCATCTGTTTTCAATCTGTTCTGAATCTTTTTATTGAGAATAACGATATAGTTGGACTCCAATTGCCTCAATCTTAGTTCTTTATTACTTCACCTCCTACGTTTAGGGATCAAATCAATTACATATTGCAGCAATTCATCACTCCTGCCTTTTTGGGATTCATGCATATGGCGAGCAACTGGATAACTTCTGTCTTCATTTTTTACCGCTCTCAAATGCTGGTGCACACTCAGACGTACCATATGTATGGTGCTCCCTACATACATCTTGTGGCAGGGACACTGTGATATGTAGACCACATGATCACTCCTGCAATTATATGAATTAGATATATTAAACAGAATTTTCAATAATGGCGACAGGACTTCTTAAGTGTTTATGCCATGTTTGCATGCCTTGCAACAATGACATTTTAGCAACCTAGAATTACCTCTGAGTGAGGTTAAAGATTGTTGTGCCTCTGGGCTGCTGACTACCAATTCCTGGCACAAAGTCATTGCACATCTGAACATTGGTAGGTGTGTTTTGGGAACTTCTTGGCCAATCACAGGAATGCTCTTAATGAGGTGCCAATGCATGGTTAATATGCCTTAAAATTTCTAATGATAAGTGTGATAGCCTTTTATCATTCTGAGTTAATTTTTGTCACCTCATTTTTTACCTGCTCCCTTTTATGCGAACAACATGGATTCCCTTCACACCCTCTCCACTTTACTTTTATGCTTGACTTAATAAAAGAGGGCTATATCCTCCTTCAGCAAATCTATTCTGAAGTTCAATCTTTGCCTTCCTCTATGTGGTTTCTTCACTGCAATTCCTCTTCATCAGAAGATGTTCAGCATATGGAGTGCTTTGTTTTAATTTGCTCGGATGGAAACATTTTGATGGCAAAATGGAAATCTCACAGTTACCCTTATGTGTGTTCTAGTGTGTATTTTGCTGTTTTTTTACAAACACAACCAAATCAAGAAAAATTACCTCAGTGGTAATAATATTGTAGTTACAATTGAGATTAAAATTATTGGTATTCAATTTCTGTACAAATGCCTGCCCAAATTCAGGGGTACCATTCCACAGAATGAATAGATTGCCAATAAAACGTGTCCAACTTAACTAGGGGCAAAGCCGTGCCCATTGCAGTACCCTGACCTGTCTGTAAGAGTCCTTCCCAAACATGAAGAAATTGTTTTGGAGACACCACACCATCATTTCTAAGAACATGGCTGCATGCTGGTGTTGATGTATTAACCTACAACGTAGAAAGTGTGACATGGCCTTAAGCCCATCCTGATGGGAGATAGTAGTGTACAGGATACTAACATCTAACATCATGAAGATGTAGGTGCTTCCCATGTGATATCATAAATCCTTTTTAGGAAATCTCCTGTATCTTGTATATAGGAGGGCAGGTTTTCGGACATACTCTTGCAAGAAATAATCTATAAACGGGATGTGGTCTCAAATAGGCTTGGTATGACAGAGATGATTGGCCTGCTGGGGGACTCTGATACTTATTATGAATTTTGGGAATCAGTTATAAAATTGGTGTTACAGGTGAGTCTACCTTCAAATAAAGATAGTCTTCTAGTGTAATCAAACCTTCCCCTCTCTACCTGGATAAATATGTAAAATACCTTTCTTCTCCTTCAGACATGTTTGATTGTGACACTTCGCAGTAATAGTTAGGATCACTTAGTCAATGCTCAGCTTCCCTCTGCCACATAAATTTCAACATAAAACAATATTTCCTCCTTTGTACGATTGTCGGACCACTATGTTCTTTCTGGATTTAATTATATTGACAACTTAATGGTATCTGGCCACTTGAGCGCCACTTGCAGACACAAATGCCTCACAAGATGTAACTGATTATGCTTCAAAATCAGAAATCACCAACTCAGAAAACATATACAAAGAGTCCATGGTAGAACAGGGAGAAATACGGATATCAGTTTAATTGGAGTCTGAACACTTCCATAGATGTCAAATCTAAAAGCATCTGCTATCTCCCTGATGCAGGATAGTAAATTTCTTCCTACATTATCTCTTTCCATTTTTTCTAAACAGGAGTTCCACATCGACAACTACCAGGTTTGTTCTAGATGCTTCTCCACTTCCGCCAGGGCCTCGACTTCTCATGTCCTTATTGAAGAAATATTTTTGCAACTTTAGCTTCCTCATAAATCAAAAGAAATCCATGCAAGTTTGTCCATAGTTGAAATTGGTAAGAGTACAATATGACAGTCCCAAAGAAAGAGTTTCTTCTTACTCACTCGATAAATCCATATCTGAAAGATTTAGTATGGTTTGGGCATTGTTCATCAACATCATTTGCACTGCTGTGTCTCTTGGATCCTGACCATAGCTTCATGCCGTCGCTTTCTTCTTTGGGACCTCCCTTGGAGAATTTTCCTCTTCTTTGTTGGTGAGGCCTTTGGTTCATCGTGCAGTCTAGCCTTAAAAAAACTGAGGTCTTCAGTTACTGTAGGAAGTTCTCTGTTATTACCTGCACTCCCTGAGGCCCCCTCTTCCGGGTCTGTCTCAACTTCTGAGCTAAACTCAGAGCTTGTTTCCATTATTGTTGGTTTTACTTGATTAGGTGCTTTGTCAGAAAGTTGTTGTCTATGCAAGTTGCCAAATCTACACCTTCCGCCTTTAACACACACAAAAAATATAAGCAACATGCCACACCTCACAATTTTGCTTCCCCAAGTCTACCTCACAACAATGTTACACCACAAAAGCAACACAGCACTCCAACTCATTCTCAAACACCATCTCCAACACATACATATGCAGACCCGTCAAAGTGTCTTCTTAGCATGCTGGATGAGGAAAACGATAAAGAACTGCTACACGATTGCTTTCCTAATACAGCTAATACCAGCACTAAAAACACACCTGCTACACACCCACAAAATACTGATCACTCATCTACAAAACAAAGTCCCACTATCACCAAAGGCCACTCTCTACACTGTCTACTAATAAATGCTCGATCCCTCTCTAAAAACAAGCATCATATCTACAACCTTCTCACCGATGCAAAACCAGAAATACTATTCATAACCAAATCATGGTTGGGAGAGGATAATTCCTGCATGAAGCCATTCCTCTAGGCTATCAAATAATCACCCAAAATCGTATAGCCAATAAAGGAGGTGGTCTAGCTGTTGTATTCAGGCAAACAATACATATCACTAAAGTTGACAACATCTCCATAAAGAATTGTGAGGCTCTTCTGACAAGATGCAATCCTACACCGTCTTCCACCTGTAACTTCCTGCTCCTTTACAGACCTCCACCTAGCAAGGCAACATTCCCAGACGCACTTCTAGACACAGTTACAAACCTGATAACAATACACTTCAACCTATGCTCCTGGATGACCTTAACATTTGGTTTGATAAAACCAATATGACCCATCCAAAAACAATAATCACCGGCCTAGACGCATTGAACCTGCATCAGATTGTCCCCAATCCAACACACATCGCTGGACATATCCTAGATGTCATTTTTGCTTATACTGAACTAGTTACCTTTCAAACTATAACTCAAGTCACATGGTCAGACCACCACCTGCTTGCTTTCCAACATAAAACAACACTAAGCGATTCACCTGAAACTACCTTACATCCATCCACCTATCGGCCGTGGAACAAACTCAATTTGGAACACATGGAAACACCACTAACATCCAGTATAAATCTGGAAACCATAAATTCTGTTCAGAATCTATATGAGTGGCTACAGGAAGCTTTTGACATCCTGATACCACTCAAAACCACACAACAGAACAAAAGAAAAAAAGCGCCTTGGAGAAACATAGCAATAAAAGACATAAAACAACAAAATATAAAGCTGCAATGTACCTGGCTCAAAACAAAAGGCAAACAAGAAAAACTACACCTACCAAAAATTAACAGATTATATAAGAAAATGTACTATTCAGACAGAATTCAAAACACTAAATGTGCAAATAAAGATTTTTATAAAATACTTAATGAATTTCGAAAACCAAATTGCGTAGAAGGAACTCATCCTGTTACTCAAGATTTCACAGACAAACTGGCAAATCATTACACGGACAAAGCAGACACATTGGACTCGTACTTACAACAGAAACAAAGCACCATCACTAACCCTTGTACCAAACAACTATCCAAGAATGCTCTAATCAAGCCTCTCCGTTCCTTCCAACACATCTCACACAATGAATTTATGGACCTGGTCAAAGCAAGCAGGCCTGCCGGCAGCCCTTCTGACCCCTGTCCACCACAAACTTTAAAGACAATTATTTTAACAACATCTGCTGCCATTCCAGTAAGAAGAATCATCAATTATTCCTTAACTACTGGAATATTGCCAGAAGAACTCAAAAACTCATACATACGCCCTTTACTGAAAAAAACAAACTTGGACCCGCTGAACCCTGACAACTACAGACCCATTACAAATGGACCTTTCCTGGGCAAACTGATAGAAAGAGCAGCGTTCTCCCAGATGTCACAATTCATTGAAGAGATTGACATACTTTCAGATTTCCAAACAGCATTCCGTCCGGGATAAGGCATTGAATCTGCCTTCCTTGCCATCTGGGATGACCTAAAGAATACAGTTGACTGCAATGGGGTTGCTGCGCTACTCCTCTTGGACCTCTCAGCTGCCTTTGACACGGTTGACCATGACACTCTGAAACAAAGACTTTATAAAGCCGGCATAGAGGGAACTGCTCTAGACTGTATCGCGTCCTACCTTCGAAACAGAACTAATGTCATCCACACCCCACCTTTCTCATCCAAACTGTACTCAACAAAAGCAGGGGTCCCTCAAGGTTCTATCATCTCGCCCATGCTTTTCAACATCTACATGAAGTCTTTACCAGTACTGATCAATAAACTTCACCTCACGTGCTACAACTATGCAGATGACACGCAAATACTCCTTCAACTGGAATGCCCCAAAGACATTGGAAAATCACCAATTTTCAGCTGTCTCAGAGCCGTGGATCAGTGGATGACTTGGAGCCATCTCAAATTGAATTCTTTAAAAACTGAAATACTCACGTGTGGCGACTGGAAAAATTACAACCCGCTTGCCGCATGGCCTGATGAACTGGGATCACTGCCTAAAGTATTGAAGGAAGTAAGAAACCTCGGAATGACCATGGACTCCAAGCTGTCGATGAATATCCAAGTGGATAAACTAGCAAGATCAAGCTTTGCTGCTATAAAAATGCTGAGACAAATTTTCCCTCATTTGGGATTTCCACACAAGGACCAAGCTACCATCTCCCTTGTTCTATCCGAACTCGATTACGCCAAGAGACTCTACCACGGATCACCTTTAACAACCATGAAAAGACTACAAAGGATTCAGAACTCGGCTGCCAGACTACTCTTGCATATCAAACCACGAGACCACATCTCCCCTGCCTTGAAAGCCCTGCATTGGTTACCGGTTGCCAGAAGATCCACGTTCAAGCTGCTTTGTATTACCCACAAAGCAATACATGGAATAGGACCACTCTTCATCAGGAATAAAATCACCAAACACATTCAACAAAGGAACCTCCGCTCTAAAGGAGCATCTCGCCTCAAAATCCCACCATTCAAGAAAAAAACCATGGGTGGCACATCCTTCTCTGTTCAAGCAGCCAAACTATGGAACTCTTTACCCCCCAACATAAGATCCACCGACCACCCCCTTATATTCAGAAAACTACTCAAGATCTGGCTCTTCCCCACATAAGCAGCATACGCAAACAGACATTTACAGCATATCCCTCTATATATAACGATTTGTTTTCACTATAGATATGTACCTATCCTTGTGTATTACTTTATAAAACATGTAAAATAATTATGTTGTTAAGAGAAAATAAAAAAAATAAAAATAATAATAATAATAATATTCATCAATAAATAAAAATCATCTTTGGTCTACATGTACATACTCCCATTGTGCATCTATGTACCTTCCATGTACTTGGATCTGTGTGTCTGTTACTTTTCTCCTGAAAAAGCATATCCAATGCACTACCCTATTCTCATCCTGTGCCTCTATCAATATATTTATTCTAAATATACTTACTTTCTTTATGTATCTATATACTTTCAATGTACTTATGGATCTATATATTTATCACTTTCTTCTAATTTAGCATTTCCAATGCACTAGCCTATTTCTCAGCCTATACTTCGCTCAATATATCCTCTAGCCCAAACTTCTGACTCATTTCAAACTTCTTTTTACTACTCCTTCTAATGAACTACCCTATCTCTCATCCTATACATCTATCAATATATCCTCTACATCCACTCTCTCATTTATCCCAAACCCCATAACACTACTATGATCGCCAAAATAACCCTTTCTAGACTCTCTCCTGCTCTACCCCTCCTTGCATCATCTGAGACCTCTTTTTACTACACCGATCCCCTAAAACAAACCTTTCTAAACTCTCTCCTCTTACTCATTCCCTCCAAAACTTCTTTTTACTCACCCAAAAGCCTCTTCCTACTGCTAAGACCTAAAAAAAATAAATCCTTCACTCTTTTATCCCTCCACTATCCTTTTTCAATCAAAATTAACAGACTAACATGTTCACTTCTCATATTCCATATTCAACTATACTAATATACTGCCCAAATAACTGAATAACATATCTACTACTCAAATTACTTCAAATTTATACTATACTAATTTTCAACACTAATCCTTTATGTGTTCCGGAGTGGCGTGCTACTCGCCAGAAAAGCGCTTCAACACCCATTAGGGGAAAATATTTCCCATTGAATACTGGGGGTCCCTGGGGGCCATGTAGCCCACCAGGAACCTCCAGTATGTGCCAGGGGGCTGTCTTGCAGAGACGTGTAAAGAGGCCACGCCCCTTTTTACACCTCTATGCAATGCAGCCCCCTGTCGCATACTGGAGGTTCTTGGTGTACTAGTTGGCCCCCAGGGACCCCCAGTATTCAAGGGGAATTAGTTTCCCCTCTGCATACTCGCCAGGGGCGAGTTTGCAGAGTGGTAAATAATTCCCATTGAATACTGGGGGTCCCTGGGGGCCAGGTAGCCCACCAGGAACCTCCAGTATGTGCCAGAGCGCTGCCTTGCAGAGACGTGTAAAGAGGCCATGCCCCTTTTTACACCTCTCTGCAACGCAGCCCCCTGTCGCATACTAGAGGTTCCTGGTGGACTAGTTGGCCCCCAGGGACCCCAGGTATTCAAGGGTAATTAGTTCCCCCTCTGTAAACACGCCAGGGGGCTGTCTTGCAGAGACGTGTAAAGAGGCCATGCCCCTTTTTACACCTCTCTGCAAGGCAGCCCCCTGGCGCATACTAGAGGTTCCTGGTGGGCTAGTTGGCCCCCGGGGACCCCCAGTATTCAAGGGGAATTAGTGCCCCCTCTGCATACTCGCAAGGGGGCGAGTTTGCAGAGTTGTGCAATCTGTCACCTCAAGCCCTGCCCCCTCCCTGCACCACTCTGCAAACACGCCCCCTGGCGCATTTGCAGAGGGGGAAATAATTCCCATTGAATACTGGGGGTCCCTGGGGGCCAAGTAGCCCACCAGGAACCTCCAGTTTGTGCCAGGGGGCTGCCGTGCAGAGACGTGTAAAGAGGCCACGCCCCTTTTTACACCTCTCTGCAACGCATTCCCCTGTCGCATACTGGAGGTTCCTGGTGGGCTAGTTGGCCCACAGGGACCCCCAGTATGCAAGGGGAATTAGTTTCCCCTCTGCAAACACGCCAAGGTTCTGCGTTGCAGAAAAGTGTAAAAAGGGGCGTGGCCTCATTACACCTCTCTGCAACACAGCCCCCTGGCACATACTGGAGGTTCCTGGTGGGCTAGATGGCCCCCAGGGACCCCCAGTATGCAAGGGGAATTAGTTTCCCCTCTGCAAACACGCCAGGGGGCTGCGTTGCAGAGAGGTGTAATGAGGCCACGCCCCTTTTTACACCTCTCTGCAATGCAGTCCCCTGGCGCATACTGGAGATTCCTGGTGGGCTAGTTGGCCCCCAGGGACCCCCAGTATGCAAGGGGACTTAATCCCCTAACTTAGAACTACTGGGCGCGTTTGCACAGTGGTGAAGGTAGGGGGCGGGGCTTGAGGTGATATGTATGCAAACATGCACTGTGGCGCGTTTTAAGTTGGGGAATTAATTCCTCTTCAATCAATAGGTGCCCTTGGGGCCAACTAGTCCAACAGGTACCTCCAGTAAGAGCCACGGAGCTGCATTGCAGAGTGTTGTCAGTCAGTCAGTCAGTTAAAAGCTTTTATTATCGGTTAAAAACCATAAAAAATCATATTTACAAAACACATACTTCAATACAAATTAGATATAAATACATGTTAAAAAAGTATAAAAGACCTCAATGGGCCACATACATGAGAGGTTACAAAGAATATTTGAAATAATGCATCCCTAGGTAACTCACAAGGGCAACATTAATTCCCTATTAAAACTACCTGATTTCTTTTGTAGGAAAATACCCTCCGATGTTATAACATTATAGCACCCCTGAAAGAGTAATTGATGAGTTGGTGTTTTTTTTTTTAGTATTGCACACCTTATGAACCACATAGACAGGAGAAATGTTGCCGTTGCATATACTGTCAAGAAGGAGGTATCGGTTTTGAGGATTCGGAAGGTCTCCCTATAATCCCTGATGCCCCTGGACTTACAAAAAAGAATTATCCATTTCGCTCTTGCCCGAGAGTACGAGGGGCAAAAGAGCAGAACATGCAGTTCTGTGTCCCTGCTACCCGCGCACCCTGGGCAAGTGCTCCCCAGGGGTGAAGCATTTGACCACTTGACAGTGGCCTCCCTAAGGGGGAGTGAGCCATGCCTAAACTGGATATAAAGTTTCTTGGCCAGGGTGGCTGGATGTCATCCAAGAATCTCTCATAATTAGGATGTACCTTGATCTCTAAAAAGGTGTTAGTAAGTCTGCCCAGGGAGGAATTTGATAGTAAGAGTGTTGTAAAAAGGGGGCGAGCCCTCTGAACACCTCTCTGCAGCGCAGCTCCCTGGCGCATACTGGAGGTACCTGGTGGGCTAGTTTGCTCACAGGGTACCCCAGGATTGAAGAGGAATTAATTTCCCAACCTAAAACGCGCCACAAGGCGTGTTTGCATACGTCACCTCAGGCCCCGCCCCCTTCCTTCACTATTGAGCACAATATTCCTCTAACATCAGCGGAACTACGAATTCCGATTTACTCACCTGTTATCACGAGAGACGTCAGTGCTGCATCTTTGAACCAGTACAGACCCTGAAAAGTAAATCTAAGCGTACTTACCAGTAACATGTATTTCCTTCCATAGGAATCTATTGCGTAGTTTTCACCAGAAAAGTTTCTAAGTGTCTATTTTTGAAACATACAAATATTCCTGTAAAATCAGCCGAACTACGAATTCCGATTTACTCACCTGTTATCAGGAGAGACCTCAGTGCTGCATCTTTCAGCCCACTACTGATCCTGAAAAGTAATTCTAACAATACTTACAGTAACTTGAATTTCCTTCCATAGGCTAACATTGACTTGTTTCACTTGGAATTGTTTTTAAGTGTGGGGTTTTGGAACTTTAAAAAATTCCTCTAAAATCAGCCGAACTCTGAATTCCGATTTACTCACCTGTTATCAGGAGAGACCTCAGTGCTGCATCTTTCAGCCCAATACTGATCCTGAAAAGTAATTCTAATCGTAGTTACAGTAACTTGAATTTCCTTCCGTAGGCTAACATTGACTGGTTTCACTTGGAAGTTTTTTTAAGTGTGGAGTTTTGGAACTTTAAAAAATTCCTCTAAAATCAGCCGAACTACGAATTCCGAAGGCTGCATCTTTGAGCCCAGTACTGATCCTGAAAAGTAATTCTAACCATACTTACCAGTAACTTGAATTTCCTACCATAGGAATCCATTGTCTGGTTTTCACCAGAAATGTTTCTGTGTCTATTTTCACTAACTAAAAATATTTCTAAAAAATCGCCTGTATGACTTAAACACATTCTTTCAACTGTTTACAGGAGATGCACCAGTGCTGGAACCAGGATCCACGACTGAGTAAGAAAAAGTAATGATAACACTACTTACCTGCTAAGTGAATTTCCTCCCATAGGATAACATTGGTGATTATATGTGAAAACATTTCTGTCAACTTTTAAAATACAATAATACAAAAATACAATAATAATCCTTAAAAATCACTACAGTAACTAAAACAGTTTTACTCAACCGTTTACAGGAGGTGTCCGAGGACTGAATCTACGATCCAGTCCTGTGGTTAGAAAAGTAATCCATAAAGTAACTAATTGCATTTAACCAGAAAAACACATTGAGGCCAATGTTGCTCTGTGTTTGAAATTGTGTTGCCCATTGCAACAACTGTAACTACTGTACTTAAAAGTCAATTGCCTATTTGCAAAGTATTTAAACTAAAGTAATTCATTCTGAGAAAGTATATTTTGTAATGTAATGTATAATGTAATTACAATGTAATTTAAGAAATAAATCTAAAAATAAATAGTTTAAAAAATATAGTAAATCAGTATAAAAAAATAATAACAATTAATACATTTAAAAAGTTTCATTCACAAAAAAATTCACCGAAAAAAACATAGGTTTCAGGCCTGATATAGTTAGGAATTAGCATTTAAAAAACCTTTAAAATTCCCTGAAAAAGCCATAGGTTTCAGGCCTGATATAGTTAGGAATTAGCATTTAAAAAACCTTAGAAATTCACTGAAAAAACTGTAGGTTTTAGGGGTGTTGTAGTTTGCTAGACATTTCACTTGTACAAAACCATTGAAATTCCTCCGATATAGTTAGTTGTACTAACTATATCTCGCGCGCCAGCAATCTACTGCTGATGATGTCACATATTACATCATTCATGACATGGACAGTGACCTCACTGATGACATCTCAAACGACATCACTGATGACATCACTGATGACATCATCCACGTGGCGATACACCTCATCATACGCTAGTATAACCTTTCATCACTCACTGTAAAATACAGAGTACCATATTTGAATCCATTGACACACCAATACAAGTTTCTAAAAACCCACTCAGTGATTCCTAGATCTATACACACATCTAATCACTTAGCTACAGATTCACTCATACATGCAGTCAATGATCAATAGAACACTATCAAATATACTTATACACCTCGACATTACACACCAGCACACATCCTATTCACTTATAAAGTCATCCTATTCACTTATGCAAACAATGGATCATACTTATATTTACTTAGCTATACACTTATAAACACCACTTTATCTATTCATATAGATAGTAAATTATACTTAGTGTATTATAAAATCACTATTACAAGTATACAGTTATCCATACAGTCACGCATACAATCACTGAGTCTTTTGTATACTTATTTATAAACAACAACTTACATATACATTGCCTTTTATTTTTCTACTTTGTTGGACATGTACCATTAAGAGAGATATTTGCTCATCACCACACCCATAAAGATATTCACTCACCCAAACAACTGTTATAACATGTAGTCTTAACGTTATATACCTACTAAATCAACTATTCACACATCTTTGGGCAGTCACACACCTCCCACCGAACCACATACACATTCACTCTCCCATACAAATACTCAGTTAACTAATCAATAACTAATATAGACTTTCAAATAGCTAGTAACCAACTGGAGAAGTAGTTTTTACAACAACTGACAAAGTGATACAGATGTTCACACAGTTTAGTCACTATCCAATATATTTAGAGAGACACTTTAAATTAGTCAAGTAAACAGTCAATCACACTGCTACTAAATCCTCCATCCAGATATTTATATTTATATATACACTCATTCTTCCATGTAAATTGCTATATATATAATACATATTTAAATAACGAAGCAAACCACATTCACTGGATGATGTCATCAGTGATGTCATTTGAGATGTCATCAGTGATGTCACTGACCATGTCATGAATGATGTAATATGTGACATCATCAGCAGTAGATTGCGGGTGCGCGAGATATAGTTAGTACAACTAACTATATCGGAGGAATTTCAATGGCTTTGTACAAGTGAAATGTCCAGCAACCTATAACACCTCTAAAACCTAGTTTTTTCAGTGAATTTCTAAGGTTTTTTAAATGCTAATTCCTAACTATATCAGGCCTGAAACCTATGTTTTTTTTCAGGGAATATATATATATATATATATATACACACATACCATATATAAACCGTCTAGGTACATATAGGTAAGGTATTATACCTGTAATGTAGGAGCTGGTTAAGAAAAACAAAATCCCTTTTTTGCCTTTTGTTGCATTTACAAAAAGATTCAAGGATCAGCTTCAAACCCACTTTGTTCAGGATTAAAATTACTTCTGTGATGTTTCTCCCACTGTTGCAATGCTTTAATCAACTCAATTGATGTCATAGACAAAAAACTTTGCAGTGATTCTTATTTCCTGTTAAGATATGCCTATTTACCCTTCATCAACAAAGCAGTTTTTAATGTATTGTGAGGGGCTGAGATGCACTTGTGTAGTGCTTGAGGGGCGGCAGCAACACTTCTTGGCACATCGCGTCCCACCACCTGGCAGCAAACACCTATGGGGACCTGACTCTGTGGGACCCCCCGCCGCCGAGCTCGTGACATTGCTCGGCCGCGGAGTGGGGCAAACTACAGCTCCCAGACTGCCTTGGGAGGGCAGCACCGCACCGCCCACTTCCCCTGCAGCGCGCCTGGAGGCGCTTAAATACACACAGCTTCCACTGAGGAGCGGGGGCTGAGACGCACTTGTGTAGTGCTTGAGGGGCAGCAGCAACACTTCTTGGCACATCGCGACCCACCACCTGGCAGCAAACACCTCTGGGGACTTGACGCTGTGGGAGCCCCCGCCGCCGAGCTCGTGACATCGCTCGGCCGCGGAGTGGGGAAAACTACAGCTCCAAGCCTGCCTTGGGAGGGCAGCACCGCACCGCCCACTTCCCCTGCAGCGCGCCTGGAGGCGCTGAAATACACACATTTTCCTCCGCGTCGCGGACACGCGCGGACGGCGCCAGGCGAAGCCCGGGCAAAGGGCGGGCCGTCTGTGGCCGTCAGGGGACGACAAGGGACGGGACGGGCCACCCCTCTGAGAAGTATCATCCATTATGGGTTAAACGTAAACTACAAACTTCTACTAATGGAGGAGGTGTTAAAGCAAAAGTCCCACGAAAATCTACCACTTCAGCTAACATTTTGTCCTACCTTACTTCCGCCGTGGGCAAGCTAAATAAAGAAATTGCTATTACAGAACGGGAGCTGGGTCTGGAAAATTCCTCTAGAGAGACACCGGGGTCTCCTCTGAGTGTTAGACAGACTATTCCATTGGAGCCCAAGATCCTTATTAACCCCAGTAAAAGCATCCTTCCCCTTCCCAGCACTTTGTGCCCTGAGGTTGAAATTCCTGCAAATATTCCAACAGAGCAAGATCATTCAGGGGAGGTTACAAAAGCAGTTAAGAAACGTGGCATGAGACAGTATAAAAGGTACAAAACACCTATTCCCCATTATCAGAAAAAAGGTTATTCTGCCTCTAGACATTTCGAAACCTCTATGAGAGACATGGTGGAGAGTATACTCACAGAAAAACTGGAAACGACGCTGACCCAGATATCAAGTGACATTATAGAGACCTTAAAGGAACTTAATAATAACTTAGTTTGCTTTAATAAAATTGAGACCACAGAAGCTGTTGTTGAGGTTGTAACAAAGGACCAGGGGAGGAGATTGAAATGGAACAAAATCACCCCTGAGGACTTTTTTAATACAATCAGATCTAAGGTCGGAAAAGAACTTAACACCTGTAGTGACCCACTTAGTTTTGGTGGGGATGTTATATCCTCATACGAAGTAATCTGTCAACAGGTCCCAAGGGATCTCACAGTGAAGGTACAACATAAAAAAAAAACGGTGCACGGATGGTTTGACCATAATTGCACAAAACCCATAGTGAGCTTCTGAGAGCACTTAATAAGAATCCTAGAGATAAGCATGAAGTAGCTCTCCTAAGGAAGAAATATAACACCATCCTCCAAACACGTAAAAACGAAATTAAGGAAGAGGCGTGGGACTCATTATATGAGAAAGCCACTTTGAAGAACAGTTCCAAATTTTGGTTAATCATTAACTCCCCTTTGTTTAACGGTGAAGAAAATGCCCCGTTAGAAGTCAACATCACAGAAAGGGAATGGCGAAACCATTTTGAGAACATATATGGAAGTAACCTAGAGCTTGATATTTACGTGCCACATAATGGAGAGTCAATGGTGTCTTCCCTGAGTTTTACTATAAAAGAAGTGCAGAAAGCAATAGCAGATACGGCCGGACACAAAGCTCCGGGCCCGGATGGGGTACCATCTGACATGTATAAGGCCAATTCGGATTTTTGGTCAGTAATTCTCACAAATGTTTTTAACATAGCAGCCTGCTCTACCCCTGTCACCTTCCCCACCTCTTGATGCCGCTCCATTATAATCCCAGTTTTCAAAAAGGGCCAAAGGGGGGATCCAAGATGCTACCGGCCAATTTCTTTGATTGATTCCTCAATTAAAATATTGGGGAAAGTAATTTTAGCCAGGATAACAGCCTGGGCCTCAGAAAATGCCATCTTAAGTAATGCCCAATATGGCTTTAGAGCCAGGAGAGGCACCGAAGATCAGTGCCTAAATATACATCTTATAATTAATAAATATACGGTTGCGTCTAAGGGTTCAATCTTTCTGGCATTTATGGACTTATCCACAGCTTTTGACCTAGTTAATAGTTCAAAGCTGTGGATGATGTTTTTGGAGCTAAGTCTTGATCAGGCCCTGGTGAATTTTTGGGCTGAAGTGCATAGAGACCTGTCTGCATCTATCAGGATGTCGCAAGAGGGAAGATGCACGGCTGGGTTTAAATCCGGTAGGGGGGGCGCCAGGGGTGTATCTTGGCTCCAATGCTATTCACATTATACATAAACTCCCTGGAAGATGTTTTGATAACTACAACAACTGATATTCCACGTATGGGAGGAACGTCCATCCCTGTACTCCTATACGCGGATGATACAGTGCTATTGGCTAGGACACCTAATGCCTTACAACGTCTTCTTAACTACTTTGGGGAATTTATGAAAAAATTGGACCTAGTTATTAATACTGAGAAGTCGCATGTTATGTCACTAGGGAATAGGAGAAAGTGCTTTAAAACTGTCTCATGCAATGACTCAGTAATATCTAAAGTAAAAGTCTTCACGTACCTAGGGGTCGTGTTTGACGATGTAGGTTCATGGGCCCCCCAAGTTCTGAATAAAGTAGCTGCCATAAGAAGATCTTCGGATGCTATTTTAGGATTTGCTAAGAGACTGGGTGGTAAACCAGCTGAGGCAATATTGTCTATTTATAAAGCTAAAACTATGGCCATTGCAAGGTAAGGGGCAGCAATATGGGGATATAAAGATACAACTCTCATTCAGAGAGAAGAAAATAAATTCCTGCGAGCCATATTAGGGCTCCCCCAATCAACTGCCCCATATGCAGTACACTTGGAGCTTGGGATGGGATATATCACAGACCTATTAAACATGGCCCCCATCCTACTATGGATCAGATCCTGGCTGAATCCCAATCTCACACTGAACCATAAGATCATCAGGGACTGTATGCTACTTGATAAAGTGTCGGAAATACAATGGCTGTCCTTCATTAAATCTACATCTAACTATCTGGGTCGTCCAGAGATTTATACCAACCCAGAAGGTCTAACTAAAGCTGACATCAACTGGGTAAAAACAAACTTCTTAAGATCTAGAGAACTGGACCGTGAAACCACAGAAATAAGTAAACCAACTGTAAGGGTCCATTGTATGCTGATACTGTCTATGTCCATTCAACCATATTTGTCAATTGTCATTAAACCCTTCCACCGATGGTTGCTTACTAAATTTAGTTTTAATCAGTCGCACTTGCTATTGGGATTTTTTAGAGAGTGGTGCAAACCAGAGGATGCCGCTCCTTGCAAATGTGACGCTCATTCATATCAGGACACGATGCACTTTGTGTTTTTCTGCCCATTTTATATGGGAGGCAGGAAAAAGTTTATTACCCCATTATTAAAACATAGGGGGTTCCTGCAGGTAAAACCTGCATTACTCTATCTCCAATTAATGGAATCCTCCGCTGTCATGTTTGGGGTAGCAAACTTCTTGGTAGCATCCATCGGCAACAAGAAACACAGATCACTGGGGTAAACATCCTCGGAATATGTAATATCTCAAATTGAAATTAATTTTACCAACTAATTGAGAACACACATGACGTTAAATCTGTAGCTTTTAAACATGTATTGAATCACTGACTATCTTGTATAATTTGTAAGCTATAATGAATAATAATTAATTCGACACCACTGTGTTTTGTGTACATGAAATGCATATTTTTGTAAATTAATCTTCATATATTTTTGTACTTCTGATTTTATCTTGTGATTGAATATCATACGTTTATGATTTTAAAATAATCGAATAAAGTGGATTTTGAGTACTGACTACTAATGTATTGTGAGGGGTCCTTTTACAGGTTGTCCATATATGTATTGCTTTTCGCATTTCTTGGAAAGCATGTGTATGGTCAAAGGGACTTGGATGTGATTAACAAGGGTCATAATATTACATTTGCCTATCTTCCTTTAGAGATAGACATAGTTCTATACACTTTTAAATAAAAGGAAAC
Organism: Lissotriton helveticus; assembly: GCF_964261635.1. Lineage (NCBI taxonomy): Eukaryota > Metazoa > Chordata > Amphibia > Caudata > Salamandridae > Lissotriton > Lissotriton helveticus. The sequence continues at coordinate 967,992,098 of NC_136071.1, read as the reverse complement.
TGGTTCCAGTTCCCTTTCCCCTCAGAAATCATGGGCCAGATATACAAAGCATTTTTCTGAGAAATTCAATTTCCAAGAATCAAGCTATTTTGGACCGGGAAAAAAAGCTTTTTCAAAGGTACAAAATTTGAAATATGATTACAAAATGTGTTAGTGGGATGTATTTTGCATCTGAGATTCAGTATTTGGAAGAGGCATGTTAAGGGAATTCCTTCCAAATACTGAATGTATTATTGTTTTGCCACCAAATTTCGGTCGCAAAACAGTAATACTTTACCACCAGTTAAAAACTGGTGGTCACCCTTTTGGTGGGATCCTTTCCCCTTTGAAAATGTAAATAAAAATATTTCTTACAAGTTCAAGGTTTCATCTTTTTCCTTTTTTAAAGCATTCCTTTTCCCTTTAACGAAAACAGTATGAATTAAAAAAAGATATACTTTATTAAAAGCAGTCAAAGACTTGGTGGTCAGCTGGCCATCCCTGTCATGGCTATAATTCCTAATGGGTCGCAAACTGAAACCTAACTCATTAATATTCATGAGTTAGGTCGACTGTCAACCCAAAAGGAATCTCTAAATTAGTTTTATGCATTAGGAAAACCAGTTTCCTAATAGCCACATTTTTCTACTCTATTCTATATCACAAATGGCCAAGCCGCTTCATGGAGGTAGCCCATTTTAAAATTGAGACTTTTAAACACCATACCACTAGTGCTTTGAAGCCAGTTTATGAACGTATCATATCTGCTTTTTAAACTTCCTAATCCAAGTTCACCATTTTCAATTCAAGGTTCGAAAAATCTAGTCAGTGGATTTCCAGTGATTGTTTTTTCGAGCTGTAGATTTCTCATAATTTAGACATTGATAACTTCCTGAATGGTATTTTGTTATTCCTCTTCCTTTTAGATATCTTTTCATAGGCTATCATGCAATTTAATGCAAAGTCACTTACTGTGGCTATAGAAGGCGCACATTTATTTGGTTCAGTTGCAGATGTGGGCATAGAACATCATTTGTTTCTGATGGAAAGTTGCTTATTTTCCACCCAAAGATGTAAGTTGCCAATGTCCAGGGCCACTGCACTTCCTGGTAGGGTTGGCGATATATTGTGCTCCACCAGCATAATTGCTGTAATTTTGGCCACTGGGCATCACCAAATTCCGACAACTGCTATGTGCATAGTCTCGCATACGGCTTGAAAATGGTAAGTTGGCGAGCGAGATTTGGCACCCACTTGCGAGATTTTAGGTCACTATAGGGGCACCTGGTGAGATATCTTCAACGCAGGTGGTTGCAGGAGAGTGAGACAATTTATAGTCAGAGTGCTACTGCTCGAGTAGAAAATCTACTCAAGTAGTAGCAAAATCAACAATAGAAAATGCGCACTCTGGCGCGCCGCTTGGTACCATTTGCTCTTATTTTTTTAACACGGAATGAAATCCTGACACTAGAGCTGACCCAGCCAGGATATGTTCTACCTTCAGGGAATATTTTTCCTGCAATCCATCAGTAAAAGCTTGATTAAGAGGGCCCCCTTTCGTGACTTGAAAATTTATGAAATCGTGTTTTATTGGTATGCTATCGAGTGATAATTAAAAACATCCATCTAATCTTCCACATTCCCCTAACCCATCTGGCTTCTTTTAATCTTTCAACAGATTAGATGGGTGAGAGAACTCCAATGTATTTTCTGAACTTGGATCTGAATAGATAAAAATACCCCCTCTCTGCACAGATTTATATGGTGGTATTGCAGGGTCTTTCAGTTATAAATTTGATGTCGCATTTGACAAGCGATCTTTCTCAGTGTTTACTGGGAATGTGAATATTTGGTTAAACACATCAGCTTCTTGAACAATATATCACTTCTTATATTCTGTATTAGAACCAAATCTTGCTGCCTGGGGTGCTATCCTCAGCCTTGTTTTCAAGGATTTATCTCTATATATTTCCCCTCGCCATTGAAATGGGGATACGTTTTCTAATGGGATCTGATTATACACTTGTTAAGAGAATACATATCTCCAACCACCCCCTTTGTAATTAAGTAAAAGTACAATCAAGATAGTTTCAAAACAAACCATTCACTAACCCATCTTAAGCCCAGGCTCTACTACATCGACTCTTCAGTATTATAGATATATATTTTGTAGTCACATCGGTTTCCATGGCCAAGGTAGCTGTAGCCTCACGAAGGCTTTGAATACTCTGCTAATATTACCATATCAAAAAGTAGCGACACATAATGTGCTTTATAATTGCAGGCTGTGGTGCCTCTGCCCATCAATAATTTCTGTAACTCCAGGAATTGTATACATCATGATTGCTAGAACAAATGTTTTCATGTTCTGTGGAGAAATAATTCATAATTATATTGTACATATTGTAATTTATATACGTCAACAAATTAGTTGAATATATAATTAAAAGAGGCTATTCATAACTGCCCAGGTTTCAACATAATATTGGGACAAACCTTGGATGGAACCCACTCGAGGGTCAAGAATTCACCTTGCTAACCACTGTGCTGTAACAAATGAAAGGGAGAAAATTATGATTATGCTACATGTACACCCTAGCAATCTGAACCAAGTATGTGCCATTGCTATCAAATACAAATATTGTGTGCATTCTAGTGTTTGAGTCTTGAAGAAAATTCTAAAGTGTGGATGGGAGTATCTCATGTAAACATGCTAATTTTATGCTTCATTATTAGATTGTAATTGACTTCCTTAAAACAGGGAGACATACATCTGGTTCACTCGTCTTTTCATCTTGTTCTGTTTTTGTGTTTACATACTGTGTCTATTACCTTTTAGGATAACTTTGAAGGGGACATTGAATTTAGAAATACCAAATTTGCATATCCAACTAGATTAAAGGATCAGGTTCTACAAGGGCTTAACCTGCGGGTTCGGAAAGGCCAAACTCTAGCCCTCGTTGGAAGCAGTGGCTGTGGAAAGAGTACCACAATTCAACTCTTGGAGAGGTTTTATGACCCCATAGAAGGGCATGTGGTAAGTTATAATAACATATTTCAAATGTTATCATACAATAAAGGTAAAATATTACTATGCCTGTAGTTCAATGTCCTCAAATCCATTTGATACTGTCTTGCCTGCTGACCAGCAAGTAATATGTTAAATAGAGCTGGATTGATTGATTGATTGATGTTAAGGATAGATGGTGATGACCTAGTGTAACCAATCATTTTCCATCTCTTAAAGTAACCACCAGTTAAACGTCTTGTGCATTTCCTTGAAATTATTGAGATCATGACAGTACTTTCACAAACATTCCTGGCTAAAATGGGTCAAAATCTATGCCATTTCATGCATCAGCAATACAGAATCAACTGTCTTACCCACCAGGTAATGGGGTTCATCCAGTAGGGGGTTACTTGGCAGATCATACACCAACATCCTAGACTCATATGTTAGGGTTTGCATTGTAGGAGAATGTAGGATTTGTTCTGTTTACTGTCCTGCTGCTTATTATAACGTTCAGCTCCTTCTGTCTATTGATCATTGCAGAATATATATATTATACAAGAATCAATTTGGGTCAATAAATATTGAAAACGTCCTTTTGTGTATTTTTCTATTTTTCTCTGAGCCAACGAGAGCGCGAGTGTATGAGCGAAAGGTTCTAGATCCGTCACCACGATCCCTAAGGGTCCGGGTTGTCATGCCCAAGGTTGTCAGAACTGTTCGCACCTTGTCTAGGGGGAGAGTATTATGGCACTGTGAGGTAGCTGGTCCAAGGAACAACATATCCTGCAGAGATGCACGCAATCAGTCTTGCACCATCCCAAAGTCTATGTCATCCACAAACATCTAGATCCTACTGATGAGGGGAAACTACATGACATGGTACCGCCAAAGTTGGTTGGATTCTTATTTTGTATGGATCAACTGAGTAGTTCAGTTGTGCCTTCTCAGAGACCCCTATTCACTTTTTAACCGGAAACGTCTGTGTTTCTAGGGAATATCCTCATCAGCTGAGTAGGAATACCTATTGTATTGGCTGTTGGTTTTTCAAGCTTGAAAGGATCAAGTTCCAACTGTGTTAGCCGAACTCTGTCATTCATTTCTTACATAACATGGCACAAAATATCTCTGAAAACTGCAGATATGCAGTTACTCAGAAACTACTACAAAATGGTCTCACACTAGATGGTGGGGTCATTACCTTTGTGGTAGAGGCACATGATTCATATAGAACAGAGGTATTCAACTCCTAAATTACCTTCCCAGCTGCAGATGATGCAACACTGGTATTTCACGAATAGACTGAGGATAACATACAAGCTGAGTACATTCCATATGAGTCAATAGAAGTTCCTCTTACTTACAAAGAACATGTTGATTGGTTTGAAGGCACACAACCCCACACAATAGAAATTCTGAGACTAGTTCCATTCAGCACTGAGGAGGGTGACATGGCCAGTCCTAGCCGAATAAATATTCCATCCCGGTATCTATATTTGGATCGCAACCCAGCTGTGAGGATTATGTAATAATCCAGCCACAATATACAGATGTCTCACAATTTTTGTGATACGAACATTAATTCTCAATCATGCGCAGGCCATTTAAACTGCACCACCACAAGTGGTCACACCAGGCATTAGCCCACAAACACTGAATTGGGAAAATTCCGACCAAAAGGGAGAAGTTCCATTTTAGATTACACAGAAGATGAATCATAATGTAGCAGTGTTTTCCCATATAGGCCCGCAGATAAAAGCACAGAATATTGACAATTTGCTTCCCGATGGGAATGGCTCCTCCGATAAAGGACTGGGCTGCTGGGGGTATCTTTGCTGCAGTATATACTAGAACACATGGTACCCCTTCACTGGTGGTTCTATTTGTAGTATTGAAATAGGTCGAAAACGAGCATGGGCCAGCACCTGCTCTAGACTTAGGAATGAAAGTGATCTGCAACTTTGCCGCAGTATCAGCTGTAATGTTAAGCAACATTAAAGGGGAAGCAGCAGTGTTACCTAAATGCCAAAGCCTAAGGGATTTGACTCCTTCATAGCAGGAGAGTGATTTACCTAAAATAAAGAGACCTGTGCTACGCTAGGTAGATATAACTTTGAAGCCTTAACTGGTAAACCACATTTAAAGAGTAATTCTGAAAAGGACAACTCTAACAAAGCACCTGACTCTTCACCAAAGAAAAAGTGGTACAATAAAAAAAATAAGGTTAACATAAAATCATGGGGTGGGTCTCCTACACAGGAAACCACTGAGAAACATCATAACTTATGGAACCGTGATAATCTGAAACCACCTGACAGGTGTCAGGATACTGATACGTGTTCCTCTAGTTCCTTCCAGGATTCATCTGATAAACATTCCGAGAAAGGAGGATGGTCAGAGCGCAGATGAGAAGAACACGTGAAACAAAAAAAGCACTCACAACGCTGGTCTGACTGCAATATTAAGCAAAAAGACAAGTCTAAACATTGAAACCTCAATTCAAAAAGAAGACGGTTGTCAGGAAACACGATACCGGTAAACGCTGTCTGACGACAATCAGCTTCTAAACTACAATTGCAGACAGGCAGTGCGGGAGGCATCTAACACGTGACTTTTACACACAAGAGACCCGGATATAGGAGCAGTACGGAGAAGAAGAAGCCGCAGATTATCCTGGTAATTTTGCTGCAGGTTGCAGTCCGGTTGAGAAAGATTATGGTGGGGTAAGAGTGCTTCGGGCACATTTTGGATCCTTGCTTCTCTGCCCGCAGTATTTTTTGTCCTCTTCCCGGCATTTCAAGCTTGGTTCCTCCGTTGGCTGAAATAGCCGCGTCCTGAGAAGACAGAAGGTGGAACCTGACAGGTAGCCAGACCTATAATATTCTTCTGGCCCAAAAAAATTGGCCACTTGATTTTGTAATGGATTCACCAAAAAGAAAAATGGTAATTTTACCAGCCCTTTCCGACCTCTTTCAAAATCAAATATACATTCATAAGCCAAGGACTGGGTTCTAGAGCTAGCTCCTGAATTATACCTAGGGGTGGGCAAATAATTCCGATCTGCCAGCGGATTTCGCTGAGTTTTGCCCACTCCACGCTCTGTGCGGAGTTAAATAATACTCAGTGAAGTGACGCAGAGCTGAGTTTTTTCTCTTGAGTGTCTCGCCAACTTGCGAGAAAAAAGGTGCTAGACCTCCTCCTGGTGAAATTTCTCATAACAGGCAGTGGCGGCAAGTCACGACCGCTCATGATGAGAAGTCTTGCACTCGCGTTGAGGAAGCTGCTGCTCTAGTAAAATGTCTACTCAAGCAGCAGAAAACAGCAGCGGCCTCTGACGTGACTTGTAGTGCTGTTCACATAGATTTTAGAGCACAAGACAAACTCCTGGCAAAAAAAATCAGTGCGACCAACGTCACTTAAAAGACTCTGCTTCTGGCGGAACTCTACAGAGTGCGGTGGAGTTTTTCTGCCACTTTGCGGAGTTCTGCGGAGTGAAACTCCGCAAACTCCACCCAGGCTTACTGGAGATGTGATCCCTCCACTGGTAAACTCCAACTAAAGAGTGAAACGCGCAACACAGCATAGCAACTGATAAACACTGTGAAATGAAAAAAAACATGATGTTGGTTATGACTACAAAGATGTGTTCATGAAAGCGATACCAGTAAGAAAAAAAGTATGAGAACAGTATAACAGAGAAGCAAATCCAAACATATATGTAGATCCAATAATTGTAAGTTTCGGAAACATCCTGAAAAACTGCATTTTGCTCAAATGGTATGTGGCAACAACATTTTTAACCATACAGGTGCCTTTCAGAATGGCGGCATGATATAGAAAGGTAAAAAAGAAATATAAAACAGTGAAAAAGTAGAAATGGGTCTCCATAGGAGTCCTCCAAAAACTGTAAAAATGTACTTAATCATGAGAAAACCTGTCTGCCAAACTCTGAATAAATCCCTAAATCCTGTATGAGTTGACAAAATCTCGCTAATTAAGAAAACGTCTTGAACCAACATTTACAACTACTGACAAATTGAAATCTAAATTTATTTGCAGCTAATAAAAGCTATTGGGTAGTTGAAGCTGCCAATGAGGAACCAGGAAAGGACTTGTATTTGCAGTAGACCTATCAAATGAAAGGGACTATTAACACATCTCCAGTGCTATTTCAGCAGAAAATTGATCAAATAATCCACTCCCTAGAAGAATGGAAAAATAGGATCGCAATAAACTGGCTATTTCTGGAGGTGCCTCTAGAACCAGACAGAGTATCTTCATAAGTTCATAAAGTGTTCAAAGATGTCAAATCGGTGGATAGAAATCTATGCCGGGTCTAATATTGTCTTCAAGAGTGGTTTTGCTGTTACTGTTTCATGTTGAGGAAGAATTGAAATCAGCAAATAATCTAGGCAAATATGGCTTCAGTAATGACTCATGGTGCCAAAAATTATTATCAATATGAATTGAAAATCTACCACAGTACTTCAAATTAATACAAGTATAACTGAAAAAGGCCAAAATGCACACAAATGAAGAAAATCTAATTTTATAAATAAGGTCGTTTGGACTTGTCCAAGCTGATCTGTACTGTCTCTGTGCATCTACATAATTATTAACCACTTTAATTCTATCTCAGTTTGATCTCGTTACTGATTTAGACTGATTGCTTATTGATGGTTTATTCTACTTAGCTGTTATCTTCACTAGACTTCATTAGAAAATGTTTTATATTTTCTTGTTAAATAGCTAATGTATTAGTAATTATTTGATGTTTAAAGGTCTGTTATGCTTGTATGTAATACCCTATTGCATTTTATGCATTTGTATTGTAATAAATATTTTAAACCATTTAGTAAAGTTGATATGGAATGAATCAGATTGACATATTTCTGCCTCATTGTATTAAACCGTTTCAATATGTTCTAAAATATGCTATGCTATTCCTAAAGCTGGGCAAAATGTCTTAAGAACACAATGTTTTTTCTATTCAGTTTGCAGATAGAATTGATGCAAAATCCTTGAACTTGCAGTGGTTCAGGTCACAATTGGGTATTGTGTCTCAAGAGCCTGTTCTGTTTGACTGCAGCATTGCTGAAAATATCCAGTATGGAGACAACAGCAGAACAGTGAGTCAGGAGGAGATTGAAGAGGCAGCCAAAGCTGCAAACATTCACAGTTTCATTGAAACCCTTCCAGAGGTGAATATAACGTACTACTTAATAATGCAAAGTTACTGCAATGTTGCAAAAAATGCTAATTTGTTTATAACAGTGTATATAAATATTAAAAAGACCAACTAGTCTCTCTATGTGGTGTACTGGTTAAACCCCGAGAGCAGGGAAATCCACCTGCCTATATAAAAATATCAAACTAGAGTCCGAAACCAACACACCAAAGTTATGTTATAAACACCCAGACTGACACAGTTGGCCCATAGTGTGGTCCATGCTAATTGGTTGATATGGACCCACCTGGGAGTGAGAAGGCCGTTGTCTGTCCCTGTGATCTCGGGACTGTCTGCTGTGCTGGGCTCTGTCGCTCTGTCATCGCCGCCGCCTCTCGCCGCACCCGCTCCGCGGGTGCCGCTTCGCGGCTTGGGAAAGGTGTGTAAGCGCTGTGCTCTGGGAGGCGCTGAGAAGAACATCACGTCGGCGCTCTGCAGGGACTCAGAAGTCCAGGAGTCCCTGCTTTCCCCAGGTGCGCAAGCGGACGCGCCCACAAACAGACACGCCCCCCGCCTGGCCAGAGAGAAAAGGGCGCGTGTTGCATTACTCGCTGGGACCCACCTGGGAGTGAGAAGGCTGTTGTCTGTCCCTGTGATCTCGGGACTGTCTGCTGTGCTGGGCTCTGTCATCGCCGCCGCCTCTCGCCGCACCCGCTCCGCGGGTGCCGCTTCGCGGCTTGGGAAAGGTGTGTAAGCGCTGTGCTCTGGGAGGCGCTGAGAAGAACATCACGTCGGCGCTCTGCAGGGACTCAGAAGTCCAGGAGTCCCTGCTTTCCCCAGGTGCGCAAGCGGACGCGCCCACAAACAGACACGCCCCCCGCCTGCAACGTGCCTACTTTACGGCCTGCTTATCGCTCAGCGGGACGCGAGCGGGACGCCGAGCGAAGCCCGGGCAAAGGGCGGGCCGTCTGTGGCCGTCAGGGGCTGCCAGAGGCTGGGCTGGGCCACGTCCCTTTCCCCTGCAACAGCAGTGTCTACACACGGCCGTTGAGGCCCTTGGTGCTCTCTACATCCATGTCTACCCGCTCAGGAAGACTCCTCAGGAGTGAAGGCGATAGAGGAGTTATTGCAGGAAGCCCTGTGATAGGTTCTATGGATCGTTTTATTACCAGGGTGGCGGCTGTAATAGAAAAGGAGATCGCTGTATCAGAGCGGCGCCTATCCGAGATCTACCTTCCTTCAAGACGCTCATCATTGGGGGCTGCTGTACAAGCCCTTACTCTGGACTGTGAGCAGGCTCAACCTGCCCCTATTGTAGGAGCCCAAGGTGATTCTACAGACCCTTCTAACCTGCTTGAAATAGGGCAAAATATAGACAGGGTGGAACTTGCGGCCACACTTCTTCCTAGTGGTATTGAGGAGGAGGTTGGCCTTAGTATTCCACCTCCACCTGTATCACCTAAACCCCTAAATGATGCAATTAGTCAGTCTTTACTGCCATTTTCGCCCACCCCCATTGTTATAATAACAGACGAGGTCTCAGAAGGGGTGCCCTCAAGTAGCCGGACTCCTGAAACTAGACAGGATAAGAGAATCAAAGGTAAAAAGATAAGACACCGTAAAAAGGGTAAACTGGTGAGTCAGGCGCCACACTACCAAAAACCAAAAAACCACCTGGGTTTTGACGTGGAACATGTAAGGGGCACGACTATGGGGAATAAAGATGAGGCAGAAGGGGTTGTAGTGGCTACCCCGAAGGGGCCACTTCCTAATGATACCACAGTTAATGCCTCTAACCTCCCCGACCCTGTAACTATTGATATTATACTAGAGAGGGTAAATAGTCCCTTGATGCCCCTCCTTACACAGGTCAAGAGCCTGGGGTCTAGAATAGACAAATTAGAGCAAGCTACCCTCGACGGGTTTTACTCACTCAAATCCACATTTAAACAACTAGTCAGAGTGAGTGAAAGCCCAGACATGGGTCTGACGGAGTGTGAGCCCCCAGCAGTTTCTTTACCATCACAGAGAGTCCCTAAGCCCCCTAAAAAATTAAATAAGGTTGACATTAACAGATCACAAACCCCAGTTCCCAAAACTTTTCCCCCTCCTAAAGTAGGGCCGAATCTTAAGGGGCCACCAGCGCATTCAGAGGTTGCCACACCTAAGCCCAAACCACTGCCACAAAAGCAGCCCCAGATAACCAGTGGCAAATCAAAAAATATACAAATATTAGGCTCATGTGACAAAGCTCAGGGACTAGTAACAGGGAAAATCTCCAGTTCCGCCTCCCAACCTATACCTCTAACTACCTCTGTACTGGCTCCTAGGAAACCAGTACGCCGTACTCCTCCAATAAACCTCCCGTCAGACTGTCAACCCTTTGTTACAGTTCTGGTAAATGTCCCCCCATTAAAGGAAGGCCAGTTGGAAAATCACGAATCACTCAAGAATAAGTGCATCCACTGGCTAAAGTCAAACAAGCCAATCCCGCCGGGTGTGGATGGGATTATCCTAAGTGTCCGTAGAGTAGGCTGGGTAGGGCAGGAAAAGAAAACCCAGGAGGGGGACTGTATAATAATAAACTTTCAGGACCCCAGAGTAGTCCCTTCCATCTGCACCCCAATAATAAATATGGGGGCCCCAGGGGTTAAAGTAGTAGATTTGTCCTACTTCTACCCCAGGCAAATTCCTAGCCTAATTGGAGAAAGCCTAAGCTCCCCCGAGACACCTGGGGCTGGGGCACCTGGGGGTAGAGGGATGAACCCAGTGTGGGTGTCAGGGTCCAATTGACTACAGGAGGATGACCCTTGGCTTTGCAAAAATGCAGCCGAGGACAAAGTATCTGTGATAGTTCCAGACCCAATGGTAGTATTATCCTCCCTAATTTACTCCTCTCCAACCGGAGAGACTGGAGATACTAGTGGGACGAAGTCCACAGACAAGGGTATTCCTGCGTCGTGCGACGTTCCAGCTGTGACGGGCCCAGTATTTAAGGTTTTCAGCTGGAACGTCGCAGGGATCACAAGGAAGTTGGCCTTGCCCGACTTCACTGCATGGGTGGACGAACACTCTCTGTGTATCTTCCAAGAGACATGGAGCTTAGTGCCGGTACACAGGGTGGGATTCTCTACCTACTCTGTCCCTGCACTGACCTCGGAAACTGGAAGAGGGCGACCTTCGGGTGGCCTGCTCATTTGGGTAGCAGCCTCCCTAGACTGCAGAGTAGAGGAACTTCATACAGGTCATCCGGACATCCAAAACATTATTCTAACAGATCAGCGGGGAAGACTGGCTTTAAATATATACAATGTTTATGCCAGAGGGACCAAGGGTGGAAGAAAGTCACCTGTAATATCCCTTCTTGAGACCCTCCTAAATAAAACCCCTCATAGGTTGCGAACACTGGTCGTGGGCGACATGAACTGTACGTTCGAGCCTTTAGGCTCGGATGTTGCCCTTGAACAAGATGAGGAGGACATTAGGTTGGGGATCCCTGTATTGGAACTCCCATCTATCAGAAGGTGGTCTGAAGTTGCGCTACAGTTATACTCCCTGAGCCTGGAATTAAACCTAAGGGCAGCTAATGGGAGGACAACCTCGGATAGGGGGGTGCCCACACGTACAATAGACCAGGACACACCTCCAGGATAGACTACATATTAGTAGACGTGTACCTTTGGAAGCATGTGATGGACATGCTAGTAGTTCCAACAACTGAAAGTGATCACAACCCACTTTCCTTAAGCATGAAACAGTGGTGGCGACCTGCAACAGAAGGTCATGATAACCCGGTAGTAATGCCCCCTGATGAGTCCGAAGTCTCGCCATGCGGCAGACGAATAAAATGGGCTAAACTGGTCCTATCGGAGGCAAGGGTCGGAGAAATTCTTTCCCTCTTAAATCACGCAGTGGTAACCTTGGGGTCACCCCTTGATGGGGTGGGTAGGGCAAGTGGACTCTTTGTCTCCCTAGTAGAGACCCTGTCTAATGTGTTTACCATCCACTCTAGTAAGTTGAGTAACAAGAGAAGTAAAAAACTTGAAGACGGCTGGTATACTCATTCATGTAGGGTCCACAAGGCAAGGCTCGTTGAGGCAGTAAAGTGTAATTCCCACAGTGATATACAGGTAGCAAGGAAGGCCTACAATAGATCCCTCAAAAGCGCTAAGAGGGAGTGGGAAGATACATTCTGGGAAGATCTGCTCCAAGCTAGCAAATGTAGGGACTCAAGAGTCTTTTGGAATCTTATAGGATCTCGGAATAGGCCCGAGGCAGCTATGAGACCCTGTAACATCCCGCCACAAAGTTGGGTAAAACATTTTGGAACTTTGTACCTCCCGGCACAAGGGGAATTGAATGTTAGGGCGCACTTCCCACTAGCAATTGAACCGCACGCCTATGATCTCTTCACCCCTCTACAGATTGAAAAAGTGATAGGGTGGGTAGCTCCCCGCAAGGCAGCTGGCCCAGATGGCCTTCCGGGGGACCTTATGAGGGCATATCCAGTTGAGTGGGGTAGGGTCATTGCAGCTCTCCTAAACGACATCATGAGGGGAGGGCCAGTGCCAGAATCATGGAAAGGGGCGGTGGTGGTACCGATTTATAAAAAAGGGTGTAGAGAAACCCTGGGGAACTACCGCCCCATAAGCCTGATAGACTCCACTCAAAAGATAGCAGGCAAAGCCATACTTGGGAGGATTCTTCACTGGGTGGAGGAGAACAACATACTATCGGATTTTCAGGCAGGTTTCCGGGCAGGAATGGGGACAATATAGCAGGTGTTTAGGCTGGCACTCCTGGGATGGAAGGTGGTGGAGCCCCCCCCGCACGCGCGCGCGCACACATACGTTTTGTTTTCTCTGCTCCGTCCTCCACTTAACCAGCCCCCGCCTTCCCGTCAAAGAGCCTTTATAGGAAAGGCAGTATTTCAAATTAGCAGAAAGAACAGGGCGGCAGCAGTAGCAAAGTGCAGCCTGCAGCGAAGGAAAGATGAAGTCCCCAGTGCTGGAAGTGCTGTATTTTCTAATCGAGAAAGTGCTGCTGATTTCCAACTTCAAATTCTTCAGTGTGTCCGAAGATGAAGTGGCCCCTGAATGGCACTATGGCATTTCTCTATACAAAAGGGGGGACCTGCTGGAGGTGCCCCGCACCCTCTTCGTCCACTTTGGCATCTACCTGGGAGAGGACCGGGTGGCCCACCTGATGCCGGATATCCTGCCCCTGCTGTCCGAAGACCCGTCCCTGCTGCAGAAGGTGGTGACCAACAAGCGGCTGGTGTTGGGGGTCCTGGCCAAGGCGGCCAGCGTGCGGGTGGACTCGGTGCACGACTTCGCCTACGGGAGCCACATCCTGGTTAACCACCTGGACCGGAGCTTCCCACGGGGGGCGCTGCCCGCGGATGAGGCGCGGCGAGCCGAGCAGCTGGTGGGGGCCGTGGAGTACAGCCTGTTGTGGAACAACTGCGAGCACTTTGTGACCCGCTGCAGGTACGGCAGCCCGGCCAGCCTCCAGACCGACAAGGTAACGTTTACATGGAATACTAGTACTACTAATGCCTACAGCGAGTGTGGCGGGCACAGTGAAAGACCACCGCCGATGTGGTTACTTGTAAAACTTACATACCTCGGCGCAAAATCACGGAGCAGTCAGATCACTGAATGTGAAACAGACATACCTGCCAACTCCCACCGGTCCTAACACACTGGTGAAGAGCCGAAATCACACGGTGGCAAGGGAAACGCGCTGAGAACCACTGTAAATATTGGTTTTCCAGTTAGTTTCCCGAGGCTTTGAACAGCCGATATCAATTGAGGGGTGCAAAAACACCCCAAGACATCGGCACCAGTCTCACTCAACAACCATTTTTTTAGAGGGGTGCTTAGGGGCAGGGTGGGGTTCAAAAGTGCCTTTAGGTAATTCTCGACCCAATAACCGTCCCCCCCACCCCCCCCCCCCCCCTCCCTCCCCATCTCTCACGTGAGTGTTGTTTGGGTTGGCAGGTTGCAAATGTCACAAAAAGATGTTAATATTTCACTTCTGTTCTTGGATTTTCGTCACAATAAAATACACTGAACATAATTTCACAAAAGTTCTTTAGAAAAGTTTAAGCTATTTCCATTATAAATTACAATAACTTTTATTTAAGTATTAGTTATTTAAAAAAATTAAACGCCATTGTTAATTGTAATATCAATACATCGAAGTCATGTAAATACAAAACATATTGCATTACAAATGCTATAGGTATCACATTTGTGAAAGTTATAACTATTGGCATTGTAAATGACAAAGCTATTAATTTAGCTATTTAAAAAAAAACCATAAATAAAAACTTTGCCATTTACAATACCAATAGCTCAAACTTTCCTAATGTGAGACCTATTGCATTGCAAATGCTTGTTTATCTTTGTGCTGTAGTCAAGTATTCCTGGACAGTATCATAGACATGCAGAGAGCTCCAAATTGGATTCCATTTGCTTGACATTCCATTGGAAAGTAGAAAGTTTCCACTTTCTAAAGGCACCCTGCCATATCATCATGTGCCCGGCAGAAGTAATATAATGCCTGTCCCTTTACTTCTGTGGCACAGCAACTTAGTGACCCTGACTGCATACATGATGATAATATGCATGCATCCATATTTTGCCAATAGAGGCCACAGGCATTGCAGTGGAAGCTTTTTCTTTGCCACGTCACTGTATATTGCTCTTTAGGGAATCTGTTCCAAGTGGAATAGGTTTCCTTGTCCCGGGTGCAAGGAAATGGAGGTCACATTTTTGATGGATACTTCTACTGGCATATTTCTCACATTTTGAATATTCTAGGCATCAGACTGTACCCGGAAACTTCTCAGTAGCTCTCTGTGCCGTTAGCGAGTGCTGGCTCCGCTCTGGCTCAAGAAGCAGCATCTATTGATGTCACTGCCATAAATCACCCCCAATTGCCCTCTTATGCAGTTCCTATTTTGCTGCAAATCTAAAGCTCATCGCTCTAATATTCTTTGACATTTGTCAACATTGTTCTAAATTCTACACAAAGATTTCATGTGCAGTTCATAACATCACAACCAAATAGTCAGGTTTTAAATTTTACGGGAACTGTGATGGGCAAATGTCCATCGCAGATCCACATTACATATGCCTGTGGTGCTTGGAGTCAAACCTTGGCCTGCAGCTGCTGCCGCAGTATGCATCCCAAAGACTTTGAGGAGCAGGAAGTTAAGATGTCCATGGCCCAGGCTTGTGATGAAGGTAGAACTAAAAGGCAGTCCATACCGAGATCAAGTACATCAGAGTCATGCCCTCAAAGTTGTCTAAGTGAAAACATAAGAGAAAGAGATTCCACAACTCTGAGTAAAACCACTTCTCAAAAGATACATCATTGAAATGTCCCCTCTGAACCAGAATTTGTATAGATGCCCATGAAGAATCAGCACCAGTGCTTGTTTTGGACGCAGCACCAACTCCAGAACTGCTATTAACTGTGGCACCGCGAACCGATAGACCCTCTTCCACAACGTGATGTTTGCTGTGTTTCAATGAGGCATAGTCCCTTCTGGAGCAGCTTCCAGATACAATGGTGTATGGCTTTGTGGCTATCCTAAGACCATTTTCAGCAGCCCCTTTTGCACCGCTCCAGCCATAACCACAGATCTCACTGGCTTAAACCTATATTACATGTCAGTGCCATGCCTAATGCCACCTTCTCTTAACATACTTTTGGACTTTTCACCTTCTGAACAGCAGAACAGCAGTCAACACTGATTTGTCTGGTGCCACACTCAGCACAACCTGCTCCAAACTTGACACCATTTATACTATACACACATTCTCTCTAGATCATGGCCCACCATGTAGTGCATAACTTGCAGGACCACCTTCAGCCTACTGTCTCAAGCTGCAACAAAGCAGGTAATTCAATTAGAGTGGGACATGGCAGATACAGTCACTCTAGCCATGGAAACATACATTTTTCTTTGTTCCCACACACTTTTTAGGCATTTCCTAGGATGTCCTGTCCACCTGTATGACCCTCCATTTGGATGGTTTATGCCTTTTCGGAGCACAGGCCATCTCTGTCATCAAGAAGTTCTAGGAGAAACCTTTTGGCCTCCAAGCAAAAGAAAGAGACTATCAGAAATTCAATAACATGTGTAGCTTCTCTATGGGATTTCCCTTTCAATAGAAAACCAAAGCACACATCTTAACAGCACCAGCAGGCCAATCCCTGTATAAGCAGTAACATGGCCATGGTAAAGAAAGAGGACATCTACTACCTCTTGCCCTCCTCTCTTCCTCATGCTCCTCTGCAGGTACTGCAGGGAAACAGCCCTATTTACTCCAGTTGGAAAACAGGGTGTCAGTTGGAGGATGGGTATTCTCCTATTATCCAGTATTTGGGTGTCTTTCATAGATTCACATGCCTGAATCATTCCCCGTCGTCGAGACGGGAGCCTCCGGTATATAAAAAAGTAATGTCCTATAGACATACATAGAAAAGAATAGGCCTAAGGATCTCACCTTAGTGACCTATCCACGTCCTTTTGCAGGAAGGACCAAACAGAGCAGGCCCAAGGGTCCCACCTTGGTGGCCTATCTGAGTCCTTTTGTAAAAAAGGACCAAATAAAGAAAACCAACCAATCAGCTACTACCTCCTTCTAGAACCTTCCCGCCAGGAGCCCAAGTCTCTCAGATTTTCTACCGCACGTTGTGCTAGGGAGTCTCCACCTGAGTTCTCCTCGGGAAACTTCTTCTTTCTTCAAAAAGTGACTTTATTCAACTTAGATTATTATGTCTGATAGCCGGAAAAAAGATCATTTTTTCAGGGCCTGTTCCTCCTGCAGCAAGAAAAGACTTCATGTAGAGGATAAACATGAAACTTGTTTATATTGTCTCTACCCTCACCATCAAGCCAAGGACTGCAAGATATGTAGGACCTTCTCGAACAAGACCCTCAAGGACCGAGAAGGACGCCTACTACTCTGGCTCAACAGACTCAAGACCAAGACAGATGACTTGGTGTCGGAAGGTGAGAATGTCTCTGGAACTTCACATTTTTCCTTGAAGAGGCCAAGGGTTACTTCCCCTAGCCCCTCAGACACCCCTCCTATGAAGACTTCCAAAAAGTCCTCAGAGGGCAAGACCTCAGTGTCTGGCAAGGAACTTCCTGTCACCAGGAAGCAGCCGCTGGCCCCGACGACGACGACAGCGTCGATGGTTTATTCAGCGCAAAAAACTGTCTCGACGACGACTGCATCGTCGGCTACCTCCTCGACGACGAGGACGACGCCTTCATCGTCGGCGATTAGACCTACGCTGTCGACCATCCCGGTCACTCCATCGACGATGACGATATTACCGTCGACGACGAGACCGTCGTCGAAGACATCAACGACGACGCCGTCGACGAAAACCACACCGTCGACGAAGCCTACCTCGTCGACGAGGAGCATTCCGTCGACGACAGGAAAACCGTCGACGACGGGTAAACCGTCGACGGTGGAGAAATTACCGTCGGCGAAGGTGCCTAACACGGTACCGTCGACTCAAGCATCGACGACCACAGGGCCATGGAAAGAGTCTGCACTTTTATCACATGCCATGGATGCCTTTCCACCTCAAGTAAGCCATGTCACAGTCAAAATCACAAAAAGGCCAAATACGCCAGTCCTGACGTCGCCCAGTAAGGTGCAACAGCTACCTCCAGCCTGTCTATTGCAAGGTCAGGAGTCGGATGAGGATTCATATACACAAGCAACTAGTCCATCAGACTTGGTGCTTAAGTGTCAAACCACAGACAAGGAGCCGGAGGAGGAGGACCACGTAGAGCAATCGGTCCACACCCAAATCCAGACACAGGTTACTCCAATGGTGTGTCTCCCTGCATCCATCGTCTCGGATCTCCAGTTCCTAATAAAGGATTATAAAGAAAGGTTTCCGGAGAAACCCACTACACCTGCACTTCCAGCTGCACAGGTGCCAGCTCCTTTGTCTCGCCATAAACCATCTCCACTGGTGCTTGAGAAAGTACAGGTGCCAATACAAGACGTTCTCTCATCTGAAGAAGAGGAGAGAGAACAGGAAGAGGGTGAAGTCCATGACGACGAGTCAGACCCGGATGCAGACCAGGACTATGTGGCACATTCTCCGGCCTCTCCAGAACCACAGTCTTCGGAATCACCACCCGCAGACATCGGTGGATTCCACAATCTCATATAGCGGGCTGCCAAGAGATTCCATATGTCTATGGAAACACAGGAGACTGAATGCTTCCTTTACAATTTCAAGGAGCCCACTAAGAAGTCAACAAGATCAATCCCAATCATTGACTTTATCTGGAAGCAAGGCAAACAACTCATGCAAACACCAGCTTCTATACAAGTGGTAGTGCCCAGACTAGATAAAAAATACAAGGCAACATCATCGGCGCCAGCATGCCTCACAGGTCACCCCAAGGCAGATTCTGTAGTGACTCAAGCGGCACAGAAAAACTCGCGAAATCCAGCATCGCCTCTGTCGACGCCACCTGACAAGGAAGGCAGGAAACTGGATGCGGTTGGCAAACGCTTCACTACCACGTCGGCCATGACGGTGAAAGTGGCGAATTCAATTGCACTTCTGGGCCGTTACAATCGCCAACTCTGGGCAGACATTGCACCCTATCTTTCTAATCTGCCAGAAGATCTCAAAGAGGAGGCTTATTCGCTCCTCTTAGAAGGCCAAACATCTGCTTCTGAACTCATCGACTGCGCGATTGACGCCGCCATGACTGGTTTCCGGCAACTGGCAGGTGCTGCAGTACTAAGACGACAGGGTTGGCTCAAGGCCACCTCCTTCCGCCAGGAAGTGCAAACAAGAATCCTTGATATGCCTTATGATGGCCAGCACCTCTTTGGTGAACAAATTGACGCGGCCCTCACCACTATTAAAAAGGACACGGACACTGCCAAGGCTCTTGGTACTCTGCAATTCCGGACCCAGTCCTTTCGTGGCAACAGAGGAAGAGGACAACCTTCATATAGAGGTTCCTGCCAAAATAGGTCTTCCTATTCGTACTCACAAAGCAAACCGCAATTCCAACAGCGGCAAAACCAACAGGGGCGCCAGACTTCCTACGGCAAGTCGAACTACAGAGGAAAAAACCAAAAACGCCCTGCTGGCAACCGCCAATGACTCGTTTCAATGGCTAGCCCATCCACCATTGCATTCTTTACAAATTGGAGGAAAACTCACATACTTCCTAAAAAATTGGCAAACCATAACAACGGATCGGTGGGTACTCCAACTCATTCAATTTGGACATTCCCTAGAATTTGTCTGAATTCCCCCAACGACACCACCCTGCAAACGATCCCATAGGCACCTACGGTTGCTTCTTCAGGAAATAGCTTCCATGTTACAAAAGGGAGCGATAGAGAGAGTTCCACAGGCCCACAAGGGGAAAGGTTTCTACTCTCACTTCTTCCTAATCCACAAAAAAGGAAAAAAGTGGCGGCCAATCCTGGACCTCAGGGCACTCAACGTGTTTCTAAAGAAACAATCGTTCCGTATGGTAACTCTACAGGAAATCCTGGGTCTCCTGGAGGAAGGGGACTACATGACGTCCTTAGACCTTCAGGACGCCTACTACCATATTCCTATCCTCAAAGGGCACAGGAAGTTCCTCAGGTTTGCGGTAGCAGGACAACACTACCAATTTCGTGTCCTTCCATTCGGCCTCAAATCTGCCCCACGGATATTTACCAAATGCCTCTCCCCTGTGGCAGCCTTCCTCCGTCAACAGGGCCACCAGGTGTTCCCATACCTGGACAACTAGTTGGTAAAAGCGCCATCCGCGATCGCCGCAGCCTCATCCTCCAGCGCCTGTCTGGATATTTTCCACCGACTAGGCTTGACCCTCAACCGTGAGAAGTCGACACTGGAACCCACCAAAGTCATCACGTTCCTTGGAGCGACTCTGGACACGGAACGCGTCAGAGCTTTCCCCTCTCAGGAGAGAAAGGTCAAACTCATCTCCCTGGCCAAGTCAGTGGCTTCACGGAAGACTCTACCGGTCCGCACCTTCAAGTCCCTCCTCGGCATGATGTCTTCATGCATAATGCTCATTCCCCACTGCCGCCTCAAAATGCGCCCTCTCCAAGAGGAACTAACAAGGCAATGGACACAAGCTACGGGATCTTTTGAGGACCGCATACGCGTCACTCGACCCATGGTCAACCACTTACAATGGTGGAGATTGCTCAAACATCTGTCAAGGGGACTGCCGTTCCTGCTCCCAGCAGAACCACATGTAATAACAACGGACGCATCCCTGGAAGGGTGGGGAGCGATACTCCAAGAACTTCAGATCAACGGCAAGTGGACGACACAGGAAACCAAGCTCCATATCAAACTACTGGAGTTGAGAGCGGTCTTCCTGGCTCTCCAGGCGTTCCTACCACGCATTCGAAACTCCCCAGTGCTCGTCAGGACGGACAACACCACGACGATGCACTACCTGAACAAACAGGGGGGGGACGCGTTCGATCTCACTATCTCGAGAATCGCAAAGGGTCTGGAACTGGCTTCTGGGACATGGAATAACGTTGAAAGCAGAGTACGTCCCGGGCAAGGACAATGTCTTGGCGGACGCCCTGAGCAGAGAGAGGTCTCCTTCCCACGAATGGGAACTAGACACGCAGGTGCTGGAGCATATCTTCGCGGAGTGGGGCACCCCGCGAATAGACCTCTTTGCCACCAGAGAGAATGCCAAATGCCCAAGCTTCGCAAGCAGGCATCACCACTCAGGAACCCTCGGGAATGCATTTTCCATCGCATGGCACAACGTATTTGCATACGCCTTTCCGCCATTCCCACTGATACCCAGGGTTCTCAGGAAGATGAAGTCAGAGCCCTGCACTCTGATCCTAATTGCTCCATCCTGGCCGAGGCAGCACTGGTTCACGGAACTTCATCGCCTCTCTGCCCGGCCCCCTCTTCGCCTACAGCAATTTACGGCCCTGCTCACGATGTCCCAAGGGCAGGTCCTCCACCGGAATCTGAGCTCTCTGAAGTTGTCAGCCTGGCTCCTGAATACCGCAAATTCAGCCACCTGAACATCCCGCAAGAGTGCAGAGACGTCCTTGTGAAAGCTAGAGCTGACAGCACTACTAAAACCTACTCACTAAAATGGAAGCGATTCTGTTCCTGGTGTGTGGCTAATGGCTTGCACCCCTTCCACACCACTCCACAGCAGCTGCTGCCATACTTATTGCATCTTGCGCAATCAGGCCTTGCACATGCATCCATCAAAGTGCATCTAGCGGCGATTTCCAGGTTCACAAGGACTGCTACGGGCCCATCCCTGTGGGCGGACAGACTTATAAAACAATTCCTAAAAGGCCTATACAGGTCCTTTCCACGACCAAGACCAATTCCTCCATCGTGGCACCTCAGTGTGGTACTTCATCAGTTAATGAAGCATCCCTTCGAACCCATCCATACGGCGGACATCAAATTCCTCTCCTGGAAAACGGCCCTCCTCCTGGCGTTAACCTCTGCCAGAAGGGTCAGTGAGTTGCAGGCTCTCTCCATCCAAGATCCCTTTATGCAATTCAGGGAAGACAGAGTCATTCTGCAGACTAACCCTCGGTTCATTCCAAAAGTCCCCTCGGACTTCCACCTTAACGAACCAGTGGTGCTTAGATCATTCTTCCCAAATCCTACCACTGCAGCCGAGAGAACACTGCATTCACTAGATCTGAAGAGATGTCTTAAATTCTACATCGACAAGACACGACACTTCCAAAAGTCATCCCAACTCTTTATTGCCCTTAGTAGACCACGAAAAGGCATGCCCCTGACAAAACAGAGTATTTCAAGGTGGATTTCTTCTGCGATCACCTTTTGTCACGACAAGGCCGGACGGCCTTTGGACTCACGAGTCAAAGCTCATTCGACAAGAGCCATGTCCACGTCTGCGGCACTGTTTGCTGGAGTGCCGGTATTGGACATCTGCAGAGCGGCGACCTGGAAGTCCCCGCACACCTTCACCAGGCACTACTGCCTGGATACTGAGCTGATGAAGGATGCAGCAGTGGGCCGAGCAGTGCTTCGCCATCTATTCCAGTGAGTTGAGCCTTCCTACATCCCTCCATCCTTTACTGATATGCACATTCTTTTCCTAATATTTACATGACAATGCATTTTGGTGGTTTGCAGTCGCATGAGATGTATTATCTACAGACTCATATCTGATGTTCCATCACAAATGTGCATAATGTATTGCTCGCTACTCTGATTCAGGCATGTGAATCTATGAAAGACACCCAAATACTGGATAAGAAATGCGTTACTTACCTGTAACTGCAGTTATCCAGTATTAGTGTCTTTCATAGATTCACATGCACCCTCCCGCCTCCCCTGGCAGGGCTCACCTAGCTCTCCAACGAGTTTACGCCTAACTAGCTTGGTGCGTACAAAAATCTGAGAGACTTGGGCTCCTGGCAGGAAGGTTCTAGAAGGAGGTAGTAGCTGATTGGTTGGTTTTCTTTATTTGGTCCTTTTTTACAAAATGACACAGATAGGCCACCAAGGTGGGACCCTTGGGCCTGCTCTGTTTGGTCCTTCCTGCAAAAGGACGTGGATAGGTCACTAATGTGCGATCCTTAGGCCTATTCTTTTCTATGTATGTCTATAGGACATTACTTTTTTATATACCGGAGGCTCCCGTCTCGACGACGGAGAATGATTCAGGCATGTGAATCTATGAAAGACACTAATACTGGATAACTGCAGTTACAGGTAAGTAACGCATTTCTTCTCAGACTTGGAAGGACGTCACTTCAAACTAATGGGTCTAACAAATTGGGAAATATGGTATGCTCCACCATTGCAGCAGGCCCCTCAGCACCATCTTCCCTCTTCTCCAGCCTCCTTTTACCTGTCCACTTGCAGATCCTCCAGCAGTTGGTGGGAAGTTTACCAAAAAAGGACCATTGGAGAACGTGTCTAAATGGGGACAGGGATGCTACTCCTGTTACTTCCTGGTCCTCAGAGTTCTCAACTGGTTCCTCAAAATGGAGAAGTTCAAAATGCTGTCCCTGGCTTTGGTGTTACTCATTCTGGAAGAGGAAGGCTAGATGGTATCTATTGACCTGCAGGAAGTGTATTCAAACATCCCAGTTATGCAGTTGCACAGAACGTAACTTAACTCCACAGTAGAATCCACCTTCTACCAGTTTGTGGTTCTCCTTTAAGGCTTCAAGTCTGCACCAGGAGTCTTCTTTAAGGTGATGCCAGTGGTCACTGCCTAACTCAGATGATCAGGATTCAAGTATCTCTTTATTTTAATGGCTGGATCCTCAAGGCCAGCTTTCAAGAGATGATGTTGCACTACGTGCATGTCACAGCATTGTTTCTGGTTTAACAGGGTTTTACCGTCAATAAACCAAAATCTCACCTAGTGCAGTCTCAGTGCATCGTATTCAAAGGGGCAGTACTGGATATCACATTAGGTCGAGCCTTTCCCTCTCCATAGATAGTTTAGGATATTCAGGCTATGATTCCTATGTTTCAGAAAGGAGAGTACAAGTCCCAGTTCTGATGGTTGTATATCTGTTAGGTCTGCTAACTTCTTGTATTTTGCTGGTCACTCACTCACCCTGGCACATAAGGCCCTCCAGTGGTACCTATGCAGGCAGTGGCTCCAACATGGCAGAGGTTTTTAGAGATCCATCATAATCTGAATTTGCCATGGTGAAGAGTGGAAGACAACCTGCTTCAAGGGAAATCGTTTTAATCGCTTCAAGCTATGGCAACAGGCATGACAAATTCACCAACTCTAGGGCCGGGTGTCCACCTTGAGAGACAGTATCTCAGAGACCTAAAGTCTCTGGAGGATTAGATGTTGCATATCAATCTACTGCCTTCCCTTCACAGCCAATCTGTCCAGAATTTGACAGAAAATATGACCGCAATGTGATACATCAGCAAGCAGGGGGAACAGGGTCCCACCTTCTCTGCTGAGGAGCTCTATTACTCTGTTTCTCGGAGCAGAACCATCCGATCTGGCTGGTTGCCAAACATCTGACTGGTGTATTGAATGTATGTGAGCAGACAGTCTCAGTCGGTATCATCTTGCCGATCATGAGTAGCACCTTCATCCAGAGGTAGTCCAACTCATCTTCAGCCTATGAGGCACTCCTCTGGTGGATCTCTTTGCCACTGACAGCAATGATAACTGCCCGGAATTCTGCTCACTCCAATATCCATTGCAAGGAGCATTGGAGGACATGTTTCACTTGAATTGAAACTTGCAGCTGCTTCATTATGCGCTTCCTCCTATACCCTTATCTGCTCAGGTCTTGAGGAAGATCCACCTCTACCAGACCCTAGTCATTCTGTTGGACCCATACTAACCATGAAAGGTGTAGTATACAGACTTGATTCCCCTTTCCATGTGCCCTGTGCTCCATGTCCCTCACAGCGTAGACCTCCTCTTGCAGTTGCAGGGGCAGGTTCTGCTTTCCAGACCCTCCACCTTCCCACCTGGAGGTTACGCATAGTAATCTGAATGCTTTTTCTTTACCTCTTGAATAGTGGTGTTTGTAACTCACATACTTCCATGAATGTAAATATGAAGAATCACCAAAGAATTATGTGAATGTTGCGAGTAATTCTGTGTTTAGTGCTACTTTTTAGCAACAAAATGCACCTTTATATCGAAAATAAATGCACGGATGAATTAATCACAAGATAATGCACTAAATACAACAGAACATGAAGAGAGCCCAATAAGCCGCTAACGCTCGCCAAATGAGCACTTGGGGTAGGATTAACCAGAAAGTTTTTCCTACATTTAGCTTTATTGCCTTAGATCGAAATGCACCCTCACATCTAAAATGGACACCAGGATGGTTTAAGAAATAGCGCTAAATGCAGCAGAACAAGAATAGCGAGCACGAGCATCTGCTTGAGATGCTAAATGTGCTCTTATATTAGGATTTTCCCCCCAAATTACATGAACAGGAGTAGTTGTGTAATTATCAGTAATTCTGCCTCAAGAGTAAGGCAAAGTTACAAAAATGTCCCCAATTAGTTGAAATTCCTCCCAGGCCTACTCCTGAAGTGGTGGATGTCATATGCTGTGCCTACAGGTTTGTTCTGGGAGATGGATTAGGTTTGTGAAGTGCTGTATGGAGACCCTCTTCAGGCCTGATGATCGTACATATTGTGCTTTACCCTCTCACTGATTCAACAAGGATGCACATTAGGCACAATCAAGGTCTATGTATCTGCTTTATGAGTCTGTCTCTTCTATCGCCAGGATCAACTGACCCTCTTCCCCCACAAAACCCACTGTCATAAGATTTTTGAAAGGTAGCATGAATATGTTTCCTCCATTGCCATTCATAATGCCAAAATGAGACCTGAATCTTGTTCTAATATTTTTTAATGTTTGCTCCATTTGAGCCTTTTCACAATTGTGTGTTGTGACTGCTTACTTTAAAGACAATGTTTCTCATTGCCATCACATCAGAAAGACATATAATTGAATAACAGCCACTAAGTGTGAAATACCTTTCATTACTTTCTATTTTAACAAGCTGGTTATCAGAACCAGGGCTGGTTTCCTGCCTAAGGTGGTTATGCCATGTCATCTAGCCAATTCCATCACCTTATTGGCCTTATTTCCATCTCCACATCCAACGAAAGAGAAGGAAAGGGGCCACAGACTGGACTCCAAGAAAGTGGTCATCCTGTTTGTCAACAGAGCAAAGGAGTTAAGAATTTTTGGGGGGAGTTTTATATAGCACAAACTCGACCTGAAGAGATCAGGTATCAGAACACTTTACATGAGCACCAGTTTCGTTACATACAAACACATTTATTTTAGTTAGGCATGGGGAGATTAAATCATTTGCCCAGAATAACAGGATGCTGAGCGTCCTTGCCAATCACACGATGATGAGCGTAGTTACCGAGACTCAAACCTGGTTCCCCAGCTTCAAGGTCAACTGCTCTAGCCATTAGGCCACATCCTCTCCCCGAGAGAATTGGTGATCAGCTGCTAGTCGGATATGTAGGAAAGATAAAAGGCAGTACACAAATGGATGTTATTGCCCTAGAACATAGTTCTTCAAACTGTGGGGCACGCCCCTCTGGGGGGGCGCAGCATCCCTCCAGGGGGGCGTGCACTTCACCATCTATTGTTGCATTCAGGCTCCAGTCGTGCATCTCAGCCCGGGCTGCTGCAGCTCCAGCTTCTGGGGGCTCGGCTGAGAGTGTCTGAAGTCACAGGTCTTTAAAGGCCAGAGGCACACGATTTTGGAGGGGGTGGGGAGTGGTAGGGGGCTAATTATTTGAGTAATAGGAAGAGTGGAGATTCAGGGGCTCTTCAAAAGGGGGGGAACAACAAAGCCTCATTAACGCGTAAATGGTCTTGTAAAGACCTGTGCAGTACTCGGTGCGGCTGGCAGCTCCAAAACTGACTGTGTCACAGAATTATCCTTTATTTCTGTGTCATGGAATGTTCTGGAATTTCTGGGAAACATCAAAAGTTTCACCACCCAGTGTCAAACAGTTCTACTCTTAAAAACAGTACCTCACATGTGTGGGGAGTGTCTGCCATAATGGGCAATAACAGGCCAAAAGTGGGATTGTGTGGAGTTACTATGCAATCAAGATGGTAGTCACATGTCTACGTTTTGGAATATCCCGGTTCTGTGCTATAGGCCCATCCACACACGCTGACTACCCTTTTTATTAGGAGAAGTATGGGATCATAGGATGGTGCTACTCTTGCCTTTGATTGCACATGTGAGTGTTTTCTGTCACAGGAAATTTAAGAAATTATGATTTTTCGTTTATATTTTGACATTTGGAAGACATTTTGGGATTTATACAAGTCATATCGCCCTGGATTCCTGTGTCTCTATTTTTTAGGAATGTCTGGCGTTGGTAAGTTTCACTGGATGCAGGTCGACCCTGAACCTAAATATTGCGGAACTCGTAGCTCCCCATCAAAAACATTGCCTGGTTTCTAATGTGTGGCTCCATGCTCAAGCCCAAATAATATCCATGCATGCCTGGTACCCCACACTCAGAAAACCAGTTTCAATACAGCAGTGGTTCAAGCCTTGGCAGGTATATCCTCCTGGAGGAGAAAATCTACAGGGAATTACCATGTTTTGGGAGAAACAGTATTGAAATCTGACAAATGTCATTTTCGAGAAGTTGTCCTGGCCACCCAATCAGGGAAAGGGAGGTCTGGCAACCAGCAACAACTTTTGAATATGTGGAAAATTTATGGTTTTTGTATGTGTCCATATAGTCCTTGAGCAGGAAGTTCATGCTCACTGGGCTGGTGTTGGCTAAATGCCGAAAAACAATCAGGTGGTTGGCAACTAGGCCCCCTGGATATAGGGACTGGCTCAGAGATATTTCAGCATGGGTGGTGGCTGAGGAGCTACAAACGCAACAAACCAGGGGACAAGATAAGGTAGAAGACTATTTGAGAGCATGGGCAGCTATGTTGACAACATTAAGAGACACCCCCCAACACCCTACCGCCCTAGACAATTGGGGAGTGAGGGGCTAGCTGGAGACGTGTGTAGGTGAATAGTATGCACTGCTTGGTATGAAAAGGAGAAACATTTTGAAATTGGAAAGAAAGAGGTGAAGTGACGTGGTGGGATGCCCTGGAAGGGAGCCTAATGTTTTTACACTGTAGAGATTTTGAACAGATTGGTCAGTGGTAGATGTCACCATGGGCACAGTCAAGGCACCGTGCTGGTTTACTATCAAGAGCTGACGTGGGGGGGGGGAGGAGGAGTTGAGTGAAATTGCGATTGTTGTATTATTGCAAGGAAAAGGTACATTGCAAAAAGACAATACTGAATTTATTCTGTATGCTATGGTAAAAAAAAAGACTATATACACAAAACAATGTTTCCATATGGTCCAGGAGTGTAACCCAAAACCAAAACCAAAAGGTAGATACCCCAAGCCGGTATTTCTCATTCAGCTGCTTTCCAATTTTCCCAAATACACCACACAGTGTTTATCAGGAGGAAACTACCATATTTGGGGGGAAAGAATACTATTAACCTTAATTACATTATGTTCAGTTTGTTCTCCAAGCCATCCAATCAGAATTAGTAAAATCTAGCACCCAGCGATAGAAACCTTGGGATGTGTAACTGGGGAAAATATATGGTTGTGTATGTTTCCATACAGACAGCGGGCCTCCAGCATTTCACTTTTAGTTGCTTCCCAAATTTCCCAAATGCACTGCATCCAGTTTATTTCCTGTCGGCACCCTGAACTAATAAAAAGCCCATGTAAGTATAGAACCCCAACCCCACCTAGGAGACCACACTTGGGGTCAAGCCTTGGCAGGCATATGTTTCTCTACCGTCAGAAGCCCCTTTATGGGCGGCGCTCTCCTCTGGTCAAAATACACCACTGGGCCCAGCAGCTACCTCATCCCTCTGGTCTTCGCAACTGCAACTTGTCAACAGAGTAAGCCTTTGTTCCAGATTTCTCTTAACTCTGATCCACACTTTGGGGACCCGCCTGCACCCACAGGGTGTGTCCGAACTGCGACCCTTTGCAGGTCAAAACTGGTCAGACAGGAGGTCCTGTATGTTTTTTAAGGCCTTTGACATGGCTGCCGCCACCGATTCAGATACTATCAATTCACACATGATAAAATCTGTGTACATAACATATCTTACTGTTGTGTCTTGCCTCAGTACCCATGCTCTTCAGCCATGTCTGTGTGGAGGTGAATGACAAAGAAGGACCATGGATTATCAGTGTTCAGCAATGCAATCAGATCCCACGGCCCTAGCTGCTGTTGAAACTTGCAGGGAGGGCAGAGATTGAAATGGGACAGCTCACAGGGGAGACTGCCCACTGGAGCTCTCCTCGATCCATGTGACGTCTAAAACCGGAAGCATGGCCTTCTGCTGCAACATGTGCTGAAGCAATCAGTGTTAGGGCCATCCCTGGCTGGGAGTCTTAGCCCCCCCCGAAGTTTAGGTCTAGTTGCACTCCATGTTGCTTCCCACGTTGGAAGTACGTTTAACTGCAAGGAGTTTACAACGGTTGTATCCTTCCTGAAGATCCCATTCTATGGCAGGTAAGAGTGAAGAGCTTTTTGTATTATTTTTTTAAAAGCCTAGCTCCTTTCCCCTTTGTCCCAATACTAGTGGGAACGTTGGATGTTTCAAGGAGGAGCAGATTTGGCATTAATGCTATATGTTCTGACTTTGGTTCTGGGGACCCGGGTTCGAGTCCTGGTATCGGCTCAACATCTTGTGATCCTGGGCAAAATCACTTAATTTCCCAGTGACTTACGGAAAAAGGCACTGCTCAAGACTGGAAGTGGAGCACAACCTAAGGATGGCAGAAGCAAGAATCCATCCACACATTGTCTCTGTGGAGGAAAAACATGCACTCCCACACCTGTGTTTTGGGAGTGTTTTTGCTAATCTATCCTAAATGTTGTGTTTTATGTGAAAAATAAAGCACAACTGAAATTTCTTGTGCTAATTGTTTTCTTTTCATTTGAACTTTAGAATATGCACATGCACTACAAAAACTTCAGTTTACTGAACACTCTTACTTTATTTAATATTATTTGCCCTATACAACCTGGGCTCTGCAGGAGGGAATGGCCATCAATGATGCAGAGTACCAGCTTCCAGAACTTTTTTATCAGGTGGTGGGGCTTGACATGTAAAAAGGTTTAGATGGGGGTGCTCGGCCGACAAAAGTTTGAAGACCTCTGCCCTAGAACATTTTGTGCATCATAATGTACTATGCCTCCCGCAAGGAAACCCCAAAAGGCATCAGGGCTCATTCTAACAGAGCGAAGACTTCTACCTCTGCTGTAGCAAGTGGGGTCCTGGTTACAGAAGTCTGCAAGGCAGCAAATTGGGCTTCCCTCCATATGGTCACAGAGCATTACTGCGTATGCTCAGAATTGTGAACGGATGGTCACTTTCTACAGTCGGTCCCTTGGTATTTCTCAGTATGATCAGCCATGCAACCACCTCCTTGTCATTTATTGCTTAGAGAATCTATTAAAAAGATGAGGAATCTGTGGGTAGAGGTGCGCATCAGAAGAAAAAGTTTCTTACCTTGAGTAATAATCTTACTGGTGGATGCCTGCAGATTCCTCATCGACTCATCCTTCTATCTGTTTCCAGGCTGGTAGCTAAG
This sequence comes from Lissotriton helveticus, assembly GCF_964261635.1. Lineage (NCBI taxonomy): Eukaryota > Metazoa > Chordata > Amphibia > Caudata > Salamandridae > Lissotriton > Lissotriton helveticus. Next base: position 967,961,730 of record NC_136071.1, on the reverse strand, counting down.
TACATCGTCTTAATAAGGTCCCAGTTCTGTAAATTGTACTGCACCTCATTTCTCTTATGTTCTCATTTGTCCACCTTGAAGTTGTGTAAAAAATGGTGGAAATTGGCATCAGATCGCCAATGCAAAGTCAGCACCCGGTACTGGTGAGAGAATTATTGAAAGTTTCCAGACTCACTCTGATGCTTGGGCTATTCAAAAGGAGATGCATTCACAGGTAGCTTGAGTATCCGCCAGAAAGATCTTTACTGATGGTAAGTAACTTGTTCATCACCAATATTGGTGAAGGTGCTGAGACCTTGACCTCATATCACAGGTGAGGAATTAAAAACACATTGTATATTGTGTGAAGACATGTGGATTCTGTTACAACACTTGCATTAAAGTTGCACCACCTCAATATATAATTGCATGAATGTACATGAGTATAGAAAATGGAAAAGAAGATCTGTCCAATAAACACAATTCCTTCCTTCAGGGTGTGTATTCTTTTCTTTATTTAAGTGTTCACAGCCAACGCGTTTCGTTGTGAAACCAGAACTTCTTCAGGGCACTGTTTGAGTGCCTGTGTGGGTCTGTGAGTGCGTCTGGGAGTGGTTCTCTGGATCTCTGAGTGGATGTACCAGTGACTATATGGGTGTTTTAGAGGGTGTGTGAGTGGCTGTATAGATGTGTGAGTGTCCGTATGGGTGTGTGAGTGGTTTTCTAGGTTTTGGAGTTGGAGTGAGTGTCTGAGTGGCTTTGTGGGTGTGTAATTGGGCATGTGAGTGTGTGGCGGGTGGGTATAAGAGTGGCTGTGTAAGCGGCTGACTGGGTCTCTGAGTGATATGTGAGAGGATGAATGAGTGTGTGAGTAGGTGTATCAGCAGTTTTGCTTAATGGGTGTGTGAGTGGGTGTGTAAGTGGATGTATGCGTCAGTGAGAGAATGTGGGAGTGAGTCTGTGAGTGGATGTATCTATTTTTTAATTGGGGCCTGGATCTGCAGATCTGCCACAGATTCACAAGGGGGGCTGAGCTGAGTGCTGCGGTGCATCCACAGATCTTCATGCACTAAAAATTAATATTGTTAGACAATTTTCTTCCCCTCACACAACCCTCCATCAGTCCCATGGGGTCAGGATAGTTTTATCCTGACCTCTTATATTCTATTTAAACTATTTACCCCCTGGGAACTGTGCCCCTATACAACAAAATTATGGCTTCAACTTTTCTCTCAGATTGAGGCCAGCCAATCCCAGCATTGGTGTTGGCGCGTGGATCCACGGAACAACCACATTGGATCCAGGCTATAGATATACATAAAAAAAAATTCTTTAATAACTCCAACACTACTTAACAGATGTATACCACATTACTTGAATCCCTCCTTCTGGACCAAGATCTAGCTTTATGACAAATTTAGTGCAATTCCGTTCAGTGGTTCGTGCTGTAGTTGTGTTAAAATCCCTATGGGAAATTTATTCAGGAAAATGTGTTTTGGAATTCCCCCATTATCTTCGCCTTCGCTTGACGAATCACTTCAAAACGTTGAAGTTGAACATTGAAGTTGAAGTGAGTGGCAAACTAGTTTTGATAATGTTGTTAAGATCCGTCAAATGGCGTCAAAACAAAAAAGGCTTTTGCCAGGCCCTAACTATACCTACCTACTGGTGACCGGCAGTAGGTAATATATGTTGTTTAATCAAAGTTCTTGTGTTTGTAAAAAATGTTGAGCCTTTCAGCCAGGTGTCAGGGAGCAGACAGGGAGTGGGCCATGCTACAGTGAAATATTTTAAAACTGTAGGCAAACCTGTCAAAACAACCATTTGTGACAGAAAGGATCCCTACTTTTAAATATAAAACAAGCCACCACTAAGTATGCCCTGTAGCCCACAATGTACCGTTCTTATTATTTAAGAGTTGTACATGCAAGAATTTAATGTTGGCATGCACGTACTGTGACTGGACCCAAAACAATTTTCACTGTGAAGGGCTGTAATTCTTCCATGAGAAAAAACTAGGGTTCAGAATAAAATCATAACTCTGTTGTATCTGGTTTGGGACAAGCTACCATGATAATTAAAAAACTATTTTTTAATGTTTGTTGAAATTCCAATTAAATGGTGAAGTCAGATGTTCAGCATTGAGATAAAGTGACTTTTACAATCTTACGCTTTACCTGCCTGAACGTCCAGTAGTAAATACCATCAGCCTGTTGGCAGATGGCCCTGTCAGTGCTACCCCTTAATGAGGCATGAAAACTTGCCTTCCCCTTATTAGATTTTTGTCACTTTCACATCATTGTACTCATTACATGTTCTAAATTGATTGTGGAATTTTGAGTTGTGTGTTGACTTTTACCTGTTTTGTTACTGCTAAATAATGTACCCATTTTCCTATGTTAAGCCTGTCTGCTCCGTGACATAGGGTGAAGTACAGGGTTACATTAATAAAATTGTGTTTTAGCTTAACATGGTTGTGCTCTTATTCCTTGGGGTGGACTCCTATCCACCCAACTAATATTCCACTCACTTACAGATGTATTTACATATATTACTTATAAAAGCTATTAAATAAGCATTTTTACATCTTTTACAATTAAATTTTAAACTTTGTTTGAATAATAATTAATTTAAATGTGTAATTTTATTTAAATAATTTAAATTAATTTAACACAAGTTTTAACAACACTTAATACATATTAAATAAAAGTAAATATGTTAATCTGTATTTTAAATTATTCTTTAGGGAATAATATTTATACATTTAATTTGAATAAACAGATTTAGGTAATATTCTTAATTGATTTATAATTATGCTTTAGATTTCAATATTTGTATTCCTTTTCATGAGATTACTAAACATTCATATTTTCCTTATACTTTCCCATTGGGAAATCTCACCTCAGTGGCAAAAAACACCACCTAAATGTGAAACGTTAATAGCAATAATTCTACCCTTAAAAATTCTTTAGGAGAAGCCTCTACCAGAGGGTTAAGAGATGTAAATCTACACTTGCAAATGGTAAATAGAAAAAAGTGCACATTTTCAACAAGGTGCAGTACTAGATTTACACATAAGTAAATCTACACTTGTAAATATAACTTTGTGAATTAGGCCCTCTGTCTCCTTGTTTTCTCCTGAATCTGAATTTATACCGAATCCAGCTTTTATCCTTAGTTGATGGCTATAATATTTTCATGCTCTAATGTGATATTGCTCCATTATTAATACAAGACAATGAATTTTGCATTAAATCACATATCAGTTTTAAGTGTGTCTAATCTTCTGTCAGGACTTACCACGAAACTTTTCACCCTCATAAAATCTTGAGGGTGTGTGTTCCTTAAAGCTGGACCAGATCCTTAGAATGCATTAACCGTTTTTATTGGTGAACGTTTGTATACAACCTTGCAGACATTTGAGTCTCCATCATAAAGGTTGGAGAAGTGCAAACAGTTAGAAAAGGACTCAAGGTAAACAAGTGAAAAGTGTCCATGTACAGACATCAGTCATGACATCTTGAGTCAAGGATGGTAGTGAGATATTTTTATTGCCTTGCCTTACTTGAAAGAGTGTCTATTTCTTTCAGCTTTGCCTGAAAGGCAGATGTTCAGAGTATAGTTTTGGTTACTGTCCAAGACAGTTCTACCAGAAGGATCCCTTACACTGTGGGCCTTGTGCTCATGTTGATAATTGTTTAGTTTCATTTGTCAGACTCATACTTATGAATCATGACAGTACTTTATCTGGATCGTTCCTTCTGTAAGCAGTTTAGGCCTTTTTCTTAGAAGACATTGCTGGGTTAGGACAGGTGTTTTTAGTCGTGTTCCTTTGTGTGGTGATAGTTTCCATCTGTTTTGATTTGGGACTTTTTGTAGGGTGTGTGTGGAAATTGTTTTGTACCTTCATAGATTAAACTGCAGTTGTTCAAGAATGCCATGACTAATCATCTGGTAAGTTCCATTCAGTGATCAAAACATTTATGTATGAAAGTGTATTATTCCTTGCAGTCGTTCTGTTTGTGGTTACCTGTTGTCCAGTACCAGAATGGCAGTAAAGACTAAAGAATGTTGGGGGTTTGGTTTATGATGCGGAGGCAGGTGGAGCGGATCGTTGCTGTGGAGGCTGCGTCTTCCTCACAGCCACCTCTGTTCTACATTGTATTTTACAATAAATACATCTTACCTGCATCTCTTGTGCATTGCCATTCCTGCGGTTACCACAAAATGCATGTGCATTTTGAGAGTGCAAACCTAGCTCACAAGCAGCAGAGTGCTCTAAGTGTGGCATGGGTTAAACTCTTAGGGATATATTCACAAGAACGTGTGATAACTACTGCAAGAGTAGCATAACACAACTTTCAATATCGCAGCCCATCATGGGAAAACAACTCTGTGACAACGTGGAATTCACAACACAGAGGTAGAATGCGATAGTGTGCCGACACTGCGGACATTGTCCGCAATACAACCACCTCGACGGAGATAAAAAGACAAACCCAACGCGAAAAAACCTGCGATGGGCAAAAGCGATGTAAGAAAACAGTGACAACCAGCGCAAGGGCAGCATTACTCATGCACAATGTGGGAAAAAGCACAAGAACGGCATATGGAAAATGCCACAGAACAAAATTATTTAACAGAGGAGTACCACAGATGCTCCCTGGCCAACTGCAGAGGACAACATGTACACCACAACATCCAAGCACCGTGGAAGAACAGAACCAACCGTCACACTGCACGAAAGAGACCAGTGGAAGACATATCAGAGCCGCAGGTTCGACACACCCACCATGCAGCATACGCACATAAGCAGTAGTGCACCCTGACATTGACAACATCCCAATACAAACAACACCCCCACCACATTTGAACACAGGACACAACTGGTTCAGCAAATGTGCACAACCTGCCAAATTACATCTGAAATCGCAGGGAAAAGTAACAATAAAATGTACGAGTACAAGCTGAAACCTGCAAATATGTTTTATTCACACATGCAGTACAGTTGGACATTTTCTAATGTTGCTTGATTGCCATGGACAGTCACAATGTGATATGCTCATGAGAAGTAAGTGTCAATGATGGTATTTCTATGCGCCAATCCTGCCACTGCTGCAGTGGGGTGTGGGCCACCTGCCCCATCACCACCATCATCCGCCGGTACCTCTGGAACTCGGATCCATGGGGCTCTGGTGCGAACACAGATGTTGTGCAACACACAACATACAATGATCAGCTTGCACACTATGTCCGGGCTGTACAGGAGCTTCCCACCTGTGCTGTCCAGGCACCTGAAATGTGACTTCAACATGCCCAATGTGTGTTTAACGATGCCCCTTGTGTGTATGTGGGCCGCATTGTCCTGCCTCTGGGCGGGTGTGGCCAGGTCTCGGAGAGGTGTCATCATCCAAGGGCAGAGTGCATATCCTTGATCACCTGTGACAGTGCAGGGAGAAAAGAGTAAATACTTGGTTCGGCAGAATGTGATGGCAGGTCCACCAATCCAGTGATGCCTGTGCTGGCTGTGTGTGGGGTGAGTGTAAGCCAGCCCGCAGGGAGTAGCTGATGCTAGCAACTACACCAACAGTCATCAGGCACTCAGAAATGCAATGTCAGAACTACAAGGGGGATGACACGAGTCGCACAGGGCTAGTGGCCCCGGATGCACAGCGGGTGACACGGGCCCACTACCACAGGACGCTGACCTGCGAGAGACTGAGGTGGGGTCATGTGGGCAGAGCAGTGTTTCAAATGTGTTATCTCCACATGTTCAACTGTTGTGTGGCTGTGGTGCCATGAAATGTCTGAATTAGGTGCAGGGGTAGACCGGGATGACCATGGAGTGGTGTGTCATATCTGGTAGGTGTTCATGTAGTTTGACATGTTGATTGTGGTTTGGTCACGTGTACATTCCCACAGTTGTGCATTGTGCTTTGGAGGCATTGGGATGAGTGGTGTGTTGACTTGGTACTTACCAAGGAGCAGTTTCATTCCATATGTGTCATTCTGGAAGCGCTGGTTGATGATGGACTGTCAGAAGATGAATGAATCATGCACATTGCCCGGGTAGTTGGCTACAACATTGGTGAAGAGCTCCCGGTAGTCCACTATTACCTGCACATTGATGGAATGTGTGTGCTTTCTGTTGCGGTAGTGGTGTGCAGTATCCACAGGGGGCACAAGTGGGACATGTGTGCAGTTGATTGCCCCCAACATGGCCAGGAATCGGCTATGGCATAGAAGCCTTGCTCCAGCTGTTCCTGCACAGTGTTGGGGAAGTGAAGTACTGGGGTAGGAAGCTGAGGATGGCATCCGGGACTGGTGTGATGAACTTTGAGCTGGCTGTGAGACCCCCCTGACTCTGGCAGTTGTTGATATGGAAGGTACCAGAGGCCAACAGGTGCAGCACATCCAGCAGCTTTGTCTGCATAGGGATGATGGTTCTCCGCTGTGTTGGGACCATCAGCCTGTGGGCGATGTGGGTCATGATGCGGTGAATGGTCGTCCTTTTGAGCCTGTAGTGGGCAATGACTTCCTCGGGCGTTAGGTCTGTGAGAGTGGTGCATTTTCATTAGGTCCGCTGTCTTACTCTGCACTGTCTCTGTGGTGGTCAAGGGGGGCAGGGTACGGGTCCTGGGGGTGGTGGCTGTGGTTGCCGTCTGAAGCTTAACTTAGACAAGACAGAAGTCCTCATCCTCAGCTCCACCCCTTCAGCCTGGGTCGACTCCTGGTGGCCTACCGCACTGGGAACAGCACCCACACCCACCGACCATGCACTCAACCTGGCTTTCATCCTCGACTCCACCCTCTCCATGTCAAAACAGGTCCACGCCGTCTCGTCCTCCTGCTTCAACACCCTCTGCATGCTCCGCAAGATCTACAAGTAGAGCCCCACTAAAACAAGACGAACAGTCAACCTGGCCCTTGTCAGCAGCAGGCTAGACTACGGAAATGCCGTCTACGCAGAAGCCTCGGCCAAACTCCTGAAAACGACTACAACGTATTCAGAACGCCTGATCCTCGACATCCCTCACCGCAGCCACATCACACCCTACCTGAGAGACCTGCACTGGATTCCCGTCAACAAGAGGATCACCTTCAAGCTCCTCACCCACGCACACAAGGCACTCCACAACACCGGACCGGCATACCTCAACAGACGACTCACATTCTACACCTGAGCCGCCAGCTCCGCTACGCCGCCCTCACCACCGTCCCCCTGCATCCGAAGGCCTCTGGTGGCAGATCGTTTTCCCACCTCGCCGCCAAGACCTGGAACACCCTCCTCCGGCAGACCCAGGACCTGCTAACCATCAGAAGACTTCTCAAGAACTGGCTATTCGAGCAGTAGTAGCAACCCCTCCCCCCAGCACCTTGAGACCCTCATGGGTGAGTAGTGCGCTTTACAAATGTCCTGATTGATTGATTGATTGACCCTGTTCTACATTAAATGTGATTTTGGTGTGTACAAAAGTATCTGTGAAATTGTCCTCAAATACCAAGACTAGTACATAAGGCAATTTAATTTAAGCCACAGGTTGAAAGTCACTCTCTTCCTCACATTCAGTAAGTGAACACCAGAATGGAATATGCAAAAAACAGAAGTCATAGCTGTTCAAACTCAAGCACAGATGCAGAGCCAGTGTAGATCATGTGCCTAATTGTGGATAAATGTGGGTGTAGGATTGAAGAGATGTTTTTCCTACGGTAGCTATGCTTTTGTTATGATCATTTTAGTAAATCTCAGATGACATATCAATATGGAAACTATGTACCAAAGGGCCACACAACATGAGCAAGATATAACGGTTAGCATTTTCCGTAACTTAAATATAAAAAAAATCTTCGCAAGAAATATGAATGTCATGCAGAACAAATATAGAAAACCCATATTAAAAACTGAGAAGCAAGGGGAAAAAGCAAGTTTTTTTATTACCAATGTACAAGTGTGAGCTATTTATTGCTTTGTATAATCTGGCAGATCAAACACACTTGAGAAAATATACCTTTGCAGCATATGAACAACAGTTAAAGTGGCATATGTCAGAATCAGTTCTCGCTTTGCAATTGGTTCACAATTATTCGTATCTGGTAACAGGAGATGCTCCTGATAAATTTTATGAATGTATTTAAAGATATAAGGATTGTTGTAAAGAACCGACTATGCCAAACGTCCACTGTAATGGCGGACACCACACATGTTTATTCACTTATAAGAACAGCACATCCAAGATAAGGGAGACCATTTATGCCTATATATGCCCTTAATTTTGTGTAAAACATTCATTTTACCGCTCTCAGATGAATATACCATAATAAGTATCTTATTATAACCCTCTTCCAATCAAGGAAACACTGTGCTTGTGACTCTTAAGTGTAAGGATATCATGGCTGAGGTCTTTTCAAATAATAATTAATCAACTGGTAGGGAGGAGGAAAATGACTGTGTCCATTTTATTTCCCCATGATAAGTATCAAATTAATCCCAAAAAAAATGGACACTTGTAACAGTTCTGAACCAGTGGTTAGAAGATGAAACGTCCTCAAAAACTCAATGTTATTTGGAAAAAGCGGTATATATGTTTTGTCCGCCCCACATTGATGTTGTGGCATTTATCATTGGGCGTTCCAATACGTGCTTAGTGCCAGCCTCATCCAGAGGCACCTCTGGTATAGAATGCAGTGTCCAGAGATTATGGGTTACCCACACCAAATAATGAACAAAAAAGAAAAAATGTTAAAAAATAGAAGGTCACCCTTATGTTTTAATGTGAGGTGAGATTCAATTATCATAAAAAGAATTGATACTACAACAAGATCGAGTTACTGGATCTCTTTAGTATTCTAATGGACTTGTCGACATGTTTCAGCTCCTTTTGGCCCTACAGGGTCTATGGAGCTTTCGTCAGGACTCACACACATATAGATTTGTTACTCACACAATTCGTGTAGTTAACTTTGAGTGTACCTTTTCCGGCCCTCAGTTATGTAAACTCGCTCTCCACAATCTGTTTTTTGAGGAGTCACAGTCTCCAACGGGGGGTACCTCTTCTTAGAGCGCAGAGCCGCGTGGTACGTGCTACACCGACTTGTGCTGACTCTGCCCCCGGAATCTTCTAACCACTGGTTCAGAACTGTTACAAGTGTCCAATTTTCTTTTTCTTTTGATTAATTTGAGGTCTTTTCAAAAAGCTAAAATACAGTAACTTTGGACATTCAAAAATTGAATGTATTTCCTCCCTATTGATCTTCCCTACCGTTAACACTGATCAACACAGAGGGTACATGTGCTGCCTGCTGAAATGACTGAACAAGCGCTGCGATGTGCAGAATAGGAGGTTCACCCTTTTCTACAGTTCTCCTGCTGGTATTCCCTATCACTCATTGCGCACACCACTGAGAATTCAACAAAAATACAGTGTGCCAGTATGGTAGGACCACAAGGGGCCAGTTATGATTTGAATGTTTGTTAATGCTTCCATTCACCATTTGCGACACAAGTGGCGGCTCCTCTGCTATGTTGGAAGATCAGCGCTCCCCTGCTTTTTATCAGTGCCTGAAGTGAAAACATAAAATGATAACATTCAGTTTTTATCATTTTCAGTTTCCTTTGTGGGAGAGCAGCTGGGGGGGGGGGTTGCTCTGCTAACAGAGCAGGGCAGGGGAGGAGTGATTTGCCCACTCCTAGTGAACAATGACTGTTTGGTTGGCACTTTCGGGCCACCCAAACCAGTCATGCGCACTTTCCCACTTCTCCATGCAAGCTGCATTACAGCCTGCATGGAGACATGCCAACCCCTCCATCCCCTGGCTGAGCACCGTGTCACGGCACTCAGAACAATCCCAACACTGCATTGCAGCATTTTGATTGACTTAGGGGAGGGAGCCTGCCTGCCTGCTTCCTTTTCCTGAAGTCAGAGGCAGGAGAGCAGTAGCAGAGACGCGGGACCCGGCAGTGGCAAGGTTAGTGATTTGTATATATATATATATATATTACTGTCATATAGCTACTGTTTATCTTTATAATGTGTTCAGTTAGCATAGGCTTATTAAATGTTTAAACGCCATTTTTCCTTTTGCTGCTTCTGCACACGACACTTAATTGTTGATTTAGCTTTCAACCTAGAAGTCCGTTGTGGTTTACATGAGAATAATATGTTATTGCTCTGATATCAGCTTTGCTTAATAAACTATGTCTGTACAGAGAGTGCTGAAGCTTCAAGAATAACACGATACAGAATTGTTATGAGGTCTGATCTCCGCACCTTCATAGACATAACATAAGTGCAGCTTCTGCCAACTTTGGGCTTCTGGCGGGTTTTATATTGCTTTGCTTAGAACACAGATACACACTTGATGCGGTTCGCATGCAGAGAGAGCTGGTGGAAGCAGATGTGATCTCTTCATACTAGGATCTTGAGGTATGGGCCCGCCCTGCTAAAACCCAAAGAGACCTTCGTAGATATTAATATAATATGCTAGTTAGGGAGGGTGAGAAATAGGTGTTGTTAACCCTTATTCATTACAGCATGTTAGCATGCTGTCATCTTTTGCTTTCTATGGACTAGTAACTATGCTGATAACTTTGCTTCTGATAATATGTTTCCTTGTATTATATAAGATACTGCGTTTGAGAAAACGGCATTAGTAAATAAATATTTCAAATGTGCACGTGTCCTCATTTACTCCACGTTCTGGTTTGAAATGATTGTATAACGAAAGAGTGCTCATGTGTTCCACGTAACCTGAGGTATTGTAAGTTCATGTTCTGGTTTGTCTAAACATTGGGAGTTTGTTATGACCAATGAGACACTGTAGCTAGCCTGGTAAGGGGTTTTGGGTACTGAGGTGAGTTTGGGTCACCCTAATTCACTGAGGTTCCAAATCTCTATGCACAGTTCTGTGGGAGGACAGAAACCCTGCGACATGGCGCTCAACCGTTGGTGGTCTTATATCATGACACTCGAGTAGTATATCATTCAAACCTTAACCCCTTCATTGTCATTTCCGGAAAACGGTGGTGTCGGACAAACCTACCTATTTTTGAAATAGGTCTTTTCAAGCTTGAATCTTTCTAAAACGGTTTCCTTGAATTACTACCCAGTTGTGCTACAAAGTTTACTTTGTTTTTCTATGTTCCTGTGTTATCATGGCCCAGCCTGTGGTCATCCCGCAGCATAGTCGCATTGCGGTGCGCAACCATTTACAGACTTTCCAAGTCCCATTGGAAGGCTTGGCTGTGATTTTGGTAGTGAGTGCGGATGCAGCTTACCCATACGAACTGTTTTCTTCGTGGGTGACGTTTCCGGCTGTGGACGCTAATTCTGGTGTGTTCCACAACTACACTGCCTCACCTGTACCGAATGAATATACTCCGTACAGGGCACTGGAAATACCTATAGATCATTGGCAGCATCGCGTTTGGTTTGATGGCGCCCTACCCCATTCGTTGACCGCTCCGAGGTTAGGTCCTTTGTCCATTCCAGGTGCTAATTGGCCTGTTTTGGCTGGATTTACCCCTCATCCTCAACGCGGCAATTGTACCCTAGTGGAGGTACGTCGGCTACATGACGTTTCCGTTGCCGTGATTCGTGCATTAGTGCAATACATAGGTCACCATCTCCCGGGGGGACCCCCGGGGGGTCCGGCTCTTCCAGCGGAACATGGCGGATTGAAGCTCAATCCGGTTATGGTCAATGCAGTGTTTGGTAAGCGACCAGATGATAAGGATGACTTTCCTTTTTGGCTTGCCGAGAAGTTTGACCAACTGGAAGCAGTATTTCCTAACACGACTCCTGGTGAAAAACCTAGAATCTTGACGATTAGTTTACCTAAAGATTTAGCTCCCGAACTCATTGACTGTGAGAGCTGGGGGAGGACTTTTGAGGCTGTTTATACGAGGTGTTTCGGCACCCCGTCTATGGCTGTACTGCCTTCGATCATTAAACGTGTTCAGGACGATCACGGACCGGAAGCAGCGGTTGAATTGGGTATGCGCCTGTGTGGCTCCGCTAATGTCAAGGGGGACGCTGTGAACTTTCAGGTGTTTAACGCGTTGGCAGCTATTCCCGATGCCGAAAAACCCCGCCAGTTAGCGAGGATTATAGTGGCTGCTTATAAAACAGTGGGTCGCACAAGTAAGGGTCTAAAGTATTTTTCTGACAAAGAGAAGAAACAACCACAAGGGCAGTCTGCTCAGGCAGATGTCCAGCCCAAGTCCAAAAAACAAAATTGGCCTAAGAAACAGAATCAGGGGAAGCAGAAACAGCAGACTCAAGAATCTTATCCTGCGGCTCAAGTGCCTGCGCCGACTGAGAGAGTTTATGACTTGCGCGATCGCGCGACGATAAATCACCTGATCGATTTCAGGTTTCTGATCAACGCTCTCCTCTTTCCTTTCAGGACTCATCGGCTCCGAAGACCGGTGGTGGAGGAGGTGGAAGGGGAAGGGGTGGTCAGCAAGGACGCGGCCAACCCCCCCAGACAGATGGCACAGGGAAGCAGGAGGACTCTACTCCAAAGAGACTGCAGTTTGCGAAAAAGAAAGTCGCAGCATTAACAGGGCATCGATATGCCACAGATAGTGAGAACGCGGCTTCGGAATCTGACGTGGGCTCTGACCTTGCTGGACAGTGCGGCGGAGATTACCATAGTGAGAGAGGCCCTGCGTCCACTACTGAGGGTGACAGCGACTGATGTCTACGTTGTAATAGAAACAGCCGATACAAGAGTTGCTCCCCCTGATAGACTTTATGAAATTGTCCTGTTAATAGAAGGTGACATACGACGTACCATCAAAGGGGTGTTTTGGGAAAATCTTTCATCTACCTATGACATTTTGCTTTCAGAGGCTGACTGGCCCCCACCTTTTGTGTTCGTGGCGCCGCGAGGGGAGGAGGTGATCCTCCCCTGTTTCCCAAACACTGTCTCGAGAGAGCATGCGCAGCATATTGCAGAAGAGTGGGCTCGGGCTCTCGGACCGGCTCTGTAACGTTACCAATGTGGTTGGGATAAATTGTCCCCGAGCCACGAAATTCCTTTGCGGTCTCAGCCGCAGCCTCAACCTCAATATACCATTCGACGTGAGGCCAAGGCTTCCGTCACGGCAATCCTTGAACAATTGGAATATCAAGGAGTTATTGAAACATGTGTGTCACCGATGAATAACCCTCTTTTTACTGTGACCAAGCCTGACGGATCGTATCGTTTGGTATTGGATTACCGGCATTTAAACTCGCATTGCCGTAACTGTGCAGTACAGAATACTCACGGCTCTGCCCTGGTGGATAGTCTAGTGCGTAAGCGTTTTAAAACAACGCTTGACATTTCCAACGGTTTCTATGCCCACAGATTGGATAGCTTAAGCTCCCAATGGACCAGTACGTGCGCTGGGGTCCAAAAACAATTCCAGCGTCTCCCAATGGGCTATTCGAATAGTCCTGGTATTTTTACCGCCAGCATAGTCTCTCTTTTGGAGAGGATCGACCCGGATGCTTGCTCGTATGTGGATGACATATATCTCACAGACAACGAAATTTGGGAGCATCTGTGTCGAGTAAATTCGATTATTTGTAACTTTGCAGACATGGGTTACAAATTTAACTTTGCAAAATCGCACATTGCTGAGTACACAGTGTTGTTCCTGGGCTATGAGCTCAACAATGAAGGTAGAGGTTTGGCTCCTCACTTCTTGGAGAAATGCGCACAGTTGCGCGCTCCTACAACACTGAAAACATTACAGTCTTTACTAGGCTTTTTAAATTTCGGGAGGACATACATTCCGGAATATGCCCAGCGTATCAAGCCTTTGTATGCTTTGATACAACCAACCTTTTCAAAATCATGCTGGCTGCCTGAGCATTCAGCCATCTTGCAATCCTTGCAGGCTGATCTGCTCGCTTCTAAATTCTTACTGACTCGTGATAACCACACCAACCTGGTGATAAGAATCATTCCTGGAACGATGGGTTTCACGTACCTAACTTTTAATGAAGGAGACACAGTACCTATTGCTTACAAGTCACACTTGTACACTTCGGCTGAAATGCGGTTTCCCACTGTGGAAAAGGTTTTAACAGCTGTGCAGATGGCGATTCTTAAGGTACGAGCTCTGTCACAGGGGAAACGCATGTTGGTTGTTACACCCTGTCCTCATTTGGAGGCAGTTACGAAAGCCAGTGTACCGAACTCTAAGGCTTTGCACCCTCAGTGGATTCAATGGGCTGCTTCCTTGACGTCCACGGATGTCACGTTTATTTTTTATGCCTCATTGCGGTCGCAAGAGTACTTGCAGTATGAGTTCGTTCATCCTGCTCCTCTAGCTATGCGACCTTTGGAGGACTTCCATTGCATCATTTACACTGATGGTTCGGTGCAGGTTGCGCATGGCTCTAAACACGCCTACGTTTCCGCATGCGCCATTGTGGTCGGTGCCATGGTGAACGATGAGTTCAAGTCCAAGGCAGTACATACGCAGCCTCTAGGGGACTGCACCGCACAATTGGCAGAGCTTCGTGCTCTCTTACTAGCGTTGGAGTACGCGGATCCTAGTGTAACTACTCTTATTGTGAGTGATTCTTGCTACTTTGTCCAGTCTTACAATGAAAACTTGTTCTTTTGGATTCAGAATGATTTTCGTGATTCCAAGGGTACCACAATAAAACACAAGCTGATCTGGGTTCGAGTGGCGGAGCTTAAGGCTACGTTGCCACTCGTTTTTGTAATTCATACTCTCGGCCATCAGCGTGTGGGAGTCCACGCTGTCGGTAACTCGCTTGCTGATGAAGCAGCGAAATCAGCGGTGTCTACATACTTAGTTGCAGCAGTTACTCGGTCTAAAAGTAAGATTGATGATGACATCTTGGCGGCTGTTGCTGCCACTGAGAAGGGAGGTAAACATCCTACGGGGTTCCCTTCGAAGTACACATACCACTTAAGTCCCGAAAAGGTTCCTTTTGTGAAAATTCCTGAAGTTGGAGAACGTCTAATTCCCAACTCGGATCGCAGGGCTGACTTGATTACAGCGGCACATGAAGGTGTGGCGTCTGCGCATGCGGGTGTCTCGGCCACTGTGACTCAATTACAACAACGTTTCTGGTGGCGGAGACTGTACAAATAGACGCGTGATTATGTCCTTCTTTGTGACATTTGCCAGCAGATTAAACCTTCGACTGCTGCGTGTCCGCCACAGGCACAGTTGTACATTTCTAATAAACCACTAGGTTGTGTTTATTTAGATCACTGCGGTCCTTTTTCCTCTGATACTGCGTATAAGTACAACATAGTAGCAGTTGATTCATGCACACGCTTTGTGTGGGTCTGGCCCCATCGCAGTGCGGATTCACGGACTGTCATTAGAGATTTGCGTGTCTTTGTAGGGATTTTTGCCTGTGGTACCTTCCATTCGGATCAGGGTCCGGCTTTCGCCTCTAAGGCGTATAAGGATGCCATGACTTCGATGGGGGTCCAAGTCAAGTTTTCGTCTCCCTACAGACCGGAGGGTAATAGTGTAGTGGAGCGGATGAACCGTGATTTAAAGCAATCTTTCGCGGCTCGAGTTATAGGCACTGGCAGAAACTGGCTGGCCCACCTCAATGGCGTGCAGCGTGCTCTTAATAATCTCCCTAGAATGTCTCTGGGTGGGCGGACCCCATACGAAATGCTTTTTGGCATCAAGATGTACGTCCCTGACCTTGACGGTCTAGACTGCGTGGCTCGCGCCACAACCTTTGACGTAGATGAACATTGCAATGTTTTACAGGATCTACAAAAGACCAGAGACAGTCTTGCAAAGGAACATTTGCCCTCCAGATCGGATGTTGCGTTGCAGATCCCAGTAGTCGGCTGGCTACCCCAAGTTGGAGAACTGGTTTGAGAGAAGATCGATAACAAGAAAGAATTTGGTCCTTCCTATTGAGCTCCGGTTCCAGTCCTTGGAGTGAAGGGCACAAGAACAGTCATTTTACCACCACTTCCTGGTCGTAAGGAAAACAGGTTTATCTCAATTGGCAATGTCAAGATACACAGAGTGGCCGATTCTCCTTAGTATGACACCGGCAGTCTCCTGTCCTTCCATTGTGAGAAATTCAGTTTTGGCCACTGCTTCTCATCCTGAAACTGAAGTGGCCATCGAATTGCCTGCAATTTCCAGTCCTTTATTAAGTACTTTGCCTGGTACTGACCATGATGAAATAGACTACAATTACCCCACTGACTTATCCATGCCTGACCTGCAAGCACGTTTGGCCACAGAATGCAGATTTTCATTTGACACTGTTTCCATTGCCTCGAAGAAACCCTCGCGTTTTACAGTTTATGCCAGCTTATTTAAAAAACATTTTTTGATTCCTCCGTGGACATATATTTGGCTGGTGCTTTTTTCAATTTACCTTTTTATGTCAATTGGGTTTGTGTTTTATTTTTTCCGGATTGTAAATGGACACTATGTCGAGGAAAGAACATGCATTCGACATCTAAATGGAACTTTGGCCCCTCTCTCCTCATCACATTCTGCACACAGATTGAAAAGAGACTTGACATTTGTTAACATCACTGCTTGGCCTGTCCTTGATGGGATAGTGTGGGATGCCGTTAGATTTCAAATTCATGGCCCTACTGAGGTTGTTAATGTCCCTAATGTGCTTAGAGTTAATATGGGGGATGTAGTGAAACAAAACATACGTTCTGATGATTGGGATGTTCAGGCCGTAGAGTCTTTGTTTTCTGATTTGAAATACTATGCTGCCTTCGATGCGGAGGATTTGTACTTAGAATCTGCTAATTATGGTGATTTGTTTTGCTTTCAACATTTTGGCAATCACTTCTTACATAAAACTACTTCTAGAAGGAATACTGTTAATTATACACAATGGGAGCATTGCCCCGCTCCTAAACAAGGCAGTTCAAGTACTTTTTTGAAATAGTACACTTATTTTACTGACTTCAATCAGTCTAATCCCGAGTCCTTTTATTTTAAAATGACACAGAAGCCTATGTCCAAGGTTAGACTTACCGATACCAAATACCAAATTATTGTACTCGAAGTCCTTTCTTGATCAGCTGGCTGTTAGCGGCTATGAATTGTGGAAGGAATCTATTGACCTAAAATCAGTTTGGGGTTCAAAAAGCTGGCAGGTACAAGGCACTGAGGCTTTGCACCTTGCTTGTCTCATCCCGAATCATATGTTGTTTTTGAATTCCTCTATTTCTCAGACAACATGCTTTGGATTGGCTACTTCTAAAAAATTGAATACTCCAACCATCCCTGAGTTAGAGGAATATTCTGGCTGGAGTAATTATACTCAGTTTTCGATTAGGGACTTACAGACCCTATTGCTGAATTCATCCTTTAACATATCCAGTATGGATCCAAAAGGTTGGCTGATGTGGCTGATGTGGCACATAAGTGCTGATTCATGCCAGCACCGTTTCCTGGGTTTGTCTGATGGTTTTACACAGGTCAGACCTGACCCACGTTTTGAAACTGAACATTCTGTCACGACTTACTCAGTGGGCAAATTATTTCAAAATTGGCTGAAACATTCTAAATTGTCTGCGGTTAAATTACACCTTGCGAAGCTAAATGATGATGTAGATTTAAATGATTTCATAAAAGGCCCGGCTAGTGGTAGATAAAAAAGATGGATATATACTATTTACAATGAAATCTGGAAGACATCACAGATTGAGACGGCGACACGCCTTAGAGCTATAGATCAAGCTAATCTAGAAAAAGTTCTTGCAGTAGTAGACAATAGTATTAACATGCTTTCTTCCCGCATTTACACGTTAGATAATATTATGTCTTCTGTAGTGGATATTGTGCAGGATGAAGTATCTGTATTGTACCATGGTCAAAATCAATTGCGTTCTATCATGCAAATTGCGTGGGCCCTACAAACACTTAAGTCTGGCAAGGTGCCATGGACCTGCATGAATGTCTCCTCTCTCTTTGCCCCCTTTAATTTAACTGACAAGTAGCGCCTGCTTTCCATGCGAGATGCTTCCTTTTCAATGTTACATATTGAGAGATTAGAGTCCTTGCCTTTTTCTGTGGCAGAGGCCACTGCTACAACGTGGCTTATCCACGGTTTGATAACATTACCTTTTGCTTTGTATAAATTTACTAATTATAAGCGATATGTTGCCATAGGTCGATATGAACCATTAGGTAGTGCGTTTCTCCATGAAGTCTGGTCCCTTCCTTTTACTTATAGATGTTTGAAAGACGGACAGGAGGTTTATCTGAATGGGGAGGAGTGCACAGAAACACCAGATCACTCATTAATGTGTAGGCACATACAATTGCACAGTTCTTGTAACCAGGACCGGCCAAACTTAGCCTGTGTTTTAAAAGGGACTCCGGTTCCGGCAATTATCCCGACTTTTACCTTACTGGGGAACGGAAGTTATTTACTTTTAAATAATGAAGATTGTTGCGGGTTAATTAAGGTGTTGCTTATGTGGTGACGGTAACTGAACGTGTAGTTTGCTGCAAAAATGTACTGTACCCACCCACGCATGGGAACGGGGATGTTTCCATCTGGCCGCGCATCCCAACCTTGAAAGCAGAGTTCAATGACATGAGCAGAATAAGAGCTCTATTGTCCCAAAAAGGCCTTGAGTTCGGCTCGAGAAACATTTGTGCTTCACATAGCTAACACCCGTACAGAGATTCAGGCCCTTTTAAATACTGATTTACCGCTGCATTTCAGCGAACTGGTTCATTCTATCTTTAACGCTTCCTCGACGACGGGGCTGGCGCACTTTTTTAAAATAGTTAGCAGCGGTCTCGTGACTTCATTTGAGAAAATATTTGGAGTAATTCCTGCTTTCTTTCATTCTATTTTTTCAAGTCTGTTTGGTGGATTCCCGGTTTTACTGGCACTAGCGGCAGGCGCTCTGGTGATTTTTTGTTTCTTTAAATATGGATGCCCTTCATGTGCAAGAAGCCGCACAGCCCCTCCTGGCACTGTTTCGCAACAGGATGCTTGAATATTATGGTACACTGCCGCTTGCGACTTTAAGCACGGCGTTTGGATTATCGTTTCGATTTTCCTATTTCACCTGTGTCCAGCCTGTATTTCATTGCCTGAGCTGTGATTTTGACTGGGCCATTGATTTGTGTCTCTGCAAGACGGTTTCTCCTGACGTCGATTTTGATCAGCTGATGTGTCCCGTCGTGACTCACGAGTTGATTTGTTCTGGCGATAGGATTATGGCCTTGGCATTGATGCATGGACTAATGGGTCCTTGGAACATACTCCAAGCAGCGCAAGATTTCTTGGCACAGAGCTTTCTTGAAAGCCCACCGAGTTGTCCTCTGATGGTGATAGGGCTCCGGTACTAGAAGAGCACGTATGTTCTTTCCCACTTTTGAATTGGATGGCTGAACTGTTTTCGGATGAAGACGGTGATTTCATTTTGGAGGCTGTGGCTGCATATTTTGCATATTCGGTCTTGCCTTAAAAACTTTCTTGGTTTATGATGATGCCACCTTTTTCTTTGCATTTTTTCACCTCCCAGACCTATTGACTTGAGTGCTGTTGAGCACAGTATTGACATTTTGAAATTTTGGTTTGGTTCAAGTAGTTTTTTCCATCAACCCAACCGTTAGTGGTCTTATATCATGACACTCGAGTAGTTTATCATTCAAACCTTAACCCCTTCACTGTCATTTCCGGAAAACGGTGGTGTCGGACAAACCTACCTATTTTTGAAATAGGTCTTTTCAAGCTTGAATCTTTCTAAAACGGTTTCCTTGAATTACTACCCAGTTGTGATGCAAAGTTTACTTTGTTTTTCTATGTTCCTGTGTTATCATGGCCCAGCCTGTGGTCATCCCGGAGCATAGTCGCATTGCGGTGCGCAACCATTTACAGACTTTCCAAGTCCCATTGGAAGGCTTGGCTGTGATTTTGGTAGTGAGTGCGGATGCAGCTTACCCATACGAACTGTTTTATTCGTGGGTGACGTTTCTGGCTGTGGAGGCTAATTCTGGTGTGTTCCACAACTACACTGCCTCACCTGTACCGAATGAATATACTCCGTACAGGGCACTGGAAATACCTATAGATCATTGGCAGCATCGCGTTTGGTTTGATGACGCCCTACCCCATTCGTTGACCGCTCCGAGGTTAGGTCCTTTGTCCATTCCAAGCGCTAATTGGCCTGTTTTGGCTGGATTTTCCCCTCATCCTCAACGCGGCAATTGTACCCTAGCGGAGGTACGTCGGCTACATGACGTTTCCGTTGCCGTGATTCGTGCATTAGTGCAATACATAGGTCGTCATCTCCCGTGGGGGACCCCCGGGGGATCCGGCTTTTCCAGCGGAACATGGCGGATTGAAGCTCAATCCGGTTATGGTCAATGCAGTGTTTGGTAAGCGACCAGATGATAAGGATGACTTTCCTTTTTGGCTTGCCGAGAAGTTTGACCAACTGGAAGCAGTATTTCCTAACACGACTCCTTGTGAAAAACATAGAATCTTGACGATTGGTTTTCCTAAAGATTTAGATCCAGTACTCGTTGACTGTGAGAGCTGGGGGAGGACTTTTGAGGCTGTTTATACGAGGTGGTTCGGCACCCCGTCTATGGCTGTACTGCCTACGATCATTAAACGTGTTCAGGACGATCACGGACCGGAAGCAGCGGTTGAATTGGGTATGCGCCTGTGTGGCTCCTTTGAAATAGTTTGCGATCTCGTACTTGCTAATGTCAAGGGGGACGCTGTGAACTTTCAAGTGTTTAACCCGTTAGCAGCTATTCCCGATGCCGAAAAACCCGCCAGTTAGTGAGGATTGTAGTGGCTGCTTATAAAACAGTGGGTCGCACAAGTAAGGGTCTAAAGTATTTTTCTGACAAAGAGAAGAAACAACCACAAGGGCAGTCTGCTGAGGCAGATGTCCAGCTCAAGTCCAAAAAACAAAATTGGCCTAAGAAAAAGAATCAGGGGAAGCAGAAACAGCAGACTAAAGAATCTTATGCTGCGGCTCAAGTGCCTGCGCCGACTGAGAGAGTTTATGACTTGCGCGATCGCGCGACGATTAAATCACCTGATCGATTTCAGGTTTCTGATCAACGCTCTCCTCGTTCCTTTCAGGACTCATCGGCTCCGAAGACCGGTGGTGGAGGAGGCGGAAGGGGAAGGGGTGGTTAGCAAGGACGCGGCCAACCCCGCCAGACAGACGGCACAGGGAAGCAGGAGGACTCTACTCCAAAGAGACCGCAGTTTGCGAAAAAGAAAGTCGCAGCATTAACAGGGCATCGATATGCCACAGATAGTGAGAACGCGGCTTCGGAATCTGACGTGGGCTCTGACCTTGCTGGACAGTACGGCGGAGATTACCATAGTGAGAGAGGCCCTGCGTCCACTACTGAGGGTGACAGCGACTGATGTCTACGTTGTAATAGAAACAGCCGATACAAGAGTTACTCCCCATGATAGACTTTATGAAATTGTCCTGTTAATAGAAGGTGACATACGACGTACCATCAAAGGGGTGTTTTGGGAAAATCTTTCATCTACGTATGACATTTTGCTTTCGGAGGCTGACTGGCCCCCACCTTTTGTGCTCGCGGCGCCGCGAGGGGAGGAAGTGATCCTCCCCAGTTTCGCAAACACTGTCTCGAGAGAGCATGCGCAGCATTTTGCAGAAGAGTGGGCTCGGGCTCTCGGACCGGCTCTGTAACGTAACCAATGTGGTTGGGATAAATTGTCCCCGAGCCACGAAATTCCTTTGCGGTCTCAGCCGCAGCCTCAACCTCAATATACCATTCGACGTGAGGCCAATGTTTCCGTCGCGGCAATCCTTGAACAATTGGAATATCAAGGAGTTATTGAAACATGTGTGTCACCGATGAATAACCCTCTTTTTACTGTGACCAAGCCTGACGGATCGTATCATTTGGTATTGGATTACCGGCATTTAAACTCGCATTGCCGTAACTGTGCAGTACAGAATACTAACGGCTCTGCCCTGGTGGATAGTCTAGTGCGTAAGCGTTTTAAAACAACGCTTGACATTTCCAACGGTTTCTATGCCCACAGATTGGATAGCTTAAGCTCCCAATGGACCAGTTTCACGTGCGCTGGGGTCCAAAAACAATTACGGCGTCTCCCAATGGGCTATAAGAATAGTCCTGGTATTTTTACCGCCCGCATAATCTCTCTTTTGGAGAGGATCGACCCGAATGCTTGCTCGTATGTGGATGACATATATCTCACAGACGACGAAATTTGGGAGCATCTGTGTCGAGTAAATTCGATTATTTGTAACTTTGCAGAAATGGGTTACAAATTTAACTTTGCAAAATCGCACATTGCTGAGTACACAGTGTTGTTCCTGGGCTTTGAGCTCAACAATGATGGTAGAGGTTTGGCTCCTCACTTCTTGGAGAAATGCTCACAGTTGCGCGATCCTACAACACTGAAAAAATTACAGTCTTTACTGGGCTTTTTAAATTTCGGGAGGACATACATTCCGGAATATGCCCAGCGTATCAAGCCTTTGTATGCTTTGATACAACCAACCTTTTCAAAATCATGCTGGATGGCTGACCATTCAGCCATTTTGCAATCCTTGCAGGCTGATCTGCTCGCTTCTAAATTCTTACTGACTCGTGATAACCACACCAACCTGGTGATAAGAATCATTCCTGGAACGGTGGGTTTCACGTACCTAACTTTTAATGAAGGAGACAAAGTACCTATTGCTTACAAGTCACACTTGTACACTTTGGCTGAAATGCGGTTTCCCACTGTGGAAAAGGTTTTAACAGCTGTGCAGATGGCGATTCTTAAGGAACGAGCTCTGTCACAGGGGAAACGCATGTTGGTTGTTACACCCTGCCCTCATTTGGAGGCAGTTACGAAAGCAAGTGTAACGAACTCTAAGGATTTGCACCATCGGTGGATTCAATGGGCTGCTTCCTCGACGTCCACGGATGTCACGTTTATTTTTGACGCCTCATTGCGGTCGCAAGAGTAATTGCAGTATGAGTTTGTTCATCCTGCTCCTCTAGCTATGCGACCTTTGGAGGACTTCCATTGCATCATTTACACTGATGGTTCGGCGCAGGTTGCGCATGGCTCTAAACACGCCTACGTTTCCGCATGCGCCATTGTGGTCGGTGCCATGGTGAACGATGAGTTCAAGTCCAAGGCAGTACATACGCAGCCTCTAGGGGACTGCACCACACAATTGGCAGAGCTTCGTGCTCTCTTACTAGCGTTGGAGTACGCGGATCCTAGTGTAACTACTCTTATTGTGAGTGATTCTTACTACTGTGTCCAGTCTTACAATGAAAACTTGTTCTTTTGGATTCAGAATGATTTTCGTGATTCCAAGGGTAGCACAATAAAAAAAAGATGATCTGGGTTCGAGTGGCGGAGCTTAAGGCTACGTTGCCACTCGTTTTTGTAATTCATACTCTCGGCCATCAGCGTGTGGGAGTCCACGACGTCGGTAACTCGCTTGCTGATGAAGCAGCGAAATCAGCGGAGCAGTTACTCGGTCCAAAAGTAAGATTGATAATGACATCTTGGAGGCTGTTGCTGCCATTGAGAAGGGAGGTAAACATCCTACGGGGTTCCCTTCGAAGTACACATACCACTTAAGTCCCAAAAAGGTTCCTTTTGTGAAAATTACTGAAGTTGGAGAACGTTTAATTCCCAACTCGGATCGCAGGGCTGACTTGATTACAGTGGCACATGAAGGTGTGGCGTCTGCGCATGCGGGCGTCTCGGCCACTGTGACTCAATTACAACAATGTTTCTGGTGGCGGGGACTGTACAAACAGACGCGTGATTATGTCCTTCTTTGTGACATTTGCCAGTAGATTAAACCTTCGACTGCTGCGCGTCCGCCACAGACACAGTTGTACATTTCTAATAAACCGCTAGGTTGATTTATTTAGATCACTGCGGTCCTTTTTCCTCTGATACTGCGTATAAGTACATCTTAGTAGCAGTTGATTCATGCACACGCTTTGTGTGGGTCTGGCCCCATCGCAGCGCTGATTCACGGACTGTCATTAGAGATTTGCGTGTCTTTGTGGGGATTTTTGGGCTGCTTCTGCACACGACACTTAATTGTTGATTTAGCTTTCAACCTAGAAGTCCGTTGTGGTTTACATGAGAATAATATGTTATTGCTCTGATATCAGCTTTGCTTAATAAACTATGTCTGTACAGAGAGTGCTGAAGCTTCAAGAATAACACGATAGAGAATTGTTATGAGGTCTGATCTCCGCACCTTCATAGACATAACATAAGTGCAGCTTCTGCCAACTTTGGGCTTCAGACGGGTTTTATATTGCTTTGCTTAGAACACAGATACACACTTGATGCGGTTCGCATGCAGAGAGAGCCGGTGGAAGCAGATTTGATCTCTTCATACTAGGATCTTGAGGTATGGGCCCGCCCTGCTAAAACCCAAAGAGACCTTCTTAGATATTAATATAATATGCTAGTTAGGGAGGGTGAGAAATAGGTGTTGTTAACCCTTATTCATTACAGCATTTTAGCATGCTGTCACCTTTTGCTTTCTATGGACTAGTAACTATGCTGATAACTTTGCTTCTGATAATATGTTTCTTTGCATTATCTAAGATACTGCGTTTGAGAAAACGGCATTAGTAAATAAATATTTCAAATGTGCACGTGTCCTCATTTACTCCACGTTCTGGTTTGAAATGACTGTATAACAAAAGAGTGCTCATGTGTTCCACGTAACCTGAGGTATTGTAAGTTCATGTTCTGGTTTGTCTAAACATTGGGAGTTTGTTATGACCAATGAGACACTGTAGCTAGCCTGGTAAGGGGTTTTGGGTACTGAGGTGAGTTTTGGGTCACCCTAATTCACTGAGGTTCCAAATCTCTATGCACAGTTCTGTGGGAGAACGGAAACCCTGCGACATTACCTACTGGCGGTCGCCAGTAGGTAGTTATAGTTATGATTGTTTTCCATAGGAAATCCGCAACATTCCATTGGGAATAACTTTGGCGCCGAATGAGGGATCTGCCTGTAATTTTCCTTAACTTTGCCCCGCTGCGCTCCGCTCCTTCCCTGAAAGTTTCGGGGGGATCCGTCAAGCGGGGGCAGAGATAAAAGGGGGGTCCCAAAATGTGTTTTCCCCATGTTAATTTCAATAGGGCGGTTGGACTCACTTTTAGCCCGAACGGCTGAATGGATTTCCACCAAACTTGGCAAAATTGTAGGGACTGGTACCCCGATGTGCCTTTGCTATGTCTCAAGATATATGCTCCAGTGGTTTTTACGAAAATTAACTTTGAAAAAATATATATTGGGCTACATTGGGCTATATATATGCTAGAGCCCAAATGTAGCCCAATGTAGCCCAATGTAGCCCAAAGATGGCCACCAGAGACAAAAAAAAAACAGATGTAGCCCAAATATCAGCCAGATGTAGCCCAACTATAGCCCAATGACAGAATGTCCCAGAGTGTTCTAAAGAACAACTAGAGTGCTAACAGTCTTACTTATGACAAAAGTATGGCACACCTGAAGTCATCTTGATTGGAATAAAGTGTTAACACTTAAAACATTTAATTTGCAAAGGAACAAAATGAGGGGGTTCATTTTGCCATAGAAATTATGATTAGTGCTGAAGAAAGAAAAATTAGGGCATATTTTGAGTGACTTCTCAAATCCTCTTATATTTCATTTAAAAAATTCTGATATGCAGTCTCCCAAGATGGCCACCAGAGACAAAAGAGCCCAAATGTAGCCCACATATCAGCCAGATGTAGCCCAACTATAGCCCAGTGACAGAATGTCCCAGAGTGTTCTAAAGAACAACTAGAACGCTAACAGTCTTACTTATGACAAAAGTATGGCACACCTGAAGTCACCTTGATTGGAATAAAGCGGTAACACTTAATACATTTAATTTGAAAAGGAACAAAATGAGGGGTTTCATTTTGCCATAGAAATGTTATATATATATATATATTCACTGAAAAAACCATAGGTTATAGACCATATATAGTTAGGAATTAGCATTTACAAAACCTTGAAAATTCACTGAAAAAACCATAGGTTATAGACCATATATAGTTAGGAATTAGCATTTAAAAAACCTTATTTTACTCACACAAAACCATTGAAATTCCATATATAGTTAGTTGCACTAACTATATATCGCGCACCCGCAATCCACTGCTGATCATGTCACATATTACATCATTCATGACATGGTCAGTGACATCACTGATGACATCACTGATGACATCTCAAATGACATCACTGATGACATCACTGATGACATCTCAAATGACATCACTGATGACTACATCCAGTGACTGTATAATTCTGTAAAGTTAAAATATGTCTTACATATTGAAGAATGAGTGGATGTATAAGTGTCTTGATGAAGGATTTAGTAGGGGCATGGCTGACTGTATGAGTGACTGATTAAATGTGTCTCACTGAGTGCATGGGTTAGTGACTAAACTGTCTTAATTTGTGCATCATTATGTCTGTTGTTCTGTAAACTGCTGCATGTGTTGATCATTAGCTATATGATTAACTGTATGGGTTATTGATTGGTTGCCCAAGCATTTGTATGGGAGACTGAGTGTGTGTGTGGGTGGCTGGGAGGTGTATGACTCTCTGCATAGATGTGTGAGCAGTTGATTGACTAGATGTATCGGTTCAAAAGTGCATGTGGAAACAGCTGTATGGGCGGTTGACTGTGTGCATGAGTGTATTGGTGAGTGAATGGATATCTCAGTGCTACATGTCAAAGTAAGTACATATGTAAAACACAGTACATGTGAGAGTTGACATATATAAATAACTGTGCATAAGAGCCAGTGCATGTGTGAGTGGCTGTATGGATCATTGTGAACTTGTATCCAGGATTGTATAAGTGAGTAAATATGTTTTAGTATATGTTTGAATAAGTAAGGTGTGTATAACTGTATAGTTGAGGAAATGGAGGTGTGATTGATTCTTTGCATGACTGACTAAGTGTCTGAGTAACTCCATGGATGAGTGACAGTCTATGAGTGTCTGTTTACACTGAGTGTATCTAAGGTTATATTAGAGTCTGAAGAGGTTCATCGTATTATCACATGAATGATGTCATCAGTGATGTGATCAGTAATGTCAAATGAGATGTCATCAGTGATGTCATCAGTGATGTCATTTGAGATGTCATCAGTGATGTCATCAGTGATGTCATTTGAGATGTCATCAGTGATGTCATCAGTGATGTCATTAGAGATGTCATCAGTGATGTCATCAGTGATGTCACTGACCATGTCATGAATGATGTAATATGTGACATGATCAGCAGTGGATTGCGGGTGAGCGATATATAGTTAGTGCAACTAACTATATATGGAATTTCAATGGTTTTGTGTGAGTAAAATAAGGTTTTTTAAATGCTAATTCCTAACTATATATGGTCTATAACCTATGGTTTTTTCAGTGAATTTTCAAGGTTTTGTAAATGCTAATTCCTAACTATATATGGTCTATAACCTATGGTTTTTTCAGTGCATTTCAATGGTTTTTTAATAGCAAATATCATAAGCTGTCGAATGTCAAGTACGTGGTAAGTGAAAACATTTTCGTGTTTATGCACACTGATCTGCTTTGAATGGTGCCCCCCCCCTCATTTCTATTAGGAGTACTCTCTCTTTGCACATAGTGAAGAGTAGTTAACGCAGGCCTTTGCCCCCGTTGTAATACGTCGTGCCTGCTTCTCTCTCCATTTGATTGATTGTTATCCAAGTATTTACTGTTTTAGAATTGGTTCTCTTTGGTTCATTCTCTATTTACAAACAAACACAGAGTCGCAATACTCTGTTTAGTCTTTGCAGATAACGAAAAATCGTGTAAAAAAAGAAAGAAAAGGAATCGAGCAAAATCAGTAGGCCACTAATGGGATCTCTTTTTGACCTCGCTAAAATAGAAACATTAGGAACAACCCCTCATGACAAATACAAAACTAGTGAGATGAACTGAACTCCACACAATGATGGCTGCAAAACAGCTCGGCTCCGCCACCCACCCCGCCCAAAATAACGATAAAGAGCGGCTGCCATGATTGGTTGCGGAATGGCCACGACGGAGCTACGAAATGGTGCTGCTCTCATGCTAACCCCAGCTTCAGTCTGAAACATCCAGAAACACTGTAGACTACCAATTCGATCAGTTCCGGTAGCGCCCCAATGTAACCCGGTAGAGAAGAACTAGCCCTCCCCTCTTTGACTGATGGTTCTTGTTGCCTGTCCCTTCTGTTGTCATTTAACAGAACTATTTAGCCTGCTGAAAGGGGTTGTGTTCCGACCGCTGGTTGGTGGAGACATTTTGACTATATTCTGGACCTGCGTTGTCGCGTAATGCGTCATATGACGCGCCGCGTTAGCGCATCCGGAAGTCATCCGGGGCGCGCAGCGCGTAACGTAAGCATAACAAGTCATGTGACTTGTTAATAAAACTTTTCATTGGTTCATTTTACTTTTCTTATTCTAATGATGAAAGGCTTGGTCATATGACCTAAAAATTACACTTTTTATTACTTCCGAACATTATTTTTTCTTAAATATATGTTATAATGTTCCAGGCTAATGTACTTTCCCGGAAAATTTACAACTGTCCTGCAAGTAAAATATATTCTTTTTTCGAGAAAAAGAGCGTTTCTTCGTCCCATAACGGAGCCGTTGAGTAAAAGAGGGTCGACCTGCTGTCTTAGTCGCCGATACGCCTGAATATGAGATTCTTATCGATCACTTTATGTTGCAGGAGTAGAAAACACAACAGCCCTTGACCATTTATCTTTACTGCGTTCCTTCGTATTATACCTTTTACCCTTCATGTAATTGGTCTGCTTTATTTCATTTGCCTTTTAATGATTCTAAAACAGTGACTATTATTAAAAACTTTACCAATGTATATACTACTACCATGTTTTCTTTTAAAAACCTTTATTGTGAAAATTTCATTATACAAATACGAGCCTATAACCACGTGGGCCGGCCACGGAGCAAACTGTAATCGTATATGATGAGTAGACATTTACACTGTAGAGGAACGTAACGGGCGGGCCATTAGGTTGCAAGAACTAAGGTGTCTAACAGTTACGGAATCGGTGGACGTACATTTTATAATTAAAATACGACAGGGCCAGTTACAATAAAATTATCTACATATACATTTGCGGGCAAGTACCATGGGTGACGTTAATTCGAACTTTCAATAGTACAGTAATCAATAACACATCAGAACTTAATATCAATAGGGATGTCGAAATATTCAATCAATTCTCGTCCCCGCCCGCCATGTGCTTCAAAACTGCATACGTATCTCGTGATTTCAAGGTTCTGCAACCAGTACACAACAAGGAGTTACGAGTCCCATTTATTCCGGCGCCATTTTGGGCGAGGACGGGCAGGTCCAGGATATAGTCAAAATGTCTCTACCAACCCTCGACTATGATGATGTTCATATGCTGTATTTATTAGAGTAACACTCATCTGTCCACATGAAATTAATTTGCCATAATCTAAACATGTCATTTTAATCTTTCCAAAGTTCTTCTAAATATTTGGGACCGTTTCCCTTGCCTCTGATGCTGTCAGTGCCACTTCTTTGATGAATGTACTAGCAGGTCAGGGTTCTCCTCCAAATCTCTCCTTTATGCAGCACTATAATTAATTGGTGCCACCTCTCCATATGACGATGCATGGTATAGTTACCATAACTATATTTTTTTTCGGTTCCTCTGGAGAGTTCATCGTGGCAGATGAAGCGTGTAACGTACCGGACATTTACCTTTTTTTGCATGTACAGGAAAGGAAAAAAAAATCGAGCGTCCGAGTTCTAAGGTGTCCCAGGGCCATTTTAGTGGACCAGGCCCAAATCCAAAGAACAGGCCGCCATTTTGAGAGTCCTGTTGCAGCCGCCTGTCGCTGTAGCATCAAGAGCAGCCGAAACTCAGCTGAATGGCAACTGAAACGGTAAAGGGGCGCCCCACTACAGCAGACGAGCCTCCACCTGGGAAGGCCCGTTCACGCCGCCTCCCCCCCTCCCCTTATTCGGAGCAGTATTGTAGGATGGCCACACCAGTGCGGCAACTTGCTAGACATCACCTCGGTGGTAACCGAATCTCAGCCCCTTGTAGTGTCTCCTCTTCAGAAAATATTCTTGCACTACCTTTGCCCCATTCACACATCGGTCCGCTACTGACGCCATCTCACAGGCTAATGGGGCGCCCCACGCCGAGTTTCAGCATTGTAGGATGACCACACCAGTACAGCAACTTGCTAGACATCACCTCGGTGCCATCCGGATCTTGGCATCTCAACGCCTAGTGGTATCTTCCATACAGAAAATATTGTTGCGCTGCCTTTGGCCCCATTCGCACATCGGTCCGCAACTGACACCATCTCACAGGCCAACAGGGCGCCCCACGCCGACTTTTACCATTGTAGGATGGCCACACCAGTACAGCAACTTGCTAGACATCACCTCGGTGCCATCCGGATCTTGGCATCTCAGCGCCTTGTGGTGTCTTCTATTCCGAAAATATTGTAGAAAATATTGTTGCGCTGCCTTTGGCCCCATTCGCACATCGGTCTGCAACTGACACCATCTCACAGGCCAACAGGGCGCCCCATGCCGACTTTTACCATTGTAGGATGGCCACACCAGTACAGCAACTTGCTAGACATCACCTCGGTGCCATCCGGATCTTGGCATCTCAGCGCCTTGTGGTGTCAGTCAGAAAATATTGTTGCGCTGCCTTTGTCCCCATTCGCACATCGGTCCACTACTGACACCATCTCACAGGCCAACAGGGCGCCCCACGCCGACTTTTACCATTGTAGGATGGCCACACCAGTGCCACAACTTGCTAGACACCACCTCGGTGCCATCTGGAACTTGGCATCTCAGCGCCTTGTGGTGTCTTCAATTCAGAATATATTGTTGCGCTGCCTTTGGCCCCATTCGCACATCGGTCCGCTACTGACGCCATCTCACAGGCCAACGGGGCGCCCCACGCCGACTATCAGCATTGTAGGATGGCCACACCAGTACAGCAACTTGCTAGACATCACCTCGGTGCCATCCGGATCTCGGCGCCCCACTGCAGATGAAGTGCCTCTCAACTATGAAACCACCACGGTGACATCCGGATCTTGGCGCGTTGTGCTGCCTTCGGCCTATTCGCACATCGGTCCGCTACTGACGCCATCTCACAGACTAATCGGGCGCCCCACGCCGAGTTTCAGCATTGTAGGATGACCACACCAGTGCACCTTACTAGACACCACCTCGGTGCCATCCGGATCTTGGCATCTCAGCGCCTTGTGGTGTCTTCTATTCAGAAAATATTCTTGCGCTACCTTTGCCCCATTCACACATCGGTCCGCTACTGACGCCATCTCACAGGCTAATAGGGCGCCCCACGCCGAGTTTCAGCATTGTAGGATGACCACACCAGTACAGCAACTTGCTAGACATCACCTCGGTACCATCCGGATCTTGGCATCTCAACGCCTAGTGGTATCTTCCATACAGAAAATATTGTTGCGCTGCCTTTGACCCCATTCGCACATCGGTCCGCAACTTAGACATCACCTCGGTGCCATCCGGATCTTGGCATCTCAGCGCCTTGTGGTGTATTCTCTTCAGAAAATATTGTTGCGCTGCCTTTGGCCCCATTCGCACATCAGTCCGCTACTGACACCATCTCACAGGCCAATAGGGCGCCCCACGCCGACTTTTACCATTGTAGGATGGCCACACCAGTGCCACAACTTGCTAGACACCACCTCGGTGCCATCCGGATCTTGGCATCTCAGCGCCTTGTGGTGTCTTCTATTCCGAAAATATTGTTGCGCTGCCTTTGGCCCCATTCGCACATCGGTCCGCTACTGCCGCCATCTCACAGGCCAACGGGGCGCCCCACGCCGACTTTCAACATTGTAGGATGGCCACACCAGTGCGGCAACTTACTAGACACCACCTCGGTGCCATCCGGATCTTGGCGCGTTGTGCTGCCTTCGGCCTATTCGCACATCGATCCGCTACTGACGCAAACTCACAGGCCAACGGGGCGCCCCACGCCGACTTTCAGCATTATAGGATGGCCACACCAGTGCTGCAACTTGCTGGACACCACCTCGGTGCCATCCGGATCTTGGCGCGTTGTGTTGCCTTTGGCCTATTCGCACATCGGTCCGCTACTGACGCCGCCTCACGTGCCAACGTATTTTCTCCGCATTTTATACCCTATGCCGCATAACAGGTCATGTGACTTGTTTATAAAACTTTTCATTGGTTCATTTTACTTTTGGTTTCCTAATGATGGAAGGCTTGATCATATGACCTAAAAACAACACTTTTCATTGGATGAAAACTTTTTTTTTTCCCCCAAACGATGAAAGCCCCACCTTGTTTCTGGATGTTTCAGACTGAAGCTGGCGTCAGCATGAGAGCACCACCATCTCGTAGCTCCGTCGTGGTCATTCCGCGAGCAATCATGGCAACCGCTCCCCACCAGAAGCCTACAGGAGTCGGGGGCCCCCAAAACTTTTGATAAATCCTCAAGGCGGAGGGGACGCTTTCAAGAATGGGGTCCAAGACCTAGCAGACAAGCGTCCGATTTCCAAGGTGTCCCAGGGCCATTTCAGTGGACCAGGCCCAAAAAGGAAAGAGCCTGCCGCCATTTTGAGAGTCCTGTGACAGCCGCCTATCGCTGCACCGCAAGAGTGGGCGCAACTCAGCTGAATTGCGGCTTTTGACACAGTGGACCAAAAACGGACGGAATGGCAACTGAAACGGTAAAGGGGCGCCCCACTACAACAGATGACACTCCACCTGGAGAAGCCCGTTCACGCCGCCTCCCCCGGGGCGCCCCACGCCGTTATTCGGAGCAGCATTGTAGGATACCAAAACCAGTGCGGCAACTTACTGGACATCACCTTGGTGCCATCGTTCTGCTGCCTTGGAACTATTCGCAAAACAGTTTGCTACTGATGACCCACCCCCCGCGACGCCCCACGCCGTTATTTGCTGGGTGGCAACTTACTAGACATCACTTTCGTGTCATCTAGATTTCAGCGCGTTCTGCTGCCTTGGAACTATTCGCACAACAGTTTGCTACTGATGACCCACCCCCCGCGACGCCCCACGCCGGAAATCTGGACGTTGTGCTGCGTTGGGACTATTCGCACAGCCGACCGCTACTTCGTTGTTTTTCCCTAAAAATGTTTATATGTTATTACTATTTTTGTTTTCTTGTATATATTTATAAATTATCAAAGTTTTATAATCTTACTACTTTGTCGGAGTGCTATATATTTTTAATGTGACACATAATTGTAAAAACTTTGATGTACAAAGAGTCATCCCTGGAATCTTCCGCTTCAGGCTCGGTCCCCTCCCCAATCACAATACAGGATGGTTTTCAGATAATAGGAACGCTTCTGCTGTGACGAATCTCATCGAGTGCGGGCCTTGATCTACTATAACTCCTTTGAAGAGGGGTGATTCTTTACAGCTGGGGCCATAAAGTACATCTGCAGGGCTAGCTGATAGCCTAGGACCGGCCTGGACAATCGGACACAGAGGAAGAGGAGTGTCAGAGGGTGCGGTAGTGAATAGGGCGAAAGGGAGGTGTCGGGCGGGCACAGGGTGTGATTCTCAGGGAAGAGCAGCGCAGATGGGGGGAGCTTTATTACCCATGCATAAGACAGAAAGCGGGGGTGACCACTGCCTGGGGGAGATGCTTGCGAGGGTGGGGAGCCATGCTAAGGATCGACAGCGTGCAGAGAGTGGGTCTGGTCAAGGCATCTAAAATGGCTGCCGTGCACGACAAAAGTGTGGCATTTGAAAAAAGACAAGATGGCGCAGACAATGTTTTTCAACACTTCCTGATTTCCTTCGAATCGAACGTTAACAGACGTTGGGGCATATTACCAAAGTTAAGCGATATTTATCCCTAACGATGCTTAGCAACGATTTTTTTACCGCTAAGCATCGTCAGAAATTATCGCAGATAAACCTTGCTATTATCAAGGTTTATCGCAAATACGATAATAAACGACCGCAATGCATTAATATCGCTGAAAACTCAGTGATATTCATGCATTACCGAGCTAATGCTCTTAGCCATGTTATCCACCTCCCATTGGATAACATGGCTAAGAACTGCTCAGGGCAGGTGCTACTTTTTGGAGATATTCGCGCTTATCTCGAATATTTCCAAAAGTTGATAATAGGAGATAGCGATGTTAGCGACTGTTTCCAGTCGCTAACATCTTGGCACGCCCACTTTGCATGTCATTAGTGATAAATATCACTCACATGCAAAGTGGGGCCCAAGATGGTCGCTATCTCCTACTAGCCGTCGCTAACTGGTGTTAGCAACAGCTAGGTAATACAGATATAATTTTATCTCCGCGAAGCGGAGCGCTGTTACAGATATATATCTTGTTTTTGAACGTTAATTTCTCAAAATCCACTGAAGCACATATATTGAGACCTAGCAAAGGCACATCGAGCTACCAGTCCCTACAATTTTGCCAAGTTTCGTGCAAATCCATTCAGCCGTTCGATTATTATTATTTTTTTTTTGCCCCGCGGGGCCCTTTTAAAACCTCCACATCAAACCTAAGAGGTCAAGGAGGATCTACTATGCCCCCTTATGGTCATTTGCCCCTTCGCTTTGGCCTCCTCTTGTCTCTCGATCCTACCGAGAGACAAGATGGCGGCCGCTACGGACTGTTTGCAATGTTTACAGACGCCGGAGAACCAATCAGCTTCGCAAACCTCCGTTACGCGAAGCGGAGCGCTGTTACAGATATATATCTTTTTTTCAACGTTAATTTCTCAAAATCCACTGGAGCACATATATTGAGACCTAACAAAGGCACATCGGGCTACCAGTCCCTAATATTTTACCAAGTTTCGTGCAAATCCATTCAGCCGTTCGATTATTATTATTATTATTTTTTTTTGCCCCACGGGACCCTTTTAAAACCTCCACATCAAACCTAGAGGGTCAGCGAGGATCTACTATGCCCCCTTATGGTCATTTGCCCCTTCGCTTTGGCCTCCTCTTGTCTCTCGATCCTACCGAGAGACAAGATGGCGGCCGCTACGGACTGTTTGGAATGTTGACAGACGCCGGAGAACCAATCAGCTTCGCTTCACAAAGCTCCGTTGCGCGAAAAGTACGCGTACTGGAGCGCTGCCCGGTCCGCTGTTACAGATATATATCTTTTTTTGAACGTTAATTTCTCAAAATCCACTGAAGCACATATATTGAGACCTACAAAAGGCACATCGGGCT
This sequence comes from Lissotriton helveticus, assembly GCF_964261635.1. Classification (NCBI taxonomy): domain Eukaryota; kingdom Metazoa; phylum Chordata; class Amphibia; order Caudata; family Salamandridae; genus Lissotriton; species Lissotriton helveticus. The sequence continues at coordinate 967,926,416 of NC_136071.1, read as the reverse complement.
ACCAGTCCCTACAATTTTGCCAAGTTTCGTGCAAATCCATTCAACCGTTCGAGCTAAAAGTGAGGCCAACCGCCCTATGGGAAACTCAATGTTAAAAACACGTTTTGGGACCCCCCTTTTTTCTCGGCCCCCCCTTGACGAACCCCCCCCAAATTTTCAGGGGCTGCTCAGAAACAAAATGTTCCATTTTCCTGAAAATTTCAGCCAATTCCGTCCACAAACGCCAAAGTTATTAGACATAGAATTTTCAAAAATCCCATAGAGAAAAAATCCTAACTATATATACCTACTGGCGACCGCCAGTAGGTAATATATATATATATATATAGGTTTCACACCAGTTATAGTTAGGAATAAGCATTTAAAAAACCTATTAAATTCACTGAAAAAAGTTGGACTCACTATAACTTGCGCGTGCAATGCACTGCTGATGATGTCACATATTACATCACTCATGACATGGTCAGTGACATCACTCATGACATCACTGATGACATCTCAAATGACATCACTGATGACATCATCCAGTGAATGTGTATCTTTCTGAAAAATAAATATTTTTTATATATGTATATCTAAAGGTTGATGGAAGAATAAATGGGTAAATACATTTTTAAATGGATTTTTTTGTGTAAAATTGATTGGTTAACTGACTTATTAAATGTATCTTAGTGAATACATATATTACCGAGTAATGTTCAAATATTTAAATATCTGTATCTGTGTCTCACTTTGTGTATAAGTGGCTGCATGGGTTGGTGAGTAGCTACATGATTGTGTATATGGGTTATTAGTTGTTTTTTTGAGTATCAGTATCAGTGTCTGTATGGTTCGATGGGGGATATTACTTAGAGCACAGATGCATGAATGAGTGACTCACTATTTGTATGTATTTTGAAGACAGCATGTGTGCAAGACTGTATGGGTGGATGATTGTGTGTATGGGTGGGTTATTGAGTATGTGTTTTTATAATTGATTGTTTAAGAGAGTAAATATGTTTCCGTTTTTGTAGAAGTATGTGTAGTGGTGTGTATATAGCAGTATATTCAAGTAAATGGTTTTTTGATAGTTTATTTGCATGTGTGAATTTGTGTGTGAGTAACTATATGGATGAGTATTAGTGTGTAACAGGATGTATAGGTGTATGAGTACATATGATGAGAAAGTACATGCATGAGTGACTATATAGAACTGTTGGTGAATGAGTGGATGTGTATGTAGATGTTGGAATTACGTAATAAGTTGTTGTAATTGGTATTGGTTTCTCCTTTTTTAAGACAAAGTTAGTTTCTATTTTTGAATGTGTGTGTCAAAGGTTATTTTATGCTGATAGGAGGTCTGCCACTTTGTCACAAGGATGTTGTCATCAGTGATGTCATTTGAGATGTCATCAGTGATGTCATGAGTGATGTCACTGACCATGTCATGAGTGATGTAATATGTGACGTCATCAGCAGTGCATTGCACGCGCAAGTTATAGTGAGTCCAACTAACTATAACGTGGGAATTTCAATGGTATTATGCGAGTAAAATTTCCACCTAACTATAACTGGTGTGAAATCTATGGTTTTTTCAGTGAATATATATATATATATATATATATATATATATATATATATATATATATATATATATATATATATATATATATATTCTTTTTATTTTTTTTATTGTGCTCCCTCCCACAATCGCGATGCTCCGTGCGACCCCTGTGTGACCCCCCGTGCCCGCCGCCCACTCACGAGCCATGCCAGCTGCAACTGTGTGACGCTTAAAATACTTGTTCCTATGCACAAATTCAATTTTAGGAATATGTTTTCCTGATTCCAAAAATGGGAGTCCGTATTGACACCAATTCAGCATATGCAAGGTTTATGTTGTGATTGTCCCTTCCAAATACCAAATTGGTAATTGATATATACATGTTTTGCGACTGAAATGTGGCTCCAAAACATTGAAAATGTACTTACACCTCAAAGGAGGGGTAACCTTTTCGCAAAAGATAAGTGGTCTCCTTGGCACCCATTCCCTAGTTCTGATTAAAAAAAAAAAAATGTTTTTGGAAGAGTAGGCTGTGAGCTTGTGGACCACTGGCCACTCTAACAAACATTTTTAAAAAATGCAAACCTTTTTTTTAAAGGCGACCCCATTTTTTCAATGAAAACAGGTTGCCTTTAAGATAAGTTTATTTGTTTACTTTACTGAAACTCAATCACAGACATACATGGTGCCCTGCTGACAGTTGCAGACCACCATCCCTGTGATTGTGACCAATTGGATTGAGATGCAATTTATGATCCAAATAGTTAATATTAATTACGTAGGTCAAACTGCGACTCAATCAGATTCTATTATTTACTAAACAATCTAAGGGTACATATGTCTGTTCAAAAAAATATTTACAGGTCTCAGATTTTGACCAGGTGTCCCTTTCTTCATGAAATTCATCCTGCCTGCAGTGCAGGCACCCTTGCAACATAACGCAAGGGTGCTTGCATTGGCACTAGGCAGCCAAAAGTGCATCGTCACTAGGAACGGGCAGGAATGCTCTGTATAATGGTAAATGTGGTGCATTCCTGACCTTTTCCTTTCATGCAGTGCAGCAAGGTGGCTTTCTAGGCTGCGTTGTATGAACCTTTGAGAAATAGCTTTCAGCCCACATCATCTTAGAAAGTAGAAAATAGCTGCATTGGACATGTCATCCTTAGTGTGGTCATCACCCAACTTTTGCCTGCTTGCCTCCACTTTTTGCTGAAACTTTGTGTTGCCTTAAGGCTCTGAGCATGTCACCACTGCTAACCAGTGCTATAGTCTATGTGCTTCTCCCCTAAACATGTCGACATTGGTGTATACCTGATTGCCTTATTTAGTGTACCTGTAAGTCCGTTGTAAAGGAGTATACCATTTACCCAGGACTGTAATCTAAATACAACTAGTGGGCTGGCAGGACTGTAAGTGACGCACAATAGTATACTTTCAAACCTGCCTCTGGCCTGCCATTGTAGGGCTTATGTATGCGGGTTACTACCGCCTTGATGTGGCATTTGAAACCACTTGCAAAACCTTAAAACGTCACTTTTATTACACATAAGTCAAAGTCAGCCCTACGGTAGGCCCTAAGTGAACCAAAGGGAAAAAGACAGGACATGTTCTTTTAAGTTTTACGTGTCCTGGCAGTGACAAACAGCTAAATTTATTTTTCACTTCTGTGAGGCGTACTCCTTCCATAGGCTAGCATTGACGCATTCCTTAAAGCACCTTTTAAGCGGTAATTCCTGATTGGAAAGGACTAGCTACTTCATGTTTAATATCTTTTTGGAATGGTGGTGATAATTCCTCTGTAAAGGTAAGGTTTGACATTACCATTTTAGAAATGGCACTTTTACAGAGTGGGCATTTCTCTGCTCTTATTTTTACTCTGTGTAAGTGCAGCCGGTCTCCAATAAATGTCTGTACACGTCTTGGTTGGGTGACAGTTACACTTTGTAAATTCCCTCTAGACAGCCACATCACATGAAGGGTTGTGTGTGACAGGCGATACCTTTGTATTCATCTGCTTTATGATAGCCTTCCTGGGCAGGGAGGACTGGAGGTGGCTCTAGCTTACATCTGAATAGGTTGTGTCCTGTCCACAACTAAAGGGCTGATTTATCCACTACTGATAGCCTGGAGCCAGGGCAGGGCTGAATTGGATCCTCGTGCACTTCAAAGAGTTCCCTAAAGCCACCCCCTACATAAAAGCTACTTTGGAGGATATGTAACAGGGCTGTGGCCCTATCAAATCAGTACACTACTGAACCTGGGAAGAACTATGCTGTAGTAAAGACTGCTATGCTCAAAGGAATGACAGCTTGCTGTGATAGACTATTCTGAGGGACTGCTTGTCTGTTTTGTTGAGCTAACCTGCTGCTCCCTGATCTCTGCCCTGCTGAGGACAAGTACTGGACCCACTGACTTAAACCCAGAGTGCCTCTGAGGGTTTGCTGGCTTGCCTCCTGTTTTCCAAAATCTCAGGGACAGAATAGTCTTTCTGCAAACCTGCTGGTCCTTGGCCTCAGAAATGAGTTCTGCAGCTCATTTCTGCAAAAACCGATGTATTGCCTCAGCTAAGTGAGAATTTCCAACTCAGTGCAGCTTCGACGCCGACGCAGAGGCTATTCACCAACAAAGAATCCACTGCCTGCACGATGATGATGCAGAGGCAGCTCGATGACGAAGCTTTGTATTCACTTCAGCGGCTGCCCAACAACAGCAGTTTCATAGCCGGCGTAGCTCAATGATGATGCAGTACCTGCATCGTACTGCGGTTCATCGATGAAGCTTCCATCAACAGGGAGGATTGGCGCCAATGTTCACCTCCATCCACTGATTGATGTCGATAATGACGAGGCACCCCCTCACCTTGATTCCTCCACATCAACGATTTGCTCCATCCAAGGTTTTTCGTCAATGGGACCTGTCTTGGTCCTGTAACCGGCCTGCCGTCAATCGCCGTTGGCCTGATCTTTGACTTTGCACCGGTCGCTCGCAACCTCAGGTAATCTTTTGACCGCTAGTGATTCTTAAACACTATTTTTTGTTTATTCTTTAAAACTTCATACCTCAACTTCTACTTATTGATTGTATGTCATTTAGGTCTTGTTTTACTCAGATAATAATTCTCTATTTTTCTAAGCCTTTGCAGAGTCTTTTTGTGGTATTTCATTGAGTTACAGTATTTAACTATGGGCGCAAAATCCGTTCCGCTGGCGGAATTTGCGGATTTTCGGCAATTTCGCAATCCGCAAATCTCGCGAAATTGCCGTAAAATCCGCAAATCCGCTCACGGGGAGATTTCACATGCCCGAGTTGAAGCTCAAATTCAGTAACGTTTTAATCAGCCCAAAAAAATTGTGAGCACGGTCGAGGCTGGGCAAGTGTGCTTTATCCCCATATCTGCCGTAGAAAATTAGCTGTAATAATTGAAGGAGGTCTTTACATCCATGAGTTTCTCGAGCACAACCCCCGTGTAGTTCCTGTGACCAGGAGGCTGCTTTCTCCTCATCTGCTGGCCTGCTCGCTCTCTGACCTTTTATACACAAGAGGCATGTGAACACGCTTAGCAGCCCCGCCCGTTTGGCCCCGCACACCACACACTAGCGGTATCAAACGTCTTTCCGCCCTTTCCCAACTATGATGGACAGCTCACTCAGAGGACCTCGGCACCTTTTGGCGTGGTGGCAAAGTTACAGGAAAAGTTTTCCTGCACTGCAGCTGCGTAAAGGGCCAGAAGATTTGTCTCCAGTGACCATGTGAGCCTGTAACTTTGCCACCGCATCAAAAGGCGCCGAGGTCCCCTGAGTGAGGTGTCCATCATAGTTGGGAAAGGGCAGGAAGACGTTTGATACCTCTAGTCGGCTAGTGTGTGGTATGCGGGGCCAAACGGACGGGGCTGCTATGCGTGTTCACATGCCTCTTGTGTATAAAGGGTCAGAGAGCGAGCAGGCCAGCAGATGAGGAGAAAGCAGCCTCCTGGTCACAGGAACTACACGGGGGTTGTGCTCGAGAAACTCATGGGTGCAAAGACCTCCCTCAATTATTACAGCTAATTTTCGACGGCACATATTTAGTATTTTTTTTTATTTATGAAGCTTGTAAAGCGCACGGCTACCCCCGAGGGGGTGTCCCGGCGCTGTAGACTGCAGGCTAGAAAAAGAAAGGACCGAATTATGCAGTGGAGAATAGCCAGGTCTTCAATCGGCTACGAAAAAGGGATTCAGACGGAGTGAACCTGAGGTCTAAAGGGAGGTTGTCCCAGAGTTTGGCTGTCATAACTGTGAAAGCTCTGCCGCCCATTCTGGAGCGGCGGAATCGAGGTACTGTGATAAGACGTAGATTGTTAGACCGCAGGGATCTGACCGATTGGGAGAGTAAAAGTCTCTTACGCAGGTATCCCGGGCCTGACCCGTTAAGGGCCCGAAAAGCAAGCGTCAGCATTTTAAACTGGATGCGACTGGAGATGGGGAGCCAATGTAGTTCTTTACGATAGGATGCGACCGACTGATGGTAAGGGATATTGCCAATCAGCCTCGCCTCCGCGTTCTGAACGATTTGTAGACGTTCAATTTGATACAGAGGGGCCCCGGCGTAGAGACTGTTGGCATAATCCAAATGTGATGTTATAAGGGCGTGAGTGACCGCTCTGCGGGCATCCATGGGAAGATATGGGAAGATCTTTCTCATCATGCGCAGTTTCCCAAAACAGGCTGCCGGAACCTTGTTTATTTGGGTTTTACAAGAGAGGGCGTCAACAAATTGAAAGCCCAAATTGCGAACAGTTTGGACCGGGATGGGAGGAGGATTAAGCACGGTCGGCCACCACAAAGTAGAGGGTACAGTGGTTTTTTGATTAAAAAATAAGGGTGTGCACTCATAATATCAAGTCTTTTATTTCGACTGGACAGAATATCGAGTAAAAAATATAGATTGGACATAATATCGACTAGACATAATATAGACAACAAAAATATCGACTATAGAAAATTAATATCGAATAGAATGGACATAATATCGAATCAAAAATATAGAATGGACATAATATCGACTAGACATAATATAGCCAACAAAAATATCGAATTTAAGGTAAGTTAATAATAATTGTAATTTTTTGTGTAATATAAGTCTGTAGCGGGTTGTGGGTTTATAGGGGAATAGGGTGGGAAGTCATTTAATTATAATTAATTAAATATGTTAATTTATTTATTGATATTTATTTAGAATTAATTGTTAATTATTTATTAATTGGTAATTAATTAAAATATAATTGGTAATTAATTATAATTGATTAATTGATAAATATTTAAATTTTAGTAATTTATTTTCTGTAGCGGGTTGTGGGTTTATGGGGGAATAGGGTGGGAAGTAATTTAATTATAATTATTAAATATGTTAATTTATTTATTGATATTTATTTAGAATTAATTGTTAATTATTTATTAATTGGTAATTAATTAAAATATAATTGGTAATTAATTATAATTGATTAATTGATAAATATTTTAATTTTAGTAATTTATTTTCTCTAGCGGGTTGTGGGTTTATAGGGGAATAGGGTGGGAAGTAATTTAATTATAATTAATTAAATATGTTAATTTATTTATTGATATTTATTTAGAATTAATTGTTAATTAATTATTAATTGTTAATTAATTAAAATATAATTGGTAATTATTTATAATTGATTAATTGATAAATATTTTAATTTTGGTAATTTATTTTCTGTAGCGGGTTGTGGGTTTATAGGGGAATAGGGTGGGAAGTAATTTAATTATAATTAATTAATTTTTTAAAATTATTTATTGATATTTATTTATAATTAATTGTTAATTATGTATTAATTGGTAATTAATTAAAATATAATTGGTGATTAAAATTAATTTATTAATTGTTAAATTGTAAAATAATTTATTGTTAATAGGTAATTAATTAGTATGAGTAGGCAATTTTTAAAATTAAATAATTTTATTTTGTATTTATAAATAAATATTTAATATTTTTTATACACAAGTAAAATATTTTATTTATTTGTAATTGGTATTACTATTTATGTTATTTATATCTATTTGTGAAGTATTTACTTTCCCTATTATTGCACTCTCTGAAGTTGGAATAGTAATTTTAACCCCTACGCTATACAACACTTTCCCTACTGTTGCACCCACTGGAGTGGGTATGCAACGTTTACAGCGCAACTTTTACTATGCACTACCATTACAACGAAACTTTTACAACACAAAAACTTTTACAACTCATACATTTACAAAGCATGTTTTTACAACGCAGATACCTTTACAACGCATACCATTACAACGTAAGTATTGCTAAGTATATAATTATTTGTAAAATGTTATATGTTTGGGTTTTTGGGTAAAGGGGTATTTTTAGGATTCAGGGTCAGTTTTCAGTTTTTGGGTAAAGGGGTATTTTTAGGGTTCAGGGTTAGTTTTCAGTTTTTGGGGTAAAGGGGTATTTTTAGGGTTCAGGGTCAGTTTTCAGTTTTTGGGTAAAGGGGTATTTTTAGGGTTCAGGGTCAGTTTTCAGTTTTTGGGTAAAGGGGTATTGTTAGGGTTCAGGGTCAGTTTAGGGTTTTTGGGGTACAAGGGTACTTTGTAAAAATAAAGTAAAATTACATTTAAATTACATTAATTAAATAAAATTAAATAAAATTAAATTATATTATAATATTTTAAATTAATTTATATTAAAAAAAAATGTATATACTTACCAATACTTACGTTGTAATGGTATGCGTTGTAAAGGTATATGCGTTGTAAAATCTTGCGTTGTAAATGTATGAGTTGTAAAAGTTTTTGTGTTGTAAAGGTTTTGATGTAATGGTAGGTGTTGTAAAAGTATGCGTTGTAACGTCATACATCCCTGGAGTGGGAATAGTAATTTTAACCCCTACACTATCCAACGCTTTCCCTACTGTTGCACCCACTGGAGTGGGAATAGTAAATTTCACCTCTACGCTATTCAACACTTTTGCTAATGTTGAACTCACTATAGTTGTTACAATAAATTTTAACCATTTTCTATGCTACGCTAAAAATGTTATATATGTTTATTTAATAATATGTTTTTATATATATATATATATATATAATCACTGAAAAAACCATAGGTTATAGACCATATATAGTTAGGAATTAGCATTTACAAAACCTTGAAAATTCACTGAAAAAACCATAGGTTATAGACCATATATAGTTAGGAATTAGCATTTAAAAAACCTTATTTTACTCACACAAAACCATTGAAATTCCATATATAGTTAGTTGCACTAACTATATATTGCGCACCCGCAATCCACTGCTGATCATGTCACATATTACATCATTCATGACATGGTCAGTGACATCACTGATGACATCACTGATGACATCTCAAATGACATCACTGATGACATCACTGATGACATCATCCAGTGACTGTGTGTTTCTGTAAAGTTTAAATATGTTTTAGATATTGAAGAATGAGTAGATGTATACCTGTCTGGACGAAGGATTTAGTAGGTGCATGACTGAATGTATGAGTGAGTGATTAAATGTGTCTCACTGAGTGCATGGGTTAGTGACTAAACTGTCTTAATTTGTGCATCATTATGTCTGTTGTTCTGTAAACTACTGCATGTGTTGATCAGTAGCTATATGATTAACTATATGGGTTATTGATTGATTGTCCAAGTATTTGTATGGGAGACGGAGTGTGTGTGTGGCTGGCTGGGAGGTGTGTGACTCTGTGCAGATCAATGTGTACTTGTATCAATGATTGTATAAGAAAGTAAGTATGTGTTACTATATGTTTGAAAATGTAAGGTGCTCTATGTTTAACTGTATAGACAAGAAAATGGAAGTGTGATTGATTCTTTACAGGACTGACTAGGTGTGTGAGTAACTCCATGGATGAGTGGCAGAGTGTGAGTGTCTGTATAGGTGTATGAGTGCATATGATAGTGTTGTAAAGATGAGTGATTGTATGTATGAATGATTGTATGGGTGAATGAGTGAATGTGTGTGTAGACGTAGGAATCAGTGAGTACGTATGTAGTAACTAGTATTGGTGTGTCAATGGTTTCAAAAATTATACTCTGTATTTAACACTGGGTGAAACAGAGGTTATATTAAAATGTGAGGAGATGCATTGTATTGTCACATGAATGATATCATCAGTGATATGGTCATTGATGTCAAATGAGATGTCATCAGTGATGTCATCAGTGATGTCATTTGAGATGTCATCAGTGATGTCATCAGTGATGTCACTGACCATGTCATGAATGATGTAATATGTGACATGATCAGCAGTGGATTGCGGGTGCGCAATATATAGTTAGTGCAACTAACTATATATGGAATTTCAATGGTTTTGTGTGAGTAAAATAAGGTTTTTTAAATGCTAATTCCTAACTATATATGGTCTATAACCTATGGTTTTTTCAGTGAATTTTCAAGGTTTTGTAAATGCTAATTACTAACTATATATGGTCTATAACCTATGGTTTTTTCAGTGAATTTCAATGGTTTTTTAATAGCAAATATCATAAGCTGTCGAATGTCAAGTACGTGGTAAGTGAAAACATTTTCGTGTTTATGCACACTGATCTGCTTTGAATGGTGCCCCCCCCCCTCATTTCTATTAGGAGTACTCTCTCTTTGCAGATAGTGAAAGGTAGTTAACGCAGGCCTTTGCCCCCGTTGTAATCCGTCGTGCCTGCTTCTCTCTCCATTTGATTGATTGTTATCCAAGTATTTACTGTTTTAGAATTAGTTCTCTTTGGTTCATTCTCTATTTACAAACAAACACAGAGTCGCAATACTCTGTTTAGTCTTTGCAGATAACGAAAAATCGTGTAAAAAAAAAGAAAAGGAATCGAGCAAAATCAGTAGGCCACTAATGGGATCTCTTTTTGACCTCGCTAAAATAGAAACATTAGGAACAACCCCTCATGACAAATACAAAACTAGTGAGATGAACTGAACTCCACACAATGATGGCTGCAAAACAGCTCGGCTCCGCCACCCACCCCGCCCAAAATAACGATAAAGAGCGGCTGCCATGATTGGTTGCGGAATGGCCACAACGGAGCTACGAAATGGTGCTGCTCTGATGCTAACCCCAGCTTCGGTCTGAAACATCCAGAAACACTGTAGACTACCAATTCGATCAGTTCCGGTAGCGCCCCAATGTAACCCGGTAGAGAAGAACTAGCCCTCCCCTCTTTGACTGATGGTTCTTGTTGCCTGTCCCTTCTGTTGTCATTTAACAGAACTATTTAGCCTGCTGAAAGGGGTTGTGTTTCGACCGCTGGTTGGTGGAGACATTTTGACTATATTCTGGACCTGCGTTGTCGCGTAATGCGTCATATGACGCGCCGCGTTAGCGCATCCGGAAGTCATCCGGGGCGCGCAGCGCGTAACGTAAGCATAACAAGTCATGTGACTTGTTAATAAAACTTTTCATTGGTTCATTTTACTTTTCTTATTCTAATGATGAAAGCCTTGGTCATATCACCTAAAAATTACGCTTTTAATTACTTCCGAACATTATTTTCTCTTAAATATATGTTATAATGTTCCAGGCTAATGTACTTTCCCGGAAATTTTACAACTGTCCTGCAAGTAAAATATATTCTTTTTTCGAGAAAAAGAGCGTTTCTTCGTCCCATGACGGAGCCGTTGAGCAAAAGAGGGTCGACCTGCTGTCTTAGTCGCCGATACGCCTGAATATGAGATTCTTATCGATCACTTTATGTTGCAGGAATAGAAAACACAACAGCCCTTGACCATTTATCTTTACTGCGTTCCTTCGTATTATACCTTTTACCCTTCATGTAATTGGTCTGCTTTATTTCACTTGCCTTTTAATGATTCTAAAACAGTGACTATTATTAAAAACTTTACCAATGTATACACTACTACCATGTTTTCTTTTAAAAACCTTTATTGTGAAAATTTCATTATACAAATACGAGCCTATAACCACGTGGGCCTGCCACGGAGCAAACTGTAATCGTATATGATGAATAGACATTTACACTGTAGAGGAACGTAACGGGCGGGCCATTAGGTTGCAAAAACTAAGGTGTCTAACAGTTACGGAATCGGTGGACGTACATTTTATAATTAAAATACGACAGGGCCAGTTACAATAAAATTATCTAGATATACATTTGCGGGCAAGTACCATGGGTGACGTTAATTCGAATTTTCAACAGTACAGTAATCAATAACACATCAGAACTTAATATCAATAGGGATGTCGAAATATTCAATCAATTCTCGTCCCCGCCCGCCATGTGCTTCAAAACTGCATACGTATCTCGTGATTTCAAGGTTCTGCAACCAGTACACAACAAGGAGTTACGAGTCCCATTTATTCCGGCGCCATTTTGGGCGAGGACGGGCAGGTCCAGGATATAGTCAAAATGTCTCTACCAACCATCGACTATGATGATGTTCATATGCTGTATTTATTAGAGTAACACTCATCTGCCCACATGAAATTAATTTACCACAATCTAAACATGTCATTTTAATCTTTCCAAAGTTCTTCTAAATATTTGGGACCGTTTCCCTTGCCTCTGAAGCTCTCAGTGCCACTTCTTTGATGAATGTACTAGCAGGTCAGGGGTTCTCCTCCAAATCTCTCTTTTATGCAGCACTATAATTAATTGGTGCCACCTCTCCATATGACGATGCATGGTATAGTTACCACAACTATATATTTTTTCGGTTCCTCTGGAGAGTTCATCGTGGCAGATGAAGCGTGTAACATACCGGGCATTTACCTTTTTTTGCATGTACAGGAAAGGAAAAAAAAATCGAGCGTTCGAGTTCTTAGGTGTCCCAGGGCCATTTTAGTGGACCAGGCCCAAATCCAAAGAACAGCTATCTCACAGGCTAATGGGGCGACCCACGCCGAGTTTCAGCATTGTAGGATGACCACACAAGTACAGCAACTTGCTAGACATCACCTCGGTGCCATCCGGATCTCGGCGCCCCACTGCAGATGAAGTGCCTCTCAACTATGAAACCACCACGGTGACATCCGGATCTTGGCGCGTTGTGCTGCCTTCGGCCTATTCGCACATCGGTCCGCTACTGACGCCATCTCACAGGCTAATGGGGTGACCCACGCCGAGTTTCAGCATTGTACGATGACCACACCAACTTGCTAGACATCACCTCGGTGCCATCCGAATCTTGGCATCTCAACGCCTAGTGGTATCTTCCATACAGAAAATATTGTTACGCTGCCTTTGGCCCCATTCGCACATCAGTCCGCAACTTAGACATCACCTCGATGCCATCCGGATCTTGGCATCTCAGCGCCTTGTGGTGTCAGTCAGAAAATATTGTTGCGCTGCCTTTGGCCCCATTCGCACATCAGTCCGCTACTGACACCATCTCACAGGCCAATAGGGCGCCCCACGCCGACTTTTACCATTGTACGATGGCCACACCAGTGGCACAACTTGCTAGACATCACCTCGGTGCCATCCGAATCTTGGCATCTCAATGCCTAGTGGTATCTTCCATACAGAAAATCTTGTTACGCTACCTTTGGCCCCATTCGCACATCGGTCCGCAACTTAGACATCACCTCGGTGCCATCCGGATCTTGGCATCTCAGCGCCTTGTGGTGTATTCTCTTCAGAAAATATTGTTGAGCTGCCTTTGGCCCCATTCGCACATCGGTCCGCAACTTACACATCACCTCGGTGCCATCCGGATCTTGGCATCTCAGCGCCTTGTGGTGTCTTCTACTCCGAAAATATAGTAGAAAATATTGTTGCGCTGCCTTTGGCCCCATTCACACATCAGTCCGCTACTGACACCATCTCACAGGCCAACAGGGCGCCCCACGCCGACTTTTACCATTGTACGATGGCCACACCAGTGCCACAACTTGCTAGACACCACCTCGGTGCCATCCGGATCTTGGCATCTCAGCGCCTTGTGGTGTCTTCAAATCAGAAAATATTGTTGCGCTGCCTTTGGCCCCATTCGCACATCGGTCCGCTACTGACGCCATCTCACAGGCCAACGGGGCGCCCCACGCCGACTTTCAGCATTGTAGGATGGCCACACCAGTGCGGCAACTTACTAGACACCACCTCGGTGCCATCCGGATCTTGGCGCGTTGTGCTGCCTTCGGCCTATTCGCACATCGGTCCGCTACTGACGCAAACTCACAGGCCAACGGGGCGCCCCACGCCGACTTTCAGCATTGTTGGATAGCCACACCAGTGCGGCAACTTACTAGACACCACCTCGGTGCCATCCGGATCTTGGCGCGTTGTGCTGCCTTCGGCCTATTCGCACATCGGTCCGCTACTGACGCAAACTCACAGGCCAACGGGGCGCCCCAGCCGACTTTCAGCATTGTAGGATGGCCACACCAGTGCTGCAACTTGCTGGACACCACCTCGGTGCCATCCGGATCTTGGCGCGTTGTGTTGCCTTCGGCCTATTCGCACATCAGTCCGCTACTGACGCCGCCTCACGTGCCAACGTATTTTCTCCGCATTTTATACCCTATGCCGCATAACAGGTCATGTGACTTGTTTATAAAACTTTTCATTGGTTCATTTTACTTTTGGTTTCCTAATGATGGAAGGCATGATCATGTGACCTAAAAACAACACTTTTCATAGGATGAAAACTTTTTTTTTTTCCCAAACGATGAAAGCCCCACCTTGTTTCTGGATGTTTCAGACTGAAGCTGGCGTCAGCATGAAAGCACCACCATCTCGTGGCTCCGTCGTGGTCATTCCGCGAGCAATCATGGCAGCCGCTCCCCACCAGAAGCCTGCAGGAGTCGGAGCCCCCAAAACTTTTGATGAATTCTCAAGGCGGAGGGGACGCTTTCGAGAATGGGGTCCAAGACCTAGCAGACAAGCGTCCGATTTCCAAGGTGTCCCAGGGCCATTTCAGTGGACCAGGCCCAAAAAGGAAACAGCCTGCCGCCATTTTGAGAGTCCTGTGACAGCCGCCTATCGCTGCACCGCAAGAGTGGGCGCAACTCAGCTGAATTGCGGCTTTTGACACAGTGGACCAAAAACGGACGGAATGGCAACTGAAACGGTAAAGGGGCGCCCCACTACAACAGATGACACTCCACCTGGAGAGGCCCGTTCACGCCGCCTCCCCCGGGGCGCTCCACGCCGTTATTCGGAGCAGCATTGTAGGATACCAAAACCAGTGCGGCAACTTACTGGACATCACCTTGGTGCCATCGTTCTGCTGCCTTGGAACTATTCGCGCAACAGTTTGCTACTGATGACCCACCCCCCGCGACGCCCCATGCCGTTATTTGCTGGGTGGCAACTTACTAGACATCACTTTCGTGTCATCTAGATTTCGGCGCGTTCTGCTGCCTTGGAACTATTCGCACAACAGTTTGCTACTGATGACCCACCCCCCGCGACGCCCCACGCCGGAAATCTGGACGTTGTGCTGCGTTGGGACTATTCGCACAGCCGACCGCTACTTCGTTGTTTTTCCCTAAAAATGTTTATATGTTATTACTATTTTTGTTTTCTTGTATATATTTATAAATTATTAAAGTTTTATAATCTTACTACTTTGTCGGAGTGCTATATATTTTTAATGTGACACATAATTGTAAAAACTTTGATGTACAAACAGTCATCCCTGGAATCTTCCGCTTCAGGCTCGGTCCCCTCCCCAATCACAATACAGGATGGTTTTCAGATAATAGCAACGCTTCTGCTGTGACGGATCTCATCGAGTGTGGGCCTTGATCTACTATAACTCCTTTGAAGAGGGGTGATTCTTTACAGCTGGGGCCATAAACTACATCTGCAGGGCTAGCTGATACCCTAGGACCAGCCTGGACAATCGGACACAGAGGAAAAGGAGTGTCAGAGGGTAGTGAATAGGGCGAAAGGGAGGTGTCGGGCGGGCACAGGGTGTGATTCTCAGGGAACAGCAGCGCAGATGGGGGAGGTTTATTACCCATGCATAAGACAGAGAGCGGGGGTGACCACTGCCTGGGGGAGATGCTTGCGAGGGTGGGGAGCCATGCTAAGGATCGACAGCGTGCACAGAGTGGGTCTGGTCAAGGCATCTAAAATGGCTGCCGTGCACGACAAAAGTGTGGCATTTGAAAAAAGACAAGATGGCGCAGACAATGTTTTTCAACACTTCCTGATTTCCTTCGAATCGAACGTTAACAGACGTTGGGGCATATTACCAAAGTTAAGCGATATTTATCCCTAACGATGCTTAGCAACGATTTTTTTACCGTCAGAAATTATCACAGATAAACCTTGCTATTATCAAGGTTTATCGGAAATACGATAAAAAACGACCGCAATGCATTAATATCGCTGAAAACTCAGCGATATTCATGCATTACCGAGCTAATGCTCTTAGCCATGTTATCCACCTCCCATTGGATAACATGGCTAAGAACTGCTCAGGGCAGGTGGTAGCTTTTGGAGATATTCGCCCTTATCTCGAATATTTCCAAAAGTTGATAATAGGAGATAGCGATGTTAGCGACTGTTTCCAGTCGCTAACATCTTGGCATGCCCACTTTGCATGTCATTAGTGATAAATATCACTCACATGCAAAGTGGGGCCCAAGATGGTCGCTATCTTCTACTAGCCGTCGCTAACTGGTGTTAGCAACAGCTAGGTAATACACATATAATTTTATCTCCGCGAAGCGGAGCGCTGTTACAGATATATATCTCGTTTCTGAACGTTAATTTCTCAAAATGCACTGAAGCACATATATTGAGACCTAGCAAAGGCACATCGGGCTACCAGTCCCTACAATTTTGCCAAGTTTCGTGCAAATCCATTCAGCTGTTCGATCCTACCGAGAGACAAGATGGCGGCCGCTACGGACTGTTTGGAATGTTTACAGACACCGGAGAGCCAATCAGCTTCGCTTCGCAAAGCTCCGTAACGCGAAAAGTACGCGAAGCGGTGCGCTGTTACAGATATATACCTTTTTTTGAACATTAATTTCTCAAAATCCACTGAAGCACATATATTGAGATCTAGCAAAGGCACATCGGGCTACCAGTCCCTACAATTTTGCCAAGTTTCGTGCAAATCCATTCAGCTGTTCGATTATTATTATGTTTATTTTTTTTTGCCCCGCGGGGCCCTTTTAAAACCTCCACATCAAACCTAGGGGGTGAGCGACAATGTACTATGCCCCCTTATGGTCATTCGCCCCTTCGCTTTGGCCTCCTCTTGTCTCTCGATCCTACCGAGAGACAAGATGGCGGCCGCTACGGACTGTTTGGAATGTTGACAGACGCCGGAGAACCAATCAGCTTCGCTTCACAAAGCTCCGTTGCGCGAAAAGTACGCATAGCGGAGCGCTGCCCAGTCCGCTGCTACAGATATATATCTTTTTTTGAACATTAATTTCTCAAAATCCACTGAAGCACATATATTGAGACCTACAAAAGGCACATCGGGCTACCAGTCCCTACAATTTTGCCAACCGCCCTATGGAAATTAACATGGGAAAAACGCGTTTTGGGACCCCCCTTTTTTCTCGGCCCCCCCTTGACGAACCTCCCCAAAATTTTCAGGGGCTGCTCAGAAACAAAATGTGCCATTTTCCTGAAAATTTCAGCCAATTCCGTCCACAAACGACATAGAATTTTCAAAAAACCCATAGAGAAAAAATCCTAACTATATATACCTACTGGCGACCGCCAGTAGGTAATATATATATATATATATATATATATATATATATATATGTATTATTTTTGGTGATATAATTTTTTAAATTATAGAAATTATTTATTAAAATTAAATTATTAAAATAATTATTTCTAAGTTTATATTAAATATATTTATTACTATATTAGTATTAACTTAATTTTAAGACATTTAAAAAAATCGATATTTTGACAGTCTATATTTTTGTAAGTCGATATTTTGGAGTCGATATTTTGGTACTTACCTGTTTGTAGATAGGGAGTCGATATTTTGTCACTCGATATTTTTTACTCGATATTTGTGTATCTCGATATTTGTGACGTCGATATTATGTCAGTGATCCAAAAATAAGACCTCCGTCTTATCGGTGTTGAGCCTAAGATGATTAGAAGTCATCCAGGAGCATATTTCGCCAGGGCAGTGGCGGAAGTTGGCGAAACTGGAGTCAGGGTGATCTCTAAAAGAAAACACTAGCTGTGTATCATCAGCATAGGAGATCACTCTGACCCCCAAGACTCCACCACTCTAGCCAAAGGGGCCAAGTACACATTAAAAAACAGTGGGCTCAACGCAGAGCCCTGAGGAACTCCACAGATCAGGGGTTTACTCTCAGATTCAAATGGTTTAAGGAGAACCCTCTGCGTACGTCCTTTAAGAAAGGAACTGATCCAAGACAGAGCGGAGCCACCCAAACCTATCTGCTTTAAGCGATCCAGTAGTATCTCATGGGACACCGTATCGAAAGCGGCGGATAGGTCGAGGAGGACCAACATGGCCTCCTCGCCCCTATCCACACACTCTCGAATCGTCTCAGAGACCTCCAGGAGCGCCGTCTCCGTACTGAAACCAGTTCTGAAACCCGACTGGGAGTCGTGTAGCAGAGAATTGGTCTCAAGATAGTCCGCAAGTTGTAGCTGTACGGCTTTTTCCAAGACCTTCGCTGGTTTAGGGAGGAGGGAGATGGGGCGGTAGTTACAGAATTGCGCCGGGTCCGCGTCCATCTTCTTTAGGATGGGGACTAGCATGGCCTCCTTCCAAGCCGTTGGAAATTGGCCCAAATGTAATGAGGAGTTCCAGATAGAAATAAGTGATTCGATTAGAAGGGGCGCTAGGCTGCTCATGACCTTAGGCGGAACCGGGTCTAAAGGGGAACCAGATTTACACTGAGTGAGCAACTTAAATGCAGACTCAGTCGTGAGATCCTTAAAAGCAACCAATGATGGTGTAGTGTAATCCTTGTTCTTAGCAATAGGAAGGGATTGAACAGATTTTAGGGCAGACGGAAAGGAGGAAGTGATTTTCTCAATTTTGTCTTGAAAAAAATCTGACAATCCATTACATAAGGCCTGGCTAGAGAGGTTCTGGGGTGTCATAGCAGGAGGCTTAACAAAGTCCTTTAAAATATTAAAAAGAGTTTTTGCATATGGGGTTAAAGCACACTTGCCCAGCCTCAACCGTGCTCACTAATGTTTTGGGCTGATTAAAACGTTACTGAATTTGAGCTTCAACTCAGGCACCTGCTTTTTTTATATCTGTAAGTGCTTCCTGTTGAGGTTTAATTTTTGTGACAGGAGCCTCGTGCCAGAATGAATCCTGCCCTGCATAGTTATCCACGAAGATGCCACCGTTTTGTGCAATACCTCTACTCAACTGGAGTACTTTCTACTGGCTAATCAGTAAGTGAAAGCACTATACATTTACCCAGCGAGCTAGCACTTACAGATTAGCCAGTAGAAACAGTAGTCTAGTATATTTGGGCAAATCCGCGAGTTCGCAATTTTTTTGGGCAACTCGCGGATTTGTTTGCGATTTCGCGAGATTTCGCGGACAGCAAATCTGCAAAATTTGCCCATACTTAACAGTAATTAAAGTGTTACACAAATACTGTACACATTGCCTCTTAAGTTAAGCCTGACTGTTCTGTGCCAAGCTATCAGAGGGTGAGCACAGGTTAATTTAGGTGTGTATTTGACTTACTCTGACTAAGGTGGCGCTCCCTACTTGGACAGGGTGCGAACACGGGGAGGACCTGGCTTGGCAGTTCGGGTTGGACTGTTCCCAAGAAGAGCAGGATCAATACTGATTTGCACATGGCTGGGTTCAAACAGATCTTTGTGACTGGGGGTGAACGTTTGCATTGTTCAGCCTTCAGTTCATCAATTGTTCCTTTTGCTGTTATTGTTTTCAGCACCTTGGTGTTCTTCCAGGAGCTATAATATGTGTTAGTAATGCATTTTAGTGTAGTGATATGGACACCAGCAATAAAATGTATTAATCTAACCCCTAATGCATGGTACTTGGCATTGCTGCATGCTTGCCACCTTTAATGTGAGACATAGTCTAAGATAGTGGTGCCTTAGGGAAGCAAATATATTTGTTTTTATTTATATACACAAATTTCCAGGGTGCCAACCATGATTCAATAAGGTGGAGCACTCTAGAGAAATGGGCATTATGGTTTAAAAGATTTAGTAGCATCATTCCTGTACATAAACAGCAAGATTTACCTAAAAGACTTGAAAAAGCCTAGGGCTGTACATGATAAAAGACATTTATAATAATGCAAAGAATATTTCTTTGGTACGAAACTTTCTTTTGTGTTTTTGGTTTTGAGCCTACCTGAACAAGATACATCCTGAAGTGCATCTTACGCTCTGTCTTGTTCAGGCTCGGTGTTCTGCCCATTAAATCCTATGCTGTAAAATTGGGAAAAACGGAAGCCAGTAATGAGCACCATGCCGGCAACACTGAGGAAATTGAGGGCCCTATTTATGAGGCTGTTTGCGAAACTCTTGCAGAGTGATGCAAACCTTGTGACAGATTTTTTTTTTTTACTTCAGGAGGGTTTTATTGACAAAATACAGGTGCCAACATACAATTCACAATAGTATACTCATGCCATTACAATTGAAATTGCTATAATACAGTTATTTAAAATTGACTCATAAATAAGAGATAAAAAGAACAAAATGATGTAAATAGATTAAAAAAGTCAATAAAGTATCAAAAACAAACAGGAGCATTAAGGGGATTCAAGGGGGCTTTAGAACTTCTGTTCGAAATGGTTGCAACTGAGAAAAGCGCTTGGTGTTTATGTCAAGGTATAATGGGATGGGTGCCCATAGGACCAAGCATTGCGTTGCCAAATGTAAGGGATGTACAAAAGCTGTGTCTAATCTATGATTATGACAAACAGTATACCACAATGTCTTAAAATAATTTTTTGCAAAATCCTTCCAATTTGCAGTAATTTGTTGGAATGCAACCACTAACAATAAATCAATAATTTTAACATTAGACATACCATTCTCCCAGCAGGATGATAAACGTCTTAAGAAAACATTAATAAAATAAAAAGGAAACTTAGTTTCATAAATTAGGTTAATTTGAGACCATACTTGTTTCCAGAAATTATGCACAATTGAGCAGGAGAAAATCATGTGAAATAAATCAGCATTCGGGGAGGTACAAGTCCAGCAAGCATCAGGTACTGTCATAAGTCGTTTACTTAGAGCATTCGGCGTCAATAAAAGTCTATTAGAAATAAAAAATAACGTTTGTGTTATATTGACTGCTCTGCATGATTTACAGATTTTGGTCCATATCATATTGCAAAAGGACACTGTCCAGGATAGCATGAAATCTTTTTCCCAAGACTCTTCTACTTTGGATTTCTGCCTTACGATTTCTTTGCCTTGTAAATAACTGTATATCATAGAAGCTTCAGGTAGAGTTCTTAGCAATGTGCAAAGTGGTAAGGCGGAATGTGCGTTGGTGGAAACAGCAGGTGCAGCAGAAACTTGATTGTAAGTGTCCATCACAGCTTTTTTCAGTAAGTTGTATTTATAAACAAAAGAGGCAGGCAGGTCAAATGATTGTCTGAGTGAAGCAAAGGGTAAGAAGTCTGATTGTGAGAATAGCTGATGGATCAAAATTAATCCCTTTTTCCTCCAAGACTTCCAATAAAAAGGTCTATTACTGATAAGTAGGTTCTTATTGTGCCAGATTGTTGAATTAAGGAAGGAAGTCATAGCATTATGAGTAGGGGGGGGAACAAATTCTAGACGTTTGGAGGTTAGTTTGAGTATGGGAGTAGATAGTATCTGTGGTTTGCGTGAAAAGGAAAGGTATTCAGAAAAGGAAAAGGGGTGTAAGAAGAGACGCTACAAAGTAGTCCAAAGAGGACAATCCTCTGTGGAATCCAATAACCAACAAGAGGCCTGACGTAAGAGGAATGCTTTCTGATATGCCTGAAAGTCAGGAAAATTAACTCCCCCTCTGTTTTGGGACGAGTCAATTTATCTATAGACATTCGAGACCTCTTATTGCTCCATAGGAAAGAGGAGAGGATATAATTAATCATCCTAAAAAATTTGGTAGGAATGGGGACTGGAATATTAAAAATGGTAAATAGGACTATGGGTGACAACATCATCTTTATGGTATCCAAACGACCCCACCAGGACAGGTATAGGGAGTGCAATTTGGTGGATAAGTCTCAAACTTTTTGAATGCATTTATTCATGCAGAGTGCTACTGTGTCCGAAATTATAGGGGTGATATATAATCCTAGATATTTAATGTGGTCAGGTTTCTGTTTGAAATTGGAAGTACTAAAATCAGCCTTAAAAGTATACTTAATTTAGGGTGAAATCTCACACTTATCATTATTCAGTTTATAGCCAGAGATGTTAGAATAAGCTCGTACTTCTGCCAAGAATGCAGGGATTGAGTTGTTCGGTTGTGACATAAAGAGCAAAATATCAACTGCATAAGCTGCAAGTTTAATGTGGAAGGTTGCTGTCTGAAAACCATATAAATTGGGATTTTGGCGTAACTTAGAGAGAAAGGGCTCCAGAGCTAAATTAAAAAGGAAAGGAGACAAAGGACAACCTTGATGGGCCCCTCTACCTAAATCAAAGAATGGGTAGATTATACGATTGGCTCAAACCCCTGCACGAGGATTGGAATAGAGAAGGGTAATCAAGGAAATACATTTAGGACAAAAACCGAACCACTTGAGGTCATAAAATAAATAGGTCCACTCAACCCTATCAAATGCTTTTTCGGCATCTAATGCTATCATCGCAAGAGGTTGTCTTGAATGGGAGGATTTAGACAGAACATTAACCCCTTGCATGCGTGTGACGGAACCATTCCGTCACGAGCCACAGTGGTGCTGTGCTGGTGACGAAATGGTTCCGTCACAGCCCAGCCTCTGCGCCTTCACGGCGCTGATTTCGCGCCTGCACTGAGCTTTTTATTAGGCAGGCGGGGCCGTGACGGAACCATTCCGTCACAAGCACAGCGCCACCGCGGCTTGTGACAGAGTGGTTCCGTCACGAGCAAAGCAGCGCTGCGCGCCCCCCCTTCCACCCTAGCGCCGCGACGGAATTACCGACGCGGCCAAGGGGTTAAAGAGAAGTAATGTATTATCAGTTATAAATCGACCGTTGACAAATCCGGATTGTATTTTCCCAACAGGTCAGGTAAGTAAGAGTCTAATCTTATAGCTAAAGCTTTGAAGAAGATTTTATTGTCAATATTAACCAAGGATATCAGTCTTTGCCTTCCTTGGGTATGTGGCAAATGTTTGCTTCTGAGAAGGAGCCTGAGGAGCTACCCAGTAAGTTAAAAGAATGTATGAGGGAATTAAGTTTGGGCATTAGATGTTTAGAGAAATGGAAAAAAAAATTTGACAGTGAAGCCATCAGGTCCCGGTGCTTTATCTTTTTTGAGATGTTGAAGGGCTGTTAATAATTCTTGCTGGGATAAATCTAGCTCCAGGGGGAATAAATCTGGAAGAATTTGTTGGGACTTTTGTATGTTAGAAAAAAATTGTGATAGGGATTGATCAGTAGGGTGCGTTTCAGAGTGGTATAGTGATTTATAAAAAAAGGAGAATTCGTCCAAGATTTCTACATCTTTGAATTTGAGATTTGATTGTTCGTAATATATAGATTCAATGTTTAATTTGTTCTGCCTAACTTTTAAATAATTGGCCAGTATTTTTGCCGCTTTTTTTTCCCCCCATACAAATTTGCACTGGACTTTAATAAATACAGTGAAGCATCTTCAGTAGATTTTTTATTAAATTGCATTTTGGCATTGATAAGAGCTGTCAAGCAATCATGTGAATGGGAAGTATAATAAGAGTGCTCCAGTCTCTTAATATCTTGAAGGAGATCCTTAGTAAATTTACTGGCACTTTTTCGTTTCTTAGCAACAAACCCAAATATAAAATCCCTCGCAGAGGGTTTAAAAGAATCCCATACATTTGAAAAAGGCATGGAGGGGTACTGATTTATCTAAAAAAACTCATCGAAAAAGGAAATGAAGGAGGCGGTAAATTTTGGATCTAAAAGTAGAGCATTATTAAAGCGCCACCTTCTAGGACCTGTAACCTTGGGTAAGATATCCAAGCCTATTGAGACAGGTGCATGATCTGATAATAAAATGGGACCAATCTCTGCATGCGTGATAGTTTGTGAAATGTTATGGGAAACAAATATGTAGTCGATTCTTGATTGGGTCTGATGAGAAGGGGAATAAAAGCTATATTCTCTAGTAGTCGGGTTACAAAGACGCCAAGCATCAAAGAGTTTGTGTTGAGTGACAGTATGAACAAAGGATTTATGAGGCTTATTAGGAACAAAGGAATCCTTGGAATTTCTATCAATAAATGGATCAAAAGACTGGTTACAGTCTTCCGCTAGAATGAAATTATCTTTCATACACTGAGATATTTTCTCAGCTAATCTGGACCAAAAGGAGATCTCACCACAAGTGGGGGCATAAACGTTAAAAAGGGAGACAGGAACACCCTTCAATGACAATTTAATATTCAACCATCTACCGTTATCATCTGATTTTTGGGATACAAGCATGAACAAAAGAGATTTACGGCAAAGCATCATGACACCATTATGTTTGCCATCACCTGGAGAGTAGAAGACTTCACCCACTCAACCATTTTTTAATTTCAACGATTCAGTGTCTGAAAGATGAGTTTCTTGCAAAAATGCAATATCCGCTTCCAACTTGGCCAAGTGTGTCAGAACTCTAAGCCTTTTAATGGGAGTATTCAATCCCTTAACATTCCATGTAACCAAATACAATGACATAAGTTATTAGACACTAAATAATAAAAAAATGAAAAACAAGAGTCCAAGTCATTATAGCAAATATAAAGAAAGTGAGAAAGAATTAGAGGAAATAAGACAGTTGGTACAAAGATCAAATACAGAACGGTATATAAGTCTAGAAGCAAAGGCTGAAAATGAGGGTCAAAAGCAACTGCACTGTAGTGAGAAAACCAAGCAAATAGAAGAGAAAAGTGCAGAATAACACTGAGAAAGGAACAACATGAGAAGCAGAGAAGAAAGATGTTAACACTCATGAGTGGGAAGATAAAGGTGTCTAGAAAGGGAAAGAAGATGAGATGGGAGAGAAGAATGCACAAAGGGAATGGAAGGGAGTAACATACCTACACAAAGAAGAATCAGGGAAACAAAACGAGGAGGGGGATGGAACCACGTGGAACATAAGGGGCATCCAGACACAGCCAACGGAGTACCAGGGGGGAACCACGCCAAAAGATGAAGGATCTGTGGAGGCGAAGGACAGCAAAGGTTAAGACAACATACAGGGATGCTTCATGAACATAGGAAAGCATAAACAAGTAACCAACGAGCGAACATGTGTTAAATGCAAGTCTAAACAAGTAAGTTATCTAGGTTAATAAGTATCATAAGTCACACAAAAAGGAGCAGAAATACATGCAATTGGTGTGACAGAAGAGCAAAGTAATATACACTTGCAACAGGTACAAAGAGTCAAGTAATATTCGAAGATGAGGATCCTGCAGAATCCATAGCACTCGGACCACAGGAATTAATCAAGCTCTGTAATCGCACCGGATCGTCGTATGATGTTGTTCTGTTATTGTAAGTAACCTTGAAGAGGCAAGGATGTAATAGGCCATAACGGGCTTCCATCGACCTCAAAGCTGGTCTCAAATCAAGAAACACCTTGTGCCTGTTGGCAGTAGCTTTAGCGTAATCCTTTGCGAAAAATTCGGCTTAACCGGACCAAGTAATTTGTTGAGAAGATCGGACCGCTGATGAAACCTCCAGCAAGTCTGTGTACTCCAGAAAGTATAGAATAACACCTCAAGGCCCCTGCACAGATGAAGTTCTAGGTGGGGGTCTACCCAGTCTATGAGCTCTTTGTATGTTTAGAGACGTAACTCCTGCCAAATCAAGCAATTTGGGAAGGAAACATTTTAAAAAAGTGAGAGGATAGGACCCCTCAATTCCTTCCGCCAGGCCGTAAATACACAGATTGTTCCTCCTATTTCGATTTTCGAGGTCCTCAAGCTGGCGATGGAGCACAGAAATCTGTGATTGAACTTCGGAAACAGTTGCATTTGTGTTTGTAAGGGATGATACACTCTGCTCAACTGCAGTGACTCTTGTGTCCAGTTGGGACCAATTGTCTGTAACAATCTGTAACTTGGTATTAGTTTCCTCCATGAAGGGTCAAAGGGCTCTAATTTCTTCCAGTAGTAACTCCATAGAGACGGGAGAAGTTGATTTAGGAGGAGAGGGCGGATTTTGTTTTAGGCGTTTTGTAACAGATTTGCCAGGGGGTGCTTTGAGAGATCCATATCAGACATAGAGGATCTGAATTTAGACAGCAAATTGCTGTATTGCATTACTCTGCCCAAGGAAGGCATTTCATGGGTGCTACATGGGTGTTCCCATGCCACTCCAAAGGATTTTGATACATTCCCAGATTTACAAGAACATGCAAACCTGGGGATGAGCCAAAATCTTACATCTTCCCAGGGGAGGAGTAACAAGGAGAAATATATCAGTTTCTCCTTGTTTCTTCCTCATTCTAAGTGTACTGCAATCTGCAGCGCACATAGAAAGAGGAAAATGTCTCCTGGGATTGTTTTTGTGCACAAAGGTGCATTGGTAATAGGCAGCTAAAAAGGCACAAGCACAAGGGAAAGGACAGGAATGTGCCGTATTGTCTTAAATATTGCAAATTTCTGTCCTTTCCCTGTCATGCAGTGCAGCAGGGCAAGGTGACCTGCTGTACTGCATTGCATAAATGGGCCCTTCCGTCTATTATACATTTCATGTTATCTTTCCCTTTACCACTATGGGCCCGATTAGGAGTTTTGTGGTCCTGGAGCGGGACACCACGCCACTGCCCCACTCCAGGATGGTTGTATTACGTTACAACTCATACTTTTACAACGCATGCCTTTACAACGCATTTTTCACAACACAACATCCTTTACAACGCATTCCATTACAACGCATGCCATTACAACGAATTGTCTAAAACTACCTTTACAACACATTCCATTACAACGCATACTACCGTTACAACGCATACCATTACAACGCATACCATTACATTGCATGTATGGTAAGCATTATATATGATAGGGGTAAAAATTACTATTCTAACTCCAGGGGGTGCAACAGTAGGGTAAGTGTTGGATAGTGTAGGGGTAAATATTACTATTCTAACTCCAGGGGGTGCAACCTTAGAGTAAGTGTTGGATAGTGTAGGGGTAAAAATTACTATTCTAACTCCAGGGGGTACAACAGGAAGGTAAGTTTTGGATAGTGTAAGGGTACTAGGCGTTGTAATGGTATGCGGTGTAATGGTATGTGTTGTAATGACTGCGTTGTAATGACATGCGTTGTAATGATATGCGTTGTAGTGTCATGCAATGTAATGGTTGCGTTGTAATGGCATGCGATGTAAGGGATGTTGCGATGTAATGACTGCGTTGTAATGGTAGTGTGTTGTAAAAGTTGCGTTGTAAAGGTTGTTTTTCCTCTGCGACCACCAAACAGGGCCACTGCCAGATTACAAGTTGTTCATGGTTGGGCAGGGGGAGGTTTGCGGGGAAGGGGGCGGTGTGGAGGTCCTGTGGCGGTGCCTTCAAAGCCACCTATGTATGCCTTAGAACAGCACACTCTCAGGGCCGCCACAGCACGTTCCAGCACAGCATGGACTGTGAAGTCCATGCCATGCTGGAACTGGGGCTGTATGCATGTAGGGAGGCACACCATGTGCCCCCTGCATGCACCCCATGCATGGGGCACAAGGCAGCCAGCAGTTTCATGGAGGACGAACCTCCATGACACAGCTTTCTGTCCTGAAACTCGTAATATGCATGGTGGTGCATTAGTGGCAACGCCAGCATATTGTGAGCCCCTGACCACCGCAAGACTGTCAGGGAATGTGGTTCCCTGGCGGTTGTGGCGGTGTAATGATGGTCCGACAGCCACAGATGTAATATAGCAGTCGCACCGTTGGTGCAGCAGTGGGTGGACCGCCACCACTGCGCCCAAGTCTGGGGGATCTCAGACCACCAGACTCATTATCAGGCCCTAAATCTTACAGGAAATGGCTATGTCCTGTAATGATTTCATATACTGTCACTATCTATGAGGACAATCTATTCTTATGCCTTAGTACTGAAGCACTGAAAAAGGAGATAGCCGCCATGCAGTGACTGGTTACATCTGAGCTGCGTGGACTAGAACTGGTAGACTAAAGAGGTGATATTACATGCATTCTTTTAGATATAATGAGTAGAAATCTATGCTCAGTTGCATTTGAAAATGATGGCTTTATTGATAATTTTAGAATCAATAAGTAAGTAAATGTAATTACCTATATTTAAAACAAAGGTTTCTGCATATACTTTGTATTTTATTTGAATTGGCTTTCATGATGATACCATTTTTGGAATCTAGTTGTTCGACTATCTTTTTCATCATAAGGAATTATTCGCTCTTTTTACTAATTTTTTCTATGTAATGATTTGTTAGATAGTTTTATCCTTTTTGTGAGAGAGTCAAGCATCGAAAAGGCAAATACATTTCCCAGCCTCATTTATTCTATTGCAGCTCTGCCAGAGTGCACAAACTTTAACCACACCTCCAATACGAGATTTTTACCTTAAATTAGTATGTAAATTGCATGTGTGCAAAATGAATTGTAATGCTGGAGAGGGGCTTAACATCAAAATTATGTATTTCTGGTATTGATGCTTCTATAAACATTAAGCCTTTCACTTGCACGTTGTTTTTGTTTTTATACTTGCATAGATTATTAGGTAGCCTTGGGCCCTTGCTCCTTTCCCTTTCCTGTATCCTAGTAGGATAGGCCTATTCCATTTGATCCCTGGCCTCCAGTTATCTTCCTATCCTACGCCTGTCAACTTTAACTCAAGAGAGAATGCGAATGAGTGACACTCAAGGTGGCAAATCCGTTTACCAGTCTCATTGCATCCATTGAAAAGGAGTCAGCAGGATGCAACAATGGTAAATACACATACAGTCAGTGGCCTAATGGCCCCTCTGCAATACCCTCTGCTTAGCATAGCACTTCAGGCAAGGATAATATGGCAATGTATGAAGAGGTTGTGGAGTGGTAAAATGTATTGCATCGATACTGTGGACTACAAGAGGTTGAATTGCCTCATTGCATTGTTCTTTGTGTATTGTATATGTTGCAGAAAGTATGGTATGTCTCTGGTTTTCTTTTTTGTTCTCAATAAAAATCGAATAAAAAAAGAAATACACATACAGTGTGGACTTTTTATTTTTAAATCAGGGCAGAAATTGCCTTTGTGAAGACATTTTAATACGACTAAACAATTTTTCTGAGGATGAGAATCATCTATTACTAGTTGGAATCTGTCTCGGAATGATTATGATCAGTGTTTGCTTTTTCATTTCTGTTTGTTCTTTTATCCTTGCAGACGTTAGTTGACAGCTGCTGCCAGCCCCTGTTTCTCCTCGCCTCTACTCCCTCCCATTAAGACTAACAGTTATATGCTACAGGACCCGTCTTTGATGACTCGCTCATAACCTATCCTCTGTATGCATCCTGCCTGGGCATTTTGCTAAAGGGTGGAGCAGTTAAGGATGCCATTTTGCGATATCATCCCTTATTGGGGCTGTTAGGACCAGGTTGAACTTTGGGCCAGAACGCCTGTTTTAGTTTGATCTATTTTTTACTTTTAAACAGCCCTTATCCGATTTCCTCTCCACCATCCCCCCACCCACCAACCCCGCTCCCCCCCACACACACACTTTGACTGCAATTTGACAGGCAGGGAGCTCACAGACCGTTTTCTGATCGGGCAACTCTAGATCTACTTGTGATCATGTTCTTTTTCCAAGCCTAATCTTTTAGGTGATGTATATGTCACTTCTGAGTGCATTAGACTCACGTCTGGTGGTTTTTAGAATGTGCTTTTTTCTAAGGGTTATATGCTTGTGCTGCCTCTGGGAGGAGTCCATGGATTCTTAAACCTCATGTGGTTGAGATTTCTTGATAATTTTGTTGGTTCCAGAAACTGCATCACCCTAGAGTTTGTTAATTACTCTGTGTGTTTTGTAAGCTGTGCCTTCCTGGGCTTTCAGTTACATCACTACTGGTTTGACCCGTTAGGCTAATAATACAGTGCTAGAAATAAAAATGACTAACTAAGCTCTCATTACAAGTGTCCAGGTGTAACCCCTGCAAATTTCCCATGGCTGAAACAACCATTACTAGAGTCACTGTAAATAAAAGGGAATACACATTTTTGGGGAACAGCTTGCTGGAATTGTTTTTTCTCTGTTCAAATTCCTACATGTTTTCCCTAATTTTTCAAATAGAGTTTTCAGCAGATTCCTGCAGCAGAAATCTCTCTGCACAACACCACAATTTACAATTCAGATGAGATGGTCACAGCTGTTACAGGGTTTATCAGAATTAACTGTCCACCCAATAAGGACCCAAGTAGTTTAAAAGTTGTGTTTTGGTTGGTTTCTAAGCACCTGGGGATTATTGGAAACAGCGTGTTACTGTATGGCAGCATATACAGCTAAATACCTAGGATCTGCAAGCTAATCCCCTGGGTTATGCCTTTTAGGTAGAGCCTAGCATTGCAGGGCATGGGCTGCTCGCTGTGCAAAGCATGCAGTATCCAGTATAGCGCAGAAGCATCTTGGAAGCTCTGCCCACTCTCCACCCATCTTTTTCATTGGCTTTTTAAATGCTGCCTGCCTGTTGGTTTGCGGCTTGTTAGTTCCTCCTCATGACGGCCATGTTGTCATTTGTATTCGTCCATGGGTACTGACCCCTTTACTCCACACATTACTTTCTTCTCATGCCCCCCGCAGTCTGTGACTTCTCGGCTCCCTGCCCCCTACGCCCCGCACACCCATTCATGCCTTGTCGTCTGCCCGCACTCCCGTTTCCAATGCAATAGGTCTTTCGTAACTGCGAGTCCTATTGCATAGCAAATGCTTGTTTTTATCTCGCAATGCCTTATCTGTATTTTTAGGTCTCGCATAGGCAGCCAGGCTGCCTCTACGAGGCATTAAGTAATTGTATTAGTAGTAAAACTCCACCCATTTTGTTTCTCTTCGTGTTGTAACTTCTCATTGGTTAAATGTGTCATTGCTGGTTTTATCTTGCTTAGTCATTGACTGGTGGTCCGATACCTCATTTCCGGTTTGCTTCCATTTCGCAGGAAGTAGCACCGACCAACTACAATGTAGTTCCGCTGCTGGCTGTTATCATTTCTTTTAGGGACTACTTGTTTTATGTAGGCATCGCGCACACACGCCTGGCAAGAATAATAATATTTTCATGTTTACGGCGCGGAACGCTGCCCCATGCTTTTCTTATTATGGATATTTGTTTAATATAATGGCCGCACCAGGTTCCGGGCAAAAGCAGCCTCCCGCCAGCTGTGTTATCACTTTGCCGATCATTCTTGGCGGCTGACGCTCTACGTGCAGGTTCCACAGCGCAGCTCAGCGGTGGAACAACAGAGCTGTGGAATGCGTTGTTGTGTCTTTTCATGGAGTGCCTCTCCTCTGATCTCACAAAAACACAAACAAACACAGAAATGTCACACAACCTGAAACCTCGTTCTTATTTAACCTGCGCTTTCAGTGTCATGGCGAGCACAGATTTATTTATATGTGGCTTGCCTTATTTACTTTAACTTTTTTTATTTTTATAAAACGCCAAATGCAGCCCTTTCACTTAAATATGCTCCTGCCCCCCCTCCTCGCACCTACTGCTGCATGTACTCCTCGCTTTTAAGAAATCAGCAGGAGCCATTGTTCCTCTCCCCCCATTAATGCCCTTCGTATGCCTTGTTTCATTTTCACTGGATGCAGAGTCCGCTCTATAGTGTTTGCGGTTTTTTTCCTATATTGGGGCAGCTATCACAACCTCTGCCACAGCACACACAGCGCCACCTCAAATCCTGTTGCAGCCAGCAGTGCACCAGCCCAATACCCCACTTTGTCACTTTCAGGCTTGCAGCCCCGCCATGGACAAGGGGGAGGAGCAAAAGGAAGGAGGTTGCCAACATTTTTTACCGCCCTGCGCATTATGGTCTGGGACTACCGACCACCCCCTCCCTGTCATGTAAAACACCACATCGACTCCTAAAGTAATTAGCCATGCGAGGAGTTTTCTTTGGAAGGCAGGGCCTTCAAGACCCCCCGGGCGTATTTATTAAAATATGAAAACAAATTAAAAGTGTTAAAATAAACATAATTTACACAATCATTAACATGCAAAATTCTGACATTAGATTTACAGCAATGTAGACAGGTATGAAGGGCTAACCTTAACAAATGTCTAATACAGCGTGTTCCTAACCGAATCTAACATCCTACATATGAATTTTGCATCCTAACATTTTTGGCCCTACGGCAAGGTCGTTAACAGGTGTCAGATCCTTATTGTCTAGCTACGCCCTCACGTATGAGTGCGCATGCGCGACAGGGCCCGGTTACCGGGAGAGTATGTCCCTCTCCTGGTTACCCCGTATGCTCCGTCAACTCCATTAAACCAAAAAGGAGGGCCCTTTCACTCGTGCCGTTTGATGACTTCATAGTGTATGTGCGGGGTGGCTAACAGCCCAAGGAAAGCGTGACTCCCTCCCCCGCGCCCTTCCAACCAAGCGGATATCCTGCCCCTGAAGTTCTATGAGAGATCATTGACCCCTCCCCCTGGGCGACCCCATTCGAGAATGGTGCCGCCCCCTAAGGACCTTAAATTGCTGCTCACCGATCATGACCTTACCGCCTGCCAGGGATTACAATAAATACGACAAATAGACAGACAACTGTGAAAAGGGAAAAAAGGCCTAAGGACAAAACCAAGTATCCACACTTGAAGCACACAAGATTGTTCACATTTCAATATTAACCGCTTGTAAAAAAGGGGGAAAAAAGGCCTAAGGAAGAAAATCACACCAAACATATTTACAGTGTCATAGTACCATCAACAATAACACCAACTAACATGTAAACCGAACTTCTGCTTCAAGGGCTGGTGGGTGAGAAAATTATTCAGCCCCTCGCTGAAGGGGCATGTAGCGAACCTGGAGAGTGCGGGTGCAAGAGGGTGCCTCCCGCACTCCCCAGGCCTTTTAAACACATCAGGCCACCCCCCTTGACTCGGAAGCAAACTTACTGCTTCCAGGTCAACGGTGGGGGCCTGCACCAATCGGTGGTGGGGCGCCTCCCAGCCGCGTCATCAGGACGCGGCAAGAAAGGGAGGGGGCACGCCCCACCACCAAGGATACGGGGGAGGGGGGAAGCAGGGCCCCGCCATACGTACATGGGGGCCGAGCGGCCCCCCTTTCCTTATGGTCTGGGACTACTGACCACCCCCTCCCTGTCATGTAAAACACGACATCGACCCCTAAAGTAATTAGCCATGCGAGGAGTTTTCTTTGGAAGGCACGGGGTCTCACGACCCCCCGGCCGTATTTATTAAAATATGAAAACAAATTAAAAGTGTTAAAATAAACATTATTTACACAATCATTAACATGCAAAATTCTGACGTTAGATTTACAGCAATGTAGACAGGTATACAGCGTGTTCCTAACCGAATCTAACATCCTACGTATGAATTTTGCATCCTAACCTTTTTGGGCCTACGGCAAGGTCGTTAACCGGTGTCAGATCCTTATTGTCCAGCTACGCCCTCACGTATGAGTGCACATGCGCGACAGGGCCCGGTTACCAGGAGAGTATGTCCCTCTCCTGGTTACCGCGTACGCTCCGTGAACTCCATTAAACCAAAAAGGAGGGCCCTTTCACTCGTACCGTTTGATGACATCATAGTGTATGTGAGGGGTGGCTAACAGCCCAAGGAAAGCGTGACTCCCTCCCCCGCACCCTTTCAACCAAGCGGATATCCTGCCCCTGAAGTTCTAGGAGAGACCATTGGCCCCTCCCCCTGGGCGACCCCATTCGAAAATGGTGCCGCCTCCTTAGGACCTTAAATTGCTGCTCACCGATCATGACCTTATCGCCACAAGCCAGCATAGTTGACCGACTATCTGGCCCCCCCAAAATTCCTACACTGAAAGGTCATACCTACCTCGCAAAACCCTCTAACCATGCCAATATGTTCTTTGTTAGTAAATCATTGCCTGCCTCAGTCAGGTGGACCCCATCCTGTAAGTAGAAATGATCCCCCCAGATGCACCCATGTGGAATACTCTGCGATTGAGGTGTCAGTTTCTCTATCTTGTTGTTGATCCTCTTTACCGAGTGATTCAATGCCCTAACTGAGTCTCCCCCCCTCCACTGCAGTCTAGGTATCAACTGAGACCATACTATGGTGCAGCCCGGGAGCAACCTCGCCAGCCAACCCGCTGCAGAGATAATCTCTTCTAACAGGACCCTTCTGCCCAGCGTTACCAAATTGTTTCCCCCAGGTGTAAGATAACAACTGAGGGCGGTGGGGCGTACTTGTTGAGTAATTCTGAAAAGAAACCCCTAAGCTGATTAAGGCAGAGCCCCCCTTTACCATGAAAGGAAACCTTGAAACCCCCATGCTCCGCCCTCAGTCTACATCCTCCTGAAAGGAAAACTGGTTTAGCACGTTTAACATAGGAATGACCAACAACCCATACTACATGTGTCCTCATTCTGTCTTCTTGCGTTAGCCGTGTTGATGATGGATGCTGTTGATGACCCGGTACCAGTTTCTGCCCTACGTCACAGGCTCGAGAAACTGAAAGATAAACAGACAACAAGGCAGGTGTCAGGGTGATTTAGTTGTACCTTACAACATGTGCAGCCGCACATAACGCTTATAGGCGTCGGAAGACCATCTCCCAATCCTCTTTACACTGTTGGCATGCAACCCTCTCACTGTTGCTTCAGTGGCCGCCCCTATTCGGAATGAATGTGTCCCAAAATCTTTGGGGTTCAAACCCGCCTTGATGATTGCCATTGCCAACACTAGTTTGAACTGAAACCTGGTCAATGGGGTACCATCTGCATGTGTTAACAATGTTCTCATTGCCACGCCCACCCATTGCCTGATGAATGCCTCCACATGTGCCACAGGGCAACACGGATTGGTCGGCACCCGGTATAATACCAGGCTATCCCCCCGGGCCTCCTGGTCAGTGTTTGATTTCTGTATGTTTATCCACATTGACTCACCCCTTATCTTAGTGTCATCAAGCTGGAGACCACCTAACGTGTCCAGTTTGTTGTTAGCCACCAGTTCACTTATCCCATAAAAAGCCAGGGAAAATGCGGCTTTAAATAGGAGTACCTCCCCTGGGGAGCTACACGTGTCAGACAAGACATCCAATACCACTGCCAACAGTTCCAAACCTATTGGTTGTCTGGAATCGGCGCTGCTTGCTTGTAGGCGCTGCCACCCTCTCAATGCCTTCCGCACTATAAAACTGTTTGTGGGATCCTTGGCACCTTTTAGCTGTGCAAAGAAAGAGACGGCCGCTTTGTGTCTGCTAGCTGTCGCCGCTGAGCGCCCCTCTCTGTGCAATGTGTACATGTACCTGGTTAAACTCCCCTCCTGCTCCCACTTAGCCTCCCAGTCCTGTCCCAAGAAACAACAATAAGACATAAACGCCCCTTCGTAGGCAGTCCCGGTCCTAGGTGCTAGGCTGGCTACCACGAGGTTCTGTAGTTGGGGGCACCAATTTGCCAAAGTGCTGTGGGAAGTGTGCTGGTGTAGCCTCTGCAGATGGAAGGTGTTCTCTGAATACCTGCATCTTAAAGCGAGAGAGTGCGTCAGCTGCGTTGTTCAAGACCCCATGCACATGTTTGGCCCTAAACTGTACATTCAACTTCAAGCATATGAGCACAATCTCCTTCATGAGGCGAAGTATAAACTTACACCGCGCCGCCTGTTGATTGATACATTTCACTACAGTCATGTTGTCGGACCAGAAGATCACAGATTGGTTGGGCAATTGTTGAGGCCAGACCGTTAGTGCAACCCATATTGGGAAGAGCTCCAAAAACCCGATGTTCGCTGTCAAGCCTCCTTCCTTCCACCACTCCGGCCACCGTTGTGCCACCCACTTGTTGCCAATTATGGCACCAAAACCCACACTGCCAGCAGCGTCAGTCCATAGACCTAACTCGGCCGCACCACACCACTCTGCCATGGAAATCCTTCAGGAATGCCATCCATATTCGCATGTCCTGGCGAACCTCAACTGACAGTCTAGTGTGATGGTGTTTGTCCCACAGGCCCTTCATGGCCTGCGCGATTGAGCGGGAAAAGGGGCGTGCCATGGGTATAACTCTTAGTGCGAAATTCAGCTGTCCCACAGTCTGCTGCAGCTGCTGTAGCGTGACTTTCTCTTTGACCAAACATTGCTGTAGGGCTGCTCTGAACTTCATGATCTTTTCTTTGGGTAACCTGAAACAACCCTCTACTGAGTACAATTCAATGCCTAGGAATTCCAAACATGTTGACGGTCCCACCATTTTTCCTGGTGCCAGCGGGACCCCAAAAGCCCGCATGAGCACGCAAAATTCCTGCAATGCCCACGCACACTCCTGTGAGCCCGCTGCTCCCAGCAAAAGAAAGTCATCCAGGTAGTGCATCACATGCTGATGCCCTGTTGCTTGCCTCATAACCCATTCCAGGACAGAACTGAATGTCTCAAAGTAGGCACATGACACAGAGCAACCCATGGGCATACACATATCCATATAGTATTTGCCCTCAAAGGAAAAGTGTTGATCCAAGGCATGTACTGGGAGCAGTCGGAAAACTGATTCAATGATTCAATGTCTGATTTCGCCATCAATGCCCTGGGACCCAGAACTCTCAACATCTCTACTGCCTGGTCAAAAGACGCATACTTGACGCTGCAAATGCCCTCGTCAATTGCATCATTCAAAGATGCGCCCCTAGGTGCTGAGAGGTTATGTATGAGTCTGAATTCGCCCTTTTCTTTCTTTGGAACAACCCCGAGGGGTGAGCAGACAAAATTAGGTTCACGGATGTCAGTGAAGGGGCCCGCTATCCTACCCAGGCGCAGCTCCTTCTCAATTTTTGACGCCACTACAACTGGATTGTGCTTAACTGACAGCTGGTTCCTACAATCTGGCATCGCGGTATACCCCCCGCTGGAACGAGGAAACCATGTGAGAAACCTTCCTGCAGCATCCTTGCGGAGGCATGGTCTGGGTACCTTTTCAGCCAAGGAATCATAGCCAGTACGTCAATGGGTGAGTGAGCGACCCGCAATGTTTCCCCCTATTCATTTTTACTTCTGCCCCTGTTTCCCGAGGTGTTACCCTTTGAATGGCATGCTGTTTTTGGGTGGGAAGAGTGGCCCCATATGTACCATGCATGTCTGAATTTGCAAGTGCCCGCTGCCCTGGTGCATGTTCGTCTGTTGAAGTCCCAACACACGCCCTTACGATCCCCACTGCCTCTGGTCTTATCGATCGCATCACTCCCCTGTGCTGGCCGAAAGGGCTGCTGGGATTTGGTGGGATAGCCTTTGTTCCTGCTTGCGCCCACCCCCACTGCCTGACCGCCTGAAAACTGGCCATACCATGAAATGGAATCTAACTTATCCCAGAATAATGATTGGTCAAATTCTCTAGCTTTCCTGAAAGCTATGTCATACTCTTTCCATCCATCCCCCCCCATGTTTATCACTGAACATTGTAATCCTACTCTGGTAACAAGCCATTTCTGCCTGCAAGTTGGGTGAACGTTCCGCGGTGATTGCCATAAATACAGGAAAGGCTCTAATCCAATTAATCAGTGTCTTCTCCACCCTGAATTTAGCCAATTGAGACCGCCATTCGCTAGGAAACATCCAATCTTTTTGTGAATTGGCATACTCCATCTCTCTGTTATCAATTAGCAACGAAAATATGTTCACATATTTGCTCACCTAAATCAGCTCCTTCACCCTTTGTGACACATGTTGTGCCAGGCTCTCCCTCCTGGAGGGTATTGTTCCTTCGCCTAACACCGGCAAAGCAACCTCCTTAGCATTTTCAGGGATTCACGTTTGTTCTAAGCTCTTGTCTTTCCCCGCATCGCTGGCTGAACCTGTTGTTTGGTAAGAAATTGGTGCTCTTGGCACTCCACCACTACCCCTAGCCACCATGATCTTCGCTACCATTCTTTGGGCCTCCGCCGAGGGATCAGCTGTGGAGGGTAACACATCCCCAATCCCCAACCAGGGGAGTACTGACGCTATCTGTGCCGCCAGTTTGGGGGGCACCTGACCAACCCTAGAGGGCTCACTGACCGGGGAGGGTGATGCTATTTCGTGCCCCGTGGATGGCGCCGGGTGTACCCCGGGGACACTTGGAATTACTGCTGGTATCACAGGTGGCACTAAGTTTGGGGGTGCCGGTGGCATGGCTGGAGCCGGTGCCATCGGTATACTTATCGGGGTTGGCGGAGTTGTTGAGGGCACTTCAGGTAATGCGGGCACTCCGTCGGGGGCCATCCCGGGTGACCCCCCTACTACCCGTGACTTGGGGGCCCGAACATAGCTCTTCTTGGCTCTGCCCCGCTTAGGCAACGCATCTGGTTCCCCCCTGGGTTACAGGGGCACTATCACCCGCTTGGGTCTCCCTGATGGCCCTGCTTGAGCCTCAAAGTTCTGACTCATCTCCGCCATGGTCCTCCCCAACTGATCCACTTTTTCTAATCTCCTGTCCATCGCTGACATTCTGCGCATCATGGTCTGAAACATGAGCTCCATGCGGGAACTTTTTGCACTCCGCCTACTAGACATTCTTTCTCTGTGATTCACAAACCTACCCTGCATAAAATGACACACTTATGGGCACGATGTGCCTTGTACCTGCACCAAAATTGGAGGCTCACAGGCTGGCCGTAAGCACCACGCGACTGTGACCGCAACACACCAGCTATCCTGGGTGCTTGGGCGAGCGCACTCTAGCCCGGCGGACCGACAGAAGCAGTGAAATGCAGGCCTTCCCGTGTCCTCGGATCGCAACGTCCACCGTGCACTCTCCAGCAGCTCTGTCCGCAGCACCCCCTGAATGTAGGCCTACGATGAGAGAAAACTTAAAAAACAATCCTGGCTCGAAGAGACAGTGACCCTTGCAGTTGTAAGACCTCCAAACTTAGTTCTTCTCAATATTCAAAATCAATGTAATCTTAATCACCCCTATCATTGCCCATCCCAATAGGCCCTGGGCATTAAAGTTTTAACAAAACAGCCTTTTAAGTACTTATTGCAATTTAATAAAAAAAAACCCTGTTGATATATAAACCTAGTTGACTTAAAATTCAAAAGCAACCGGGAGGCGTTCAGCTACGGTCTCCCATCCAAGTACTAACCAGGGCCGACCCTGCTTCGCTTGCTTTTTTGCTGAGCTCAGCAATGTCACACAATCTCACAACACTTCAATCTGCCGCCATAAAACAGTTGCTGCGTGAAAAATTCCCTCCTATAGCTTTAAATGTGGGCCAACCGGGAGCGTTCAACACTGGTCTCCCATCCAAGTACTAAACAGGGCCGACCCTGCTTCGCCTGCTGTGTGCCTTGTTAAACGATCTCCAATCCTGTCTGTGGGATTCGGAAATCGTTTTGCCCGGGCTCCGAAGTGCTAATAAACCCACAGCGTGCCACAAATACCTGCTGATTTTTGAAGCGCTTTACCAAAAATGCCCGCTCCCTCCACGCCGCGAATGCCGGGTGCAGACTCACTCGGCACTGGTTGCGACCGCCGAAACTGTGGCTTTCCCCCCGTGTGCCGCGCTCGTAAAATGCCCTGCTTCCCGGTGGATGCGGGGTAGGGGGGGAAGCCGGGCCCCGACATATGTGCGTGGGGGCTGAGCGCCCCCCCCCTTTCCTTGTGTCACTTTAAAAACGGGTTCCGCGTTGTCCTAAAACTGCATTGGCAATAGGAAAGCAGGAAAGGGCGAACATAAATTACCCCCAATCTCGGTTTTTAGCTATCATGTAATGCACAGGAACAAAAGTAGCATTTAACCTCTTCCGTGCAGCCCCGATTCCCCCCCGGTGCTGAGCCCTAATGAAAACGGGCGTGGTCATGACGGAACGGTTCCGTCATAAGCACAGCTCGACCGATGCTCATGACGGAACCGTTCCGTCATGAGCATCGAAGGGGTTAACAACAACTCATTTAGAGCAGTTCCTTATTAAGTCCTCTATCTGCCTGTCTGCTGAGAAGTGCCTACGGGCACGAACACGCACAGCTGGCACACGGTTACTGTGTGTGCTCATTAGCAAGAATGTTACGATCGGATTCTTGTTTGAGTGAGCACTTTTGGGTGTTTATGTATAGTGATGCAACTACTGGCAAAAAACAGCGACATTATTTCTCAATCGGTCGCGCGGTTTTTCTTTCCATTCTTGTACACTGGTCTACAAAGGTGTAGATTGTGTACACTACAAACAGAAGCCCCCCACTACATCTCTTCACATCTGAGGTTGTACTATTACAGCGTTGTATGTAAGTCCTGGTTCCAGTTCTAGTACAGCAATCTGAAATGGGCGAGCCAACAAATTAATACAGAGATCCAAGCCAGGGCCGAACTATGGCGGTGGGGTATAGGAAAAGATACCTCCCCACCTCCTGTGATAACTCAGGCATCCTGGGCATCTGTTGTTAATAGTTGGTGGGAGGGGGGGTGGTAGTGATACTTCCCGGCATATTTCTCTTAGTCCCTCCTTGTTATCTCCCTGTCTCGTTTTGGGACCGCCCATCCAGGCTGGATTGTTTACTGCAACTCGCAATACTCGTCCTGCTTTAACAAGCATTTGCAATGCAATAGGTCTCGTAGTTACACAAGTTTAAGCTATTGGCATTGTAAATGACGATGCCTTTTATTTATGTTTTAAAAAGGGAAAACAAAAATAAAAGGCATTGTTATTTGCAATGTCAATAGCTCACGGCGGCCGGATAAGGTAGAGCGATCTTGAGGGAAGATGGCGGCCGGATAACACGTCCGGTCGGAGGCTCCTGACCCGATCATGCAGGACTACGCGTAGAGGCGCCTAAACATTTCTAAAAATTGCACTGCCACGAACGACAATAACGACAACAATAGGGAGGCGTGCATTTGGAAAACATGAAATGATAACCTACCTATCGAGTAAGAACGGAGGCCGCTGGCCGCATCAAGGCCGGGAGACGCGGGACGCTGCTGGGCTGTATCTCGGGATCTGGCATGCAGCAGCTCTAGCAAGGAAGAGCCTCCGGAGCGTTGCCGGGAGACTCGGCTTCCACTTCCGGGGCGAGAGTGGCAGAGCCCGCTGGGGGTGTGCGGAACAAGCAGCACAAGCAGAGTGCCCGTTGGCCCCGGCGGAGGTGATACTTGCTTCGGCATACACGCACACGCACCAAAACACCTCCAGTGGGGGGTTCAAAACAGCGGAGGCAAGCGCCTCAGTGCCGGTGCAGAAAGAAACACTTATTTGGCACAAACTTAAAGGAAAGGAATACCTCGGTGCGCCGGAATGAGCAAAGCCCACGGAGGAGAGGGTAACAGGCTGGCAAGAAGTCCATCGAGAAACCCTGCAAGAAAACAGCAAGTATCAACCCATGAGCAAGGTACTGTGTGGGGGGGGGCGGAGAAGGGGTTTCCAGTGGGATTGGCATTTACACTGACACTGACACTGAGGACATTGAGGATCCCAGAGAAGAGATTGGTAGTAGGAAGAAGAAGGTCACCGACATATCTGATACACCTCTAGCTACATACACTCTGTGGGGGCCGAAGGGGGGGATAGAACCTCAAGCGGAGCAGAGTAAACTTATAAGATCTTGCTATAG
Source organism: Lissotriton helveticus (assembly GCF_964261635.1). NCBI lineage: Eukaryota > Metazoa > Chordata > Amphibia > Caudata > Salamandridae > Lissotriton > Lissotriton helveticus. The sequence continues at coordinate 967,885,008 of NC_136071.1, read as the reverse complement.
CCTTAGGAACAGACAGTATCTCAAGCAGGACTACAACCCCCCCGCTCTCAAGGGCATCACACTGAAGAAGTCCGGTAAAAAGCCCAAGAAGGTACGCCCTACACCTAAGTCCAGAGCAGAGAGGGTAAGCCCAGAGGACAAGGGACAGGTGGTCCCAAAGGTAAAGATCACTCCCTCATTGAGAACCTTTTGTAAAGTCCAACACTTCGCACAAAACGGCGGCGACCCACCCAGTAAGAAACAGGGAGAACAACCGGCCCCACAGGAATCAAGGGGTCCCCTTTTCACTGCCTCAGGAGCGCGATTTTTAAACCTAAAGACTCAAGACAGGGGGAAAGACCTTGTGAACTCTGAAGGTATAGACATGGCAGATATGGCAGGAGTAGACTGCACAGGAGAAGCGCACCCATCGAGCAGTGAGGGGAACTTAGTACAAGACGAAGCAAAAATAACCATAACTGGTTCCGAGCTTCAGGTTAACCCTACGGAGAAATTTCTGGAGAGAATACTAAGTGAAATGAGAGACAAATTTGCGATCTCAGAGGCCAACCAAGGTAAAATTCAAGATGCATGCGAGGCACTGGACTGCAAGCTAAATGCGCTTGGTGACAGAGTGACAGCAGTGGAAGAGGAGGTGGGAGCCCTTAGTAAGTAGGTAGATGTCCATCAAAGAGAGATTAGATCCTTAAGACAAGAGGGCAAAAACATGAGTGAGAAACTCGAGTCACTGGAAAACCAGGCCAGAAAAAACAATATAAGAATTTTGAATGTCCCCGAGAATCAAGAAGGGGCCGATATCAAAAAATTTGTAGTAACACTTCTCGCAGAACACTTCCCATGGGCAAGTAAGGAACTGCTCGAAGAGGACATACAAAGGGTTCATCGAGACCCATTTGGAAAAAGCCAAAGAAAGGAAAACACCCAGGAAAATCCTCGTCAATTTTAAAACATATACGTTGAAGGAGAGAAATCTTGGTGAAGCTCTAAAAAAGGGAATCTTCAGTAAGGAGAACTGGTCCTTCAGGATCAGGTCAGATATGTCCAAAGCCTCGCAAGACAGACAATGGGAACTGGGACAATTCATGACAGAGCTAAAGTCTCTCGGGCTATAGTGCAAATGAAGTTCCCTCCGTCACTCAGAATCATGTGGAGGAATAAAATGCGCAACATAAGAGACCCTGAGGAGGTTAATGATTTTCTTGAGCTGGCCCGAGACAACGTCAGGTCTGAAAACCCCATGAACCTCTAGAAAAATGAGATTACGGAAAAGGCAGGAAAAGAGCAAAGTATAGGCGCAAAATAGAAAATATAAGAGTCAAGGAGCCTGAAAAGGGCAAGGAGAATAGCCCTAAGAAAAGAAGAAGGAGGCTTCCCCAGGGAGGGTAAACAAGATGTACATAAAGTAAAAACAAAATATATGAAACAGAACACGGGTGGGGAGCAAATTAGGGGGAAAAAAAATAAAAAAATCATCTATAATTCAGAAAAATTGGGAAATCAAGGTTTCGGCCAGTACAATCATAATGACTGCCATTATACAGTATACAATTCAAGTAGTAGATGGGGTCAAACAGTAGAGAGTTCAATATACTCTCATGGAACGTAAATGGACTCAGGATGAAAAACAGAAGAAACAAGATCCTAGAGTATTTAAAGACACCAGACAGTGAGGTCATTATATTACAAGAAACGCACCTCCTGAAAGAAGAATGGAGCCAAATAATGAAAAATCTAGGGTGGGTGGACATGTATGTATGCACGAATCAGGAATGCAACATAAAAGGGATAGCTATAATTTTCAAGAAAACTCTCAAAATTGCACTAATTAAGCATTTGTGCCAGCCTGTGCCCCGATCTCGCATTGCATTGCCTTTTGTTGTTGTTTGGTGCCATTTTGTGTCCCAGCCCATCTCTCCTCCCCGCTCCCTGCCGCTGCTCCCCCGCGGCCCCACCCCCGCTCCCTACAGCATCCTCAAGCAATCCCTTCCCCACACGCCACCCCGCTCCCGCCTCCCAGCTGCTCCTCCCTCGCCCTGCCCCCCTCCACTCTCCACATATGGCAGTACAGCATACGCGCAGCGGGTGCGCCCTATGCGCACCAAAGGCACGCCAAAGGTAAGCCCGTCTTCCCCTGTCCGTGCCTGGCCCGCGCCCAGAGCCAGACCCCCTGGCCCCTGCAAAAACCACTCCACCCGCCTTACGTACGACGCCGCAACCCTCACTGCATTCAACACCGGCCGACTCCCAGAGTGCCACCAAGCCGCCCCAGGACACGCCCATGGACCCTTCACCTGCCAATCCCGCAAGTTCAGCTGTATCAGGTCCCATACTACAACCAATAACGCCAAACTGAGCGCAAACAACAACCACCTGAAGTGCATCCTGCTCAACACCCGCTCGGTCCACAGACACGCCATTGAACTATGGAACCTATTTGACACCACGACTCCGGACGTCGCCTTTCTCCCGGAAACCTGGATGAACGCCTCATCAGCGCCCGACATCGCCATAGCCATCCCGGACGGTTACAAGATCATCCGAAGGGACCGCATCAACCAAACAGGAGGAGGCATCGCCATCGTCCACAAGAACTCCATCCGCATCACGACCAGCGCTGACAACACCCTCACAGCCGCCGAACATCTCCACTTCCAGATTCACACCGACCCCAAGACTGCACTTAGAGGCACCCTCGTCTACAGACCCCCAGGACCCCGCACACAATTCAGCGAAGACATCACTAACTTTATCAGCTGACTTTATCAGCCCACACGCCCTCTCCTCCAAGGACCACATTCTCCTAGGGGACCTCAACTTCCACATGGAAAGGAACAACGATAGCAACACCACCACCCTTCTGGACAACCTAGCCAATCTCGGACTCAAACAACTGGTCAACACCTCCACCCATTACGCCGGACACACGCTCGACGCAATCTTCTCCTCCAGCAAGCACATCTCTTTCCATCACGCCACAGGACTCCAGCCAGGACAGCTGCGTCCACTTCAACTTCAGAAAAACCACGACACACCTCCACCCACAACAAGTCCCCCGCGGAACCGGAATACAATTACCACCGACCAGCTCACCACAGCGCTAAACCAAATCCCTCCCACCAGATCATCGGACCCAAACCATGCAGCCATAAATCTCGCACAATGGATCACCCGCTGCGCTGACGAATTAGCACCTGTGAAAAACCACCACAACAAGCCAGGAAACAAAAAAGCCACCTGATTCAATGACGACCTCAAAAACTCCCAAAAAAACTGCCGCACCCTCGAGAAAGCCTGGCGAAAAAACCCAACCACAGACAACATGACCGCCCTCAAGGACGCCACCTGCAAACACCACCAGCTGATCCGATCCACCAAGAAATCAGCATTCAAGGATCGACTCGACAACAACGCCCACAACAGCAAGGAACTCTTCAGCATCGTCAAAGAGCTTACCAACCCCAGCGCCGGCACCAACGACATCACCCCCTCTCAAGAACTCTGCGACTCTCTAGCCTCGTTCTTCCACAGCAAGATCGCTGATATACATAACAGCTTCGGCGAACAATCCACTCCCCTCACCACCGAACTGAAGCCCCCCACCACCACCCTTTGCACCGAAGACACCATCCACTTGATGAATTCCATCCACTCCGGATCACCAACCGATCCATGCCCCCACCACATCTTCAACAAGGCCGTCTTCGTCATTGCACCCCAACTCCGGGACATCATCAACTGCTCCTTCAACACCGCCACCTTCCCGGACAGCTGGAAACATGCCGAACTCAGTGCCCTCCTGAAGAAACCTACAGCAGACCCCACCGAACTTAAGAACTACCGCCCCATCTCGCTCCTCCCATTCCCTGCCAAAGTCATAGAGAAGACTGTCAACAACCAGCTCGCCGCCTTCCTTGAGTCTAACGGCTCCCTCGACCCCACACAATCCGGCTTCCGAGCAAAACACAGCACCGAGACCGCCCTCATCGCATCCACAGACGACATCCGAACACTACTCGACAACGGGGAAACAGCTGCCCTCATCCTCCTGGACCTCTCAGCAGCGTTTGACACGGTCTGCCATAGCACCCTCATACAACGCCTCAGCAACGTCGGGATACAAGAAAAAGCATTGGACTGGATCATCTCGTTCCTCGCCGGAAGAACCCAGAGAGTCCGCCTCCCCCCTTTCAGGTCAGAGGCCTCCGAAGTCATCTGTGGAGTACCACAAGGATCATCCCTCAGCCCGACCCTCTTCAACGTCTACATGAGCCCCCTCGCATCCATCGCACGCCAGCACAACCGTAACATCATCTCCTACGCTGACGACACACAGCTGAACCTCTCCCTCACCAAAGACCCAAACACCGCCAAAACCAACCTACACGAAGGGATGAAAGACGTAGCCGAGTGGATGAAGAACAGCCGCCTAAAACTGAATTCAGACAAGACAGAAGTCCTCATCCTTGGATCATCCCCCTCCGCATGGGATGACTCACGGTGGCCTCCGGCCCTAGGCAGCGCGCCCAAACCCACGGACCATGCTCGCAACCTAGGATTCATACTAGACTCCTCCCTCTCAATGACCAGACAAGTCAACGCTGTCTCGTCATCTTGTTTTAACATTTTACGCATGCTCCGAAAGATCTTCCGATGGATCCCCACCGAAACAAGAAAGACGGTCACCCAAGCACTTGTCACAAGCCCACTGGACTACGGAAACACCCTCTACGCTGGAACCACAGCCAAATTACAGAAAAAACTCCAACGCATTCAGAACGCCTCCGCCCGACTCATCCTAGACATACCAGGCCACAACCACATTTCTGGTCACCTGAGAGATCTTCACTGGCTCCCCGTCAACAAGAGAATCAAGTTCCGTCTCCTCACCCACACACACAAGGCCCTCCATGACCTTGGACCCAGTTACCTCAACACGCGACTGACCTTCTACACCCCCACCCGCCATCTACGATCGTCCAATCAAGCCCTCGCCGCGATCCCACGCATCCGAAGAGCCGCCATGGGAGGAAGATCATTCTCCTACTTAGCAGCCAAAACCTGGAATTCTCTTCCCACCCACCTCCGCCTTACACAGAACCACCTCTCCTTCAGAAAACAACTCAAAACATGGCTCTTTGATAAATAGCGAACCCCCTCCCTCAAGCGCCTTGAGACCCTCTGGGTGAGTAGTGCGCTATACAAATTTTGACTTGACTTGACTTGAGAATTGGAAATAACCTCTATACAATAGCAGGTTACTATGGCCCGAACACAGACGACTCGGGCCTCTACAAACGTTGTACACCCATCTGTTGTCAGCTACCTCCCCAATAATACTAGGAGGTGATTTCAATATAATTATGGACCCTAGAGTAGACAGATCACCCCCGGGAAGACAAACAAACCTCCTAAAAATGAGAGAGTGGCTTGGAAACTATAGGAGGGACCTAGACCTACTGGATATCTGGAAAATGAAAGGGGACAAAAGACAACCTTTCACCCTACACAATAAGAAACTTGGACATAGGTCAAGAATTGATTATTTTTTAATTAATAGAAGTCTCACAGAAGATGTAACAAACCTAGAACACCTTCCAGCTCACCTGTCAGATCATTCTGCAGTCCGGCTTACGTTGCAAAGGACGAAAATTAAAACACAAAGTAGATTGACAATCGAACGGGATATTCTGCTTGACCAGCATTGCATACAGGAGCTCAGGTCAGAAACAGAACACTTTTTTGAAAATAACAGGGTAGGTACAACAAGACAAATTACATGGGATACATATAAGGCAGTCATCAGGGGGAAACTACTAAGCCAAGGGGCATTTAGATCAAAGACAATAAAACACAAGATAAGGGATTTGGAAAACTCTATAAACCTTCTGGAAGCACAAATACTGGTTGAACAAATAACAAACAAAAGAGAAGAGATGGAGAAGGAAAGACTAAGACAAAAAGAATGCCTTGCAGACATCCTAGAAGACAGAGTAAGGACGAAGTGGGAAGCGAGCAAGCTAGCAAACCACGAATATGGGGAAGGCTGTGGGAAACTACTGGCCTGGAAACTAAAGTCAGACCTAGCAAGGAATAAGGTATTAAGTATACAACAAGACAGCCAGCCAACACCATCATCAGAGGAAACGATAATCAGGCAGGAATTTACAAAATTCTTCGCTGAGTTATACTCCGAAGATGTCAACCCATCGGAAGAACAAATAGAAGGTTACTTGAATACTCTACCGACCTTAGCCCTAACAGAGGAAGAGAAAAAAGACTTAAATGAAGAATTTTCCAGAGAAGAAGTAGAGGAAGCAATACAAGGATTGAAAAAAGGGAAAGCTGCGGGTCCGGACGCTCTTCCAAATGAGCTATATATGGCGCTTAGAGAAACTCTGTCGCCACAAATCACAGACTTACTCAATCTGGTCTATAAACAACACGAAAAGATCCCAGACTCTTGGAACGACGCCATCATAACCATAATCCTAAAACCTGGAAAGAAGCCCACAAGATGTGAATCATACCGGCCAATATCATTACTCAACTGTGACTATAAGATCTGCACAAAAATCTTGGCAAAAAGGCTGGTGAGAGTGATGACCCAGCTGGTTCATATTGACCAGAAAGGCTTCATCAGAGGAAGACAACTTCAGGACCTGACTCACGAGCTATTTGGGGCAATAGACGTCGCTACTTCCGAAAAAAATCCTCTCACAATAGTCACCTTTGATGCCGCAAAGGCGTTTGACCGGGTTAACTGGGTTTTTCTAAATAGGGTAATGAGAAGAAATAACCTGGGGGAATCTTTCTTAAACATGGTGAAAGAGATCTATAAGACCCCAAGATCCAAGATTCTGGTGAATGGGGATCTTACGAATAACATACGTATAGAAAGAGGCACCAGGCAAGGTTGCCCCCTCTCGCCATTACTTTTCAACTTGTACATTGAGCCATTGGCAAACTTCCTAAGGGAAAACGAAAAAATACTACCATTCAAACACCAGGGGTGGTCTAAAAAAGTTGTTCTGTATGCTGACGACCTAATGCTTTTCACAAATGACTACCAGTCCTCCATACCCGAAATCAAAATTACCCTAGAGAATTTTGGGAAAGTCTCAGGTTATTTGGTTAATCACTCCAAAACCGAGATTATGACTTGGAATACAAATCTCACCAATCCCAGTATCAAGAAGGAGATAAAATATTTAGGAATCACATTAGTCCACGACCTGGAGAATATCCCGCAGATAAATCTAAACAGAGTGGCAGGTGAAGTAAGAAAACTTTTAAAGGTCTGCACTAGCCTCCCATTAAGCTTCCTAGGTAGATCAAACATCATAAAAATGTCTATCTTACCCAAGTATACCTACCTGTTTAACACAATTCCCTTAGAATTCAAAAGGAATTCACTGAAAAAACTACAGGGAGAAATTGCGAGCTTTATCTGGGCATCCAAGGGAACCAGAATATCATGGAAGAAATTCAGGAGAAGAAAAGAGCACAGAGGGATAGCCAGCCCTGACCTGTGGGAATACTACAGAGCTTTTCATTTTAAGAATATGAGACCACTGTTGAGGGTTGACCAATATTATCCCGAATATCTTCAAGCAATGACCAAGAGAGCTGACCACTTCCTATATAAATTCGGCCATCCAAAATTCTTTAGGAAAATAAAACTGAAGGTCCTGAAGGATGCGGCCAGGCTATGGATTCAGATCAGAGGGACCTTAAATATTCCATACTACAGCCCTCTGGCCCCTATATGGGACTCCCCGGGCACCCCAGACTGCCTAAAAGACAGCATGGCAAACCCTCTGAAAACAGTCGACATTAAGTACTGGGGCCAAATCATAAGCGGATCAACTCTGATCTCATGGGATGATCTTCATACCATCACTAACTCTACCATCTCCAAATTTAAATACTATCAGCTTTCTAGTTGGGCAAAAACCATTACAGAAAATGAAAAGGATACCGAAGAGCTGGAGAAAGAAATGCAGAAAGTTCTACCCATAAAGAAAGAGATAACCAGATGGTACTGGGCCCTAATAACATCAGGAGATGAAGATCCTCAGACTGCAGAGCTAATCTCGGGGAAAGACTTACAAACCTCAGATCTAGAGGGAGTGTGGCTGAAGTCAATTGAGAAATGCTGGGCTACATTAAAATCAGCAGCTTTAAAAAGAAATCATCTCTTCACGATTCATAGGGCTTATTGGACCCCAAAAAAACTGTCCAAATTTAAAGGTGCTCAAATCAGGAAAGGCCCGAAATGCGGAGAGGAGAGGGCAAATGACATTCACATCTTTAAAGAGTGCCCATACCTTGACGGGTTGCAAGAAGGGAGATATGTATTAAGTGGGTTGGCCCAGTACCCCCTACGCTCGGGGAATGGATGAATTCAGTCTTGAAAATAAACAAACTAGATAGGAGGGGAAAGCATACCAATAGAAACAACTTCTGGGCCCTATGGGAAAATCATTTTAACTCCAACTCAGTGGCCGAGACGGAATGATGATCCTATGATTAAGCGATGGTAACTTCTGTTGATGGGTATAATACTCATCGAGTAGTCAAGGTGGCTAGCTCTCACCCACAAATGAAAAAACAGAAAAGTTATTTATGTGATGGTTTCAAAAGGGACTCCTCTGCAAAATCCTCCGTTTGGGAAACTCCCCATACACACTCGTATTTAGGGGCAATGCTGGTACAGTCAATGCAGAGGCTGAACCCTGACATTTCCAGAAAACATAGAATCGCAATATGAGGATTAAAAAAAAAAATTGTCAATAGCTCAAACTTGTGTAAATGCGAGACCTGTTGCATTGTAAATGCTTGTTTTACTGTGCGTCTTTCTGCACAAGGTTCATTCAAGTAAAACGTTCCCGTTGGGAACAGCTCGGCCATTTCAACCTTTATCAAGAGGACCCTGTGCCACTCGAGCAAGTTTTTATGGGATAGTCTTAGCTTGGCAGTCTGTAAAGCACAGCTATCAAGTCACGGCCTTCTTAGTGCCTGTTGTTAGGTTACCACAGACTTTTTATTTAGCAATATCTAACTGCCAGCGTTTCGAGTGGGCTCGAATGCCAAACTTGCAGTGCACCGAGGTCGTAGCCATGAAAGGGAAATCAACTTCCCCGTACACTTGTCCCTCCCACAAGCCCTCACACTTCCTGGGCCCTCAACTACATCGAACTGGCCTGTTCCAGGTTCAGGCTTCCTCCTATTTACTTAATGGATTGAGGAGCAAACAATAGTATTGCTCCATAAAGGCTGTTCCAGATTCTGCTTAATCCGAGGTAAATTGCACGCTGCTGTTAGAGGAGGGCGAGCCACTGAAAGCGCCACCCAGAGAGGCCTGGTTCTGTCTCCAGCTGAGTGTTGTCTTGGTTCCTCAAGCCCAAAAAGAGCCGAGCTATCACAGTTGACAATGTGGCCTAGTGGCTACGGCAGCCGACCATGTAACATCAGGAAACGGTTTAAAAAAAGACTGTTTCACAAAGAGCCTCCTTATGTGTGGTGTCACGTGTAAGAGTCCCTTCAAATGTGTGACTTCAGGATGTGCGCAGTACTAAAAACTCTTCTTTGTTGAAATAAGCTAATATGTTTCTCCATGCATAGTAGGAAGTTCCTAGGCCGTTTCTAGGTGTTTTGCCACCCTAGGCAAGAATTGAAAAATGCCGCCCCCTCCCTTTTACTACCATCACTCTCTCCCCCTGTCATCAAGACTAGAAGAATGAATGCATTCGATCACAAAATGTGCCCGGTATGCCGCATAATTTGCATTTTTTTTTACGCATAATTCAGCCAACTCTCCGCATAATTTGGATCCCCCTGCAGCTTTATTTCAAGTGGCCCTGAGTATTAATAACACCAACAATCAAACAGCTGAGTAGATTAACCGCTTGCTGCAGAGATCTTCAGTGTTAGCTCGTCACAAATTGAAATATTTGCACAGTCTACTCAGCCTTTTATCTTTCAAAGTTAAAAAGGAGTGCCTTTGTGTTGAATAATATTGACCTATTATCTAAGCCCCGATGCACAATGTAATTAGCGATGTATGTTTTGTAAATGGGCGTGTAGAGCGTAAACGTAGCCGTAGAACATCACAGCGAGGTACAATAGTTGCCTGGGTACATTTGAGTTGTAAATCATATAGAGCTGCCAAACTGACTCTAGAACCAGGTGATTGGAGAGTCTCGCTATATGTATGATTGTATTCACGCCGGTCAAGCATCACACGCTTAATATCTAGCCGCCGCTGATATGTCTCGCCGCATAAATCGTGACAAACAACCCCAAAAGCGCAAGAAGCAGAGCACAATGTGAACTTGTTTTTATTGCAGGTTAGAAAATAAATTATGGCTATTCGTCTTTTTTTCACTATTTCCAGACCATACTTAGATCGGAACCTGTATTTTGGGGTGAAAAAATAAAAACGAACTTCAGATTGATGTGATGGAATAAATAAGCCTCTTGGCACCATATATTTTTTTACGAGTGGCGTGCTATTAGCCACCTGTTTACACTGCTTAAAAACAAATGAAATTACCTGACATGGTTATTTTATTCCCTAGGCACCAGAGCAGCTGACACAAACTGTCCGTCCTCCGCGCGCCGAGAGAGAGGGTGGTGCGACGTGCGAGACATATTCACCATCACTGGCTGTTGCATAAAGCACCGCTCGGGGACAGGCCACAAATCATGCTCTGTGCTACAAGACCCTAGGGACCCACACAGTGGTACTGCCGGCCTGCTCCACACACCACTATGCTAGGATGCGCTGTGCAGCATGTTAAAACAGGTGCGCTTACACTCACATACAGGTGCTGCTGCCTGACCATGAGGCAAAATAGTTGCATAGTGCAGTACAACTTTTTCTGATGCAGCCCATCTCTGAATGACTTTATGTGAATCTAGGCCCGGATTCCTTACTGCTCTTACAGATTGAGTCTCCCAATAATATGCAGTGATCTACGACATGAATTCTGGGAAGAAATTCTGTTTGGCACTTTAAGAAAGAGCTTATTGTGCTGTATGTTGTGCTCCTTTCCACTTTGTTATCTCTGACAACCCCCTTTATCTCCACTTCTCCACGATTTTCTTTCTATTTTACTTTCCCATTTGTCACTTGGAGCACTGCAAAGTGTTCCTTGCAAACTTGGTGATGTTATTTAAAATACAATATATTTGTAGCTTTTGTTACTTTTTTTACGTTCACTTACATGTGTACTCTTTTCCATGTGTCTGCACGAGAATGGTGACCTTATTTATACTGCTTTTAAAGGTTATGAAATGGGTTCCCTAAGGTTTCTTTACAATACTGAAATTATAAAAATGAAAAGAAGGATAACATGCATAAAGAACTTCACCTGCTACTTCTGTGAAATGAATGCAGACTGTTCCAGTGGACATTATATGCATGCACAAATTAAAAATGTTTTCCTCCTTTTGCCGCCCTTGCACTTTTGGTGCCCTAGGCAGCCGCCTAGTCTTGCCTAATGGCAGAAACGTCCCACATATAGGGGTCGATTCCGATCCGGTAAAATCCCCGTCCGTACGAATCGTATCCGGAGCAGTTTCCGTACGACTCGTACAGACGCCGTACGACCGGACGATTCCGATCCCGATCGGCCGACCCGGACGCGATTCGTACGGTACACGTCGATTCGTACGGAAAAGCGCACGATCACCTACACACCGTACGGCGCGTACACCCCATGATCGCAGGGGTACGGCGCGTACCCCTGTGGTCATGCGGGGTACGTGCCGTACACCTAGCGTACATGGGGTACGTGCCGTACACCCACTGTACATGGGGTACGGTGCGTACCCCATGTACGCTGGGTGTACGGCATGTACCCCGCATGACCACAGGGGTACGGCGCGTACCCCTGCGATCATGGGGGGTACGTGCCGTACCCGGGGGGGGCGTTCCGTACCTGTTTCGGCGCGAACTCTGCGTTTACGACTGTTTTCGGCTCCCGTAGGAAAAGGGTCCTACGGCGCGTACCCGACACGAATCGTACTTGCTGGGTCGTAAAAACGTGCCGCGATGTCGCGTACAGCGGGTTCCGAGTGAGATTCATATGGAGATTTGAGTCGTACGGAGTCCTGTACGACTCGTACGGAGTTCGGCACCTAGTACGGATCGTACTTCATCGTACGTACGGGACGTCTACGGATACGAATCGTACGGGGAAAAAACTCTCCGTACGACCATTCGGAGCGCATTTTACCGGATCGGAATCGACACCATAGTGTACACACTGCGTTGTTTTTTAGTTAATTAATAGCAATGTCGTCAGCCCAGGAGCATGAATAATTCTAAATGAATGCACAAAAATTATTACTTTTGATAAATGCCTCGCAATGTAGTGATCTAATCTGATGTACTAAGGTGAAACATTTCTGCGTAATAAAGAAAGACGCTTTTTTGAATTTTTAATCCTGTGACACCTTATCTTGCAATTACGTACTCTCTCCGTGCATAAAAAACCCCAAAACAACATCTGCAATACAATAGGTATTGCATTACTGAAAGTTTGAGCTTTTGGCGTTGCATTATTATTTGCAGCGCCAGTGGCTCAAACTTCCAGGAATGCAAGACCTATTGCATTGCAAATACTTGTTAATACCTATTGTGTTCACAAATTGCCTTCTATATAAGATGCTCCTTTATGAAAGCATATATAAAGCCTATAATTAATTGTTTTTCTTGTAAAAACTGCTTTAGCCGAATCCCCAAACCCCTCCCCACCTGCTTCTTGCTTCTTATCGCCTACTCATTTTAAACGCATCCCCACCTAAAGCAAACCATACAATCCACAGCAAGTGAAAAATGCAGGGCCACATTGCCTCCTCTACTTTCGTACCTCCTCAAACACTTACCCAACTTATTTCAAGTCTGGACAACCTATGCCTTCTATACCTGCTAACTCACCCCAGACTGCACAACCTCACTCCAATCATCACATGTCACTTAACTATTTTAAGATGTCTACATTTAGATGAGGTTTTATATAGTATAAAATCTGATCACTTCAGGCCCTTTTACAATCGTCAGAGAACCCAAAGTTTGTTGGGAAGCAATATTATGATATTTACATAGTGAAACTGAAAGTATAGGAACGGCTATGTTAGGTTGACATTAATACTACTTGAGGGGTGAATGGAGGAGGTTAAGCTGAGTATACTCTGTCTTCGCTTCTCAGCCTGGCAGTTTATCTCGCAAACTGTGACAATTGCATACAGGCTCAGTTCTTTCCATTATCTAACCTGAAATACAACAACACCTGACTTCAGGGCTACAGTGGGATGGTGATTCCTGTCCACCAGACATAATTATTAGTTTTGTATTTTGTTTTCTAAATTGTACACTAATTGTGCTCCCAATTTACAAAGAGGGTCCAGGTCCTGAGGTAATCCCAATGACCCTTCGTTCCCCACATACTTTCCCTACTCCTCCTCTATGCCAATGACATCTTTTCCTCAACTAATGGCTTTTCCTCTTCTCTTAGTTAGTGCTGTCACATTTCCCTCTCATTTGTTGATTAGCAATGAATGAGAACCAACCAACCAAATAGCTTCAATCTGATCTACGAGTCTATATTCTGTTCATAATTGAAACATGGTTTGGAGACAACCCTTTAGCAAATGAATGAGGCATAACTCAGGATATTGAACACCTATAAGAAACTACAATAGGAAGACTCAAGGGCTGTCTACTTCAAAAATTGTTACAAGCCATCACCGCTGAAGACATTGATTTGTCAGATTATTGATCTTTGCTAATATGCTCCAAACTCATGTCTTTATTGCCCAGATCCATAATGATCTATAGGTCACACCTGAACAACAGAGCATTTACAGATTCATTTATTTTTGTCATATCAGACTCTGCATATCAAGCTCTGCTGCTTTTTTGGGGTGAACCTTTGATTGACAAACTTTCCCTCCTACAGTCAAGAATCACCCAAAAATACCTGGAACCTCTCAACATCCCTCAGATTGCAACCGGATTGACACAAACAGCAGGGAACGTTTCAACACCACCTTTGATAGGGCTTGGACTAATACTCCAACAACTGTTGCATACACCAGGTCTGCTCCTTCACAGTGAAACATTCCTGAAGACCAAACCAAGTACTACAACAGTGACCTCGGCAACCTAGGCAGACTGAAACAAACACAATGCTCCAAATTATTTTACCGTTCTTCTGTTGCCCCAGGTGAATTCCACTTAAATAAGGCTGCTCCTCTGCCACTCCTTGGTGGACACTCATCATATATTGTGACTAGTAGCAAAAATACCATTACTATTGCTTATTTACTGCTACCTGTATGGGAACTCTCCAGAGAATATAAAAAGGATGTCTATGTACTTCCCAGCTCTATCATGGCCCAAGTTTCTCGTTGTTGTGAACATCTTGAAATATAACCTATACTGAAACTGATGCCTTTAGTGGTCTCTTCCTTCGAAGAAGTTCACTGCAGTTGCTTCATTTTCTCCTGTGGCTGCTAAAACAAAAAGAGATCACTTTATTGTGTGGTCTAACCTTGGGTAACTATCTATCTTTGGAATGCTTTGTCAAGCATAAGGCAAAGCTTATAGATCATTTGATTTTTATCCATAGTTCTTTAAACAACTGCCTCTTACCTTAGCTAATAGCATGGGGACATGGGGCTGTAGATCAGAGACCTATAGACACTGGTCAAGCCATAATTATGCAAGCCGTTCAATGATATCCAGTTCTCCATTGAAGGCAAAAATCTAATAAAATATACTGTAGGAAGCCTCGGCTACCAGCAGTAGTGACCACACAGGTTTAATACTGTGTCAGAAAGGCAGAAAGGTAGCAACATTTATAAAATACATTTTTGTGATGTGTACTAAAAATCTATAGTTACTCAGGGTGTTTATTTTTATGCTATGACAATGGTGTATTGAGACGTTTCCTAACCAAAATTATTCTAGATTCCAGGAGCCTTTTGAGCAGTGTGGGAGCTTACCAATATGTACGCTACCACAGTTTCTCTTTTAATAGGCCATTTTGGCTACAGTATCGGGGGAACATGGCGGTCGCTAATCTGCAACAGTCGTGAGATTTCCTGCCTGGCGGATGGGTGAGCGTGGACGTAGCTGTTGCTGGTATATGGAGGCTGCGGGAATCAAGCTCTGAGGGTCCCGAGGTCTCTGGGGGGGTCCTTTGATCAAGGTTCTCGGCGTTTTGGCATTTCGGCATGGTCAGGCGTGTTAGGCGTGTTCCTCGTGCGGCTTGCTCCAGGGTGACTTCTCCTTGAGGACGGCCACGGTCACGGAGTAAGTCACTATGGCAATGCTGGGAGACGTCTGGACGGAGACAGCTGCGCGGCTCAGAAAGAGTCATTATGCGGCAGAGAGAGTCGGGCATTCACACAGGGGGGTTGCCAGCACTGATTCACCCTGCAAGATTCAGGCACAAAAAGTAATTCCACTTGGAGAGGCAAATGCAGGCGACTCTGTTCCATTTGTCAGAATAAGGGCACAGGAGCCCAAGGAGCCCGAGGATGCGAGAGGGGAGCCTACATTGATGACCCCGGTAAGGAGGCACGTGTGGGAAGCATTGGAGGAGGGCATAGCAGGGAGGGGGCCCAAAATTTCTAGAAAAACCCCAGGAAAGAAGGGGAGGAAAGGCATTAGGGAGGGCAAGCTGCAGGAGAAATTAAAGAGCGGGCCCCTTGAGGAGCCACCTAGCAGAAAGGCAATAAACAGATATACACTAAGGAGCAGAGGAGTTTGGGGCGAGGAAGATTTCACAGTAAGTGTAGCGAACCCAAGACCAAGAGTTCAAGTAATTTCACCAATAACATTAACAGAGCCCAGTCTGGTCAAGCTGCCTATTTCTGCCCCTATAGCAGAAGCACCAACAGGGGTGGATTTGAATATTGGTTTGACCCAAGGGTATAACCCTCCTAAAAGCTCCTCAGTAAAAGAGAAAGGAAAAGAAAAAGCAAAAGGGAAGCCTAAGAAAGTAGTAAAAATTACACTCTCTTTGCGCTCATACTTCAAAGCACAAACCCAGGAGTCAATAACCAAAATAAAAGCTAATCCTGAATCACGAAAATTTGATAACACCACACTGCAAAAGCAAGAATTGATCAGGAATATGAATTTGAATTCGGCCACGATCATAGGCTCTCAGGAGGATCTTATTTCACTAATACATACAAAAAATAGTTTCGAGCCACTAGTTGAACTGGAAATTGCTTCTGACTTAGTTTCGGATAGTGTAAATCTGACGATTGTTCAGAGCCAGACCTCTTCTTTACAATCTCCCTCAGTTCATTTAGACAGGACAGTGGAATCAGGATCATTGCCGATACAGCAAAATTCACAAGATTTGGAGAAGCTAATGATGACAATGTTACCTGAGATAAGAGAGAGGTTTGTCACGTCTGAAAATAACCAGCAAAATATTCAGGGGCTATGTGAGTCAATGGAAGAGAAGCTAAATGGCTTAGTGGAACGAGTGGGCGCTATGGAACACGCGTATGGGCAGCTTGCAGCGAAGGTAGTGGGAAATCAGCTGGAAATACAGAAACTAAAAAAGAACGAGCAAGAACTAAAAGACAAGATAGAAGCCCTAGAAAACAACGGGAGGCGTAATAATCTCAGAATATTAAATGTCCCGGAGGGCTCAGAAGGGGGGGCATAAAGGCTTTTGTAGTTACTTTTATACTGGAGCAGAATAGGGATCTTGATCAAGCTTCATTAGAAGAAGACAAACAGAGAGTTTACCGAGACCCCTTTCTGCCCGTACCAGCAGAAAGACCGCCAGAAGGATTTTGGTAAACTTCAGAACATATACACTGAAGGAGAGGATTCTCTCAGGAGCATTAAAAGCAGGTTCATACAAGAAAAATGACTGGTCATATCGCATAAGGTCAGATATATCCCGTACTACGCTGGACCGCCAATGGGAGCTCGGTAAATTTATTCCGGAATTTAGAGATCTCGGTGCCACAGCAAATATCAAATTTCCTGCATCATTAACCTCATCGCTGCTTGCGATATTCCCCTGCTGTGCTGGACAGCAATAAAAACGGGTGTGGTCATAACGAGCTCAGCTCGTCATAAGCACACGAGCACTGTGCTGCATGACGAGCTGAGCTCGTCATGAGCATGTAAGGGGTTAAGAATAATGTTGAACAATAAGATGCACAATTTCCGAGACCCTGATGATGTGAGAACCTTTATAGATCAGATTAGAGCACAGCCACAATTAAAAGTGTATTTAAAGGCCCATCCAAAAGTAGGAGAGCTCAAATAGAGGTGTATTATTATTATACCTCACAAATTTTGGTAGGGTTCCCCAGGGAAGGAGGGATGGGCCACAGGTAACAATTTAAAATGTAAAAAAAACAAAAATATAATTTTTACAAAGGGTGGGGGAGCATGTGGGAAAAAATAAATAAAAAGTCCTCAAATGTTACAGCTTTTCTTTTGGTTTTTTAAGCTACCTGGAAAAACGCAGCTGTATTATTTACTGAATGGCAGTTTTAACTAAATCTAGTTGCCTGAATATTATGACATGGAACGTCAATGGCTTAAGGGTTCCATCTAGAAGACAAAAAATCTTGGAGTATCTGAAGCTGTATGAATCGGATATTATATTCATTCAAAAGTCACATCTTGTTAAAGAGGAATGGTTAGAAATCTTATAACGTCAGCCATGGATAGATTATTGTATATGCACCTCCCAAATTGTTACAGTAAAAGCAGTTGCAATCTTGGTTAAAAAAACTGTCAGAGTATATTAGGAGAAACCTAAGTGGACCCATCAGGTAGATGGGTAATTGCAAAGGTTAAGGTTCAGGACATTTGGCTTGCACTGGTAGGCTACTATGGCCCAAAGTTAGATGAACCAGCTCCTCTAAAAACATTATTTTTATGCTTAATCAAGGTGAATGTACTCCTCATTTTGGGAGGTGATTTTAATATTCTCCCGAATGCAGCACAGGACACAACTCATAAGAGGGCGGCGTTGGCAGTACCAAAAATGAGAGCAACAGTAAAACAACTAATTCAAGAGTTAGGATTTGTGGATTTGTGGGCTATAAGGAATTTTAAGGCGGGATCAGAAGCAGGAAAATATACATTTCATCATAAAAAACATGGCCATAGGTCCCAGATTGATTTATTTTTAGTATCAGCGTCGATTAGCGAACATATTAGAAATGTTGTACATATCCCAGAGCATCTGTCTGATCATTCGGCAGTCTCATTACAGTTTGAGTTAAGGAATAAAACAGATGAACAACGCTGGACTTTAAATCGATCTCTACTGTCAGATATTCCAACAAAGGAAAAACTGAAACACATTACAAATGATTTTTTTCTTTTTAATTGGAATACTGCCCCTTTAGATAAAGTATGGGATGCTTACAAAACATGTCTTAGAGGGACATTAGTTGGCAGTGCATACCATAGGAAAAAGGACAAGGCAGAATTCCAGGCACTAGAAGAGGCATTTAAGCAGGCACAGGGGAATCTAGAATGTTCTCAAAACTCAATTACTGAATCAGAGTTAACAAAAGCAAAGAACAATTTAGCCAATTTTTTGGAGATTAAAGTAAAATAAAGATGGGAAGTGAGCAAACTTGCAAACTATGGGGAAGGTTGTGGTAAACTTCTAGCGTGAAAAATAAGGGCAGACCAAGCTAGGAATATAATAAGCTGGTATTAGAATCACTGAAGATGGGGGGACAAAACAGGCATTTGTAAAAAAAAAAACAGTATCTCTACACAGAGGATTTAAATCCAGGTATGGGTTAAATAGCAGTTTTCTTACAAGATATAAACTTTCCGCGTCTTAGTGATGAACTTAGAGAGGAACTATCAACTCCATTCACAATTGATGACATTTATAAGGTTATTAAAAGCTTAAAGAAAGGTAAAGCTGCTGACCCTGATGCCCTCCCCAACGAAATTTACTCTCTTATGAAAGAGGAACTTGCCCCTATTCTGCTTGATTTGTTTAATTCCATCTATATTGTAAAACAAGATCTCCCTGCATCATGGGATTTGGCCACAATAATTATATTATTAAAGCCCAATAAAGATCCAAAACTCTGCGAGTCATATAGGCCGATCTCCCTGCTCAACTCGGATTATAAAATATACACACAAGTAATTACAAAGAGGTTGGAGAGGGCGGTCGGTCTATTGATTCATAATGATCAGAAGGGATTTATTAAGGGCAGGCATTTGCACGATTTAACACATGAATTAATCGGCACAATTGATATGGCTACTGTAAATGCCATGCCCTTAACGGTAATAACTTGTGACGCAGCTAAAGCGTTTGACAGGGTCAATTGGCTTTTTCTCCAAGAAGTAATTCAACGCTTTAATTTAGGCCATAATTTCTTGTAGCAATTAAATCATTATATAAAAATCCCGTTGCCCGAGTCTTGGTAAATGGTACCCTTTCATCCCAGGTTACAATAGGCAGGGGCACTAGGCAGGGGTGCCCCCTTTCACCATTACTGTTCAATTTGTACATAGAGCCGCTCGCCATCAAACTAAGGGAGTGTAAGGATATTCCATTCTCGTGTAATGGATGGGTAAAGAAAATAAGCCTTTATGCAAATTACCTAATGATATTTACAGGACACCTTCAAGACCCAATAGTAGCCATTTGGGATACTCTAAAAAGTTTTGGGGAGGTATCGGGATGTGCAGGTAATCCAGTCAAGACAGTGGTTATGCAATGGAATAGGTACTATAGGTGTGATCAGATTCGACGTAGCATTAGGTATTTGGGGATAGAGGTAGTTCAGAAACTCAAATTATTACTGAAGGTAAATTTTGTTAAAATAACATCTACGGTTAGGGCACAGTTGCAAAAATGGGACTCACTACCTCTATCCTTTTTAGGAAAGTCGAACCTGTTGAAATTGGTAATCCTACCTAAGTATACGTTTTTATTTAATTCAATTCCATTGGAGTTTAAGAAGGACTGGATAGCTAAGACACAAGGGGCCAGATGAAGGTCGCCCAATACCGGTTGGTAACAACCGAAATTACCAAATTTCATCCGTTACCGACCGTTATTGGGCTACTGAGATGTAGGTGGCCTAAATTGCAAATTCGGTAATTTACCGATTCGGTATTTTAAGGAATCGGTAAATTATTGATTCCTTAAAATACCGAATCCGTAAATTACCGAATTTGCAATGTAGGGAGCACTCAAATGGGTGCTTTTCCCATTTTAGGATTTGTTATTTACCACCAACTATAAGTTAGTGGTAAATAACAAATACCTATGAAAATGCAAATCTGTGTATTTTCAACTGTGCCATGTGGCAGACATACATGACCTTAGGGTATGTATGTGTGCCACATCTGCACACAAGCACGATTCAGGGGTGCAACAGGGTGTCAAAGTGACACCCTGGTACCCATGAATGTGTCCCCCATTTTACCGATACCGATTCGGTAAATACCGAATCTTACAGTTTCAGTAATGTTTACCGATTTTTTTCCTACATAGCATTTACCGGTTCTAAAATACCGAATCGGTAAAATTCGGTATTTTAAAATTGGTAAATGTACTTTACCTACATCTGGCCCAAGGTCTGTTCTCTAGTTTTATTTGGGCCAAAAAAAAGACTCTGAATAGCTTGGCGAAAGCTAAGGGAAAAAAAGGAAAATAGAGGGATTGCGAGTCCAGATCTCCTGCAATACCAGAGAGCGTTTCACTTAAAAATCTTCAGGCAGCTATTGGGCGACTCTACCACTTTTACACCACAATTCTGGGCATTGACATTAGATTTCCAGCTCCAATCCAGGTTCTTTCTCTTTAAATTTGGAGACCCGAAATTCTTCAAAAAAGTGAAAATAAAATTTGTATTGGCAGCTTGTATAGTATGGTATCAAATAAGAGTGATACTACAAATCCCCTATTATAGCATTTATGCCCCAATATGGAACTCACCCGGAACACTAGTATGCCTACAAGACTCTCTTGCGGTTCCAATCCAAGCAAAGGGAGTCGAGAGATGGGGTAAATTGCCAGAGGGGTCGGAGTTAATCTCATGGCAAAAGATACAGGACATTACAGAGGGGGCTGTCTCCAAATTCAAATTCTATCAATTATCAAGCAGGGCCAAATCACTGAGCAGAGGCGGGAACTGTAATGAACTTTTCGAATGTAAACTTGCTACCACTTTGGGGCGAAAAGAAATTGCTGAATGGTATTGGATGCTAGTTCAACCCCAGGAGGACTCACAGCCGTGGTTTAAATCAATTTGGAGGAAGCAGCTGCAGAGCTACGATCTTGATACTTTATGGCAAGTATCTCTGTCTTTTTTATGGCAAAGTGTCAAGTCTGCACCTCTAAGAAAAAATCATTTATTTACTATTCATAAGGCGTATTGGACCCTGCGAAGGTCATCCAAAATCGGTACCAAAGCTGCGAAGTGCCTCAAATGCGAGGAAGCTGATGCAGACGAAGCACATATGTTTTGGCGGTGTCCTTCCATGCAAACCTTTTGGGGAAAAGTAGGTGAGACGATTTCCAGCATTATGGGGTATGAAATCAAGGTGAGTCTTCCGCAGGCTATTTTTGGTGTAACTCCAGATGAGGATGTGATGATTAACGTATCTAAACAACATAAAACTCTTTTTATTTTTTTTATTTTATTGGTGCTCAGGGAACTGTGCATTAAGTGGATTCTGCCTGTTCCCCCTGTGGAGTGTGAATGGTTCAACTCGATACATAGGATTTCAAAACAGGATAGGGCAAAACGCATTACAAAAGAAAAGAACATTTTGGACTGTTTGGAATGACTAGTGTAGGAGTAGGTAAACGTAAACAAACTGCCTAAAGAAGTGTTATTTAATTTATCTTCTGTGGTAGCTTTTTTTTTCTTTCTCCTTTCATTTTCCTCAGTTAACGATGTCACTTCCTCCAATAATTTTTATAGGGTTTCATTTAGTCCTATGATTATGTGGTAGCTATACAGGCCAGGAATGTCGAAAGATGGCTTGGACTGACAGTCCTGGAGCAGAATTTCGGTGTGTCTTGTCATAATTGGAGAAAGAGAATTGGAAAGAGGGAGATAAGAAAGGGGTATAAGGTTGGACCAATCGAGGGTCTGAGATGTTCAGTACATCCCCTCAGTAAAAGGAGTGATCGGACTCCTCATATATTGGCGCAACTAAAAACTGGAAGTTTAAAACCCCCTTTTCCTGTTTTTCTCTTTTCTTTTCTGCATCTCCAATTTATATAGGCACACTTCTAGTTGCCATACATACTATCATATATATCAGTAAAATCTAAAAACGTATTGGCTTGACTGCGCTTTGGTCCCTCATGTGGGTGACAGAAGACCATCTGTGGTCCACATGGGGCATTTCATTTTTATCATCTGGTTTGACAGCGCTGTTGTTGCTAGACAATTGTGTGAAAATCATCATGAGAGGAGCTGTTGCTCCACTCATTTCTTGGGAGCCAGGAGTATATGTTTTGATTAGATACAGTTGTGTACATTCACAAGTACGCGCTTGCCATTCACACAGCTGGGGAGGAGGGCAGTCATTAAGGTATACATGTTTTAAAGACAACAGGCTTTTAAGGATGAATTGTTATGACCCTCTGCAAAAGCCTGTAGGTAGGTATTTCACAGATTACTGTAGTATGCAAGAGCTTTGGTGTTGATGATCAACCCAAACGAGTGAGAGGATAGAAGATGCACTATATTTGTCCTTGTCGGGCTCCTTCCTGGTAGTCTATTTTGACAAATGTAATTTTATATGCATTTGTACATTTCATCATTGAAGCCAAAACCACAACCTGACTGACTATTTCTTAGCCCAGTCTGCGCTTTGGTCCCTCATGTGGGTGACAGAAGACCATCTGTGGTCCACATGGTGCATTTCATTTTTTATCATCTGGTCTGACAGCGCTGTTGTTGCTAGACAATTGTGTGAAAATCATCATGAGAGGAGCTGTTGCTCCACTCATTTGTTGGGAGCCAGGAGTATATGTTTTGATTAGACACAGTTTTGTACATTCACAAGTAAGCGCTTGCCATTCACACAGCTGTAATACTTGTATTTATTCATCCAGCTGCCAGAGCTTGAACATTCAGAGGCACACACATGCCACTGTAATGCTATTTAAGTGCTAACTAGATCATTTATGGGTTTTTTTCTGGCATTAGGACCGATGGGAGGAGGGCAGTCATTAATGTATACATGTGTTAAAGACAACAGGCTTTTAAGGATGAATTGTTATGACCCTCTGCAAAAGCCTGTAGGTAGGTATTTCACAGATTACTGTAGTATGCAAGAGCTTTGGTGTTGATGATCAACCCAAACGAGTGAGAGGATAGAAGATGCACTATATTTGTCCTTGTCGGGCTCCTTCCTGGTATTCTATTTTGACAAATGTAATTTTATATGCATTTGTACTTTTATGACTGTATGTTGAATGGTTTGCATGTGGAAAACCTACGCTCAGTGCAAAAGGCTTTAGTTGGTTATGGTGATAAACCAATGACAAAAGCTATATGCGTGATTGCTTATGATGAAACATTACATTAAATTCAGTAGACCTCATATATTGTGAAACACATATGCTAAAGTCAAATGGGATTTAAGGTTTGAAAGTTATTACTGTAAATTAAAGCATTCAGATGAGTTTTGCAATATGGAACATCATATATTACTTTAGTAGGCAAGGGACTTGGTGTTGGTTACCCCCTCTGCTGACAAACCACAAGTTTAGAAGATTTTTTTTACTGTGAACCCTTGTTAAACCCTGTTAGGAGAAATTGTATTTTGCTTTGCCAACTGTATTTTTGTATACATTTACAAATTGATGACTGTATGCCTCATGATTGCCTTGTGGGAAAGCTTATTCTCATTACAGTAGGCCTGAATTGATTATGATGACAAGCCAGTGTAAATAACAATACGTTTGATTGGCATGCAGGGAAATGGTATTCTTGATGCCATAGGTCTGGCCTGTTATTATGAAAAGTTATTACATAGGCAGTACGCCAGGCTTATTTATTGTGAAAACATGGTAAAGCAAATAGGCCTCTTGCAGTGAATTACTATCATATTATTTAGGTTTCAGGCTGTCTCACAGATTACCGTTGCAGGCAAGGGTTTTGGTGTTGGCCTCTCACTCTGATAAACACAGTGAGTGGAATTTCACTGTGAGGATTTTAGTTAGATCCTATTGAGAGGTGGTGCTTTGTGGATTGATTACCCAATTGCAATTTTGTTCATATTTGTAGTTTTATAAATGTATGCCAGATGGTGGCCAGTTTATGCGCTCTTAGGCTGTTGTATATAGTGTCAAGCCATTGGCATTAGCAAGAGGCCTTATTAGTGAACTGGGAATGTGATATCAGGTTATTTAGGTGTGATCTCTTAATAATAAAAAGTCATGACAAACCAAGTATCTCTTACCTAATTATTAAGAAAAAGGTTGGGTTACGGGCAATATGCTTTTAAAGGTGTATTCCTATTACACTGTGCTAACGCCTGTAGACATGAATTTTGTAACATGGAATTTAGCAGGTTGCAATGGTAGTCAAGGGTTTTGGGGTTAGTGACCCTCTTGGGAAAAGATGTATAGCACAATGGTAACCCTTTTTAGGCTCTATTAGTAGACATTTTATATTGTAGGGATTTTATATTTTTTTGCCAACTGTATTTTGTACAATTTGTAATTGTATTATGCTACACCTCAGTGTTGCTTTGTTGGAAGGCTTATCAATCAAAATAGTCGATGTGAGTTGGTTATGGTAACAAGCCAACCATTTTTTATAGTGAAAAGTTATGATAAAAGAAGAAGGTCTGCCATATTGATTGTGAAAAGCATAGGTTAAAGTCAAAAGGCATTAAAGTCTAGAGTGACAATTCTCTGCATTAAAGCCTACAGATAGATATTCAGTTACATGAAATGACATGCATTACGTACGTTTGAAGGGAATGATTCTGGTGTTGGTTAGTGCCTCTTACAAATGTTATGAGGTTAAGATTTGCACTGTAATTCTTCTTCTTAGGTATCTGCTAGGATTGTGTCATAATTAAATAATACATGCATCCATTGATATAAGTAACAAAGGACCTGATTATGATAGCGGTTGGACAGCCACTGACAGGCCATTGGTGGCGGTCCAACCGCCAGCAGCCCTTCCGTCCGACTGCCGGATGACAGTGCTGGCAGTCAGATCCACATCTGTCGGACAACAGACCACCACCCCCACCAGGATCAGAGATCCCGATGGGGAGCAGTCAGGGCAGCATTCGATATTAGTGGCATTGCCAAGGAAACACCACCATGAAATGGTTGTTGGAAAGGAATATTGGGGGCCCCAAACAAGACCTCCTTCCATCGTAGGTCACTGAGAAGTGGCCTTAGGGGGCACATGTAGTTCCACCACTCATCTCCTTGCACCGTGTGCCATGACTTAATGGTACATGGCGCAAGGTGCATGGACCTGCTGGAGGTGCTGCACGGCGGCAGCATGTGCTGCTAATCTTTGCCAGGACCACCGTATGCCACTGCTGCTGTTCCTACAGCTTTGTGACTACCAGCTCAACAGTCGCATTGATATGCAGAGGTCTGACGGGCGCATGCTTGTCAGGTGGTTTCCTGACCGCCGTAATAGCTGGCAACAGTCAGACTGATCACTATCATAATCAGGCCCATAGAATCATAAAAGGACTTTGGGTAAGCTCTACTGTGCTATTCATCTGCCTGGGTGTCATTTACACTTTGCTTACATCCATGATAGCACATTGCATGTGGCAATAGTTCAATCAGCAGCAGTTACTGACTTTCTTGCACTGTGAATGATGACGTTTCAGATCACATGTACATCCACCTGAAAATTAGTGTGTTTCAGTGTAAAAGCTGGTTGTACCATCTACTAATTTTACGTTTTTCTCATTTTATAGTTTCCCTTTCTTTTCTTTACTTCTCCTCTTTTTATTCTAATGTTTCCTAACAGGATTCATATAACCAAAGAAGAATGAGTAAGCTACCTATTTCCATTGTTGTTTTAAATACAAGTTCCTCATAATCTTTGTGCCTTTTGGAACGAGCAGGGTGTTTTAACAGAGGCCTCACTCACCAACCTATTTAGTGACATGCTTCACTGGTCGACGAATGCGTCGAGGGTGTGCAACAATGCCTGATTACAGCAGAGATTTTTTTTCTTGAGGATCTGTGACTGTGCGTGTGATGGTGGAGAGTGGTGTTTTAAAATTGGCTCGGGATCTTCTGAAAATTTTTATTTTAGTGTGGAAGTCCCAGTCAATGTTAAAAGTAGTGGTGGATATTTGTGGTATGTAAATTGATCCCACTTATCCTTGTGTGGTCTACTTGTTTAGGCCACCTGATATGAAGCCTCTCAGGGTCAACGTGGCTTTCGTCACAACCAGAAAAACGACATGCACACTATTGCAAGCAATTTTTTTTTTGTACTTACAAACCAGATCACTGTTGGAGATAATCACCTATAGTGACTCATCCTGAAAATATAGATTATGAAAAACAATATCCATT
Source organism: Lissotriton helveticus (assembly GCF_964261635.1). NCBI lineage: Eukaryota > Metazoa > Chordata > Amphibia > Caudata > Salamandridae > Lissotriton > Lissotriton helveticus. Next base: position 967,858,429 of record NC_136071.1, on the reverse strand, counting down.
GTCAGGCAGGTAGTTTCTCTTTTTTTCCTCATCATCAATGGCGATTTCCATTGTTTTTACTACTTCTTTAGGATACTATCCCCCACATGCATCAAGCATTTTTGTATTCGCAAACGGTGCGATTCCTTAAAATCGGCCGTTTGCGAATGCAAAAGTGCTTTTTGGGATGCATGAAGCAATTTTAGAATTCGTAACATGTGTGCGAATTCTAAAATTGCGGGTGCTTTTAAGAAGTCGCAGATGTGCGATTTCTTAAAAGCAATGCATAATTTTTTTAAAAAGTGAAAATTCGCAAATAGGGTGCCAAATTTACCGAGTGGTTGAACCACTCGGTAAATTTGGAAAAAGTGTGTAAAATGTGTAAAATGTTTTTTTTTCAACATTCATGTTACGGACACACATGTCCTTAGGACATGTGTGTGTGCAACATGATGCGAAAAATACATTTCAGGGGTGCATGGGGGGGTCCTTTGGACCCCCCCCTGCACCCATGAAATTTTCTAAGTGCCACTCGCAATTTCCATTGACTCCTATGGGCCTTTTGGCCCATAGGAATCAATGGGAATTGCGAAAATTAAGTTAAGAAATCGGTATTTCTTTGGGATTCGGTAAAAATTGCGATTTTTACCGAATCCCAAAAGAATACCGAAAATATTGATGCATATCATTTTGCATTTCTTAATTTGCGATTCCTTATTTTTCGCAAATTAAGAAATGCAAAAAGACACAATGATGCATGTGGGGGTATGTTCATACATTCAGACTCAAGCATACTTCTGGGTAGAACACATTTCACAAGGACAAATAGTTACTGTCAATACAGTTGTCTTTAACATACTAGGACACAAGGACAGTACACATACAGGTATGTTTTTTTTGCTTATCTAGGTGCCATGCGGAAACACAATACAGCCAACTGCTATCTGCACATTTTTTTGAGTGATAGTCAAAATAAATTATTTTGTGAACGAATTGTCATTGCTTCTTGTCCCATATTGATTATTATATGGGTGGTTTTAGTCAAAGACATAGCCGACTGCGCCACTTACCTCTGAATGCATGGTAGTCAGTTTTTCGTTTCCATGCTATCAGGTGGCGCAGTGGACTAATGCATCCACTGTAGGGGCATGTGTACGACCTCATGGTCACGTGTTCTAATCCTGGCGGGTCCACTCAGCTTTTCTACCATCTGAGGTCGATAAAATGAGTACCATTGAGTTGGGTAACAATATACATCTGTTATTCAGCGCCCTGAGGCCCTTGGGTGGTATGTGCGCTTTACAAATACACGTGTGTGCTATGTTTTGCTTTGTTATTATAATCATATACCTGCCATGTTTAGATGGCGATACAAAGGCAGGGTATGCTCAGACGTGAGTCCCTTGCTCACTTTGCCACTGGATTCAAGCAAGCTGGGCTGAAGACGGCTGTATTGCCAGAAACCGGTCCTCGGAAGCTTGTTTCCGGTCCAGGGAAGGCATGGCTTGGCAGTTACGGGCTGGACTGTTCCCATGAGGCACAGGGTCAGACTGATTTGCATATAGCCATGTCTGAACCGGGGTGGCAGAGCGGGCTAAAGAACGGTGATGGGTCAAACCCAGATCTTTTGACTGGGTGTGAGTGTTTGATTGGTTCAGATTCTCCGTCCATCACCACCCCCTTTTTTACCGATGTTTAGGTGGCAGCATGTTTTCTTTTTGTTACTTGTATTCTTTTAATTTATCTTGCATATGTTGTTGAGTTTATGTGTGTTTTATTGAGGTTGTGTCATAATGCAAGAATGAGTCACTGAACTGATGAATAGATGCCTGAGTGGAAGGGTGAGTGATAGAGTGCATGCATGATGGCCTGTATGATGGCCAATTGAGTGCATAAACCGATCAGTGCCACAAAAGGCACTTTCATTCATAAGCCAGACCTATTGCTTCTTGTGAATTTTACTGTGGACTTACTAAAAAGCCTAATATGTCTGTTAGTGTTTCCAAGCACTTACCATGTTTTATAAAACATAGCACAGCAGTCATGGCTGGTTAATGGCTTTTTACTATCCTTGGTCCAAAATACCAGCAATCTAGATCTATAAAATACAGGTAGAACATCTGAAAAAAACAGTTCTTCTACACACACAGGCACTGTACACGTTTAAAGCTAATTGTATGAAGAACATGTATACTATGACATTGTTTGTTATTATGCATTCATTTTTTTCTTTTTCTTTTGAAATGTAGAAATACAACACACAAGCTGGAGCTAGAGGAACCCAGCTCTCCGGAGGACAGAAGCAAAGAATTGCAATTGCACGTGCTCTTATACGAAAGCCCAAAGTTCTACTTCTTGATGAAGCTACCTCTGCCCTTGACACTGAGAGTGAAAAGGTTTGAAAAATGTCAATACTAGGGCACATTGTGGTGCCAACTATAAAAGATGTAAAAATAGGGACTCTCGATTCAAAAAGCATTGTACAACCATGATGAATAGTACTAGAATGAGTCTATATTATGTGCTTCTTATTGGCAATTTAGAGAGGTCCAATCCAGTGTCTAATTTGAATTGGAGTTTGCCGGTGGGGGCCACTAACACTCATTTTGAGAGAACAGCACTCATTCCTTTACAAATAAAGCACTGGTCCAAATATAACTCTAAACACAATACTCTACAATCTTTTGTATGCATAGTAGTCCATTACATGTTGTGGAACAATCTGCACATGTAAAGCACTTCTATGATGCAAATATGTAATTAGGATGGAGAAATGACTGTAAATGAGGATATATCCTCCCAATTGAACAGGCAAGGGTACCATTAAAAAAGGGCTAATGGTTACCATAAAAATGGAAAACGTCACTTACAAGACTGTAAGCCAAGTCCACTTCACAAACGTTGCAATCAGATCAAGTTGTAACATGGGCCATTGAGGCTCAAATCCACTCCAGTCCGCACTTCAAGTATATCACGAATACACCAAGCCACACACTAAAACAGCAGCTTTATTACAGAAAAAGCAATAGTTGTTGAAATAATGCTATCTTGACGGAGGGAAAAACACCAAAGAACAAATAAAATAAAATAGGAGTCTACAAGCAAACACAGTTATCACAACATTTGCACACATTAGAGGCACAGTGATTTTTTTCAAAATCAGCCACATTATCAGAAACTTCACATGGTCCAGCAAACAAAAAGCAATACACATGGCTTCACATATCATCGAACCATAAAAAACATTTTTTCAACACACAAACACAATGGCACACTGGTCAACCCATGCCCCTGCATGGATAACTCTGATCCAGAATCAAATACTTGACAACACAATTCATCCAGGGGAGTGTTCATTGGCAACATCTGTGCCACATCAATTACCAGCTAAGCCCCAATAACACATTTCAAACATTCTGCCCTCATTAGAAAGGAACTCACGGTCAAACAACTATTGTCATTTTGTTGTCAAATGACTGCCCTATATCCAAAAGAATACGATCACTGAAGGACCGGCAGAAGGCATATATTGGTAGCGGATCACTCAACCTGGTAGGCCAGCATAAGATATTTTGAAAAGTTATGTAGGGCACGTTCCATCTTAGACCTGTCAGTCTTAGGGTGATTGTCCTCCTAAATGTTTACATACTTTTCTCCATTTTTGTGATGAAATTCAATTGTGTTGGTCTTAGCACTTTAATACTGATAACTAGTGGTAAAGTGTTTGTGTTTATTCCCCTAAAGATGGTTACATTTTCTTACACCTGGCTAGCATAGTTCATTTACACATATGTCCCTTGTATTGTGGTATATCCTATACCTAGGGCCTGTAAATTAAATGCTACTCACAACCTACTTAAGTAACACCTTAACCTATGTCCCAGACCTGACATTGGAAACTGAAGGCAGTTTTCGAAACTGCCAATTGGACTTGGCAATGTAACCCTTAAACTCCCATTTTAGTGCATATAAATCACACTTAAGATAGGCCCTAGGTGGCCTATAGAGCAGGTTACATTGTAATTAAAAGGTTGGGCATGTGCTCCTGGTAGCCAAACACTCCTATGTTCCTTTTTTACTACTGTGAGGCCTTCCTATCCCATAGGATAACATTGGGTTTCCTTATTACGTAAGTGATACATTTTCATTGGGAACAGGTAGTCAGTTCATGTATAGTAGCTATGAAATTGTAATACAAAATCCTCTTTATTGGTAAATTCGAATTTTATATTACAATTTTTTTAATCTCACTTTTAGCAGGTTGGCATTTTTCTGCCCTTAACCCTTTTGTGTCTGCAGCTTGTCTTGAGTCACATGACTGGGTATAACTGACAGATAGACTTTTTGAATTCTTCTCAATCACACACTAGATGGATTAGGTGTGCCTGAATGGAATGGGCCATCCGTTGGCAGGATGGGATGGCAGAGCTGAGCACAGCCCCACTTGCAGCTGAATAGGATGTGTTCCTTTACACAAAGGACTTTGTCATCTCTATATTGTCACTGCAGCCAGCTTGGAGCCAGAGCAGGGAAGTCAGGAAATTCCATACACTTCAAAGGAACTTTCTATAGGCTTAGCTCGCCTTCAAGAGGATGGGCATCAGTTTTAAAAATAATTCCCTCAGACACACTCTTCAGTTTACTCCTAGACCTGCAGAAGGACTCTAAGAGGACTACCTGCTGCTGTGACCTGCCGTGCACTTTTTTACAAGACTACTTTGCTGTACCTGGAAGAACAGATTTTCTGCCTGTAGCCTAGATTGAGTGCTAGAGGCCATCCCTGCAGTTTTAACCCCACATATTCACATGAAACCAGGACTACCAGAGTGACTCCAAGGGCTAGTTTGCTGGCCACTTGTTCAGAACCACAGGGTCATAAAGATTCCCACCCTATTGATCCCACACTTGACACCAGTCTGAGTGAGTCTTGAACCCCCAAGTGGTGTCTTACTGGTCCTGGACCCCTGGTTGTGGTGCTAAAGGTGTTCAGATGGCTAGAATCCAAAACTGAGGACCAACCTGTCTGTTAATCTGCCCAAGGTGCATCACCGGTCAGCCTGACTTTGTGGCTTCTCCTGCCTCATTCTTCTCTGCAGTGGCAAATCGTGTTCAGCAGTGCTTTACAACAATCTGGATTCCGTGTAGGTTTTTCTACGGAAACGACGTTGCTTGGAGTGACAGAAAACATACGCGCCATGATAGACAGAGGAGAAACTGTGGCACTCATATTATTAGACCTGAGTGCCGCGTTCGATACTGTTTCACATGTGGTGCTGTTACGAACACTCTCCTCCATAGGTATTCATGGCGCAGCCATAAATTGGATTGAGTCACTGTTAAGCAATCGTACGTTTCAAGTTTTTTCTCAGTCTGCCTGCTCTGAGACTTTACTTCTTAAACATGGAGTACCACAGGGCTCAATTTTAAGTCCACTGCTTTTTAATTTGTATATGAGTCCTCTTGCGAGATTAGTTGAGGAGACAGGTTTGAATATGTTTTCATATGCTGACGACTCACAGCTCCTTTTCTCTCTTTCTTCAGCCGAAAGTAACCATCCTTCCATGCTAAAATTAGGGTTAGGTAAGATCGCTGGATGGATGCAGGATAATTTTCTTAAGCTTAACGGCGAGAAAACGGAGCTAATTATTCTTGGAAAAAATAGAGAGGCCTGGGGACCACAACATTGGCCATCTGAAATGGGCCCTCCTCCTATACCTGTTTCACAGGCACGTAACTTGGGAGTCATCACTGACGAATCTTTAGATATGCACCAGCAAGCCGTTAAGACTTCTGCTACATGTTTTGCAGTCTTAAAATGGCTAAAGAAGATCTGCTGGATGCTCCCTGATGGCACCAAAAAAAACTGTCATCAATACCTTGATTACTTCAAGGCTAGATTATAGTAATGTGCTGTACCTAGGGGCAAAGAAAGCTACAATCAGAAGGCTGCAATTAGTACAAAACGCAGCGGCGAGACTTCTTTTCAAAATCCCTATGTCCTGCCCCACTACTAAATACATCCGTGGCCTTCATTGGTTGAAAATTGAAAATAGGATTAGGTTCAAATCCCTATGCTTTATGCACAAAATTTCAACTGGAACTGCTCCTAAATATCTGCGGAACCTTGTGCATCCTTACTTACCTTCGAGAGTTCTTATATCAGCAACCGCTAATAATTTCATTATTCCCAAAATCAAATTATCACGGATGGGGGGAAGATCCTTTGCCTTCTTAGGCCCATCCCTCTGGAACAAGATGCCTCATTCCTTACGTTCGGAAGTCAGCCATGTGAAGTTTAGGAAAGCATTAAAAACGTGGCTTTTTAACATCTGATATTGACTGGCAAAATACGCATTTCTGAATTACTAGCGCCGGGAAACCCCTTGGTGGGTAGCTGTAGCGCTATACAAATTAAATAAATAAATAAATAAATTGCTAAAGGACTATCTCAGCCCCTGAAATTGTCTTTGACTAAGAGACTCCTGCCTCGTCCCACCGGAGATTTTCAACTCCTAAAAAAGAGACTAAAGGGATGATTACAACTATGGACTACCCTTTTACAAGTATGATGGTCAGATCACAGATCCCTGATACCCTGTGGTGGTGCAGCAGTCTGAGGCCGGCAATATGGGCCGTGCAGAAACTTGCTTTGGATTTTCCATTGCAGTGCCTTTGTAAGGCTCACAGCTTGGTACCGCCAAAGCACCAACCTCCAGGACAGGAGAAAACCCCAATTCTGGCGGGTGGACAGCGAACAAGTTTGGTGGCATGGGAGCGGGGTGCTGGCATGGGGCACCGCCAAACTTGTAATCAGGCCCTAAATCCGAAAGTGAAATTGTCATCGTCTACGATCAAAGGCTCCCTGACAACAATGCTCCCTTCTCTGATACCGCTTGCAGGCTTGACACACTGAACTTTACCGTCTCAGAACATTTTCTTACAATTTCTTTTAATTACAAAGGCAAGGTATGACAAGAACTAATCCACTTTTTGTAAACAACGCGAGCTCTATCACGGTCGGACATAATTTTTTATTTGCACCAGTCGTGCACGACTAGATGTCTGTGGTTGGCGCTTTGATCTTTTATGTGCTAGTTATTACTAACAATTCTAAAAATTCATACCTCCGGATCTATTGATTGGATTTTTTTTTGTTTTGTTCTCAAATAATGTATTAAAATGTACTCTGTTTTTTAAAGTTGGTTTAGGATTTATTTTTGTAAAGTGTTTTCACTTTATTACTCTGTGCTGCATAAATACTTTACACATTGTCTCTAAGTTAAGCCTGACTGCTTTTTGTGCCAAGTACCCAGAGTGAAGCACAAGATAATTTAGTGACTTTTTTTGGTTCACCCTGCAGGGGATTGTGACTGTTGCTTGACCAGGGCTCACACCTCAGGTGATCAATGACCCAATAATACCTTACGACAGGGCTGAAAAACATGTATATCCTGCAATGTAGCTCCATTCAGATACCTTGACTGGTGTAGTTACCATAGTTGAGATACCACATATACATGCCCAGCTGGTGCTACAAAACCTACTTTGTTAACTCCTATTCCCTCATTTACATCAGTTGTGAGGCCACAACTTAAGGTTAAGGTGGGCCCTAGTATTTATAAATGTCATTTAATTGACAGCATTAGAAGCACCAATATTATGCATTTATGTTGTAACCTAGTAAAGAGTTCCAGAAGACTTGGATAGGTTACAGAGGATACGTTTATTCTTCTTAGATAGTTAGGTAGGTTTTCCAGTAGATATGTAATCAAAACCCCACCAGGAGCATGCTCTCTGCTGCTCAGCCCAGAATCTAACTGACAGTCCACTCACAGTATAACAAACATTCCAAACATCATCACATTCACACTAACATTCTACACTCACTAGCTGAACAGCAGAGGCAGAGAAACAGGGAAGATGTAAGGTAGAAACCTTAGATATAACACACCTTCCCTCTTTATACAATGAACAAAGAGAAAGCAAATGTCATTCGCAAAATTGCAGTAACATCATAGTAGAATCAATGAAAAATTGCAGTAGAATAAAGGAAAAGAAAACATGTTATAAAGTACAAAGTAAGAACAATATGACAAATAATACAGCACGAAAGGAATACAAAAATAGAGAAAAAAAAGCGGGGCATATTTTATCGCTATTGCTTGGTTAGAGACAAAAATTTACCGCTGAGCTGCGGCGATTTTTATCGCAGATAAACCTTGGTATTACCAAGGTTTATCGCAAATGCGATAAAAAACGGCCGCAATGCATGAATATCGCTGAAAAGTCAGCGATATTCATGCATTACCGAGCTAATGCTCTTAGCCATGTTATCCACCTCCCATTGGATTACATGGCTAAGAACTGCTCAGGGCAGGTGTTAGCTTTTGGAGATATTCGCGCTTAGCGCGAATATCTCCAAAAGTTGGTAATAGGAGATAGCGATGTTAGCGACTGTTTCCAGTCGCTAACATCTTGGCACGCCCACTTTGCATGTCATTAGTGATAAATATCACTGACATGCAAAGTGGGGCCCAAGATGGTCGCTATCTCCTACTAGCTGTCGCTAACTGGTGTTAGCAACAGCTAGGTAATAGGGAGATAATTTTATCTCCGCTTTCTTGGCTTTTAAAGCCAAAAAAGCGGAGGTAAACCCCCTTGATAATATGCCCCAGCATTTCCTTCCTTAGCAGAGAAAAAATTGAAGTAAGAAGTTTCAAATGGAAGGAAATAGTAAAAGAACAGAAAAGCAAACAGAGAAAATTTACATAAGCAAGGAGTAAGAATACCACAAAAACTAACAAAGAAGTAGTGCACCAGTGTAACCACCACAACAACACCAACTGACCAGGCTAGCGAGAAGTATGGAACCACTGAACACAGCAACAGGAAGAAGGAAACAAAATAAAGCAATACAAGTAAAGAAAAAACAGGTGGCGTATACCTAGCACATCAACCAAAAGGAAGACATGTAGAGAAGAGAAAATGGTGAAAACTCAATAAAGAGAATCACCAAAATTAAATGCAGGGAAAATGCGATCTATGTAAACTGTACCACACCGAAGATAAGAGTATTGTCACACCTAAATTAGACCACAAGTGATAAATGCAGGGAAAATATGATCTGGGTAACAGCTACACAGCAAAGAAAATTCAGTAACATCTCAAGTTAGACCACATAATTAAACCTGCGCACAATATGACAATTAAACTGTAAGTATCAAGTACACAAGTAAAGTATTAGAGGAACAAAGAAAATGCTCCAATGAAATGCGATCTGGGTAAACTGAACTACACAGCAAAGAAATTCAGTCACGCCTCAAGTTAGACCACGTATGAAAACCTGCACACTAAATGGAAAATGCACTGTAAGTATAATCATGAAGAAATCAGAGGTACAAGGAAAAGTGCTCCAGGAAAAGTGCGATCTGGGTGAGCTGAACTACTCAGCAAAGAAAATTCAGTCACACCTCAAGTTAGACCACATATGAAAACCTGCACACAATATAATAAAGGCACTGTAAATAAAAATCATGTACAGAACCGAGGCAAAAGGAGAAATGCGCCACATCAAAGTATAGATAGAAAATTTAGAAAACCTGCATGCCAAGAAAAAATACATTAACAAAGGCACCAGAAGAAAATGGCAGTACTACAGTAGAATAAAATGAGCATCAACACATTATATAATTATAAAAGATGTTTACCCCTTCGCTGCGGGGGTTATTCCCCCGCTGTGCTGGGGGGGAGGGGGACGCGCACAGCGCCCCCATGCTCATGACATGCTCAGTTCGTCATGAGCTACGGCGCTCCGGTGCTCATGACGAGCTGAGCTCGTCACAGGTGCATTGGCTCCTGTGGAACGCTCAGCACAGCGGGGGAATTCTCCCCGCACCTGAGCTTTCCACGGGCCATGACGAGCTGAGCTCATCATGAGCACCGGAGCGCCGTGGCTCATGACGAGCTCAGCTCGTCATGAGCGTCGAAGAGGTTAAAAAGCATAGGAGAAAACGTAGTAAATATGGGATGCCAAAAATGAGAGTAAAACAGTATGCAAATGAGCCAGTATAACATGAAGTTCATCTCTTACAGTTGAGGCAAAGAAAACAGCAAAGCATCTTTAAATGTGTGTTTTTAGTCCGAGGGCAAAAGGCTGTAGACAATATAATAATAATAATAATAATAATAATAATAATAATAATAATAATAATAATAATAATAATAATAATAATATTAATGACCCAAGATACCTCAACAGCATGGCTCCAAAGACGAAAACTTGAAGAAGGTGTGCACATCCCCGCGCTAGAGTTATTGAAAGTTGAAACAAAATGCCACTGATTGAAATTTCCTACATTATGACACCAGAAAAAAGCAGTAACCAAACAAATACCTTCGGCCAAGACAGTATTTTTGGACCGCAATATTCCAGTGGAAAGCTGAAAAAGGAAAGTTCAGAAATAACGCGGCTGACCGTAAATGACAAGTACGTGGTTGGCATCCGGAATAACTTGAAGACTGCTGTTTCTAACCGCGAGATGGCGGCAAACACGGTGACGCTGAGCCTGGTGGCTCTCGGCATCACTGTGCTTACAGACATCAAGAAGTGGTAGAAAGAGTGGCAGGCACACGTCACAGAGGTTGTTGAAGAGGCATTGCAAGAGCGCAGGACACAGGTGATGCTACATGCCTGAGTTCATCTTCACTGTAGGCGGCTCGTGACAATTAAAAAATGTATGGCAGCAGTTTAACCGCCATTGCAGGAGCACAAAGAGGAGAATATGTAAAATACAAAAAATACTCACTATTTGTGTTAAAATTTAGCCACAGCCTATGTCTAAAATACCCACAAGAATGCCTCTATAGATGGAGGTGTAGGCACAGACTTCAGTTATAGGCACCTGCAAGACTGAAAAGGCAGAGCAAACACGGTGGTACACAGTTCCTCTCCACAGTGGCTGGCTCTCAGGACGCTTGCACGTAGAAAAGCCCAAAAGATTGAGAGAGTAGATAAATCAGCAGTTTGTCAGCCTTGGTGAGCATGTTAAATGCTCAGCTCACTTATAGTAGAGAGATATACAATTACTAAACAATTAAATGTTGTACTTGCATGGAACGGCTTACACCAGATCAGTTAATAACCTAGTCAGAGGATTCTTAAATGTGGAGCCAAAATTTGTAGATGCTGTGTACACACATAGTATTTTTTTTTAAAGATAGCTGGGTGTCAATGCAGCAAGAAACATGGCAGCAGGTAACAAGGACTCAGTCAGAAGAAGGCAACAGGAATGGCAGTAGAAATCAGGTAAAGAGCAGCAGGTTACAGGAAGCAAATGCCCTGTTTGAAGCAGGAAGAAGCAGGTAACAGGAAACGTATGCCTTGTCCATGGGCTGTCCAGTGAAATTTGTACACTGGTGGGGCGGTAGGGTGTAAAATCCTTACTTAGGTTCGTTTTAAGTAGAAACTTGAATAAAAGTACCTTAAGAGGCTTTTTTTCTTTTTTTGTTGTCCTCATTAGCCATTGAGTCGATCCAACTGTGCTCCAATCCGCACAGACAAGAGGCCAGACCCCCCTATAGCACCAAGAAGCCCAATAGTAAGCTCCAAGTACTCAGAGAGTCAGTCCCCCCGTCCCCGGCAGAGCTTGGACGAACATTCTCCCTTCAGACCATTTCGGCCAGTTGTCCAATAGCTGTATGGTGCCTCCCTTTGGACAGAGAGATTTTAGGCCTAATCATCGGACCCGGGGAGAAAAAAAAACAAAAAAAAAACCCTGGGTTGACTAACTGTCCCTTCTCCAATTGATCAAGAGGTCCCAAAATCTCAAAGATCGAGGACTACATGTTCTAGATAGATCCTGCTTTGACGTTGCATATAATGAAGACAGCCACTCTGCATGTGTTGGGGGGTTTATGTTGACCCAGTTTTTGCATATTTCTCTTCTTGCCAATAAAATGGCGTAAAACAGAAATTCTCTCTCTAATCCCTTAATGTTGTCGTTTATTCCAAAAATAATTAAAAGCCATGAGCACGGGATAGATGAGCCAAGAATAGATTCAAGTGTTGTTCTGACTTCGTTCCAGAAGGTAACAATGCTCGGGCACTCACAGAACATGTGAAGATCTGAGGCAGCTAGAAAAGAACATTTGCAACAACACTTCCTGGGTTGAAATTTCGACAGGCGTTTAGGGGAATAATACGCTCTGTGAAGTGTAAAAAAGTGGTTGCGCCTCAGCCATGCTGGCTTGATAATTTTATAGAGCAGGGTAAAAGATTCCTCTCATATGTCCTCCATATGTGGTTCTCCCTCCGGACCCCAGAGTTTTTCCGGGAGGTTGAGATCCCTCTCTCCATCCTCTATGATATGCCAGTAAAAGAGTGCTACTTCCTTTTTCCCGGGAGGTCTTTCGACTAGGATATTTTCTAACAGACTCTCCTCTCCCATCATTGCTTTCTTCTTAGTTAGAGTCCGAAGCCAGCTACTTAATTGCAAGTATACTAACCAAGAGAATGATGATGTTACCTTGAAGTTAAAAATTTCCCAATCTATGATTGATCTTTCCACCAGGAGATCGCCCCACTGTGTGATACCTGCATCTAGCAAGACTCTTTTTACTGTGTTGTCTTCTTGTGATGCTAGTCCCGGTAAATCCCAAATCGGGGCATGTTTAGATAGATATCCTATCCCGATCTTAGACTTTATTTGAGTCCATTCTTTTAAAGTACCCAATAGTGACTTTAATCTAATTTTTTTAAAGAACTTCTGATGGCCGAACTTAAAGAGAAATCCGTTCACTGGAAGATCCGAACCCATTAGCATTGCCTTGTACATAAGCCCATTTGCATTTTCGCAAGGGATCTTAAGTAACATCCTGGAGTGGGACAGATGAAATGCCCAAGCATAGTATTCCAAATCTGGCAATGCGAGGCCCCCTTTTTCTCTTCTCCTTCTCAATTTTTTCCAAGCTAATCTGCTGGATTTATACCCCCAGACAAATGAATTAATATTTTGCTGACATTTTGCAAGCTGTTTGGTATCGAAGACTAACGGGATGGAATTAAAAATAAAAGTACATTTCGGGAGGATACTCATTTTTATCAAGCTGGTTCTCCCATAGATGGTGAGCGGGAGGAAGGACCAAGCTTTCATCAAGGTTTGGGATTCTCGGGAAATACGGGCTAAGTTATTTTGAGCCAGGTGTTCTAGATCTTTAGTAATTGTAATTCCCAGGTACCTCAGTGAAGATTTTACCGGGAGCTGGAGATTATGAATATTCCAAACCATAATTTCGGTTTTCCCTGCGTTAATTTCATATCCCGAAAGTTTTCCAAAATTCTCCGCTTTCTTTATAATAATTGGGAATGCCAACGCGGGATCAGTTGTGTAAATGATTATATCGTCGGCATAGAGACCGATCTTCTTTTCCCAGCCCGAAAAAGTAAAATGTGGAATGTTAGTATCCTCCCTAATAGACTGCGCAAACGGTTCTACATATAAATTAAAGAGAAGGGGGGATAAAGGACAGCCCTGCCTTGTTCCTCGACTAGTCAAGTCAAGTCAAAAACCACTTTATTCGATTTAGTTAAAAATCATAAAAGCATACTACAGCAAATAAACAGATCGAATACATGTTAAAATTTACATACAGTACAATATATAAAAACAGTAAAAAGGTTCAGGTTAAAAGAAGTCAACATGTGCAAAAAAGCAAAAAGTACCACATTCCTCATAGTCCCCATAATATGGCTCATAATTTCATCTAAAAGGGGTCCGAATTGTAAAGAAGGTCATCATGTACAAGAAAGCGAAATATACCACGTCCGTCAAAGTTACCAAAGGATAAATCACAATTTCCTCTTCCTGATTCGTACAGCAGCAACAAGGTAATTTGCTACGCTGAACATCACCAAGGGCGTATCTAGCATTTGCAAGTACAGTAAAGCTGGTTTCGCTTGCATAAAAGCTTTCTCTTTCAACAGAGGTATCAAATACTTCTGCCTTGGGACATTATAGAGGGGACAGAACAGCATATGGTGCATATTATCTTGAATAGAAAAATTGTCACATTTACATACAGGTGCATCCTCCGGCTTAAACCAGCCCTGTCTGTCACAGAGTACCAAGTAAATCTGGTTAAAACGAAACTTGACTAGGAGCCACCTGTGAAACGGAATGTTAACTAGGCTAAGATATGGTTGAATTGCCGGACAAATAATTGTCATATAATGTGCTCTAACCGTAGGTTTTATTAACTGGAGTTGCTCTCGCTCCAGCATCTTAAGCTTGTAAAAGTTTTCCTTAACCCAGGCTAAGTCACCTTTTTTTAGATCCAACGGGGAGGAGAAAATCTGCGGGCGTCCAAGTTCTGTTGAGCACTTTTTGATATATGACAGCCAGGCAATATCTTTGTGTTTGTCAAGTTTTAAACAATCCATCAGAATTTTGTGGTTAAGACCTAGGTTGTCATTAATCCAGACCCTGATCCACAAAAGAATGGGTGCCATGGAAAGGATATCAGTGATGTACCTTACTCCAAGCTCCTGATGGACAGAAAAAGTGGCTGTTGACAGAGGAAGTCCTAACACAGAACAAAAAAACTTATTAACCTCTGTTTGGATGGTATCAGTTTTTACATAGCCCCAAACACCTGCTCCGTACCTAGCTATTGACAATGATTTCGCCCTATACAAAGCTAATAATGCACCACTTGGCTTCCCTCCAAGTCTCCTTGAGAAGCTCAAGATGGCATTAACGGAGCTCCTCACTGCTTTAGTTTTTGATATTATCTGAGGAGACCAACAGCCCTTATTATCGAAAATTATGCCGAGGTAGGTGAAAACTTTAACATTAGTGATCACTTCCTCCTTACAATAAAAAGGTTTAGTATTGTTTTTAGCAGCCCCAAAAACCATGACATGGGATTTAGAATTATTGACCACAAGTTCAAGAGAAGACATAAAGTCACTAAATGCATCTAAGAGTCTCTGGAGGCCAAGATGTGTTCTGGCTATTAAGGCGGCATCATCTGCGTACAGGAGCACTGGAATGTTAATGTCTCCTGCACGTGGTGTATCCACACAAGCAGCCAAAAGATTCTTTTCCAGAGAATTTATGTACAAAGTGAACAGCATAGGGGCGAGAATGCAGCCTTGCCGCACACCCCTTCCTGATTTAAACCAGGCTGTACGATGTCCCTCTTGGTCCATTCTAATGGAAGCCTTTAAGTCCTTGTGCAATTCAGCTAAAAAATAAACCAAAGGGGGATCCAAACCCATTTTTAGTAACATTGCCCACAGCTTCGCTCTGTTTACTAAGTCAAAAGCTGTGGATAAATCCATGTAAGCAACAAAGATTGTCCCCTTTTTTGCCTTTGTATATTTGGAAATTAACATGTGCAAATTTAGGCATTGGTCCTCAGTCCCTCTTCCTTTCCGGAAACCATACTGGGCGTTGGACAAAATGTCATTTTCTAATGTCCATTTATCAATTTTAGCCAACAATACTTTACCCAGGATTTTCATAGAAGAATCCAACAAGGAAATAGGGCGGTAGCATTTGGGGTCACTTCTTGAACCTTTTTTGAAAATTGGGACAATGATTGAGCATGTCCAGGTATTAGGGAAACCCCCTACAAGTACATGATTAAACACATTCCTTAATATCGTGGCCCACATATCCGGGTTTGATTTATAAAAATCTAGAGGAACACCATCGGGTCCCGGGGCTTTACTCTTGGCAGAGGCAATTATCGCAGTCTTGACTTCAGTATCATTAAAATCTAGATTTAGTTGCATGTCAGAATAACAGGGTATATGGAATGTTTCATAGGCTTGGTTACTCCCATAAATGGCTGAGAAATGTTTAAGCCACTCTAATTCTGGTATATTTACCTCAAGATCTAAATTGCATGATTGAGCAAATAAGGGATTATTTATTATAGACCAGAATTTAGAGCTATTTTTAAGGGTAGTTGAGTCCATTAAAGCTTCCCAGGCTTCTTCTTTTACGGCTTTTTTACGTGTTTTTACCGCCTCGGAATATTTTTTCCTTAACTGTGCTACCTCTAGCTTATTTCTGGGAGAATGTTTGAGCGCTGCCAGCAAGGCAGAATGGGCTTTCGAGCAAGCATGGTCGAACCAACCAGAGACTGGGGCAGGTCCCCTCTTTGGGCTAAGTGTAAGTTCTTCTTCCACCTTGGAACAGATAGCCTCAAAGGCGGCGATTATCTCTTTACCCCCCCTTTCCGGGTCTCTACAGGTCTGTAGTTCCACCGTCATGTCTTGTTCGATAAGATTTAAGA
Source organism: Lissotriton helveticus (assembly GCF_964261635.1). Taxonomy (NCBI): domain Eukaryota; kingdom Metazoa; phylum Chordata; class Amphibia; order Caudata; family Salamandridae; genus Lissotriton; species Lissotriton helveticus. The sequence goes on along the minus strand of NC_136071.1, from coordinate 967,842,148 downwards.
AATCATTTGGGCAAACTTTACACCATTTTAGTCGCCTCCCTTGATCTTTGCTCTTAACATTCTTCACAGAAGTAACCAACACATCCCTTTTGAGCAGTCCAAGCGACCCATCCAGAGTTAAACACACCGGGTTGTGGTCACTAAAACCACTTTCAATTGCATTATAGAAATGAACATAATGGAGGAGTCCTGGGGATAGAAAAATATAATCAATAATGGATTCACTACCCCTCGCATTATATGTAGCCACACGATCTTTCAAATCTGAAAAACCCGGTTCATATAAATCATTTACAGATAAAAGATATTCCAAAGCTGATCCCTTCAAGTTATGCTCAAAATGAGGGGGACTCGTAAGATCAGGCCCATTAAAGTCTTTGATCTGACAATGCAAACTACATAAATGAACGTTAAAATCGCCCATTAAAATGATTTGAACAAAAGTGGTTTGTTTTGACAAGTACTCAGCTAAAAACGTATTTAAACTTTCTAAAACAAAATTTGGGGGTCCACCCAGCAAAGAATTATAGCAATTAATTAAAACAAGCTTATTTTTGTCTGGCCGCCGAATTTCTAAAGACTGGAAATGATGTGACGAACTAGTCAGTTCCCTCACACTTCCAGCTATATTAAGTGAAACCAGTAACATCAGGCCGCCTTTGTCCCTTCCCACTGTGGTACACTGAGCTTTGACAAAAAAGGACGAATAACCATCCAGCCAGAAAGTATTTTCCCGTGCCCATGTTTCCTGCATGGCAACTATATCATATTCTTTTAGCATACCCAGCCAGATTGGGTCATTTTGTTTGGCACGTAGACCCGCAATATTCCAAGACAAGATCTTAATTTTTCTATTACCTAACTCTGTTGTAACTTCCCCTTCATTCGATGTAATAAAACCTGGGGTAATAGTAATAGCATTGTCTACCAGGGCATTAGCTAACAGATTCGTCTGATGGGGCTCTAGTCAGTCCATATTTGCCTGGTTAGCGAGAACCGCAAATCTATTTGTAAGGGGCAAGTTATCTATGTGCGCATTCGTAGTAGAAGTAACTACGCCAGCAACCCTTGGTTTCCTAGTCACCCATTCATTCCCTTGGAGTGGAGAAAGTTGTCTGCTCTCCACCCCACAGTTGTTATTTTGCAGCGGCCTACTGGACCCTCCTCCCGCTGTCAGAAGAACGGGTGGATAAAAGAAACCCAGGGGCATGGCGCGCACACCCTTACCTAATGGATCCAACGAGGATGCATCCCAAAAAAGACGACTAACAACATCACGGGATTTAAAATTGACTATGACACAGTCTCCTGCCACACATTTCTTTGTTTTCCCCACCCAATTGACCCTTCTACACATCAAGATATTAGCAGCGATGTTACCTTCCCCCGAACAATTCGCATTACACCATCTTTTTGTGTGATCAAACAGCGTTTCATATTGTTCCACCTCCCCTACATCTAATTTGGGCACATTTACCAATACCGCTACAAAGGGAGTCGCATCGGGGGGCAGATGCACTGGAGGTACTCTACCCATCCGTTCTCCCGGGATATGTCGTGGGTTTTCCAATAAGACACGGTTTGGCGCTGTTTGCGGCAGAGGCATATATCTACCATTTACAACTTTCCCAGTGCTTGACACAAGGTCTACAACAGGTGTCTTTATAACGGGGACAATAGGCGGGTCTATTTCTATAGGGGTAGAAACCTGTGGAACCTGGATGCAAGTCAAAGTTTGTGATGGCATTACAGGGGGCTGTCTATCTAAGAACTCATTAATGCGTTCACATTTGTTGAGCAAAGTGTTAACACAGTCCTTCAGAGTCTCAGTTATATCTGTTGCAATCTGGATTAGAGCAGATTCAAGTCTTTCTGAGAAAAGTTTTTCGAGAAGAGACGAAAGGCCCTCCTCAGTAATGTAGATAGCATTCTGATCCCTGGACTGGGAGACAACCATATTTTCAGTAGGACAGGTACAACAGTAACTGGGAACTCCGGGGAAGGTAATGTTGTGGGGGACTGCGCCACATTAAGATAACATGAGTCAATAATAATCGTCGGCTCCAGTGGAACACAAGTGGAAGGCAGGGTATTCGTAGAGCATGAGTCTGCTAATGTAGTTTCCAGACCCAACGCCCATTCAGAGACCTTAATTTGGGAGGATAGTTCGTCAACTTTGGAAGTCAAGTATGTAATTATGCTTGTAGTGTACTTGGGCACCTTGGCCTTAGCTTCGCCCAGCACTGGAGTTAATAATTTGCGCTTACCCATGATAATAGAGCTGTGGCCCGTCCCGTCCCTGGTCGTCCTTGGACGGCCTTAGACGGCCCGCCCTCTGCCCGGGCTCCGCCCGGCGACGCCCGCGCGCGTCCGCGAGGCGGAGGTAGCCGTCTCCTTTTGTGCACCTCCAGGCGCTGACCACAGGAAGTGGGCGGTGCAGTGGCAGTGGACCAGGCAAGCTGGGAGTTGTGGTCCGCTCCTCTCCGCGGCCACAACGTCAGGGACCCAGCAGTGTCAGGGCAGCTCGGCGTCAGGTGACAGGAGCAGCGAGACCCCTCGGCGGCCTGGTTGGCAGAACAGGTGAGACCCCCGCTCTGCTCCGGGAGCCGTCTCCTTTTGTGCGCCTCCAGGCGCTGACCACAGGAAGTGGGCGGTGCAGTGGCAGTGGACCAGGCAAGCTGGGAGTTGTGGTCCGCTCCTCTCCGCGGCCACAACGTCAGGGACCCAGCAGTGTCAGGGCAGCTCGGCGTCAGGTGACAGGAGCAGCGAGACCCCTCGGCGGCCGGTCAGCAGAACAGGTGAGACCCCCGCTCTGCTCCGGGAGCCGTCTCCTTTTGTGCGCCTCCAGGCGCTGACCACAGGAAGTGGGCGGTGCAGTGGCAGTGGACCAGGCAAGCTGGGAGTTGTGGTCCGCTCCTCTCCGCGGCCACAACGTCAGGGACCCAGCAGTGTCAGGGCAGCTCGGCGTCAGGTGACAGGAGCAGCGAGACCCCTCGGCGGCCGGTCGGCAGAACAGGTGAGACCCCCGCTCTGCTCCGGGAGCCGTCTCCTTTTGTGCGCCTCCAGGCGCTGACCACAGGAAGTGGGCGGTGCAGTGGCAGTGGACCAGGCAAGCTGGGAGTTGTGGTCCGCTCCTCTCCGCGGCCACAACGTCAGGGACCCAGCAGTGTCAGGGCAGCTCTGCGTCAGGTGACAGGAGCAGCGAGACCCCTCGGCGGCCGGTCGGCAGAACAGGTGACTTGGATAGGTTTATTCTTCTTAGATGGTTAGGTAGGTTTCCCAGTAGATATGTAATCAAGCCCCCACCAGGAGCATCCTCTCTGCTGCTCAGCCCAGGATCCAACTGACAGTCCACTCACAGTATACCAAACATTCCAAATGACATCACATTCACACTAACATTCTACCCTCACTAGCTGAACAGCAGAGGCAGAGAAACAGGGAAGGTGTAAGGTAGAAACCTTAGATATAACAAATATTATGCAAAAGGCAAAACTGTTTATCTAAAAATACAACTTGTCACTATTCTGCTAAAAGTAACCGAAAAATACACCAGTTATAGATGGTGAGACACTTAATCCACAAAAGAGATGTCCAAAATAATACATCTCCTGTGCATAAAATTTCAATGAGATTGTGGAAAAATGCGGTGCAGGTAATAGTATGATTCAGGTGGTGTTAGAGGGTAAAACATAAATAAACCACTGTAACAATAAATGTTACAGTGGGTGCAGAGTCGATTTCATTTGATTAAAAATCTTTATTTCGGCACTAACAGCATAGGCCATAAAACAATTGTTTAAAATACAATGTAGCATAAAACAAAATAAACACATTAAAATATACACACAGGACTCAATAGCATACAAGCAAAGCAGTGCTATAATTAATAAGGAATACTTTTCGTAGCATGTATCGCTTCCCAGATATAAGAGGAACCGCTAAATCATATTGTAGGGGACTCCATCATTCACAAGAAACACATTGCAGCATTGTGATCCCTGATACTGTGTGTAATAAAAATGTATTTTAAAAGTGCTTTCTTAGATCCAGATAAAAGTGGCAAAAAAGCATTAATTGCTGAGTGGTCTGTTTTGAGATTCCATCACATGGGCACGGGACAGACGCTCTATGCCATTGGTTAATAATAAGGAAAGGGACAACGTGATGCACAATGCCTAACCTCAATATAATCATAGCAAAGCTATGCTGAGTGTTTGTCACAGGGAACAATATATTTAAAATCATTCAGGTAAAGCATTCAACATATATGTAACAACCATGGCTTTTCTGACATCAACCAGGGCTCTTTTCTGCCCAAACAACAGATAAAACTGCATTTGCCTCAGACGTTTGAAGCTTGGGAATTCTAGACAGCTCCTGAATCCCAGGAAAGGCAAACGCCAGCTTGAAGGTGCCATTGATGTAGGACCACAATGGAATATAAACAACATGGTCTAACGTTAAACAGTCCTGTGTGATTGCCTTCATGAATTCTGTCTCAGGTTTGGCCTATATTGAATGCCACAATTGAAAGGGTTTGAGTAACAAGATGTATTTGAGGAGAGTTAAACCCACATCCTTTTGAATGATAAACACTGGTAATGAAGGGGGGGTACACAATCAACACCATAAAAAGCAATTTCCTCGATCTTTAAAGGGCTAATTGATGTCTGACCCCACACATGGTAATCATATCCCTAATGGGGCGACAGACAAGTTTAAGGGAAAATTTAACCACACCCTCATACAATCTGTTCGTCTTAAGAAAGCAAAAGGAATTCACCTTTGCAATGGGGTACATATCCCAAAAAAGGACCTAGCCTTATGTGGGGTTTTTTGACAGGACATTATAAATGTCTTGACTTTATTCATCTTTAATTTCTTGGCTTCCATTAATCCAGCATAGGAAACCATTAATCGTTGTAGCCCGACAGCGGTCCTAGACAGTAGGACCATGTTGCCTGCATACAAGAGAATAGGAACCAGGCGACCAGCAATGGTTTGTGCATCGGCCTGCAAGGTCCAAAGGGCATCATCTACACCATTTATGAAAAGTGAAAATAAAAATAGGCCCAGCGCACACCCCTGTCTAATGCACCTCCTAATTCTAAAATATGTAGGTCATTCTCCATAGGGACCGAATTGCATTTTGGCTGAGCGGTTCTTATACAGCCGGGGAAGGAGACAGACAATATTTTCAGGAGCCTCATAAGAAATTAGATATGCCACAGAATTGTGTGGTCCACTAGATTAAAAAGCGCCGCTAAGATTGGAAAACACAGAGATAGAGGGATCCTGGCTTTCGCCTTTGTGTATTTCCGAATAAGGAGTTCGAGGGTTACATATTGTTCCACTCTCCCTAGTCCTTTTGGGAATCTGTACTAGACATTTGACAGAATGGACTTATCGGTTGCCCATTTCTCCAATCTCTGCAAGACAACCCTAATCAGGAGTTTTCATAGATGTATCCAGGAGGGAAATGGGGTGCTAACACTTCAGATCCGACTTGTCCACCTTTTTTGAAAATGGAGATAATAATGGAATCAACTCATGTAGAGGTACTGAAGCCATTGCTGCTGCACTGAAAAATTAAGTCAAGTTTATAACCCAAAGCTCACCCATACCTATAAAAGCATCTACTGGTACCCTATCTGGTTCAGGAGCTTTACCTTTACCTTAGGCACAAGGCACTTTTCAAAGCTTCAATGACCTTTGAAGAACCGGATTAACACACTTACTGGGTCCCGGCGGCGGGGGAACCGCCCAAGTCTTCCATACCCTTCATACGTAGTAAAAGGAGACACAGGAGCCTTCGTCTGCAGGAGGGAGCCTTCGTCTGCAGGAGGAACCCCGATTTATTCAAATAGCCCGGGCTATGGAACAGAGTCCCAAGCTCGTCAGAAACAAGACAGAGGAGGCTGCTGCTATACTCCGCAGCTTACAAGCCTTTCATACTTTTTCATCTCAGTATTTTGGCTGTTAGTTCATTTTTCAATCAGGGCAGTGTTTGCAGTTGATAACCAGATCCAGACAACGTTTGTAGATGGTGACCTGGTCAAGGCTTGGTACACAAATCATTGTTCACTCGGCTTGATCAAGGCTCAGTCTTTGAGGTCATTGTTTAATCACCTTGATCAAAGCCCGGTCTTTCAGGTCATTGTTTAATCACCCTGATCAAGACCCAGCAGTCAGACCATTGTCCAGATAACCTGATCACGGTGTCAAGAATGTTTACCAGGCTGGGAGCAGGAGATGGAAAAAAAATCATTTACACAGTGTGTGAGTGTCTCGTGGCTTTATGGTAAACTGCAAAGAACAGGGGGGGTTGGGTGTGTGACAGTTCCTGGGCAGAAGTGCAGGCTGCAAGATGGTTTTTGTCGTGTCAGTTAGAATTTCCTCAGGCATCAGCAGAAATGACCAGGTGAGTCGTGTGGAAGTGTATGACACAAGATGGCAATGAAAAAGCAATGGAGTCCCGGTACAAATGATGCCAATCAGAAGAACACTTTTCCTCAGACCTTCTTTTTGCCATTGAGTGGCAAATACTTTAAGAAATGTAGACTAACATATTGTTTCTGGATTCGGGTGTTTTGGACGGCAGCCATTGTGCTAAGCCAGGGATCTCTAGTGGCTGTCTGTGATTGGTGCTTGCTTCACTGGGCACAGGTGCCAAGGAGCCCTATGGTGTACCTTAGTCTGGCACACCAGCACTACTCTCAGCCGGGAAGATCACAGCCCTACAGCCTATAGGCACTTGGCGAAGTCAAGGGCAAGCCTTCCCTCGGGGGCGCAAGTAGTATCGGTCGGAATTAGGAACAGTATGGTCGGGTATATGGTGTTGAGCAGAGTTAAGGGAGGGTTCCACCCTTCTTTTCAGTATGCTGTCACTCTCTGCTTCCGTAGATGTAGAATGCAGTCTGGCATCGCTGAATGGGACAAATGTCGGGACTGTTTCTGTTTCTGAGTATCTTTGTCCTTCCCTCACCCACTGATCATACGGGAGGGGCAGAGGCACACGCCTGCAGTGCGACAAATGCACCCAATTCTTCCGACCTTTTACTTTCACTGCGGTGCGGGTGGCCAGCAACACCTAACGGGGCTGTGTCCAGCGGAGCTCGAGGTTCTTAGTCAGTTGAACATTTTTCACCAAGACCCAATCCCCAAGTTGTATGTCCTACCCTGGGCCCTTGCTTTTGTCGGCTATGGCCTCATGCACCTGGTGATAAAGAGTACGAAAGGTATTAGTCAGACTATACAGATAATCAGTTAATACAGGGTATTCAACAGCAGACAGTTTCTTAGGCCGTGGAACACCCCATACATTGGCAGGCCTCCCAAACACAATTTCATGGGGGGATAGCCCTATTCTGCTGTGGATCCGTTGTTCTTGTGGACAGTAGGGCTAAGGGCAGAGCATCAACCCAAGTGACACCTGTCTCGGCTACTATTTTGGCCATTATAGTTTTTAGGATGCCACTGTACACCTCCACTAGACCTTCTGACTGGGGGTGGTTAGCTGCATAAAATGTTTGTATTATACCCAATGATGAACAGACATATTCAATAATTTGAGCCGTAAAGTGGGTCCCGTTGTCATTCCAGACCAAACGGGGCAAACCGAATCGTGGGAGGTACTCTTTTAATAGTACTTTGGCGATAGTGATAGCGGTGCAATCTTTGACGGGGTAGGCCTCCACCCATCGGCTGAAGGTTCAGACCACTACCAGGACATATTTCAAATTGTTACATCTGTCCATCTGGATGTAATCCATTTGGAGCTCTTCAAAAGGGAAGGTAGGAGGAGAGAATCCTCCCTTAGGAGTAACTGTGCATTTTCCTGGGTTATAGATTAGGCAAATCATGTTTGTTTTATCCAGCTTTACAGCATATGCTGGTATCTTAGAGTTGTACCATGTAGGTTCCAACAGTTTACATATCCCTTTTGCACTAATGTGAGCAGGACCATGGGCCATTGTAACTACTGGTAGCACTGTCAGGTAACATCCATTGTCTTTCCATAGTCGCACGGACCCTACAACCATCAATTCCCTCCTTTGCTAATTGCTCCTTCCACACCCTCAGTTCCTCAGGAGTAGTATGGGACTGAATATCAATCACACTCTGTACTGTGTTTTCAACCATGCCCTTGTCTGCCACTCACCTAGCGGGACCTCCTACACACATTCCTTCCCTTTTCATAAGAGTTGTTTGTCTGGCCGTCTGGTCAGCCAGGGCATTGCCTTTCCCAACATCATCTGTCACTTTCTTATGGGCCCTACATTTTATGATGGCCACCTTTCTGTGGAGTGTCAGGGAGTTTAACAGTCGGTGAATTAGGGGGCCATGTTGAATCTTGGTCCCATGGGAAGTGAGGACATTTCTTTCTTTCCATAACCTCCCGAAGTGTTGGGCCACCCGAAGGAATATTGGCTGTCAGTATAAATATTTACCGTCATCCCTTTGCTTAACTCACAGGCTCTAGTGAGGGCCACTAATTCTGCTGCTTGAGCAAAGCACTGCGGAATCTGAGCTGTTTCTACTATTCGCCTAATGTCGTGAGGGCGTAGGCGGCTGAGGTGTTACCATCTGACCCTCTGAGACATGATCCGTCCACATACATTGTACCTTCTAGTTCTGCTATTGGGGTGTCCTGTAAGTCAACTCGTCCCTTCATCTCATCCTCTGTCACTAATATGCAGTCATGTGTGTCTAAGCGGGCATCCTGAGTATCCAGTGGGAGTAATGTGGTGGGGTGTAGTACAGTGCATCTTTTGATGTTAATGTGGCTGGCAAAGAGTGTCAGTTCATATCCTGTGAGTCGTGCTCTAGTGAGGTACTGTGTCTTGGTGTTACTAAAGAGTGTATCTACAGAATGGGCGACCATCAGAGTCAGGGGGGAGTTCATGACAATCCCCGCACTCTGACGGATCATGAGGGCGGCCGCAGCGGTCGCCCGTAGGCATCCTGGGAGAGCCCTTGCAACAGGATCTAAGGTGGCTGAAAAATAGGCACATGGCCGATGGTAACCTCCGAACATCTGGGTCAAGACAACGCATGCACAGCCGTCTGTCTCATGTACAAAAAGATTTTTTTTTTTTATAATCAGGAGTACCGAGGACTGGAGCAGTACAAATAGCCTTTTTTAAATCTTGGAAGTCCTGTGCATGCTCTCTAGTCCATGGAAAGGAACTGTCTGATATGTCTTTAGTGGTGAGGGCAAAAAGAGGTTTGACCATGGCCGAAAAACTTGAAATCCACTGTCTACAGTATGAGGTTAGGCCTATGAAGGCTCGCACCTGCTTTTGTGTTCGTGGGGCCGTCATAGCATTGATAATAGCTACACGATCAACAGTGAGCTGCCTTCCCTCCTTCGAGAGGAGATGGCCTAAATAGGTTACCTTCTCTTGACAAAACTGAAGCATTTCAAAGAGACTTTGTGATTATGAAGGGCAAGGTGGCGTAATAAACAGAGAGTAGCTTCTTAACATGCTGGGAAGAATTTGCAGCAATGAGGAGGTCATATACATATTGTAATAGTGTGGAATTATCAGGGCGTTCCAAGGAATCTAGTTGACTTTTTAGGGCTTGACTATAGATACTGGGGCTCTCGGTAAAACCTTTAGGGGCGAGGCAGCATCTAAAGCTCCGCCCACCAAGGGAGAAACCAAAAAAATGTCTGCTGTCATGATGTATAGGAATGCTGAAGAAAGCATTCTTCAGGTCTGTGACAGAAAAGTGTGTGGCGTCAGAAGGGACCATCGTTAAGAGGGCTGTAATGTCGGGGACAACAGGATATTGGGAGATTGTTATTTTGTTAAGGGCTCTCAGGTCAATCACAAATCTGTATATGTCTGGGGAGAGAGCATCTCCATTGGTCTTTTTAAGAACTGGAATAATGGGACTGTTACAGATATTGCAACGTTTCTCCTCCACTACGCCCTTGTCCATTAATTCAGATATTATTGTTAAAAGGGCCATTTCTCCTTCCGCGGGGAGTCGATACTGCCGGAGTTGGGGAAGAAGTGCACCTGGCTGGATGCGTACCACATTAGGGGATATGTTGAGACACCCTACATCAGTGTCTGATGATGCCCAGAGGGAGGAAGGTAAAGACTGCAACTCTGGTGGGAGGGGACCTGATAGATACATATAGGAAGCTGCGGTGGGGGAAATTGTTAGGGATACACTTTGGGGACTACATGATATGGTCGCATACAGAGCTTTCAGTAAATCTATACCTAAAAAGTTTTCACTGCAACCTGTAGTATGGACCAAGGGAGCGTCAACATGTGCAGGGCCAATATCGAGAGGAAGGGGTTCAGAGAGAGGGCTGGTCACAGGTGTTCCTGCAAAACCCACGGAGACAATCATATTGCCAGAAAGGGGGGCCTCCGGGACTGACAGACATGCAATAGAAGACCTGGTGGCCCCAGTATCCAAAAGAAATTCTGATTGTTCCCCACAACTGACATTTGAGCATATGGGCTCCTTTGATCCACTGGAATTTGCACTCTGGTAATACCCTTTTCCTGGCTGTACTATGCTTGTTAGGACCCTGTCTCATCAACTTCATCATAATCATCATTGTAATAAGTGTGTGTTGCTTGGTACCCATCAAACCTATTGGCCGGGCTCTTCCGGATGGGAGCGTCATCCCTGGGCCTGCGTTCTTTATCCTGTGGATGGGGCGGGCCATGGTCCCTAGTCGGCCTCCCATCCCTGGGAACGTGACGCTGAGTCTTCCCTGATCGGATGTTTTCAGCTAACACAGGACACTCATCTATCCAATGGCCGTACCCCTCACAATAACCACTCTGATCTGTTTGGAGGTCTCCCGTATGTTGAGGACTGGAGGGGGTAGACTGGCAAGCCCTCGGAGGGGGTTGGGGTTGAGGTCTGAAATTCCCGCGGGCATCGGGACCTCGGGGAGGGTAAGCCTGCTGCAGAAGTGCCTTAGTCTTAAGATCCGTAACCATCTTACTTTCCTTGTCTCTATCTTCATTCTCCCTATTCTTGTGATATTGTGCCATAGCCAAGATACCAGTCATAGTTTGGGCAGACCACGTAATTTCCACTTTCTTAAGCCTGGCGGAGATCTCAGCAAGCAAGTTGCTGACAAACTTATCGACAAACACTGGGCCAGAACCTGGGGTCCGGGGATCCAAACCACCATGTCCCTTGTATTCTGTCTCAAAACGGGTAAAGAAGTCAGCCACATTCCCTTCTTTTCGCTGCCTACAGGGGTTTATTTTAACCCAGTTAAGGACAGTTTCTGGCAAAAGTGTTTTTATAAACGTCATTATTTTACCGGGCACAGTCAGGATAGCAGCTTCTGGTTTAGTCCCTCCTACCCTTGCTTCTTCCATAGCCTCTAGGTCAGCCCATTTACCTCCCAACGCTACTTCATGATCAGTATGTCGAATTTTGTCCCAAATTTCAGTGGGGATAACTGTGCCAAAAAGTAAATCTATATCCTCAAGAATGAGAGTACCTGCAGATATAATCTGACCTAATTCTCTGTAAAAGGCAGCCGGGTTCTTCCGGGGATCTGGTAATTGTCCTTTTAACTGCATTACTTCTGACCTTTTCCAAGGAACATGAACCCAAAGCCTGCGCCAGTGTGCCTCAACAGCCCCCAGGCCATTATTTTGGGCATCGGTAAGTGCGTTAACAAAGACAGGGGCCGCCTCTCTCATTGGCATAGCTGTTTCTAGAGGGGTGTTGGGAAAAGCAGTCATATCACGGTAAGCCATTAAAGCAGACATAGTGCCAAACATCCCCTCTCCCTGAACATCGCCTCTTTTTATTTGCGACCTAAGGTCCATTAATCCGGTGGGTATCTGCATAAGCGCATTCTCAAATATTTGCGTGACCATGGTACGCTTGTATTCAGCCCAGGTGGTCTGTTCCATAATCGTCCACTGGGAAAAGGTGGACCATTTTCTTTAAAGACATAAATATTCCCGTTATTTATCCAACATTCACACGGTTGCCTCTGTAGGTAATTTTCTCGAAGGGCTGAAAAGTTGACTGCAGAGCGCAAGGTTACGGACACGTGAACAGTTGACACGGTGTCCTGAGGAGTGACTCTGGTATGTGCTGACGTAGCGTACTCCAGGTAAATTAGCTTGCAACTGTGTGCCCATACACGCTGCGTTAGTAATGCCTCAGTGCTGAGGTATTTGAATGACGCCTTGAGCGTCTTTCTGTTTTATTTATCACACAGGTCCAGTACAGGTTGAAAAGATTGAGAATAGCAAACCCCTCATATGCCCTGATGAAATCGCCACAGAAGGAGCGATGAAACATGTCGGCTTGAGGAAAGAAACTCTGATGGTATATAATAATAATAATAATATATAAAGTAACCATTTTTAACTAGTAGTGCTTCGCTGCATCAGAATAAAATGGCATCAGCAAGCAAAGCACCACTACACAACGGGAAACTCAAATCCAAAAACGCCGAGGAGACCTTACCCAAGGAGACCCTACCTGGGACGTTACTGCTGATCTCCCTTCTGCATTCACCTCACCTCTTGCTGTTTGCCGCTTTGGGATCTTGCTGACTGTGCCTGGGGCAGAGGAAACATCGTACCAGAGGCGGTGCGCTGCAGGGACTCCATTTCCCAGGAGTCCCTGCCTGACCTGGGTCATCTGGTCTGCGCCCCCTGGTAGCCCCGCCCTCAGGTCGCCCTAGCAAACAATCATAAAGGTCCAACCACACGCTGCGCGAGAGTGCCCGGGGCGAAGCCCGGGCAAAGGGCGGGCCCTCTACGGCCCTCAGTGGCCAGAAGAGGCTGGGCTGGGGCACCCCCCTTACTCTCTTCAACTACCGAGTGTAAAAGGTCAGGATCCATTGTTGTATTAAGACTCTCTATCCCTTGTGTACTCTGACTTTACCCTTTTGATTTAATACAGTATGAGGAAGGGTTTGAAAACCGGAAGAATGCCTATTCTACGATCTAAAACTAGACAAAAGGAACCTACCCCTCAATCAGTCCCCACCCTCACTGCAATCGACATTATGTTACAACAGACTATAGGGGTAGTATCTTCCGCTATTGCTAATACAGAAAGGAGGTTATCTTTGCCATCGACAATATTTGTGCCCGACTCCCAGGAGGTAGCAGCTGATCCCTTGGCTCTATCTCAAGATGCTACTGATGAACTGGACTTAAGCCTTGGAGTCACTGCCTCGTTTGCCGATCTTCCGTGCGGCCAGTCTCTCACTGAGCATTTAGGGGGTTCACAAAATACCCAGCTCGACTTAAGTCCCACAAGGGAAGGTGGAATGACAAGTAACACACTGTCAGGAAAAGGGAGTATAGGTCCTATAAATAGCGAACTTAAGACAAAGAAAAAGCCCAAAAATAATACACGGAACCACAATTTAGTGACTCCCGCTCCTAATTCCGCACCAGGCATACCGTGTTGGGTAGAAAACATGGTAGCTGACCTTAAATTAGATCTCGAAGCCACGATTATTGCTCACATTAAGCCTTTAATGTCTAAAATCGACAGACTGACATCACTAATTAACACCAAAGGGATTGGCTTTAGCAAATCAAGCGGAAATGTGGCCACAGTATCTCATGGAAATTCGAAAGGGGTGACATTGGGAGAAAGTACTAGTAAACCGTTAAAAGATGTTCCCACCAAACCTAATCTGCTTCCAGCAACTACAGGAGCAGCTACTCAACACTCGACTCAAACTGGGGCAAAAGCTGTTCCTACTCCTCCAGCGCCTAACACTACTGGCCCTATTCCGGTGATCCAACAGGATTTAGCTACTAGAAAACCTCCTAACCAATCAGCAAAGGTTGTCCAAAGCATTAGTAAAAATGCAACATTAGTCTTTTCTCCAAATAAAAATCAAGAGCCATAGACAAGATCGGCTTGTTTTAAGACAATCAATTTGCCACCGGAAGCTTCACCCTTTGTGGTTGTATTAGCGGGTGTACCACCACTAAAGGAGGGAAGAAGGGAATCCTTTGTTGAGCTAAGAAATAAATGTGCACAGTGGCTGCAGCTACATAGACCTTTACCCCAACACATGTCTGGTGAAATACTTGCAGTTAGAAGAGGAGAGTGGGTTGGAAGAAACACTAAAACTATATCAGGGGACGTTATAACTGTTAATTTTAGGGACACAGAGGTAGTAAACCACATATGTAATGCACCCAGTAGTGGACCTAATACCCAAATCCACCTATTCCCTCTTTCTTATTTCTACCCTGTGGCACCAAGACAACAATTTCCGAGATTCAGCTTCCCAACAAATAGGGCCTATATACATGCTCCCCATCATACTTATCACCATTGGCAGACACCTTGGCAGGGCACCCCTGTAGTTGACCCCTTCTTATCTCAGTTTGCACATTGGAATAGATTCTGTGCCCTTGACGAGGTAGATTGACTCTCTCTCGAGGAAACTAGCGGCCCACATTTGGACTTGGACTTGAATCGGGGCGAGGAGGAGCGCGCACCGATTGTATCACAATCTGCGTGCTCTAATCCTCCAACCATGACAGTCTCTAGTACAATCCAGCTAACACCTTCTATGCTGGTAAGTGAGTGCCTGGAACCCCAAAGCTTCATTGATACTAATAAAAACAACGGTAAACCCGCCAAGGATTCTATAAAAATCCTTAGTTGGAACCTCGCAGGCATCCATAGGAAATTGGGCCTGCCCGAATGGAACGATTTGGTTGAGGCACACAAAATCTGCCTGTTCCAGGAGACCTGGAGTATTGAACCGCTCCATCGGGTCGGATTTGTAACCCATTTTGTGCCTGCTGAGAAAGCCACGCATGGGAAGGGACGTCCCTCGGGGGGTCTTCTTATCTGGGTAAGCATTTCTCTTAACTGCTGTATAACATCTAAGCAGGTCAATAGCCCAGATATATTAGGAATCCTATTGACTAATCCTAGTAGGGGCCTATCCCTTGTCCTATATAATATCTATGCCAGAGGTACAAAAAATGGGTGTATCTCTTTGGTGATATCTGACCTCGAAGCACAACTTAGAGATCGTGCTGAAGCTGACCATACTCTAGTAGCAGGTGACTTTAATTGCACCTATGAGCCACTCCCTATGGAGGACATCCCAGATTTAGGTGAGGTTGATAGTAGATGGGGTATCCCAACACTCAATATCCCCCCGATAAAAAGATGGTCCCGTAGCGCTATACAGCTAAATGCACTGACGCTAGAGTTTGGTTTAAGAGCTACAAACGGTCGCACAATTTCAGATCCCCTGGGCGCTCCCACATTCAACAGAGTTGATCATACCTCAAGGATTGATTATATTCTGTTGGACTTAAAACTTTGGAGATTGGTACAAGATATGGAAGTTATACCTACTGTGGAGAGCGACCACAATTCGCTTTCCCTATCTTTAACGAATCCTTGGCTTGGTAATGCATTTATAGCCTTTCCTAATTGCCCATATAAAACCATTGTTTCTTCCTGCGGAAGACGTCTAAAGTGGAATAAAATTGCTACTGATGTTGCCAAACTCTCCACTATAGACGAATTACTTATGGCCTCACAAATAGAGTTGAATCTTAATCTTTATTTCGGCCATACGGCCATCAAAGATATACAACAGCATAAAACATATACACCATAAAACATCATCAATAGCAATAATACATATTTATACATTATAAAATCGTTCATATCTGTAAGTTAGAACTATCAGGGTTACATTTAAAAGACTTGGAGCTAACTCAAGGACCGTGACTTCAGTAAACTAGTACGAATATGCCAGACATTGGTGAGAAATTTAGCCAGTGCGAACACAGTTGGACTCGAAAGATCAGTTTTTAAAATTCTGTACATTGGGAAATACTCTCTGCCACCAAGATTTCTAATAAGTGGGAGAAGCCAGTAATTCCTCGCTTTCGAGTACGTGGGGCAAAACAGAACTACATGCAGATCACTTTCCTCAGCATAAGAGCATGTTGGACACTGCTTGGAGGAGGGCGGGTTTGTCCAGGAGCTGGTAAAAGCCCGCAGGGGCAGGATGCCGTATCTCCATTGCAGAAACAGCTTCCTGGCCAGCACGGGGGACATAGCGTCCAACACCCTTTCCATCCTGTATATATCTTTACCTAACATAAACACAGAAGTCAGTGAAACCTCTCGCTGATTTTCCATGACCGAGGATAGTTTATGAGCATGATAGGCGTCAACCAAATTTCTGCGTGAGATATTTAGTGAGGCATCGGCAGGATCGGACCAAAGATCAGGAAACCCCAGTGCCATACATAGATTCTGAATATGTTTTAACCAGGGGATGTGTAATGCTTTCGGGTGGGATAACAGCTCCCTTAGTTCAGCCCTGTAGGCAGAGAGTGCTTCACTGCTCCACAGTCTTCGCCAGAAGACTATGGGTCTAAGTCCTATTTCATCGGCTATTGGTCTCAATCCCAGATCTAACCTCAGGGGAAGGAGCGGGGTGCTTGGCGGGAGTGCAGTTATCTGTCTGATAAAATTATTCTCAGTTACCGACAGACTGCGAGTTGGTGTGTGTCCCCACAATTCCGCCCCGTACATTGTAGCGCCCCTGGACTGCGCCTTGTAGATCTGGATGAGCGGACCCAAGGGCCGATGAGTCGAGTTTTTCAGCATCCGCACGATGCCCCCCGTAGTCTGTACTAATTTAAGGTTGGCCTTGGTCCGATGTGCCCCCCACGACATGGACTCATTCAGGGTTACACCAAGGTAGTCGAAGGTGGAGACTCTCTCCAACCGTGCCTCTCCCAGTAGTGGATTCGGGTGCAGTTTCTTACTTGGATTCAGGACCATGAATTTTGTTTTTCCAACATTAATTTCTAGGCCCCTATCCATACAAAAAGCCACGAAAGAATCAAGGATCCGCTGGATCCCCATTGGGGTTTTGGACAGCAGCAGGGTGTCATCTGCAAACATGATTGCAGGCACCCTGCTGCCGTTCAATTTAGGAGCGTCAGTGTGTTCAATGCCATTCAAGTGGGCGATTACCCCGTTGACAAAGAGGCAGAACAGGGTCGGTGCGAGCACACAGCCCTGCCTAACCCCCCTGTCAACGGGGAATCTGTCCGTCAGCTCCCCCGACTTTCCACACCGGACCCGGGCGTAGTTGTTATGGTGTAACCTCTGTAAGATTATAAAAATATCCGCAGGTACGCCCATTTCAGACAGGACACTCCAGAGTTTGCCTCTGGGCACCAGATCAAAGGCGGCTCTTAAATCCACAAATATTGTGTATAAGCTGCCACCATCATAAACCACTGTCCTCCAGTAAATGATGTTCAGTCGGAAGACCTGGTCCACCGTTGATACTCCCTTCCTAAATCCAGCCTGGAAGGGACTAAGGACTCCCGTTTCTTCTGCCCAGTCCTGGAGCCGATTAAGCAGTACCCTCCCAAGGAGCTTCTGAGGTACATCAATCAGACTAATCGGTCTGTAATTGGCTGGGAGCAGAGGCGAGCCCTTCTTGAATATGGGAACCACCTCCGCCCCCAGCCAAGTGCTTGGGACTTCCATGCCGCTTAAGACTCCATTAAACAAAACGGCTAGATATGGGGCCCAGACATCTGGTTCCTGCTTGAAAAGATCTCCAGGCAGACCATCCAGTCCTGGCGCCTTGCCCGAGGCCAAACCCGCTATTGCTGCCCTAACCTCTCCCACTGTTATTGGTTCCCCCTCATATGCCCCCTGGGCACTGCAGATATCACCCATGCTATCTCCCCCCATCGAGCTATAAAGGGCTTGAAAATGAGCCTGCCAAACCCCAGCTGCGATGTTGGGCTCAATAGCTGAGAGGAGATTCCCCGACCCCCCATTCACTATTCTCCAAAACATTCTATGGTCTCCCATTACAAGGGATTTGTTGAGCTCCTCCCATTGGCTCTCCTCCCATTGAATTTTAGCATGGGCGAGTACTTTTTTATATGCCCGTCTGCTTTCTCTTACCGTCTCCCCACCTGAGCCCTCCTTAATATTTCTTAAAAGTTCTTGTTTTGCCTTTTTACAGGCTGTATTATACCACATGGTTTTTTGCACTT